>NC_084864.1:10054661-12479554 GCF_951802175.1 Populus nigra | reverse complement strand
GAGAGAGAGAGAGAGAGAGAGAGAGATTGCAATGCAAGTTTGACTCCTATCTTTTTTCTTCTTATATATTTTTTAATGATTTTAATTTGGATGTATTGATTTTCATATTTACTCTCTTAAATTAACCAAATTAATAAGGGAACTGCTAGATATATAATAATTTATACAACATTTCTCATCTTATTTGATTCATGCCAAATAAGGGAATAAATGGATATATAATAAGTAGTTATTTGAACGCACATCTCAGCTAGTCAAATAATGTTTTTCAATGAAAAAATAAATAAATATGTAAACTTTTCAAATGTATTTTCTTACAAAAATATAAATAAATCTTAATCATAAATTAAAAGGTCTATTCATGCATGTAATTAAATAAATTGAGAAGTGCATGTGCCAATAAATATAAAAAAAAAAAAACAAGTGTTAACGTGTTTATTCAACTCACCTCGTTGTAGGTCGAATATTTTTTTTTTCTAATACAAAAAAAATTAATGTGTAGGCATTATTAAAATGTTTTTTGATATCGATTAAAAATTATAATTGTGAATAAAAAAATCAATACTTACATATAATAAAATATAATGAAGATCATATGTATTAATAAAAACATATAAGATATCAAACTAGTTTTTTAACGTAATGAAAAATAGGACAATGTTGTGATTGCTACAATAAAACATCACTTTCTTAGTCTTTGTATAATATTTTTTTTAAAATACTAAGAAAAAAAAATTATAAAACAAATTATAAAAGAATTGTATGAACGAACCAAGTGTAGAGTGATAAATATTCCAAATGTAAAGAAAAAAATAATATTTTTTCAAAAAAAAGTGTACATAAAAAAAAAGCAATACGAAAAAATAAAAATAAGAAAAAAAATAGTAATAAATATAAGTATAAAATGATTAATATGCCAAGTACGCGTGCGCGTGTATCTTAAAAAATAGAACTTATAGTTTTGTCACCGCTAAAGCATAAAATAATTATAATTATCCTATTTTTACAATAAATTTTTGTTTGTATATATACTACTCGTTACAATAAAAAAAAAACCACAAAAAATTATGATTACATTATTTCGACACTAAAATACCATGTTATATATGTATATAATGTCAGAAGGAGTGTCAAAACAAAATTTCCCTATTGACCTCTTAATTCTCATTTTCACTGCCACATTTGTGCCCCACCATCACCTTCACTCACCATCATCATATTAACATTATTATTAACAATATACTAAAACATATGGAGAAATTACTATAGCAATAAATAGTACTTTCCTTATATATTTTAGTGTGGCCTTAATAAAAAAAAATTGTATTTGTTTTTTTTTCATCTTGGATTGTTTTTTAATTTAACCTTTTAAAATTAAGTTTAATTTTTATTTAGTTATCTTACTCTCATGACATAGATTGTGGGTTTGACATATTAATTTAGTTAGCTAGGATTATTATTTTTTATTTAATTTTTTTTCTATTTCATTCTTTAATATTGAGTAAATATGAAATTAGATTCCATGATTTATTTTATTTGTTTTCTATTAGGTTATTATAGTCTCATGATCAGGAAATAGTGCTTAACATCTTAGTTGACTTGGGTTATTTTTTATGTTTTTTTAATTGAAATTTTTTCAATTTTAACATTAAATATTGGATCGGTTGGGAATTGAGTTTCATAATCTATTTTGATTTGTTTTCTATGAAAATATCTTGGTCACATAATCCAAGTCGCGAGTTTTGGTATTTTAACCCCGAATAAATCAAGTCTTTCGAATATTTTTTTATTTTCTCTCTAAGAGATTATCTTAGTCTCATGTCCTTCAACACTAGATTTTCTTTTTATATGGTTGTCTCCGTCTCATACCCCGAGTTGTGGGTTGAATGTGTTAATTCAATTGACTTAGTTTTTTTTCTCTTTTTTAATTGATTTTTCTCCAATATCATCATTTAATATTTTGTTTGATTGAGAATTAGTTTTTATGTTTTATTTCAGTTTGATTTTTATGAGGTTATCTCAGCCTCATGACCCGAAAATAATGCTTAATAGGTTAGCCCATATTGTCTTGACTCATTTTTTGTGTCTTTTTTTAATGAAATTTTTTACAAATTTCATTGTTTAACATTGGGTCCGACATGATTGATTAAGACTTGAGTTTTATAATTTATTTTGATTTGTTTTTTATAAGATTTTCTCATTATCATAACCAGAGTCGTAGATTTGATAAATTAAATCAAGTCATTTTTGTATTTTCTTTCTATGAAGTTATCTCGGTCTCTTGACCCGAGTCATAAGTTTAGCGTATTGTTTTAGGTCATTTTTTATGATCTTTTTAAAATTGATTTCTTCTTTTAGTCTAATCATTCAACATTGGACTAATCGAGAAATGAACTTTGTAATTTGTTTTAATTTTCTTTACATGAGTTATCTTGGTTTTAAGACTTGAGTTATGAGTTTGACATGTTAATTCAGATCGCTTTTTAAAGTTCTTTTTAATTGATTTTTTTCTTCAATTTCATTATTTAACAATGTGTTGATTAGAAATTAGATTATATAATTTGTTTTGATTTGTTTTTATAGGGTTATCAAAGTCTCATAACCCCGAGTTAAGGATTTGACATACTAATCTAAATTGATCTAAGTCAATTCAATATATTGTTATCTTAATATTTAAAAAAAAACATCATCTTGAAAAAAAAATATCAAACTACATTTTTATTTTTATTAGTCTTTCGATTTGCTTTTTGATCCACAAAGTCAATCAGGTCATTTCAAGTTAATGCTCACATGATTTAAATTTTTTTTCTATTAAAAGAAATATTAGTAATATCTAAATATTTTCTTTTATGTCCAAGAAAAATTTGACATGACCTGCATCATAGTAATTGAATCTTTCAAATTGTTTTTTTTTAGTTACATCTTTCTACGTTGAATTGCTTAATAATTAAGTTTTATTTTTTTTATTCAATTTATTTTTAATTGTGTTGCCCTAGTATCACAATTAAATTACTAATTTAACATGCTAATCAGGCTTGACTCATATATTCATTTTGCTTTTAATGGGGTTGCCTTGAGAGTTGTTTTTTCATTTTTTTTGTTATCAATTTTTTTGTTGATATATTTTTTTTGTTAAAGTATATTTTTATTTCATGTTATTAAATACTCTACAAATATTCCATTGCGAAAACGATTAATGATTAAACCACATTCCACACGTAATTAATCACTATAATTAGCAATGGTAGCCTGTGGCTCAGCAGCCTTAGCCGCAGGGGCCGGCTCAACAGCAGGGGTCGGCTCAACAGGCTTCCCAACCAGCTCCTCAGGCAAATCGTTCTTAAGACCAGGGAACACAAGCTGCCGCAGCTTAACCTGACCAAACGCCCCTTCAAAAATACCTGACCCACCAGTCACAGCGAGATACGTGTCCTCGTAGGTCATATAAGCTCCCTGCACCGAAAGGTGACCGTAGTCACCATAGTAGAAGCTGTAGACTGCCTCGTGCCGGTCACCTTGCTTTTCCGTTTTGTGTTGGATCAGAATGCATATTCCTGCTGCTGTTATTCCTATGCTGTAGGTCTCCGGTGTAAAGCTGTAATAACGTGAAACATCAAATCATCACCGTCAACAACGCTACTGCAACCACCTTATGGCTTTTTTTTTCCAGCAAAAACCATTATTATAACAATTGGTTTTGCCCGTGCAGGTTGCTACAAGGCTTGCTCAACCAGATTTCTCAGCTAACTGGACTCACGGACTTGCTTTCATTATTGTGAAAATAAAATAATTGAATCAAGAAAGGTGCAGCAAAAGTTGACAAAGATTTTCCAGGAAAGAGTAGCAATTTGCAGAAAAATTATGTTTCAAGAAAACAAATAGAAAGTCAAAAGCTAGAGCTCCAAATTCAATATGTGAGCGTGGAATAATTTCTTTGGGATACAAAACAGTGAGAACGTATCAAATAATGTTAGATTTTCTTGGAAAAAAAAACATAACTTGGATCATGGTGAGGACTTGTAAGGATTATTGACACCACTTATCTCCACATTGGTATGATATTGTTCACTTTGGGTCTAAGCCCTCATGGATTTGCTCTTGGGCTATACCCAAAAGGTCTCATACCAATGGAGATATTTGTCCATTCTTATATACCCATGATCCTCCCCACTTCTAGCCAATGTGGGACTTTGATCGTATACCCAACAATCCTCCCCCCTCGAACAAAGGACCACCGAGCCTCCTCTCAAACCGGTCATTCATCCGTCCACTCTCTACCAACTAGGATTCTTCATTCTCTACTTCACCGTGTTGGGGTCAGGACACGTCCATGAAGCATCCGGAGAGCACTACCTAACTTGAGAGTTTTTGCTCTTTCTAGGTCAACTCCTCTTCATCGTGTTGGGATCAGGACACGTCCATGAAGGGAGCACACCGCCTATCCAATAGAGCTGATCCATGGATTACATCGTGATTGGGGGCCCACCACCTTTTGTTCGGCATTCCGAGGATTCATCCATCATGGCTAACTCTGGGGTCTGGCTCTGATACCACTTGTAAGGACTATGGACACCACTTATCTCCACATTGGTATGATATTGTCCACATTGGTATGATATTGTCCACTTTGGGTCTAAGCCCTCATGGATTTGCTCTTGAGCTATACCCAAAAGATCTCATACCAATGGAGATATTTATCCATCCTTATATACTCATGATCCTCCTCATTTCTAGCTAATATGGAACTTTGGTCGTATACCTAGGACTTACTTTGTTGCTAAAAGGCACAAGATCACCATGAGTATTGACAGGTCTGTAGCTCAAACGAAGATAAGCAGGGCTTCCACGGTCTCTCTCATTGATCTCATAAACATTCAGTTCTTGAACTTTGGCTGTAACAAAGAGCACGAAATCCCATAAAGGTGTTGCTAAATAATCATTTTTATGTATAAAAACAAACAGAGAAACATCAAAGATCACTTACTGGCCGGTCTTGAATCCTCAGTTGAGGCAGCTTGGCTTTTGCAAGAGAAAGATCTCTTAGTCCCTGAGAAGTTGCCAAAGCTTGAAGATTTTGCGATGAGTCCCGGGTTTTGAGCCAGCTTGAAAGAAAAGAGCGATGGTTTGGCAGGCACAACACCATTAGTGTTTGATCTCGGTGCACCTGATTTCACAGAAGTAGCAGAAGAGAAGGCTCTCAAAGCAGAGCTTGAGTAAGCCATTGATCTTGATTCTCGGTTATTGTGAGGTTAAGGATTATCTTTTTTGTTGTTTGTTTGGGGGCAGAGAAAGTGAGGGAATTTGAGCGAGAAAATAGTGGGGAGGGGTTAGTTTATATATAGGAGAGCAAGTGAACGCCTATGAGCATGTGGGCAATTTGAGTCATCAATTTCTATGCAGAAATAAGAGATCTTCAAATTGCAAACGTGATTTGGTGTTGGTGGGAGAAGTTCTGAACTGGAAATATCCAACAAATTTGAGAAACTTACAAATCTTTTTGGAAGGAATTAATTTTCCCTCCTCCATCTGCTTCCCATAAGTGTCAGCCATTCATGAATTGAAGTTGAACAGCACAACATTTTAATTTTCGATACATTTTAATTTTCGTAAATTTATATATATATAAATTTTCTTTTTTCTTTTTTCTTTTTAAGAAACTCTCCTCCTTCCCATAAGTGGCAGCCATTAATATACAGCATAACGATTTAAACTTTTGGTAATCTTCTTCACACACATTTACTTATATGGTATTCCAAACCATATCATTTTTATCGTACCGATTTTTTCTATATATATATATATATATATATATATATATATATATATATATATATATATATATGTATAAAAACTATTGTTTAGATTTACACACACACACGTGTGTGTGTAAAAGAATCGGTAATATAAAATGATATGTTTTTGAAATATATACACACACGTGTGTGTAAATAATAATACATTCTAAAAAATAATTATAATACATATCATTTTTTTCCTTAAACTTTATTTTTCCACCTATTGCCTTCTATGCCCAAATTAATGACCAATTTCTTAAATTATTTTATGAAAATAAAAAATTCAATAAAAAAGGATCAAAGTATAAAACAAAGAGAAATATCATGGCTAGTCTCAATTTCGTTAGAAAAATTTATGTTCAGTCCACTTGCTTTCATTTTTTTTACTCTTTAGTCTTTTCTGTTGTTTTTGCAATTTTAATTTTGATTCAAAATTTTATTTTCTTAACATTTAAGTTCCTGAGTTTAAGAAAGAAAAGAAGAATTCAATGAATAACCACTTTTGACAATGACATTGGTTGTTTTAGTGTCAATGAGTTGCATTTAATGAGGATTTTATTGGGGTATTTTTTAAATCTTTATCTTGTCTAAAGAAGTAGACTGGGGTCGAGATATCATTTTTTTCTAATTTGATTTTGTATTTCTAGACTATTTTAGGGTTTTTTTTAAGGTTGATAAATTGTTTTTTTAGATTAATAGGGGTTTACCATGTGTTTTTAGATGAAAATAGGTTGAAAAATAGTTTTTAAAAAACACTATAGTAATTTTTCAGCCACCATTATTGTGAGGAGATTCTTGGCAGGCTGACGACATATTGTATATTGTAATTTTTTAAAAAAAATTGGTGATTGACATGTCTTCTACCCCTTAAAAATATATAAAAAAGCATAAGTATATTGAGTTAACTAGGCCTGCGCATATAGTCTATTTTTTTTTCTTCCATTGATTTCTTTTTCAACTTTACCATTTAATATTAGATTTTTTATATTTTTTTTATTTTATCCTTCAACATTTTGGTTTGTTCTAAACTTAGTTTTGTAAATTTTTTTGGATTGCTTTCTATGATGTTATTTTAGTCTGAAATAAATATCCCGACATTGAGTTGGTGTTTAATTTTGCAAACATCTATTTTTATTATTGTATAATTAAATTAAAAAAACAGTTTCAGAAAAAAAAACTAAGTTATTAAACCTAGAGAAGTCCATGACCCAGATCACGGGTTTGACAAGTTAACTTAGGTTGGTTAAGAACTATAATTCATAATCTTTTTCAAATTTTTTTTTATGAGATTATCATTGTTTCAAACAAATATCATGATATTATATTAGTGTTTGATTTTGCAAGTATCTATTTTTTATCATATAACTAAAAAATAATATATTTTTTTAAAATAAAGTTATTAAACTAGTGGAGTCCATGCTCTAAGTCGTGGGTTTATTGAGTGAAGTTGAAAATCTTGAATTGATCCAATATGTTGTCGTTTTAATATTTAAAAAACTATGTTGTTGTTACTCATTTTTGGGTTTCTACACAAAAAATAAGAAAATACAAAAAAATATATCTAAAAATATTCAGAAAAAAAATCCAAAAAATAATAGGAGCGAGAAAATGATGTTGGATCTTGAGATTTTTAAAGTCAAACCAACAATATTTTTATCGATTATTTAAATTATTTTTAAATCTTTTAAGTTGATTGGGTAATATCAGAGTAACTTCCATACATTTTAATTTAAAACACATGCTAGACAATGAAGATTTCATGTGTTGATTGGTTAACCAAGTTTAATGATAATGACAAGAAGCTTTCCATGTTCATGCCGTAAATATTTTTTTATATTTGATTTTTATTATTTGACCCGTTGTATAGCATAGACATTATCCAGTACATGCTAAAAGATTTCATTAATTTTTTCAATACTTGTCTTCAAAAAAGAAGAAGAAGGAGGAGGAAGCATTCAACATTCATCATTAATAATTAAAATTAATTTTTTCAATAGCTAACTGAAAAAATAATAAGCAAATTAATTCGTAGAGTCATAAATTGAGATTAATTTGTAGGAGTTAAAGCTCCTTTCCTTCAGAATTTTTCTCCCCTGTTTTCTTTTCAGAGGTAAAAAATGTATTCATGGCTGTCATAAATAAGCTCACAGATTCAGAAAGCCCACCATTCTCGAGACTCCAAATCATACATTTTTTTTTAATTATGATATAAACTAATTTACATTCATTTTAATTAATTTTCTGAAATTCTAAAATTATCGGTTAAATAAATTTTTAATAACTCTAAATTTTATAATTTTTAAAAAATAAACTTAAAACATGACGAGGTCTCCTCGTCTCAAATCATACTCTTGATGCAGAGGCACATGCACGAGCATGACCACTCTCCACATTTTGTAGCTAGGTACCCCTCGCTTCCCTCACCCACAATAAACCATCCTCACCTATTTTAGGCTTTTTAGCATCTTTCTCATCAGCCCCACACGACTACAGGCCTCTCTCTCAATGTCTGGTCTTGTCTCACTCTGACTCACGCTTGCCCCACAACCGGCCGGAGTGGCCCAGCCTCTCTGCCTGCAACCCCGCTAATATTGCCCCCTCCCATCAAGCAAACAAGAGACCTCCCCTAGCTAGCTAGTCTAATTCAAAGCAGCAGCAAGGAGGTGTTTGGCAGTCTAACTGTAATTTTGAAGATTTTTGATTTTTTTTACATTAAGATTTTAATATACGAGAAACAACACATTTCAGAACTGACACAAAATTAATAGTTGCCACATGCTGCTACTCATCAGTCATAGCACCCAACACAACGAGAGTGGTTGTCAAGCTCTCCATAACGCGTTAGAGTACATATGTCCTATCACCTAATGTATTATCCCATCATCAATCCTTTCTTTTGGCTCCTTCATGCCTCCCCTCCTTCCCTCTCTTGTAACCTTACTCCATGGTTTGTAGTCTGTTCTACTCTTGCAAGCGCCACGGTCCACTTTGCCATAAAACTGAAAGAAAAAAAAACAAAACCAAGTTGCTAGCTTGCTACGACCATAAACACAGAGACAAGGCACACTAGACAGGGAGCAACACTAGCCCAGATGGCATTAAAGGATCCTTAAATGATCCCAACTTCATATAACCAACAGGAATGATGAGATGAAGGAGAGACAACGTTGGCAACCAGAAGAAGATGCTATCCTAAGAGCCTATGTTAAGCAATATGGTCCGAAAGAATGGAATCTCATCTCTCAACGTGTGGAAGCTAGTGGCAAAACCCTTAACAGAGACCCAAAATCCTGCCTTGAACGCTGGAAAAACTACCTCAAACCAGGCATCAAGAAGGGATGTCTGACCCCAGAAGAGCAAGCCCTTGTCATTTCTCTCCAGGCCAAGTACGGTAACAAGTGGAAAAAGATTGCTAGTGAAGTCCCTGGCCGTACAGCAAAGAGGCTTAGCAAGTGGTGGGAGGTTTTTAAAGAGAAGCAATCAAAGACCAAGTCTTTATTGCACCATCACCATAATACACAATACTCCAATCAGCACCACCAACGAGAAGGGAATATTCCGGCCACCGGAGATAAAACTTCTCCTCAAGGAAAATACGACCACATCTTGGAGACCTTTGCTGAGAAGTACGTGCAACCGAAGATCCTCAACCAGGTTCCATCTTTTCCCTGTACTTTATCCGCTATGATGCCTCCCATGCCCGACCCTGACCCGGTTCTCTCCCTCGGGTCTGCTTGGATGAACCCCGTTTCAAACTTGTCATCTTCAACTAGCACCACAGTTTCAGCCACACCATCCCCATCAGTGAGCTTGTCATTATCTCCTTCTGATCCGGGGTTTGACCCGAGCTCGACCCGGATCATACCGGGTCAGCAAATGGGTACTTTGGTTCAGTATTGCAAGGAGCTCGAGGAGGGGAGGCAAAACTGGCTGCAGCATAAGAAGGAGGCAACATGGAGGCTTAGTAGACTAGAGCAGCAGTTAGAGTCAGAGAAAGCAAGGAAGAGAAGGGAGAAAATGGAGGAGATCGAGGCAAAGATAAGGTGTTTGAGAGAGGAAGAGGTGAGCTTTATGAGTAAGATCGAGAGCGAGTATAAAGAGCAGTTAAGTGCATTGCATAGAGACGCTGAAAGTAAAGAGGCAAAACTTGTGGAAGCTTGGTGCAGCAAGCATGCCAGGTTTGCCAAGCTTGTTGGGCAAATTGGGGTGCATTTTGGTGGCGGCGGCGGTCATGGGGTTTAATGCAGCCATGGATTAGCATTGTAATTGAACTGATCATGTCATGATCCATGATGATCAGCATAAATTTATATATCATTGTTGAGTTGATTAATTTAATTTAATGTTGGAGGAATGTCGTGCTAATATTATTGTGTTAATGTTCGGGTTTGGGGATTGTAATTGTTTGAGGTTTGAACCCATCATATATATAAAATAATTAGTAATTTCATTATCTTGTTGATTACCATTTTGGATCATGTTTTTTCCCTCTAATCTCTTAATTTACTTAATCTTAATGATGAGCCGAAGATGCTTTTATCTTTCATGGGATCAAAAAAAAAAAAAAAGAAGCTCTTTCCTCTTGATTTGTGGGTAAATAAGATATTATGAAAAAAAAAGGTTAAGATTTTAACTTATATTTACAAAAATATATTATAAAAGGTGTTGGTGGGATTATTTTTATTTAGAAATATATTAAAATACTATATATTTTATTTTTTAAAAATTAATGTATAAAAATATCTAAAAATACTAAAAAAATGTTAATTTAAAAATAAATAAAAAATTTTAAATTTTTTTTAAAATATTTAAATACAAAAACAAGCAAAGTAAAAGTTTTTTTTAAAAAATAATATTTGAAGAAAACTTAAACCTTTCGAGATCATTTAATAAAAAAGGAATTATTTAATGTTTAATTTGCATGAAAGATAGTATTTTTGGGACTTTTCCAACTCCTAAAGAGAGAGAATGAAAAGACATAATGACAAGAGCAGCGGAATCGGATGAAGGTGACTGGCAACGTCAGTTCTTTTTCAGACATAATTGCTAGGAGAAAAGGAATGTACTGTGGACGATGACCCTCTCTTTAGAGTTGTTAATATAGACCACATTTGGTAATGTGTGGTGATTTTATTTTAAAGTGTTTGTTTTTACAAATATATTTGAAATAATATATTTTAATTTTTTTAAATTTATTTTTGGAATTAATATATCAAAATAATATAAAAAAATAAATTTAAAATAAAAAAATAAAAATTTTTGTTGTTTTAAAAAATATTTTTAAATCCCAAGAACAGATTCTTAGATTGTGGCTTTTACAGCTACTATCCCTAACCTTGTATAATAAAAGTGGTTTTTTTTTTTTTTTTAAAGTATGATAATGCTTTTTTTTCAAATGATTTTTTACTTGAAAAATTATTAAAATAATTTTTTTTATTTTTAAAAATTATTTTTAACTTCAATATATCAAAACAATTCAAGAACATAATAAATAATTTTAAGCAAAAATAATTTTAAATTTTTAGAAAAAAGTATTTCAAACTTGTTCCTAAACAAGTCTCAAATATGTTTGTTATTTAGGATTTTTTTAATTAGAAATATATGAAAATATTAGTTTTTTTGTATTAGTACATTGAAATTATTAAAAAATATTTTAAAAAATTAATTTAATATTTTTTCAATAATTTAAAAAGCTGAAATTATCATAATATTAAAAAATTAACACTTGGAGTTTGTTTGAAAGGGTTGTGGATATGATTTTTTTCTCTTGTCACTGTGATGGTTAGGAAAGAGGGACCGTCTGATTTGGTTATAGATGGGTCATACATCACTTGCATGGAATTTAGGATCGAGGTATTGTGGAATTCAACACAATTTCAGGTGTTTGGTTTAGAGGGATGGTGGTTTTTTATTAAAAATATAATATTTTTTAAATATAAATTATATCTTTAAAAACTATAAAAAAATATTTTTTGCTAAAAAAAACACAATTTACCTCTCATTCAAACACCCTCTTCGTTGAAGGACCCGTGAGTTTGTGTCCTCTGGTATTAAAGCATTGGTGGACTCCAAAAACGGGCGAGGAGCTTAAATGATTTGGTTTTAAAATAACTACAAATAAAGCTTTCAAATCGCTTTCTCACATGGACCGACCAAATTTGGCCGTGTGCTTTCTCCGAATGTCGACGACTACTTTACTGCACGAACTTACTTTTGGAGGGTTAGAATAGCATATAAAGATATAAAGGTGCTATAAAATAGAATAAAATAAAATAAAAAAAGGAAGAAAAATGGAAAAACAAAGGAGATATTAGCACATAAATTTCTAGAAAGAATAAAGTAGCCACTACGCTACAATATCAAACAATGTAAATGGACACATCAATTTTATTTTATTTATTTATTTATTTTTGGTATGATTGGTCTCCATATTTAACCTACCAATTTGAAAATGAAAACTGAATCTCAGGATTTTTTTTTTTAAAATTATAAAGACCTAAAACAAGAAAAAAAAACATAAATGCATAAATAAAAAACAAAAATTCAGTTTCCATTTTCATGGCTATTGCTTAGTTTGTTGCTAGAATCAAACCTACCAAAATGGATCCAAAAGCTTCATACACGGAGAGAGGGTTCCAATGGTAAAAGAAAAAAGAGATAATATTAAGTAAATCAAGAGTTGTCCTCTTCTCTCTCACATCAAGATCCCTACTCAAACACCCTGTTTCCAGGGTGCAAATTCATTTTATTGATGCTATGTTGGGGGGGGGGGGGTAGTTCTGATTAGGAAATTTTTAAACAGCTACTTGTGACTTCAGCTAAGAAAAAAAAAACGACCTGTGGTAACTTCCTTTCTCTATTGCTGTGCTTGCTACTCAGATTCAGAGTCTGACAGTGGCATCTGGTAAGCACCTTTTGGTTCACTATCAGTTATGGAAGGAGGTCGATCTTTCTTTGCTGCGTGTTTTGCTCTATCTCTCCGCCTCGCTCTAGTTTCATCCTAGAGACATACACATCAAGGATTTTCTCAAAGTGTTTTAGACAGAAAGATTGGACATTAGAATCAAAAGGCAAGATACAAAGGTGAAGCACAAGCAAACAGCAATAACATATGCATCACATAGAGTTGAAGCAACTAAATGGATAGTTGAAAGGATAAATCAAGAATAAGACAAAGAATTACAACAATGAAAACAGTTCGAGTTCTATTTGGAAATAAGATTCAA
This sequence comes from Populus nigra, assembly GCF_951802175.1. Taxonomy (NCBI): domain Eukaryota; kingdom Viridiplantae; phylum Streptophyta; class Magnoliopsida; order Malpighiales; family Salicaceae; genus Populus; species Populus nigra. Next base: position 12,466,533 of record NC_084864.1, on the reverse strand, counting down.
AGGATTAACAATTATACGAAGAATGAATATTGTTTGCAACTTGCTAGGATTAACAAGCACAACTTTCGCCTGTGCTAGCAAAAATTGCTGGAGATAACTATCATATTCTGCATATTCTATGGCATGATACAAACAAAAAAGATTTATTTCATTTCATCCTCTTTCTCGTTGCGCATAGATAAGGCATCCATATCTAAACAATGTAGGGTACATTGGTGCATGTCACAAATGGATAGGCAACAATATACAATAATGTTTTATAAATGAGTCACCTACAATATAATGGTATATATATGGTCATGTTATAGTCACGAAATTATAAGGTTTAGATAAGTTTTGTTGCCGATTAACCCCCTTGCCATTTGCAATATTAAGGTTGCGCCTGTGTAAATGTTTTCAATTTTTCATAGAAATTATCTAAGAAATAGAAGCATACACTAACCGGAAAATATGTTGTTAGAAAAATGTGTTTTTTTAAATTCTTCTCGAAAGAAGAAAAACAACAAAATGGTTGTTTTTAAAATTCTCTATTATATAAAAAAACACCTTGTTTGGTTCACCTAATATTTTATGATCATTCCTTTTAATATTTTCAATTTAAAATAACCAGCACTTACCTCCTCCATTGGCCAAACAAGGCCCTTGTTTTCAAATTTGGAAGATTTGTATTTAGTGAATATGTTTCCTTATCTTCCATGAAAAAAAAATCATTTGAGTATATAAGAAAACTAGAGATGGAAACAAAAACACAATTTTCTAAAAGTAAACACAGCCTGAGATTTTCTATCAATAGTTGCACTCATGTATCCAATTTGACCAAACATCGACTTGACAAAGTAGACCTTTCTTGACTAGGTTGACTATCATAATCTCAACCAACTAGTCCAGCTTTGACAATCTTTGACCATGTTTGACCATTAGGCTAAAACTACTTAATCCCCCCCTGCACCACTCTGCCACTGCCATCCACAACCCCCTTCACTGCCTCTTCCATCTCCACCAGCATCACCACAAATACCATTACCAATGATCAAAGTTGATTGTAAATGGTGTAGGTAGCACAACAGTGTTGGTTGAGGAGGTGGTGGTGCAAAGAAGATTTATAAAATACTCAAACTATAATTGCTACTCGAGTAGTTACGAACTCAAGTATTGCAAAATGTATTGATGGAGGCAGTGATAATGCAAGAAAAATGGAAGTCACAATGGAGGAGGTAAGTGCTGGTGATTTGGTGGTTATACTATAGGTGATTGTAGTAGTATGATAATGTGGTGGTGGCATTGTGGTAGGAGGTTGAGGGGCAGTGGTGGTTTTTTGGTGGATCATAATTCTTAAGGTAGGAGTGTTGATAGTCGGGCAAGTGATTGAAACGTTAGTAATAATGGTGGTGGTAAATGTTCGGTGGTGGCAGTAGTTAAATGAAAAATTGATTAAAGCAAGCTGGTGAATATTTAACAAAACTTCAATGAACAGGGTCAGGGTGGTCAACCAAGTTTAAATTTTGGTCAAAGGGACAATCATAAACAACTTTTATACAACTTGCATGGCACATGCTTCATAATTGTATCGATTAGTTTTTTTTAAATGACATCTTTTAAGTAAAAAAATAATATAGCAATTCAATTCAATTCAGTGAAAATAAAATAAAATCAATACTAATTCGATAACAATAAAAAGTCATCATACCTTCTGTGGCTAGGGAGATTGAAATGTTACATCCTCAACATAGGAATATATAAAAAGGTTTCTTTGAATTGAATTATTTAACGTCCTCTTTAACTTTAATAAAACTTTCATTTAATCGATATTCTGCTACTTTAACAATAATTATCGTCAGTGAAGCCATTTTCAGTTTTACAACAGTGGATTACTCAAGTTTCATGAGTTTCTAATGTTATGAAAGGTTTTTCTATTTATCAACACTCTTTTTCTTGTTTCTATACTAAGAAGACATACTTCTTATCTTCACAAAAATACCCTCTTCCCAATTTTTCAATATTTCTGTTCTCTTCATGTGCGAAATAATTAATCTATGAATCTATGAAAAAATCAAACCAATAAAAAAGAGAGTTTTATAGGATAAACCAGCATATTATGGTTGCTTGGTAATCAAATAGACCAATTGTTTCCTCCTTCCACCAAATTCAAATTATCATTTCATAACTTTAAGTTTTTTTAAGTAAAACCATATAAATGAATTGAACAAGCAAAAAAATAATTGTTAAAAAGAAATAGAGAATAATATCATCCAAACCATAAAATTCTTATAAAAACAAACAAATTAAATAAAAAGAGGACTACGGCTATTAATCACAACATTCTCTAACCAATAACCAATGATATTTAATTTGAGACACAAGTTGCTTCAAAATGAGATGCACTCGTGGGGTGGGGTGCGTCATCATGTGCAAAATTAATTTTTGTAAGACTCACGAAATCAGTTTTGGGTGGTGTCTTTTCTTTCTCTTAAACTAGAATCATTGCATATAAAAGGACAACACAACAAATAGAACAGGATAGTATCTAGATAAATTATTTAATTGTAGTTTTACTTTAGACTTATATAATAAATTGTTTATCTTAAGTGAAACAAACTTTTAAAGGTGACAGAATTATTGGTACTTTTTAATAAAAATTCATATATCTATCAAGGAGTAACCTGACATTATATATTGTAACATGCAGTCAATAGTATTATTTTTCTCAATTATTTATCTTTTAATTCATCTTAGGGTTGAAAAGAGTGGAGATCAAAAGCTAGTCTAATAGAGTAATAATCCATGTTAGATTTTTGGGTGAAGTGAGCTGTTTTAAGTTTCTATTAACACTTTTAACAAATCTTTAAGCTGTTTGAATTATTGCATACAAGTATTATATGTGAAATAAACATGTCAAGGTAAAAAAAAGTGAGTAACATTGAAGTGAAAAATACCAATCCATATAGAATATTTAGGCTGGGAACTTTCTCCCTAACTTCCATATCTTTTATTAGCATTTTATAAAGCATATGCATGCAGGACCAAAAACTAGATACTTATGCTTTGCCCATATAATACCAACTATTGTGGAGTAAGTAATACGAAAATCGAGATATCAGCAATAACGTCATTGTAGTCAATTAAAGTTTTTAAGGGATTTGTTTTTTTATATGAAATTATGGATTATTGTAACGTTAGGTTGATTGTTGAGTGATGACACTGAAAAGGAATATTAACGAGCAGAGCTAGGGACATAGGTACCATTTAAAAAATGAACGGGACCAAAGAGGTGAGACGTTAAGAGTAAACTTACCCATCTTGGACCCACCCATACCTAACCATTCATGCACCTACTTGCAATTGCATATGTCATGAAAAACATGTACACACACAAGCTGACTAGCATTCACAGGCAGACACTTTTAAGTGTCATCACTTACCTTCGCATTTGACTGGCTTGGCTGACTTGCTTGAGTAGGATGAGTTGATTGGCTCCTAATCAACCATATGGTACCAAACGACATCAAGGCTCCCAAAAGTAATATTGGGCCAATTCTTGGATCCCCTAGATAATCGTAAATTCTGCTAATATTGTTGTAGATCCTCTGCTTGATTCCTATGCTTTTGGAAAAGATGCTTTGGGCACCTCTTGACCAGATAGGCTCTGAATCCTCAGGAATAAGAGCAGGAGTTTTTGATCTCTGCATTGAAAATGGATAAATGTGTGAGCAATTGAATTGAATGTTTTAAAGAGAAGCATCTACTGATGTTCCAAAAGAACGTTTTCACATCCAAATATCACCACTAAACCATGTAGAGGCTTCATGAAACAGTGTTTGCACATATATAATAATAAGGCAAGGGGTCTACTCACACCCCTTCGTGAAGTGCTCGATCCCACTGTAGGATCAAGCTAAAGTTAAAAGGGGTCTGGTTTCTGTGCAGTGCCAGATTAACTTTACCAGCAAAAGTTGAAATGCACTAGTCTATTCCATACCATTATACCACTGTATATTACACTAGATATGCAATTTAGAGCCACACTTCATAATGGAGATCCCCGCTTTGAAGTGAATGTCACAAATAAGGCTGCTTTACAGCGTTGGCCAAGGCCAAAAATTATGTGGCTTACATAGAAGGGCAGATTCCTGGTGTCACCATCCCTGATTATTTCAGACATCCATAGCATGATCTGTACCAAAATAAATAAAAAAAAACACGGAGAAAAAAAAATGGAAAAGGTGAGTCTACGCAATAATTGCCTGCCATTTGAAACCTTCCCCAACAAAATAGACAGAAATGATTAAATATATGATAAAAAAACCAAGCCCCAGGACCGCCCCCAACCCCCCCCCCCCCCCCACAGTTAACCCATCTGGAGCCACGGTAAAAGACTTCATATACTCATCAAATCGTTCACAGGATACTACTAGATATCTTTCCTATAACTTTGCGTTATCCTTTTCTTGTTCTCTATTGTCTTGTTTTCACCAATAATCGATACCCACAAGTGCAATTGCAGAAGTGGATTTCAGGAATATAAAATATTGGACCAAACCAAGGGATGGTGTGAAAACTAACATAATAAGAATTGTTTTCATTCTGAGGTGGAACTCAAGGCTCCAAGAAAATTGATGCAAGTTTACAAAGAAACTTGTGACGTAACAATTTAAAAGGATTTTTAAAAGTTGAAGATAGAGAAGTGGTGGGGGATCATAGAGGATTATAGTGAAAGAAATTGAAAAGAGGAATGGTACAATACCAAAATTTTATTCGGGGTTTTATAGATACAATACAATATTTTGATGCTCTTTTTGAATATAAATTCTTTACAAGGATATTTTTTACCTTTAAAAAAATAAAAAAAGCCACATCATTACATGTGTCTTAGCATGTCTGAAAGGTTTACCTGACTCACTGTCGACACAATTTGAATGCATAGGACCAAATTAGAAACACGTGCAAAGAACTCTTGGAGCAAAGACATGGTCTTAAATTCTAAACTGAGGGTTTTTGCAAAGATCAAAATATTGAACTAAAGAAGTAATGAAAGTAGCCAACAAATCCTCAGAGAAGGGCTATACCTGTGAAATTTCATCTGAGCCATTGTATTTGGCAACAAGTTGTGATGCAGGATCCACGTCCACATCTTCAAATACATTAAATATATTCTTTGGCTTTGTATCAACCTTGATATTATCCTCAGAAGCATTCCTTTTATAGCGCACAATAAATAACTTAGGTACATCAATCAAATCCCTCCTTGGTCCACACGTATCATAGCTGGTTTCTGAATGAAGGTAGTAGGAACAATATTTCTGGATGAAAATCAGAACTGTTAGTGACTTTGAGCCCAAGAATAATGAAAATATTCACCTGTTGTTTGAGTGATCAATATTTATACAATTCTGTGAATCTTTGATCAACAATATATGTAAATGATATGGAGGGTAAGATTATTTTTATTGGGAAGAATAATTTCCATGAGAGGACAGCTAGATTATTTTTATAGGGCAGAATAATTTCTACAAAAGGGTGCTTGAGCCAGTTGTACTACATCTATATTTGAACATTGCATCTCCAAAGATAAAACAAAGAATACATCATTACAAGTTGTAACACCACAATAAGGAGCCATAACTTGTCAGTTGACCTAACTTGCACACAAAAATGTAGTCTCTTTCCCTTTTTCATGAGAAAGGTCATAAGTCATATATGGGTATTGTTCTCATGGATGATGGGAAAGTAGTAGATTAGGTTTTTCTTAAGATGCATAGCATGGTCTGGGAGAGACATAGAAGCCTTGAACTGGTCACGACAAGACTCCACCCAAGACTTTTCCCACCTCATAATAAGTCTTAATACTAAAACAACACACGTAAATGGAGGTATCTATACAGGTCCAAGGAACATAAATTTGAGGTAAAAAATTTCTCAGTAGATAAGCTAACAGATAATTCTACTTTTCCTTTAAAACATTAATGTCAATTTCTTCATTGCTGTATATAAAATCCCCACCTAATAACATATACACTGTGGCCCAGATGGGCTGCAAGTAAATAGGGCAGAATTATCACAGAAAATATTCCATAGGATCTAGGTATTAAAATCACAAGATTTAATGACTAATGCATTTGCTTTAAGAAAAAATTATCTACACAGAACTGCTTTCATTTGCTACCACTTTGTGTCTGCGTTCAACTGAACTAAGTGCAAAATCAACAGCATATTTGGAAAAAGAAGATTATGTAACATAACTCACTTCTTGGGCTTCCCCGTCAAGCCAAGTAAAAGTCAATCGTTTGCCTTTAAATGCACCAGTCAATGCTAATGGTTGCTCTTTATCAGCTTCACTCTCATTATCTATTGATAATCGTTCTTGTATCCTGCGCATAATCTATGAACTTATTTTATTCACTTAATTTCCAGAAAAAGTGGCAGCATTTCCAATGAAGGAAATATTTTTCATATTAGAATATTAGACAAAAAATGAGTATTTGAAACAAAGCAATATAAAAAGCACATTTTATTATTCTTTTTGCTCCCTCACCCAACCCATTGAGAAAAAAAAATCCAAATATTGCAAAACTAGTTCTTAATTAATTGTGTCTGCTCTTCAATTTAAAAATAAATACATTACAGAGCTGAAAAAGAAAAGAGGTCACGGACTTAGGATTGATTCAAAATGTTATTAAATATTTAATAATATAAACAAAATTGGAGACAAATAGAAGAATAGATATGAAAATCTATAACAGATATCATCTGAATTGTAGGATGGCAGTTAAAAGCTTTACAATCCTTTTCTAGCTACATTGATTTTTAGTCCTACTTCCAGTTGATTAAAAGAATAATGTGTAGAATAAGTTTTCAGAAAACAATTACAGCTTGAACACAAAAAAGTTAAAAAATGCTTACTTCACGCATCTTGTTAAGTTCTGGGCCCAGCCTTCCTGCTAGAATAACACAATACCATGATATGGTATCATTTCCAGCACGAGAATGGCCTCGGGCATCACAGCCAAGTTCCATTGATGTTGCACTTCTTAGTTGAGGAAGTTCTGAAATTGCACATGAAAATCACTTTAACTTCTCTGAATATAAAACATTGCTTGAATACCAAGTTGTGTTTAAATAGCATTACTGATATTATATGAGAGTTTCAACATCTTGCGGAAAGCTTGAAATTATGCAAAATTATAATGTTGCTTCATTCTTCCCTTCAAGACTCAAGATAACTTGAACAATGAAGATATCAGGTATGTAAATTGCATTATCAAATTACTTTATCAATACGTTTAGGATTTTAACAAGCCCAAATTTCCACTGAAAAGGAAAAACAATACTCTTGGGAGAACTACAACAATGACAAATTTCAGTTTTATCTCCATTCTAAAATGCATATGAGATCAAAGTACCACTCCACTACTGCATCCATTCACTTAGTTCTCCACTGTTCCCAACATCACTTGACATTCTCACCGGCAACGAAGTTTGATGTTGCCCAAGTATTGCCTAATCCTCCAGCTCTCTTTATTTCTGTTTCATTACTTGCACGTCACACTATCTCCTCTCATGCATATACTCATAAGAGAACCTTGCATCTACAATTTTAATTATTAGTTTTCAAGGCTTGATGAGTTTAAGCAGGCGAGTGCATCTCATTGATACATGGAATTTAATTTAAGCAGGCGGGTGCATCTCAAAGAGACTATAAGTCATATCATCATAGTTATAAAGCTCATAAATTTGACAATTTTTCAACCTTTACTTGTATACAGAGCAGTCATGTCAATTTAATATTTAATAATGGAAGCAAAAACCAATCATACAGAACATGATGATTTCCCCAGCAAAGAATACATAGAAAATATTACAAATTATTTATAAAATTTATAAAATCCAATGGTAATGTTAGCGATGACAACTCATTGACTCAAAACACCAATGGTTTATTTTGAAAGTCTAAAACAACTAGTAATAAAAAAATAATGAAAAATACCTTGTTGTTTATTTTTTTCAACAAGATCTAAAAACTCTGAATTATTGACCATTCCTGCAACACAATATACAATGCTAAGTTAGCTGAAAGAAGCATAGAAACCACATCAAAAAGTTCTATAGGTATCGAAACCAAGTATGAAAATCAAAGAAAGACATACCATGGATGACAACAGGTTTCACCCCCGAGTCTTTCACAAAAACAATAGCAGGGGCAGATTCCACCTCAAATCTGTTACCCATGAATATGAATCCATCAATGTGCATGTTATGCCAGAAATTAGTGAACAATATAGTGTTTTTCCAGGTTAAACAATCATAGATGCACAGGTGGTATTTGTTAAAAGAAGGTATTAGTTCAATTTGCAAAAGGCTGTGCAAGTTACTGAAATTGAATGCACAATTGCAGGCTCCATGGCCAAACAAATAACAGGACAGTGTTTGGGAAAGAAGTAGTCCACATACGCATTCCACCATACAGAGAAATCCTCCTCCCGCCATAACACAAATGCAAAAGAGGTATAAGCCCAATAACTTTTAGCAGTCTGGCGTACAAATGGAGTAGCACGGGCTCCTGTTTTTGAGAAGAAAATGACCTTGACCTAAAATTCACATGCACAAAACCATCAGTACGATTACAAAGTTATCATCAAAGCTATACACATCAAAGAATGGATATTAAAATTACAAATCAAACTCAAAGTTACTAACATCTAGCCATAGAATTGGTTTCTATTTTTATCTTTTTTCTGTTTCCTTTTCTTTTCTCTCTTTTGCTATAAAAATTTGGGATGGAGGGGCTAGCCGCACACCTTCACCAAAGCCAGGTGTTCAAAGGAACCAAGACCAAGGTTACCTCACATCACATGAGTGATTGAGTGTGTGTTTGGCAAGGCTCAGTCAAGCAATGAGAAAGAATGATACTCGTTGTCATCAAAGCATTGAACTGCATATGCATTTGTTATTTGATATATAGTGTATCACTCCAATTATGTAGATACCATCAACGAGACAAATATCCAAACAATAAAATGTTATTTATGCATGCCGAAATGTGCATTTTTTTTACAGACTTGAAGACTGTCAAGTGGAATTAAAAGCAAGCACCAAATAACAGAGAAGATTATAGATTCTAAACCTGTGGAAAAAAATGTGATGGATTCGAGAGACTAGAAACTTCTGACTCCACAACAAAACTGCACCTCTTTTTATAAGTACCAAAAATCTCTCTAATCTATTGCAGTATGATAAAACCCATGTTGGAGGTATTGATAATTGAACCAAATAGCTGCTTTTGAAGTCTCTTGTGTTCATATGACTAGGAGTTAATTCCATGATGTTTACTTCTCTAAAAAGATCAAAATCTCAGAAAAATTACATCCCTACATAATTCATACTAAGATTTAATTCATACTATGTTAACTTAATTTTTTGGACAATTCCTACATAGTTCATACTCACTTTGACTGCACAAAGTTGGTCCTTGGTCAATAGAGAAAAAAGCTTGCATCATGACAATGAAATTAATAAAATAACATGTAGAAGCATAATAATAGCACAAAGAAATATCCAGCAAAAAATATGACATCAATTTCGATTATTAATATGACACAGAAAAAGATACTCCAAAAGGTAAAATGTTATAAACGAGAATCCAATTCAGATATCACACTAGTGTGCAAAACCTAATTTCCAGGTTTCTAAATCTACTTGAGATCTGATTTCACAGTTCATTGCTTGCATATTGAGTTCAGCTCAGTAGAGTCAATTCAATAGTACTTCATATTATCAACAAAAAACATTACAAAATCAACAAGCCAAACTTCACATAAATGAGTTTCTAGCATGAACTAACATGACTATCATACAGGCATTATCAAATTCAGTGATGACATACAGTTTACTCATTCCAAGATACAAATTTTATCAAGAACTTAGAAGTTAGGAGAATGTACAAACATGAAGATAATCATATATTTCATCCCTTTACTCTTTGATATTCATAGTGAGGACCATCTATATTTTTTCTATTAAGACCATATGTTCATATCCGTTATTAAAAGTGTTATTTTTCCATTAGGAGAATGTACAAACATGGAGATAATCATATATTTCATCCCTTTACTCTTGATATTTCTTAGTGTGGACCATCTATATTTTTTCTATTAAGACCATCTGTCCATATCTGTTATTAAAAGTGTTATTTTTCCATTAAGACGTGTTATTAAAAGTGTTATCTTTCCTCAATTAATATTATCCTATTAGAAAAGGTAATGTATAAAAAATTTCACAAGCTAGTAGCGCCCTTAAACCTCATCAAAAACCATCAAAATCATTGTTCTCTGATTTAAAAGGTCCAAAAAAGCAATCATTCAAAATATTCAAAGTCTCAAGAATATACACCCATTCTTTTCCTCTTCAACAAGAACCTAAAACCAGTGGACAAGGCTGCAATATCTGAATTAAGCAATAATTTATTGTGTCAATAATGTGTGAGAGGTGTGTTGTGCATGATCAAAGGCTTTTGGGTGTTCGAAGAAATTGCTGGTTATGAAGGATAGAGTTCAATGTGATGAGAGAGATTGTGAGGCTAGGGTAATGACAAGAGAGATAGCAAGGCCAACTGCTGGGATGTGAAATAAAGAGCTCAGTAACGACAAAATGCATAGGGAAGTGATGGTGATGAAAGAGGGTGGTCGCTGTGGTGAAGAAAGAGAGGAAGGATGATAACTAGAGGAAAGTGATTTGAGAGGGAGGTTTTTTTATTATTATTATTGGGTGGGTGGGTGGGTGGGGGGGTTGTATTCATAATTTTGGTTCTTTATGATGTCTTCATTTAATTTTATAAAAACTTTTTTTTTTTGAACTTTTTATTTAATTCCCTTTAATTTAGTCTTAATTTTATCATGTAACAACTAAAGTAAGACATGTAAACATCATTATTAACAGCAGTTGATGAAGGGACCACATTGCTAATGGATTTCATTTTAGAATATAGAATTAGCAACATAAATTAGCCAAACAACATGAGTAAGGCCCGAGTTAAAAAAATATAGCATTAGCAACATAAATTATCATGACAGGCAAGCACGTAAAAAATCACTTCAAGCTTCTTCCTCCATGACAATCTATCATGGAAGCAGCAGAAATTGAGAGATTAATAAATCCTCTGATAAGTTCAAAAACAAAAATATTTCTCGAAAATTTGAAGTCCAAATTACAGACAAGTTTTATCACAATGTCTCAAGAAATGACTAGTTAACTCATTAATTTCAACACAAACTTGACCACCAACCAAATTTGAAGAGAAGAATCATATAAAATCGAGATGATAACATTGTAAATAATAGATTGAATGATAAAATTAACTTGAAAAAGAATTTACCTTGTGGGGACCACTTTTTGCCAGAAAATTTTGTCCCTGTATTATAATGAAGTTTCATATCATTCAAGCAGTAAAGAGACTAGGAGACAAAAGAAAGATAATATATATGAAACAAGAAAGGAAACATAGTAATGCCTTTTACTTGCATAGAATATAATGATAAAGAGTGATTTCAGCATTATGTATCAATATGGTTAGTAACAATGAAAAATAATTAAGCAACTCAAAAAATCCAGCAGGTTGTCTAAAATAACCATGCAGAAAGAGCTAGAAGACATATGGTGACAGATAGCTTGTGCAACACATGACCCACAAATTTACTTGAGAATGCAATGTTGTGGTTCATTTTGATGACTTTTTCTTCACACAGGTTCTCTCATGTTACAACATGATGCTTTGACTCATGCAAAAACCTTTCTTCAGTCGAAATAATAGAAAGCAAGAAAAACAAATTTGTCATTAAAAATGATTATGATAAGCAAGTGCCTTGAATTACCAGTGATTCCTTTGAATAGTATAAAATGCGAGGTAAACCCAGCACATTTGTTGCAAACCAATCAATGACTGCATCAGTGGAGAGATCACCCTCAAACCTAGCACGAAAACCAACTTTAGTACTATGCTATTGTCAAGTCAGTTAAATATTACTTGGAGCTGTATAACACCTTAAGAGATTTTGATATTGCTGGTATCAAATGAAATGCAGAGTCTTAAAGGTTCTAAAATTGACTCCAAAATTTTAAATTTCTCTCCCTTCACTGAACCATCTTTTTTAATTGCTTTGCAGTGTGATTTTTTTTATATTTTCTCACTTTTTAATTCAATCTCTAATTTTCAACCTACCTAACAAGACAAGCTGATGCTTTGCAGCCCGATGGAAAAGCAACAAGCGAAGGAAGTCCTGTAAGCATTTCCATCAAATTAAAAATAAGAAACAAGTTATGCTGAAGCTAAAGTTATTCAGCAAAAGTACATGCAATTTGAGAGGCACACATCAAATCAAGAATAAGATATTGCCAATATATAAATAAAAACTATGCATAAATGCAAATAATAAAGGTGTCTTGGCATAAAGGATCAAATGAGTTCAGAGATGCAAGAATAAAAAATTTCTGGCATCAAATATTAACTTAATTCATTTAATTCTTCTGACCAGTACTTTAATGACCAATCTAAGTACTGCTCCCTCCATCCCACAATGGGCATACTCCTTTGCTTTTTGTTCTATCCAAAAGATGTGTCCATTATCAAAAAGTCAAATATTAATTCTCTCCCCTATTTCTTCACTCACTAAAAATTAAATTCCACACTTTTTCTCCAACTACTTATCTGTTAGGACAAATCTGGAAATAAAAAAAATGAAATATTGACTTAATTGATTTAATTCTTCTGACTAGTACTTTAATGACCAATCTAAGTACTACTCCCTCCATCCCACAATGGGCATACTCCTTTGCCTTTGTTCTATCCAAAAGATCTGTCCATTATCAAAAAGTCAAATATTAATTCTCTCCCCTATTTCTTCCCTCACTAAAAATTAAATTCCACACTTTTTCTCCAACTACTTATCTGTTAGGACAAATCTGGAAATAAAAAAAATGATTGGCACAAAATTTATTAGCTATTCCTGGTCAAACAGGACATCTTTCATGGAAGGGAGAGAATAAAAGAAAAGTCTAGCACGGAAGGTAGTAACAAGGTTGCTCTCCAGCTCAGCAATATGCTAAGCATCAACCTATTACAGAAGCATGAGAAATTCACAACATAATCGCCTTCAAGGAAGCTTTTGGCATGGAACAAACAATGTCAACATATAACATAGACAGAAAGGAGCAGAATTTATATTATGTTGTGACTTGTACTCATTTTCTGTCTGCCAATCCAATCCATCTGTATATCAAAGAATAAACTAGCATTTCTAATCATTTTACATTGCATCCATTGAATTGTTCTCTTTTTTTTTGGTTCATTGTTTTACACTTGTTCAATTAAAGGAGTAGAATAATGACTAAAAGTAACACTCACCATTCCGAAAGAAAAAGTTTCCAGTTGGCTTTCTCTCAGCAAGAGATATTGCAAGTTGAAGCTCGCCAAGTTCCAAAATACCAACACCGGCAACACCATCCAACAGACCAGCTGAATGCCAAAGCAGATAGAAAAATGAAATAGCAAATGGTGAATCATACTGAAATTGATCTCTTAAAAAAATTTCAAAATAGATAAGAGATGGATCATTAGGAAAAAGTAAAAAGCAACATAAGTCTTTTAAGATAATGATTCCAAGAAAGTCAACATTGAATTAGATTGAAAAAAAAACTTAAAAGTTGTCTTAAACTTCCGAGATACCTCAAACCTAGTTTCTTTATCTATTTATAATCAGCTAAAACTTTTAAAAATAACCCAACACGATGATGAAGAATCAAAATTTCACTATATTTATTCCTTTTTTCTACTTCTTCTTCCAAGTACAGGATAACACCAAGGGGTTGATGGTTTTTTTCTACCAATTGGTACCCTCCCCTCACCACCACATGGGGATGGTCTACAAGGTTCATAACTACTACTACAAGAGGTTTACCTAGCCAACATTTAGATGCGGTTCTACCTAAACTTTTCTGGTTCAATTGTCCAAATATTGTTGAGCAGTTTTTGCTTGGATTAGACACTCAAGTCCACAAACTTTAAACTTCAAAAGAAGTGATGATATCCTGTTTACAATGTATTAGAAAGGATGCACACTGAGATATATGACATATTTTAGACTTTTTATCAAGAGGCCAAGAAGTATAAAGCTTATCTTAGTTGCATGGAGCAAACTAGGTCCAAATGGATAAACAAATATTTAAGATACCACCACATGAGTTAGTGTTTCATTTGGATTCCATGAATGAGAGACATAGAATTGGATTCCATGAATGAGAGGCATATGAATAACTAATTTATCCATATTATTGAGCTGTTCGATTATTGATAATGAGAAAAAAATCAGAATGACAAAACCAGAATTGGAATAAAACTTCAGAAGAGGTAAATCAAGAATCCAGACAGCTAAGGTTACAAGTCTAGATGAGAGTTCAAGAAGGGATATAAGAAAGGTTCTAAGTACAAATGATAAATCAGAAATGTAAGACATAAAATTCAGCAGGTTATCAACAAACATAAATCTTTTTGAAGAAACATATAAATAAATAAGCATAATAAGAGATACAATTACACAAAATGACCGATCAACCCAGATTTTAACTAAAACTTTGATAATTTAGCAAATGACAAACATACTGATATCGATCCACGAAGAAAAGAATTGAGCACATCTCTTGCTCCCAAGTGAATATACCTGAATTGAAATTTCCACAAACAATATTGTTAACAAAAACTTGGCAAGAATTGATATTAATTAAAATCTAAACCACCTACAAAGGACATGTGGAAGAATCATCTCTCTCTCTCTTTCTCTCCCCCCATCAATCTTCTTCTTCTTCTTCTTTTATTGTTCCAATTAATTTTATTGATATTTCAGCCATACTTCTGTTTGTGTTGCTTTCCTCTTTCCACACTACATCAAGAATCAAGTAGAAATCATTTTTTTTAATGAGAAAATAAGTGTAAATAAAAAAAAAATTCCAAATACTATGTGTTGGTAGTTTCCTGTCTTCAAAAGCTAGAAAAGTAATAATACTTGAAAATGATACACATTTTAGAAAATCAATTCCACTTACAAGTTACAGAACAAGGTATCAATTTGACATCAATATCATCCCATAGCATGGAAAAACTAATCTGCAGAAATAGTATATTAAAATGCTCTAGAAATCAAGCATACCAGAACCAGCCATGGTTTAGAGCTATCAAACATAGGTGCAAACTCTTGAGATGTAAACTCATTAAATGTGTGAAATCCAAGATCTGAAGGAAAGACAAGATTATTCATTCATCAGCCAAGAGTCAAAATCATACACATAGAAACAATCTAGTTACAATAGAAAACAAAACCGAGAAGAAAAGTTAATACAAAGTGAATTGAAGGTCTGATAACAAAAAGTAGTAGCATATTGACTAACCAAAAGTAGTAGTTTCTAGTAATGGAAGATCTATTCCTGAAATGCTTTCCCCAGCATATTGCAAGTTAATCTTGTCCATAATATGCTGCAGCCAGGAAAATCTAGTCACTTACGGAAAAAAACTCATGATCTAGATCAGACAAAGTAGTTCGAGGAATATAGGGGAAAAAAAACTGGACATAGTAATCGATGGTGCAAGAGTTAACTACTCACAGCTTGCTCATCAATGCCAAATATGTCATAGTCCCTTTTCCATAAAGGATTCGTCAGCAGCTCATAAGCATATTGGATCTGGAATAACCACATATTAGAAAACAATTCACCAAAAAACATAACAATAACCCATCACATACCAGTAATAAAGTTGCAGAATCAGCATATCAGACAAGAAGAAGAGATATAATTGCTAGAGTTGTAGTAACCTGATTGAGCTTTTGTCATCTAAAAAGGCATGCAGAAAGAGATCTTATACATTATGTCATTTTTATTATCAGTCTGTAGCCAACTAGTGGAGAAATCTTGAAAAACTTGATTTTCAATAGGCTCGTTGCTTCTGAAAGCTTAACATGTACCAAAGAACACTTTCCAGTTTATTAATTATATGAATTACATCTGAAGCAGTGTACTGAAACTCACGTGAGAATGAGTACTTCTAAACAGTTTGAAAACTTCTGCAAAGTGCATCTCAAAACTTGCGATCACAATTTCCATAATTGTTTTCCCATATTTTCACCCCTCCTCACATTTAAAAACTTTTCCTCGCTGCTTCAAACACTAATCATGGGGAACCAGCCTTTCAAGGATGGTAATACTAACACCTCAACCCAACTTTACCTGTAGATACCATCCAACCCACTTGGCAAGTAGAATGATACAGTACTTCATAATTAAAACTTGAAAGGAGAAAAAAACAAGAAATTAGATTACCTTTATAAAATCACTAGTGACAGGAATTCCCGTTTCTGAATTCCTGAAATTAATTACGACTGATGCTAATTAAATTAAAAAATAATTAAATAAATAATTCATAGAATTGAAAGAATTAATACCATTTAGAAGACATCTTGTCGTATGCTTCTTTCACTTCCTCAACAGAACTATACCGCTTTATCCCCAGAACTACGTTCGTTTACAAAAGAAACAATCAGAAATGCAATTGATAGTATACAGATACAAGGAGGACACAAGTAACTCAATACCGTCGTAATGAGAGGCAGGGAAGGATCGAGGAAGGACGACGAGCTGGTAGAAGACAGAGAGGGAAAATAGGAAGACAGGGACGCTGTAGGCTTTGATCTTCGATGCCATTGACGACATCGCCGCTTTCTGATGGCAGGGTGCTTCGCCGAACTGCAAACCGTTAAAGAAGTGAAAAATGGGAAGTGACAGCTAGAAAAAAGAATATACAGTACAGAAGTTTTATATTTGAATATGAACGACGTAGTTGTGATTTTAAAAACTCGAGTATGAGTGGGCCTTATAGTATGTAATTTTTTGAATTGATGGGCCTTTGAAAATTAATATTGGGCTAACAAGCCCAACCTTACAAAGCCATAGCACACGGCCCAAACTACCATCCAGTGGCAAGAACCACTGCCAGTCCAAAAGCAATTAACCCAGCCCACTCGAAGCTTTTATCGGCTCAGTTGGATGGTCAAGGGCTATGGTGTTGAAGCCACAAGCCAAAATTGTGAGCCACCATTTGCATGGCATTTTGGTCAAGTAAAATTAACACACATCGTTCTCTGTCTAGTGCTTTTCTCGTCTGATAATTTTTTTTTTTAAAGATAAAACTTGAATTCCTTCCCCTGTCACATTCTTTATTGCTAGAGTCTAAAACAGATGGCTAAATTTGGAAAAACAAATTGATAAGAAAATAATTTTCCCATAAAATAAATAATATTTTATTAATGGTAATAAGATGAGAAAAATTATAATTGAAGGTAGCGATAATACTAGGGATAGTTGTACTGATAATATTTATAATTATAATAACAACAATATTAATAATAATAATAAAAATAATTATTATTATAATATTGGTAATTATTATAGCGATGATAATAAAAAATTTATAATAAGATAATAATAAAATAACAGTTATATTAGTGTTAAAATAATAATTGTTATTGTAGTGGTGGTGATGTTAGCACTATTAATGATAATTAAAATACTTAATTGAGTATTAAAGTGTAAACTTTCTTTGTCTTGTTAGATTAAATTTGATTATAAATTTTTTTATATTAATTTATATTTCAGTATTTGTTTCTCACTAACAAATAAAGGAAAATATTTTTCATAAAACAAACCTAATGTAAGAAAATAAACTTTAGTTGTTAGACAAAACATCCCTTCGTATTTATATCTCCTACCACACACAGGATCTCATATCGTTTCCTTTTGTATCATGGCTTGCGCCTGCCCCCATGAACACATCCCTCCATGCCTGGTTTTTGTGCAATAACAAGCTCCTTTCGAGGATTGAACATCTATTACATGAAGGGAAAAACGAGAGGAGAAAAGTCCTGATTTTTTTGTTAGCTAATTAATGGTTATCTGTTGAATAATCCAAGATTTTAATACTAGTAGTATATATATAGGGCTAAATTTCCATGAAATAATTAACTAGCTTCCATAACTATAGCTTATTTCCAATGCCATGCTAACTACATACAAATAGCCAATATTGCACTAAGCCTCCATATTATTGCCAAAGTGGTCTCAAGAATACCTTAACCCATGCGTAGTGTTTCTCCAATTCACCATTAATGATCCAGCTAGCTAATACTCAGCTTGCCAATGTCAAGATATGTTACAGGACTAACCCACCTTGCAAATGATGGTAAGATAATTGGAGTTCGTCCACCTTGCAAATGATGGTAAGATAATTGGAGTTCTTTTGGGTGCGATAATAATTGTTTTTTAAAGTATTTTTTATTTGAAAATTCATTAAAATACTGTATTTTTTATATCAACACATCAAAACGACTTAAAAACATAACAAAATTAATTTGAAATAAAAAAAATTAATTTTTTTTTAAAATACATTTAAAACATAAAAACAAACAAAAATATGCTAACCCTTAATATCCACCATGGACACTAAAATATGATCAAGACCTAACAACTTGGAAATATCACAGGACATACATGACCTTTGAATAAATCAAGACAAAGACAAGATCATAGTTGCAAAAGGGGTACGCAGAGAAGCTCATTAGATGAAAAAGCAGCCCCTAATTTGAATTTATGGAGTCCAACACATGATCATAAGCAACTAAATCCAGTGAACCGTACAGTACATTTGGAGATGTCCGGATCGTACTCTCTGAATTAACCAAGACAAAGATACGATAATTTATTAATTAAATGTTGATTAAGCAGTTGATTCAGGTAATTGTAAACACAACAAGTGCTAGACCAGAAGCTTCGACCTAGTGAGATGAGAAGAACAATAAATAAAAATCAAAGTTGTCTACTAGATAAAAGGCAAGGACCATGTCTCTCACGAGATTATCACGTGTAAGCATGTCTTCGATGTACAATACAAGTTTGTAATTTTACTTACAATTTTATGCAAAAACAAAACTATTGCAAACAACAATTGGGACAAAAACCTGGTCCATTGTTCTGATAATGGTGTTAGAATCCAAGATTAGTTTAGTAGAGCATTGTCTCCTAGTTATCTACCTCATTTTCGGCATGGAAATTTTGTTCGAAGAGGCCACACCGCCACAGGGACCTACGTACGCAACGTCCATGGGATAAGGTTATGATATTTTATTTTCTAGGGTTTGGCCAGCTATAATATTCCCATTAATCGGCTATTATATGATTGTGTTCTTTGGTGGGTCATATTAGCATAGAAATTATCAAGTATAGTAGCTTGATACTGGTCAGCGGAAAAAAAAGAAAATCAAGCACAGTAGTGACAGTCCAATTACTCAAAATGTGCTCGCCAGTTACTGAGAAAAGAAACTTTTCAAAAGCATGCACTCAAAATTTGCTCGCCAGTTACTGAGAAAAGAAACTTTTCAAAAGCATGCACTAGCTAGTTTAATTGCTAATCGATTTATTTGACCATATGATGGAGGCCTAAAACCCAACTTAGACATAAAGTGAATCTAGGGAAGAGGAAATCTCTGTATTATATGATTAAAGATTCGATAAAATGATAGAAAATTTTTTTTCTATAGTTCTCAACGATCCTAGGATCTTCATTCTAATGATATGCTTTGCGGGTGGGCCACTCATGTTATTATATATGGTTTTAAGGGTGTGTTTGAAGTGTAATAGTAATTATTTTTTAAAGTATTTTTATATAAAAATATTTTAAAATAATAATATATATTTTATTTCCAAAAACAATTTTTCTAAAAGTTGACTCGAGAGTCTCTTTCTTCTCTTGACGAAGAATATGTTTTTTTTCATATATATTTTATTTTCCTGTGTCATGTTGTTTGTTATTGTCAACAGATATATTTATAATGATGAAAAGTTACAACCTTCGGCGGCGAAGAGTCACAATCTTTGACGGTAAAGACTAAAGAGTTATGATGTAACTTTAACTTTTCATCCTTATCTCTTATATTACCTTATTAATATAAATAATATTAATATGAAATCATGGGTGATCCAAATTCAATTTTCTTTCTTCCCTATGAAAAATATAATTCGACATATGAGAAAATTAATTTAAAGAAAAATGATACATGAATGTCTTTGAAATTTAAAAATTCTTCAATTAGTATAGATTGTATTAACATAATTATTAAACACAACTAAGAAATTAACTTGATTTAAAGATCAGGTCATGGGTTGACTCGGGTTAATAATTATTTTTTTAATCAATTAAGGTTTTGATTAGATTAATCAAGTTAAACCAAATGAATTTTAATTGACTCTTTTTTATATTTAATTTCAATTGATTTTTTTTACATTCAACCCAAATCAATTTCAATTAACTCCTTTTGACATTCAAACTTAAATAAAGTACGGGTCAATCTGATTTTGAGTCAATCGGACATACTAATCTTAATTAAAACAAGCTAGGTGGACTCATGGGATAGAAAGTTATAGTTTTTTTGATCAATATAGTTCAAAATATAGTGGACCTCCTAATGGATTATTAGAAAAGAGATTGTCAGCAACGAATAAATGGGATTGGCGTAGCTATAAGCCATCTGGCTCAGTTCTTTATTCCTTCTTCTAAAGCTTGGAGTTTACAGCAATGGATTGTAGATTCCTCAAGATTGATGGAGTGATGGGGACCAGGTACAGAACCCCATTAGAATAAACCTTCCTGCAAAGCGATACGGGAGGAGCACGAGGCAAGCACATGTGGGATTATGCTTTGTTTTACTAATTTAATCAGGAGTTAATTCTGTGCTGGGTTTTAAGAAGTCACGTTCCATGGCAAATTTTTTTTTGAGTTTTGAGCATTCTTGACGACATAGCCAGCTTGCAAACCCTAAATTGTCCCCTTTTTTATTCATTGTTGATGAACTAAACTATACTTACTGGGAACATCCACTGAAAAATGGAACTATATAGAGTTGAACACTTCAATTATTTATTAATATTCAAATGTATACCAAAATTAGCAATAAACACGAGTACTGGAGGTTGATTTACCCAGTAATATCATATATGTAATTTGACTGTTTTTATTTATTTATACTAAATCGGGAAAAACTAGGAGCACAATATCAAATCTGGGAAATAATTTGTGAGCCCCATTAACTTGTCCTTATTTTATTTTATTTTTTTAAAAATTTAATTCTATATAAAAACCAATATTACTTATTTTTTATTTAATTCTAATTGCATAAAAATAGTTTTAATTAAAAAGTATAAACTTTAATTTTTCCTATGCTTAATCTTTGAGATTTTTAATCATTAAAATTAATTAAAAAATTGATCAAATTTAATTTCTATTAAATTTTCAAAACATACTGGGGTGTTGTCCTCTCTCTCTCTCTCTCTCTATAGAAGATATTCACTCACATACAAATAATGTAAATCATCAGATAAACAAACAAATGTTTTGATTTACATTGAATTTATTTTTTTAATATTTTTTGATGATTTTAATATGCTAATGTTAAAAAATTAAAAAAATTAAAACAAAACTATTTTAATATATTTACAAATAAAAATCACTTTATATTAATTGCGGTGCCGAAGTGATGGTCTGATAAACAATAATATCAGGCGTTAGGCCATATGCAACATGCATTCAAAGGGCAGACAATGGATAATATCATAGTTTCTTCCCCATATTGTAAAATATTGTTCAAGAAAACACGCATGGAATGCAGCATCCCAAGTATCAAAAAGACTTTGGTTCAATTTTTACTTCTTCTTTTTTTATCGATAAGGAATCAAAACTGCCGACCAATTGTCTAGGTTGTTGATAACTCACATAAATGTTGGTGCAGGGAATGATGTGGCAGGAAGAGAGAGGAATCAAAGCTCGGTCGTGTGTGGGGGCCTAGTTGCATGTTCTTGGGAGTTTTGGACCCCGCTTCACTCTCTTTATAAGGTGCTCCTTAGCTCTTCTTTGCCATCACTCACTAGACAGTAGACACTACAAGCATCACTACTAGTTCTCAAGTGCTTTCTTCTTCTTTCTTGAAAAAACAAAATGAAGATGATGAGCGGCGCAACCATGGGAGAGTCCAAGAAGAAGATTTCATGCAGAAGGCTCGGAGGGTACCTTAGACAGCAGAAAGGAAGGCTCTACATTATTAGGAGATGTGTAGTCATGCTTGTCTGCTGGCATGACTAAGCCAAAGATCGATCAATTATGGAGCTTGGCACCATCACTGGGAATTTGAAGAGCTATCAACCAAATCATCCACCATTGCTAGCTGTGAACTTGGAACCAAGCTCCCCAGTCTTTTAATTTTATCTTTCAAAATGTATATAGAAAATAGAAAAGGCTACCTAGATATTAATTAGTTGATTAATTTTGCTACATATCCCACCACTTGGACTTGTTGTGTACAAGGAAATGTTTCATACCAAATGATCTGATCTCAATTCTCTAGGAATACTAGTTTTGCAGTCTCTATATGTATAAGAAATTATCTTTTTTCACAGGTTATTTTCTCACTATTATCCCTGGAGCATCTCTTTAGCTACTTCTACAAATATCTCTAAAGCACTTACTGGGTTATAATTAGAATATTTCTTGCATCATTGAGCGATGAGATAGCCCAGTATCTCTCGTTTTCTACTCATCCTTGCCTCAATAGATGCACATGATTTATAGATAAACTGCTAATCAAGCATAATTAGTGATCAGATAAACAATAGATATGCTTAGTTCTTAATTAGGCATGGTAGCTTGAAGTAAAGCAGATTGAAGAAAGTGTAACAAGGGGAGATATTCTCCGAAGAAAGTAGCGATTGAGAATTCCACACTTGTGATGATTTTCGTTGTCTATTTCGTAGGATCCATTCGATGTAGTCTTGTCAACTCAGAGAAGCGAGCATAGCTTCAAAGTATTGGCTGTCACACGTGGATTGTACCAATCGATAGTACAGTTATATTCATTCGAATGGTGTAAAAGAGAAAAGGAAAGAAAGAAAGCATTTATAGCTCAAGTGCGAAGCACTTGTTTTCTTTTCTACTTTGCCCTTGAATGTTCTATTCAAAACAGTGAAGGCAATGGAGCTATTGAATTTAAGTATTACCATGTAGATCAATAGTGTCTAGTACAGGAAGACACAGTGACTCATCAGAAAAAACACCGCATCCTAGCTTTGAGCAGTGCATAATAATTCATTGCTCATTATGATATGGCCATCACGTCACAAATCAAATAGGTTAATTCATATAATGATGAACTGGACATTTTATTTTCAGGTTAATTTACATAATGATGAACTGGGCATTTTATTTTCTTTATTTTTATTCGAAAATGCACTTTGCTCACAAATTATACTTTAGTTTTTGGAGAAATTAGGAATCTAAGCAAGCCCAGAATCACAAAAAAATCAATCAAAGAATCTAAATATTGAATGAACTTGAGGGTGTCCAAGGATAGTAGCGCGCTTGGCCTGTAACTTGAACAACTGCTTAGTTTACAATTGCTATACCAAATTATTCTTAATTAATGTTTAAAAATAGTTCCTGATTTCACATGGATTCATAAATTATTCAAATTCCTAGTCATTTGACCTGCGGTACAGGCCATCACGCACTGATAGCAAATAACCTAAGGTTCAGTTTCTGAGGTTAAAAACGCAACCAATGATCTAGCCCTGGCTCGTTTGTTACCGAAACAGTCCCAACACAAAGCAGTGAGCAGTGAAAAACGAATGGCTAAAATTCGGCAAACCTCAATAAGTGTCTCACCAGACTTTCATAGAGTAACAATATCTCAGTCTCAGACCCGTCAACACGTGCAAAGAGTGCTTGTGCTGATGGTAGAATGGTCAGATTCTAACAGTGATGCTTACTGCTTGCTTTGGTCCCAAGTCGTGCAAAAGCAGGCAAAGCAACCAGAGTATGCAGAAATGGACAGAGCAGAAAACATGCGTGAAAGGTTGAAAGCATGACAATACTCTTTCTACTTCGGTGGGTCAAATGTGAGCAGAAATTGGTGTAGGGATCACCATTTTCTGCAACTAACGACTAATAACTCTCCACCTCTACCTGAAATTTTATCAATTCTCT
Organism: Populus nigra; assembly: GCF_951802175.1. Lineage (NCBI taxonomy): Eukaryota > Viridiplantae > Streptophyta > Magnoliopsida > Malpighiales > Salicaceae > Populus > Populus nigra. The sequence continues at coordinate 12,442,421 of NC_084864.1, read as the reverse complement.
TTAACCTACAGGGTTTAAAATAGAAAATGTCAAAATGATGTAAACCATTATCAATAATAAGACAACACCTACTGAGCGAGAGGCTCTCTAGTCTTCCTATTGAAACATAGCACTATCACTACTATTAAGAAATTGAAACATAGCACGAATTAGAGAAGGAATTTGCTACTTGACCCTCGCTAAATACTACAAAGCAAAGTAGAAGATCTTTTAAATTGCAATATATATATTGTCATTGTATTTTTTAGCAAAAAAAAAATTATTTATAAACTTAAAATTTAATGCGTATATTAAACATGGTAAAAAAAAAAAAAAAGGTGCACAAGTTCTTTTTACATAGCAAGTTTGAGTTATTTGTTAACAAAAATATATGTGTCTAGGACAATATTCTATAATTATTTAAAACACAAGTTTCAATAAAAAAAAAATTCCTCAATAATTTTGAGGTGACTTAATTAAAAACCATAAGAATAATATAAAGATCGCGTGTTACTGAGATGAACTCTTTGAAAATATCATTAGACTGACTCAATAGATCAATCTTGAAATCTCCTAACCCAACTCCTTGTCTAACTCATGTTTTTAATTAAATCCTGAGGGGTTGACTTAAAGTGACAAAGATAATGAGTGAAAACCCGGTTTGATTTAAAAAAATTTAAAATAAAATCTTTTTTTTTTAGATGAAAACACCTTGGATCAACCTGTCAAACGCACAATTTAGCTCATGGACAAGATTGAATTTAATAACTTTATTTTTAATTTTTTTTATTTAACAATCTTCTAAAAAAATAGGCACTCGCAAGAAGGCAACTAAATGAAATTCTTTTTTTTTTAAATGATCATGATGTACTGTAAAAAAAAAACATTTGTTAATATTATTAAAAGATACTTTAGTCTTATTTGTAAACAAAGTTAAAATTAAATCATATTTAATAAAAAAATATCTAAAATTTATTTTTAATTAATTTAAAAATTTAACAAAATAATATATTCAATATATTTTTTTAATAAATTTTTAAGAAATTAAAGTTTAATTTAAAGAAAAACAAAAAAAAGTAGGCACCTAGAGGAGCAGGCTTGTCAGGCTAGGCTCGCACGTAGAAGCCTTTATATTTTTTAAAACTCATAGATGATGCATTATTCATTCATTTTTTTTTTATTTTAAAAAAACAGATGATGCGTCGTTTTCTAACCTAGTTTTTTTATAACTAGAGAGGTGGTCAGAAAAACAAGTTAGGGTTGAGACTCAAAACCAATTTTTATCTAAAAACACTCTTGTAACCTTGATATATTAGTTTCTCTATTATAAAACTAATTTCTCAACTCAAAAATACAAAATTAAAATGAAAATCAAAAAACCTTTCTCAACCCTAATTTATTTTTTTCGCGGCATGGAAGACAAAAAACAAATACATCAATGACACTCTCATTATCAAGAGAAACACTACCTTGACACTAAAATTAGCTTTTTTATAATAAAATATCATCAACAAACATTTTCTCTCTTATTTATCATTTTTTAACGACCTTTTCTCTCATCTCTCAAACTTAGAAATTAATATGTAAAAAAAAAAATTCTGGTAAAAACTATATAATTGTCAAACTATAAAGACCAAAAAAACAATGTAAAAAATATAAAGCATTTTTTTAGGAAAGGCATTGACAACATAGTAATTTTAGAAAAGGATTGCATGTTTCTTTTATTGTGAAATTTGATTTCCAAAACTTTGATTTTTTTAATTAACAAAATCGTATCTTATCTTGTCAAATCAAACATTAATTTAATATCAAAATTATTTTTTGACACTTAAACAACCCTAAGCTTGTTATAACAAATTTTAAGTAGTAACCTTATTTAATTTAATTTTAAATAATGAAATTAAAAAAAAAATTAGTGACTGAAGTATAATAAACTCAAAGAAAAAAAATGGCATTGCATTGTTCCAGTTAACAATACAATTTAAGGGAGTCCTAAGTGATTTTCCCATGAGATTTAGTTTTAATGAAACATATAGATGTGTAACTTCACTTTAATTTTATATATATAAAAAAGTATTGAGTAGATATCTTATATAATGTACGTATAATCAGCCCTAAAATGCCTTGATTATTAAAACAAATTAAGAAATTGTACGACATCCATGCATTTACAAATTACAAATCTTAATCAATTCTTCCATTTCTCATGACATAAAGTTTTGCTAGAGAGTATTATGAGTTCTAGTCAACCACGCTGTCCCCGAAGATCCACCGTCTCATGATCAAATCTTAAGAGTAGTGGGCCTCCACTATCAGCTGCCCCCATAATCATGTACGCATGCATGCCGAGTCTTCCCCATCATGGAGACAAGAAGAGACTGCTGTTGTTTTCCTCTTGGAGCTGTAAGTACACTTAACATGAAAGTTTTAGGCAAATGAAAGGGGTGTCCATGGCCATGTGGTGATAATGAACTGGAGTATGGAACCAGCTGTGAGGTCCCCAACCTCTGCACGTATATCGACTCAGATCGCATGAAAATCATGCAGTCGGGCCCGTCTAGAATGGCTCGGTACACTGAACAGATAGGATCCCATTGTCATTCACACGTCCATCTTGTTATACCTTCACATGTGAGGCTAGCCAGACATGCACGAACCTTGTTGACTGATGAATTAGTACTCTCGCGGTAAATATGATCAAGAATCGAACAGTTTAGAGCTATCAGATTCTTGCTTGATCATTGGGAGTTCAGTTGATCTCTTTTCTGGAGTTACAGTAAATCTTGATAGGTGTCGTATGGATGTGGGAAAGAAGAGAAAAGAAAAGCTTGTACTAACCTTGAAAGACTGGCTGAAGTGTCATTGGTGGGCTTGTATTGGGTGTTTCATTTTTTCACTTTAAGGCTTGGTGAATAGCTGCTGTAATTGGGCTCATTGCTTTATATTTTCTGGGCTTTCAGTTGTAGGACATGTAGAGTGGTAAATTGGACAACAACAACAAATGGGTTTTCTCTCCCAATCAAGTCATAAGTCATAAGAAAATATTTTTATGCATCAAGTTTAAATGTACATGATTTATTTAAATCCAATTAAAAAGAAAAAAAACAATCTTAATATAGAAAAACTAATAATAAGAATAACTTAAAAAATTAAATCCAATTAATTATTATGCAATCTTAATCTAGCAAAAACTCACCTCCTTCTACTCACACTATAATCACAAGAGCAAAAAATAACATTCACAAACCAATTAGAAAAATAAACCTTCACACTTAACATACCAAATTCAATGACCTTGAATTAACCGCGGTAACTCAATCTCTTAAAGATCCTAAATGATATTGGGCTATGTTTGATTAGTATAATGCTCTAGTTTGGAATAAAACATGAAAGCTCGTACTAGATGATCTCATTGATAATATTATTAGATATAAATGAATTTTTAAAATTAAACATAACTGTAATGGTTTTATTGACATGTTTAAATCTCGTGTAGTTGTAAAAAATAATCGGTTTGAATTGGATTCAGTTTTAAATTTTAAAAAAATTCAATTTAATTGTTTTTTTTAATAAAAACTACCGAACCAAAAATACCCCCTCTAATTCTATCTATGTGTACTTGCTTAGGGAGAAAGTGGGAGACAATGTTGTGATTTCGACATTCTTGCCGAAGGTGGATAACTGTGGAGTTAATGATGAAGGTTAATCCATTAGCAATCTTAGACAGAAAAGTAATGATGAAGAATATTTAGGCAATAGCTATAGGGCTTGTTCAATGGTCCAATTTGTTCAAGGAAAATACCACTTGGAAAGATTTGGAGGAGCTAACCATTCAGTTTCCAGACCTTAATCTCAATTCTTAAGGACAAGAATCTTACAGGAGAAGGTATCGTTATTATCCAACAGATAACATGAAATAGAGGCATGAAGGCAGCAGAAACAAAAGTGGTCCCGACAACAAAAGATATGGCATCAACAGCAGTTAGAAGGAAGTTAGCTAATAAGTGTGGAGAAATTAGTTAGTTGTTAGTTGGCAAGTTGTTAGTTGGAAGGTAGGTGGTTAGCTAGCTAATTAAAAGAAGGAAGAACAGAACTCGTATAAATAGCTTGTAATAGAAAATTAACGCACAAAGTCAATGCAATAATTGAAGAACAGTTCATGTAATCTCTCTTCTTTGCAACCTCTTCTTCTTCTTCTTCTTCTTCTTCTTCTTCTTCTTCTTCTATTCCTGTCTCTTTTCTTGAATTCTATAACAAGGAAACCATGACACATCACTTCAGAAACCAGAAAAGTCAGGTACAGGGGGCGTGTTGAGCGATTACAGGGGGTAGGCTTATTTGCATGTTCTATTATTATTTAAATATTGCTCACCCCAATCACTACGTACGCGGTTCAGAAGGAAGAAAAAGAGAGTTATTTTAGCGTTAATCATGGAGCTTGAAACACGGTTTTAGCTTATTTTAGATCCTCACTTTTATGAATTATTTATGAATCCCATCTTCGATGAGAAGTGTGTGGTCTAATCAATCCACCAAGACAGCAGAGGATGTAAATGGAAAGAACGGAAGTGACTGCCATTATAATTTATAGGCCATAAAGATATGCGATCATCACTTTAATTAGATGCCAAGTAAATGGAAGCAATGGTTCATTTCATGGGGTTATGCACTCACTGTCACTCACTCAGCAAACTTTTCATGCCTCCCATCCTGTCCTTTGAGAGCAACATTAGATCTACTCCTTCAAGGGTTTCCCTATTCATCCTCCAGAGACGATTATGATCATATGGTGCATGGAGGGCGAGAGAGAGAGAGAGGGAGAGAGAGGGAGATGCTGTTCAAACGGAAAGCTTTAGACTGTATATATAGTGCTATGACTGGGCACATCAGCCGGAAACACGGGCATTGATCCATGGAAACACGTTAGTAGTATGGAATATAAAAAATATGTAAGTTTCAACGCTGAGGCATTTGGTAAATTTGGTTAAGAATGATATTAAGTACGAGCATGCACATCCAACATAATTTTACCCACCATTTCTGTATGGGTTATCTTTTTTATTTTTTTAAGGTTGAAGATAGTGGAGTTAGGAAGAAATCCTTAGATTTAAAAATGAGCTAGTGACTAATCTTGAGGATAAGAATGAGTTAATAATAATAATGATGATGTAGCTATGATTGTCAAAAGATTCACAATTTTTTTAAGAATAGAGAAGTATGGCAATTAAATAAATTTTATAAGAGAAAATGAATTATAATACCTCATCAAATGATGTGATTTCAACTTCAAAGAATTAGTCATGCATAATATTGATTTCACTAAAAAGAAAATTTGTTTAATGGTCATTAGCTCCCTTCCTCGACAATGATGAGATAAATGATCTTGAACCTTAAATTATTTTAATTTTTTATGAATTACAAAATGCGTTTAATGAATTATATTGTTAATACAAAAAAATACATAAGAAAAATATTTTGCTTCTAAGCAAACTTGATACTTTTTCAAAAGATTTTGACGTTTTGCAAAAAGAAAAGAAAAGAATGTCTTGTTAACAATGAGTATATATTGGTTTTAAAAGGAAATTAGATTATTTGAAAGATGCATCTAATTCATCAATTTATGAAAAATAAATCAAAGAAAATGAAATCTTGAAAGCTCAAGATCTTGATGTAAATCCCACTTTGACTAAACTTACTAAAAGAAAGGAGAACCTAGATCAACTTCTAAGTAATCAAATATATATGTTTAAGAAAAGTGATTTAAGATATAAACAAATAAAAAATAAAAAACGTTACTCAAACTTCTTTATTATAGCATCATCATTTTTAAGCATATATAATTCTTGTAGCAAAAATGATTTTCATGAAAAATATTGCATGCACAAGAATATCTCAACTAAAATCAAATTTATTTGGGTACCCAAAAGCATATTCACTAACCCAATTAGACTTATGAAATTATGGGTACCAAAGCTACCATGTTGAGATCTTTCCTTGTAGGAAAAAAAAGTATAAGTGATATTTGAATAATGGATGTTAAAACATATGAAAGGTGACAAATCTAAATTCACCTCCTTCAAATAAAAAAATGCCAGACATGTGATATTTAGAGATGATACCGAGGGAAAGGTAAAGGTAAAGGTAAAGGTATCAGTGATATTATAAATTCCCCTACTAATGAGCATGTTTTACTTGTTGATGGTTTAAAATATAACTTACTTAGCATTAATCAATTATCTGATATGGGTAATAAAGTTATTTTTTTTCCTTATTTGGTCATTAGCATTATTGATAATAAAATATTTTTCATAGAAAAAAGACTTGAAAACACTTATGTGATAAACATAAATGATATTGATTATGATGTAAAGTGTTTTAGTGCTTTAGTAGACTCACCTTATATTTGACATACAAAATTGGTCATGCTAATATGTAATTAATTAAAAAAATATGCAAAAAAGAGCTACTCTGATGACTTCTACAACTCTAGTACAAAAAATAAAGTGATTTGTGATGCTTGCCATTATGAAAAGCAAATAAAAAAACTCATTCAAAGCCAAGAATCAAGTTTCCATAAATCAAGCACCACAACTTCTTCATATAGACCTTTTCAGTCCTATGCGTGTTTCAAGTATTGGTGGTAAAATATTTGCATTTATCATTATAAATGACTTTGGTTTATATGGGTTCTACTCCTTTCATGCAAAGATTAAGCACTTAAAGCCTTTTGAAAATTATATGAAAGAATTCAAAATGAATAAAGATTGCTTGAGTTCTAAAATTAGAAGTGATCATGGTGGAGAATTCAAAAAACTTGCATTCAAATTTTTTTGTGAAAAAAATGGTTTAAGCATGATTTTTTTTAACTCCATAATAAAATGGTGTTGTTGAAAGGAAAAGCCACTCCTTTCAAGAAATCAGAAGAACTATGCTTAATGAGTGTAGTTTGCCTTAGTATTTTTGGTGGAAACCATATATACCTTATGCTATGTTTCAAACCAAGTTTTCTTATACCAGTTTTGCAAAAAACTCCATATGAACTTTAATACATCCTTCGATAGTGAGCTAAATAGAGATTTGCAATTCTGAGTCTTGAAAAAGATTGCATGTAAGGTTTTCTAATCTTATATCCATAAAAATATTAGATGATAAGTTTGATTTTTAGCCTGAAAAAGGATTAAGTTTAATTTTAAGTCCAGAAAATAATTGTGAGAGGTTTGATCCTAAGTTCATAAAAAGGTAGGGTTTGATATTGATCTCATAAAAAAATTGGGTTAAATATTAAACCAAAAAAAAAAGGAAAATGTTTAGTCTCACCCGTTAGAAAAACCGTATGCGATAGGGAATACTTGAATAAAAGCTCAATAAGTGGAGTAGATGATTTTTTAAATCGATATGTTTGTTTCTCTCTCAATTTACTTGTGCATTAATTAATTATGTTTTATTATTGTTGCTAAATTTGAAAAGATAAAATTGTTTTTAAATCTTTTTTGTTTATTTTAGCATTTTTGAAGTAATTGAGAATTGATTTTTTAAAATGTTAGAATTTTGGATAAAACCCTAATTCAACCCCTCTTTTAGACTTGTGAAGCCTTTCAATAATTTATAATAAAAAGAGATAGAAGTATGATTTCTTAAGCTTTAAGATTATATCCTTAAACTATAAAGAAAACTTTAATATATTCTTAATAGTCAATAATTCATAAATAAATATCTTAAAAAATAACACACATACTATTTATATAATAGTAAAAATTGATCTAGCCTATATAGAAGAAAAACTAACAAGCCAAAACTAATTAGAAAAAAAATAACATAATTTTTTTTAAAAAAACTCTTCTATAGCTAATATGAGGACCTACTCAACTTCATTCGTCCAACCCCAAATAGAACTCAGCCTATAGAAAATTTTTATCAAAATTTAAACACGTTTTAATATTCAATATTTAGTTCAAAATTTATAGGTGTTTTTTCAGATTGGATGTTTGGTGTGTCCTGACTTCTTCTTGGACTTTGCTTTATCTATCTAGATAATAAATGCATCCATAACATGTTCCACACCAACTTGTGCATTCAAAGGATCAATGTAATTTTTTCTACAATTATATTTAATATTAAAATTTCTAAACATGCTTAACAATTTATCCCTTAACAACTTTTTATAGTATTAGTTCTTAACCCTTAATCTTACCTGCTTAATTATATTTTCTAGTTTTTCATTCAATATATACCTAAGGCAATGTTCTCATTAATTAATAAAACCTAGATTTATAAGAGTGAATCACACTGGGCAATATTGTAAATCCATCTTTTAAAATTAAAGGCCAAGTCATTTTGATTTTAAACTAGTTTATTGGCCCATGTTACGTTGTGAGCCAAATAAAAAAAATTTAACATAAAAAAATATTGTGGCAACAGGAAACTATTTGACAATGTTATTTAATCTGATCTAATGGATCAATTTTGAAACTTTTTTATTTGACTCCTTATTTAGTTTGGGTTTAAAATTAACCTACATAAAGTTGTCTTGATATGATCTAGTTGATTTGGTGGGTTTGAAAACAACTCGAATGATTGGTAAAAAAACATGGTTTGACTTAAAAAAAAATCAAGATGAAGTCCTTTTCTTTTTAATATTGAGATGACGATATATTAGATCAACACAGGCTTCGTGACTTAACCCACCAAACTCGTAACCCAAATCATAGACTTCACTAGGTTTAACATTCTTAAACAATTTGATACTTAATGATACGATAACAAAAATAGACACTCGCTCGTAAGAAAAAAAAATTGAAACATGGGATTAAAAAAAATAGATAAAAAAGGTTAACCCAGCAAGTAAACTTTGAAACTTCTTGACTCGACTTTTTTTCTAACCTAAATTTAAGATTAATTTGCGTGGTAGTTGCCTCAATGTGACTAAGTTGACTTGAAAGACCTAAATACAACCCGAACAACTAGTAAAAAGAGTGGTTTAGTTTTAGGAAAAAAATCAAGATTTTTTTTTTAATTTTGAGATGACGACATATTCAATCAACTCAGACTTCACTTCTTAACCTGCCAAACTTGCTATCCAAATCATGGATTCTACTAGGTCTAACAACTTTATTTTCTCAAAACTATTATTTATTTAATTATATGATAACAAAAATAGGCTCTCGTAAAATTGAGCACCAACCAAATTACATAATGTTTATTTGAAATTATAATAATCTTATAAAAAAACCCGATATAAATTATGAATACCAATTCAAAATCAATAAAATATTAAGGATGAAAATGAAAAATAAATCATTAAAAAAATTAGAAATGGGGTTAAAAAAACAGAGAGAAAGGCAAACTCCTTCGTTGTTTATATGTCTTAACCCCAATTATTTTTGCAAAGAAGGAATTATTTTAAAAAAGGTTAGTGAATTGATTATACTAATACAACATAAACAAACAATTATCAAAATAAAAGGTGTGGATAAATCACTATAGCAACACCCACAAAACATTATTCATTTGAATAGTGTTGACTCGCTATTCACTCATGAGGTTCATAATAAAATAATAAGATTATGTAGAAGAGATGGCCAAGTGGTTTAAGGCGTAGCATTGGAACTGCTATGTAGGCTTTTGTTTACCAAGGGTTCAAATCCCTCTCTCTCTGCCAGTAGAAGTTGCAGGCCTTTTTTTTTTTTAAGATGGTAAGGAGGAGGGAAACTTTGTGTTTTATTTTTGTTGTTTAGTTTCTTTTTTTTTTCAATTTAACCCTTCAACAACTGAATCTTCTTTTCTTTATTCATCCTTTAATATTGAATTGCTTTGAGAATTGTGCTTTATAGTTTTTTTTTTTTATTTCCTTTATGTTAGATTATGTACCAATCTCATGTATTTAATTTTTTTTCTCGAATTCAACCTTTAACATTAGATCTGTTGGAAGTGAGATTTATAGTTTATTTTCAGTTTTCTTTCAATGATTTCATCCTTATCTTATAATCAAGGTCATAGGTTTAACAAGTTTAATTGGGTTAACTTGGATTTTTTTTAGGCTTCGTTTTCTAATTGAATTTTATTTTATTTTATTTTTCAATATTGGGCTGGTGAGAAATTAGACTTTGTAATTTTTTCAATTGGCTTTCTATGAAATTATCTTAATTTCATGATCTAGATCGCAAGTTTTGCAGGTTGACCCGTGTTTATTCTATTTATTTGTTTGGGTCTATTTTTTATTGAATATTTTTTTTATTTTCTTTCCATATAGTTATTATAATCTCATAACTTGTGTTACGGGTTTGGCAGATTAACCCAAGATAACTTGGTTTGTTTTTTTGTTCCTTTTTAATTTATTTTTTAAAATTTCACCCTCCAACAACTCAATCTTTTTTTTTTCAATTTCATATTTCAATATAATATTGTTTGGGAATTGAGTTTCGTGATTATTTTTTATTTTGCCTTATGTGAAGCTATCTCTGTTTGATTATATTTTAAAATTGTATTGATTAAGAATTTGATTCTATAATGTATTTTAATTTATTTTAATATGATTATTACAATCTCATGATTTGAATCTTAGATTTGACAGATTAACATTATCAATTCGATATGTCACAATTTTAATATTTGAAAAAAAATATTATTTAATATGTTGCTGTATTAATATTTAAAAAAATATATCATTTAATATATATCATAGTTGAAGTTTATATATTCGTTACTCCTTGTGAGTTTATAGGCTTGTATTTCCTAGTTTATCCTCTCTTGTTATACTAAGATTTTTCTTTTTCTTTTTATTTTTCGGGTAAGCCCTCCTCTACCCTCCACAAATTAACACGTAGCTGTGTATTTACATGTAATATACAGACGTCCTACGAAACAAACAAACTCATGGGAGAAGCCTAAATGCTCATTTTACCATGATTATTCCATGATATGTAGCTAAATATAACCTAATTGCACCAGAAGACTATTAGCCCTAGACTCGTTTTCAGGTTTCTGCTCTCTCTACATTTAATGGGAGACCTAGCTACCTATCTACAGTCTAAAACCTAGTTACTTGTTTCTAAATTAGAAGGCTAAAAGTTGGACAGATTGCCACCAGTCCCTACCAGTCTTTGCTGCTACCACATTAAGAGGCACCAAACTGTGTGCTTTACAGCCGGTTTTAAAAGGTGTTTAGAATCGTGATTGGAATTGTTTTTTTAAATGATTTTTATTTAAAAATATATTAAAATAATATTTTTTTATTTTTAATATTAATGAGACATCAAAGATATTAATTTAAAATTAAAAAAAAATCAAGCTATTTATAAAAACAAGAACAAAAATTACCTCCTCCAGTAGGATTGTTACGAGTAGTGTTTCTCTCCTTTCTTTTGCCCCAGATTTGAAGGGGGGAAAAAGGAAAAAAAAAAAAGAGGAGCGAACTCTATTAATTATCCCTAACATTTTACATTTACCATTATGTTCATTTATTCAATCCAACCTTTGTGTTTAAATTACCCTTCTCTTTCTCCTCAGATCTCATCAGTACATGAAGGTCTTTCAAGCAGTTCTATTCATTCCTTTTTTGCGAAGAAGTAAATCTGAAAAGACTAAAATTGGTTGGAGCTTTTGGTTGGCAACCACAGGTAGTTTCCTCTTTTTGATGTCAAATTGCTTTCCTTTCTAAGAAGCTAGGGCTTTCTAGGTGCCATTGAAGCCACAGATGTTCTCTTCCACCAGCAGTACTATCCATCTTTTTCAGAGCCTTTCCTCTTCTCCTTTCAACCCTCCTCCTTACATTACTGACCATGAAACTACTGACATTTTCCATCAACAGCACCACCACATTGATCCGCTCACAATTCCTTCAGTATCAACCAACCCATTACCAGTCACTGAGACCGTGATGAACATGGCAGCTTCAAACAACAGCATGATGTCTGAGCGAGATGTTACTGCTCTCGATGGATATAATCGTTCTCATTTTCCTGCTGGAAAAAAATCTGTGAAGAAAGATAGGCACAGCAAAATCTACACAGCTCAAGGCTTGAGAGATAGGAGAGTGAGATTATCCATTGAAATCGCGCGTAAGTTCTTTGATCTCCAAGAGATGCTAGGGTTTGATAAAGCAAGTAAAACCCTAGACTGGCTTCTCACCAAATCAAAATATGCCATTGAGGAACTAGCCAAGAATGGAGGTGAGAAATGCTTGTCTTCTACTTCTACTAATTGTGAAGTTGTATCCGAAAGTGGGGACCTAGAGGACAGAGTACCTTCAGAGAGTCAAAAGCAAAAGATGAAGAAGATGCAAAACATGGCAGTCGATCTTCTTGTCAAAGAGTCAAGGGCAAAAGCTAGAGAAAGAGCTAGGGAAAGGACTAGAGTGAAAATGTGTACTAGAAGGCTCCATGAGACGAAAAAATGTCCTGACTTTAGTTGCTTGAAGCAGCCAAGTCCCTTGAACCAACATCAATCATGGGAGAAATCATCCTCCTACAATGGCACATCCTCCATGAAGGTTGTTGCTCGTGGTCAAGTTGAAGATCCAAGCTCTCACCACTCACTTGCCAATCATTCTCCTAAAGGAAACATCATCGAAGAATCGATAGTGATGAGGAGGAAGTTGAGGCCATCTGCAACAATGGGTTATCAGCAAAACCTTCTAATGTTAAAAGATGCAAGTTGCAACAACAACAGCAACAGCAGCTACTTACCCAATTTAGCTCAAAATTGGGACATTAGCAGTGCAATTGCGCACTCCAGCTTCCGTCCTTTTACCAACATGAATCCGTCTACAGGTTTGTTATGAGAACACAAAACTTCTCACATTTCAGTCGCAATTGATTCAATCTCAACCTCAATTTTTGCAGAAATACAACTGAATGGAAAACTTTGGGGGACTGGGAACAATTGATGTCAACAGTATTGTATAAGATGGTGTTATGAACAATACTATTTAAAGATGTAAGCTTCAGTTCTCTTGCTGTATCTCTTGGTATCCTAGAAATAGAGTACCTTTCAAATAAAAATAAATTAATTAATCTCTTATCTCTGTATATTTGTCTCCCTCAATTCTATGATATTTTGCTAATTACATTTTGGTTTAGCAGATAACAACTCAACTTAATGTTGGCATACAGATCCAGTAAGTGCTTTAAAACATCAATATTGCATCTAAATCAAAGTACAAACTTAGCTAAAATATGGCTCTCCATATGTTTTATTTTATTTGAGTGCTACTACTAAAAGTTTCCTCAAAATTTACCTACTCTTGTTCTACAAAGAAAATTCCCAACACCAGAATCTCCCTTTTATTTTCAACATAAGAAGTTGATTCCATAGCAACCACACACTGGAAGAATGAGTATGGACAATAGGGATTCACTTTTGTCAAGGAGGATGTTTCATTCCTAGAATTATTGGTTAAAAGCATTAAACAAAATTAAAAAAAAAAAAAAACTTCAAGCTGTCTATGGAACTAACAACCACTGAGCTTTAGAGGATGATTTATTCTTTTCCATTTTTTCTTGGATTTCTTTGGAACTGATTATGGCAGACACCATTCAGAACATTCTACCTCCAAAGTTCTACATGCTGCATGCCTTGAGAACTGCTAAAACTAAATAAAGTTGGAGCTAAAACCATATACTTCCCTACAAATAAAAAATAAAAATAATTTAGAGTTTACTGAAAATAATTAGGGCAATTCAACTGTGCTATACGAAAATTATTAATAGTAAAACACACAGGATTTAAGTTAATGCTTCGAAATCCTTACTGGCAATTTAATTGTATGTAGACGAAGGTCTAGCTTGTGTTCACTTTCAAGTAAACTTGACCACTTCTATACAATATTTGTTGATTTCACATTTCTATATACTTACCTCATCTAGAAACATCAATTAATTTTATAATTTCCTCTTCTTGTCTGACTAAGAAAATTATATAAATCAAATGATTTTAAAAATTAGAAGCTTGTTAACATGTATAATTAAGAGAAACAAAACCCTCTTATATATGCATACTAATCTATGATTTACAGATTAAGAAATTGCTAGAAAATTATATGCTTTGTTTTTTATCTATAAAACAAATATTCATCATTCTATGACATTACCAATTTACCTTTTATTGTACCCACATAAGTAGAAAAATTACAACTATAAAAAAGAGAATTAATCACATTTTGGTGAACTGAAAAAAATCTCGGTATACAAACTAAGACATGTTTAAATTGTTTCCTTTCCCCCCCCCCTTTTCATACTTTATTTACCTTCAAGCGTCTGTGGTGGAAATCCTGAAAGTTGCTGCATCCATGCTTGAACTTGCTGCTACAATCATGTTCATTCGTGTGACCAAAAGAAAAATGATATATCTCCTGTTTCAATACAAAATGATATACTAAAACCAATTTGATTATGGGAAAATTAATGTGTTCATCAGTTTCTGGGAAATAAAAATAAGTTTGAAGAGATAGACACATTTTACTACTTGTTACTTTTCCCATAGAATCATATATGGAGATCTACCTCAAGTTATTTGCTTGCACTTGTACCTACCTTCCTCCTGAATGAGATGTGTCATATTACACTCCTATATTGTGTGTGTGTGTGTGTGTGTGTTACAGATGGGTATTCGTGTTGTTGCTTCTCATTATCGCAGATGAATTAATTTGCAGCATACTTTGTTTTTCCAAAAAAAAAAAGAAAAAGAAATTGTACAGGGTGTATGTATATAGTATGGATGTTCTTTTATTCCCTATATTGAGGCCATGCAAATTTTTCTAGCTAATATTCTTAAACATATGTTTTATTCCTTTCTCCTGATTTTTTTCTATTAAGTGAACTCCATAATTGAGAGGAAGGTGATTTTCAAATAATAAATAATAAATTTAATAGTTAAGTCTAGATTTCATTTAAAAAACTATGATCATTGTCACTTAAATAAAGTTATTTAACTTTATACATTATTTTTACATATTCTAGTTATTTCTTTTACATGGGATTGGATTTCTAACATGACATATATATATATATATATATATATATATATATATATATATATATATATATATATATATATATATATATATATATATATATATATATCATTGTCACTTAAATAAATTGATGTAAGAAAAAGAGAGAATGTTACTATTTCCTGTCATCATGCTTTCCATGATGTTTGTGACAGTTTTCATCACATCTAACAACATTAATTTCTGGGACATCTAATTAACGCATTACAGCAAGTACGTTTTGCCTTGTAGCATTGAGTATGAAAAATGAGAATAGATGTTTAACCAAGTTATACAGCAGTCCTATAAAATCTCCATGAATTCCACTCTCTTATGTCTTCCTACCAACAGACAGAAGCCTATGTTTAAGTCAACAACCTTTTTGACTCAAAGGTCGAATAGCTTGTAAATAAGTAGGCCACCATTTTATCCTAATGCTTTGTAATTAAGCAGTACCTGCATATGTAACTAGTTATATCTGACAGCAAAAATGCAGTTTGATATACATTTGAATATCATATTGTCGTCTGTGTATACAGTTTGATATACAATAAGAGTATAATTAATCATTCTGTTAATTTGCATTTAAGAATATACTTAAAAATAAGCATCACATGAAACAGATAATGACCCTTCTCTATCTTCTTTTTTTCTTGAGAAATATTTAAATATATAGATATTTGAAACAATTCAAGCTCTTAATTATAATCTGTTTTCCTAGAAAGGACACATATCTTAAGAATTTATTATGCTAAAACAAAACTATTGCATTATGCATTCCGATGGAGCTATCCTAATAAATTAACTCTTTTTCTCATTTGAAAGATATGAAGTTATATATATATATATATATATATATAGAAAGTAAATAAAAAAAATTATGAAGTTTAATTTCAAATCAATCTAGTATTGAAGGATAATATTAAAAAAATCAATTAAAAAAGATAAAAAAAATAATATAAGTCAATCCAAACTAACTTGTTAAACCTGGAACCTGAATCATGAGATTGTGATAACTTCATAAAAAATAAGTAGAAAAATTATGAATCTTTATTCCTAATAGACCCAATATTAAAGGTTGAAATCAAGAAAAGAAAACTAACTACATCTATGATATCGAGAAAACTCCACAGAAAGTAAATTAAAAAAATTCATAAAGGCTAATTTCCAAGCAACCTAATAATGAAAGATGGAATTGAAAAAAAAACAAAGAAAAGAAAAGAATATTGAGTTGTTGGAGGCTAAAATTGAAAAAAAAAATTCAATTAAAAAAATTCAAAAAACATTAACTGAGTCAACTGAGGTTAACCCGCCAAACTCAAGACTTTCATCATAAGATTGAGATAATCTCATAGAATTAAAATCAAAAGGAAATTATGAAGACTAATTTCTAACCAACCTAGTGTTTAAAAATGAAATAAAAATAATCAATTAGAAAAAGTGACAAAAGAAATTACTCACGTCAACTCGGACTAAACTATTAAATTAGAAACCTAGGTCATGAAATCAAGATAAATTAATAAAAAAAACTGAAAAAAATTATGTCCAATAGATCTAATATTGAATGTTGAAATAAATAAAAAACTAAATCAATGAGACTCATATATAACCTGACAGAAAGAAAATAAAAAACAATTATGAAACACATTTCCCAAAATAATCTAATATTAAAAGATAAAATTAAGAAGAAAAACTAAAAAAAAATTGGGTTGTTGAAAGGTGAAATTGAAAAACAAAACTAAAAAATCATAAAACATTATTTTAGTGAATATTGTTTTATGGATGTGGCTATAGTGATTTAGGGTATTTGGCTTGCTAAGAATGATTTAATCTTCAATAGCAAAGTGCTAGATTGGGACCCGATCTTTGTTTTGATCCGACATCGTCTATCTACATGGTTGCAGACTACTAAGGCGAATTTTTCTTACACTAGTAATGATCTTTATCCTAGTGTGGATGGCATTTTTAGATGAACAAACTAAAATAGATGTAGTAGTATAGTTTATCTTATTTAGATCATATGAAAACCCCTAATAAAAAAAAGATAAATATGAGTTAAATAGGGTAATTATTAATTAAAAAATAATAAATATAGGAAAAAAAGGTTGAATGATGGTAAAATGGTAACTAGCCAAACAAGGCCTAGGGTTATTAAAAGGGGAGGTATAAATACAATGAGACAAGAAATTAAATCAACTCATTTGCTTTTCTCCTAGGGTTCACACCCCTAAAACATTTTCCTTCATTGTTCCTCTTCATTGAATCTTTTTTTTCATTTCCTTGCCAAAACAATATTGAGTGAGATTATGAGTTTGTAAAGAGAGACAGCTTTTTTCCTTCATTTTTTTTCTTAATATTTTAACACAATAAAGGGGTTAGGGAGATGATTGAGAGCTTTAAGTGAGATTGAGTTTTCTTTTGAGAGAAAACACATTGAGAGTAGGAACTTTGACATCTATATCTTTATTTTTCACTGTTAGATCAGGCTTTGTTTTGGATATGTTGTTCATCATAATGTTTGTTAAATTCTAACCAAAGGGATTTTTTATATCAGGTTCCGTTTGAGAAATATGGCCAGTGGACAATTTCTAGAGAAAACACTCTTCTACACAGTTGTAGTCGTCGGATGTTTGCTCCTTCATCAACCGTTAAAATGGGTTGTAATTTTGATACATTGTCCATCTAGGTGTTCTCTAAAGTGTTAACAGTGGAGATCAAAAACAAACATTTCAGGTAAATATTGTTCTTCCTTAATAGTAGATCTGTAATTTTTAAGGTCAGTTTGGTTAAACACCTTGTTCTAGTAATTTAACCGTTGGATGATATTGATATTTGAATATGTTATGAGTATTATGATGAACTACAACTTGACCATTGGGATTGGCTTGAATACCATGTTTTTGTTAATTATTGGTGTTTGAAACTGCTGCTAGAAATGTAAACCAAAAACAAACTAGCTGTTTTGAGAAACAGTTAGACCATTTATTAAAATGATGAGACCATTTTGTCTACTGTTTTGTTGTAGCTCAAATTTATGTTTTGATCTTTTCTTGACTTTCTTTAATTCATTTGTGTTATTTAAGGGATATGAATGATTATTATGGGAAAAAGAAAAACATAATATGTGTATGCATGAAAGAAGCTTACATAATAGCATTGCTTAAATTAGAACATTGTGAGTTTTAAATCTTAAGTTTAATGTATGATAATTTAAGAGTACGTGTATTCTTGCAGGACAAGTACTTAAATTGTTAAAAGAATGTTGAAAAGTATATTCTTGATATTTAAAAAGTGAATTGATGTAAGACATGTGATGAGATCTTGTGAAATTATTGATTTAAGTTGATTGAATTTGAGATATTGAATGCTTATGATATAATGTGAAAGCTTTGGAAATTATATAAAAATAAAAAAGTAGACTTATTGAATTAAATGGATACTTGGCATATGATGATATTTGTTTAGAATGTACAGGAATAAGGTTTGGAAACCTTGATGTCGAAATTTCTAAATGGAAAATGTGTATGTGTATGGAATTTTAAGGATTTTCCTTGTTAATTGTTTGAAAATGATGACTGAATGAGAATTGAAATGAAATATTGATATTGGTTACATTGTTGATGATAAATGTATCATTGGTGGTATAAGTGAGGCTAAAGAAATTAATAAGACAACAACAAGGAGCGACAATATGTACAAAAGATTGAGATGCATGATTCAAACCTTATCTTTTTAGAATTTATACAATTTTAATTTATGAAATTCAAGATTTCTATACTATGATATAATTGTGAATTGATATTGTATTTGATGGGATTTTGTACTAATGTTTTTTTGAAAGGAACGGGACATTATGGGATTATGTGATAATGTGATTATGAATTGAATTAGATATAATGGAAACTATGTGTTAATGTGATTATGAGTTTAAGTTGGAAACTTGAGACAATGAATATAGATTGCATAGACATGGTAAATGTTTAAAATAGAATGAGGTTGTGCATGAGAAATTTGATGAAATAGTTAAATTAGATAGATGATCAACACCTTCCTCGTATTTAAATAGGGTTAATTTTGTTTATTTTTTATTGTCAATATTTTGTTATATATATATATATATATATATATAAAGAAATAAATGCAAAAGAAAGAAAGGTATAAGGGTACCAATATATTAGATTTATTGGCATCCGTATAGGGGTGGCCGGATTTATTGGCATTCGTGAGGGGATAACTAGAATTATTGGAATCCATGAAGTGATGATCAGATTTATTAGCTTTTATAAGGGGATGGTCGGAATGATTGGCATCCGTGAGGGAGCGGTCGGATTATACTTAGTGGTCATAGTATTGGTGACTAAGATAATATATGGAATGATACTTGGTGACCGTGATATGAGGATTAAGAATAAGAAAGGAACGATACTTAATGATTACAGATATAAATTGATAGTTGATGATCAATTATTGGTACTTTAAAATATAACAAGTGTTGGTGTTTAGTTTCCAAAAGAATGATAATTAAAAAAGTGAAGTATGGTTTGGTTAATGATAGGATAATGATGTAGGTTCTCATTTCTCTACGCTTCTATTTAAGTTGATAAGTCTTTTAAATTAAATTGTGGACAATGAAGGTTACTTCCTAGTTGTTTATAATAAAAAGAGAATTCATGTTATTGTCTTTATTTTTTAATGGAGACCATTGTGTTGTTATTTTCAATAATTAGAAACTATTGCATTGTCTTTTCCAAGTGGGTTGAAACCATGGTGTTGTTGATTCCAATAAATGAAAACTATTGCGTTGTCTTTTCCAAGTGGGTGAAAATCATGGTGTTGTTGATTCCAAGTAACAAAAACTATTGAAACTATCCTCGATTGTACAATGAAAACCATTGTGTAATATGAAGAATCAATGCTTAAAAATATATATGATAGAGGGGTTGATTGACAACTCAAAACTTAATATCGTTTGATGTGCTACTAAGTAAAAACAAATGTTAAGAGGGGTGATAATATAATAAATAGAGACTAATATGCATAGTTACTTTAAGGATTGTACCCAAGAAAATTGATAACGAAGGAAAAAAAATATTAATTAGTTGATCGAGGAATCAGAAATTAAGAAAATGAGTTGCTATGTAGTGACGTGTAATCAGTAACCTCATAGTTAAATGTATTATGTAATTCTTCATAAAGTAAAGACAACGTCAAAAGTGACAAATATGAACTTAAATGTCATAAGATAAATGCATAAAAAAAAAACAAAAGGAATATAAGATGAATTATGAGAAGTGATGAAAAAGAATCAAATGGAGAAACAATTAAACTAGTGGGTGACTAAAGGCTATTGCATGTATAGAATAGAGTTATTTGATATTGTGTTACCCAAAAGATTAAAAAAAATTGAGAAAATATATAAATTATAAGGGAAACTCTACTACAGATTTGGTAACCTAAAGGATCAATAATGGAATGAATTGTTTAGATAAATTGCACACAAAATAATTATTTACCACATCATACTCAAATAAAATGATTAAAAATACGAAAGTTACATGAAAATTTTGAGTTGTTATATCATAATTTTTACACTGTTTTCTTTACCATTGACTTTTAAGAGAAAAAAAATCCAGAATCTAACAATATTACAATCATACTTATTTTGTTTTCTTTCTCATTTCTTAATTGAATCTTAATTTTTTCCATAGCATCTATCAATTTACAATTTTTGTTTATGTTCAAATTATAGATCTTAATCTTTTATATATATAACAGGTCATGGACTAAACAATAGGGTTGTTGTTTCCTTTCCTAAATTCCATCACATCTTTTTGATACTTTAAATCCTACTTATAAGACTTAAATTAGTGCTCTAGTTAATCAACTTAGTGAGCGTTGTTTTAAAGGCCGGTTCAGGCAAGTGAAAAACTTAATATTTTTTAAAATAATATTATTTTAAATTTTTTTAAAAAAAAACTTTATTGATTTGAATCAATTCATCCAATTCGCAACCTAGACCTTTCAAGTAGATTCTTATAACTAAGTTTTAAATATATGATATGTCTTGACATAAATTTACTTGAAATGTACATGGCTCGTTGTAGCTTAACTTTATACCTAAACAACAATATAAGGTAAAAGAAACTTGCCCTTCAGGTTTATTAATGTTTTATTTTTGCTTTTATAGTTTAAAAGTTCTCAAAGTTACTTTTTTAATTTCTAAAATTCTCAATTTTCTCCCTAACAATTAGCAAATTTTAGCTTCTTCTTTTTTTCTTCCGTTAAGTGTTTTTTTAGATTTTATAACATATATATATGGAGATTTGAGAGCAAAAGGTGATTGAAATATAAAAAATATATAAAAACGTGGTTTTTTTTGTTAGCCTTTTGTTAAAGGTAAAATTGGTTGTTGTTTTTTTTATTTAACTAAAGGATAAAGTTGGTAAATTCTGAACCATGAGGACAGAGAGGAAAACTGATGAATATATAGGGTAAAAGAACAGTTCACCTACTAGGTGGGATGGGGAGGGCTTTGCTTATCTGTCGTATGACCCTTCCTAGCCTTATCGAACACCTAATTTGACCTCCATCTTTCCTTTTCATTCTTTTTAATTCGTTTTGCTTCTTTTTTTAAAAAAAAAAAGCAAGACGAATTAAAAAGAATGATACATGATGCGGGACATAAATCTCATTATTTTAAAATAAAAAAATTTCATTGTAATATTTATATATTTAGTTGATAATTTTCTTAAGATTTATGAGTTTTATTTAAGTAAGCAAGTGATTTATTGGAAAATTATAGTTATAACTCTAGGATTCTATTTATTTATTTGTATTTTATTTTTCTATTCAGTATTATTAGAGTTTTTAATTAAAAGGAATTGTTTTTCTATTCAAATTAAAATTTTATAGTTATTATAATTGAATGATTGTAATGACTAACAAATAAAAACTAAATATTTTGTGTATTTTTCTCTGTTCTTAGTTTTTAAAGATTTTGATTTATAAGTATCTTTGTTTTTATATGTTGCGTCAATATATACATGGATAGAATTAATCACACAATTTCATTAAGTCATTTCCATGCACGTCAACTATATGTATGCCATTGATAAAGCAATCTCACTAGAACAAATCTCAGAAATGCTTCTAAACTTGTGGGAGAACACATACTTTCTTAGGCCAAAGCCTAGCATCAATATAATTAATATATATAAAGCAAATATTGCACAAAATATAAGAGAGAAAAAAAAACAGGGGGGAACGTTCTTGGCCGTTTCTGTCTTACCTTACATGCATTCACTTCCATCATCAATGCTCATTGCTGGATTTTTTGTTAGCACTGGCCAATTAATGTAAGAGAATGCCATTAAAACAGTGAAGTAGTGGGAAAAAGAATAGTGCCATTTTCACTCCCTAAAATAACCAAACAATTCAGTTTGCAGGCAAAGAATATATATATACATTTCTTTTTTGTGCTTCGACATGTAATTCTGAAACTTCCATTCAAATTCATCATGTTGCTGGAGAAAAACATAAGGAAAAAGTATATCAGACCTTTGATTTGGATTCAAGAAAAAAAAACCCAAGATAAGGAAAAAGTATATCAGAGCTTTGATTTGGATTCAAGAAAAAAAAAAAAAACTCTAGCTTTAACTTCTTTTCTTCTCTTGTTTTGATTTTCCTTTTCTCTCCACCATTTTCTCAGTAGCCAGTCATTACCGACGTAGTTATATATACACGTCAAGGACAAAGCAATGCAAACAGTAACAGTTAAATTACCACAAGAAAGCAACAGTACTAACATTCAAATCAAACAGTGAAAAGCTTGGGAATGAAAGAGACATCAAATGAAACAAAAATCGTAGAAGAAGAAGAAGAAGAAGCAGAAGTCACGAAAGCAGCGGTAAGTACTTATGACTTACTTTCTGTGAATCTCTTGGGATCTGACGAACAAAGATCAAGGAGAAAAGTGACCGTTAATCTTTATGGCTGAGCAGCCTGAGCTCTTTTTGAAGTAGTGAACGTCTAGCTAGCAATAATATTAACAATGAGAACTATTTGAACTTTTCCTCCTTTTTATTAACTTTGTAGAGAAGAGTTTGTTCGCTACTTGAACGAGTGTGAGACTGAGAGTCCTGCAGATGTTCATAGTACGTAGTAGTTAGTTTTATATGGACATCATACATATATATATATATATATATATATATATATATATATATATATATATATATATATAGTTGTTGCAGTCTACAGAAGTAGGAGCTGCTCATGGGTCCTGGTAGCTTAGCAGTGTCTTTTTTCTTTTTCTTTCTTTTTTTTTTTCCTTTTCAAGGACTAGGATAAATGCCGAATAGATGCACATCGTGCAAGTTAATTGTAATTATTTTGTTTATTAAAGTATTTTTTATTTAAAAATATATTAAAATAATATTTTATATTTTATGATACGGTAGTTTTTTTATTTATTTTTTTAAATACATATCATATAATGCACAAAACATTATCATTAAAAACAAGTCTTACATAATTTTGTTTTTACTTTTTAATAAGGTTCCACATGAAACAACTTACCATATTCATCTTTATCATGTTCTTAAACACATTCTAGGATTCAAACGGAATTACAAGAGCCCACAATATTAAGTCTAATTAGAAGTATGATTGTGGTTATTTTTTATAATATTTTTTATTTAAAAATGTATTAAAATAATATATTTTTTTAAAAAAATTATTTTTGATATCAGCACATTAAAATGATCTAAAAATACCAAAAACATATTAATTTGAAGCAAAAAAATAAAAAAAATTAAATTTTTTCAAAAATATTTTTGAAACGCAAAAATAAACAGAGCCACAAAAAAGGAAATGCATTTTTGTGGAGTAAATATATTGTCCATGTAAATAAAAGTAAAACCTCATATTCCATATTGTCCATGATATATACTTTTTCTTATGGTTTGAAAATATAGATTTTTTAAAAAATAAAAAATAAATAAATTATAACTTTTTTTAACTATTTAATTTTTTAGTGGAACTCATGCAAGTGTGATTTAATTAATGAAGTATTTTTAAATTTGTTATTACAGTCAAACACAGACCACACACAAATGGAGTCTCAATCTATTTACGAGATATCCTATTAATTTATATATAAACTAGAGAGATCTTATTCTTGAGGAATCAGCTTTCGACAGTCAAAAGAATTGATGGATATTTTTTTTTGTTTTAGTCTGGTTGCCTCTACTCTACTGACAGATTAGGTAAAGCGTGTGTGTACTTTATTAATTTAGATGGGAAATCCACTCGACGACGTCGATCCAGAAATCTTGAGCTAGCAGCTAATCACCAGAGAGAGTATGGTGTGGTGAGGAAAGCAGTGCTAGTCCTGCTAGTACCTGAGAGGCCTGGAGGTATTTAATAAGGGGAAAATAGTTATTAGGTTTAGGTGGTGACTGGTGAGGGCCCTTGACCAAGCTGCAATGGCGCAGTGAGTTGAAATAAAGAAAGAGAGAAACAGAGAGAGAGAGAGAAATTCTTGCAAAAAGAATAATCATATATATATATATATAGATCGTGTTTGAAGTAGAAAAATTCTGTAAATTCTGTTTGATGATTATAAGCAGAAAGACTAATTGCCAATACTTAGTGCATGTGTTAAGGCATGCTAGCTCCGACCAAAACTATGTCCTCGTTGAGAGATTTGTGCGATGATCACCTCAAACTTAGGATAAATTGTGAAAGTTCTCTCTCTTACAGATCGATGTCTTCAGTTATTCTTAACTTATTCTGGTTTTAAACTATCTAAAACGTTGTTAATAAGTTGAGCAGAAGTTTCCTGAAGAAGAGCAGAGGTGATTTTACTACAAAACATTTTTCAATTGTAATTACAAAGGTTTCTCCCTCTTTTTATTCACCATCGTTTCCACCCAATTTGCATTCCATTAACCTTAACCCACTTTTCGGGTATGTTTGGAATTTCGTTGAAGTGTTTTAAAAAATTTTAATTTTTTATCTTTTAAATTAATAATTTTTTCATATTTTTATATCATTATGATATACTAATATAAAAAATAATTTTTAAAAAATAAAAAAATATTATTTTGATATGTTTTGAAATGAAAAACACTTTGAAAAGTAATCGTTGTTACACTTCCAAGTATTTATAGTCTCAACCACTAGTTTGCAATATTTATTACTGTTATAAATAAAAATAATTGATAAAGAAAAAGTATTTGGTTAAATGAGCAAAGAAAGATATATAAAATAAAAATAAATTTGATTTTAAAATAAATTTAAAATGAATTTATACTATTTCAAAATAATAAAAATATTAAAAAAAAAACTAAAGATATTGAATGATTCACTTTGAAAATAGATTCATTATACTATGGATTGCTACAATGTAATTATGTTTTTTCTATAAAAAAAAATGTAAATTTAGAGGTAAAATGATCTTTTGTAAGGTTACAAGTTGTATTTCCAAATTAAATAGGTAAATAGATCTCTTCATATTTACTAATTTACTTTTATAATAAAAAAATTATTACTCGAACTTAATTTTCTTTTTAGTATTTTCAAAATAGTTAAAAAAACCAAAATATCTTTAAAGAAAAAACATTAAACATGCTACCGTACAATAGGGGTTTTTTCTCAATTTTTTTTAAAAAAAAATTGATTTTTTTTATTTTAACTTTTTATATTAAATTATTATAGTTATCATCACTTCTATATGTTTTTATATATTATAAAAGATTTAACATGGCTACCTAGCTAGTGTCTCCTATAACATCATTAGCTCTCACTCTTTTAAAGACAATAAACCCAGAGATTTGACCAAAGTAGTGGCGACATGGTATTGTCGTGGGCCATCATGGCAAAGCTGTCCTATACTGGCCCTAGCCTGTGAGTTCTTTTCAGGGCAGCCCATGTACGAGCTCCCAGTTCTTGTAATCAACTTCGATTAGGATTTGAAATAAGATTAGATAAGGGTAGTGATTAAACGATGAATTTGCAAACCCTTAAACCCTAATGATAGTTTTTGCTTTCATTCCTCTAAGCTCTGATTTATCTTTCTTCAAGAGGAAAAAATTGAGATTCTCTTCATAGAGATTCTATCAAGATCACGAGTAAAAAATCTGCTTCTATTCAAGTGCGTATCAAAAAACTGGCTGTTTCTAATCTCAAGGCCTAGCAGCATTAATTACCACTCGCCACCATCACTCGTCAAGACTGAAGCTTTCTCTCCTCCTCAAGCTCCATGGTCAAACCTCAATGATGAAGACATGCCTTTCAAATCATACAGCCGCATGGGTTAAATAGCAAATATTATGGGTTATAGTAATGGTTTAGCTGGTCTTAGTGATCTGTCTTATGGTGGCAACACACGAGTTGTTTAACGGAATCCGGCAACAAGACAATATTGATTCCTCCCCTATGCTATGATTAATTCTCCAACATGAACTAATTGTCCTGATATGGTGTTTGGCTTTGGCTTCCATCAAGATGTTAATGGCTATAAAATAGTGGGAGCCATGCAACGTTCTTTATACAAGACTTCAAACTCTTGAAAGAAGATGGTCTATCTCTGGTTTCATTTACCCAGAACGATATGAACTAATTTGCGAGTTATACAGTTCAAGTTTGTTTAAGATCGTATGTCTCTGCCAGCTTTCCAGTTTTTCATTGCTAATTTCACCAACTTTCTGTGCTTATTTCTTTTGCTGATATTTTTAGAGGAAATTAATGAGAGTTGAAGCTCATGTTTACTACTTCTATCAATACACTAAACCATAAATTAATCATACGCGTACACTAATTAGTTTGCTGACACCTAATCCTCTTGTTTCTTTTCCAAATTCCCATCAAGCTTTCATTTTGACCAATTCTCTCTCTTTACCTCTTCATCAGTTCATTGAACAGCACAGTAAATGCAACTTTGAAAAATGAGTTTGCTGGCATCTTGGAAGGATTAGCCGCGGATGAAAAATGAGTTTGCTCAGATAAGAAGAAAAATTGGAAATGATGGAGTTGTTTGAATAAAACAAAAAACTATTTTTTTATCATAGAAAAAAGGACGTCAACAAGTAATCTTAAACTCATCCAGAGGATTTCTATTTAAACATAAAAACATAGTAACGGATTGCATGAAATTCATGGGCAATATGCTCGACGATATACTTTACATATATCTTCAATGATTTCAAACACTTCATTACCCTTGAAAATTAAAAAAATTCCTATGACTTAGAAGTTTTTTTATCTTTTATATTTGGTTATTTAATAGGTATTAAATATTATTAAAAGCAATAAGGTAATTTAATAAATTAATAAATAAAAAATTAAAACTAATTAATAGCAATTACCGTCTTTAGACAGTCTATGCAATATCGTTTGGTGGTCAAAACCTAACTTTCAGAGCAGCGATCAAAGTGTCTTGGCGCCCCTATCAATTCATCCCCTCGTGTTATTATCCCTAAGATTTGGTCTCATTATCTTGAATATATTTTTTTATTTAGAATAATTTATTAAATTAAATATTTTTCAATTTTATTATTCATAGATTTTTTTTCTTTTAAATTTAGTTATCGTTCTTTTGATTACTATCTTTTTTATTTAAGATGATTTTGAATTATTTTTTTATATAATTTAATCCTTGAGTTTTTTTCCTATCAAATATAATTTTTTTTTGTGATTATTGCTATTTTTTTACCTTACAAGATTGTTTTAGATTGATTTTCTTTTTATTGTTTCATCGTACAACATTTAATTAGTAAGGTGTTTAACTTTATTGATGAGCCTGAGTCTAAAATTTTACGGCTTGCGAGTTTAAAAGATTAACCCAAATTTATGAAGTTCGCCTGACTTCTTTGGTTTTTTTTTTCTCTTTTTTAAGCTATTTCTTTTGTTTTATCCTATAACATTTTGTTGTTTTTTTAATTTATTTTTATGGGTTTTTTCAATCATTTTAAAAATAACACAGATTGCTTCGGGGTTTTCTTTGTCTTTGTTAGATTTAACTTTTCTAAAAGGAATTTTGTTTTTAAAGTAAATTAAGTCAATTGATTTCATCTTTCAACATTTAAGTTTTCAAGTGTTGAGCTCAAGTAAAAAATTTAACGATTTGCAAATTTAAAAGTTTAACTCGGGTTTACAAGTTCACTTATGCTTGCTTTTTTTTTATGTTTTTTTTCTAATTTTATCCTTTAGCATTCTTTTTATGAAATTTATCTGTCTTTTTAAAATAACATATGTTGCCTCAGTTTTATTTTTGGTCTTTTTTATATCTAACTTTTTTAAAAAAGTAATTTTTTTAATTAAATTAAATTTATTGATTTTATCCTCCATCATTTAATCGAGTGGGTGTTGAACTTCTTAGTTGAATTTAGGTCTATAATTTAATGGGTTATGAGTTTGAGAGATTAACCCGAGTTTACAAAGTTCACACGGGTTTACTTGATTTTTTTTAAACCTCATTTTTTTTTAGTTTCATCTACTAACATTTTGCTAGATTTTTTATTTGCTTTTTATGGGGTTTTGTTTTTATTTTAAAAGTAATAATGGTTAACTTGGATTTTTATTTTTAGCCTTTGTTGAATTAGGCTTTTTTAAAATGAATTTTATTTTTTAATTAAATTAATTATGTGAGTGTAAGTGTGAGAAGCTTGTTTTATGGTGTTTTATTTTTTTTACTTTCCGGGTTACTACTCATACAACACAAGTGCGACCTTTTTAATTTATTAAATTCTTAGATTTTTTTATTTTTTAAAACGTTGCTATAACATGATTATTTTTTATATTGGTAAAAAATTAGCGCGGCTATTTTATTTCTATTATATATTGAAAATAGTTTAGTGTTAATAATTAATTGACTTGTGACATCATATTTTAAAAAGTTTTTTACTTTTTATTAAAAGATATGCCTCTTTGAATCAATGAGACATTGAAATAAAATTTATTCATACTTTTTTATTCTTCTCTCGGTGCACACTTCTCTCCCTTTGCTTTATTTCTTTAAATACTTTGAAATTTTATATATTTTTTATTCTCTTGAAAATAAATGAGATTATTTAAACCATTAGACTTTATATTTCTCACATATTTTCTTTTCTTTGTTTTTTTTAAAATGATTATATAAACCATTAGACTTTATGTTTCTCACATATGTTAATTTTGTATTCAAACAAATTGAAGTTTGTCGTATTGAATATAATTTAAAGTCTAGAAGTGTGGTTGTGATTGTTTTTTAAAGTATTTTTTGTGTTAAAATATATTAAAATGATTTTTTTTATTTTTTTAAATTATTTTTAAAATTAACGTATTAAAACAATCCAAAATATATAAAAAAAAATTAATTTTTAACATAAAAATTTAATTTTTTAAAAAAGTACTTGCGTTTCCAAGCAGGATATTGGAATGCATGGATAGCCTTTCCTATAACATTTTTTTCTTTTTATCAATTTATATTCATGACTTACTTAACAAGGCAGTCGAACCCAAAGAATCCTAAGATGATAGAGTCTACGTCGTCGTTTCGTGACAACAAATTTTCTTTTTCTTTTTCCTTTTCTTTTTGCACACTCTATAATAAAATGCCTCCAAACTTTCTCCTTCTGTAGCTTGCTCACAAATCGAAGAAAACGAGAAAGAATGGAAGCACCAAAGATGATCGAGCATCAAATTGGAGACATCCATGATGCTCTTCGGTTCGGCCTCGATACCAAGAGAGGCGACATCATTGGATCTCACCCTCTTGAATCTGCCTTGCTCTCTGTAATGATTTCTTCTCGTTTCTTGTTTTTTATGCCTTGAAATTGAAACAAAATTAGTTTTATACCCTTTTGTTTATCATCTTTCATAAGTATGATAATGGGGTCTAAGGGTTTTGTCTGAAATAGATTGTTGAAATTAAAGTTGGTTTCTTTGCTTAACAAGGTGATAATTTTGGGTTTTTTTAGGTGGAGAGAAATCAAGAGCATATGAAGAGAATAACACTTGCGAACGTTTATGGGGCAGCCTTTCCCGTTCAGATGGGCATCGAAAGGCAGATGCTTTCTAGGTATGTGTTTTTGGCTGATTTACTTTGTGTTGAAAAAATAACCTGTTGTTGATGACTGCTTATTGGTTTTTTTAATATACTATATATGGTAAAAAGAAGGGCTTTTGTTTCGTTGTGAATTTTGGTTTAAATAATTGTATCCTTAGCTTTTCTTTTTAATCAGAAAAGTGCACTAAGATCGTATTTTAGTTGCAGATTGGGGAAATTTTGCTCAAATGCGTTGTTTAGAGGAGCTTTGGACTTTAGATTATGAATGGAAGGCCATAAAACTTGAAACAGTGCGGATCTTGATTAACATTGCTTTAGGTTTTTAGTTGTGTTAGGGTGAATGTGGTTGAGTTATGCGGGTGTATATGAGAATTATTGGATTTCTTGAGCTTCTTTGGTGGTGTTGTTGTTGTTGTTGTAGGTGGTTGTGGATTCGCTAGTGTGTGATTCTGTCTTTTTAGCTTGTTGTAGTAATTGTGAAAGGGATTACTGGTGGTGCTTTTCATGGGAGCCTTAATGTTTATGGAAGCAAAATAGCGGTTCTACTTTTTTCAAATAGACAATGATAACTTGTGAGATCTTTCTTAGTTTTACAATTGTCAGATTATGCTCTAATTTAGCATTATCTATATTTATCTGTGAACTTTGCAGATTCCAGAGGCCACAAGGACCAATTCCATCTTCAATGCTAGGACTAGAGGCTTTGACAGGAAGTTTGGAGGATTTTGGTTTCGAGGATTATCTGAATGGTAACTACTATTTGCTAACCAGAAAAATGTTATTTTCAGTATGATAGTATTGGATTATTCCTTTGAACCTGCCTGTTCTTTATAGAGCTGGTTATATTTTCTTGAATTCACACTTAACTTTCATTTCAATAAATTATCCTTCTTCATAATGACCAAAGGTAGGTTGACCGTCTTTCATAGAATTTTAAGGTTCTACAGTTGGTAAAACTTTCAATGAATGCTAATGAATCTTTCATATCACTATTCATTTGTTTTTCGATAACTATGGTTCTAGTAAATTAATTACAGATCGTGTACTCACTTTGGGGTTCGGAATAGCTATTTGAATAGGGTACGGGTATTTTGCAGTCTAGTTTGTGTGATAGCTAAATTATAATTGATAAAAATATTCCAAACATGGGCCAAACTTGTTTCTGTAAATTCTCCCTGATTTGATCCTGGTAAAGTACCTGGTTAAATTTGGCATATGTTTTCAGAGGAAATGGCAACTCACATAGGTTTTTGCTGTGACTTCTGTTGATGAGTCCTCTGTGTTGACACTTGCAGATCCTCGTGAGTCTGAAACTTTCCGTCCAGTGGACATGCACAGTGGGATGGAAGTTCGTCTTGGATTGTCTAAAGGGCCAGCCTGCAAAAGCTTCATGTGATCTGATGAGCATTTCAGCAATGCCTCTGATTATTTGTACTCAAAACGATGTGGTTAAAACGTAGGGGTAATTTCTACTTTGATGAATTTGGCTGTGTTAAAACTTGTGAACATCCAACTCGGTTATTTTTTGATATTGGCCTCATGATTGGATCCTTTTAATTTATCTATTATCAGTATCGATGTTGGTATGATATTGTGTTTTTGCCGAGGAAAACCATAGTACTGGTGCAAGTAATATCAAACTTCAAAATCAACACTTTGCATTCCATTTTGAATCCTTCGAAGAATTCGCCTCCTGTTATATCATATCGACAGCAGAAGCTTACCTTGCTTTCATACCTGCTCCGTGTGCTATTATATTAGCATGTGATTGATATTACGGAGGTTTTTAGGAGTTTTTTTAGAAGTTTAATAATTTAAATTTTATTGAAACAAAAATAATTTAGTATTATAATTCTTCATTTTCTTATTAATATTTTTTTTTCTTTGCAAGAGAACATAACTTTATATATATATATATATATATATATATATATATATATATATATTCTTTATTTAATAAAAATCAAAGGCAACTAGAACAAATATAAAATAAAATAGACTATTTTAAATAAAATAAGTATAAACAATGTATTTTTCTAATTAAAACCCTTTTAATTTATTAATGTGTTCTATTATATATATATATATATATATATATATATATATATTTACTAGAATATTTGTTTTTAAGACAACATTTTAACATAATCATAAAAGCAAGTTCTACTAAAAAACATATTAGGATAATATTGACATGAATATATTGAAAAATATAAAAATAATACAGTTACTAAGCATGACAATGTTATTATATATAGTATGGCTCAGCGAGTCAACTTGGAGACCCTCGTCTTGGCTCCTTGACTGACATAAATTTCAAATTAAACAGGACAGGAGTTGATATAATATAACTTTATTGATTTAGCAGGTCTGAACATGATTCGGTCATCCTAGTTAAAACCTAGTCTAACTTTAAAACAAAATATTAAGACAACATTATCTTAACTTTTCTTTTTTAAATATTGAAGTGATAACTTTTGAATTGACCCGAGTTAAGCAGTCAAACCAACAACATGAGTCAACCTAGTTAAATTTAATAACTTTGTTTTTTAATATATTTTTATATTTAATTATAAAATAAAGAAAATAAACGCATACAAAAGTCACCAAATAAAATTTAAGGAAACAAAATCATCAAAACATGTATAAACGTTTGCTAATCTTAAAAAAAATCCTATAATTTTATAAAAAAAACAAAGTAAAAATTAAGTACTATTTAATAGAAAAATATCCCAAATATATTTTTTTAATTAAATTGTTTTAATGAATCTTAATTAAAATTAAAGGAAAAAAACACCAAGGCCAAAAAATAAGTTAGGTGCATGGCGCGCCTGGCTCATTAAAAAAAGGCTAGATTGGTATCCTTGGCCATTTTATTTTATTTTTCTTAAAATGAGTGGATAATACGTTATCCGCTCATTTTTCTTTAAAAAAGAAAGTAAATGACGTATCATCTATAGTGACAGATAATTCATCATTCACTGGTTATATTCCAGCCTTTGAAGATGTGGCTGAAAAGTAGGTCTCACCTTCTTGGACCAAAAAGATCTATTTTATAACCCCTTTTATCTTAAAATACATAAGAAAAGCCCTATAAACTTCAATAAAATCATATTTAACCTCGAGATAATCTTTGATCTGTTAAAAAACCAAAAATAATCTCAAATAAAAAACTTTTATCCATCCTTGATTTAGTTTTTTTTTTGGGGCAAGATATAGGGTCAAAAACATTTAAATAAATTGCTTTTATCAAACAGAACCCATTAACATCAAGATCAATATTTTTGGTTGCTATAATGTGAACAACCAACAACTTTCTCTCTCTTCTATCATTTTCCAGCAATTATCTCTCTCCTCATAAAAAATTAAGGATTGAAACGCAAAACAAAAAAAGTGGAGGGCTGAAATGTCAAAACCTCAAAAAAAATATTAAAATTGAAAAACAAAAATAACTTTGATGACCAAAATTTTAAAATTTGTGTCTCATGAATAGTAAAAAATAAGAAAAAGGCCTCATTTTTTGTTTTAGTTTTAAACTTGATCATCGAAGTCTCAATTTATTTTAAGCAATTAAATTGAATTTTATTTTAAGCAATTAAATTGAATTATATTTTGTAAATAGAGCACTAACTTAATGTTGAGACATGTTTTTTATTCCATGACAACCTTATAGCAAGCCAATCAAAATAAATTATCAAGATCAATTCTTAATCAATGCAATGTCAAATCATGAAAATAAAAACAAAAACAACTCAATGACTACAATAAAAAATATTTAATGACAAAAAAAAGAGAGAAGAAAAACATGTGCAAATCCATATTGAACTTTGTCTTAATCTATAGTATTTCCGTAACATAATTATATTTTAATAATTTTAATTTTAATATTATAATCAGTAGACTTTTCCATTTATTTCATTTTCTTGAAAATATATACCAATGAGAAATGATGGTTGATATCCATGAGTTGGGTTTTGGTTATATATATATAAAAACTCAAAACTAATATTTATACTCAACTCATCATCCAAGGATATGGATTTTAGATACCCAAACCCGAGTCGATCGGGTTTTGAATACCAATTATCCAAGCATAGATTTAATATGGTTAATAATAGGAATATAGTTTTCACTATAAAGAAAAATTATCATTTTACTATACAAATCCACAATAAAATATAAAAACCTCGGCAATGCAAACCTAAGCTCATATAGATTTTTGTTAATAATAAAGTAGTTTTCTTCAACTTTATAGACATAAATACAAATGTAGTACACAAATAAAGCTCAATTCATACTTCCAATCATGTTGAGCAATATCCATTCACTCAATACTCGACTTTGTCCTTTTATATTTATTTTAACCGAACCCAAATAATAAACTATCCAGTAATTATCAAACTTATTCGAATTAGTTTGAATATATATATATATACATGGGTTCAAATGAAATCGTCATAAATCATGGTGAGACCCATATCTTTGAAAATTCATATTATTTATAAAATGTATTAAGAAAAAACTTTTAGGGGTTGGGGGTGTGATTAAAAAGATTTGCATCAAAGATCAAGCTGTTACTAAAAAAAATAATTATTTTTTTAATTTCAACGTAAAAGATGTATTATTAAGATCATTGAAAAAAAATTTAGTTTTGATTTACATTGGAGTGATTCAAGAGAATATTCTTTATTATTTAATAAAAAAGGATAGTTACAAAAAAACCCCTCTTATTTATTTATTTATTTTTACTTTACTTCAATTCCTTCGAAAATTGCACTTTATATCATAGGTCAACTTAAAATTTAAAATAAAATAAAATAGACGAATTTACCTTTATATATAACATAACACTTTTAAGACAAATTGAAACTCATATGATACGAATGATTTTGTAAGACAAATTGGATCCATAGGTTGAACATAAACAACTATGCAAAAAGAAGAAGAAGCTCAAAACATATGACAAAAATAATAGAATTAAAATGTGCTCCATAATTTATTGATCAGATAAAGGTTTTATTTATTGTTAAAAAAAAGATATGTAAACTGACTTTTGATGGAGGAGGAAAATTATTTTTCTTATTTAGTTTTGTATATTAAATAATATGCTTAATATTTTTATTTTTTCTAACTTGTTTAGAGATTTTATTATTATTCCTTTATTTTTTTCAAGTTTCCTATTTTGTTTAGGTTTATTTTAAGGAATTATGAATACCTTATAGAGATAGAATATTTGAAGAGAAATATTCAGTAATTAAATTATGAATTAGGATTTTGTTTGACAATCCTATTTGACTTCAATTTTATCATTTTAGTTTGCTTTATTTTTATTTGTATTTTTTTTTATTAACATGAGTGTTTATACCAATTTATGTATATTTTAACTAATCTCATGGACCATGAAGTTAATGACCATGTAAGCCTATAGTGACTATTATATTAGCAAACATGAAAAAAATAAACTTTTTAATTTTAAATTTTTATTATTGAACCACCTGCTAAATGGTATTTGTATAAGTTGATAACATCATCCAATAATTTTTAATAGCTGGTTATTATGTGCTTTTGTATAAATGAAAGAGTTCGCTGAGAAAAGGATGTGTTCTTGTTGAAGGGAATAAAATGTTTTTTCTATATAAAAAAATATTTAAGAATTAATGATGAAAGATATAAAAAGATAGATTGCATAATTGAATTAAAACTAATAAAGTTGCGAGGGCAAGTTTAATTGTCCCATCAATTGACAGGTATGAAAAAGAGAAGAAAAGAAAACTGGAGGGTCTGCCATAAAATTTTCATGAGATTGGAGCTCTAGGATAGGACACCATTTCTGCAAGTTTCTGCAGAATGGGAAAGAATTACTTGCTGATGCAATTAATCACTATGTTATTAAACAATTAAAATAATATATTAATACGGTTAACTGTTAATATCAACAGTCAAATCGATGGTCGTTTTGACAGCAAGAAGAATAAGAAATGCAGAGAAACGACAGCGTTTAGAGTGAACTGCTTTCGGCGTCGCAACTGTATCACTGTAATAAAAATCCCCAAATTGATCTCCTCTCTCTCCAACAACAAAATCCGAGCTCCCCATTTTAATTATGAATCCCTAGTTTCCCCCCCTCCCTCCCTTCCTCGCCCTCTCCAACATTATGGACCCTCGGCGAGCCCCAAGAACCGTAAGCGACCCGAAGGTCCGTAAAGTCGGGTTTTTTACTGACCCACCAGACCGTTATCTACGGGGTCCACCCGACCACCCAATCTCCTCCTTCCCCACTTCTCCTCCTTCTATCGTCGACAACTCCCCTCCTTCGGCCGGAAACTCTCTCTCTCCTGTCATGATCCCTCCTCCTCGCCATTCCTCCGCCACTCTCTCTCCTCTCCGCCGTGACTCCGCTGAATTCTTCCCCCCTCCTGCTTCTCCCACCGCCTCCTCCTCTTTATCCGATGATGTGGCGTCGGCGATGATGCGGAGGGGTGTCGCTGCTGCTTCGAGTAGCTTGCCGGGAGGGTTAGGGTTTGATATTGCGGCGGTTAAATCAGCGGCGAGTAGTGTTCCCGCGAGTGGATTGACTACGGTCTCCGTTGTTAACAATTTGCCTATTGGTGTTTCTGGTATTCCTTTTTAATTTAATTTAATTATCATATTCAATTATTATCTATTCTGAGCTGATTGTTTAACTTAATAAATCATTTTAGAATGTTTGGTAATGTGTTATTTTGTATAGTTGAAGTAATTCATGGATTCATTTTAGGGAATTTTTTTTTAAAAAATTCATGGTGATTTAAGTCTGCATGGAAAGGAGTGTAAAAAATATACGTGATTGCAGAGAAGGGTGGTGGGGTGGCGGTGGAAATGCAAAATGATCAATCTTCACGTTCGAAGTCATTGAAAGAGAAGACTACAAAAGCAGAGAGGCGTGCACTTCAAGAAGCTCAACGAGCTGCGAAAGCCGCTGCCAAAGGTGAACACAGCTGTTTCGTTTTCTTTTAAAACATCAAAGTTTTTCCCTTTTTTTCAATGCTAAAGTTTGTTTAAGTGATGGTGCCTGTAATTAGTTATGTTTAATTGCTATTGTGTGTGCTCAGATGTCTTAATTACATTAATTTTTGTTTTGGTTATGAGCACATGGAGTCACTTGTCCCTTGTTTGGTTGGTTTTTATGCAATCAAATTACCCATGGAATAAAAGCAACTATGCCTTTGATGTTTAATTTGATTATGGCCATCAGTTTTCTTTTGTCAAGTAAAGCTGGTTTAAGGCTTTGTCATAACAATCCTATCATTAATTATGGTTTCTATCATGTGTTATTAGCTGAAGGTGGCAAGACACCTGCTGCTGCATCTGGGGCTGCAGCTTCTGCAAAGTCAGCTAAATCTGTGAAGCCGCCACCTTCACAGAAGAATGATAGTGCTACAGTTGCAGGTTCGGAGAAGAAGGGAGGTGATAGGCCACCCGAAAAGGATAGAAAGAAGGAAGTCCCTCAACCACGTATGCAATATGATGACAAGAGTCGGGTGGAAAAGGCTAAGAGGCGTGCTGTGGTAAAGCAAACAGAAGCTAGGAATAGAGTTGAGTTGTTCAGGCATTTGCCTCAATATGATCGTCGAACTCAGCTTACTGAACTTGAGTCCAAATTCTTTGAGCTTGACCCAATGCACCCAGCTGTCTACAAGGTATTCTTTTGAAGTTGTTAGCTTGCACCTTTGGTGGACATATCTTCTGGTTATCATACATTGAATGAATTAAATAATCCTAGGTAACTATGTGAACTGGAATATAGTTTTAGATACAGTTCAAGTCTACACAGTGTTGTTTCTGTTTTGGTGTTTTGTTCTTTTGTATGGTATCTGCTAACCATGATCTAGTCCACATTGTGATTCTATGTAGAAGTTAATCAATGAACGCAACTTTCAGCTAGATGGTCATGAGAGTATATGACAGTTATTGTTGAACCTTTAGCAGGGGTATTTCTGCAATTTTGCAGTAATATGCTTGTTGGAAATTAAGGTTATTAGTGGTTTTTGTTTTGTTTGATATTAGAATGATTAATTAGGAGGGTTTGTTCTTAATGATTTAAGAGTACTCTTTACTTTTCCTTGTGGCATCTAGTTTTCCTTCCTAGATTGGGATTTCTTTTGACTCTATACTTTCCAACATTGTACCAGCTTCTAAACATAGTTATTTTGAGAATAATTTTTTTTCAATTTTGCGAAGTTCTTACTGGTGGGATTACATCAAAGTTTTCCCTTTCTCTTAAAATGTATTGCCAGCAGACTCAGATCACCTTTCCTTCTCCTTTTCTACCATTTAAGCACCTAGTTTCAAAACCTAATCTCCCTTATTATGAATCCCTAAACCTCCCAATCACTATCCACCTATATTGATGGTAGAGTAACTCTTAAGCCCAAATTAAAGCTTTCCTGCATCGGTTATTTGGACTTTTGCTGAAGTTCATTATATAAGGGATCAGGTATTCTGGTTTTGCTGTCCAATTGTTGAGCTTTTCTTCTTGTTGGCAGGTTGGATTACAGTATTTGTCAGGAGACATATGTGGTGGCAATGCTCGCTGCATTGCAATGCTTCAAGCATTCCAAGAGGCCATTAAAGACTACTCAACACCCTCTGAAAAAACTCTTGCTCGAGACTTAACAGCAAAAATAGGTAGTTACCTTTCTTTTCTTATCGAGTGCCGCCCCCTTTCAATCAGCATGGGGAATGCAATCAGGTTTCTAAAGAATCGAATCGCCAAGTTACCTTTGACTTTGTCCGAAGCTGAAGTAAAAGCAACTCTTCATTCAGACATCGATAGATTCATAAATGAGAAGATCATACTTGCAGACAAGGTGATAGTCAAGCATGCTGTTACAAAGATCAGTGATGGTGATGTTCTACTTACATATGGAT
Source organism: Populus nigra (assembly GCF_951802175.1). Classification (NCBI taxonomy): domain Eukaryota; kingdom Viridiplantae; phylum Streptophyta; class Magnoliopsida; order Malpighiales; family Salicaceae; genus Populus; species Populus nigra. The sequence goes on along the minus strand of NC_084864.1, from coordinate 12,403,497 downwards.
CGCCTTCTGCAGTTGAAATGGTACTACTGCATGCTCATGAACTTGGCAAACAGTTCCGTGTTGTGGTAGTGGATTCTCGTCCAAAGCTTGAAGGGCAACTTTTGCTTCATAGGTTGGTTGGAAAGGGAATCAACTGTACCTACACTCATGTAAATGCCATTTCTTATATCATGCATGAAGTCACTCGAGTTTTTCTGGGTGCATCGTCAGTCCTGTCCAATGGAACAGTTTACTCAAGAGTTGGGACTGCTTGTGTTGCTATGGTTGCTCATGCATTCCATGTACCAGTATTAGTTTGTTGTGAAGCATATAAATTTCATGAAAGGGTACAGCTTGACTCATTATGTTCTAATGAGCTGGGTATGCATTTCTGGCTATAGGAGGTGCTTCATTCAATCAATGACTGACTTTTAACTGCATGCTTAATATCTCCAATACCTGTCTGTTTCTTGCAGGTGATCCAGATGTGATTTCAAAAGTTCGTGGAAGAGAGGATATCAATCTCCTTGATGGATCGACTGATAGTGAAAATCTCCAGCTTCTGAATTTGATGTAAGTTCTTTTGATACTAATTGGTCTTATGAAATATTTTGGTTTTCTGAACCTGACCTTGGATCTTATATGCCGGACAGTTATGATGCAACACCTTCAGATTACATTTCAATGATAATCACTGATTATGGCATGGTAGGTTGTCTGATTTCGAGCTAATTTTTATGCTATTATGAAAGTTAATGGTGGTTCCACTTGTCTGTATTTAGAGCATTATTCCAATTGAAATTTGATACATGTGCATTTCCACATCAATACACGTCTGCTTGAAACCTCCCAACTTTCAAGCTAGGTGATCTATCTGGTGTCCTTGGACCTGAGACTGATGGGAATGAGAGGAAATGAGAGGAAGCACCTGCTATTTCAATCCTAACTTTATTTATTTAATGTTCAAATTGTTTTTTTCATCTGTTAATAGAAGCTACTATTGACTTGTATTATTTGGTGCTTTCAGGTTCCACCTACGAGTGTGCCTGTCATAGTAAGAGATTATCAAAGAGAACACTTGTGGATATAGATGCATGCAGATATATCATCCAGGTTCCTCAAAATTTTTGCCGATATCCACCTTCCCAGACAACGCAACTGGAGCAATAATGCTAGTAAAACTGCTAATCAATTGGTTTCTTTTCTTTCTCTTGGTCTCAATTGCGGAATGATGCTGAGTTTTTGACATTTTTGTTTCTTATTTCCTGACTGTGTAGAGTGCAATTCTTGCCTCTCCGGGCAGATTTAGCCGTGCGTACTCATCTATGTTGTGAACTTGTGACAGAGATGCATCCCTTTTGGGATGTCAAACAAATATTTTTCAGCAGATGACAATTTTGTTGCCAGAAGCTTACACCTTGAATTGTTTTTGAATTTCTGACTTGAAAAGAAAACCATTCATCTGTTTTTATTTCTTTCTATTTTTCTTCGTGCCCTTTTCATGTGATACAAGCAGCTGGTACAACTTGACTCCATGTACATTACATGAAGGAATATTTGTACGAATTAGATGGAAAATTTATACCTTTTTCAGACCTACTCTAAAAGTAGACTGTACTATGAGGTTATTATTCCATTCCGTGGTTGGCACTGCTGAAAGTCATCTGTGCATTAACTTTTGGCAGGAAACAAATATTTGGTATAATCAAAGCTTCTGTTTATCTTGATTTTTTTTTTAAAAGTATTTATTACTTAAAAGCTTTTACTTTTAAAATAAAGGGATTATGTAGATTCTCATAAAAGCTGGATATGTTTCCATTATCTATTAATTTTTATTTTTATATAACAAAACTATCTTTTAACTTTTTAAATAATAATGGTCTTATTACTATATATATATATCAAATCTATTTGTTTCGCCTAATAATTTTAAAACATTTAGTATATATATCTTTTAACTCTATATATATCGATAGTATTGTTAATTTTTTTTTCAAAACTTTTAGTACGAGATTAAGTGAGTATTTACTGCTTTGTATTTTAATCCGTGATCAAACATTCACCAGCTTTTATTAATACAGCATTCATTTTCAGGGCTTATGCATGCATGCAACATCAACAACTATTTAATTTTTAAGTAGAGGCCATGTTATCTTCCAAGTCTAAACATAAGACTATATATATATATATTTGTGTGTGTGTGTGTGTGTGTGTAGCCTGCAATAATCATCCAAAGGAGCTATCAATTTTATGTTTCCTCAATATAACACTAAATTCGTGTCATTTTCATGTACCTCTTAAAGAATTTCATTCATCTATTCCATAACAGGTGGTTTTGGAAAATCTTTAATCCAGTTAAACTATAGTCAAGAAATTTCAAGCTGGGAAAGCCAGCTGTTTTGCCTTTAACCTAGATCCTCTCCTAGCTCAGTTGCTCAAGATCATGAACAAGTTCATTGACCTCCATTGACAATGGCATATATAACGAGATCCTTGCAGAAAAGGTGCAAGCCATAGCTACATTTTGATCAAGAAGCTCCTCCTTTCCCAGGTGCCGGAATTATTGGTTTAAGGGTTTCAGAAAGAAAATTATGATTCTTCCTTTAAACACCAAGAACATTATAGTTGCAGCCTTAAAGAAACCACTCTGCATAACCTTTGCTAAAATAACAAGTTCAGAAATTTTTTCTCAATGTTCAACATGCAAATGCAAACAAATAGAACTCCAAGCGAGTTTTTTTTTTGTGGTACATTGATCTTTTAACAATAAATTATAAACCTGTGACTCATATGCAATAAGAATACACCACTCAATCAATCATCAGTTGTAGAAATGTACATGTTGTGCCTACTCTGTTGCATTTCTAGGGATGTCGCCTTTGCTATTCAGAGAAGTAACTGATGCAAGAATAACGAAACCACCCAGAACAATCATCAAGATACCCAATGAGTTCACCAGCAAAGCTTCAGTGGAGTAGCGTGATATCACGTTGTTGGTTTGGAGGAAAGTGACCTTTTCTAAGATACCAGTAGTAGCAGTGGCAACAGATAGGGCATAAATATAAACCCCAGAGAACACATGCCATGGAAGCAAGGTGGCCCTGCTGTTTCTTGAACCTCCTGGATACCAAAAGGTTACAAACCCAGAAGCCCACTGGAATGAAGAAACGATTATGAGTAGTTCATTAACTTGAAGAAGCGTAGTGCATGTGGGCAATCAAGAAAGGGAATGAAGAGGAAAAGTGAAAAGACCTGGATGCTGAAGAGGAAAAGGCAAGCTAGTCCCAGCCAAGAATGCAGGCTGTAAAAATTGTCAATGCCTTTGTCATTGTGGAATTTCAAAGCAGCCCAAAAGCCAATCAAGCTTAAACAAAATGCGAGGAATTGTAGTGTCAGATGAACTAATTTTTTGAAGCTTTTTGTTCCTGGCACCGTTTTGTAGGCTAGCATGGCTGCACGAGTCCGTAACAAGCATTTGAAACACAAAATCAGAAAACACCAACATGCCACCAGTGAAGAGTCAGTTCAAATTTAAGATAACGAAACATGAGAAGTTCCTAACATGCCAAATTTAAGTCATAGTTTTCTCTCTTCACCTTCTCCAGGACAAGACAAAATCGTTCATCCTATAATCATTGACACGTTTCTGCTCAAATAAACATGGCCTGCAATCTATGTTTTACACCCTCGCTTGTCCTTGGAACATTTAATTATCTTATCTGTTAGATTCACAATTAGAAGAACACTTGGAGAGAGTTCTCTTGTCTACATCCAGAAATGAAAAGGATACTAGATCTACATTCTCTTGATTAATCATCTCGTCCCCAGCACAAATGAATTCACACACCAGTAATGCCAAAAGAGCTGAAAAGGGATAGTTACCTTCACCATTCACGAGTACAAGCCCAATCACCATTAAAACAGGGTGTGCCTACAAATGGGACACAGAAACTGCATTAAGTCCACCAATCATCCAAGCCCAGATTTTGAAATCACAGCATCAATGAGAGGGGGAGTTGGAGTTCTTACATTGAAGATGAGATCTTTGTTAGCAGAGACAAGAGCCAGTCCTCCTCTGTAATGAACAGTCCATGTCAACACCAAAGCAGTTACTAACACCCCCATTAACCTAATCAACCTCATCAAGATTGGGAATTTAATCACTGGAACTGCCATTTTTCTTTCTTCTTCTTCTTCTTCTTCTTCTTTTTTTTAAAAAATAATAATAACTGCAAAGATGGGGAGAAAAAATAACTGCAAATACAAGGAGAAAAATGTAGAGCTAAAAAGGGGTTGGCTTTATTAAAGGGTTTGGCTTTTGGATCTATGCCTTCCTTTCTTTGATCGGTTGCCTTTGTTTATGTTTAGACTCCCAAAGACAGAATCTAACACTAGTTACTTCTTGTCTAAGAGAGAGGAAGGACTTGGAAGAAGAGAAATTCCAACTCACTTTTTTTTAAGGTTTTACAACTGACTACCACGTCAGCGCCATGCAGGGTTTCCTTTACTTTTAATAATTTCTTGGATAACTTTCTATATAATAAAAATGGAGGACATAAATATTATGGTTATTTATTTTAACAGAATGAAATGATATATGTTTCTGGTCACTGAAGATTTTAACGTGATTAATAAATTAAGTATACGTCGATGAAATTTATTAGAGAATTGAAGGTGTGATTAAAACATTATATATATATATATATAATTTAACTAGAACTGGGAATGAATTATAAAATCAGTAGATTAATTGTATGTGATTTTTTTATTGAAATAATTAAATGTTTGTAGAAGGTTTTTCAGGTTACATAAGTTTTCTTTTATGAAAAACACTAATATTGGAATATTAATTAAAAAAACTAGTTGTCAACAAATATTGACCCGCTAAAACAATTCAAAAATGTTAAAAATGCTTTTCTATATAGTGAAGAGTTTATATGATTTTTCTAGATATGAGCCTAATGATAGTGGTGGGGATGTTTTTCGACTATAAAAGACATTATATGAATTAAAACAGTTATTTAGATAATGGTTTAGATGATTTACTACTACCATGAAATGGTTTAGATATCATTAAAGTAACTCAGATCACATCTTATTTATGAAATGACAAGGTGATCATGTTACCTCATTAATTATTTATGTTAATGATATGATTTTTACAAGAAATGATCATGAGAAGATAAAAAAAAAATCTAATATCCAAATTTGAGATGAAGGATTCGGAAAGTCTCAAGTATTTTTTGGAAATTAAAATTGCTCATTTGCTAAAGAAATCTTCATTTCCCAACAGAAATATACTATTGATTTGTTAGCTGAGATTGATACATTAGATTATAAGTCATCCACTGCACCTATTGTTAAGAAACATCACTTAAGCACTTGAGGGTCTAGCTGCTGTGGTCAATCGTGTGACTTGTTCCGCCCCCGTCCCGGGTTCGACCCTCTATGTGCACGCCTGTCACCCCCGCGGTGCCTTACTTGCTCCTGGGCTTGCAGGATGTCCAGTGGACCGTGGGGAATAGTCGTGGTGCGCGTAAGCTGGCCCGGACACCCCACGCAAATCAAAAAAAAAAAAAAGAAACATCACTTAAAAAAAAAGAAAAAAGAAACATCATTTATAAGTGTGCCCTCATCAAATACCAACCAATAAATATAGGTATCAAAAGTTAATTGGGAAGTTTATTCATTTATCTTGTATTTGATTTAGCATTGTCTATGATATTAGATTGGTAAGTTATTTTATGCACTTTTTAAGTAAAGAACATATGAAAATAGTCAAGATGATTTTAAGTTATCTCAAATCAACCTCTATCTAAGGACTATTTCGTAAACATGGACATATAGATTTTGAAAGATATATAAATGTTGATTGGATATGTTCTTTCTCTTATCATCAATATCAATTTACATCTAGATATTTTATATTTATAGGAGGAAATCTTGTTATTTGATGAAGTAAAAAAGTAGAATATTATAACAAAGTCTTTGATTGAAGCTGAGTATTGTGGTATGACTCATGATAATTGTAAGTTATTGTGATTACGATTGTTGTTTTTTTGAAATAAATTATCAATCTTTAGGATTTATAAACTTTTATTGTGACAATAAAGTTGTAAGAAAAATTATTAATAATTTAGTTCAACATAATCACACAAAATACATTGAATTATATCATCATTTTATTTGAGAAAAACTAGATACCAATATCGTGGCTCTACCTTTTGTTAAGTCTGAAACTTAACTACAGATGTATTAAAACATGTTAGAGAATAATATAAATCATATCTTAGGACCTCACCTAACAGCTTAAGCTTTTGGGTTGAGATGGTTCTTTGACATGGTATCAGAGCCTTAATGACCAAATAGTCTAGAGTTTGAATCTCATCATCCCCATTTATTTGATAAAAATTAAGCATAAAGGTAATGTGAGCTTGTGCAAGTTTCAAACCTAAAGGGCTTTCACTTGAGGGGGTGTGTTAGAGAATAATATAAATCATATCCTAGGACCTCACCTAACCGCTTAAGCTTTTGAATTGAGATAGTTCTTTGACAAAACATGCAGGATCCAAATTAATTTTTTTTTCTTTTTGAATCTCTTGATAAGTTGGACATCAATCATATCTATACACCAACTTCCAACTTGAAAGGAGGAGTTGACAAGTGATCGTAGCGCTGTCATTTCTCTTAACAAGAGGGAGATTATTAGGCTAATTGTTAGTAGAGCAAACTTCCTAAATTAGCCTATTTAAATTGTTCCTTTTTTAACTAATTTCATAAATAGTATAGGAGCTCTTGTATATATGCGTATCCTGATTGTACAGAACAATAAAGGAAGTTTTTGATATCTCTACTGTGTTAACCCATGTTCAACCCCTCACTTATATATAATCCGAGCTTTGTACTAGGTCGATTTTCAAATTAATTTTATAACTATGACGTGAAATATTTATTCATTATAAAGTAGCAAACAATTAATGTTTATTTATTAGATAATTTTTGTATTTTTTTTTAATATAGCCAGCATGTTTCTAAAAAAAATGCAAATGAATTGTGTGAATGAATGCATAAAAAGGTTGATAGCTTACATGGTTATTTTCCTCAATCGATGTTCATAGTGACTTCTTCATGTGATGTGTTTTTTTAGCATCATCAAAGCTAGATTTAATTCTTCAAAATTCATTCTCAAGGATTATACAGTTGTGTTAATTTATGTTCATGATCTTGTATTTTAGTTTTTCATAAGAATTTAAAACATAATACTTAAATGTTTCATAGTTAATTCCTCGTCTAATAATTCATGCCTCGCAACGTATTGAATTATATTGTGAATAGTTTTGTTCCAAGGTCTTAAAACTATGCTTATGGATCTTAATTACTTGTCTCAAGTTTGAGAATAAACTAAAGACTTGAAGTTTCACTTCCTATGTTTCCTAGAGAACAGAAATCATGTTCATGGCAGAAGATTTTTAATGCAAAGAGGGCTTTGTGTGATTTGGAGGTGTAAAATTGCACTTGACGATCATCAAAATCAAGCACATTTGGCTGATCTTCTGCCCCATCGAGTTCTGAGAATGATTCCCCCACTAACTCCTCCTTTAATGGTGGCATAAGCAGCTGGTTCAGGCCATGAATTATCAGCCAGTCACTTTGATACATGTCGGGAAAGATAACAGGAGCACCATTAAGCACAAGCACATCACCAGACTTGGTCAAATTAATCATGAACCCTCCTGAGAAAGTTGGCAAACTTGTTCCATCATTGAACCCCTCCAAATCTTGCCTTGGAAACAATCCAGGAACCACATGTTTCCGAAAGATCGATGAATAATCACTAACAGTCTTTGCATATGCATCCATTGCTTGATCAACTGGTGCAAAGATTGTCAATCTTGTCTGGTTCTGGATCCCAAACAGTTGCGCATCAAGAAATGTTCCCATTATTGAATAACCTCTAGAAAGTAGTAAATGTGAAGCTTGGCCAAAAAAATCGACATCCAAGCCTGATGATTCATTCTGAGAAGTATTGCCAAGACTAGTAACTGGACTAGGAATTGGTGCTGGCGCTGGTGCTGGTGCTGGAGTCAAATTAGGAGAAATCTCTAGAGAAGAATTGAAGAACTCACTCATCCCAAATATGATCAGAGACCCAAAATCAACCAAGGCAGATTCTTCAATCGAGATTCCATTGATTGACAACTTTCCATCAAAATAACTCAAACTTGTAGTGACAATCAATGAGTGATTTGGCAACAACGTGGGGATTCTTGTACCAAAAGGAAGACTATCGAGGTAATACCCAGAACGTCTCACTGGCGAGATGTGATATTGGATATCAAGAACAGAAAGTTGGCCTAATCTTGCAAATGCAATGTCCAATGGAGCGAATATAGTTGCAGCAGATGATTCAAGATGGAGTCTTTTCGAAGTGATTTGAACGGTTAATGCCATGGAGAGATAGCCAGAGGTTGAGAGGATCTCCATGGCATTCGAGAAAGGGTTAGAAGCTGCAAGAACTGAGGAAGAGATTAAAAGGAGAATGAGAAGGAAGAGAAGCATGGTTGACATGGAAGGAGTCTGTCAAAGTTTTGTTCTAGTTTTTCTTGTTTCTTTTGTTTGCAAGGTCAAGAGAGTGAAGAAAAGAGAGAGAGAGAGATGGTCTCCGGAGGGTCCAGAGGAGAGGACTTGAAGACAATTTGGGCGGCAAAAGCATTAGGCAGTTAATATGGTTATGTGACCTTGAAAGTCAAACAAAAATCTAGTCATATACGTGGGCTTATAGCAAGGTTAGCTCTCTCATTCAAGGGAACTTTCATCTTGTTTATTGATTTGTTCTTGCCTAATGAGTTCAATTTGACACTTTTGTAACAAAAGATTGAAGTCACTAGAGAGGGTTGAGCCCTTAAAATTTACAAAATACATGCCAATAATATTATCATTTTAACAATGGAGGGCTTGCCTCCGCCTATGCTACCGATGTTTGATACATTGCTAAACTGAAAAAGTTTGATAATGTGGTGCAGCTCCATAACGAGGCATAGAGAAGGTAACAGTGGAACAGATGATGACAGATCAGTGATCAGAGGAAACAGAACAACAGAGAAATTTCACATGTCGTATGATACCTTCAATGATCAAGTTGTGGCCAGGCATGGAGGATTTGCTTTCCTTCTATCCCTATATGAAATTGCAATCATGGCAACATGAAGGTTCAATTTTTACCATTTCAATAGAGTTGCTGCTGTTTTGCTGGCATGCTCTTGTTATTTGAGCACAGCAAGGAAACAAGAGGAATAATTTCAAGAGAACTGCTAGTCTTGAATTTTTACTTGGGCCAAGAAACAATACATAAAAGGTGGGGGAACTCCACAAATAAATTAGTCATTCAACAAAATATGTTCTTTTGTTTATTTTCAGTACATTTCCAAGCAACCAGAGAAAAAGTTACATCGCCATTTATGGATATCTCCAATTCGGCCAGGCACTACCATTAGGTGACAGGTTACACCTGATCACTGCATTGCAAACTCCAAGCACCAAACCAACCATTACCCTACAAACTCAGTGTCGGTTGGTGTGAGATGACTTCGACAGGAACTAAATATCACCAAATATTACACTATAAACTCGAGTGATAATTAGAAGGCATCATTGCCATAACCTCTACCACGACCAGCATAGCCATAACCTCTTCCATAATAACCACCATGTGATCGACCACCCCGATCAGGTCCCCAGCCACCTCGACCACCCCGATGGTGGGAGAAATTACCAAATGCCTGCAATTTTAAATCAAGAGAAATCAGCTCAGTGATAATGAAACAAAAACTATTCCAGAACAAAGAGAAACAGGGTTGATCATGGCATTTGAAAACAAAAATTCATCATTTCAGCAGTTCAGAATGTTTTTGAAACTTCTATTCTAAAACAAAACAAAACTATTTAGACAATCCAACATAATTTCGTAGCTGCAGTAAAAACATTGACAAATTTTATCAGATTAGATTATAAAATTAGAAAAAGTAAACTGATGAGGACTATAGGGAACAACACAGACATTGGTATCTCTTATTGACTGCTGGGAAAACCTAGCCCTCCCATTGCGTGATCCACCATCAAGAGCACCACACGAAATGGAATCAAAAAAGTCATCCTTCACATAAACAGGCTGCAGAACAGGAAATGCAGAGTAAGAACAAGTACAATGGATTGGAGACAGAAGATCCTTTCAATCTTTGCAGCTTTGTGTGTGTGTGCGTGCATGCGTGCCTGCGTGCGTGTGTGTGCGTGTGTGTGTGCGTGCGTGTGTGAGAGAGAGAGAGAGAGTTTACCTTGGCCTCATGTTTTGACGATCCAACATCATCTTCATCTAGTAAATCATCCCTGTCTTGAGCTTTGTGACTCTTACCAAGGTGACCCCATACTTCTTCCTTGTTGAATTTCTCATTCATTGCTGTAAAATCAAAATCCTCCTCAAATCTGGTAGCAGAACGTGCAATCTGCAATCCAAAAGATTGGTTTGTTGAAAATCAAAGTCCGCCAATATCATCACCTCAAAGAATATTGGCCATAACTAATTTGGTTTGGAAAAGCAATACAGACAAACTGCTTTTCTGATGTTACCAATGAACTAGCAGTGATTGAGAAAGAAAGGAAGAAATTAAGCACAAAAACTGAGACTATTCTGTACCTAGAACCAGTAATTGCATTGTTAAAAAAAGTAAAAATAACCCAAAAAAAAAACGAATAAAGAAAGGGAGAAAAGAAATTAGAGCCATGCGAAACTAAAGTAGGATGTTTTCAGAAACTTTCCATTTAATATTCCTTAGAAGTAACAGCTCATTGGATAATGTAAGGTTCTTATTTTACGTTGGTCATGTCATACAGAATCAAAGTCAAATTTCCTGATCATGATAAAGAAAAAGGTTAAATCTGCCAGTATGGAAAAATGCAAGCAAAACAACAAATACCTCATTTCCTCTTCCCCTTCCACGTCCTCCTCTACTACTTTGGTAAGTGTACATAGGAGCTCCATATACCTTCAAGGGGAAAAGAAACAGATGAGGTAGATTACAATTCAAACAATTTATGTGAGAAACTTGTAGAAAAGAATTTATCACCAAACAAGGCACCAGGAAACATGAATTTAAAGTGATCAATTTCAAATTTTCTCAAGTCAACAATAATAGAGCTCTCGGCAAATTTGCATACCTTATGTTCAGGTTGTGAAGGTAGGGGTAATATGGATTCCTGTACTTCAGTCACAGCTGTTGTTGGTGGTGGTGCTGACAATTCTGGTGATGATACCTGCACCACCTCAACATCCTTTTGAGCTATATGTGAAGACTGCAGTGAGGGCATTATAGGGGGGGCAGGCTGCAAAAGTTGGCCTGGCGTAACTAGAGAAGGTGTTTTTCCCTCGTTCATAACTGAACTTGATGCCCTCATAATGGAGGTTGGAGGTTCAGAAATACTTTTAAAAGGCATTATTGGATCTGGCACTGTCTTGGGTATGTCAGAACCTGATGGTGCAATGGCAATTTTATCTACAGCAGTGGTCAATGGGGAAGCCAATGGCAATTTACTAGGAAGATTTTGAGTAGAAACCCTATCAGGAATTAAATTTGCTGAGTCTGAAACCATTGCAGAAGACCGTGATGGAAGGGTAGAAGTCTGTAAATTTAATGGTGGCAACAAAGGAGGGGGGTTTTCTGAGAGTGCAGAAGCTGAAGTGTTGGATGCATTCATGGCAGGATACTGAACATATTGCAACATGGAAGGTGGCATTGACAAGTTGGGAGGGGGTCGAAGCAAAGCTTGCTGCGGGGCCTGAACTCCATTTGAGGGCCCATAGTATCCCTGCCAATACATTGGCATGGCAAGCCCACTAGTGTTTGTGGTTGGAGGAAGATGTGACGAACCCCACGGTTCTAAACTTGCACCAGGCTGATATTGGGGAAGACTCCCTTGAAATGTTGCCCTGGGAAGACCATTGGATGAAGCATGGGAACTTGGATCTGTTAGCGGTCCATTAGCAGAAGAAGGCAAATTCATGGATGCAGTTGTTGCTTGAGGATACTGAGACTGCGCAGGGAAGTCAAATAAACGATGTTGTGAGTAAGCAAGGCAAGACATTCTTTCACCAGTCCATGTCAAGCCAAGATACAACAAGCACAATTCAGATTTTTATTTTCTTCACCTGGATGATTGCAGGATCATTGTGTACTGGTGTTGCAGTCTGAACAGGTGGATAAGATTTGACCTGCAAATCCTGTGACCAAATGAACCAAAGAAAGAATACAAATGAGCTATCCAATGATAATTTAAATATGAAGACTATCAGAGGCCAACTTAACAAAATGTTTGGCCCATAAACAGTAAAATCAATGATGGTCTACTGTAACTCCTTAAATATTCAACATGATTTTCCAAAACTCAACAAATGAAGGATTTCTTTATGTTCATGTGAGCTGGTGTGCAACAAAGCTTTAATAAATCCAACTGAAACTGATTTTAAGCATGAGATGTCCTAAGAAACAGTGTCAAGAATTGTAGTGGCACTTTATTTATGATATTCTGCACCAAAAGTTTTGCTGCAGAGGCAGGGGCTTAACAAGTATATAATTCCCTGTCCAGGGCAGGCAAGCATGGTTCATGAATTCGTGCCCAGAATCAAGCCTAGCACATCTTAGCCAGAACTTCATCTGGAGTATAAATAAAGGAGACGGACACAGCAAAAATACAAAACCATCACAACTACCAACAAGTAGCAACATGGTGTCAAAAAACTCAGCCATGAAAAAAAAATCCTAGTCTGTCTGTGGCTGACAAGTTCAAAGTTGTATGCCTCATTTTAGACCATCTATACAGTGCCAAAGTGTGTGGTTGATAAACGGTCAATCTTTTGAACATGGTGCAGGAATGACCAGAGACAACAATTCTGAACTTACAAACAACACGAAAAAAAAAAAACAAAAAACATGCATGTTTTCTAGTTCCAAACTGTGTGGTCTAATACAGACAGTTTATCCAAGAAGAAATCAAGCATAAGCAATGATAGCAAGTATGATCATAATACATATTATGCATGTTTCCAGAAAGAGCCTCTTAACACCTAGTCCAGACTTTGGTTTTTCATATGCACAGCATATGATTCTCATTGCAGATAATCAGTATACCTTGATATCAGTTCCTCGGAAGAGTATGAACTCATAAACTTTATCACTTGGAGGAACTTGTAGACCATCCTTTTTCCGCCCTTCTGTTCCAAATGATCTTACTGCAAATTTAAGTGATGCAATTTAAAACCAAAAGATATGCTCTGCATCTTTAAAAAGTAACCAGAAGAAAGAGAGGGAATAAAATACAGAACTTCTAACCAAAGACTTACTTTTAATATCTTTTGAGACTCACAATTTCATTATCCTCAGAAATACAAGAAAGTTGAAGTGGCTGAAAAACATATTAAATCACATTGATTCTAGAAAAATGTGGTTGGTGCTATAGCAATTTAAAATAGGATTAGCACAAAACATAGAAGATTGTGACCCAAATTTACCACATTATGGTTCCAGCATAAGTATAAAACTTTCTATTAAAAAAACTGTATGGTAAAGTGAAAACAATAGATGGTATTTCAGCAGGCATAAAAGCAACAAAAGCTATTGTTATGCTAAGGAAAACACTTCTATCATGGAAATATCACTGATTTCATATGAAAATGATGTGATATCTGCCGTATGTGTTAACAATATTATCTAGCATTAGGAGAGGGTTTCATTTTTTCCTATAAATAATTACATTAGAGATGCAAAGAGGGCACAAGACAAGCACATGGCATATGTAAAAGGCTGAAGCAACTTGAATTGTGCTTATAATAATTTATTATGCAGTACATTTCTTTAGACAAATTTATTTGTGTCAGGCTGTCGGTTTGCTGTCCTACCACCAAAACAATATTTGGTTTTCAGTGAGTATTTAACTTTTCAAAAATTGCTGTTTTTCCTGCAAAGAAGAGATAATTTAAGAAAAACACCTTTCTTTGGCCATTGATGTAAGAGAAACCTTGGACTAGTAGCTTAGAAAGAGAGTTGACAGGTGAAACAGCTTCATGGTTGGTTTAGCAAATTTTAAAAAAGGAAAAACCATCTTAATTAGTAATTACATGTAAACTTGAAAATGGAAGGCCTAAGGGCATCTCCAATTACTGTTTTATGAAAAGAAAGGTATATTAGTAACTAATTTCAAGGTGAAATAGAGATCCTCATGAAAAGGAAAGCAGAAAGAAACAGAAACATGTAGAAAAACAACTGAAACTGAAATAAAAGACCATAAAATCAAGAGATGGACATCTTCCTGGTTGGTTTTGATGATTTCATCAAGATCTGAGTATAAAAGACACCAATATCCAGGATCGGAAAAGAATTAAAAACCAGATTTTCAAATTTAAAAAACTTGTGCGGCACCAGAATGCTTTAGGCCTTTGAATGTTCAACACACTACCATATAAATGGAATGCAAGTTGCCAGTATGTCTTGCCTCCCCTAATGTGGAAGAGAAATCTAACAAAATGATGTCAGATAAGCAATTTAGTTGGGTCATGGAAGTGAAGAATACCAATGTTATGACCAGAAATGAGAGCTGCAACAGCCACACACAACTGTTAGAAACAATACTGTTATCCTGTGTAAAGGGATTCTTTCAACCATTCTAAGAAAAAAAAGCATTTTGACCTCGATAAGAGATAAATTCTATGATCTACTTTGGATGAGAACTTATCCCAGATTACATACAAATCTCATCAAATCATTCATGAAATGTAACTCATGGAAACAGAAGTGAGATGTAATTCACACTCCCTTGGTCCAGTTGTGTTCTCTTTCCAAACTTACATTTACGTAATATGCAAAATCAGTGACATTCTATGGAGAAGTTGATGTTTAACTAGTTTATCAACGGAATTTCTGGACTTACAAAACCAACAGATCCTTCCAATTAAGACATGACACTATTGAAAATTGTAAAAGATTGCACCAGAGTGTTATGCCCTCCCTTTCATTCTTTCTTCTTACCAACATGGCATCCTTCCTCTCATTGAATAATAGTATACCTTGAATCATAAACAAAAATGTCTAATCCCAAAGAGGACCATGAAGCAGATTCTGCAACCATAGCTGCCTTAGTTCAATCCTCTTAAACAACACAACAACTATTCTTCAGATATATAGCTATGTTTAAATGCTAATATCTTTCACCATTTCCCATTCAGCAAACAGCATTGAACTGGGCTCCCAAAATTTTCTTTACCAGTAGAAATTCTCCCAATTACAAATGAAGCTTCAGTATTGAATACAATTAATATTTGAACATCCATATCCATACATAAATGACTAAACCAAAATGCAAAGCACTCCAAAGCTCCAACCCACATCACAAAATCACATTGACACATAATAATAATAATTAAAAAAAACATTCAAGATTGAAAGAATCCCTGTCTCCACGACCTAAAAAACACAAACCCAGAAAGCAAAGTCCCGCAAAAAGAAAAGAAAACCCCAAAAATGAAAGATTGAAATAATTACCATTTCTTAAACCGATGGTGGATTCTTGAGTATCGATGTTAAAAAGAACGCCTTCATAACGAATCTCAGACTTTGAAGTCAAGCTAATCAAGCTACCTACATAGGAATCAGCTGATGCCCCTCCACCACTACTTGAAGAAGATCTGGCTGCCTCCGCTGTTGCTGCTGCCATGACCTCAAAACTTAATTCAATAAAGATTGATGCTTTCTTGTTCCTTTGTCAAGGTCGAAACAGTACATGCAGATAGATGCAAAGGGTCCGTATTTCTCTCTCTTTTTTTGGCTTTAATAGTGGTGGCGAGCACAGTTATTAAACCCAACCCGGCCCGGCCCGGCGGGTCGACCCGGAACCCGGTAAACCAGGTGGCTGGACCGGTCAGGGTTTAACAAAAAACTGGCTGTGGCAACAGCCCGGCTAAACCCGGACGAGACCCGGTTTTTTTTTTCAAATGTGGGATTTGAAATACATTAGTATATATACTCTATATTTCCAAGAAAAAATCATGTTTTTTCAATGTGGGATAAAAAACCTTTTGGTTTAAATACTTCAACTTAAAAGGATAACATAGTATTTTTTCAATGTGGGATTTGAATCCTTTTCATATATTTACACTATGTTCCCATGAAAAAAACCATGTTTTTTCAATGTGGAATAAAAAACCTTTTGGTTTAAATACTTCAACTTAAAAGGATAACATAATATCTTTTCAATGTGGAGTTTGAAGCCCTTTTATATATATGTTCCCATGAAAAAAACCATGTTTTTTCAATGTAGGATAAAAAATCTTTTGGTTTAAATACTTCAACTTAAAAGGATAACATAGTATTTTTTCAATGTGGGATTTGAACCCCTTTCATATATATACACTATGTTCCCATGAAAAAAACCATGTTTTTTCAATGTGGAATAAAAAACCTTTTGGTTTAAATATTTCAACTTAAAATGATAATATAGTATCTTTTCAATGTTGGATTTGAAGCCCTTTCATATATATACACTATGTTCCCATGAAAAAAACCATGTTTTTTCAATGTGGGATAAAAAAACCTTGTGGTTTAAATACTTCAACTTAAAAGGATAACATAATATCTTTTCAATGTGGGATTTGAAGCCCTTTCATATATATACTCCATGTTCCCATGAAAAAAGTTATGTTTTTTCAATGTGGGATTTGAAACCCATTAGTATATATACTCTATGTTTCCAAGGAAAAAGTTATGTTTTTTCAATATGGGATAAAAAACTTTTTTAGTTTAAATACTTTAACTTAAAAGCTTAACATAATATCTTTTTAATGTGGGATAAAAAACTTTTTAAAATATTCTTTTAAACTTCATAATATGTATAATCTATATTTATATGGATTTTTTCATATGAAATATTAAAACTTTATTTTTTTTAATTTTTCCGGGTTAATTCGGGTTAACCCGAGTTGACCCGGGTTGACCCCTAAAATCCAGAACCCGGCTCCTTGGCTGGGTCAACCCCGGACCGGGTCTAATAACTATGGTGGCGAGTCTTCTTGGTTTGGTGACGGTCCCTCTGTGTAATGAAATTGCTGGATAAGTAAGTATTTGTTCCAACTACTATAATAATTGGAAAAATATGCTCAAGTTGTACTTTATCTGTATTGTAATTTATAAGTTTCGGACAGTATTCAATAATAATAATAATAATAATAATAATAATAATAATATAATTTATTTTATATTAAACTACCCAATTGATCAGCACTATATGGCAAGCCATTTATTATAAATAAAAAATTAATTGTGAAATGTAAAGGAATGGCGTGTATTTAATAAAATAAATAAAAAGTTATATATATTAATAAATATTAAATATAACTGTTAGTGTTGATTAAATAATAAATCAATAGGTTATAAGATAGATGTGTATTAATATATTTTATTTTGTGTTGTGAGAAGCTATTTAAATTTTTTTATTTAATTGTATGAAAAAAAGTTTTTTAAGAAAAATAATAATTTAAATTCTATTAAATAAAATAATTTTCTAGTATAATTCCACATTTTTTTACTGATCTATATTTTCTCAAAAGAAAATAAATAACTTTTTTAACTATGTTTTTTATTTTATAAATACTAAAAGCAATTAGAATAAATATATAAAATTCAATGATTTGAAATAAAAATAAAAAAGTTACCTTTTTAACTAAAATTTCTTTATCTTACAAATTTGCTCTCTTTTTTATATAAGAATCATAAAAACAATTTTTTAGATTTTGACATGAATACTCATGTGTTAAAATATATATAAAAATAATACATTACTCACGTGTTTCCACAAGAAACTATAAATTATACGACAATAAAAATAAATATTCACAAGAAAAACAATAAAAAAAATATAATAAAAAAAGATAATAAAAAAATCATAAAGGATTATAAAAAAAGAGTTTGCAAATATTATAAAAAGAATGTTATAATATTATTTAAAAAATAAAAACTAAATGATATTTAAAAAAATAACATCCTAAATATATTTATAAAAACTTTATTTTAATAGATTTTAATTAAAATTCATGAAGAAAAACTCCACAAAACCTTTATAAAAAAAAGACCAAATGCTTGAACTCAGGTGAGTCAATGCACCTTGACTTTTTTTGTTTTTTAAAAAACAACAGATGACTTATTGTTTGTGACGGTTGAAAACTTTGGCCACTCAAGTGGTCGGAAAGTTAGGTCCTAACTTCTTAGATAAAAAAAAAACCCTCCTTTACAATTATGTTTTTATCTAAAAACATTTAAGACATACGATAGAAATCTCAATAAATTTATTTGTTATCTTAAAACATTCTTTAATTTATCAAAAAACTAAAAAATTATCTTGAATAAAAAAATTCTCAAGTCCTCATCTCTTTTTTTAGAAAGACATAAGATAAAAAAAATATCTCAATGATTTTTTTTCATCAAATGAAACATGTTGACACAAATTAGTTTTTTTATTGCAAGAATATGGTCAATGATCATTTTTCTCTTCTCCTCTATTTTCCAATAACTTCTTTTATTTTTTTCAAACCCATAAACTCAAATGTGAATAAAATAAAGCTTGAAATTAAAATGTCAAATCTGAAAAAAAAAACAAGGATAAAAAATTAATAAATTAAAAACTTCAAAGATCAAAATATACTTTTCAACTACTCGTGAACAATAAATAAAAACAAGTATGTCCTTTTGCTTTAGTTTACAATCTAGTTCCTAGTGTTTTAATTTTAAAAAAATTCTAAAGTTAAGTTCCACACTACAAAATTAAGAATTAATTTAACAATGACACTATTTTTTTTATATATCATAAGAACTTAATTGTATGCGGAAAAAAATAAATTATAAGGCCAATTTTTTTATCAATTTAACATGAAAAAATAAAATTGAAAAATAATAATCAAAACAAAATAATTTTTTAGGAATAAAAAAAAGAATTGCTTAATTGCATTGTTCCAATTTATAATGCAACTAAGTGAGTGCATATGAATTGAAATAGTTTTTTTTCCTAAGAGAATTAGTTTTTGTTAATAATAATAATATTTTCACTTTTTATATACTAGTCATGGATTGATAAAGGAGGACTAGATGGGTTTTTAAAGTTTATTTTTAAGAATAAGCTTTTACTTAAGATTGAGATCTTTAATAAAACAAGATAGGAATATAAATATCACTTTAATTGTAAATTTATTCAAGGTTTTTAAATTAAATTAATTTGATTATAAGAATTTTTCTTGTCTTTTTGGTACTATTACCATAATCTATATTAATAAAACCTAAAATATAAGGGGAAAACATTGTAGATTATTACTGAAAACAGAGTTTATTGAAATGGTATTTTCAAGATATTAGCTTTTTTACTCAAAAAAAAACTTAAAATTGGCTATTAAAAGCATTGAGGTCTTTTCACAATACCATTAGTCATTACCAAATTGCTTGGGTATAAATAAATCTTTTTTTTTATTTTAAAAGCACAATAAAATGACCAAAATATCATTGAAAGCAAAATATTTAAAACATGTTTTTTCTTTTTGTCACTATAAAGTCAATTAAGAGGTAATTTTATATTTAAATAAATAAAAACAAAAAGCTCAATGAAAAGACTAAAATGTCATTGAAAGCAAAAAAATTTAAAACTAGTGTCAATGGTCTTTTTTGTGTTTTTACAATGGTTTTTTCATCATTATTAGGTCAGATAAGAGACAGTTTGATATTTGAATAAATATAAAAAATAATAAAAAGTAAAAAGTGATTGACATGTGTGGGAGGCACCTGCACCTTTCAAGCAGTGCCTCCCATCGGCTAAAATCTCTTTTCACTGTGTCATTGAAAATATTATGGTATCCTTTATCATTTGGGGTAGCACGTGGGTCGATGTTGACGTGGTTTATAATCAGCAACACTTTATTTTTTTCCTATTTTATTTTTTCTCCCCTCGAAATTCGCGTCAATCATGCAAAAATTCAGACTTACCCTTTTAATTATGGGTATTTCCACTTAGATCCGTATTTTTTTGTTTTTAAATTTTATGTTCTTGGTTCTTTTATAAAATTTTATTTTTTTTTCAATTTCATTATTTAATCACAATTTGGTATATGTTATTTTTTTTCAATTTGGTCCTTATTCTTTTGATTATTTTATTTTATTTAATTGATTTTTATTTTCAATTTTACCATTCGATTAAATATTTGTTTATATTTTTATTTCAATTTGATCATCATTTATTTGATTGTTTTAATTTCTTTTTAGATCTTTTTGTTAAATTGAATTTTCTTTTAATTTCACCCTTAAATTAATTTTTTTTTGTATTTCAATTTTAATCCTTATTCTTTTAATTGTTATTTTTTTTTAATTTTGAATCCTTTTGTATAATTGAGTTTTTTTTTCAATTTCATCCTTAAATATTTTGATTGATTGACAGTTGGACTTTATGGTTTTTCCATATGGGATGCTTATGATCTAATAACTCAAATCACATGTTTGAAAAGTTAACGTGGATTAGTTTTTTTTTAAAAAAAAAATTGTCTTTGTTATTTTCTTCATTTTTTCTTTATCATGTTATCTCGAACTCATGACCTTGATTATATGTTTGACGAGATAAGTTGAGTTGACTCGGCCCTGATTTTAAAGGTTACAGGTTTGTCATGATAACTCGAGTTAACTCAAGTCGATTGTTTTATGTCATTTTTTACACAATTGTTTTGTCCTTTTTTGAAAAACTATTTTTTTTCATGTTATCATGATAGATTTTTTAAAAAATTGGTTAATTTTTTGTCATTGTCTATTTTTTTATCGTCTAATTAAAATAAAACTAATCTTTTGACTTAGTTGAATCTATGAACCGAGTCACATATTTTTCTTCTTTCTTCAAAACATGTTTCCGATACTTGAATATTATTTTTTACACAAAGAAATAATATAACCCTTGCAACATCACACAATTCCACACCTAGTGCAACACTATTAATAATGGTCTCTGTAACATATCAATCTAATAAATAATGATGAATCAATAATTCAAAGAAATCCTCAAATTTAGAATATTAACATGACAATCACAATGAAATAAAATATTTAAAATGTATTGCTTGTTAATGTTTTTATTACAAATACATTAATTTTAGGATTGTTTGAAAAGGGTGATCTTAATTTACCTATAAACTAATACGAAGGATACATACATGTAAACTAATTTGAAGATATTTTTTACTGAATTAAAAAAATAAAGTTTTAAGGGTTCACAATATGGATCTTGAGTAGCTGCTCTGATATTTTGATTAAATCGATACATGATTTAAATCCCTAAATCTAGTTGTATGATAGTTTCTCCTGGAAAAAAATTAATTCATAAATGCCAATCAAATACGTTAAAATATATAAATGAAGTGTTGTCCAGTAATCACAAATGAGTAGATGATTAAACAAGTGGATATATCTATTTAGTTTATAATCATACAGACATATAAAACATGATAATTTTGCAATTATTACAAAAAAACTATCATACATACTAAACAAATATATAAACTTACAAAAGATATAGAAAAAACAATCCTAACATGCAAACTAAAAAAAGTTTTAAAATTATAGTTAAACAAAACTAGTTTAAGGTACTTGTTGAAATTCTTAGAAAATATCTACTTTGAAATTTTTATCGTTGTTAATGATCAATTATTTATCCTTAAAATTTTATTGTTCATCATTTTATGTAAAAGGACTGACTTCAATAAATCTCTTAAAATTCTAACAACTTCTTTTTGTTTAGGTGCACTCCTAAATAAGGACCAATTAACTTAAAAATCTATACTCAATATATCTCTATAGAGACTAAACCTAAGCTCTATAGTAGAAAAGAATGAGTAAACAAACAAGTTTTTTAAAAAATAACAACAAAGGAAGGAAATAACTCATAATTTATGAATTTTCACCCATCAAAGTCATCTATTTATAGGACTTGGAAACCAAAACATTAATTACTCATAATTTATGAATATTTATTAATTATGATGAATGTTCAAAGTTCATGAAAATTCATAAATACATTTATTTTATCACATAATTAATATATTAGTTCATGTACTAAGATATTTATGTTAGGAACCAAAAAAATTATCGATTAAACAAGGATTTAATAGCAAAATATTTTTTATTAATCAAACCTAAACCTAAACTCTTGAGCCCACAAGCCTATTCCTTGGTCAACAAAGCTGTTTTGGATTTGAAACTTTTGTTATCTAAAGGTTCATTGAAAATACTTTCTCATTCATCTTTAATTAATTGGTTTTTAAAACCATGTTAATATTTTATGTTAAAGTACGTATGTTGGATTACAAAGTCCAACATTAATTCTTTTAATTAAAGTTTAACTCATAAGAAGATCAATGATTTATTGTTAATGCAAAGTTATTAAACCCAATCCGTGTTAAGAGTTGAATGAGATAATTTAGGTTAACCTGATCAATTAATGTTTTAATTTTTTTTGAAAAAAAATCAAAATAATGTTGCTTCAATTTAAAAAAACACATTAAAATGATTTTATTTTTTTTTAAATCAAATTGGGTTTTAATAAGCTTAATTGGGTCACCAATTGACTCGTCAAGTAACACGAGTTAACTCTCACCATTTAAAAAAAAAAAACTCGGTTCAAGCCAAGTTTTAGATCAACCACACATATCTAAGCCGGATTTAATAATACTATTGACATATCAAATTTCATGTAGTTGCTGAATGAAAGAGATATATTCAACACTTTAATAACTCTCAAGACATTCACATTTAAATGACATGGGACAAATGATTTAATGTTTTTTTAATCAAACCACAATTATATTTGAGAAAATTGTTGGTTTTAAGAAATCTTTAAACATTACATGCCTACATATGTAGTTACATGCAACTCATCATAACACAAAAAGAAACACAAACAAGAATATAATAAGATAGAAAGATAGAATTGAAATCGAATAGGGTTATCACATAGAACTTTAATTCATAATTTTATTATTGAATGTTTCTCTTCAAGTATAATGCCTCATTAAAAGTGTTACAATTCATTAAATAAACCCTAAAATTAACCTAAAAAACTAGAAAACATGAAAAAATAAAGGAATAACAATAAAAGTCCTAAACAAACTAGGAAAAATAAAATTATTAAGCATAATATTTAATTCCTTAAACTAAATAGGAAAAAAATAAATAAAAAAAATAGCTTTTTTTTTTTAAAAAAATCCTCTTGTATTAGTCTCCTTTCCATTAAAAATATTATACATGTCAATAACATGCTCAACCTCTCTAACAACGAAACCAAACTTAGTGTTAAGGAGGAGATTTGAAAATATTCTTCACAACTTTTATCTAAAGTACAATAACATCAACTTTAACCCTATCAATTCCAAAATTCTCTTTAAGCACATGTGAGGCACACATTTCACAATATGCTTCACAAAAAATCACTTTTTAAGCCATATTTAATTTTGTTCCTTTTTTGTGGACATCACACACTAAGAATTTTACATCCAAATCTTCTACTTATTCAACACCATTTTTATAATCCCCATCAATTTTTGGTGGTTGATTTTAATCCATAAATGAATTAATATCATCAAAACTTTCAATTTTAACATTAGATTCATCCCAATAAAAGAATTATGTTTTTTGCTCATGCCTCTTAAATGGTTTCTCAAAATTAGCAATAGATACGTGTTCACTTTTCTTATGATCTTATGGATCCTCACCTTCATCAACTAATGGATTAATTTTGTAATTAATCTTTGCATGTCTTCTATAATTAGTTCCTAAATTCCTTTCTTTTTTTTCAATTTTACAATTTATCTCTACATGTCTCCTAACACCAGTTTCTGAACATATTTTTTCTCGTGGAGGACCTTTGTATATATCCTCTCTAATACAAGAACACTATATTCCACTATCTCTTTCAGTAATGGTTATTCCATCACACAATAAAAAAATAACCATCAAGATTGTTAGGCTCTAATGTCAACTAACATAGATAAAAATACAAACAAAAAGACAACATTGAAGTTGAATGAGATTGTCACACAAAACCCTAATTCATATTTCTATTACTGAATATTTTTCTTTAAGTAGTCTACCTTACTAAAATGTTTAAACCTCCTTAAATAAACTAAAAAACTAACCTAAACAAAATAGGAAACATGAAAATAAAGGAAAATAAATAAAAGTCCTAAATATACTAGAAAGAATAAAATTATTAAGCATTATATTTTATTTCCTAAACTAAATAAAAAATAATTAAAATAACTAAGAAAACAAATAACATCTGCTAAAAAAATCCTCCTGCATCACTCTTTCTAGGTTGAAAAGAACTCGTCATTGAGTTCAAATTGTTGTTGTCTCAATTTCATGGATGTCCAATCAAAAATTTGTAACCCTTTACGTGCTTAGCTTTTCTATTTAAAACATCATATTTGTTAATTGTAAGTTCAACCATCATAGCAACGAGACCAATCTTAGCGTCGGGAGGAGGTTTGAAAATCTACTTCACAACTTTTATCCAAAACACAATAACATTAACTTTGACTCCATCAATTTAAAAATTATCCTCAAGCACATATGAGACACATCTATCACAATATGATTCATAAAAAATCATCTTTGGAACAATATATAATTTTGTTCCCTTCTTTTTGACATCACAAACCAAGAATTTTGCATTTAAATTTTCTTTTTTAGCATCATCCTCATCAGATTTTAATGATTTATTCAAATCCATAAAGAAATTGAAATCTTCAAAACATTAAATTTCAACATCATTTTATCATGATCAAAAAGTTGCCTTTTCTACTCATGTCTCTGAAATGATTTCTCAAAATTACCCATAGATCCGTGATCACTTTTCTCATGATCCACCGGGCTCCTGACCTCCGCCAACTGACAGGATAATTTTGCAATCTATCTCCACATGTATTTTATTACTCGTTTTTAACCCAAGGTTTTTTCATCACACAACAAGCAAATAAACATTAAGATGATTGGGTTGTGACACCAATTAATACATATGGAAACACAAACGAGAAGAGAACAAGCTAGAAAGACATAATTGAAATCGAATAAGGTTGTCACATAAAACTCTAATTTATAATTTTATTACTGAATATTTCTTTTAAAGTAGTCTGTCTCACTAAGAGATTTACAACTTTTTAAATAAACTTCAAAACTAATCTAAACAAACTAGAAAACATGAAAATAAAGGAAAAACAATAAAAACCCTTAACAAACCAGAAAAAATAAAATTATTAAGCATAAAAATTAATTTTCTAAACTAGAAAAAAAACCCAATAAAACAAAAACTTTTCCTTGAAAAAACTCTTCTCCATGAGGCCCACAACCTGGATAAAATCAAACATTCCTGATTTTAACATTTGTGCATCTCTAATAACCCCTTTTTTCATGAGAATAAAATCATATTATTATCTCTACTACTATCATTTTCAATAAAAGCACAAGCACTAATCAATACTTGTCATACTTTACCCGAGGAAGAACATCTCACGAAAGACGAGTCACCATTTTACTCGAGTCCTTCCTCTACTTGAAAAGAAACACTCACATGAGGCTCCTGAATTCTTTTCACCTTTCCTATCCCTTTTTTCTCTGTGGAAAGAGACGGTAGGTCCATGTTCTTCAGTCTTGGTAAAGAAAGACTTCAGAGTAGTTTAGGCATATGATGACGTGTGCTTTTGTGTGTGTGTGTGTGTGTGTGTGTCCTTGAAATCCACGTGGGACAAAATAGATGCTTATCTTCATCACCCAACAATCCAAATCCAAAGCCAATGCTTCTTTTACTCATAACAGCTCGGAAACACCGTGGCATTTCCATGCCAGCATATTCCTCTCTCTCTCTCTGCCCCTCTCAAATCTCCAAACCACCCTTCCATCGCCTTCACTCTCAGCCACCAAGACGGGGGCATTTCCGTCACTATGTCTAAACCCCCACGTTCCGAAACCAGAAGTCACCTTTCAAATCCCCAAACCACCCTCGCATGACGCCAGAAATATAAGAGGAATAAGGGTGAGATGGTAATTGGGATAGGAAATGATGTTGGCGGGGCCCATTACTAATTAAAAAATAAAATTTAAAAAAAGGGAGAGAAGGAGAATAAAAGAAGGCAGCGTGAGTGGAACTCACAAAGCACACACAAAGAAAAAAAAAAGTGTGGGCTCAAAAATTTTGCATAGAGAGAGAAAGTACGACAGATATAAAGTTGTGGAGAGAGAAAGGAAGAAAGAAAAGTTCGTTTTAGAGACGTTACCGGACTCCAAAGCAACATTCCGCCGGAATTTACTCACACCTATTTCACGTCCGGTCTAGGTTTTTTCAATTTCAATTCAAATAATAATAATATTAATCCCTAGTTCCTCTTCTAATTCTAGGGTTTCTCTCTCTCTCTCTCTGTTTCTCTCTCTCTCAGTCTTTTTGATGGTCTTCAGTTTCAAACCCTCAATTCTGTAGAAATTCTAGGGTTTCTTTCACTGCTGGGGCCTTTATAAATTTGGGTTTTGTAGATTTAGTGAGGTTAGAGGGGCAATTCCGATGTTTACGCCACAGAAGAAAGTGTGGTCGGGGTGGTCGTTGACGCCGAGAAGCGAAGCGGGTCAAAAGAATGGAAGCGAGTCCGGGTCGGATCCGAAGGGAAAGAGTGTGGGTTTTGTTGAACAAGTGACGCCTAATGGAGTGCGACCCAATTTGGACGGTGAATATTTGGCGGATAAGGTTTCAAAGCTTGAGAATGAGGTTAGTTTCTGGTTTTGGGTCCCTTTTATTTTTTTGCCTTTCGTTTTGTTTCAAAGATTCTTGTGATTTGTTGTAGCTTGGTTTTCTTTGAATTTGATGGGGTTTTAGTTTTTTCTTTTAATTTTGTGATTTTAGTGCTCATAGAGTGTGAAGTTTTTTACTTTTTTTTTCCTATTGTTTTTAGTCTGGTGGGTTTGTATTGGAGGATTTTTGGTTAATTCTAATAGTAGTGAAGTAGTTGATGGAATTAGTTTGTAATAGTAGATTGGATGGTGGGGACGTAGAATAGGAAGTTGTGGATTGTGATCCCCCCCCCTTCACTGTGCTATAGAAAACTATTGAGATTTGATTTGGATGTGGTGCTGTGACTAGATTAGATCTGATAATGTCTGCGTATGCCATTTTGATTAGCAAGAAAGTGGAGTTTAAAGTTGGTAAATCAATAAAGTGCTTAATTGCACATTTTACATCAATTGCTGTCACTAAGCTCCTCGGAGCTATAAATGCTATCATTATTTATGTTTCTGGGTGGCAAATTTAGTTATTGAGAACGATGTTTATTGTGTTTAGGTTTTGGTTAGATTTTGCTTCCGGTTAGTAGTGTGGAATGGAAGCAGTTTGATCTCAAGTCTTCATTGATTTGAAATTCAACCACTTCTCACCTCCTCTCCCCATAGAAAGAAGAGAGATGAGATAGCTAAATTAAATCAACTGATCAATGTCAAATATGCTGCAAGTAAATCTTGCTTTATTGAATAAATTTGTTGAAATTAAGCAAATGAAATTGATTTTAATAATTCTGATGCTGTGTGTCCATAAATATTGTTCTCTAAGGCCTGCTTGTATTGTTGCATTTATGCATCTAAACTAATGCAGAGTTGAAGTTGAACTGATTTAAACAATCTTTTGTGTGTTTGTATTGGTTAAAACTTGGGAATTAGGGTTTGAACCAATAAGGATTGTCTTGATTGTTCAGGTTATGTATATGCTTGGTAAATGAAATTTGGTTTAGAAAATTGATAAATTGATTGAAAAAAATGACTTGCTAGGTTTTCTGGCTGCAACAACTAGTTGCTTCAGAAAAAAAGAGTAAAAAATGAACAGAGAAGAAAGAGATAAAGAGTGAGTGTTTAAATATGAATTAGTAGAACTCAATCAAAGTATTTAATTATGCAATCAAATCATAAAAGACTTGAATTCTTTTTATGTGCTATAAAAAGACTATTTATTTTCCTAACTGTAGACTTCCTCGTGAAACATTTAAACGACAGACTAAAATGGCACTCTATGAAACTACAAGATGTGGCTGGACAATTTGTTATGCAAAACATGTGGGATTGTTGAATGCACTGTTCTGCTATCTTTAAGAAGTAGCATATAATAAGATAAAGTCCTAGCTAACTTCATATAGACTGAGACTGCATAACCACACAAATGCAAGTTTCCAACAGATAATGACAAAGTCTTTCTTTGACTGTAAGTTGGTTGCCTTTATACTGTTTTGCTCATTTGATCCACTGATCTGTATCCCAGCTATTTGAGTACCAGTACAATATGGGGCTTCTCTTGATTGAGAAGAAGGAGTGGGGTTCTAAGCATGAAGAACTCATGCAAGCATTTACAGAAGCAACGGAAGCTGTCAAACGGGAACAAGCTGCACATTTGATTGCACTTTCTGATGCTGAAAAGCAGGAAGAGAATTTGAGAAGAGCCTTGGGTGTTGAGAAACAATGTGTGCTTGATGTAAGATTTTAATGTCTTTCTTTGATAATATAAATGATTTTTTTTCCACAGAATTCACTTGTTTTTTAAATAGACTGCTGTCATGCATAATCTGTCTCCCTTAATCATTGATAACTTAAACAAATGAACATACTTTGATCATAGGGAATGTTAAGGGTTAGCATCTGTTAAGTTAGAAACTCCCTAAGGTAGAATGTTGCCAAACCCCGGAGAATGACTTGCATTGCTGATAATGTAAGAAGGCTTGTCAGATATTTTATCTCGGAGGTCATTTCCTTGACTTCCTCTTATTGAATAATTCTCCAATGAGGGGTGAAATGAACAGCTCAAGTCCGACTTTGTGATTACTTTTTCCTGCTCTAGATAATGTTATCATGCATTGTTTAAGAGTTTTGATATTGCCCTCACTACTTGTGCGTATTTGTGATTTTATTTTTTATGCTAGTGTAAATGCGCCTTTTAATGACAATTTGCTTCTACTTTTCTTCCGTGAATCTCTTTGAGTAATCTGTGAATTTGTTGGCTGATGTAGTTAGAGAAGGCAGTGCGCGAGATGCGTTCAGAAAATGCAGACATTAAATTTACAGCCGATTCAAAACTGGCTGAAGCAAATGCATTAGTTATGAGTATTGAAGAGAAGTCTCTGGAGGTAGAGGCAAAATTGCGTGCTGCTGATGCCAAGCTTGCAGAAGTGAGCAGAAAGAGTTCTGAGATTCAGAGGAAATTGCTGGATGTGGAATCTCGAGAAAGTTCTCTTCGAAGGGAGCGCTTGTCCTTCATTGCAGAGTATGCTCAATTTACTTTACCTTTACTAATTACTGTTGAATCTGCTTCCTCCCTTCTTTGTCTGCACTCTTCAGTACTACTAGAGTTCAAATTGTGCACATGTTAATTATGTTGATGACATTACATTTCTCTCAGGAAAGAGGTGTACGAGACCACTTTTTCTAAGCAAAGGGAGGACTTGCAAGAATGGGAGAAGAAATTACAAGAAGGAGAAGAGAGGCTATCAAAGAGTCAAAGAATTATTAACCAAAGAGAAGAAAGGGCAAATGAAAACGATAGGATCGTTAAGCAGAAAGAGAAGGATCTTGAAGAGGCTCAGAAGAAGATTGAGGATGCAAACTCAATTTTGAAGAGGAAAGAAGATGATATTAGTAACCGGCTCACTAATCTAACTATAAAGGAAAAGGCATGTTTTTTCTTCACAGTTTCTGTTATTGAATCAGTAATAAATGTATATTCTAATTTATCTGTCTGATCTGTGCAGGAATTTGATGCTACAAGAAAGAAATTAGAGGTGAAAGAAGTAGAGTTATGTGTGCTAGAAGAAAAGCTAAATGAGAGAGAGAGAGTGAGTTTATGCAGAATACTTTTTTTTTTGGTGTTCTCATATGATGACATGTTTTAAATGCTCTACATGCATGTTGTTCTGGTTCTATGCCACAAGTAACTTATAAGTCATACACAATGACAATCAGATTTGGATTTAACTTCCTTAGTGGTTCAGCAAACAATAAATCACCATAATTGATCTAGATATTCCAATAAGAAGTTTTCTCTCACTCTTCCCATTTGAGTGAGGTTTTGGTGATGTGTGTGTGAGAATTATCCTCGCATTTCTCTACATCTGTTGCATCATTCTTGTGCATCTTTTTATTAGAGTACATAAACTTCCAAAATTAAACCTTCAGAATGGTCCACTAATCTAGAATTTTGCTGATTGATCACTAAAGATCAAATCTATAATTATCAATTTTTTTTTTACCTTTTTTAATATAATTAGCTGTTACTTATCATGCAATTTGATTTTCCTTTTGCATGGGACATCGAAAGGTTGAGATTAAGAAGCTAACTGATGAACACAATGCCATTTTGGATGTAAAGAAGCATGAATTTGAGTTGGAAGCTGAACAAAAGAAGAAGTCTTTGGATGAGGATCTCAAAAACAAGGTAATTGAGCTAGAAAAAAGGGAAACTGAAATCAAACATAAGGAAGAGAAAGCTGCAAAACGAGAGCAGGCATTGGATAAGAAACTGGAGAAGTGTAAGGAGAAAGAGAATGAATTTGAATCAAAGTCAAAATCTCTGAAGGAGAGGGAGAAGGCCATCAGATCTGAACAGAAGAATTTGGAGGGAGAGAAAAACCAACTGGAATCTGCTAAAGAGAATTTTCTAAATCTTAAAGCTGAACTGGAAAAAACCAGGGCTTCAAATGAAGAACAGCTTTTGAAAATTAACGAAGAGAAGGAGCGTCTCAAAGTGAGCGAGGAAGAGAGGTCTGAGTATGCCCGCTTGCAAGCTGAGCTCAAGGAGGAAATAAATAAATGTAGGCTTCAGGAAGAGCTGCTTTTGAAGGAGGCTGATGATTTAAAGCAGCAAAAAGGGAATTTTGAGAGAGAGTGGGAAGATCTGGATGAAAAAAGGGCTGAGGCTGAGAAAGAGTTGAAGAGCATTTGTGAACAGAAGGAAAAATTTGAAAAATATAGACTCTCTGAAGAAGAAAGAATAAGAAATGAAAGAAAGGAAACAGAAAACTACATAAAAAGAGATCTGGAAGCTCTGCAAGTGGCCAAGGAATCATTTGAGGCCAACATGGAGCATGAGCGGTCTGTGATGGCTGAGAAAGCTCAAAATGAGAGAAACCAGATGCTACATAGCATCGAGATGCAGAAGACTGAGCTTGAGAATGAATTACAAAAAAGGCAGGAGGAGATGGACAGGCTTTTGCAAGAGAAGGAGAAACTGTTTGAGGAAGAGAGAGAGAGAGAATTTAAGAATATTAATTTCTTAAGAGATGTAGCTAGAAGAGAAATGGAAGATATGAAACTGGAAAGGCTTAGGATAGAGAAAGAGAAGCAAGAAGTTGATGAAAAAAAAAGGCATCTTCAAGAGCAACAAATTGAAATGCGAGAAGATATTGATAAGCTGGGCAATCTTAGTAGAAAGTTGAAGGATCACAGGGAGCAATTTATTAAAGAGAAAGAGCGTTTCATTGTATTTGTTGAGCAAAACAAGGGTTGCAAAAACTGTGGTGAATTGACCTCTGAGTTTGTGCTTTCTGATTTGATATCTTCACAAGAAATTGAGAAAGCTGACGGCCTTCCTACATCAAAGTTGGTTAATAATCATGTGACCACTGATGATGGAAATCCGGCTGCTTCTGAGAAGCACGATAGCGAGGTATCTCCCACTCTAGCTCATTCTGTATCTCCAGTTTCTTGGCTGCGCAAGTGCACATCAAAGATACTTAAGTTCTCTGCTGGTAAAAGGATTGAGCCTGCTGCTTTACAAAATTTGACTGATGGCACACCCCTGTCTGGTGAGCAAGTTAATGCAGAA
The DNA here is from genome assembly GCF_951802175.1 of Populus nigra. Classification (NCBI taxonomy): domain Eukaryota; kingdom Viridiplantae; phylum Streptophyta; class Magnoliopsida; order Malpighiales; family Salicaceae; genus Populus; species Populus nigra. Next base: position 12,371,571 of record NC_084864.1, on the reverse strand, counting down.
GAAATGTCAAAAAGATTAGATTTTACTGAAAATGAACCAGAGCTATCTTTTGCAATTGTCAATGATTCACTTGATGCCCAGAGGGTGCTCTCTGATACAAGCATCAGAGAGGTTGAAGCTGGACATGATTTATCGATTAATGATCAGAGCAACAATAATGGTACAGCACCAGAAATTCAGGAAGATTCCCAACCTTCTGGATTAAAGCGTGATCCCCAACCTCGTAAAAGGGGTAGGCCAAGAGGTAGCAGAACACGCTCTGTCAAGGAAGTTGTCCAAGATGCCAAAGCTCTCCTGGGGGGTGCTTTGGAATTAAATGAGGCTGAAGATTCTGGCCATCTGAAATCGGAAAGCCGTGATGAATCAAGTCTTGCTGATAAAGGAGGTCCAAGAAATGCCCGGAAGCGGAGTCGAACTCAGACATCTCAAATTTCAGTGACCGACCGTTACGGTGATGACAGTGAAGGTCATTCTGATAGTGTCACTGCTGGTGATCGCAGGAAGAGACGGCAAAGGGTTGTTCCCAATCAAACTCAAGGCCAAACACAATATAATCTTCGGCTACGCAAACTGTAAGTTTTCTCATTCATTATATTCCAAATAGACCTTATTATATTCCAAGTAGACTTGTAAGCCATATAAAGGCATGGCACTTCAGAAGGGCAGTTACCTATCTATTGAGAAGTGCTCCAGCAGTCAAGGCTGGCCACTAATAAATGGATTTATTTAATGGCTGTCAGTGGAGTCACTGTTGTAACTGCTAAAGCCTCATCAAACCTGAACAATGCAAAGGAGAAAGAGGATGATGGTGTTAGTAGTCCACAGGATGGAAATCTATTGAGAAGTGCTCCAGCAGCTTCTGCAGGGGCTGCCAGTGAGAATGGTGAAAGCATGCACTTTGCAAGGGTGAGTGCCAAAAAACCTGCTGTTAATGTCATTTTCTCTGGGATAATGATTATAGAACGTTGTGTGAGCAGCAATAGTGTTTCTTTTCTCATTTTTATTTGACATGATGTATTTTTGTGGACAGTGTGCAAATATTATGGACACTCTGGACGGTGATGGCAGTGCAAGAAGGATGGATGAGAATGCTGCACTGAGTGAAGAGATAAATGGAACGCCAGAAGGGGTTGGGGAGTATGGTATTGCAGATGAGAACAGAAGTGAAACCCCTAGAGGTGAAAATGAAGATGAGGATGAAGATGATGACGAGGAAGAGTCTCTGCATCCTGGTGAAGTCTCAATAGGAAAGAAGCTCTGGACTTTCTTGACGACGTAATGATAGTAAATCTTGTGCTCCAGTTGGGTGAGACTTAAATGGGTTCTTGATTGTTCCAATTTTTTTTTAGGATTGTTGTTAGGAGGTCTTTGATGTGAAGTAGTGTGTATTAAAAAGTTTAACTGTTATGATGATTTCAAGGCTTAACCCAGGTGCAAGGGATCTGGTTTTCTTCCCCCCTGGTTTTGGTTTGTTAGGATTCAGGATTTTTTGGAGCTGCTATCTTTTAGAACAAGGTAGATCATTTGATGTAGCAATGACCAGTGAATATTAGACACTGGATACAATCTTCCACATTATCCAAAATGGTTGTATCAAAACGTGTATTATTTCACCTTGCAGGAGTGACGTTTGAAGAAACTGCGGTCTCAGTCCTTGTTCTTTGTCAGCTATTCTGCCTGTTAGGTGGTATGATGCCCACTTCGAGTACAAGGAAGAGTGAAGAGGCGATGTTCTATGAAAACAAGAACACCTTATTGGATAATCAATGATTTAGTTTGAATTTGTCATTCATTTTGATGGCATCATGTAGATGTACCTAGGAGTGAAATTGATTTGTGAAATAGTTTGGTTGCTCAATGAACACTGATTTTTTGGCCAATTCTCATTACCTTTAAAGTCAATGTTTAGGCCCCTAACCTATTTTTCATCTCAATTAAGTAACGAGTCCATGAATTTTTAATATTTCTCAATGATTGTTTCATGAAGTGATGCGAGAGGTTTAAGTAAATTCAAGGATTTTAAGGAATCATACCAAGCTGAAATAATACCTATGCCGAGACATGTAACCATGACATTATAATAGTTTACTTGTGACAATGTATGAAAACAACAGCAAAGTTAAAACTCTTGCTTCGAGCAGAACAGCTTTTACCAATTCATTGTGGTGACAGGCCAGAAACAAGTTTCAAAAGTATACTAGTATATCAACACTACCCCGTTGGAGCATAGATGTTAATCATGCCCAACTTGCACATTAATTACTAGCGGAGACGGTCTTTCCTGACGGTGAGGAAAGGTCGTGCAATCGCAGAGGAGCCCTAGCCCGCTGACGACGATGGATACTAATACAACTGGGATTCAAAGAATGATTAACAGACGATACTTGGCTTGGTCCCAGTTAGCATTCCTTCTCCAGATCGGAGACTAGATAGGTTTTTTTTGCTTGAATCTGGAATGGCGGGACTGATTGACCTATCACTTCCTTGCATCAACAGAAATAAGACCGACCAAGTCAGGATGGGGGAGGGGAAGATGACTTGAGGCTACTATTCAATTCAGCGTGAGAGAAACTAAAGAATTGATGGAATTCCTTGGGGATTCTTTAATGGTGCTGAGGTAACTATAGTGCAAAGTCGTATTTCCTTGGTTAATAAGATCCAGCTGCAGGCAGTGTTGGATTATGGAGATGATGCAGGATCATCATTGATGAATGCTTGTCTCGGCGAAGTGTGTCAAACTGATAATGATTCTTCTGACAGAGACCCAAGAAAGTATGTCGATTCTCGAATGCCTGTTTTCTAAAATAGCATCATTATCCTCAGTAACGGACCGTATCCCATTCACCATAACCTGAAAAGAGAAGAATGAAGAAGGTATCAAATGTGCCGTCTTCGCAATTACAAGTATAGTGATCACTGTAAATATAGTAGGGATTCTCACAGTAAATGCTTTTCCTGGGTATGTAAGGAGTGTGAGGCGTGAGCCCTACTCTTTGAGGCTTTTCTCTGCATCATGGCATCTGCAAAATGCGTATTGAACTACAATTATTTCCGAGTAATAATTCCATGTTTTGTCAGAAAAAATAGTGGGAAACAAGGGTTTAAGCAAAATGACAACCACCATCACTGCTAATGAGCTTCGGGATATACGCAACTACATTAATTACCTTTCACATAGCTGAAAAGTTTTGCCCTTGCGGCAAAGCCGTTGGCACTTTATGATTACGATGACTGTACTGGATATTAATATAAAATTATTTTTAAAATCTGCTGTGAAAGAACGTGTAGTAATTATTAATAAATATTGTAATAGGAGAAATTAAAAAAAACATAAATTTAACAAGGTTCTGTATCTATATTCATAATAAACTTTTATTTTTACTGTATTTATATTAGAACTAAACCGTTTAAGAAATCCTAACTATTTTCATAATATTTTTTTACCATACTGTGAGGGTGATGTTCCCGCACCTCAAACCTATTAATCATCTCCGACAACAAAACAAGAAATAAATCCCACCCCAAACTTCACTCTAACATTTGTCTTTAAACCATAAATTATAACAATCTCCACCTTGACGAATATTCACCTCTTGGAAGAAAATTAAAAACAAATTCACCCAAGATAAAAATAAGTTGGGATGTCTTCCGTCTAGCATCTGGAAACATTACATCAAGTTCAAACAATGCTTAAAATTTTTTTTTGTGATAACAAATTTTGTCAACATGTCTACTGCATTGTCAGAAGTACGAACATTTTTAAGCAACAGTTCATCAGAAGAAACCAATTCCTTGGTCCTATAAAACCTTACATCTTTGTAATTGTTTCTTGCATGATACACTTGGTTCTTTGCAAAAAACTTTGACTATCACAATACAATTGAACTCCACTTTACTGAATATCCAACTCTTTGACCAAACCTGTAAACCAAAAACTTTCTTGACAGTTACTGTCATATATTCTGACTTAGTAGTAAATAGTGTAACTAGAGACTGAACCATATACTTCTAACAAATAGGCCCTTTTATCATAATAAATACATAACTTGTGGTAGACCTCATGTTATCCAAATATTATGCATAGTCTACATCTACATATCTCACAATTGAAGGATTATCCTATTATCTATTAAACATGATAGTTTGTAGTACATCTCAAGTATATGAAGTTGTACTTGATTGCATCATAATATTGTTGTTCAGATCTGATAGAAATTTTCTCTCCATACTAACCGCGTGTGTTAAATCTGGTCTTGTACAAATCATAACATAAATTAAACACCCCACTGCATTAGTATAAAGGTCCTTTGATAATTTTTTACTTCATGATATGTCTTTGAGCACTATCAAATAAATAATTTGAAATAATTTGTTAAAAATATATTTACTAGGTTTGCATTATCCATGTTAAATCTCATTTTAAACATAGACTAAACATTGGAAGATGTTGAATTAGCATACTGCAAAATGCATGTGGGATTAGCCATCAGATTTAAAATCGTAAAATATTGAAGGTTATGTTTGTTTCTTGGAATTCATTTTCCGGTAAAATACTTTCCAAATTTTCTTGTATTTGTTTGCCATTAAAAAAGTTGGTCAACGGAAAACACTTTTCAGTCAAAGAAAAATTTGGCTTGATTTCCAGGAAAGTGTTTTCCTGGAAAATTTGGGCGGAAAACACTTTCCGGAAGTTGTGAAAAATTTAGAAATGTCATATTATTTGTTGATTATATCAAATTTAATCCTCAAACTTTTGATTGCTATATATATATATATATATATATATATTGTTTTGAATATTTATTTTTTAATTTCATCTCTTAAAATTTAATTTTTATATTAACTTTGGTCCTCATTTTTATAATTATTATTTGTTTTTCCCTTATCATTTTTTTATTGAAATTTTTTATCTATCAAATTTGGTCTTCATTCTTTTGATTGTTACTTTTTTTTTTTTGAAATAATTTATGAAATGCTAATTATTATTATTTTAATTTCTTCATCTTTTATTTTTTTTATTTTTTAGATTTGATCTCTGTTATTTTGATTATTATTTATTTTATTTGAGATAATTTATGAAATTATATTTTTTTTCAATTTTATTCTCATTTAATTTTTTAATTTGTAAGATTTGTTCCTCATTATTTTAATAAACTTGAGAAAAATAAAACATTAATAAGTTATTTTCCAGCTCATTTTCTATGACATAACCAAATACTGGAAAATATTTTTCAAAATTTTCATTATACTATTAAACATCAGAAAATAATTTATTTTTTTAAAAATCATTTTTCAAAAAGAAAAAAAACTAATTTGACGCCGAATTATCTTTTTCATTTCTGTTTCTTTATTCTTCTTTTCAAGATGCACGTGGGATTCGTCATAGAGTTGTACATAAAATTTAACAGAAACCATCAACCTATCCTATCACAATTTGACAGTCTATCAGAAAAATAAATTCGATGGACACATCCACGAGGTCCTCTAGAAATTCCCACAGAGAATTCGCAATTTTCATAAAGCAACAAAGATAGATGCAAAAAAATAAAAATAATAATAAAAATTAAATGGCTCCCACAGGAGGAGTATTGCAAACGATGTATGGATACAGAAACATCTTAAACTAGTTAAGACTTCTCCTCTAGTTGATGGAGAAAGGAATCGGTGCTGCAACTCTAGCCTAGATAATAAAGAAATGAAGAGGATAGGGGGTGTTGTACAAAGAATATCGCATCCATGCTACCCCGTCACACTCATGACTACCCCCATTTACCTCCTACTACGACGGCGATAGCGATCGTTGTCATACTCACTCCGAAATGAATAATCCCGATATGAATAATCCGTGTCATAGTCATCCCGGCTGTTATCAGTCTCGTATCTGGCTGAACCAATATTCTGTGGAGAAGAACGTTTCCGTGAGGATGAGTACGATGAAGAACCTTGACTTGCAAAATCCTCATATACCAAAGCACCCCTCCCTCTATCGGAATTGGACCTCCCAAAGGCAGGGCTCAGATCTCTAGGGCTGTCAGAACTGTGACTAGAGTCATGATGACCATACCTTGGAGGATAACTTGACATAGATGGACTAAACACGGGATCAACACCTGGAGGCCCATCGTTAATGAAATCCCTGTACTGTCTCTGTTCATGATGATGCCATCTGCCTGTAGCTTCTGAAGAATGGTTTGATCTATGGCGTGATCGGTGCCTAAATGGATCAGAACCTGAAGGCCCCACTTCCCAAAATCTTTGATTTGCATTTTCTGGAATTGGTGCATTTATTCCAGGAAATTCAACTGACATTTTCCTTGGTGGTTCAGGATGGTCTGTTTCCATGATCTCCCCATCTTCCTGTTCTTCCTCTACATCTCCATCATCAAATATTGTGATCCCAGAAGGTTGATCCTCATCATCGGGATCTGAAATATGAATGTAAAGGACTTAAAATGGCAACCATAATAATAAATAAAAGCTGCCGACAACAATAATAGTTATTGGGGATGACAACAACAGCAAAATGAACTCCACCACCATCAACATGGGGAAAATTGTAGCATATGAAATCCAAAAGACCGCAATTTTAGTCTATTGCAATGTACTGCCCTTCTGGAATCATGATGATTTGCTGTGGTCTATTCTTCCTTATATGTGGGAGGTGATTAGCTCAAGCATAATTTCTAAAAAGCTCAATGGTATTTGAGGCTAGTCCTTTATATGCATAGCCTCAAATTCAGGGAAAACAAAAGTACTGATCTAAATTTACAGTAGCAGGACTTCGGATATGATTATTGCCTTCAATGAATAATCAGAGATTTTTCTTTTGTTACAAAGTAGAGATTTGAACCGGAGACATCTCTGTTTTTTTTCTTTTTTTTAATTTTGATATAAGAAACACACTTTGTTTTCGTTTTTATTTTTTTTCAGGATCCTGCAACTTGACTTATTCCACCGGGAGGGACCCGGGGCTAGAGCCTAGAGCCAGTTGAGCTATCTGCTCAGTTGAAACCACCATAACAGAGCCTCAATCCCAAACTATTTGAGATTGGCTAAAGCTTAGTTGAATTATGAAGTGCAAAATGATAGCAAGGATTTGAAATTGTATTTTCCTTGGGCTACATTAGCCTTTTTCATTCTTACTGGCCTTAGGGCCTCATGAGCTTAGAGTACATTTATAAAATCAATCCAGTCATACTCTACATTTTACCAATCCATTAACATCAATTACATGAAACTAGGCCTCCAATCCATGTGTCAACCAAGGGCAACAGTGAGAATTTATGATAATCCTTGAATACCTTATTCAAATTCTTTTAAAGACCACACTTTTCCTGGCGGGGAAATTGGCAATAAAATGACAATTTCAAACATAAAGAGGAACACCCAGACAGCATAGAAGAAAATCAAACACAACAGAGGAATCGCAACTATTCATCCCAGTGTAAACATTAAAAAAAACTAAAAAACTAAAAAAAGTGAGTTTATAATAGACAATTCTATGACGGCTTGGAATATCAGACACAAAGTAGAATTGTGTGCATTACCTAGATATCCTGGTGGGTATCCCAGCTCACGCATTCTGCTAAGCCATGGTGGAGGATCAAGCTCCTGTTCAACAAAATCAGACGGAGGGAAAACAAATATCTTATGAACAAAACACCAATACTATTTCAACTAGCAATCCATCTCATTATCCAATTCATGCGTTGTGTACTTTGTACTCTGTAAATTGTAGACGAAGTTTGATATGGCCTAATATTGTGCATGGGATTTTATACTTGAGTCAACTAGGCTCTAATGGGTTCTAGGCTTAGATGTAAGAGAAACATGGGGGGTGTTAAATATGTTACAGGAGAAATTAAATGTTTGCTTTGATTCAATCTAGTATGCTCTTACCCCAAGACCCAAAAGTCGTCGTGTTTCAGTGTCAAGAGAACCTGGCTTTAAACCATCATACTTGCCACCAGAAGAGCTTTGATAATAGCGTGTTGGATTGCGGGAACTAGAATTCTGATTTCGCTTGAACTTGTGCTGTTTGCGAGCATTATTAACAGCAGCATTGTCACGAGGTTTTGGGCATTCCTTCAAAGAATGGTTGTACGCACCACAGTTAAAACAACGTGCAGCAGCATCCACTATCTCCAAGCCTCTACAAAAATGGAAGGCAATAGGTAGTGGAAGATAAAATACATTCAGGAACTCTCAAAAACATATATTTAACACAAGAAGAACAGCTGGTTGGATCAGTAAAAATATAGGAGCAGAATTATAATTAATGAATAACTAGGTCCTTGATGGGTTTTCACCATGAAAATTGGGCCCCTTAAAGGTATAAAATCACCAACAGATTATTATATGAGGTAATGTGCGAGATCCTTCTTACATAAATGAGGGATATGAATGCAGCAGCTATTCTAATGTGCTGAACAGACTTGAGTTTTTATGATCTTTCTCAGATCCTCTGTTTAGTAAGCTATTGTCCTGAATTAGTCTGTAATGAGGTTCGCATTACAAGTCAAAACAAGAGATTCTTGGAAATAAGTCCACATGGATATCCCTTGTGATTATTTACTGTCCAACACATTATATTTGTCAACACATCACATACAATACCATTGCCACAATCATAAAATCATCATGAATGCTACTATCCCAAGCTTGTTCAACATACATAACAATCAACAGGCTTTGAGCAACTTAGATATTTGCTACAATTCTGAGCGTGTAGGACAAAGACCAAAAAAGTAACATTTTCAAAACATGAAATCTAAGAAAGGTACACAAGTCAAGATCATTTACCCTTCTACATTAATTGGACCATCTGCTGAAGTCAAACCCAACACATATCCACGATCATATAGAGGCACAGCATTACTACGTAGAAGAATTAAATCATTGTCTTGTTGTTTCCTTGCTTGGTTCTCAATCCAGAAGGACTACCAAAAAAAAGTAACCAATCAAATGAAAAACTAGATGAAAAGCAAAGACATGAAATCCTAAATTTTAACCTCTTTTAGTGAAGCTAAATGCAATGCACTATGATGGTTAGAACCTTAGCATCTGCACTACAATGAATAAAGTGAACAGTTAAGAGTGCAAATTTTCTGGTCAAAATAGGATGAGAAAGGTAAAATAAAGAGAAAAGAGGAAAAATCTCACAATAATACATTGTGTAAGAACTGAGAACTTAAGCAGAAAAAATTTCTACCCGAGGATATCTAATTTTCAATGGTGATAGAAAATTTAACTAACCTCCAGGGTGATAATAGGGCTCCAAGTAGATAATGGTTGGATAATACATTCCTTGTTTAAATTCCATGTTAAAAAAGCTATGGGTCCATGACAACCATGATACTTAATGATTCAAGATAGAGTTCCATGGTCATTGTTTAGAATACTAAAATCTGAAGTTGTGCGCTCCAAATTTTAGCATGAAGACTTAGCTTAGAAAAGGGCACACCAGTGCATTGATCGCACAGTGATAAATGCCAAAGAGTTTCTAACAAGTAAATTATCTGCTTCCAAAGGTTAGGATTCCAATTAAAGTTAAAAAGGTTTTTTTCTTTCTTTCTTCTTTTTTTTCCCTGGAGGTGAGAGGAACTTCAAGAAAGAGCTTGGCAAAGGTTAAGGCCACACACAAGAAAAGAATTCCAGGAAAGAGAACCTAGAAAATTTATGACTAAGAATATCTTCGCTATATTTTTTGCCCTTTACCAAATATATATATTTGTAATCCAACTAGCTTATTAATGAAGCAACGGGCTAATTGCAACACAGAAAATACATCCTAAAGCATCTAAAGTTACAAGAACAAGAAGTTCTTCATAGCTAATACCTGGCCAATCCTTTTGGCTTAAAACTATATGCATTCAGGACCAAAGAAGCAAAAAATGGAAATTACCACTGCAGAGGACTTCTCCATGCCAACACGTAGAGCAGGAAAGTAAGTGTCTTCACCAGATTGTAACATTTCATCAGAATCCTGAAAGATTGAGATACATAATTGAGACAAGGCACTGGTTTAATAAAGAATAGGAAGCCACAGAGCAACAACAATAGATTGCATGCATTCACCATATAGGATATCTGCATTATTTTCTATCAATCCAATCTGGATTATGTGTTTGAAAAACTTTCCTAACTTTGCATTGGTCAAGCCAAGCACCCAAACTAAAAAAGATTAAAAACAAAATTTTACATAGTACTGAAATTTTAATTAGCAGGAAAATTGAACCTTACATGAGATGAATTCTGTTGAGCATGCCATTCTGACCACTGTTGTAACAGTTCCTCAAGCTTTTGTTTGCTAGCTCTGGGAAGAGTAAGGCAATCACCAAGAATTCAACAAATGAGGATCTAAGCTAATTCTAATAAGACATGATGCCTCCAATAAGTACAGAATAATAACAGTCACAGCAATCCAACAAGAAATCAAAACATACAGTTAAATATTCTTGGATTGCCAAGTTATTAAGAGCACTTCCACCCTGACCTTGTTAAGGAGTTATACATGACATGCACTGAAGGTTGCTGTTCATCATATGCCATCCTTTTTCTCTTAACGCCTGATATATCTGGCATATTGGATTGAGGGAATACATGACAGAAAGGGGAGGAAATCAGAATAAACTGCAACTAAAAAGGTGATTGTCATGGATATAGTATTCCTCAAATTGAGATTGACTTATTAAGGTTGTTTGATGCATTTATTTCTGAATAAGAAGCTTTTTTGGAATTATGATCTAAATCTAATGGGTTCATCTAGAGTTGAGTAGGAGAATTTACAATAAATGATTAAGTTATCAGAGGTTAAGAAAGGATACGACTGCCATCCACCTTGCCTTGTTGGACAAGACTATTATTTTGTGTATCAAGGAAACAGTCCTTAACGTTCCCTATGATGCTGGAAATATCTGGCTTCTTGGAAACTATGACAGCATCAACCACATCAAAATTCACTTGTCTGACAGGAGAAACTACCAAATCCATGTCAGCCTCTGTTTCCACTGCAAACTGGACACCTTTAGATCCAATATCACGTTCCTCAAGCACCAAATTACTCTGATCTGTTGCAGCTTCTTCAGTTCCAGTATCACCTACATTAAGCCCTGAACACCCTGGATCGACTATACCTTCATTTCCAACCACACCTTCACAGAGCCCCAAACCCTCCTCATCATCCTTACTTTCTTTACCATCATTACTACATGGTTGAGAGCGAGATTCACTTGGCCCAAAATCAGACTTGGAAAGCTCATCATTCTCATTTTTATATCCAAAATCAATAGAACCAGGGAGGCCAATCATATCATCTGTTTCCATACTCAAATTTAAAAGGAGCTTCCCTTCTAGCAAGTCCACTAACCAAGCCTCCTCAACTACCCTGCATATGAAAAACCCTAGTTACTTAAAAAGAAAACCAATATTTACCACCTTAATTAAAAAAAAAATTAGTCTTTTAAGTTTCTAACTTAAAAAAAAGAGAGAATAAAACCCTAATTGAGTGTTCATAGAAGCACCTTTTCATATCAAATGCTTATGTTAATAACTATCATATTGTATTTACACTACATAAAATAACAATTTCATCTATAAAATAATCATCAAAACCAGATGATTAGGAAAAGAAAAAAAGATTTAAACCACCAAAAATAGCTCATCCCGACTAATCTAACTAATAACAATAAAGAAAATCTAAATTCACATATCAAAAAAAGGATTCTTGATTAAAGCAACTAAAGCAAATAAAATTAGGCGCTTAAAAAAACTTACTAGCAATTATCAATCAGCTAATTTCTATTCTCTTAGAGAAAAAAACAACAACAACAACAACACTCTAATTAACAAAATAACTAATGCAAAACAAACCACAAAACAACAAATGCAAATTAATCATCTTTAAAAGAAGTTAGCGAGGTGATTTAAAACGGAAGGAAAAAAGACCAAAAAGGAGAGATAGTGAGTAATTGTTGTTTTCTTTTTACTTACCTGAATTTTCTCAGGAACCAAACAGGAAACGAAGAGAGAGAGAAGGTTCTGGAAGTGAGACTTGGTTTAGTGACACACGAGCGAATAACCAGCAGAAGAAGGCAGAAGCTGGAGCGAACAGAATTTTGGATCTGTTTTTCGATTTTCCGTTTCTACGAAATGAGCCGCCTTTTTTTATTTTCCTTTCCTTTCCTTAACTAATTATTGGACACGGAGAGAGACAATGCTGTGGTACGTCAAGGTGTATGATACACTCCTTCCCCTTCGTTCGATGGAGAAGATACGTGTTGCTGCTGTGGGGTAAGCTTATAAAATTAGTTTTGATATTTTGATTAATTTTAAAAATTTATGTGAATTAAATAAAAATTAATTTTAAAAATTTTAATATGTATTTTTTAATATTTAATATCATGTGTGATTTTACTTTTAATTTCAAATAATTTTATGAATATATTTGATTTTGATAAATAAAAAACCTAAAATACACTTAATTTTTTATATCACGTGAAAATCTCATTAGAATGGTTAAAAATGGGAAGAAGGCAATAATTGATATTGAAATGGTGATCAAAAATCTATATTCAAAGGATTTGTAATTTTAGTTAATGAATTCATAATATTAATTAAAAAACCACATTATTCCATGTTTGATAGTTAATCTTTTTCATTTCATATTGATGCAATTTTGAATATTAGTTTTTATTAATTGAAATATAATTATAAAATTACATAGAAAAATTATAAGATTAAATAATTAATATTTAATTTTTATTTATCCAAGTCTAACTTGCTAAAAAGTATATTACAACTCTTTATAGAGAAAAAATTAGAAAACCCTATTAATTTCAAATAGAAAAATAAAAATAAGAAACTATTTTTTTCAAATAGAAAAACTAGAAAAGCATAATACTATTTAATAGGAAAATAAAATAAAAAATAAAATTCTTAAACTAAAAAGAAAGAAATAAAAATAATTTAATAAAAAAATTATTTTTCTAAAAGCTCCTCTATCAGTCTTTTTATGTTGGAAAAAACTTATTTTCAAGTTCAATAGTTTCCTTTAGCTAGAAAACTAACGATTATTTTGTATACGAGTTGCTCTATTATGGATACTTTATATTTTTTTATGATTTTTTTATCATGAATTCCTAACACTTTTATATGAACCCACTCATCAGAATTTTAAATAACTTATAATCTCTTGAAATTATTGAGCTTTGATGTCAATTGATTTAACCAAGAGTGAATGATAACAAAGTTTGATATAGATCAAAACTTTCAAAAGCTAAAAATACTATAACTACAGGGAGACATCCAAAATATTTATTTTTTATTCATCCAAATCTCACTTATCAAAAGGCTATTGAAACCCTTTATATTGAAAAAATAAGAAACCATATTAATATTGAATATTTTATTTAAATAGAAAAACTAGAAAAGCGTTTGAATAAAATTCCTAGACTAAAAATAATAATTAAAAAAGATATATTTTTTTAAAAAGCTCTTGTTTCAGTTTCTCTATATTGGAAGAAACTCATCATTGAGTTCAAATTGTTTATGAGACACAACCTACTTAGTTGGAAACTGTTCTTCATTGTGAAAACATCTAACATAACATTCTTCGAGCAAAACTTTCTTAGTAAAAAAACTAATGATTTTTTTTATTTGTGGACCAATTATCATGAATCTATAATAGCTTTGTGTAGACCATCTCATTATATATTCTTTACACCTTTTTGTGAGATGTCATATTAGGGGTCTCTAATGTTTTTTTATGGATTATCCTAACATGAATCCCTAATACATTTATGAACATTGACTTATAAGAATCTTGAATAACAGAATACAGTAGCTAACTTTCATTAATCATTTAAATTTTATACCAATTGATGTAGCTGTAAGCAAAAGATAATAAGGTTTATTATAAGTTAAAACTCTTAAAAACTAAAAACACTATAATTATGGACAAACACTCAAAATATTTAATTTTTATTCATTCAAGTCTCGCTTGCCAAAAAGCCATTACAATCATTTATATAGAAAAAACTAGAAAACTCTATTAACACTTACTTCCTTCAAATAGAAATAAAAGCATAATAATACTAAATAGGAAAATAAAAATGAAAAACAAAATTTCTAAACTTAATAAGAAGAAATAAAAATAATTAAAAAAGATATTTATTTTTCCAAAAAGCTTATGGTTCACTCTCTCTAGATTGGAAAGAACTTGTCATTGAATTCAATTTTTTTATGAGATAGAACATTTTTAGTTAAAAACCATTTTCTATCATGAAAACATCCAACATAATGTGTTTTTGAGCAAAACCTCCTCAATCGGAAAACTAATTATTTTTTTGTGTGAGGATCACCCCATTATGGGGCGTCCCTAACACTATTACACATGTTATATCATTATGGATTCTACTATTAGGATTTCAAATAATAATAGATAGTAGCTAACCTTAAGAAATCATTAAGATCTCATAACAATCGATGCAACTGAGAATGAAAAATAACATGATTTATTATAAATCAAAACTCAAAAAGACAAAGAATACCATAATCATGAAAAGATATTGAATATATTTAATTTTTATTCATTCAAGTTCTACCAGTTAAAATTAAGGCTATTATAACCTTATATATATATATATATATATATATATATATATATATATGTATATATATATATAGAATCCTATTAATATTATATAGAAAAATAAAAATAAGAAAACTAACGGAAGCCGTTTATCATGTGCTTTATGACGGGATAACATGTACATGTTGTGGGACTAATGGAAGGGAAAGTTTGGAGGATATATTTATTTTGGTATAATAACTGTGTTATTTTGTTTTTTTTTAATAATAATATTAATTTATTCTATATACCATCCATAAAATTATAAATTAATTTTAATCTCTCTCTTATTTCGGATTTTCAATTACCAGTACTGTCTCTCCATTTTATAAGCAATGACACTAGTTTTCGTAGCCTTTCAGTATATAAAAGGTGATAAAATTATAATTTGTAATTTATTTACGAGTCACATTCCTAGTATTGAACGGTACGAGGATGTATATATGATAAGGTGATGAAATATTATTATTTAAAATGATAATATTTATAAGCAAAGAAAACCTGTACTGCTGGCGGAGCACTGCTAACATGATTAAAGTTAATTTTCAGGATTCTGTTCTCTGCAACCAAATATATAGCTGCCAATAAAACTCACAAATCAATAGGCATAGAACATTTTATGTCTATCAAACAATCATAGACAGAAACAAGGGTACTACAACCATATATAGTTTGATCTATGATATAGAAACATGCCCTTCAAATGTAAATACCGAAGTGATAAAACCAGGCCGACCCATGACCCTGCGTACAACTATATATAGATTCTCATATATACTTTGATCAACGATATAGAAACATGCCCTTCAAATTTAAATGCTGAATTTTTTAAAACACTACCACTGGAATAAATTGTGTTATGGATTGAGCTGCTGCCAAGGCCGTTAGATGCAGCTGCTGGGAGGACTAAAAACCAATAAGTATCTAAAAACATTAAGTATCTACAATTGCTGTTGGGAGCTGCTAGCTGGGATTCAATAACGTGGGATTGATTCAACAATAACATATGAAACTGCTACTTATTTGCTGTTACTGCTCGTGATTTGAGGGCTGCAGAATTTAAAACTGAAAAAACTTTGCTGTTAATTCAAGAAGCTGCTGCTAGCGTGTAAGCTATTGTTTTGAACTTATGATGAGTTGTTTTGAAGCTGCTGCTGGGAGCATGTTCTAAACTGCAGTTACGTGCTGCTTCAACTGGACAGCAGCTGAGTCTGCTACAAGCTTCTCTAAACAGCTGTTGGAACATAACGGCTGCTATCTCTTGGGTTTTTTGTTTTGTTGCTGCTATCTCTAGGAACGTAACAGCTGTTACTTGGTGTTCTGCTGTAGAACGCTGTTGCTGTCAGCTGGTACAAGATACTGCTACGGAAAAAGAAACTACGTACTGATAGTTCGTAATATTTCGCTGCTGCGACGATAATTTGCTGCTGCTGCTGAGATCTTCGTCAAAGAGATGTATTTTTCTGCTGCGTATATGCTCTCTGATTTTTCCTAAGCTCTGATAGTATTTTGAACCTCCCTTCTCTAATTTATATATTTATTACTCTTAAAATTCTTGAATACATATAAAGAGAAGAGATTACACCTCTAATTATCAAAATCTAATAAGAATTCTAATTAACTAGTAAAATAAAAAAAATAATTAACTAATCTGACACGATTTCTTTTTGAAATTTATTTAACATTCATAACAAATGCGAGTTCTTCCATCCTCTTCAATAACAGGCTTTGAAAGCCTTAAATCGGGTTCTTATTAATGGCCCATGACTTGAAATAAAAGGATTTCATTTGAAACTATTTTCTACAGCCCGAAGAGACATGTTCAATGAGTATTGCATTAATTGAAAATAAAATAAAAAATGACAGTGAGATTCTTTATAAATTATGAAATCACTTTCTTCTCCATGTCATTTGACAAAATTAAAGGAAAAAACCCCACTCAAACAAGGGCTGTGCAGTTTACCATGCTTCAATTTTTTTTAACCTGTCCCATTTTTTCTAGGCAACCAAACAGCAACAGTACAGACAAATAGAAAATAATAGTTTGAACATGGTTTTGAGAGATAAAAGAGAAACTGAAGCTTTAAAGTTTTATGTAAAGAAGTTAAGATGATATGGTATTAGAGCTTCAGAGAGTGTTTATTTTTGTGATTCAATCTAATTTTCAAACTGATTTTTACATGAAAAGGCATGAAATTAAGCATTAATCTTGTTTGGCATAATTAAACTTCATTAATAATTCTCATGGGAGATTACAAATAAGAGGACTTCATAATGACCGAAATTAAAACCTCAAAAGATACCATGAAACTCACTAAGAAGTTCATTTATTTTTCTCACATAAATAGTTCCCATTTCAACAAAACATTTTACATATTGATAAAGACACTACGAGCCGTCCATACTTCACAACTTTGCTTGCTTATCTTCTAATCCACTGGAGAACTTTACTTATTTTTCTCACATAAATAGTTCTGATCATTTTACATATTGATAAAGATAGTATTATAGCTCTCCATACTTTTAAGCACTCAACTTTGCTTGCTTCTATATAATCTTAATGGCGCCCACAATTACGCTTGTAAGGATTTGGGCAACCTCTTGGTGTTTTAGGTACGCAATATCGATTACCCCTTCCGCAACCGTACACCGGTTTATGGGGGTTGAGAGCTCCCCGGGATACGTCTGCAAGATTCACTCATGTTATAGCAAATTCATGTTGACATAATCTGATATTATAGCAGAATCATCTTTTTTATTATTATAAGATAGCCCACGACAGAATAATTAAACAATATATACATACAAAACATGAAATTAATGATTATCTCTAGCTAATTAATGCCGGAAGTAAAAGTAAAGCTTGACTCATCAGTTTTATAACAAAAGGTCGTGTGCATGAAAAAAGCCGGCGTACACAGAGATTACACACACAAAATGAACTGCTTTTCTGAAGTTAATGATGGAAATAAAATCTCACCTCGCTCGGCCAATTCTCGAGCAGTGCAAGTGGACAGGGGAGAGAAGACGATGGTAGCTAAGAGAATGCATGCGAGAAGAAAGGCCTTCGAATTCATCTTGGAAACATATATCTCCACCGCTCTTGTTTATAGCCACCATGATTTTTAGCAGCATTCGAAGGGAACTATATATTCTTGAAATTAAGTCCTCCCGTGCCCAAGATAATTAACGAACGTATCAAATACTTCGCATTATTGACTAAGCCACCTTTGAAAAGTAAGAGTGGATTCTATCCACACATATGATGGAAGATAATAATATATATGCTTTAATTAATAACATGCATTAATAAAGGTTCGAAATGTATAAAGAAAATTAAGATTTAGGTGTATAAGTTATTTAATCCTAAAATATAAGAAATTTATGTAATTGCATTTGTTAAATTTATTTATTAATATAATTTTTTATTAAAAAAATAATAATAAAAATAAAAACACAAATTAAATTGATTGAATAGAATAAAAGGAGAAAAATACACGATGTGCGGTTGCACGTATTATAAATATAATCTGAAAAAAATAGAAAAAAAATCATTCATTTAAAAAAAATTAAAAAAAATAATAATTTAAAAAAAAAACCATTTTAAAATTCAAAATCAACTAAAAATAAAAAAATCAATCCGAGTTCATAAATGTTTTTTCATGAACTATAAAGATAAAAAACCATTTAATTGAAATTGTTTTTTACAAAATTAGGACTAAATCTCAAAAACAAAATTGAGAATCAAATTGAAAAAAAAAAAGATTTTACACAGTTAATCCGTAATAATATATGAATACACAGTAAAAAAAAATCACACATTTTAGTTTTATACTTAATATTACCAGCAACGTTAATTTTAGCCTCCTTAGTACACCATTGTGGACA
This sequence comes from Populus nigra, assembly GCF_951802175.1. Lineage (NCBI taxonomy): Eukaryota > Viridiplantae > Streptophyta > Magnoliopsida > Malpighiales > Salicaceae > Populus > Populus nigra. The sequence goes on along the minus strand of NC_084864.1, from coordinate 12,353,054 downwards.
TGAAGGCGACGTTACTCCATAAATATCGCCTCTCTGGATCCTTAAATACTCAACTTGCTTCCATGCACGTTGACTCCAAGTCAATACAAAAGAAATATCAATATACTCCAAGTCGAATATAGACGAAAGGCATCTTCGTGTACTCTTCCTAAGTTTATGTCAGCTTGCTGTGTCCTTTTTATATATTAAGATAGTGTTTTTATGGGTCCTTTTAATATATTAAGATTATACATATTATTTTTAAAAATATTTTTTTGTTTAGATATATATAAAAATAATATTTTAATTTTAATTTTTTTAAAATTATTTTTCATATCAACATAATAATTTAAAAATAAAAAAATTATTTTCAAGCGAAATATTTTTTTAAAAAATCATAAAATACTGTTTTTTTTTAAAGAATAAACAGCCCCGGAAGGCATCTTCCGTTCATGCATGTCGCCCTCAACATGATCAAAGAAGAAAGTCTGTTAGATGAGATTACTTCGTACATAATTACCCTCAACCATAATAATCCTGAATTACACTTCTCATTCTTACATAGATATAAGACACCCTGGATGAAAGTTATTTATAAATTGCAATATTTTCATGAGAATAACCCTACTGTAATAAAAGTTAAATAGTGTGGGGAAATTACTGTGAGATTTTTTATTATAAATTATAATAGTAATTTTATTTTTAATTTCTCATTTTTTTACAAAAATGTTTCTTTGGCCTTCTTTCACAAGGGTATTCAAATTTTTTTCAATTTTCAAGTACACTCATATAACGCATTTAGCCTCATAAAAGACAAAAAAGAAGCCTTGCATTTGGGGGTATTTTGGTATTTTTATAGGTATTTTGTGTAATTAAGAGGACTACAAGAGCATTTTAGTATTTTCACGATGTACTTGTTATTTTTTAATCACACCCTAGCAAGTAGGCAGTGCCCGCACCATTAAGGATACGCGTATGGTACTTCTTAGTGGTCAAATGTGGCCAACCGCCATCTAATTGGAAGCATAGTCGTGCCCTCTTTTAAATGGTATAGCTCGTGGAGCCAGATAATGATTGGATTGCCTCTTAGTGATTGATTATTTGTGTTTTTTCTTTCTTTTCTCTCTCCTGACAACTAAAGTGCACAATTGTCCCATTTGTTTGTTGTGCGCAAGTCTGGAAGACTGTCAGACTCAAGACGCTTGAGACACAATTAAAGTACTCTTTTACCCCTAAAGTCAACAGATATGAGAACTGTTGACCAAGGGCTTAATTTCTTGGCTTTTCACAATATTCATAACAATGTTATGAATAAAAATACTTATTGGTCTCCAAGATAAAAAAGAAAAAAAAAAAAGGGATAGGCTCTCGAAAAAGGGTATTTCAAGTTTTTACAATTTTCATATACAATAAAATAACACTTTTAGACTCAGAAAAGATGAAAAAGTAGCTTGCACCTGGCGTTATTGCTAGACTCAAGTGCCTTGTGTCTGGCTACCATGCCTAACCCAAGCTATTTAGGTTTGACAACCATTCCAGACCCAAGAGACTTGAGTTTGACAACTACGCTAGGCCTAAGCACCTTGGGTCTGGCATGACTATCTAACTCAAGGCTATTAAAATATTTACTATATTCTTAATATTTTTTTTACATTAAAAAAAATTAATATTGATCCGTTGCGGGGCAAGAGCCAATATACTATTAACAACTAATACAAAAACTGCTTAACAATAATGTAATTACATTCTTGCAGTAGCTTTTGGAGCCATAAAGTACCCAATAGTTGTTCTTGACACCGATGATAATTACTCTAGCTTATAACATCTGTACGTGTCAAAGAACCAATTCAACCTAAGAGCTTAAGCTGTTAGGTGGGGTTCCAATATATAATTTAAATTATTCTTTAACACACATCCTCAAGAGAAAGCCGTTTGGGCTTGAGCTCATATTACATTATCCTTAATTTTTCTCAAATAAAAGAGGGTGATGAGATTTGAATTCGTAACCGCTTGGTCATCAAGTCTTTGATACCATATTAAAAAACCAATTCAACTCAAGAGTCTAAACTGTTAGATGAGGTCTCAAGATATAATTTATATTATTCTGTAACAGTTAAAAAATAAATTCATCGAACCGTTTGAAATGGTAAGACCACTCATCTATGGTGGGACAATTGGTATCCTTTAAAACTTTAGTCAGTGTTAGAAAATTATTAAATACTAAAAAAGAAAATATCATCAATAAATTATGGTGATGTTTTTCAATAAAAAATAATGATGCTATTTTAGTCACTATTTATTGATAATTTTTTTGGTTAGTAAGACCGGGAAAATTATAAATAAAAATTAATAATTAAAAAAACAATTAATATATTACATGTTAATATTACAACCCGAAGAGACATGTTCAACTGAGTATTGCATTAATTGAAAATAAAATAAAAAATAGTAGAGAGATTCTTTATAAATTATGAAATCTCTTTCTTTTCCATGTCATTTGACAAAATTAAAGGAAAAAAACCCCACTCAAACAAGGGCTGTGCAGTTTACCATCAATTTTTTTTAACCTGTTCCATTTTTTCTAGGAAACCAAACGGAAACAGTGCAGACAAATAGAAAATAATAGTTTGAACATGGTTTTGAGAGATAAAAGAGAAACTGAAGCTTTAAAGTTTTATGTAAAAACTTAAGCTTTGAAGTTAAGATGATATGGTATTAGAGCTCCAGAGAGTATTTATTTTTGTGATTCAACCTAATTTTCAAACTGATTTTTTCATTTAAAAAACATTAAATTAAGCATTAATTTTGTTTGGCATTGTCGCACCCGACATCGCGGCGGCTTTAAAAATTTATATTATATCATGGAAAGAACGGATTTCTGGCATCCTGTTCTTTAATGGGGATATTTTTTGTTTAAGGAGTCGCCACCTAGTATGATGGTCACTAGGAACCCTAACTGGTCAACAGAGATTCTATGGTTCGGGACTGGTTACGTAAAAGGAAAGATATTATCACCCCTTAAACGTCCTGCCTGAGGCAGGCTGCATTGCTAGTTTCGTCTTAAATTGCTAAATGTTTATTAGTTTATGCTATGAAAATTTGCTTATAATATTCCTGACTCTGGCGTCAGTGAATATTCAACTACGAATATTTCCAACTCTGGCGTTGGTAAATATTACATAGCTATAAAATAAATTAGATCAATATTTTATTTTATTCCCGACTCTGGCGCCAGTGAATAAATAAATAATAATAAATTTATTTTTTACAAATACAAATATTTTTTATATTTCTAGCTAAATAAAATAAAATACAACGAATAAAAATAATATAAATTTAAACCGGTATTTTTATTCCTGACTCTGGCGTCAGTGAATAAACCAATAAATTTACATTATTTTTATTCATGCATATACATTTTTATTTTTTATTTTTCTGTTTTTTTTATATTTTTTGGGGCTGGGCCCAGCTCAGTCCATATGGGCTGGGCTAGGCCCAGCCAGTCTAGTCCAGCCAACCCAGCCCAGTCACTGGCCCAAGCCAGTGACCCGGCTGGGCAACATGAAGCACGCGTGAACTAAATCACGCGTGCATTAGCAGATAAAGGAATTAATTGAGAGTGTACAGTAGGAAGTGAATTAAAATGAAAAGCGGTGAAAGAGAAACTTACTTACCTGGCTCTGGATACAACGAAGGCAGCAGCAACAATGGTTCTGGTCACGGTGGCTTTCCTCTGCTTATGTTCGTCCCTTTTTCTCTGTTTTTCTCCGGTTCTTGGCTTGTTCGTCCCCTGTTTCTTGGCTTGTTCGTCCCCTATTCTTGTTTCCAGTCGCTCCTTTTTTGTTTTCTTGCTCTCGTTCTCTGTCTTCTGTGTTTGTTTTTCCTCTGCGTTCCCCTGGTTCTCTTTTTGTTCACGTTATCTCCTCTGCTTTTCCTTTTTCGCCTGTGTCTGTCCCCTCTCTCTCGGTCTGTTTTTTTTTTCTTCTTGCTCTCACATGCTCTGTCTTTCTCTGTCTTTTTTCTGTTCTTGGCTCTGTTTTGGGTTGATTTTTCTTGTGCAGGGATGAAAAATGATGGCAGGGTTGATCTCTGATTCCTTTCTGCCTTTCTCCCCTTCTCTCTGGGTATATTTTTTTTCTGTGTTTATGCTCTGTTTTGCTCTGCTTGTTTCCTCACTCTTGTCGGTTCCCCCTGTTCTGGGTTTTCTTCTCCCTTTTATAGAGAAACTTGCCCCTCAACCAGTCCTGCCTTTGCAGGACTGTTATTCAAATTACGAACGGGATCATGGGCAAGAGACGTGGTCCACGATTTGCTGCAGATTTCCTGTTGAATCGGCTTCATCCGCGCAAACGTAGGAGACGATGAACAATGCTTCCAAAACGGTGCCGTTGTGTCCTCGGGCATGGCTGTTTTTCAATTTAGTCCCTAAACAGTTTAAACTTAACAATTGGGATCCTAATCAGAAACAATTGATTTCTAATTGTGCCCTTGGATTAAATTCAATTGAATCCTTGAATTATAACATTGTTTACAAAACAGTCCTTAATTTCCGGATTGTTCAATTTAGCCCTTAATTAAATCTTTAACTTTTAATTCTTCAAAATTGATCAATTAACTCTCAAATTACATCCCCAAACTTCAAATTTTGTTGTCTTAACCCCATTGTCAACTATATTTAATTTTTTATTATTTGTTCAAAAATTGGGTTATGAAAGGTATAATTAAACTTCATTAATAATTCTCATGGGAGATTACAAATAAGAGGACTGCGTAATGACCGAAATTAAAACCTCAAAAGATATCATGAAACTCAGTAAGAACTTAATTTATTTTTCTCACATAAGTAGTTCCCATATCAAATAACATTTTACATATTGATAAAGACACTATGAGCCGTCCATACTTTTTAAGCACACAACCTTGCTTGCTTCTTCTAATCCACTGGAGAACTTTATTTATTTTTCTCACATAAATAGTTCTCATCATTTTACATATTGACAAAGACAGCAGAAGCTCTCCATACTTTTAAGCACTCAACTTTGCTTGCTTCTAACAATTTTGCCTGGGAGGAGGGCAACGTTTTGGTGGTTGGCTAGGTACGCAACCGCAATTGAATGGAACTTTGCCTGGGTTAAGAGGGTTAAGACCTCGGCTGGGTCCAACTGAAAGATTTACACACACGTATATAAACGTTAGCTTGGAAAATCCCAAGCAATATTAGATCTTACAATAGTTTTCTTCTTACCTTTTAAATGGAGTTACCACCTTTGAAAATCATTTTTTTTTATAAGATAGCCCACGACGTCAGATTAATTAAATAACATATAACATGAAATGATTATCTTAAGTTAATTAAAATGCTGGAAGTAGAAGTAAAGGTTGACTCATCAGTTTTATAACAAAAGGTCGTGTGCATGAAAAAAGCCGGCGTACACAGAGATTACACACACAAAATGAACTGCTTTTCTGAAGTTAATGATGGAAATAAAATCTCACCTCGCTCGGCCAATTCTCGAGCAGTGCAAGTGGACAGGGGAGAGAAGACGATGGTAGCTAAGAGAATGCATGCGAGAAGAAAGGCCTTCGAATTCATCTTGGAAATCTATGTGACTAACTAAAATGGTTATGCTCTCCTCCTATCCACCGCTCTTACTTATAGCCACCATGATTTTTACCGAACCATTCTTGAAGGGAACTATTCCTCCCGTGCCCAAGATAATTATCGAAGTATCAAATACTTCGCATTATTGAATAAGCCAACTTTGAAAAGTAAGAGTGCATTCTATCCACATATGATGGAAGATAATAATATGCTTTATTAAATATTCGGAAGACGATAGTAAAGCTGAAGACTAGCTGTTGACTCACGGTGACCGGCTCCACCTTCAGAGGTTTCTAGGCAAAACATACGTTGCTATCCATATACATATTTTTGATAAATTTTTAGAAAAAATTAAAAATAGCAAAAAAACAATGAAAATCTCAAAATAAATACATTTTGATATATTTGCATTATTTTTAGTATTTTCAACATCATTTCAAAAGAATCTAAATTTTTAAAGGTATTTTAAAAGCGTGTAACTTTTAACGTGTAAATTTTACAATCACTGATTTTTTTTGTTAAGTCAATGTAGATATTGCTCGCTTTTAAAAATAAAAAAAAAGAGAAAATTAAAATTAAAAAAAAAAAAAAAGAAAGGAAAGGAAAAGTTGAGGGACCATTGTGATTTTAGCCTAGCCACACTTCTCCTATAAATGCCACGCTACAGTGAAAAAACAGGGGAGAAAATTTTTGGGGAGAAAAACGGAGAGAATTTGGGGGAAATAACAGTAAAAAAAACCCTCAACCTAAACTGGTTCCTCTCTCGGCGGCTGCCCCCTTCCCTCGGCAAAAACCAAAAGTGGCCGTCCCCTACCTTTGCAAAAAAAGAACCACAAACACAGAGGCCGCCCCCCTCTCTTTGAAAAAACAGAGGCCGCCCCCCTCTCTTTGAAAAAACAGAGGCCCCTCTCCCTTTAAAACCAAAAACAGAGGCCGCCATTTCCTCTCAAGTCCCAGCCAATCAACCGCCCAAAGTTTCCCCTTTTCTTGGTCAAAAGACCACCAGAGGAGAGGAGCCGCCTGCACACAGACCTTCCCCATACCTCAGCCGGTTCTCTCAAACAGCCCCGCCTCTCCTCTCTCCTTTGCTTCTCCCGAAACCAGCCAAAGCTGGCCCTTCCTTGGCCAAAAGAGCACTAGAGGATAGCTGCCGCCTCCCTCCCTTCGGCCATTTCAACATCCAGAGCACATCCACCATCCTCTTCATCTCCCTCAGCGGGCCTCTGGCCGCAACCCACCACAGCAGCGGCCGATCTCCTTCACTGCCGGTCGCCAGCCTCCAGCACTCCTCCTTGCTGCCAGTACATGGAACAGAGGAGAAGAGGATGAGCAGAAGCAGCCGATTTGCAACGAAGCAGATCCAAAAGAAGCCGAGGCAGATCTTAAAAAAGGAGAACCGGAAACTGTTTGTGTTTTTGAGTTGCTTTGCAGGTGACTGGGAGATGCAGTGCTGGTACGGACGGGAAGAGAAGAAGGAGACGATCCTGATCCACCAGGCTGCTGTTTTTCCGCTGGCGGCGGCATGTGGATCCAGAGTCAGAGTTGGGAATATCCGTCGTAGTTAAATATTCATTGATGCCAGAGTCAGAAATATTACACGTAAAACAACTGTAGTATAAACCAACAAAATATTAGTAATTTATGACAAAGTCAGTAATGCAGTCTGTTTTAGACAGGATGTTTAAGGATGATAATATCTTTTCTTTTGCGTAATCAGTCTCGTACCATAAAATCTCTCTGTTAATCAGTTAGGATTCCTAGTAACTATAATACTAGGTGGCGACTCCTTAAACAAGACCATTCACCATCAAAGAATAAGATGTTTTTTTCATTAAAAATTATTTTAAAGGCTGCCATGTTGTTGGGTGCAACACTTGATATTAAAAATGTAGTTTTTTTATATAGATGTTAGAACAATTAGGATTTTACTCGATAATATAAGGATTTTTTTTATTGAAAAGAGCTTTTCTTCAACCATAGAAAGACCAATAATTAGAAATACAATAACATCTTAGCTTTTTATCAGATAATCAAACAATGCAGCTTACTTTAGGTAAGATATATTTGGGGTGTTAATACCTTTTCTTTACGCGATCAGTCCTCGTACCCGATCTCTGAGACAAGTTAGGGTTTTTAATGACCAAAATACTAGGTGGCGACTTCCATTTCATTTTCCACCGATAACAGACAAGCTTTTCTTGTCTACCTATATTTGCCAGATAGATACATTTAGATTTGAAGTGGAATATTCGTCGCGACGCCATATACGTGCGACAATTTGCATTTTTTATTTTATTTTTTCTCTTTCCTGACAACTAAACTTTACAATTATCCACTTTATTTGTGGTGCGTGGGTCTAGCATGGTTGCCACACCCATGTGTGGGTGTGGCAAATACCGACACGGTCTGACATGGTTGTCAGATCTAGATACCGATCTAGCAAGGCTGTCAGATCCAAGGCGCCTGTAACATAGTTAAAGTTCTCTTTTACCCTTAGAGTTAACAAAAATTAGAACTGTTGACCAATGCTTTTCTTGACTTTTCACAATATTCGTAACAGTAATAATACTTCTTTGTCTTTTATATATATATATATAAAAGATAGATTGCTGGAAAAAAGATATTTCAGGTTTTTATAATTTTCATATATAGTAAAATAATATTTTTAGCATCAGAAAAAATAAAAAATTAGCTTGCGATATAGTGATTTTGCCATACCCATATGTCTTATGTCTAATTACCACACCAGACTCAATCTATTTAAATTCGACAATCATTTTAGACCCAACAGGCTTGAGGCTATTTGACCAAAGGCTATTAAAACATTATCTATATATTTAATATTTTTTTAAAATTTGATATTAATCTAGAGTACGAGACAATATCCTAGGAACTACTGATCCAAAAGCTGCTTAAAGATTATATAATTACTAGCTTTTGGAGCCATAAAGTACCCAATAGTTGTTCTTGACACCGATGAAAATTACTCAAGCTTATAACATTTATAAGACCACTCATCTATGATGGGACGATTGGTATCTTTGGGCACTTTAATTACTACTAGAAAATTATTAAATATCAATAAAAAAATATCATCATAGTGATATTTTCTGATAAAAAATAATATTGCCATCTTGATTGGTATTCACCGATGAAAAGTTTTTATCGGTATATACAAAGAGAATTGCAAGTGAAAATCGATGGTTGAAAAAACAATTAAAATATCACAGCCCGAAGAGACGTGTTCAACTGAGTATTGCATTAAGTGAAAATAAAAAAAAAATAATAGAGAGATTCTTTATAAATTATGAAATCACTTTCTTTTCCATGTCATCTGACAAAATTAAAGGAAAAAACCCCACTCAAACAAGGGCTGTGCAGTTTACCATGCTTCAAATTTTTTTAACCTGTCCCATTTTTTCTAGGCAACCAAACAGACAAAGTGCAGACAAATAGAAAATAATAGTTCGAACATGGTTTTGAGAGATAAAAGAGGCTTTAAAGTTTTATGTAGAAACCTAAGCTTTGAAGTTAAGATGATATGGTATTAGAGGAAGAGTGTTTGTTATTGTGATTCACTAAGAAGTAATTAAGCATTTTGTTTGGCATAATTGAACTTAATATAATAATTCTCATGGGAGATTACAAATAATTAAGAGGACTGCATAATGACCGAAATGAAAACCTCAAAAGATACCATGAAACTCACTAAGAACTTCATTTATTTTTCTCACATAAATAGTTCCCATACTTCACACCTTTGCTCTGATAGTATTTTGAACCTCCCTTCTCTAATTTATATATTTATTACTCTTAAAATTCTTGAATACATATAAAGAGAAGAGATTACACCTCTAATTATCAAAATCTAATAAGAATTCTAATTAACTAGTAAAATAAAAAAAATAATTAACTAATCTGACACGATTTCTTTTTGAAATTTATTTAACATTCATAACAAATGCGAGTTCTTCCATCCTCTTCAATAACAGGCTTTGAAAGCCTTAAATCGGGTTCTTATTAATGGCCCATGACTTGAAATAAAAGGATTTCATTTGAAACTATTTTCTACAGCCCGAAGAGACATGTTCAATGAGTATTGCATTAATTGAAAATAAAATAAAAAATGACAGTGAGATTCTTTATAAATTATGAAATCACTTTCTTCTCCATGTCATTTGACAAAATTAAAGGAAAAAACCCCACTCAAACAAGGGCTGTGCAGTTTACCATGCTTCAATTTTTTTTAACCTGTCCCATTTTTTCTAGGCAACCAAACAGCAACAGTACAGACAAATAGAAAATAATAGTTTGAACATGGTTTTGAGAGATAAAAGAGAAACTGAAGCTTTAAAGTTTTATGTAAAGAAGTTAAGATGATATGGTATTAGAGCTTCAGAGAGTGTTTATTTTTGTGATTCAATCTAATTTTCAAACTGATTTTTACATGAAAAGGCATGAAATTAAGCATTAATCTTGTTTGGCATAATTAAACTTCATTAATAATTCTCATGGGAGATTACAAATAATTAAGAGGACTGCATAATGACCGAAATGAAAACCTCAAAAGATACCATGAAACTCACTAAGAACTTCATTTATTTTTCTCACATAAATAGTTCCCATACTTCACACCTTTGCTTGCTTCTTCTAATCCACTGGAGAACTCTACTTATTTTTCTCACATAAATAGTTCTCATCATTTTACATATTGATAAAGATAGCTCTCCATACTTTTAAGCACTCAACTTTGCTTGCTTCTAACAATTACGCTTGTAAGGAGGGCAACGTTTTGGTGGTTTGCCACTTACGCAATATCGATTACCCCTTCCGCAACTGAACACTGGTTTATTGGGGTTCCGAGTTCCTACGTCTGCAAGATTCATGCATGTTATAGCAAATTCATGTTGACATCTGATATTATAGCAGAATCATTGTTTTATATATAAGATAGGCCACGACAGAATAATTAAATAATATATGCATACAAAACATGAAATTAATGATTATCTCCAGTTAATTAATGCCGGAAGTAGAAGTAAAGGTTGACTCATCAGTTTTATAACAAAAGGTCGCGTGCATGAAAAAAGCCGGCGTACACAGAGATTACACACACAAAATGAACTGCTTTTCTGAAGTTAATAATGGAAATAAAATCTCACCTCGCTCGGCCAATTCTCGAGCAGTGCAAGTGGACAGGGGAGAGAAGACGATGGTAGCTAAGAGAATGCATGCGAGAAGAAAGGCCTTCGAATTCATCTTGGAAATCTATGTGACTAACAGGTTATGCTCTCCTCCTATCCACCGCTCTTACTTATAGCCACCATGATTTTTACCGAACCATTCTTGAAGGGAACTATTCCTCCCGTGCCCAAGATAATTAACGAACGTATCAAATACTTCGCATTATTGAATAAGCCAACTTTGAAAAGTAAGAGTGGATTCTATCCACATATGATGGAAGATAATAATATGCTTTATTAAATATTCGGAAGACGATAGTTAAGGTGAAGACTAGCTGTTGACTCACGGTGACCGGCTCCACCTTCAGAGGTTTCTAGGCAAAACATAGTTGACAAGTACAAAATTGAGGTATCATTTTCTAAGGTATTGTGACACTGCACTGAAATTTCATCGGGGACCTTAAGCTTAAAAATACATGGAAGACGATAAAAGGACGAGACTAGCCGGTTGACTAACGGTGACAGGTTCCACCTTCAGAGGTCTCTACGCAAAACATAGCGTGTGAGGTTAATTTAGTGCATGCATGTAATATACCATAGTAAATGGATGCCGGGTTATTGTAAAAAGTATGATTACTGCAGTTATGTGCTTTAATTCCTTCGCTATTTCACCTCCCCAATTAATTAGCGACAACGTTATACGAAAAGGCACACATGATTATCAAAACTTACCACCTCATATTGAATCTACCACAAAAAATATAGAGTTAATTGTAACTTCGAAAAGTATGAAGGCAATTGTATCTACATGAGCAAAACTTGAAAAATTTCGTGTAAAACTTCGAAAAGTATAAAACTTAAAAATTAAGAGATAGGTGTAAATCAAGATATTTAGTCTCTATACATGAGATACTTACCCGACTGTATTTAATAAATTTATTTATTAAAATAATTTTTTTATTCAAGAAAATGGTAATAGAAATAAAAACACAAATTAAATTGATTAAATATAATAAAAGATGAAAAAAAAACAATGCGTGATTGCACATATTAGAAATATTATCTGAAAATATTTATTTTTTATTTTCAAAACTAAAGTTCATTCATACAAAAGATTAAAAAAAATATATTATAGATGAATCAAAAAAACTTTTAAAATTTAAATGCATAACCAAAAAAATTAATTGCAATTTAAAAGAGGCTCTCTAAATAAAATGAAAGAAAGAAGGGCTACTAATCTAAACATAAATTAAAAAAATTTAGAGAAAAAACCATAAAAAATCATTAATTTAAAATAAAATTAGAAAAAAAATAATTTTCAAAAGAAAAGGTAAAGGTCAGGCATTGTTGGGCTTGATGTCTGACCTATTTTGTTAGGGCCCACACACGAGCCTGCCCTTGCAGACCCACGTGTCTAGGCCCTTTTATTTTTTGTTGTAACTAGATCAGACGACATGTCATTCGCTCCAATTTGTTTTAAAAAAATATCAGACGACGAGTCATGTGAAAAAAAATAATTTGGTCTGGGCTGGCGCTGTTCGGCCTATAAAAACAGTGGAGAAACTGTCTACTGTTCACATGCAACGTGAATAATAGAGCAACTAAGAGAAGAAAAGAAGGAAAAAAAAGAGAGGCAGGTGGTGATGTTATGGCGGCAGGCGATGGTTCCTCCTCTTTTCTCTAGTTTTTGTGTTGCTTTTTCTTTTTATTTTTGTAAAAAATTAAAAATTAAAAAAAAATACAATTTACATCACATTTCCAAATAAGAGTAGCAAGAGTAGCGGACGTGGACATCAAAATGGCTTGGGTCAATAGTATTTCGACTTGCTTTTATCAAGTGGTGAATAGATTGAAGAGTTAAATTTAGTGCGAAGGAAAATCACCAATAAGCACATACACACACACACAGGCGTGAATAGTTAAGTTTATTAGTCTATTTCGTCAATCATTTTCTAAGGCCTAAAATAGAGAACATATATAACCCTTACATCTCAACAAATTTTCCAATAGGATGACTAAAATGCTCTTCAAGATACAAAATCTCGATTCAAGGAATAAAACAATATTGAAAAACATAAAAAACTGTAAAAAAATAATAATTAAACCAAAGTAGAACCAAAATGAGAAACTAAGAAAAAGAAATTCAATGAAACTTTCATTAAAATAAAAAAAAATTAAGAGAAAATTGAGAAGAAAAGAAGGAGTTAAACTTTTATTATTGGATCATATTTCATAAGTCGAGATAAAGTTTACCTCCCTAATCTAACAAAAGATAAATCAATCATTAATTATCACTCCCGTAATTAATTTTAATGCTTGAATAATATATAAGCATCCAGTTCCAAATTTATTTAATTGATTTTACCATATAAGCACCACAATAAGAAATTAGACTAATTAATTAACCACTTCATTTGGCATAAACTTTCTTTAATATTACAGAAATTTAAACCTCAAAATGTTTCCTTCCATCCACTGATCATGGGAACTTTATTTATTTTAAATTTCCCACATAAATATATAGTCCTCATTTACAAATAACATTTTACATATATAATGATAAAGACACTATTAGCCATCCCATACTCATCTAACCCAGGGTGTAAGGTTTTCTGCAAGCTTTAGGGTTGCATTACCGCTTACTGAATACTTTGCATTATTGAAGATAATGATATGCTTTAAGAATACATGGTTGTTGACATGTTATGAGAACTTCATAGTTTATTTTTCTTACATAAAATGTTCTCCTATCATATTACCATGTTTTTTTTTTTTTTAACGTGGGTGTCCGGACCAGCTTGCGCGCACCTCGACTAATCTCACGGGTTTTAAAGTTAACGACCATATAAGTCTTCAGTGGTCATCATATGAGCAACCATAAGGTTCGAATCTGAAATCATAGAAAAAATAAATATTTTAATTCTAAAATTTTACCACTGGACTATCATGTTAATAAAAAAACTAGTAGCTGTCGGTCGACACTTTTAAGCAAATAACTTTACTTCCATTCTCAAGGGATTTTACAATATCGCTTGTAAGGATTACAAGGCCGTACGGGGATTCGCCTTGGGATGCAATTTGGATCATCAGGGCTACGGCAATGGTATGGTATCTTGGAAGGGTCAGTTGTCACATATGAACCTGCAAGATTTACTTACGTGTATGTTTAACGTGGTACGTATGAGAATTATCACAAACTCAGTAAATATTAATTAACTAATATTTATATATACAAAAAAAAGGGAGTGAAAATAAGAAAATGGAACCCGATGACCAAAAATCAAAGGAAGTAAAAAGATAGCAGCATGAACATGGCTGGGTAATCTTGAATTGAAGCTTGGTTTTTGTATACAATTAAGGTAAGATCGTAAGATATCTATTTAAATATATAAAGTTTTTGAAACAAATATTTGCTTGCATTCAAAAGCAGGCATAGATGCAGTATATATTATACATAAACACAGTACAGATACGAACTCTTAACATATATATTTACAAAAACATGAACTACGAACATGCTTATCTCTTAAATCAGAAGATCAGGGGAATTGATAGCAGATAGAAATGGTGGGTTCACCTTTATGGGCCTTAATTATATTCCTGAGCAGTGGGAGTGGACAGGGGAGAGAAGACAACGGTAGCTAAAAGAATGCCTATGATAAGAAAGGCCTTCATGTTGGAAATATTAATTTGTGTTTAAGATGGTTATTCCCTCTTCTCTGCCACTCTTATTTATAGCCACCAGCATGCTTAGCAGCATTGCATCTGAACTAATAATGGAGGTTCGCATACGCGTAATTAAGAGAAAACAAATAATGAACGTGTCCAATACTCTGCATTATTGAATAAGCCAGCTATGAAAAATATGAGTGCAATTCCATACATATGTATATATTTTTTTTTATTTTTTTTTAATATTAAATTTATTGGAAATATAATTTATAATTTATTTTGATTTTTTTTCTAAGAGGTTATTATAATCTTATAATCAGGGTTATAAACTTGATAAATTAACCTGAGTTGACTTCTTGAATCATTTTTTAATTGATTTTTTTTTTCAATTTCATCTTTCAACATTGAGTTGATTGAGAATTAGACTTCATAATTTGATTTGATTTGCTATCTATGAGGTTATTTTAGTCTCATGACCCGGGTCGTGAATTTAATGAGTTAATTTAGGTTGACTGTGATTTTTTATTCTGTCTTTTTTTAATTAATTTTATTTTCAATTCTATCCTATAACATGGCGTTGATTGAGAATTGAGTTTTATAATTTATTTTTATTTATTTTCAATGAAGCTATCATAACCTTGTGACTTGAGTCATGAATTTGACAAGTTAAGTCAAATCAATTTAATATGTTGTTATCTTAATATTTATATATAAAATATTATCATCTTACAATTATTTTATCAAAATTATATTTGACCGATTATTTAGATTTGTAAAGTGGATTGGTCACGTCAAGTCAACTCCACAATATTTGTTTTCCTAAAAAACATATAAACAACATCTTGACATTTGTTATATATATATTAAAAAAAACTCATTTGATTCCTAGCAAATCATTAACCACTAATTTAGTAACAAACTCTATTTTGTTAGATTAATTTCAAAAACATACATGAAAATATTGTGAGGAAGGTGTGAGAAAATCACGCAACAACTAGATAACATCGAAAACAATACGATATTAAAAAAAAAACATTTTTGTTTTAAAATCTAATTTATCACTATGAAAGTAGGTTGCATGATTTTTGATATATAACACAAAAAAAGACCAAAAAATACACGAGAGATAACGGTCTATAAGGCTGAAATGACGTGACAGTTTGGATGGATTTCAAACCGCCAAACATCCCAAGGGATATATAACCGTAATATATTAAGCACGTGACATCTAAGCGGTTCACACGACGCTCCCTAAAGATCACCAGTTTGAGTCCCACAAACCTCAGGGCCACTAGAGGCTTACATGGTCCTTAGTATTTAATGAAAGGTTACTAGGAAACCTAAATGTACTGGTCTTTATCAGAGATTAGAGGGTAAGGGACTGGTTGTGACTAGAAAAAGTATTAGCACACCTTACCTAAGATAAGTTGCTTTGCAATTTAATGTAATTTAAAAATTTAAAATATTAATCAAATTCTAATATTTTAATAAATCAGTTATTAAATTCCAAAATATATATAACAACATGTTCTTATATTTTTATAAAAAAAATATAACATGATTTTATTTATCTTGAGATATTTAATCATATTCAAATTAAACAATTAATTTTGTCTTTTTTAACATTTATAAAACATGTAAAATAAAATACATACACACACGTCACTTTTTACTATAATCAACTCACACATCATTTTTACAAGTTACAAAATAACAGAAATTAAGCAAAAAACTAACAGTAATTTAAATACATATTCCAGCATGTAAAAATTACAAAACAGACCCCTAAAAAATCCAGGAATTGCAGAGGAGGTCTTCTGGAACTGCAGCGCCGCCGCAAAATCAACCGCCTGGGGGATCTGTTATAGCTTCCTCCCCTCTTCACTTTCCTTGCCGGTGGCGACCTGCAAAAACAACCACAAACGCAACAACAGTTGATTTTTCTTTCATTGTTTCCGGATCTGCTTCTCCCCCTTCTCCTTTTCATATCTGTTGCATCTCTGCAAGTTTTTTGTTTCCTCTTCTTCTGTTTCAGGTGGCCGGTGGCATGACCAAGGACTGCTGGTCTGTGGGCGCTGCTGGGTTGTTGCTGCCACTGGAGGCTGTTCGGCGGCTGAGGAAGGAAAGACCCGCTGGCTGAAGCGGGAGCCGTGGGTCTGAGGAGATGGGGAACGGCTCTGCCCGTTCTCTGGTCGGGGGGAAATGAGGCTGTTCTATGGTGCTGCTTGTAGTCGGTTGAAGGAGAGACAGCTGGGTCTGTCGGCTGTGTGGGTGGCCGGCGGTTTGAGGCGGCGACACCGCTGCTGGGAGGAGGAGATGCTGCGGCTGTTTGAGAGAGAACCGGCTGAGGGAAGGGGAAGGTCTGTGTGCAGTGGGGGCCGGTCTGTGTGCAGTGGGGGCCGGTCTGTTTGGTTCTTTCCTCTGCCAAGAAGATTGGGAGACCAACAGGTGATGGGAGGGGCGGCCAGCCTCTGTTTTGACAGAGGGGAAGTGAGCGGCGGCTGGAGAAGGGAAAAAGGAGAGGGCTCCCTTCGGTTTTCTTTGGCAAAGGTCAGGGAGGTTAGGGGCGGCTGCCTTGATCTTCTGGTTTTTCAAAAGGGAGGGGGAGATGGCCGGGTCTGTCCTTGGCTGGGAGAGGGGGTTTGGTTTTTCTTGACAAAGGGGCGGCCTGTTGGTTTCGGGAGCAAAAAAATCAAAGAAGATGCTGGCGGCGGCTCCCTGTAGATGAGTTTAGGTCAGGTTTTTTCTTTTGTTGCCCTTAATTTTTTATCCGCCCCCATGCCTGTCAATTTTCCTCCCTCCTCCCTTCTTCTTCTTCTTTTTTTTTTTTTTTTTTTTTTTTTTTTTTACTATAGCATAGTATCTATAGGAAAAGTTTTGCTAGGTTTTCAAATTAATCCCTCAACTTTTTTTTTTCTTTTTTTTTTGTAAATTTTTATTTTTCTTATTTTTTTATATTTTTAAAAGCGAGTAATATTAACATCAACTCAACAAAAAAAATCAGTGATCATAAAATTTACACATTAAAAGTTAAATGCGTTCTAAATACCTTTGAAAATTTAAATTTTTTTAAGATGACGTTGAAAATGCTAAAAACGATGCAAATATATCAAAAATATATTTTTTGGAGTTTTCATTATTTTTTTGCTATTTTTGATTTTTTTTTGTAAATTTATCAAAAACATAGGTCAAAAATTGAATAGCAACAAATTTCAGGGCCGATAGAATTAGTCGAGGTATGCGTAAGTTGACCCGAACATTCACATTAATAAAAAAAAATAGTATTTATTGACTTATAATTGTCTTTTTAGTAGCAACATCAACATATATCAATTGCTTATAAAAAAAAATTAAAAATATATATATAGTCGTGTTTACTTTATCGTTTGTTATTAAATTTGAATTTTAAATATATGTGAATGTTTCTTTATATCGAGTAAATTTAAGTTGGGTCATCATGACTTCACATCAGCCCAACCCATTAATAGCAAGTTGTGGTCTTTGGGCCATTTTGAACGTAATCAAAGCAAAGAATTCTAAAGTTCATTTAATCATTCACCACCTGTTACAAGTATTTCTTGATGTATAATTACCTCTCTAGTAGAGGCATCACCTGAATGATGACAACGTTTATTAATGTATATAGTCTGGTATCGGAACCGACAGTCCGGTTCACATGGCAGCTCCGTTTTATTTACTACATATACAAAATAGATAGTAAGATTAATTTAAATGAAATATATCGTTAATTAATTTGTTGTTACTTAATTAATTTTTTTTTTATAGGCTATATCTTTTGGACGTGAGTCGAGCTCAGTGGAGTTATTTTTAGAGACACACGTGTGGAGTGAAGATCGCCAAAAGAAGGTGCAACAGTTCGTTGACAACCACACTCAACACTTCGTGGTATGTTCGTTCAACTATTTTATTTCGTAAGTTATTATTTTTTTTAAATTGAATATGATGATTTCTTTTTTCATTTTCAGGAAACCTATAATAGCCAGTTCAAGGAGAGATATGAGAACGATCCTTCGACCCATCTGGATTTCGATCCGAATTTGTGGATGGAGGTAGGATCGTCTGGTAGACTCGATAAAAATTGGGTGTACAAGCTCTCCAACACTACGGCCGAGAACTTGTGAGCGGCCCATAATATCTCAACTGTTGGGAGCTCTCAATCAGTATTGAGCACCAAATCTAAGGAGATCGTGGCCTAGCAACAACACACATCTCATCTCACCTCAAAACACGAGCAACTCTTGATGAGTTATGAATAACTCCGCCAAATGCTCATGAAAATTACATCACAAATGGATGATACATGTGCGCCTCTATTTTTGCCGTTTCATCCTGAAAACGACCAGCCTCCACCACCTCCTCCTTATTCTGCTTCGCCATTGTTCTAGTTTAATTTTTTTGGGAAACACATTAAATTTGTTATGAATATTTTGATGAATATTATTTAAATTTAAATTTAAATTTATTTTTATTATGTTTAATACAATTTTATTTGCATAATTGGTTTTTTTACTATTAATTTATATTTTTTATTTTATATAATTTTTTTTAAAAAAATATCACCAATGGATTTCCAGACAGAAACATTTCGTCAGTATTTTACAGAGAGTTGAAAAATATTTACTGGAAATACCACAATCACCAACATCTTAACAGACAAAAATATTTCATCGGTATTTTACCGAGAGTTGCAAAATATTTACTGCAAATGCCATAATCATCGACGTCTTTACAGATGGATATAATCTGTCGGCATTTCACCGAGAGTTGAAAAATATTTACTTCATATGCCATAATCACCGACGGAATAATTTTGTCGGTATATTTTCAACGAGATTACAAATAATTAAGAGGACTGCATAATGACCGAAATTAAAACCTCAAAAGATACCATGAAACTCACTAAGAACTTCATTTATTTTTCTCACATAAATAGTTCCCATACTTCACACCTTTGCTTGCTTATCTTCTAATCCACTGGAGAACTTTACTTATTTTTCTCACATAAATAGTTCTGATCATTTTACATATTGATAAAGATAGTATTATAGCTCTCCATACTTTTAAGCAGTACTCAACTTTGCTTGCTTCTAACAATTACGCTTGTAAGTACTTGTGCATGGTGGTGGTGCTGTTTTAGGTACGCAATATCGCTTACCCCTTCCGCAACCGAACACTGGTTTTTTGGGGTTGTTTGATCCACTTGCGTCTGCAAGATTCACGCATGTTATAGCAAATTCATGTTGACATAATCTGATATTATAGCAGAATCATTTTTTTTTTATATATATATAAGATAGCCCACGACAGATTAATTAAATAATATATAACATGAAATGCTTATCTTAAGTTAATTAACGCTGCAATACACAAAGAGACTACACGCACACAAAATGAACTGCTTTTCTTAAGTTAATGTTGGAAATAAAATCTCACCTCGCTCGGCCAATTCGCGAGCAGTGCAAGTGGATAGGGGAGAGAAGACGATGGTAGCTAAGAGAATGCATGCGATAAGAAAGGCCTTCGAGTTCATCTTGGAAATATATGTGACTAACTAAAATGGTTATGCTCTCCTCCATTCCACCGCTCCTAGCTATTTATAGCCACCATGATTTTTAGCAGCATGCATTCCAAGGGAACTATATATTCTTGAAATTAAGTCCACACGAGCCCAAGATAATTAACGAACGTATCAAATACTTCGCATTATTGAATAAGACTACTTTGAAAAGTAAGAGTGCATTCTATCCACATATGATGGAAGATAATAATATGCTTTAATTAATAATATGCATTAATAAATAAAGCTGAAGACTAGCTGTTGACTCACGGTGACAGGCTACACCTTCAGAGGTTTCCAAGCAAAACATAGTCCATAAGTACAAAATTGAGGTATCATTTTCTAAGGTATAAAGCTTCGAAAAGTATAAAGCTTTGAAAATTAAGAGTTAGGTGTTGATGTAGATATTTAATTCTAAAATATAAGAAATTTATTTGATTATATTTGCTAAATTTTTTTATCAAAATAATTTTTTTATTAAAGAAAATGATAATAAAAATAGAGACACAAATTAAATTGATTGAATATAATAAAAGAAAAAAAATACAATGCACAGTTGCACATATTACCAATATAATCTGAAAAAAAATTAGAGAAAAAAATCACTAATTTAAAAAAAAATTAAAAAAATAATAATTTTACAAAAAAAAAAGAAGCCAGGCTCTGTGTTGGGTTTGGACGCCTCACCCATTTTGTTAGGTTCCACATGTGAGCCTGCACTGGTAGGCTCCCCCATGATTGGACTCTTATTTTTTTTGTAGAACGTGTCTTCTGTCCTAATTTTTTTTTGAAAAAAAAATCAGAGAACGAGTCGTTTGATTTGTTTAGATTCTAGCCACTACAATGATTGGAAAATCAGGGTTAACTTTTTTGACCCAGAAACCCATTTTCAACCAATATTTACTTAAAATACCTACAAAACATCTTATAAACCATGATAAATCTATCCTTGGGCTCAAAAAACCGTTCTAAAAACCGAAATCAACCCAAAATTAAAAATCAATCCGATCGAGTTTATATATGTTTTTTTTATGAATTTTAAAGGTAAAAAAAACACCTAATTGAGAAGATTTTACACAATCAGGACTAAATCACACAAAATGAACTGCTTTCCACATTAAAAAGATATTATGTTATTCTTTTAAGTTGAAATATTTAAATCAAAAGGTTTTTTATTCCACATTGAAAAAACATTATTTTTTTCTTGGGAACATAGAGTATATATACGAAAGGGCTTCAAATCCCACATTGAAAAGATACTATCTTATCCTTTTAAGTTAAAGTATTTAAACCAAAAGGTTTTTTTATCCCACATTGAAAAAACATGATTTTTTTCTTGAGAACATAAAGTATATATACTAATGGGTTTGAAATCCCACATTTGAAAAAAAAAAACTGGGTCTTGTCTGAGTTCGCCCGGGTCGCTCGGGTCATGGGTCGACCCGTCGGGTCTCCCGGGTTTGGCCTAGCTGTTACCTCAGCCGGTCTTTTATTAAACCCGGACCGGTCCACCTACCGGGTCGACCCGCCGAGCCGGGTTTAATAACAATGAGTGAAAGCATTGTCCAAACCGTACAGGTTAACCAAGCCACACTATGAGGATTACCCCAAGTCAAAATATAATCCAACTTGCTGGGTCCTTTATATATTAAAATAATATTTATAAATGTGATATGATTGTTTTTTAAAATATTTTTTATTTAAAAATACATAAAAATAATATTTTTATTTTATTTTTTTAAAATTAATTTTGATATTAACAGATCTAAAAATAAAAAAAAAATTAATTTCAAGAAATAATATTTTTTAAAAAATCATAAAACACAGCTTTCACAAAAAAAAAATAAAAAAAAAATAAACGGCCCGTAAAGGCATATTCAAGTAACCATCTTCCGTTCATGTCATATCATGCTCAACATGGTTAAAGAAGAAAGTCTGTTAGATGTGATTACTTAGTACATAACCATACCACTCAGATAATCCTAAATTATACCTCTCATTCTTACATAGATATAAGACACCTTGTATAAAAATTATTTATAAATTCCAATATTTTCACGAGAACAGCTCAATTATAATAAAAATTAAATGATGTCGGAAAATCACTATAGATTAAGAGATTTTTTATTGTAGATTATAATAGTAGTTTCACTTTTAATTTCTTATATTTTCACGAGATGTTTCTTTGATTTTCTATTACAAGGGTATTCGGATTTTTTCAATTTCCAAGTATAGTTATATAATGCTTTTAGCCTTAGAAAAAATAAAAAAAAACTTTGCATTTGGGGGTATTTTAGTATTTTTATATGGATATTTGTGTAATTAAAAGGATCATGGGGGCGTTTTAGCATTTTCACGATGTATTTATTATTTTTTAATTGAAAAGTTGCGAGTCAGTGTTCCTCACACCCTAGCGAGCGCGCAGTGCCTGTGCCACTAAAGAGGCGCATATGATGCTTCTTAGTAGCCAAATATGATCAACCGCCATCTAATTGGAAGCGTAGTCGTGCCCTCTTCCACATAATATGGCGCGTGTAGCTAGATAATGGTCGGATTCTGCTGGTGAATGATTGTTTGTGTTTTTTCTTCTATTTTTCTCTTTCCTGACAACTAAAGGGTACAATTATCCACTTTGTTTGTGGTGCGTGGGTCTAACATGGTTGCGAGATCCATGCGTGGGTGTGGCAGCCCGACACGGTCTGGCATGGTTGTCAGATCTAGATGCCGATCTGACAAGGTTGTCAGACCCAAGGCGCCTCGAACATAGTTAAAGTACTCTTTTACCTCTAGAGTTAACAAAAATTAGAACTATTGACCAATGGCTTTCTTTTCACAATATTCGTAACAGTAATAATACTTCTTTGCCTCAAAGATATATATATATATATATATATATATATATATATATATAGATTGCCGGATAAAGGGTATTTTAGGTTTTTACAATTTTCATATTCAGTAAAATAACGTTTTTAGCATAAAAAAAAATGAAAAAGTAGCTTGCATGTAGCGTTTTTGTCATACCCAAACACCTTGCGTTTAGCTACCACACCAGACCCAAACTACTTGTGTTTAATAACCATTTCAGACCCAACAGCCTTGAGGTTACCTAATCAAAGGCTATTAAAACATTATCTATACTTTTAATATTTTTTTTAACTTTGATATTAATCCAGAGTACTAGAAAATATACCAGTAACTACTGATCCAAAAGCTGCTTAAAGATTATATAATTACTAGCTTTTGGAGCCATAAAGTACTCAATAGTTGTTCTTGACACTGATGAAAATTACTCAAGCGCTTATAACATTTGAATGGAAGCAAATTCATCGAACCGTTTAAAATGGTAAGACCACTCATCTATGATGGGACGATTGATATCCTTGAGCACTTTAATTACTACTAGAAAATTGTTAAATATCAATAAAAAAAAATATCATCATGGCGATATTTTTTGATAGAAAATAATATTGCCATCTTGATTGGTATTCATCGATGAAAAGTTTTTATTGGTATATACAAAGAGAATTGCAAGTGAAAATCGATGGTTGAAAAAACAATTAAAATATCACAGCCCGAAGAGACGTGTTCAACTGAGTATTGCATTAAGTGAAAATAAAATAAAAAATAATAGAGAGATTCTTTATAAATTATGAAATCACTTTCTTTTCCAAGTCATTTGACAAAATTAAAGGAAAAAACCCCACTCAAACAAGGGCTGTGCAGTTTACCATACTTCAATTTTTTTTAGCCTGTCCCATTTTTTCTGGGCAACCAAACAGGCACAGTGCAGACAAATAGAAAATAATAGTTTGAACATGGTTTTGAGAGATAAAAGAGGCTTTAAAGTTTTATGTAGAAACCTAAGCTTTGAAGCTAAGATGATATGGTATTAGAGTAAGTGGGTGTTTGTTATTGTGATTCACTAAGAAGTAATTAAGCATTTTGTTTGGCATAATTGAACTTAATATAATAATTCTCATGGGAGATTACAAATAATTAAGAGGACTGCATAATGACCGAAATTAAAACCTCAAAAGATACCATGAAACTCACTAAGAACTTCATTTATTTTTCTCACATAAATACTTCCCATACTTCACAACTTTGCTTGCTTCTTCTAATCCACTGGAGAACTCTACTTATTTTTCTCACATAAATAGTTCTCGTCATTTTACATATTGATAAAGACAGCAGAAGCTCTCCATACTTTTAAGCAGTACTCAACTTTGCTTGCTTCTAACAATTACGCTTGTAAGGAGGGCAACGTTTTGGTGGTTGGCTAGGTACGCAATATCGCTTACCCCTACCGCAATTGAATGGAACTTTGCCTGGGTTAAGACCTGGGCTGGGTATAGCTGAAAGATTTGCACACATGTATACACACGTTAGCTTGTTAAGATAACAGCGAATTGAATCATGGCAATTATTAAACTAGTATCAAAATACATGGTGAAAGGTTTTTAATTAATAGAATTAAGGGCTTTTTCTACAAAGCCTTTGGAAAATCCCAAGCAGTATTAGGTCTTACAATGACCTAGTTTTCTTCTTACCTTTTAAATGGAGTTACCACCTTTGAAAATCATTCTTTTTATAAGATAGCCCACGACAGATTAATTAAATAACATATAACATGAAATGATTATCTTAAGCTAATTAAAATGCTGGAAGTAAAAGTAAAGCTTGAGTCATCAGTTTTATAACAAAAAGTTGTGTGCATGAAAAAAGCCGGCGTACACAGAGATTACACACACAAAATGAACTGCTTTTCTGGAGTTAATGATGGAAATAAAACCTCACCTCGCTCGGCCAATTCTCGAGCAGTGCAAGTGGATAGGGGAGAGAAGACGATGGTAGCTAAGAGAATGCATGCGATAAGAAAGGCCTTCATCTCGGAAATCTATGTGACTAAGAGGTTATGCTCTTCTCCTATCCACCGCTCCTACTTTATAGCCACCATGATTTTTAGCAGCATTCGAAGGGAACCATTCTTGAAGGGAACTATTCCTCCCGTGCCCAAGATAGTCAACGAACGTATCAAATACTTCGCATTATTGACTAAGCCACCTTTGAAAAGTAAGAGTGGATTCTATTCACATATGATGGAAGATAATAATATGCTTTAATAATACATGAAGAAGATACTCAGCATTAGTAAAGCTGAAAACTAGTTATTGACTCACGGTGACAGGCTCCACCTTCAGAGGTTTCCAAGCAAAACATAGTTCATAAGTACAAAATTGAGGTATCATTTTCTAAGGTATAAAGCTTCGAAAAGTATAAAACTTAGAAAATTAAGAGTTATGTGAAGATAAAGATATTTAATTTTAAAATATAAAAAATTTATTTGATTATATTTACTAAATTTATTTATTAAGATAATTTTTTTATTAAAGAAAATGATAATAGAAATAGAGACATAAATTAAATTATTGAATAAAATAAAAAGGAAAAAAAAACATCATTCACGGTTGCACATATTATAAATATAATCTGAAAAATAAAAAAATTAGAGAATCGTTAATTTAAAAAAATTAAAAAAATAATAATTTACAAAAAAAAAAAAGGCCAGGCTCTGTGTTGGGTCTGGACGCCTCACCCATTTTGTTAGGTTCCACATGCGAGCTTGCACTGGCATCCCCCCGTGATTGGGCTCTTATTTTTTTTTGTAGAATGTCTTTTGCCCCAATTTTTTTTTGAAAAAAAAATCAAAGGACGAGTCGTTTGATTTGTTTAGATTCCGGGCACCACAATGGCTGAAAAATCAAGGTTAACTTTTTTGACCCAAAAACCCATTTTCAACCAATTGTTTACTTAAAATATCTACAAAACATCTTAGAAACGATGATAAATCTATTATTGAGCTCAAAAAAACGTTCTAAAAACTAAAACCAACCCAAAACTAAAAATCAATTCGAGTTTATATATGTTTTTTTTTAACTTTAAAAGTAAAAAAAAAAACATCTAATTGAGAAGATTTTACACAATCAGGACTAAATCATCAAAAAAAATTAAAACCAAATTGAAAAAAATAACTAAAGATTTTACACATTTAATCCATGATAATATATGAATACACGGTAAAAAAAAACTCACACATTTTAGTTTTGTACTTAATATTACCAGCAACGTTAATTTTAGCCTCCTTAGTACACCATTGTAGACTTGTAGGCGACGTTACTCCATAAATATCGCCTCTTTGGATCCTTTTATACTCAACTTGCTTCCATGCACGTTGACTCGAAGTCAATACAAAAGAATTATCTATACTCCAAGTCAAATATAGACGAAAGGCATCTTCGTGTACTCTTCCTAAGTTTATGTCAGCTTGATGGGTCCTTTTTATATATTAAGATAGTGTTTTTATGGGTCCTTTTTATATATTAAGATTATGCGGATTATTTTTAAAAATATTTTATTGTTTAGATATATATAAAAATAATATTTTAATTTTAATTTTTTAAAAATTATTTTTCATATCAATACATCACAATAATCTAAAAATAAAAAAGATAATTTTCAAGCGATATCTGTTTTAAAAAAATCATAAAATATATATATATTTTTTTTTTAAAAGAAAGAATAAACAGCCCCGGAAGGCATCTTCTTGTAAACATCTTCCGTTCATGTCATGTCGCGCTCAACATGATTAAAGAAGAAAGTCTGTTAGATGAGATTACTTCGTACATAATTACCCTCAACCATAATAATCCTAAACTACACTTCTCATTCTTACATAGATACAAGACACCTTGGATGAAAATTATTTATAAATTTCAATATTTTCATGAGAATAACCCTATGTAATAAAAGTTAAATGATATGGGGAAATTACTGTAGATCAAGAGACTTTTTACTCTAAATTGTAATAGTATTTTTACTTTTAATTTTTATTTTTTTACAAAACGTTTCTTTGGCCTTCTTTCACAAGGGTATTCAGATTTTTTTAAATTTTCAAGTACACTCATATAACGCATATAGCCTCATAAAAGACAAAAAAAAAAGCCTTGCATTTGGGGGTATTTTAGTATTTTTATATAGGTATTTTGTGTAATTAAGTGGACCATAGGAACATTTTAGTATTTTCACGATATACTTGTTATTTTTTAATCACGCCCTAGTAAGTGGGCAGTGTCCGCGCCATTAAGGAGACGCGTATGGTACTTCTTAGTGGTCAAATTTGGCCAACCGCTATCTAATTGGAAGCATAGTCGTGCCCTCTTTTAAATGGTATAGCGCGTGGAGCCAGATAATGATTGGATTGCTCTTAGTGATTGATTGTTTGCGTTCTTTCTTTCTTTTCTCTCTCATGACAACTAAAGTGCATAATTATCCAATTTGTTTATTGTGCGCAAGTCTGGCAGGACTGTCAGACCCAAGACGCTTGAGACACAATTAAAGTACTCTTTTACCCCTAAAGTCAACAGATATTAGAACTGTTGACCAAGGGCTTTCTTGGCTTTTCACAATATTCATAACAATGTTATGAATAAAAATACTTATTTGTTCCCAAGATAATAATAAAAAAAAGGATAGGCTCTCAAAAAAGGGTATTTCAAGTTTTTACAATTTTCATATACAATAAAATAACACTTTTAGACTAAGAAAAGATGAAAAATAGCTTGCACCTGGCATTATTACCAGACTCAAGCGCCTTGGGTCTGGCTACCATGCCTAACCCAAGCTATTTGGGTCTGACAACCATTCCAGATTCAAGATACTTGAGTTTGATAACTACGCTAGGCCTAAGCACCTTGGGTCTGGCATGACTACCTAACTCAAGGCTATTAAAATATTTACTACATTCTTAATATTTTTTTTACATTAAAAAAAAAATATTGATCCGTTGCGGAGTAGGAGCCAATATACTACTAACAACTAATACAAAAACTACTTAACAATAATGTAATTACATTTTTGCAGTAGCTTTTGGAGCCATAAAGTACCCAATAGTTGTTCTTGACACCGATGATAATTACTCTAGCTTATAACATTTGTACGTGTTAAAGAACCAATTTAACTTAAGAGCTTAAGCTGTTAGGTGGGGTTCTAATATATAATTTATATTATTCTTCAATACACACCCTCAAGAGAAAGCCCTTTAGGCTTGAGCTCACATTACCTTATCCTTAATTTTTCTAAAAAAAAGAGGGTGGTGAGATTTGAATTCGTGACCGCTTGGTCATCAAGTTTCTGATATCATATTAAAGAATCAATTCAACCCAAGAGTCTAAACTATTAAATGAGATCTCAAGATATAATTTATATTATTCTCTATCAGTTAAAAAACAAATTCATCAAATCGTTTGAAATGATAAAACCACTCATCTATGGTGGGACGATTGGTATCCTTTAAAACTTTAGTCAGTGTTAGAAAATTATTAAATACTAGCAAAAAAAAAATATCATCAATAAATTATGGTAATGTTTTTAAATAAAAAATAATGTTGCTATTTTAGTCACTATTTATTGATAACTTTTTTTGGTTAGTAAAAACCGAGAAAATTAGAAATAAAAATTAATAATTAAAAAAACAATTAAAATATAACATGTTAATATTACAGCCCGAAGAGACATGTTCAACGGAGTATTGCATTAATTGAGAATAAAATAAAAAATAATAGAGAGATTCTTTATAAATTATGAAGTCACTTTCTTTTCCACATGTCATTTGACAAAATTAAAGGAAAAAACCCCACTCAAACAAGGGCTGTGCAGTTTACCATGCTTCAAATTTTTTTCACCTGTCCCATTTTTTTCTAGGCAACCAAACAGAAACAGTGCAGACAAATAGAAAATAATAGTTTGAACATGGTTTTGGGAGATAAAAGAGGCTTTAAAGTTTTATGTAGAAACTTAAGCTTTGAAGTTAAGATGATATGGTATTAGAGCTCCAGAGAGTTTGTTTTTGTGATTCAACCTAATTTTCAAACAGAGGACTGCGTAATGACCAAATTAATTAAAACCTCAAAAGATACCATGAAATTAACTCACTAAGAACTCTATTTGTTTTTCTCACGTAAATAGTTCCCATATATCAAAATAACATTTTACATATTGATAGAGACACGATGAGCCGTCCATGCTTTTTAAGCACACAACCTTGCTTGCTTCTTCTAATCCACTGGAGAACTTTGCTTATTTTTCTCACATAAATAGTTCTGATCATTTTACATATTGATAAAGACAGCAGAATCTCTCCATACTTTTAAGCACTCAACTTTGCTTCCTTCTAATCTTAAGAGCGCCCACAGTTACGCTTGTAAGGATTTGGGCAACCTCTTGGTGTTTTAGGCACGCAATATCGATTACCCCTTCCGCAATTGAATGGAACTTTGCCGGGGTCAAGAGCTCCTCGGGATCCGTCTGCAAGATTCACGCATGTTACAGCAAATTCATGTTGACATAATCTGATATTATAGCAGAATCATCTTCTTCTTTTTTATAAGATAGCCCACGACAGATTAATTAAACAATATATACATACAAAACATGAAATTAATGATTATCTTAAGTTAATTAATGCTGGAAGTAGAAGTAAAGGTTGACTCATCAGTTTTATAACAAAAAATTGTTTGCAATACACAGAGAGACTACACGCACGCACGCACAAAATGAACTGGTTTTCTGGAGTTAATGATGGAAATAAAATCTCACCTCGCTCGGCCAATTCTCGAGCAGTGCAAGTGGACAGGGGAGAGAAGACGATGGTAGCTAAGAGAAAGCATGCGATAAGAAAGGCCTTCATCTTGGAAATATATGTGACTAACTAAAATGGTTATGCTCTCCTCCTATCCACCGCTCCTAGCTATTTATAGCCACCATGATTTTTAGCAGCATTCGAAGGGAACTATATATTCTTGAAATCAAGTCCACACGAGCCCAAGATAATTAACGAACGTATCAAATACTTCGCATTATTGACTAAGCCACCTTTGAAAAGTAAGAGTGGATTCTATCCACACATATGATGGAAGATAATAATATGCTTTAATTAATAATATGCATTAATATATAAAGCTGAAGACTAGCTGTTGACTCACGGTGACAGGCTCCACCTTCAGAGGTCTCTAATTAAGCAAAACATAGCGTGTTAGGTTAATTTATAAGTGCATGCATGTAATATACCATAGTAAATGGATATTGTAAAAAGTATGATTACTGCTGTTATATATGTGCTTTAATTCCTTTGTTATTTCACCTCCCCAATTAATTACCAACAACGTTTTACGCTAAGGCACACATGATTATCAAAACTTACCACCACATATTGAATCTACCACCAAAAAAAAAAAAAGAGTTAATTATAACTTCGAAGAGTATGAATGAAATTGTATCTACACGTGCAAAACTTGAAAAAAGTTGTTTGTAAAACTTCAAAAAGTATAAAACTTAAAAATTAAGAGATAGGTGTATATCAAGGTATTTAATCTCAAAACATGAGATATTTACCCGACTGTATTTGCTAAATTTATTTATTAAAATAATTTTTTTATTCAAGAAAATGATAATAGAAATAAATACACAAATTAAATTGATTGAATAAAATAAAAAAGGAAAAAAAATTATGCGTGTGCACATATTAGAAATATTATCTGAAAAAATTTATTTTTTATTTTCAAAACTAAAGTTCATTCATACAAAAGATTAAAAAAAATATATTATAGTTGAATCAGAAAAAAATTTCAAATTTAAATGCATAAGAAAAAAATTAATTGTAATTTAAAAGAAGCTCTCTAAATAAAATGAAAGCAAGAAGGGCTACTAATCTAAATATAAATTAAAAAAATTTAGAGAAAAAACCATAAAAAATCATTAATTTAAAACAAAATTAGAAAAAAAATCATTTTCAAAAGAAAAGGCAAAGGTCAGGCATTGTTGGGCTTGATGTCTGACCTATTTTGTTAGGGCCCACACACGAGCCTGCCCTTGCAGGCCCACGTGTCTAGGCCCTTATTGTTTTGTTGTAACTAGATCAGATGACATGTCATTTGCCCCAATTTATTTTGAAAAAAATATCAGATGACGAGTCGTGTGAAAAAAAATAATTTGGTCTGGGCCGGCGTTGTCCAACCTAGAAAAAAAATGGAGAAACTCTCCACTGTTCACATGCAACGTGAATAATGGAGCAACTAAGACAAGAAAAAAAGGAAAAAGAGGAGAGGCTAGGGGTGTTCACGGTTCGGTTTGGTTCGGTTTAGACTCAAAAAACCAACCGAATCAAATTACAATATTTTTGTCAAAAATTAACCGAACCGGACCGGAAACCGGTTCAAACCGAACCGATCCGATTCGGTTAAATCCGATTTTCTAAGGAAAAAACCGGGAAACCTAATCCCATGGGTTTTTTTTGATTTTTTTTTTAAATTGGCTTATGGTTTGGGAAGATTAAAGATTTAGTCTTTCGATTCATTACAAAATATCCCAAAGGGCAGGAATTCGCTTCAAAGAAAAAGGATTTTGCCTTACATTAAATTAAACTTTAAATTTTAAAGCAAATTGATGTTCAGCTTTTAAAAATTTATAATGTTAAGCTAATTCACATGGCTAACTTTTAATATGAATTGACTAACTTTCAATATGAATTAAAATCTGGACATGAATTTGGACATTAATTAAAATCCCACAGAGATGCAAATTGACTGACTTTTAATATACTTCCTAAAGTGCTAAATCAATGTAATATGTAAGATACATGATCAAATTTAAACACCTCAAATTAAAAGTCTATTCGCACTACAAAAGTTAACATTAACAAGCAAATACATTAGCAACCAGCAATAAATTATCATAAACATCCGGTATAATTTGAACTTTGAAGAAAAAAACCTAGCAACACCAGCATCCAAAAATTCCAGCAAGGATAATGTTATTAAAAAACACTAGCAAATTAGCAACATATTAGAGTTCAACTATTGAAAGAATTAAGTATACAAAATTTTAAGAGAAATTAACAAGGTAAAGTAAATTAATTACGCAAAACAATTATATTTCAAGATTGCACCAAGCCACCAAGCCACCAATACTACTTACAAATAATCAGTTAAGATTTTTAAACTTTCATCAAATTCTACAAAAACATAAATTAAAATGTTAGATTAAAAAATAAATTTATTTTTTATGCATACACATTTTTTATGTAACTAAATAAAAGTAAATTACAATAAAATAAAATAAATTTACATCAGTATCTTTATTCCTGACTCTGGAATCAGTGAATAAACCAATAAATTTATTTTATTTTATTTTATTTTTGCATGCATATTTTTCATTTTTATGTAATTAAATAAAATACAATAAAATAAATTTGAATCAGTATTTTTATTCTGACTCTGGCATCAATGAATAAAAATAATAAATTCATATTTGTTTTTTATTTATACTTACACACATTTTTTTATTATTATTTTTTATCTTTTATCTTTTTATTTTTTATTTACATTTTTGGGCTGGGGTTACACCAGCCAGCCCAGCCCGGTCACTGGCCCAAGCCAGTGACCCGGCTGGGCAAAAAAACTAAAGGCACGCATGACTTGTTCACGCGTGCACGAACACTGGTGAAGGTAATTAAATTACCTTCACACAGTGTTCTTGCAACACTGAATTACTTTTTTTTTAAATGAAGATGCAAAGGGGACGAAGTCATACCTGCTTCTGGAGACCGAAGATGCTGCTCCTGGAGACCGAAGATGCTTGCAGCGTTGATGATGATTATCGCCTACTGCTTCCTCTGGTCTTCCTTCTGTGACCACTTGTCTGTGCTTTCCTTCTTGATTTCTCAACAGCTTTTAAATCTACAAGGAAGATTCGGGCTTGCTGTGAGTGTTCTTTGGCTGAATCCGGGTTTTTTATTTGTTTGCAGGTCCGAAGACAATTTCAAGGATAATTCTCCTCACTGTGTGCTGCCCTCTTGTTCTCTCTTTCTCTCTGTATTTGGATTTGTGCTCTGTTTTCTCTGCTTTTTTTTTGTTCTTAACTCTGTTTTTCTAGGTTGATTTTTCGGCCTTGACTCTGTATTTTTTTGGGTTGTGTTTTGTGTGCTCTGTTTTTCTGGGTTGATTGCTCTGTTTTTCTCTGGTTCTGCTTCCGTCTTTTTTTTTTTCCAGGTTTTTTTCTCTCTTTTATAGAGATTCCCAAGCTGCCTCCTTTAACCAGTCCTGCCTTTGCAGGACTGTTATTTGCCATGAACGAGATCGTGGGCGAGAGACGTGATCCACGATTGGATCGAATCCGTTGCAGATTTTCAGCCTGTTGAATCGGGATGGAGAAGATGAACACGATTGTTCCACCAGCAACGGCAACGTTTCGGCAGCAATGGACATTTTCATTTTGACCCCTGAACGTTTTAAACTCAACAATTGGGATCTTAATCAGTAATAATTAATTTCTAATTGTGCCCTTGGATTAGATTCAATTTGAATCCCTGAGTTAGTTTCTGGACTATTCAATTTGGTCGTTGGACTTTAATTTTCTAACAATCTTCCTTGAATCAGCTCCAAACTTTGGTATTTCTTCAATTAAATTCCTGATTCCTTTTAATTAATTGAATCAAAGTTTAATTAAGTCCTCAAACTCATTAATTCTTTAATTAAGCACCTGATTTATTAATTAAACTAACTCAAATTTTTAATTAAAGTCTCCAACTTATTAATTCTTCCATTATTGACCAATTGACTCTCAAATTTAATAATTACATCCTCAAAATTCAAATTTTGTGTTGTTTTAACTCCATTCTCAAATATATTTTTATCCATTGTATTATTTATTCAAAAATTGGGTTATGATACATTTTATTTAGAGAGCCTCTTTTAAATTGCAATTAATTTTTTTGGTTATGCATTTAAATTTTAAAAGTTTTTCTGATTCATCTATAATATAAATTTTTTAATCTTTTGTATGAATGAACTTTAGTTTTGAAAATAAAAAATAAATATTTTCAGATAATATTTCTAATATGTGCAGTCACGCATTGTTTTTTTTTTCATCTTTTATTATATTTAATCAATTTAATTTGTGTTTTTATTTCTATTACCATTTTCTTGAATAAAAAAATTATTTTAATAAATAAATTTATTAAATACAGTCGGGTAAGTATCTCATGTATAGAGACTAAATATCTTGATTTACACCTATCTCTTAATTTTTAAGTTTTATACTTTTCGAAGTTTTACACGAAATTTTTCAAGTTTTGCTCATGTAGATACAATTGCCTTCATACTTTTCGAAGTTATAATTAACTCTATTTTTTTTTGTGGTAGATTCAATATGAGGTGGTAAGTTTTGATAATCATGTGTGCCTTTTCGTATAACGTTGTCGCTAATTAATTGGGGAGGTGAAATAGCGAAGGAATTAAAGCACATAACTGCAGTAATCATACTTTTTACAATAACCCGGCATCCATTTACTATGGTATATTACATGCATGCACTAAATTAATCCAACACGCTATGTTATGCTTAGAGACCTCTGAAGGAGGAACCTTTCACCGTTAGTCAACCAGCTAGTAATGGATAAAAATACTTACTTGTCCCTAAGATTAAAAAAAAAAAACGGAGAGGCTCTTGAAAAAGGGTATTTCGAGTTTTACAATTTTCACATTCAATAAAATAACACTTTTAGACTCAGAAAAGATGAAAAAGTAGCTTGCACCTAGTATTATTATCATATTCAAGTGCCTTGGGTCTGACTACCATACCTAACCCAAACTATTTAGGTCTGACAACCATTCCAGACCCAAGAAACTTGAGTTTGATAACTACGCCAGGCCTAAGCACCTTGGGTCTGGGATGACTACCTGACTCAAGGCTATTAAAATATTTACTACATTCTTAATATTTTTTTTACATTAAAAAATATTAATCCGTTGCAGAGCAGGAGCCAATATACTACTAACAACTAATACAAAAACTGCTTAACAATAATGTAATTATATTTTTGCAGTAGCTTTTAAAGCCATAAAGTACCCAATAGTTGTTCTTGATACCGATGATAATTACTCTAGCTTATAACATCTGTACGTGTCAAAGAACCAATTCAACCTAAGAATTTAAGCTGTTAGGTGAGGTTGCAATATATAATTTATATTATTCTCCAACACACACCCTCAAGAAAAAGCTCTTTGGGCTTGAGCTCACATTACCTTATCCTTAATTTTTCTCAAATAAAAGAGGATGGTGAGATTTGAATTCGTGACCGCTTGGTCATCAAGTCTCTGATACCATATTAAAAAACCAATTCAACCCAAGAGTCTAAACTGTTAGATGAGATCTCAAGATATAATATATATTATTCTTTAACAGTAAAAAAAAACAAATTCATCGAACCATTTGAAATGGTAAGACCACTCATCTATGGTGGGATGATTGATATCTATTAAAAAATTAGTTAGTGTTAGAAAATTGTTAAATACTAACAAAAAAAATATCATCGAATAAATTATGGTGATTTTTTTCAATAAAATATAATGTTGCTATTTTAGCCACTATTTATTGATAATTTTTTTGGTTAGTAAAGATCGAGAAAATTAGAAATAAAAATTAATAATTAAAAAAATAATTATGTATTATAGCCCGAAGAGACATGTTCAACTGAGTATTGCATTAATTGAAAATAAAATAAAAAATAATAGAGAGATTCTTTATAAATTATGAAATCTATTTCTTTTCCATGTCGTTTGACTAAATTAAAGGAAAAAACCCCACTCAAACAAGGGCTGTGCAGTTTACCATCAATTTTTTTAACCTGTCCCATTTTTTCTAGGAAACCAAACAGAAACAGTGCATACAAATAGAAAATAATAGTTTGAACATGGTTTTGAGAGATAAAAGAGAAACTGAAGCTTTAAAGTTTTACGTAGAAACATAAGCTTTGAAGTTAAGATGATATGGTATTAGAGCTTCAGAGAGTATTTATTTTTGTGATTCAACCTAATTTTCAAACTGATTTTTACATGAAAAAACATTAAATTAAGCATTAATTTTGTTTGGCATAATTAAACTTCATTAATAATTCTCATGGGAGACAACAAATAAGAGGACTGCATAATGCCCGAAATTAAAACCTCAAAAGATACCATGAAAGTCACTAAGAACTCTATTTATTTTTCTCACGTAAATAGTTCCCATATCAAAATAACATTTTACATATTGATAAACACCGATGAGCCGTCCATACTTTTTAAGCACACAACCTTGCTTGCTTCTTCTAATCCACTGGAGAACTTTATTTATTTTTCTCACATAAATAGTTCTCATCATTTTACATATTGATAAAGACAGCAGAAGCTCTCCATACTTCTGAGCACTCAACTTTGCTTGCTTCTAATCTTAAAGGCGCCGCCCACAATCACGCTTGTAAGGAAGACATGGTGTTGATGTTGGTGGTTGGCTAGGTACGCAATATCGCTTACCCCTACCGCAATTGAATGGAACTTTGCCTGGGTTAAGAGGGTTAATAGGTGGGCTGTGTACAGCTGAAAGATTTACACACACGTATATAAACGTTAGCTTGTTAAGATAACGGCGAATTGAATCATGGCAATTATTAAACAAGTATCAAAATACATGGTGAAAGGTTTTTAATTAATAGAATTAAGGGCTTTTTCTACAAAGCCTTTGGAAAATCCCAAGCAATATTAGATCTTACAATAGTTTTCTTCTTACCTTTTAAATGGAGTTACCACCTTTGAAAATCATTTTCTTTTTATAAGATAGCCCACGACGTCAGATTAATTAAATAACATATAACATGAAATGATTATCTTAAGTTAATTAAAATGCTGGAAGTAAAAGTAAAGGTTGACTAATCAGTTTTATAACAAAAAGTTGTGTGCATGAAAAAAACCGGCGTACACAGAGATTACACACACAAAATGAGCTGCTTTTCTGG
Organism: Populus nigra; assembly: GCF_951802175.1. Taxonomy (NCBI): domain Eukaryota; kingdom Viridiplantae; phylum Streptophyta; class Magnoliopsida; order Malpighiales; family Salicaceae; genus Populus; species Populus nigra. Next base: position 12,316,152 of record NC_084864.1, on the reverse strand, counting down.
AGTTAATGTTGGAAATAAAATCTCACCTCGCTCGGCCAACTCTCGAGCAGTGCAAGTGGACAGGGGAGAGAAGACAATGGTAGCTAAGAGAATGGATGCGATAAGAAAGGCCTTCGAGTTCATCTTGGAAATATGTGACTAACTAAAATGGTTATGCTCTCCTATATCTCCACCGCTCTTGTTTATAGCCACCATGATTTTTAGCAGCATTCGAAGGGAACTATATATTCTTGAAATAAAGTCCACACGAGCCCAAGATCATTAACGAACGTATCAAATACTTCGCATTATTGAATAAGACACCTTTGAAAAGTAAGAGTGCATTCTATCCACACATATGATGGAAGTAATCTTTATTTGAAATTTCTTTCCTTGTATTTTTTAATAAAATTACAACTCAGTCCTCATGATGAAAAACTCTTTGCAATCAGGTCCCTGCATGATTACTCCTAATCATGTAATGGCTCATTACACATATATATTTTTTTAGTATAATACTAGTAATTTAATGTAATAAGTCATTATAATTGTAAAAAATATACAATACTTAAGAAGTAATAAATCAGTATATGATATGAGTTATTATCACCTCCAACAAAACATGATGTGACTTTACGTGAGTCTCCAAAACCTAGAGAAAGACGGTTCAAGCATGTTATTATTATTATTATTATTTTTAGTAACACCTAATCCTTTGAAATTCTCAAATTAACGAACATGCAAGTATTTAATAACCTGAAATTCGATCGAATCGGTGACCTCAAATATGTTATTCTTGGCCAGATAAGCAGTGGTCATCCAACAAAACGCCTATAAGTTTTTATCGCACTCCAACTTGGTTCTACAGCTAAACTTACGAGTCCATATACAAAATGATCAATTATTGATAGTTAAAGGGGCTTGAGTCTCACTTCTCTCATGTACACAGATTGGTGGATACTTAAACAGCTCACAAGCCCATCCAAAATGAATTATTTTGGGCACCAAAGTCCCATTTCAATAGCTGCGAGAATGAATGGCCTCCGCCGATCTTATTCTCAAGTTTGTGCCATCATCTGACCAACTGCTCTCTATTCTGACGAGAACAAGGGCTGTCTTCTCTTCGCTTGAAGGAGAGTGTGAGATTATATATATATATATATATATATATATATATATATATATATATATATATGTATGTATGTGAGTGTGAGTGTTTTCAAAAGTAGTTTGACATAACATCACAACATAATTCATCAATATAACTGATCAATCTCAGATGGGCCGGATATTACAGACAAGAGAACTTTCGAACGATAGAAATTATAAAACTTCAAATGCATATAACATAAATAGTTCTTCTGACGTAAATGGTTCTCATTTCAAAATAACATAGTAACACAACTTTCATATAGATATACACTACTAGCGGTCTATACTTTTTTTTTATAACCCGGGGCGTCCAGGCCAGTTTACGCGTACCACGACTAATCTCCGGATCCATTGAACACCCTGCAAGCCCAGTAGACAGGTAAGACACTGCAAGGATAATAGACATGCACACAAAAATTTGAACCTAAAGAGCAGAGATAAGAAATTCTCTACCAGGACAGCTAGGCCAAGAAACTGGGTGCACTAGCAGTCTATACTTTCAAGCACACAACTTTGCTTGCTTCTGATCCAAAGTGATCGATTTTCAAGGGTTACCACAATCACGCCTCTAATTAAGGCTCACAACGTTTTTGTCTTGGCTTTCCATGGACATGCAATCTCGCCTATATTTCCACAATTATTCGTTGATTATAATGCTATTAAAACTTTTGTATTCTAGTATAAAAATATTTAATTTTATTTTCATTATACTTAAACATCTTTAAATTTATGAAGTATTATCTATATTAGAAATTTGAGTTGTATTATTCACTTTATTAAGAGAATTAATCATGATAATAAAATTACTCCTGTATACCTTTAAAAGTTAGGTGAAAAGATCTTAGAATTGGTGAGGTGTTTCCACCCATGGATAATCTTGAAAAAGACATGTCTTCACGTGAAAGAAAAATCTCGAATAGGGAAATCTTCAAGTGTAGTAAATAGCTTAGTGTTAATTCCTCATATGATTTTCATAGAAAAAGATTCTTAGAAAGTGAATTTTTTTTTTTATGTTTGATAATGTTATGAAAAATGAGTTGAAAAACACTTTATAGTGTTTGTCTATGTCATGAAAAATAAGCTGGAAAATAACTTATTAATGTTGGAATTTATTTTTTCAAGTTTATTAAAAGAATGAGGACCAACTATGATAAATGAAAAAATTGAAAGATGATGAAATTAAAAAAAAAATCTTATTTCATAATTATTTCAAATAAAACAAATAGCAATCAAAAGAATAGAGACCAAATCTGACATATTAAAAATTTTAATTAAGAAAAGAGTAAGAGAAAAAAAAAATAACAATCAAAATAATGGGATCAAAGTTGATATAAAAATCAAATTTTAAAGGATGAAATTGAAGAAAAAAAGATTCAAAATAAAATATATAACAAAAAAATTGAAGATCAAATTTGATATAATCAACAAATAACATTATATTTTTAAATTTTTTACAACTTTTGAAAAGCATACTATTCCATCCAAAATTAAAATCATAAAAAACACTTCTTAAAAAATTAAACCAAAGTATTTTTTTTATTAATCACCTTTTTAATTACTAAATAAACATGAAAAAGTTCCGAAGATAGCCTAATTAAAAAACTATTTTACATAAAAATTGGTGGCCAAAGAAAGTCAACAATATCATGCCACCGAATTTGTGATGAAGATTGTCAGCAAAGACATGCCACAAAAGTTTAATCCAGAAAAACATGCAGAAAAGTCGATGATAATGGTTACGGGACACACATGCAAGGCATACTATTAGCTGTAAAGAAGATCTGTAAAGATTTCCTTTGACTAAATTACTTCACCATTATTGTAGAAATAAGCATACTCTGATTTAATAATAAACCACCTTTGCATTATTCAATGGAAGCCACCTTCGAAAAGTATGGTTGCAATTCTATTTACACGTGTATGGATGGAAATAATAGCAGACTCCATTTTTTGAGGTTAATTTATTAATAAAAATATATATATATTCTATGTGTATAAGGTAAAGATTATAATGTCCAATTATATCTCCCGGATGAATCATAAAAATAGAATGGAAAAATAATAGAAGCTTAAAGATGATAATTACTCTCAACAATAGCATTTATATAAACCTAAAATTATATTTTCCATTCTCACTTAGACAACACAGTCTAAAACTACTAATCCAAGTACTGTTTAAAGATAATAGGATCAATATTAAAAAATAATATAAATTATATCTTAAAATCTCATCTAAAAACTTAAATTTTTAAATTGAATTGATTATTTAATATGATATCAAAACCTTGATAACTAAATTGTTACAAACTCAAATCAAACATATATATATATATATATATATATATATATATATATATATATATATATATATATATAAGTGTTGGTATCCTCTTTGATCATATATCTAGCTACTAGGCATAAGTTTATACCCATTTGAATGAATTTTATTCCTCCCCTTTTCACCGAAAGCAAAGGCTAGTTATTTGAGGGGAAATTGTCATAAAAAGGGGGTGTCAAAATTTGAATTTTATTGCTGTAACCCGTAAAGAAAGTGCTCATGGAAAGCAGCAGTTCATATGAATCTTGAAAGCAGCTCTCATAATTGACTTGTACGAGAGCAAATCAGATCCCAGGCAAGATCGAAGTTTACTTAACTGGTAATTTTAGAAAACAATATAAATTATATTTTAAAATTTTATTTAATAATTTAAATTATTAATTGAATTAATATTTTAATATAATATTAGAGTTTTTCAAACGGTCACGAATTTAAGTCTTACCATTCTTATTTATTTGATAAAAATAAATACAATATAACATGGACATGTGTAAATTTCCAGCTCAAAAAATTCTCTCAAGGGAATGTATTAAAAAATAATATATATTAAAAGAATATATTAAAAAATAATATAAATTATATCTTGAAATCTCAACTAAAAACTTAAATTTTAAAATTAAAAAAGGTTATTTAATAATCATCATTTCAACAGAAGTTTCTGGAGCCATAATGCACCCAATAGCTGTTCTAGAAACTGGTGAAAATTACTCAAGCTTATAACATTTGTATGGAAGCCATTTCATCAGACCGTTGAAAATCGTAAGATCTCTCACTACTAGAATTCGATCTTATATTTACCGATGGAATTTGGAACGCAAGATTTGCCTTCACAGGCTAGAGTTTCTGAGATGATATTATATATGTTATGCAAAGAACGCAAACTGAATACAATTTGTATTCATTGTGGTAATTAATGGAGTGCGAAGATATAAATCATTTGTTTTTTTTTTTTTTCTCAATTTCCTTTCTCAAATTAAGGAGGTTTGGGTCTTTTCTATTAAAGAAAAGTTGTTTGAGGACTGGCAGCCGGATGGTTGCCTTTTGTTTTCATCAATTCAAGACTCAGAAAGCTTATTTAATAAATTATATACTAAATTTTATTTAATAATTTAAATTTTTTTATTAAGATAGTTTCTTAGCATTATATAAAAATTTTATTAATCAACTGATTATATATAATTTTATTAATCAAATCATTACGAATTTAAATTTTATCATCATGGAGGAGGATGACACAAAACCGTACTGAAGTTTCCTGCTTGGATTAACAAGAATGTCAATATAGGCTATTTTTTGTGTCATTATTTTCCTATGGTCTTTGACTCTTTGTCTCTTTGAGGAACACTCCCGACAAACAGTTGAGATTTGCGTCGGTGACATTAGGATGGGAAGCACATGTTGTTTTTATGTCTTAAAAGGTACATTTAAAAAACTTTGAATTTTTTTATTTAAATTAATATTTTTTAGATTATTTGATATTATAATGTAAAAATAATTTTAAAAAATATTATTTTAATACATTTCCAAGTAAAAAACACTGTAAAAAAAAATCGTTACCGTATTCTCAAATATCTACTTAATTACAATCCCTTAAAACTAAAAAATAAAATAACATAACACTCATATGAACAACAGAAGATAGCTAGAGTATATAGTCTAGCTAATTAAACACTTTATTTATTTTGCATCAACTTCATTACGATAATACAATTTAAAACCCGACAGGAATTAAAACCTCGTTATCAGACCAATATATGGTTGTTGACATGTTATGAGAACTTCATAGTTTATTTTTCTTACATGAAATGTTCTCCTATCATATTACCATCCATGATCATAAAGATACTACTAGCTGTCGGTCGACACTTTACTGGCTTCTAATCCGTAGTGTTCCATTCTCAAGGGATTTCACTATTCCACTTGTAAGCATTACTGTGACCCGGGAGGTGGCTTCTTTCCAGGTGGTGGCTTGACCGGGCCACGTGGTGGCTTGACCGGGCCACGTGGTGGCTTCATCGGGCCAGGTGGTGGCTTGACCGGGCCACGTGGCGGCTTCATCGGGCCACGTGGCGGCTTCATCGGGCCACGTTGTTGCGTGGAAGCGTCGAGTGTCCTGTATGGACCTGCAAGATTTACTCACACGTGTTAACGTGCTATGAAAATTATCACAAACTCAGTAAATAGACGGTGCCGTGATGAAAATACTGTTAACAGAGGAGAAAGCAAAATATGGAGGAGCAGCTCATAGATCAAAGCAGAGGCATAGATGCAGCGTTATACATAAACATATACTCCCATATGAACTGTTATCTGAACATATATTCGAATAAATAAATATGAACTAGGTAGGTGCATGATTATCTTAAATCAAAAGATCAATGGAAAAGAAAGCAGATAGAAAGGTGGGTTCACCTTCATGGGATAATTCTAGAGCAGTGGTAGTGGAAAAGGAAGAGAAGGCAACGGCGGCCAACAGAATGCATATGATAAGAAAGGCCTTCATCTTGGAAATATTGCTTTGTGTTTAAAATGGCTATTGCCCTCTTCTCTGCACTCTTATTTATAGCCACTACCACCAAAAATATCTAGGTGCTACTAATATTTTTTTAATATAATTTTTTTAAAAATAAATTACAGGAGAATTGATTTGATGTGATATAATTAATTTGATGAGTCTTGTTGCATATGTACAGCGTTACGGTGATTATCCTCTCGGATCGGGATCATCGAGAATAATATGGGTGGAAAGGATATGGAATTCTTGTCTTTTATCAGTAAAAAAAAAAATATAAGAGTTTGTGTGTCTAAGATATAAGAAAAGTACTTCTTAGTAAGGAGGTCTTTATCTTATCAGATTAAAAACAAAACCGTTCTAATGCCAACATAAAAAAATAAACTATCTTTTTATTTAATATCATGAATATGTCTTACTTATAAGTTCATAATCTTGTATATTAAAAGAAAAAAAAAATTAAAATTTTAATATCAAGAATATGTCTTTTGTATAAGTTCATAATCTCATGTATTATAATAAATAAAATAAAATGTTTTTGGTATTTTTAAAATGTAGACCAAAATCTTTTCAAAGTTTACAAATTTGTTGTAAAATCCATATATTATTTAAAAAAAAAACATGTCAAAATATTTTAGATTTTTTAAAAAATAAAAGTTTAAATAACTTTAGGATTTTTAGCCATATGAAAGAAAAAAAAATTTATTATTTTTTAGGCTTCGTTTAACAAAAACTCTATTTTCTTTGTAATAAAACTACTAAATATATCTTAATAGGTGTTTGTCAAACACACCCTAAAACCTGAAAACCTTTTAACAAAATTTATGGCAAACCAAACATGGTATTAAAACCTTTGACCCATTTTTTTTACTTTACCCGATCAAGTTGACTCGACTGGGTTGACCCGAGATTTTTGGTTTGACCATCAATCGAGCTAGAAATCCTAGCTTGACCTGAAAACAACCTAAAAACAAAACCAAAGCCAAAAAATTAATTAAACACCCAAAACATTAAAAAAAATTCAAAAGAACTTGAGCAAAATGGATCAAATACACAAAAAAAAAACAAATAACACCAAGAACTATCAAGAAAATCGAACAAACCCAGCAACATAAAATCCAAAACAAACCAAATTTGGTCAAAATGAAGGCATATACATGTTGGAAATCATGCAAACATCGATAATCTGACATCTATTTACTTCGATTATCACTTAAACATAACAATTTTGTCAAAATAGATTTCAGTTATAAACCAAAACTCTAGGATTGAAAACCGTTAAAATCATATTATTGATGCAAATAAACACTGAATTAATGGTTAATCATATAAGAAAGGGTTGTATGCAAGGAAATGGATCGAAATTGATCCGAATCTATGGGCTAAGGCAACGTTCTTCTCAAGAACACAAAGAACATTGCCTAAAAAACCTAGAAAAGTTCCTAGTCAAGGCATGTATTTTTTTTGTTTATAAAACATACTCTTTTTATCTCAAAAAGTCAAAATAACATACACAAACATGTTTGAACCAAAAAACTAACAAAAAAAACATCAAAGCATCAAAATCAAGCATGAGGTACCAAATCAAAAAAACTATCAACTTAAATCAACATATATGTTGATGCAATATGGATTCAAAATTGATTTTCTAAACTCATGAAGTGCATAAGCAAACCTAACAAGCCCAGGATAAACATCATTGTTTTAACATGCATAACTTAAGTTAAACAAAATTAAAATGACATTGTATATGAAAAACAAACTTAAATAACAACTTTCATGTATAAAAAATATTATAAAAAACACTTCAAAATAGCTTCTTTAAATAAAAGCACAGCAATAAAAAGGTAAATGCAACATCATTTGTTAAACATTTCAAACCTCTTTTCTATGCTTGTAAACATGAATATAAAACCAAATAAATAAATAAAACAACAAAAGCAGTTCACAAAGGATCTACTTTTGGATCAACAATGTATACCTAAAACAACTACTCTCTCTTGGCTTTTCTTTGGAAAATATTGCCTCATACAAACTTGCAAAACTTAAGAAAAGTTTTGTTTAGACTCTTAGACCCATGCACTTATGTTTTTTATTGATATTTTTATTCCTTTTTTTTCTTTTTTTCTTTTTTTCTTCCCCTCTTTTTCAGCCTTTTTTGATCTTAAGGAAGGTATTTCTAGGGTTTTGGGAGGTCTTGAATCCATTTTTAACCTCTTTATTTTGAGGGAAATGATGTAAACCCTTGATAAGAATCCATTAAGGAGCCTTTATATGTGAACACACGAAAACCAAATCAGTTTTTGCATTAGGTTGCATTGTCAGGGTTGACTGAGTTGTCCATTTTCAAGGTCTCGTTGAAGCAATTATGACATCGTCGTCTGAAACCAGCTGAAGGTGGTAGAGGGGGTGCACACCTTTCATTTGGATCCAACTTTGCTCAATTTAAAAGTTAGTAACTCCACATTCATTCGTTTGAAGTTGTCGATTCGATCAGCCAAAACTGTCAAAATAGAGATGCAAGCTTATAAAAGATGTGTCATTCACCTTCTCTTCATTAAGTCTGAACGACAGTCATTTAGGGTTCTTAATTTAGGATTTGGTATATTTCAATTGAGCAATTGTTCTTCCAATTGCTTTTAATTATACCTATAATTGCCTCTAAACATTTAATTTCATGCAATTTCACCATTGTCAAACTCAATTGCCAGCCCTAAAGTTGACTGTTATTTTCATTTTAATCCTTGGTTCTAAATTTGTGCATTTCAACCCTCAATTGACCAAAAAAAACTTTTAATTTCTTCAATTCGGCCTATAATTAGGTTAATTTCAGCCTTTACATTCACACGTTTTTTTCAGTTTGGTCCTTGGTTTTGGATTTCTTACATCAAGTTCTTAATTGTCAGGCAAACTTTGTTATTTATGCAATTAAGTCCCTGATCTAATCAAATTAACTCCAAAAAATTACAATTCAACTAATAGACTTTAATTTCTTCCAATTAAAGCCTAAATTAACTTCAAAAATCAAATTTTCTTGCAATTAATCCTTTAATAAATTCAATTAAACCTTGAAAATTTTCAATGAAGTCCTAAACATTCAATTTTAAATTTTTCTTCTTAAATTAAATTTTATTTGTCAATAAAGACTTCATCAGTCGAAGATACCCTTTCAAAATTTTTAATCTTATATATTTTGATCTTCCTCAACAAACAATTTCAGTATATTCTTCTCATATATATATATATATGAACTACTCATCTTAACATATAAAATTCAAAGTTTTTTAAATCTACTTTATAAAACATAAATATATATTTGTGCCCGCCCATGTAAATCTTGCAGGTGTATATAATATGGCAAAACTTGTTCATCCACGATAAACCGATAAACACCTAAAATTTTTTTAGAAATTAGCCGATCATTTTAGCAGTCAGTTAAACAATAATGGTTATAAATTAACCACTAGTTTTTGCTATAAACATACACACTCATATAGCTTGTTTAATTGTAATATCTGCAAGATAATTTGAACCTATATATTATACAAGCTATTATAAATGCAAAAATACATCAAAATCACCGTTTCTTTATTATACTTTAATTGTTCTTAATTGTAAAATTTGCAAGAGAATTTGAACCTATATGTTTTACAAGTTATTATAAGTCAAAAAACACATCAAAATCATCATTCATTGGTTATATTATAATTGATGCTATTAAAACCTTTGTATTCTAACACAAGAGTATTTAATCTCATTCTCACTACACTTAAACACCTTCAAATTTGTTAAGTGATATCTTGTAAGATATAGAAATATTAGAAATTTGAGTTCTATTATCTATTCTATTGAGAGAGTTAATCATGATAACATAATCACTCATGTATACCTTTAAAAGTTAGGTGAAAAAATTCTTAGAATTGGTGAGGTGTTTCCACCAATGAATAATCTTGAAGATGACATATCTTCGAGTGGAAAAAAAATCTCAAAGAGAAAAATCTTTAAGTGTTATGAAAAATGAGTTGAAAAACACTTTCTAGTATTTGTCTATGCCATGAAAAATGAGTTGGAAAATAACTTATTAATGCTGTGATTTATTTTTTCAAGTTTATTAAAAGAATGAGGATTGAATTTGACAGATAAAAAAATTGAAGGATGATGAAATTAAAAAAAAATATTTTTATTTCATAATTATGTCAAGTAACACAAATAGTAATTAAAAGAATGGAGACCAAATCTGATATATTAAAAAATTTAATTAAGAAAAGAGTAAGAGAAAAAAAATAATAATCAAAAGAATAAGGATCAAAGTTGATAGAAAAATCAAATTAAATCAAATTTTAAGGGATGAAATTAAAAAAAATATCAAAATAAAATATATAACAATTAAAAAATTAAAGATTAAATTTGATATAATCAACAAATAGTATTATATTTTTGAATTTTTTATAACTTCTAAAAAGCATACTATTCCATTTAAAAGTAAACCAAATCATTTTATTTTTACTAGAAAGTTTTTTTTTTTTGTTAATGACCTTATATTTTGTATGTTTTTACAACTTCTGAAAAGCATACTATTCCACCGAATTTGTGATGAAGATTGTCAGCAATGACATGCCACAAAAGTCGATGATAATATGTATACTTTGATTAGCATGCAACTGATGCAAGGCATACTATCTATAATTAGCTGTAAAGAAGATCTGTAAAGATTTCTTTTGACTAAATTACTTTAGCATTATTGTAGAAATATGTATACTTTGATTTAATAATAAACCTTTTTAAGCTAAGTGTTTCTTCTCATTTCTTTGCATTATTCAATATAAACCACCTTCTATTTACACGTGTATGGATGAAAATAATAACAAACTCCATTTTTTGAGGTTAATTTATAATTAATAAAAATATATATTCTATGTGTATAAGGTAAAGATTATAACGTCCAATTATATCTCCCGGATGAATAGGATGGAAAAAAAAAAAGGCTTAAAGATGATAATTACTCTCAACAATACCATTTATATAAACCTAAAATTATATTTTTCATTCTCATTTAGATATAAAACACCGGAAAATTATTTATAAACTCCAATATTTCTTGAGGACAGCCCTAAAACTGGTAATCCAAGAACTGCTTAGAGTGTTTGGTTTGAAGGTTGTTTTGGTTTTTTTTTGAGATCCATACAAAAAAATATGCATTGTAAAAGCATAATCATGGAAATTAATTGGAAAGAAAATAATAATAATTGTAAAAGCATAATCATGGAGGAGGATGACACAAAACCGTACTGAAGTTTCCTGCTTGGATTAACAAGAATTAATGTTCAATATACGCTATTTTTTGTTTCATTATTTTCCTATAGTCTTTGACTCTTTGTCTCTTTGAGGAACACTCCCGACAAACAGTTGAGATTTGCGTCGGTCGCATATTAGGATGGCAAGCCTATATTGTTTTTATGTTTTATAAAGTACATTTAAAAAACTTTGAATTTTTTTTATTTAAATTAATATATTTTTATATTTTTTAGATATTTTGATATGATGATGTGAAAAATAATTTTTAAAAATAATTTAAAAAAAAACACTTTAAAAAACAACTGTTATCATATTCTTAAATACCAATTTAATTACATTCCCTTAAAACTTAAAAAAAAAAAAAAGGCATGTATAACACTCATATGAACAACAGAAGATAGCTAGAGTATATGGTCTAGCTAATTAAACACTTTATTTATTTTGCATCGACTTCGTTACGATAATACAATACAAAACCCGACAGGAATTAAAACCTCGTGATCATACCAATATATGGTTGTTGACATGTTATGAGAACTTCATAGTTTATTTTTCTTACATAAAATGTTCTCCTATCATACTACTAGCTGTCGGTCGACACTTTACTGGCTTCCAATCCGTAGCGTTCCATTCTCAAGGGATTTCACAATTCCACTTGCAAGCATTACTGTGACCCGGGAGGTGGCTTCTTTCCAGGCGGTGGCTCGACCGGGCCACGTGGTGGCTTCGGGTCACGTGGCGGCTCTACCGGGCCACGTGGCGGCTTCGGGTCACGTGGCGGATCGACCGGGCCACGTGGCGGCTTCATCGGGCCACGTTGTTGCATGGAAGCGTCAAGTGTCCTGTATGGACCTGCAAGATTTACTTACACGTGTTAACGTGCTATGAAAATTATCACAAACTCAGTAAATATACGGTGCCGTGATGAAAATACTGTTAACAGAGGAGAAAGCAAAATATGGAGGAGCAGCTCATAGATCAAAGCAGAGGCATAGATGCAGCGTTATACATAAACATATACTCCCATATGAACTGTTATCTGAACATATATTCGAATAAATAAATATGAACTAGGTAGGTGCATGATTATCTTAAATCAAAAGATCAATGGAAAAGAAAGCAGATAGAAAAGGTGGGTTCACCTTCATGGGATAATTCTAGAGCAGTGGTAGTGGAAAAGGAAGAGAAGGCAACGGCGGCCAACAGAATGCATATGATAAGAAAGGCCTTCATCTTGGAAATATTACTTTGTGTTTAAAATGGCTATTGCCCTCTTCTCTGCACTCTTATTTATAGCCACCACCACCAAAAATATCTATGTGCTATTAATATTTTTTTTAATATAATTTTATTAAAAAAAATTATGTGAAAATTGATTTGATGTAATTTAATCAATTTGATGAGTCTTGTTGCACGTCTACAGTATTATGGCGATCATCCTCTCAAATTGGGATCGTCAAGAATGATATGGGTAGAAAGGATAAGGAATTTTTTTCCTTTATCAGTAAAAAAAAAAGAAGAAAAGTTTTTGTGTCTAAGGTATAAGAAAAGTCTTTTTTAATAAGGAGATATTTATCTTATCAGATTAAAAACAAAATTGTTCTAATGCCAACATAAAAAAATAAACTATCTTTTTATTTAATATCAGGAATATGTCTTACTTATAAGTTCATGATCTTGTATATTAAAAGAAACAAAAAAAAATCTTTCTAAATTTTAATATCAGGAATATGTCTTTCGTATAAGTTCATAATCTCATGTATTAAAATAAATAAAATAAAAAATTTTGATATTTTTAAAATGTAGACCAAAATCTTTTCAAAGTTTACAAATTTATTGTAAAATCCATATATTATTTTAAAAAAAACATGTCAAAATATTTTAGATTTTTTTAAAATAAAAGCTTAAATAACTTTAGGATTTTTAGCCATATGCAAGAAAAATATATATTTTTTATTATTTTTTAGGTTTCGTTTGACAAAAACTCTATTTTCTTTGTAATAAAACTACCAAATATATCTTAATGGGTGTTTGCCAAACACACCCGAAAACCCTTTAACAAAATTTATGGCAAACCAAACATGGTATTAAAACCTTTGACCCATTTTTTTTTACTTGACCCGATCAAGTTGACTCAACTAGGTTGACCCGAGATTTTTGGTATGACCATCAATCGAGCTAGAAATCCTAGTTTGACCCGAAAAGAACCTAAAAACAAAACCAAAGCCAAAAAATAAATTAAACACCCAAAACATTAAAAAAAATCAAAACAACTTGAGCAAAATGGATCAAACACAAAACAAAATTAATAACACCAAGAACTATCAAGAAAATCAAACAAACCCATCAACATAAAATCCAAAACAAACCAAATTTGGTCAAAATGAAGACATATACATGTTGGAAATCATGCGAGGATCGGTAATTGTTATTTATGCAACATAAGATTTAATTGTTATTTATGCAATTAAGCCCCTGATCTGACCAAATTAACTTTAAAAAATTGCAATTCGACCCATAGACTTTAATTTCTTTCAATTAAAGTCTAAATTGACTTCAAAAATCAAATTTTCTTGCAATTAAGCCTTTAATAAATTCAATTAAATTTTGAAAATTTTCAATTGAGTCCTAACATTTAATTTTAAATTTTCCTTCTCAAATTGAATTTTCTTTGCCAATAGAGACTTCATCAATCAAAGATAACCTTTCAAATTTTTTAATCTTATATATTTTGATCTTCCTCAACAAACAATTTCAGTATATTCTTCTCATATATATATATATATATATATATATATATATATATATATATATATATATATATGAACTACTCATCTTAACATATGTTCACATAAATATGAACCACATACATGCATATCTTAAATCATACTATCAATGAGGAGAAAATAAGATTATAATTATTGTTATTTTGCTTTATTCCATCGTATATCACCTCAAAAAAATTGGTCCTAACACATTTTACAAAGGCTTTATGTATGATTATAGGAAAATTACTACACGTCAAAAATATTACTAGCTACTTTAATTTTAGCTTCCAAGTTACAACGTTACAATAGTCTCCAACTTTCGTGTCCCTTTCTGACCTCAAAACAATTACTACGTTAATATTACCAGTAGACTTTACTCTCTATACACATTGCGTTGTTGGATCCTCATATACTGAACTTGTTTCTATGCATGTTGACTCCAAGCCGACACAAAAGAATCATTTATACTCCAAGTCAATACTTACTCCGACTTGCTTGTCTCTTTATACACGGAAGGCATCTTCGTGTATTCATCCTAAGTTCATGTCATGCCACACTATAATTACTCTCCAAAATATTCCAAAAAAACCGAATAAAAAATTGAAAACTAATGAAATATTTGAAAAACCAGCATCTTGCGACTTATTTCATTGGCTTGGTCATAGGTTTTACAAAATGGTTTTTCACTTTTTAGATAAACCTAAAATTATACTTACTTATTCTCACATAAACATAAGACACACCAAACATGTAATATATTTATTACACATATACGATATCGTGGTGATCATCCTTCCTAATCAGGATTCTTCGATGTAGGTGAAAAGAAATTATTATTTTCATGAGAACATCCAAGCAACCCTCTTCCATTTCATTCTCATTGGTCTTTGTCGTGATTTTGCTGGCTATGCGTTCATTTATAATGGTTTCAAGCAAATATCATTATCAATGGATGCTGCCTCGCGAATCCAGACCTTGCCCAGCCGAGTGGGCGAAACAATTTAAAATGTTTGAATTTTTTCCTCAACATTCCAGTCAAAAGATTTTTAAATTATTTTTCAACAAATATTTAATAAAAAATTAATATAAAATATCTTTCTTTTTTAAAATACTTACATTTTATACCATTTGAAATTAATATAAAGATCCTTGTAACAAAACAAATGATTTCTATAACAAGAACAATATCTAAATTAAAAATAAAATAATTAATTCAATTTTATTTCAAACATAAGTTTTCTATTAAATTCAAATTTCCTTCCGAATCAAATTCAATTTGGCATCTCATTTGATTCCAAACATGGTGTCCAAGGTTGATTGTGGCGTTTGCATGGTATATCGTAAGGCAGTGAAACCTGAAATATTTTGTGCATCCAAGGAAATGGCCGCCTAGTTGATGTGGTTTTCAGGTTCAAGGTGCGCCGATGCAAGAAAAAAGACTCTAATGCTAATCCCGTGCCAGAATGATAGTGCATCTACTGTTCAAATTAGGATTCAAGTTTGTGCAACGAGCCATACAAGATTAAATAAATTGTTTTTAAGAAACAAATAATAAATAACAACCATCGATTATAAATGACTACAGAGAGGCCCTCCGAAGAATGAATATACCCAGTGGCTATGTATAGATGTGCAAATAGTAAGGCATGCACGGCAGAAATGGCCTTTTTCTGATATGAGAAACAACTATTGGTGTTCAAACCTTAGAAAGGGCTGATATGGCTGGCCATCCTTAGCAGAACCTCAGGAACTAGTCGCCTTCTCGGAGGTGCCGTAGCATCCTTCGCTAGAGCTTCCTCATCACCAGCATGTATCACAGCGACCAGATGGCTGAACATTTCATCCTTACCGCCTCTTAGAGGATCCTGAATGATGTGACCCAATCATTAGGTTGAGTTGGATTCTCAGTGTCATGAACGAGTTTCGACAGCCAAGTACATGAGATTATTAGTTGTCAATATGCCTAAAATCATATGATGCTATGCCAATTTAAATGAGATTCAGTTTAATCTAGGTGATTAGAAACAGAATATCAGCGGCATCTAATGAAGTGGTAGCAGGATTTGATTGATTAAAAAATGCACAATTTAGCTGAGAACATTAAACCAATCATAACAACAATAAAACGATACGTTGTCAGCACTTACTTGAAGAAACAAGTCTGTATGGGTTTTTCCATCAAACAAAATTAGCTCAGCTTGTGCTCCTAACCTTTGAAGAGCAGCTGCAAAATCTATACTGCGAACAGAATAAAAAAAAGATATGTGAATATAACGTAGTGAATTGTCCAGGAAATTGAAATTAATGTTAAATTTCTCACTAGAACATCTAAATCCAAAGGGATTATGAGGCAACTTCGTCTCTAATTTCAGTGTCCTCATAATTTTCAGATTGAAATTGTATGGATATCTGAGACATTAAGGAGGCTGATTGTTTCTAAATTAAATAACCCTTTTTTTTCTCATACAAGGCATTGAATGGAATTACGATATCAAACTTGATGTCTATTGAACTATAATCCACTTATATATCTTTGTGATATGAAGCACATCATTGATGCCAAAAACAAGATATTCTAACCTGGCAGATGATGGTATTGAATAATCTGCTGTTCCATGAAAGAGAATAATAGGAGGCAGAAGAGAAACAGCATTTCCAATGCTTGGGTCTTCTAGTCTAAGTTCAGGAGAAAAAGATTGCAAGGATTCTTCACCTTCCATCATGCTGTAACCACAAGTCAGAAAAAAACCTTATTCAGGAAAAATACAGGCAATAATTACATACTAGCATAATTCATCGGTAAATAGTGATCAGCATCCAGTGAGCTTATAAACAAACGTTACCTTAGAAAAAGAGCACGATACAGGCCACGGTTGTTGAAATGATCCACTAAATTGCATAAATTGTACCTGTTCAGTGTTTCCAGGTAATCCATGTATGAATTATACACCATAATGCCATAAACAAGCAGATAAGAAAGAGATGCTGAAACAAACAAATTACAGATGTTGAAACCAAAAATCCTCTATATATCATCGAATACACCAATGACTCATGAGTAATTTGAAGTGTACTGAACCAGACAGTGTTTTCTCTAAGACATCGCACTTTATTTTCCAAGTTATTTTGATCAATTGTTTATAAAACAAGATGACCAAAATTTTGAAAAGAAAATGATAACATAGCAGAGAACAAAGTACTGCAAAGGAAATTTTGTTGATTGATGTCCTTATGCTGGATTGAGTGCCATTTATGTACAGAGCACACACAGATGCTTAATTACTAGTGGAACTGGCAGAGGTAATGACACTACTCATTATCATGAGATTGTTGAAATATATACGCAGCCAAAGTGGTTAGGAAAACAGTTTATAGTGCTAAGGTGTTTAAACATAACCATTGATCCCACAATTTGGTAATATCATAAGCACATATTTCTCTCTTTTTAACCAAGCCGCTCATTATAAGCAAAACAAACCAGTAAACAGTATGGATCTTCTGAAAGAAACAGAAATCACATTGGTGACTCTTACTCTCAATAAATCATTCCACTTGTAAATGGTAAATAATGCTTTCCTTGATTTTAGTGAACTTCCACAAGATTCATGAAATAGTAACAGATGAAAGCTTACCCTCCAGATAAACCAAAATATGCCTTTATCTGAGAGACACTCCAGGAGATCCCCTCCTCTCCCTTAGCTTCTCTTATTGCTTGTTCCAAGAGGGCACAAGCAGAAATGTGTGCACCAGCGGATTGTCCCATTAGATAGATCCTACACAATAATAAGCATGATGAAATCAGGGAAATAGTTTTAAGATAAGAAGCAACATGGAAGAACAAAGAAAAAATTATCCTATCACCTGTTAGGGTCACCTCCATATTCAGAGATGTTGTTACAAATAAATGAGATCCCCTGAGATGCATCTGCAACCATATCACCAATGGTTCCCTGGGGAAAATTTCTGCAAAAGCATGTCGAACAAGTATGGTTGATGGAGGTAGACAATAAGTGGGCAATATGCAAGCAAGAAAATGTAAGTTCAGGATAAGTACTATTGCCAAAATAGAAAAGGCTCACGTTCTTCAAGCTATCATAAGTAAAGATGTCCCTTGAAAATTTAAATGTGTTCTCCCTCCCACGATAATGGATTTACATGATTAAAAACCAAGAACTACAATATGGTTCTGCATAAATTGAAACCAAATACCTGTAATCAATACATGCCACTATGATGTCTCTTTCTGCCAACTGTTGTCCTAGTAGACATCCCCATGCTTTATACCTAGATCAGCATGAACACACAGCAATTTAATTTAAGACACAATGAATGGCCTCGTATCAAGCAAGAAAATTCATGACCATGTCATATTCTTGGGTCTAGTCCTGCATGCTTGAGGCTGTTTTGTATCAAGTAGCAATACTCCAAATGGAAAAAAGATTCATATATGGTATTAACAAATTGTGCCTTGGGCAGCTTACAAATGAATAAAGTGAAATCATCACAAAATCCAAGATGAAAATTGGAGAAATTCAAACTATGCAAATTCATCATGAACTCGAAAGGAAAGTCAGCCAGCTACTTAAGATGGCTCACCCAATAATCCAGGCACCACCTGTGACAAATGCCACAACTGGCTTTGGTCCATCTAATGTTTTTGGTAAATAGAGATCCAACCTGTAAAATCACCAATGCATTAGCAAAATATAGCTTGGAGTCTCTGATGTATGGCATGCACAAGTTTAAAGGTTATGGAAAAAAGATAAAAACAGATTCAAATACCTGTTTCTTGGTTGATCACCATAAACAATACTCCGTCGAACCTGACTTGAGAAGAAATAATAATATGCAACTGCAGAGATCAAAGGCAAGTTATTTTTCATCAATCTAATCACTTCACAGAATCAAAAAAAGGAATTTCCCACAACTTCTTGAGAAGCACAACATTCAAGATTTCCCTGCCCATCTAATTATGATCTCCAACTTATAGTCAGATACATAGTTGGACATATCATTGAAAGAAATGTAAAGGTTACTTGTTAGAGGCACTGGAACTAAAGAAATTAATCTCTGAAGTTATCAACAAGGGAAAAGAAAGGAAAAAAAACAAATAACAACGTGCAGAGTATGATCAATGCACAAAATCGTACCAAGATATTTACAATTGGTAGTTTAATGATCGGGTTTCCAAGTGAAAAAAGGTAGAAAATAGATCTAGATATGAAAAGCTCGGCAGGTTCCATTTAAAGTTCATGAAACTTGACCAGTTTAATTCATCTGAAGTAAGACAGCAGAAAACAGAATCTTTTTCCATAAAGAATTCTCATTTCTCTAAATTTGCTTACATTACATGTAGGGAGATTAATTTCACTGCTGAAACAAAAAAGGCTGATTCACAACCACAAGCTTATAATCATTAGCTAATGCTCATGTAACACAAATGCACACCTTGAAGAAAGCCAGGCATAAGTAGAGCAGCATAAAAACCAAGTGCTGCTAATCTCGTGATCCACCGGTAGCCTACCCTGAATGAAAACAAATGATTAAAACATGACATAATGCAAATGAAAATGAGCAACAATAAAATAAATAAATAAATCTTCTTTATTCCCCATCTCCTCTTCTTGAAATACTAACAATGTTAACCAAATCAATCATGACCAAGATAAGATCCAGCACATGCGATAACAAAAATCTGTCCAAGCAAGTTAACCAGAAGGAGGCAGAAAGGGTGGCTATACAAACAAGAAAATCATCAGATTCCCATGCCCTAGTTTTCCAAGATTTCATGTTTCTCACTCAAAACAAACTAACGCTAGCTATCCACAGCAGTTGTTAGAAAGGAATCACCACCCTTTCACACATCACCATGAGCTAAAAACAAAGCAGTAGCTAAATAAAAAAGAGGCCAGGACCACCAGGCCACCATGGCTCCACCATGAATAACACAAGTAGAGCTCTCCAAATTGATCTCAACACAAGTTACCATAAAATGATCATACCATAAATGCATACATAAGCAAGCAAGATAAAAATTAATTTTTTTTCTTTTATTTCTGTTTGAATGAACATCAGAAAAAAAAAATCCTTTTTCCTTTCAATATGGATCTTTCCCTTTTTTGTATCATCAAACAAGGAGAATAAACCTTCAATAAGAATACTCTAACTTAAATAAATAAATACAAATTCAAGCAAAATATTCCTATACAGTAACAAATACACGTATAGATAAATGCATACATAAGCAAGCAAGAAAAAAACTGCTAGTAATGCTAAATGATACTCAAAGAGACGATATGTTACCCGAGGTATCGGAGAAGAGTGATGGTGAGGCGAGTGATCATGTAAGTCTCAGCGGCAGCGTGACCGATATCTCGACTATAAGATCGCCGCATATCCGGCTTACCGGGAACTCGTCGCCGCGGCATTTGTTTGAAACTACCGCTACTACTGGAATACCGAGAAAGAAGCGGTTTAGCGTCCGTTTGATCGTTGCCGCTCAGTTTGGATTCAGTTCCGAATGAACGGTTGCGATTTGGTGCCGGATCTGATGACGACATCGTGGCGATTAGATTTGGATGATGGTGATGAAGTGTGTTGTTGGTGGAGTGACAACGTTTGAGCTTGAAGCAGTGGGTGAACGAAATGACTGAAAATGGATGGGCAGACGTCATTTCTCCAATTTTAAAGAAGGAATAATGGACTGTGGAGCTTGACAAAACTCCATTAGCCGCAACTCTGCAGTTACTCTTCCCAGGAAGAGGCCCCCTTGCCTGCTCTCTTTTGGAACATCAAGTGATTTTTTTCCATATAATTATCTTGTTTCTTTAATATCTTTATTTATATATATATACACACACACACAAACACAATAATCAAACACAACCTAAATAAATTATCACATTATAATAATCTTATTTATACGTAATTTACTTAAATAGCATTCTATCTTAATTATCATATTCAATAATATTGAAACTCGGTATCGTCTATTTTGGTGTGAGAAAAAAACACATTCAATAGCTCAAACTACAAAAACACTCCATCGTTTCACGTGTTTTGATTTGCTTTACAGATCAACTCACTAATATAATATAATCAATCCATGCAAAATGGGCATCCTATGTGCTTCGGTCAACGGTCAAGATCAAAATTATGAAGAAACACGGTATAAATCGGTGCATGAGTTGCCTGCCAGATAGAAGAAATCTTGCGCCAAGGGGTTTTTTCCGCCATGACTGAAAGTGACTCGTGCATGGAACACTCTTGCAAGCAAACTTTACTCTTCTTTCTTGAGAACAGATCATGTAAGGCAATTCCTGCACGTAATTAAGCAGACCTGGCGAACTTCATTTTCAACTAGTATAGATGGCTGGCAGACGCTATCTTCGGGTCAGACTAAATTATTTTTAAGATAAGAAATAAGTTTAGGTTCTGCTAAATTCTTTCACAAACTACCTGTTTGACCCGGATTTCAAATTAAAATTGTAAAGGAGTTTTTCTAATATTATCTAGATGATTTTAAATATCTAAAATCAACTCGAATGATTAATAAAAATATAATTTAATTTTTTTAAAAAAATTAAAAATGGCTTTTATTTGTTTGCAAACATTTAGATGTTGACATATTGGATCGATTTGGATCAGTTGATTTAAGTTGTTAAACCTGCAATATAAATCATGAACTCTACTAGGTTATATAATTTTTTTATGAAACTGTTTTTATTTAATTATATGATGTAAAAAATATAACACTTGTAAAATCAAACATTAGCTCAATAATCAGGGCATTTGTTTTAGAATGTTATAATCCTATAGAAAGCAAATCAAAATAAATTATAAAGTTCAATTCTCAATCAATCCAATATTAGAAAAAGAAATTTTAAAAAAAGTTCAAGAAATTAATCTGAGTTAGTCTATTAAACTCATGAATCGGGTCATGAATTCCATCAGATTTGATGACTTTAGTTAACTCATCAAACTTATGATCTGGAGTCATGATTCAATTAGGTTTAATAGAGTTTTATTTTTTAAAATTATCTTTTATTTAATAGTACGATGTAAAAAATAAACACTCACAAAACTGAAAACCAACTCAATGTCAAGATGCTTTGTAAATTGCAAGTATTTTGTTCAAAACAAAGACTTATCATGATTTTAAAAGCAAATTTTTTTAAAAAAACATCAAAACAACTTATGTATTTTATATATGATTGAAGATTAAAAAAAAAGGATAAATGTGATAGAATTACATCAAAATTGTATTAAAAATCTCATAAAAATATAAATTTTATGTTGATTGGATATCCAAAAGTTTTTTTTTTCATATTAGGCATATATTAATGAAAAAAATATTAACATTCTCATAACAACCTATAATATTATTTGAGAAAAGTAACAAAATTAAATAAAATTTGAAATATAATATTAAAAAATTAAAGTACATTTAAATCTAAATCCAAAAAGAAATAAAAAAAAATAAAAACGTTAGGGCATTGTGTGTGGTTCAACAGACAAAGAGCCAAGCGCATGTGGTCTTACGAGAGCAAACCATGCTGCTGGTCCTCTATTTTTTTTAAGGGGCGATAACATGTCCTTTCTCATTCTTTTTTTTTTTAGATAAGAAACACATATAAATGATATGCCAATGGCTAGTTCGAAGTACATTTTAATCTATTTTGATTCAAAATCACCTAATAAATATTATTTATATCAATAAATCAATCTCTTGAATCAAAACACCCTTAAATTGGTTAAAAAATACAAAATCAAACTAAAAAGAATTATCTTCCTTCTTTGATCTACTTTTTTCAAGTAATTTGAAAGTCTTAAAATACATTAATGGAACCTTTTCCATCAAATAAAACTCTTTAGCATCAAGATTAATCTTTTTTATTGTTAAAAAGTAGTCAATTATGATTTTTTGTCTTCTTCTCTGATATCCAACAAGTCCCTCTTTTTTCTATCAAAATTAAAAATTAAAATGTTAAAAAAATAAAATTTTAAACTAAAATTAAAATTCAAAGAACGGTACTTTTTTGCACAAATTTGAGATTATTCATGAAATTTCTCTATATTTTTTTATTTGGTTTTTTTTAAAAAAAAATTTTGTTTCTTGAATAAACTTCAATAAATTAGTCATCAACTTAGTTATAAAAGACTTTAATTGAAAAAAAAAAATTTAAGGATAAGATTTAAGATTAAAAAAACTTAAAATTATTATGGATTGTTACAATGAAAAAGTTTAGATACTGTAACTGTAATTATAATTATAATTGTAATTGCAATATGAAAGTTTAAGGTTATTTTATTTTATTTTAATTTAATTTTAAAGGTGCATATCTTATGATGTAGAAATAAATGGCGTTATTCTACCTCAACTTTCTTAAAGATGCTTTTGTCCTCTCAAAAAAAATCCAAAGAGATTGACACCACCAACCAACACAATGGACTAAAGAATATGATATGAATAAAATGAGTACAATTATACCGTTTAACATATAATTTTTATGATTTTATGATAATATTTGTTCATCCACAAAAATAATATAATTTTTATGATTTTATGATACAATATGATAGATAAATATTAAAAAAATTACTAATATGTCTTGGACAAATAATATTTTTTATGTATTTAAATTTTCTTGGACGATTTAAGATTCTATCACAAATACATATCATATAACTCTATTTTAATATAATAAAAAATAAAAACTCAGTATTTCTACTAAATATTATCCTATCATGTTAAATTTTATATATATTTTTTTAATTTTTTTTACTATTATACTCATCAATAATTATTACAAATTTATCATCATTATTAGATATGAAGAGGCCGGTGCAAAGAAATATGTCGTGTACGATAAATCCATGGATCAAGCTAGAAACTTCACAATAATTGTTGGAGAGCTAGGATCGGAGATAATCTTATTGTTTATGGCTCCATTGACGAGCTTCCACCTACCTAGAAGTAGCTTCAAAGGAACATTCCTTGTATTTTCTTGGAGGCACTCATTCCTTGTATTTTCTTTCAAGGAAGAGACTAAACTCATGTTTTAGATTGTGGTTTAAATATAAGGTGGTTAAAATTTAATTTGTTTTTGTGTTTTTGAATTATTTAGATATATTGATATTAAAAATAATTTTTAAAAAATAAAACATATTATTTTGATATATTTTTTCAAAAATAAATTCCTTTAAAAAACAAGATGGAATTATTGTACAGGAGAGCCATGGACACCATCCTGCCACAAGTAAGGTAGATTTAATTTCTAAAAATAAAAGCTTGTATTAAAAATTGATCCCTAAGAATGCTCGAGGAAGCTGAGAAAAAAACCATGAAAATAATTGATAGACCTCCAAAATATAATGCTGGAAAGGGGAACCAAGCATTAAATCAAAAGGTAGATTCGCCGCTCAATTCTCTATCATATATGTGTGAAGTAGAGGTGATTATTTTTGTTCAGTTGATTTTTATTCAAAAAAAATAACCAAATTAAAATTAAAAAAAACTTGAAATCGGTTTAAATCGACTGGTTTCAGTTCGGTTCAGTTTTTTTTAGACAAAAACCAGTTCAAACTTGTTTGACTCGGTTTTTTATGGGTTTTTTCGGTTTGGATTCGATTTGATTTTTCATTCCAAGCTTATAAACTCAAAACCAAACTAGTCAGTTTTTTTAAAATTTTAAACGGTTTTTTTCACGGTTTGATTTTTTCAGTTTTTTTTTTTATTTTTTTTCAATTTTTTTATTTATCCCTGGTGAGAAGTAAGCAAAACCTACAGTGGTCCTAAGAGCTATGGATTTATCCTTCATTCATGGAAGTCTCAAACCCTAGATCTATACTTTGATGCACATGGATTCTATTTAATTAATTATAAGACAACGCAAATCATGAATAAATTAAACATACGAAGAGGACATATCACACAGCTATATAAAAATCAAAACAAAGTCAACTTCATGCACATAAAAATAAAAAAATTAAACATCATGAAATTAAATTAATGCATTAAAAATTTCGGTAATTATTAATTTTTAAAATATTTTTTACTTGAAAATAGATCAAAATAATTTTTAAAATTTTTTAAAATTTATTTTTAATATCAACACATCAAAATAATTTAAAAACACTAAAGAAGCTAATTTGAAGTACAAAAATTTAAATTTTAATGAAAAATATATAACACAGCAACCTCAAACAGGATCTTAATCAAGAGAGAGATGTTAATACTGTTTTTGTTCTAATTTTTCTTGGAAGTTATTGAGCCTGCAACAGCCTGTGTTCGCTTCTCTTAAGAATGTTTCTGCTATGTGATCGTTTGAATACATTAATGACGCATAAAGACAATGCAGAGCAAGCAGCCATTTGGAGTTGATGGTCTACATCATTTCAGCAAACTATAATTCAAGGCAAGTGAAATTCAAAAACATTATCCTTTCCCTCGATACTCTTTAAAAATAGTGTAAAATCTAATGCATTAAAATGAAAACTTCTGATCCTGAATCCAGACAGGAGAGGGAATGGGAAGAGGACCACTTGTGATCGACAGTCAAGGTTTATCCATCCAGGACCAAGCTGGCTCGTTGGCCACACATCTAGCTTTGGTCCTTTTCTTCCCGATAACAACTAACATCTCACAAGAGTCTTTCTTCCTTTCTCTCCATTGCTATCTACGGACATTTACCTAAACCACCATCTTTGTACAGCAGAGAGTGGAGTGTTCAAGAATGGGCAGTAACGGTGGATAAGCGGATTGACGATCCTTCCAATCTTAGCCCACACACTCTGATGGTAACCAGCAGTCACAGGGGCATTATACATGAGCTTCAATAGCTGTCAGAAAAATTTCAAAAACAAGAAAGAAAGGCCTAGTTAGGTCATGTTTCTAAAATATTTTAGAACCCAGGATGAGGTTCTCCATAGTGAAATAATGTACCGAAACGAAAACATCAGTTTACTATCTTAGCTGTAAGCAAGCATATGTCATCAACTAAACACAACAAATAAAATTTAAGTGTCCCGTGAAAATCAAAGAACAGTTTGAATGTCACCACATTCTAACAACCACCAATGACATGTTTAGGAGCAGAACCTAATAGTAGCCCTTCCTGAACACAAACTCTCACATGTTTTTGGTGTCATTTTCTTCATTTGATCAGTACACAACGACTTAATTGTACCATCAATTTCTCATAGTTTGCTTCAATCATTTTGGCTTTTGCAGGATCAACAACTTTCAAGCTGGCTCCAAGTTCTTTAGTGGTAATTCAATTTCATATGTCCACACCTTCAGAATCCCATGAAATTTCCATGAATTATATAGGAGGAACACATTTGCCTAAGTACATGCGTTAATATTCTGTCTTCTAGCCTTCATTTCTTAAACTGCACTACTACAAGGTACTTATATTAGTACACTCACTTTTCAAAAGATCAATTTTTCCATCAAAACTTTGATTCAGTTTAAATGGATGAGCTCTGATTGTTTCCTTGCTTCCCCAACAAGAATGTCGGGACAATAGGCATGTCCTATTTAGACCCCCCCCACCCACCCCCACCAAAAAAAAAAACAAGAAAAAGGAACGGAAAGGGCAAAAGGGAGTTTGTGTACATTCAACAATAAAATTCACTCATCACTGTCAAAAAACCATCTCAACCCAAAAATTTAAACTATTAGGTAAGGTCGCAAGATATGATTTATATTATTCTCTAACACACCCCCTCAAGTAAAAGCCTTTTGGAGTTGAAACTTATATAGATCCACTACTGTCTTGTGCTTAATTTTATCAAATAAAATAGGAGTAGTGAGATTCAAACTCGTGAACGAGGCTATGATACATTGTTAAAAAATCATCTCAACCCAAAACCTTAAGTTATTAGAAAAAACCCCAAAATGTAATTTATATTATTCTCTAAGATCAGAAAGTAATTTACCTGCCAATACATGAATGTTTGTATTATGTTGCGTTGCCACCTGCATGCATCAAACCATGATTATAATTCCAAAAAGATAAAGGGTCAGATAAAAAAAGAAAGGAATAGGTTTAACTTTAACAACTTAGAATTCCAAAAGGATAGAAGGTCAGATCAAAAAGAAAGGAATAGTTTTAACTTTAACAACTTACGACAACAGGGAAATAATTAAGAGGAAGCCAAGTGCAATTTCGGAATGAGAGGACAGAATGTTGAGGGTAGTTGTGTTGGACTCCACCCATACACAAGGGTCTTCAAGGTACTTCCTACATAACCAAATGCAAGCTTTTTAAGAATAGAAAAAAGAAGAATTACAAGATGGATGCTACAACTTCATTAGTTAAGAAAACAATCTAAAATTGAAACAACAGTAACAATAAATCAACTCCAGTCGAATACCAAGGACAAACTATAAAAACTTGTGCAAGTCAAACTACTGAAACTAAATATCGCATTAATATAAGTGAAAATATGTTACTTCTCTACCTGTACAAGGTGGAACGACTGAAATTACACCTCAAGAATTTGGCAACATGCTCCAGTGATCGGCACAAAATTGGAATTAAAGCAACTGCAAAAAAGGTCAACATCAATATTCCACATAACACTGAAACCAAATAACTGGCCAATTAATGGAATTCAGAATCAGAAAATTATTACTGAGAAAATAGAAAATCAGAATAAAAAAAATTAGAAGCCAATTAATGCTCACATCTGAGGCAAAGATGTGAAGTGACAAATGTAAGGCAGTAGATGACGTAGATAAAATCTTTGGTCGCAATTATTGACTGCAAGTAAGCTTGAATACCCTGCAAGTTCCATGCTCTGGGTCTCTACAAAAGACAAAACCCTAGTTAATGATGAATAACAGCAACTGTAATAACAGGAAGATAAGACTGAAAAATATGAGTTATAGGATAGGAAGGGGAAAAAAGAAACTGAAGCATATGTATTTTTGGTTACCCCATGTAGTGCGTATAAGGAATACAGAGATGAGCATGCAGTGCCCATAAATGACAGCCGAGATGCCCTACTTGAAAGATTTTTAGGTACGAGGGGAATAATTGCAAGCACAGCCACAATGAAAACCTGCAGGCAAGGATGGAAGCATATTAAGAGAAACATGTATTGAGTTGAAAGTACAATAGGGGTAAGAGATAGCCCAAATTACAAGGAGGGCTATTCAAGATGTTGATTTCCTATGGTCAAAACTTGTAGGTGAGAATTTTTAGTTCTCTAACACCAACTAAGTGGTAGTTTATATTGGAAACTTAAAACCTATTCTCAAGACAAAGAAAATAAATAAATAAATAGCTATAGGTTTAAAGAAGAATATCTCTGGATGGGATACCAGAACCAGAACCAGAACCCCCTTCAGTTCTCTTATCTCATTCTTATTTTCTGCATGGGATATTTCTTTTTTTTTTAAAAAAAAAAAAAGCAGAAGAGAAAACCTAACAAATCTTACCACACCTGAAACAAGCTCTGAAACATGCGAAATTAAAATCAAAACATCTTAAAATGTTCTCTTGAAATTTAATCAGGACAGCCACATGGAGCCCTTCAGAAGTCAAGAGTGTTTTCTGATTATATCCAACTAGACTAAAAAAGATTTGATTCATCTAAATTAGGTCTATTTAATTTTACAAGCCAAGAGAATTGTTGAGTTTCCAGGTTTGTAGGTACAGGATGAATGCTTATCAGAGACTCATAAATTGAATGCGTTCATATTTTTGGGGTTTTGACCAAGCTTCATACAGGCTTCAGAGTTAAGATTAATTGACACTTATAAGATGCATCCGTATAATGCTTTAATCCAAAAACAGGAATAGTTACACAAAGTTTAAGAAAATTCATGGCCCTAACCTAAGAGCAAAGCTGTCAGGACCATGACTGCAATGCCTGAGAAATGCGGATGGAAAACTCCGAATTTCTATACTTTTCTTAATTCTACCAGGAAACCAACTCAATCTAATTTTTTATTTTATCAACCCTGAAATGCTATGTTCAAAAGGCCTAGGAGGTGGGAAGAGGCAGAAGGAGGGTGGGTGGAGAAGGAAGTAGCTAATCATGTACAATGAGGAGCTCTTATAGTCAGAACCAGCTTTTGACCAATCTGACAAACATGAAATTTGAAATTACATCTGATAAGAGCTGCTCCATTATACTGAGTGTCTATCCAAAATTGATGTCCCATCTGATCAAAACTTTACTAGTAATTCAAGGAGTTCAACTACCAACCTAAATAAGAACAGACACATGGAAATCAAAATTGAGGTTTCATCTAAGTTCTATGAGAACTTGGGAGTTCAAAGAGAATGATTTGGATATTGGTAAAGTCTAAACAGGTAAAAGAAGAACAGCTTATGCACAAACAATCAGCTGAATATGTTGACCATCTAGTTTACCATTGCTAACAGGCTAGAGAATTTTGTAATGTAAAGTTATGAATGGAGCCATGAGCTTTACTTGGGTAGTGGAAATGATTACCCAGTGTATGATCAATACAGAAGAAGTCATATTTTTGGCTACATCTACAGTAAAAAAAATTGAACTTGCTGAAGGGGATAAAGATAGCATTTCAAGGAGAACAATCATCTCTCACCTCCATTGACTTCTATATAATTAATATGCTAGATAGTCTCGGGTCAATAAAGCAGATTTTCTAAACTTTTCTGATCATTTAGTTTAAATGTAGAGAAAAAGTACAGAATATTGATGAAGTTTTATAAGTTTTTTCTCATTCCCTGTGGAAAAAGTCAGCAACTCGTAAAAAAGTAAAAAATGACAGTCTATAAACATCTAGAAATATGTAGCACACTTGCCAAAGTATTTCCAGAAAAGATTACACATGCAAACATATGAAGGAAAAGAATACCCTACCCAAGCATTGATAGAAAATTGTATGGTTTGTCGATCCCAGCGAACAGGGCTTGGATTTTGACCTGCAGTAGCTGATGGCCCAGAGGTTCTAGTAGTTGACCCTGCAGGAGAAATAGTTTGGTACAACTACTCAATCATATGGAAGAAGCAAAATGACAGAACAATAACAAGAAATTGAACTCAACTTTTATTACATATGCAGACAATGGGATCCATGTGACTATATTTTAATCAATTAAATAACTGGAGCAGAGTGTCAGACCTGTATTGCGTGGTCGAGGCTGGTCATTTGAAGGGGCTGATGATGAAGAGGATGACCCAGATGACTTTGTCGACTGAGATGAACCATTTGTAGACATTGCCTCCACTACTAGATCAGGGTCCTGCCAATTAAATGTGTACAAAGATTATGAGCACAGCATATAAATATGCAGCACCTCTTAAGAATTACTTCCCCAAGAAAACCAACAATCACACTAAGTGACAATGCAAGCACAAATGAAAACAGCAAAATGAAAAGGCAAGAAAAAAATCATCATTTGGCATGTATATGCGAGTAGTTAGTCATACGGACAAGATATAAAATGTTAAAAGAAACATTGCAAATGTCATCAAATGACTAAGCAATACTCTATCCATCGTATCACAAAATCCCATTTGCAGAAACAAGTGCATTATTCAATTAAACCCACGTATTATACAATACTAAAGAATTCAAAACCAAAATTCCAAACATTGCCAAAAACCCACTGATAATTTCAACCAAGATTCAAACTTTAATTATTTTTTCTGGCTTCTAGACAAATCAAGAATCAAGAAACTAGAACTGCCAATAACAGTACCAAACCTTATATTAGAAAAATAAAAAGAAAATCTGGGATTCAATCAAAATACTACATACATGCAAAAGCAATCAGATTGTAAGTAAGATTCTAAATCCTAAAAAACCGAGACCCATTTAAAATTAATCCGGAAAAACCCAAGAGTCAAGAACCAAAAGCAAATCAAAGTGAGAAAGAAAGAGATGGTGTACGGACGATGTAGCGTTGGTAGAATTTGCGCTTGAAGTGATCGATGACATCAGAGCGAGAAGCTAGGTGAGGAGGGATGAGGATGTTGGACCAGTAATCAGCCCATCTAGGGTCGTTCTCGTAATCAAAAGCAGCCGCTGCTATCCTCTTAAGCTTCTGTGGATCCTCCCTTTCTTCTCCCATTTGTTTTTGCTAGCAGTATCTGATCTCTCTCCGGAGGATGAATAAACTTGCGAGGTTGAAAACTTTCTACACTCGACACAAATGGTACAATTGGACACAATTTAGTATAGTCAATGGATTATTATTTTATTTTTATTTTTATTTTACAAATGAGTGACATTTTACATTGACCTAAACCCGTTCACTACACAGTTTAAAATTAGAGGGTTAATTTTATTTTTTTTAAATTATATTATTTTAAAAAATTAATTGGGGTTTCACCAAATTTTGACCGTTAGGTTGAGTTTTAGGAATATGAGAATGGGCACATATTGGCAAATTTGATAATATTAGGGTTGTATCAACATTCTATATTTAAATTAATGACCGTCATATGAAAAAATATATCAATCTAAATCTATTACAAAAATTTGTGTTAATATTGTAATTCCACACCTATATGTTAAATATAATTAGCTCAATTACTTACTTATTTGGTCGAAATAAATTGAATTTATAATAAGTTAGAAAATTATGATAATAAGTTTGAATTTTGGGTCATTATGTTTTTTTATTAAAAAATAAATATATAATGAAAGACAGTATTTGAGAGAATTTTAAGTTTATATATTCACTTCAGAATAGAAAAGTAAGCTGGTTTTTTTTTTTAAGAATAAAAAGAATTTGATATTTGCATAAGTTATGATTGATTTTTATGTGATGGTTCTAAATTTTTATCTTTTGTTTGTGTGGGACTGACTTTTAGAAATATAGTACAAAAAAAAATTATGATTCAATAGCTATAGGTTCAGTTAAATACTGAACTTAATTGGGTCTGATAAATCGTGAGACCCACTATTTTCTGATTCAACCAAGCCTTCAACTGAGTTTAATGAGCTGCTAAACTTACCATTTCTCATTGTTTATGAGTCTACAATTCACCTAAGCCATGCTAGGCCTATGCTCTCTTTAACTTCAAAGAAATCTCAAGTTCCTGATGGGATCATGGGTTATAAATATTTTATTCTGATAAATTAAAGATATTTTTATCTTAATGAATCAGAGATATTCTACTTGACAAGACAAGAATTTCTTATCCTGATACATAAGAGATTTTATCTTGATAAAATGAATATATTTTGCTAGTACACTGACTTTTCCTCTTTGAACGGAGAAAGGGACCTTAGAATAGATATAAAGATAGATAAACGATAACCTTCAAGGAGGGAGTTTTTTCTTATTTTTATTTTTCATATAATGGCATATTTATTCTAAAAAGCCATTTTCTTTTCAAAAAAACTATAATGGATCTCTCTCTTTTAATCGACACTAATTTAATTATTGGAGAGTCTCTAAATATATAAAAAATAATTTTTTGTAGATAATAAACATGATTTACTTGCCACTCAGCAAAAGAATGATAAATTAAATTGCTAGAATTAGAAAACTAACAATCTTATCACAAGCTTTAATATGGCCTTTAAGTTCATAGGATAATATCATATTTCATCATTATGTTAGTAAACTTTGAATAAGGTGAAAAAATGAATCAAATTTTTTTTTTAGTCCTTGGAGATAGTAAAATAAGAATCGTTAATGTCTTATTATCAATTTTGAATTTTTTGTTAAACATCGTTGGTCCCAGGTTTATAATCTTATAGTATTAGACTAGGTTAAAGGTTTTACTAAATTGAGATTTCAATTAAAAAAGAATTAATGCAAAACAAAAATGTTCTAGCCATAAAAAGTTATTTGATATTATTATTAAACTCGGTTCAACAATTCAATCTTAAATCATTCAGACCTGACTCCTTATCTAACTAAGGGTTAACAATAAACCATATAAGAGTTGTCTTGATGTGATTTAATCGACTTGGAGGGTCCAAATACAACCTTAACGACTAGTAAAAAATATAATTTTTTTTAAATGAAGATGACTTTTTTATTATATTGAGACGACGACATATTGGATTGACCCAGACTTCGCGGTTAAACCCATCAAATCCATGATTTAGGTGATGGACTCCACTGGATTTAATAATTAGTTTTTAAATTATTTTTTATTTAATTATAAGATAAAAAATATATACTCAGAAAACCGAGCATAAACTAAGCACAAATCAAATGTTTGTATGTTTATTTGAAATTACGATAACCTTGTAAAAGAAAATCAAAATAATTTATAAAGATAAATTCATAATCAAGCAAATATCAAATGATGAAATTAAAAAAATGACACAAATGAAAGGAAAACAAAGGGGGGAAATGCAAAAAAAAAAAAAAAACAACCCCATTCATTGTTTATATGAACAGTGCATGCACTATAAATCTTTTATAGTTATATTAGTATACAAGTCCATGCTACGCTGCACATCGAATTAAATTTTTTTAACATAATAAAAAATATCCAGGATGTAGAGAAGTAATTTGCATTTTTATTAAACACGATCTAATTGGTCAACCTTAAAACCTCTTGATTTAACTCCTTTTCTAGCCCAATTTTAAAATTAAATCCTATGGGCAAGTCGACTTAGCCTATCCAATGGCATCATGGTTAACCTATAAAAGAAGTCTGATGATGAAATTGGTATTAAAAACCTCTCAACTAAAATCTTTAACTAGCTCGGGTTTAAAATTAAATCTTGTGCAAGTTGCTCCAACACGACTCAATCAACTTGGTCAGTTCAAAAGCAACTTGGCCGAATAGTAAAAAAAATGATGATGAAATTAAGAGAAAAAAATGATGAAATTGAAAAAAAAATCTCTCAACTTGATTCCTTACTTAGATCAGGTTTAAAATTAAACTACATGAGAGTTTTCTCAATGTGATCCAGCCAACTAAACTTATTTAAAGACAACTCAAACAACTATTAAGAAAAATCTGGGGATGAATTTGAGAAAAAAATGACAAAATTGATATAAAAAAGTTAAATGAAAAAAAAACAATTAAAAAAGAAAAGAAAAGGAGTTTCACTGTTTATGTGAATACTAAAACTCCATATTCATTTCCAAGTGTTTTAGTATAGAAGTGGTAATATAGTAATACTTTTTCTTACTGTTTCACAACTACTCTTAATGAAATAATATATGGTGAATGTTCTATTATTTATTTAACTAAATGATATTATACATTAGTAATTTACATGTAAGACAACAAAAGTTTTAGGGTATGTTTGTTTTATAAAAAAGTATTTTTTAAAAAAATAAGTTATTTTTTATTGTTTCGATGTATCAATGAAAATATTTTCTTATAAAATAAATTATCTTACATTTCATGATTTTTGAATGATGATAATAAGATAAGGAAAGTTGAATATTTGTAATAAAGAAAATGATAATGGTTGTGTTGATGTTAGTTGCAATAATAACAAGAAATTTTATGGTACTCAAGTTATAACTAGTGGTATCCTATTAGTTACTTAATGGTTTCATCTTTAAAGAAATAAATAGATATAATTAGGAAAGAGAAATCATAGATGGAGATATTCTTATTATTTTTTGTAGGTCATGGGTTTGATTCTCTCTCTCTCTCTCACTTGTGTTTATCTTTTTCTTCAAAGTGAATCACATTGAGTAACTAATATAATATCACTAGTTATAGCATGAGCACCATAAACTTTTTCCAATAATAACATTATCTATGATGGTAGTGTTTGTAATAGTAATAATACTGGTTATGATAGTTGTAATTGTAATAAGATAATGGTTATTGGTTGTTGTTGTGGTGATGGAGCTTTTAGAAGGTTATCGTGGATGGTGATAAAATGATGGTTATATTAGTAATAAGATAGTGGTTGTGGTGAAAGCTGATGGGGCCAGATAATGATTGTGATGATAATTATGAAGATAATTCTAGTTATAAAGGGTTATGATGGAATGATGATGAAGTGTTGGTTGTATTATAATAAGATCGTGACTACGTTATAGTGGTAAAGTAACAATGGTAGTATTTTTTTTTTTAATGGTTGTAATCATAGTAGTGATGTAATAATAGTTGTTGTGATAGGAACGATGATATAATGATAAAATAATGAATACTATAAATTAATAATTATATTTTAGTATTTGTTTCCTATTGAGTATGAATAATTTTTTAAAAAATATCGACATGCTTTCTAAAATCTTATACTCAAATAAAGAAGCATGATTGATTAATGCCTTCACAAGATAACAATTTAATCAACACAAGATAGAGGTTTTTATGTTAATGGGATACGATTCCACCGAGTGAAGTATTATTCCATTTGAGAGGGAAATCTCTGTGATTATATTATATATCCTGGAGATGTTTGGAGCCTCTAAAGGGAGTCAGGTGAAAATTTTCCACGATTAACCCATTTAGGGGCAAGCGTATATATATGAATCTGATGCTAATGTTCCAAAAAAAAAAAAAAACTATTCTTTATCATGATAAGAGATTGCAGAAAGTTCTATATGGGACATAAATATCTTTGTTCTGTTGCTGCTCTGAGAATCTGACAGCTGACTATATTTGTTAGTTTTGGTTTTCCTAAAGCCGAATTGTTTCCTGTCAATGTCGCTGCCATGATAAAAACTTCATTTCTGGGGTGTGAAAAATGTTCTTAAGAGCTGTAAATCAAGCAGGGTGGTAACGGATCAAAATGGACTTGGCTCAGATCAGCTTCCTCGGCTGTTATGCCATCAGCATGAAATGATCTTTACTTGTTACTTTCCCTGTAGTTTAAGATACGGTGGTTCGTCATTCTTGTAAGTGATTATTTAAGCGATCCCCCCTGTTTCTTTCCGAAGCAATGAGTTTTTCCGGGAGGCTCCATTGGAGACCATAACATTTTATTTGGTAGTGTAGCTGTGAGTATTTTTTAAATAATTTTTTGTGTTAATAATATTTTTTTATTTTTTAAAAATTATTTTTGATATTATCATATTAAAATAATCCAAAACATATTAAATTTTAATATGAAAAAAACCTTTTAGAAACAGGTGTTTCATGGTTGGTAAAAACTAACAGCAGCCATTAACTTTTATTCTAATTCAATTTCTTGTTCACTTTTCAATTGCTTTGGTACTCAGCTTCCACCATACGTTGAAGAAAAATACAAGAATGATTGCAGTCTCCTGCACGACCTGAAAGCTAATTAACTTTGATCAACAATCCCCCATCCCAATAAGAGATGTGTATATAGGGAATGCTGAACTTCTGTTTCATTGATTGCAAGACATTTGAGATGTCTGATATAACAATCTGGCAAGCTTTGAATTACTTAGATTGCTGTGTATTTCTTCTGATAAGATTCGACTTCTTCCTCCTGACACCAGACCCTGTATATTCAATTCATTTTCAAGTTGAATGGCTTCATCCAATCTCTGTACTACTCTTTCATAGCATATATATCGTCCACAAGCTCCATTATCCATAGCTTCATAAACATGGACATGTGCTTCTGCCACCTTCCTCACATCTGATATTCCTAGGAGGCCCTGTCGTAGCATGATTGGACCACCTATCCATGAGATCTTATATGTTAAGTTTCAGTTGTAGTGAACAAAATCCAATTATTTCTTTGAGACCACCTACTCTTTCAGAATTATTGCCTAGTTGTTATGTTCTAAATACAAGTATAAGTGTGATTCAGAGACAAACTTGAAAAACTGGAACAACTTCTCAGAATCTTGGATTCGAACTCAAACCAAGTGGAACAAAAATGGATTAAATGT
Source organism: Populus nigra (assembly GCF_951802175.1). Classification (NCBI taxonomy): domain Eukaryota; kingdom Viridiplantae; phylum Streptophyta; class Magnoliopsida; order Malpighiales; family Salicaceae; genus Populus; species Populus nigra. The sequence goes on along the minus strand of NC_084864.1, from coordinate 12,279,354 downwards.
TGTTATTACCTTTAAGATATGGTATAGAGGTTTCTTTGTGAGCATGGGGGAACGATGTAGCTATGAGAAGGCCAGGACAAACAGTTACGAGTCTCACTTTCAATTCTCTTGACTTCCTCCAAGCAATCTCTTCTGCTCTCACCTTACCCAAAGCAAGCCAAAGCTGTTTCACATATTGAAAATCCATGGAGAATGAATACTTCACTTTTTAATCAAGTACCAAAACAATGGTTTAAATGGTCCTACCAAGAAAATTCCTACAGAAAAGATTTATGCAACAGGTTTGAGTACCTTATTTTCTCTGCAAAATTCTTCACTGCTCCAACAACTCTCATCAACAACCCTGTCCAAATTGGAAGAAGTCCAGATGGAAGCAAGAAGAGAAGAAGTGAAGATACATCTCCTTATGTATGCTGCTCTACCACATGCTTCAATAACATTCCTTGCGCCTTCAGTTTCAAGGAATGCCATTTGTTCCTGCAAATTATAACGCGAACAGCATGCAACTGTAAGACATAATGACTAGCATTTTGAGTCCGGGATTTTTCTAATTATACTATGTTTGAAAAGCATTTGGAGTTTTAACATTTTTTGTGCCTGCAAAGTTCACAAATCACACCTAAAAACTTCAAATTCCATGCATGATTAACATGAAAGCTTGTTCCTGCACTATAATACTGCAGTAACTTACTGAATAACCTGAGATCCCGTGTGGATCAACAAAGGAAGAGGTGTGAAAAACTGCATGACAACCTCTAAATGCATCACAAAGACTTTCCAAGTCTTTCATCTTTGCCACTACAACACTCTCTAGTTTATTCATGTCGTCTTCTTTCATCTGCCCTTTCAAGTCCTCAAAATCCACTGCTAACAGAAAACCAACCATGGTCAACAAACACAGAGTTAGTACTATCTGGTGGAAAACTACAAGCTAGGCTGCTGATCCAACCAAATCCTTCTCAGCTCTGACATATAAAGGAAGAACCCAAGAAAACGAACTCTTCTACAATCCATTTCCCTACAAGTGCAGTAATCCACACCCCCCAAGAAACTGTATATATACTTACTCACCTTGGTTTTGGATAGTGACTCGAACAAGGTAGCCACGAGAAAGGAGCTCCTTGACTATATGAGAACCCAAGAACGAGTTCCCATCAGTCACACAGACCAGTTTATTCTCTCTTGCATTCAAGCAAGAACTGAATTTCGCCCCGACATAGGGCTTCCCCTCGTCCCAGCAGAAAGCTGGCACAGGTGAAGGTCTTGATAAAAGCAGCACTTCGTCTTCCATCATTCTCCCTCTGTTTCTGTCTAGATCTCTCTATTGTGCATGGCATTTAAAGGAAGAGGACTGGCAGCTGGCTATAAAAATGCTCGGAAGCGGTAGATGGGAACATTAGCTGTATGGAACACAAGACACCACGAGGGTGGTAAGTATAGTCTTTGGCTCGAAATGAAGACCGAAATTTCCGTTATGTCAGAAGCCCGGATGCTGTCAAGTCAAGATCCAAGGTCATTCACGAATTATTGTTATTATTATTATTAATTCTCGTAGAAAATCATCTAGAATCTGTATAATTATGAAGAGTTGAAGATGGCTTTGGTGTTCAATGAGCGACCACACACTGCCATAACTTTAATTAACCATAAACGTGACTTTGATTAAATTAAATCTATTGTTTTATAATTGAAATTAGCTAATATAAGCACATAACTAATAAGAACTCTTATTTATATATTAAATCCGGTCCAGCCCATTTTTATTCTAGATCGAATTTAAAAAATTAACTTATAGTTGTTCGAATGAAAACCTGTTAACTTTCATTTATTTTGTTAAAAAAATATACTAATTTTGATTTTTTAAAAAAATGAATTTGAATTAATATACTCGATTTATGACCTTGTACGGGGCGGATATTATTAAAAAACTATGCCTGTCACGGTAAAAAGTTGACCAGGGAACTAACTCTTCCTCCAAACAATTTATTACATAGATCCAGCCCCAACCTATCACATTCTTTGTTTATTGCACCTGTCTTGTCGGATTTGCTAACTAATTAGTTTTAATTAATATTTAGAAGTGTAATAAGTTTGTTTTTAAAGTTTTTTTTATTTAAAATATATTAAAATAAAAAATTAATTTTTACATTATTGCATCAAAACAATAAAAAATATAAAAAAATTAATTTCAAACGTATAACCAAATTAACTCTTAGAAGTTCGAAATTTTTTTAAAAAAAACTAGCACATATTAAAAAAATTCGCAAAGTAGTGTAGTTGAAAAAAACTGTAAAGTAGTAAACTGAAAATAATTTTAAAAAAATAAATTTTAATTAATTGTTCTATTTGGAGGAGCACAATCTACAAAAAAAATTATTAGTTATATTCTTGATAGAGCAACTTAGTTATGCTACTCGTAAATGCCGAGTTAAATGGTTGTGTTGCCATTTTTTGCTCTCTTTCTCCTTCTCCCTCGCTAGACCAGCCATTTCCCCTTTTTCTCTACCGCTAGTTTTTGTCGCTTCATAGCCTTCTTCCACCGCAATATCATCGCCCCCTCCTTCTTCACCCACCGTCACCGTCACCATTCCCATCAGCTCCACCTTCAACAATTTCAAATTAGCACTTTTTATCATTTTTAATATTGTGAGATTTATTGTGTTTTAATGATTTGTTGGGTTTCATTTTGTTGTTATGTTAGGTTTAGTTAAATTTAGATCAATCTCAATCAGGTATAAATTGCATTATTTAACTGATAAATTACATCAATTATGTACAAATAATAATTAATGAATTAGGTATTTGGTGCTTATATTGGGGTTTATTTTGTTATGTTAGGCTTTAATTGAATTTAGATAAATTAGGTATAAATTGCATTATTGAACTGATAAATTACATCAATTATGTACAAATGATAATTAATGAATTAGGTATTTGGTGATTATATTGGGGTTTATTTTGTTGTGTTAGGGTTTAATTGAATTTAGATAAATTAGGTATAAATTGCATTAATTGAGTGCATAAATTACATCAATTATGTACAAATGATAATTAATGAATTAGGTATTTGGTGATTATATTGGGGTTTTTTTTGTTGTGTTAGGGTTTAATTGAATTTAGATAAATTAGGTATAAATTGCATTAATTGAGTGCATAAATTACATCAATTATGTACAAATGATAATTAATGAATTAGGTATTTGGTGATTATATTGGGGTTTTTTTTGTTGTGTTAGGGTTTAATTGAATTTAGATAAATTAGGTATAAATTGCATTAATTGAGTGCATAAATTACATCAATTATGTACAAATGATAATTAATGAATTAGGTATTTGGTGATTATATTGGGGTTTTTTTTGTTGTGTTAGGGTTTAATTGAATTTAGATAAATTAGGTATAAATTGCATTAATTGAGTGCATAAATTACATCAATTATGTACAAATGATAATTAATGAATTAGGTATTTGGTGATTATATTGGGGTTTTTTTTGTTGTGTTAGGGTTTAATTGAATTTAGATAAATTAGGTATAAATTGCATTAATTGAGTGCATAAATTACATCAATTATGTACAAATGATAATTAATGAATTAGGTATTTGGTGATTATATTGGGGTTTATTTTGTTGTGTTAGGGTTTAATTGAATTTAGATAAATTAGGTATAAATTGCATTAATTGAGTGCATAAATTACATCAATTATGTACAAATGATAATTAATGAGTTAGGTATTTGGTGATTATATTGGGGTTTATTTTGTTGTGTTAGGGTTTAATTGAATTTAGATAAATTAGGTATAAATTGCATTAATTGAGTGCATAAATTACATCAATTATGTACAAATGATAATTAATGAATTAGGTATTTGGTGATTATATTGGGGTTTATTTTGTTGTGTTAGAGTTTAATTGAATTTAGATAAATTAGGTATAAATTGCATTATTGAACTGATAAATTACATCAATGGAGTATTTTGACAAACACAGCCTAAAAATTCAGTGACATTCTTTTCTCTCTTTCTCCTTCAACCTCACTAGACTAGAAATTTTCCCTCTCCTTCATGCAAGTTTCCCTTGCCTCCTTCCACCACAAAAAAGACACCCTCTTCTCTTAACCCACTATAACCATTCCCATCACCACCCCTTTAATGATTTTAAGTGGCCACCTTATCTCATTTTTAATTTTGTGAGATTTGTTATGTTTTAGTGATTTTTTAGGTTAGGATTTAATTGAATTTAGATCTTTTAGGTATAAACTAGATTTTTTTATGCCTCCAGGCATGTTGATTTTTTTCTAGCATAAAAAAAAATATTCAAACGGTGATACCCTAAATGAATCTGGATTAACTTGACTATGTAGCGATCCGAGATAACCTTAAAAGAAAAAAATGAACAAGAAGAAGAAGAAGAAGAAAAAGAAAATTTAAGGTCTAATAGCCTAATATCAAAAGATAAAATAAAAAAAAATAAAGTTAAATCGGGCTAATTTTTTAAACAAACAACTTTAGTAATGAGACTGAGATGACAAATACCAAAACAAATCTTGAACAAATTTAATTTCTTAACCATTAAAAAAATAAAAAGAAAACAAATAATAATAAAAATAATGAGGACCAAACCTGGTATAAAACTAATGAAAGAAAATAATGAGAGAATTAATCGAAAAATAAAGATAAAAAAGAGCAATTAAAAGAATGAGAACCATGATTGGAATAAAAGAACAAATGAAATAAAATTTCAAGGGACAAAATTAAAAGAAAAAAATTAAGAAAAGGATTAAAAAAGAGCAATTAAGAAAATGAGGACAAAATCTAGAAAAAAAATATTAAGGGACAAAATTAAAAAAAAACCGAGAAAATGATAAAAAAAAATCTAAAAAGGAATTTTAAAGAAAGAAAGACCAATCAAAAGAAAGAGAATTATAATTGAATTTTTTTTCTCCATTATTTTTTTTTATCAAAATAATATTATTTTTACTTTTTAGCTGAATAAAAAATCAAGTGATTAGCTAGAGGGAAATCATGTCAACACCCCCTAATTTATTTTACCATTTTTTTTTATCAAAATAATGTCATTTTTACTTCTTGCATAATAAAAAAAATCTGATTGACTCCGGTAACTCCAATCATTCAACCTAACACGTGACCCGAGATATGACGGGGGTCAACTCTTGGGCCGAGTTTTAAAAGCATGATAAAAAAAAAATAAACATTAAATATGATATGAAAATTCAATGAAATTAAACAATGGGGATGAAATTTCCAAAAAAAATCAAGAAAAGAAAAGAAATCAAAATAAAAAAAAAATTACAATCACAGAAATAAGGATCAAATTCAACGAAAAAATTAAAATAAAATTTAATTAGAAAAAAGATTAAAAGCAAAATAAATAGGAATTAAAAGAATAAGAATCAAATTTGAAAAAAAAACCATAAAAAATTAAATGTCAAGAGATGAATTTGAAAAACAACTAAATCAAATTCAATACAATTAAAAGATTGAAAATCACTTTGTAATTTTGCAAGGCCAACATACTTTTTGAGGTGGAGGAGAGAGAAAAAAGAAGGGAGAAGAAAAACTTTGTATTTTCTTTGTATTATATCAAGTTATTATTTATTTGTTTGTTTATTTATTTTGGTGAGAATGCATACTAGGAATTTTTTTTAGTTTTAGGATATATTTTCTTTGTACTATAATATTAGTTGATTTGTACTAGATCATCGTAACCCTAAAAAATCCATTGAGAATAAATGATCAAATTTACTAATAGACATAATTTACTATTCATCATATCTTAGATAGAATTCCTTAGGGTTATATATTCTCTCTTCAATAGAACCTTCTTCTTATCCAGGAATCTCTCGTTATCTGCAAGGATTTCTAGATTAAGACTCCTTGTCCAGTTTTACATTCCTAAATCTTCGTCCCATGTGCAACACCTAGCTATCTACTTTGCAAAATTCTAGGTGTGGTAGGAAAAGCTTTCATAAGTACGTTTCCAGAGCAATCTGCGTTAGGAACTTGGGAGGTCTTAAACCGTGGATGAAAGTAAGTTACTGGCAATAAACAAAAAGCGGAGGAACGCTAGGAAAAGAGCAAGACTCAGCAGGAATAAGTGGATTGGGGATTTTCATTGCTATAATATATATGAATACAAATATGGACTCTGAGGATACAAAATGCGGCAGCCATACACGTGAAATCGTGTTAGCTGACAATGAAAGCAGTACAAGTGAATGGAAGAGAATGTACATGAATTGGCAGTGGCAATTCTTGCTGAGATTGGATGAGATCTCAATCAAGGGTCTCAAAATCCAACCAATGAGCACCGTCACTCTATAAATCAGCTACAACAAATTTCATGTTATAGATTGGAAATTTAGGAACTTTTATGCATCTGAGGACTAAACATAATCCCCAGGATCTCTACTCCTCCAGCTACTCTCAGTGCGATCGAAAAAATCTGAACTGTAGTCTTGGTTACCAAATGCCAACCTCTGAAACATTCTGATTTGTGCAGAGTGTTGTCTTGAATCAAATATTTCACTTTGGCCAGGTTTCATTCCGTTAGATAGATCCGATGACTCATCTAACAAGTCCAAGGCTCTCACCACCTAATATGGAAAAAACAAACAACAATACTATTAGCCAGGCTTGTCCAATAAGGTAATGAATAAGGAAAATATTCCACACAAACACATGACAACCTGACTCATTCGTGGCCTTTTTGCAGCTGAATGACGCACACAAGCTGCAGCTGCCTCAATCATCCGAAACATTTCACTTGGAACATAGTTCTTCTCCAGCTCTGGATCAACCAATGCTTCAAAGTCTTCATTTTCAAGCGCAGTTGTGAGCAATGGTCGAGCCTGACAATTTGAAATGTTCAATAAAAGTGTACCATGTCGTTAATGTTACAAATGGCAATATATATGCCAAGACCCTGCCAAGCTGCGACCAAGCACCAATGAACACATCCTGCGGACTTGCAGTAGCCCACGTGCATGACTGACTTATGTTAAAAAGTAGTCAATATTTTGCACAGTTCTAACACTTTTGGATTTGGGATTGCCAGAAATTCTGAGCCCAAAGAAGCTTGCTCGCATTTAGAAAGTTTAATTTTTTTAAACAAGATGAATATGAAAAACTTTGAAGCCAGATTAGTAAAAGCTCACATTAATACTGTGAAATTAGGTGCACAAAATTGCAAACATGACTGTACATAAAGTTCGATCTTGAGCCATTGTTTAAATTGTGAGCTTGTAAAATGCTTAACTAATTAAAAGATAAAATTTGACATTCCTAGAGAATTCAAATAGGGAAATTAGTTCTCAGGGTAATAATTGGACGTCTCCAACATTTTATCAACCAAATAAACATATCTGTACCTCTTGAATGTATAGCATCAACTAGAAAATGGGTTGGAATGGTTATTGAACTTACCCATTCAACGAGGCTTTCATCACCTATTGGCTGAGAAGCATCCACAGGCTTACGGCTTGTAATTAGCTCCAAAAGCACAACCCCAAATGAATAAACATCAGATTTTTCAGTCAACTTTCCACTTGTTGCATACTCTGGCGCCATGTACCTGGAAAATCAATGTTCAAAATAGAAATAAAAGAATGTTAGGGCACACATTACCAGGACATCAACATTAAGAATTACATCTGCACTGTGCTATGAACAAAATACGTGAGCACAAAAATGCCATCTAAACTCCATCAGCTATGAAAAGAATACGATTTTCCTTGTGTGCTATGTGTGCTCTAAAAAAAATCATACAGTTAAAAGATAACAATACCAGTAAACATTAAAGTAAAGTTAGCTTCCTTCCACATAACACGGTAGATTTAGCTTTCTTTTCAACCTTTGTAAATTGCTTTTCACGACACAAGCTTTACCCAGCTTTACCCGTATGAATAAGCATCACAATAAATGATAAAAGAAATAAGTTAGGGCACCTACCCAAAGGTTCCCATCACACGTGTGGATACATGTGTATTTGAATCCAGTTCCAGAGCTATCTTAGCAAGCCCAAAATCTGAAACCTAATATAATAAAATGTGCTTAATAAAGAGATTGGAATTTGAAGAATTTATCATAGAAACAGAAGAAAACAGAAACATGTTCCAAGTGCACAGAGATGGAACATATTAGACAGCTTCCAAGTCTAATAATGCCAAAGAAAACTGTTTACTTGATAAAGGAATAAAATACTACACCAGAATTCTGATGGAAAAAGTAATTGGCCATAGGGGCAGTTTCCCCAGAGCAAAACCTGGTTCTTAGTGATATTAGGATTTTCAGAAACAGACATACCTGAGCTTCAAAATTGTCATCAAGAAGGATGTTAGATGACTTGATATCCCTGTGAATAATTCGTGGATGGCCTGATACACATCACACAAAAAAATGAGACCAAAAAGTCTGTCAATGTTGCAAACTTACAAATAGAAACAGATGGGCGACAATAAGGAGAACATAGTGCAGGAGCTTTTATGCAAGTACCAAGTGATATGTAACTGGTGTGATGAGGACAGGACGTCATATAATATTTGCAGGATGAAGAATGCATGTTGCCAACATGTTAATTCTGCTAACAACCAAGAACCACTTCAACTGTTCTTGTTCCTATTCAAATTACTCAAGAAGGTTTTCAACATATTATCAAACTGTTCTAGAATGCGTCTTGGATTTACACTTGATCAAGTAACGATGAAGAAATTATAATTGGCACTTGTATGCCAAAATTAAAAATAGAAGGACAAAGCTTCTAGTCCTAGGACTCAAATCATTTATGTCCTCTGTTGTCAAAATTAAAAACGTAAATTGTCAAGTCCAAGAAAAACAGGAAAATTACAATCCTCATGCAGATAAGCTATGCCACGAGCTGCACCAACAGCAACCTTGACCCTTGTTGCCCAATCCATAAGCGGCCTGCCTTCACCTGCAAAGGTCTATAAGAATTTAGGAAATACTATTTGCAGTGGAGCTTCAAGCATGAAGCATGAAAACCCCAAAATAATTAAAATGAAAATACTTTTACTAACATTAATTGAATAGGATAAGAGGGAAAAATTAGCAAATAGCAAAAGATTGGTAAGAATCCAAGCCAGCACAAAAACATCTAAAACCCAGTAAGCATAATAGCCTGTTGCAACCAACACAGCCACAAGTCACATAACCATTTTTGTAAAACCTATTCACAAATATTATACTTAGCTGCCGGCATCATAATTCAGCAAGTGATTTAGCCAACATAAATTTTCAGGAAAAAAATGTTTTCAAGGCATACGACATTTTTAAAACATCTGCAGTGAAAATTCCAATATGATTGGATAATTTTACGCCAAGCAAATATCTCATGATAATTTGAAAGAAAATGTAACATGTCAGATGCATCAAGATAAATCATTCATGGAGGAAACTAGCATAAATTAATATTTCATATTCTAAACTATGAGCTTACCGTGCAAATGGTAATAAAGAGTATCGTTGGGAAGGTAGTCATAGACAAGCAGTCTTTGATGCTCGGATATACAGTAACCCACCAGTGAAACCAAATGTCGATGATGCACTCGACTAATAATCTCAACCTCTGCCCTGAATTCACGCTCCCCTTGAGAACCACCAATCTTTAATTGTTTCACAGCTACTTCTCTTCCATCAACCAGGACACCTTTGTATACACAACCAAATCCACCTTCGCCTAGACGATTCTGTGCTGAAAACCCATTTGTGGCTTGGACAAGTTCTTCATATGTGAACCATGACCTTGAATTATTTATCACACCTGACTCTGATGGTGAATAGATGAAATCACTGCCAGAAGGACTGCCAACCAAGGGAGCTGGAGGATAAGGTTTTAGAAATAGTGAATCTGTAAAGCAAGACTTTCATTAATTCCCATCACATATCAGCAAGCATTTAAATATTCTTTCTGGACAACCTAATAGCATAACCTCAGTATGTCTTTCAAATAAAAGAAAACATCATTACTTCAAAACTTTGAAGCCAATAAACTTAAAAACAATATTTGGCATAGCCGCTCATTTGAAAACAGATGATAAAAGGAGATAAATGTCACATTATGCTTTAATCCATAAACTAAGGTCAATAGGATAGGGAAACCAGAAATGAACTAGATGATTGTTCCGGATAAAGTAAAGGCGCCAAAAAATGACAAGCCAAGTACTAGAAAAATAAATAATTAAGAAGAAACCAAGACCGAGACAACTAAAGTAACTATGATTCAGATATGATATTGTCTAAAAGGGTGATTGGAAGACAAGTAATTGCACTAATTCAAAAGGGCTTAGATACAATCCAGCCTCCAGGACTTGTTTTACAGCCCCAAAACAATTTGTTAAATTGCTAGATGTCAACAGCGTGAATCAATGCATTAGAGATGCTCTATAAATCATTAATTGAACATCCAATATCATTTCATATCTCTAAACAGGGAAAGCTATCAGATCGGTCTTTGAGAATGTCTTGCGAGGGGATTGTGTTAACAGACAAGTATCATCTTTTTACACTGATTGGCACATATCCCCTCACAAGGCTTATTACTCCAACAAAAAAGATTTTTCTTCACTGAAGATCCAGATTTTGCATCAAGTAGCCATGTTCCATATCCTCATTCGCAAAACAATTACAAACTCTAAGGGCTTTTAAACAACACCATAACTGCTTCAGCAACGAAAATTTCAGAGAATCAATCAAAACTAGCTGCACGACCGATTACAATAGAGCAATGTTCAATAAATTACCTGAATTTTGTGAGGAGGCAAATGGAGAAGGCATGGTGTAACCAATATTTTCTCCATTTCTTCTCTTTCGCTTTTGTGCAAACCACACAGCCATCACTAGAAGAATGAGTGCTACAAACCCAACCACAATGCCTATTGCAACTGCACCTCCAGTGTTTGAACCCCTTGGACCACTAGATGAGGTATTCGCAGAGACATTGGTGTCATTAGTTGCTCTAGCAGTTGGTTTCTCTGTTGGGATAGAGGGAATGGGTGAGGTAGGACTTCCTGTTGCTGATGAATTAACTGGAGGAACAGGAGGAGATATTGACGGAGGTGTTGATGAGGTTGATGGAACTGATGGAACTGATGGAGGTGGTGAACGCAATGTGGGTATTGGAGGAGGAGGAGAATTTGTTTTTGGAGGAGGACTATCAGATTGAGAACTAGGTGCTGGAGTAGTGACTGTAGGAGGTGCAGGGGGAGTTTCAGGGGACTTTGCTGTTGGCGGAGGAGGCGAATTTGTAGAAGGGGGTATCGGGACATTTGCAGGAGGAGGTGGAGAAGGTGAAACAGCTTGAAGGGGAGGTGGGGGTGTTGGAGAGGCTTGTGGAGGAGGGGAGGTGCTCACTGGTGGTGGAGGGGATTCATTCGGAGGGGGCGGTGAAGTAGTAGAAGCAGGGGGAGGCGCAGCAGGTGGTGAAGGAGGTATTAATGCTGGAGGGGCTTGTGGTGGGGATGCCGGGGGTGATGGTGGTGGGGCAGATGGTGGAGGTGTTGAGGGAATTATTGATGGTGGTGGTGGTGATAGTGGTTGAGATGGTGGGGAAGCAGCAGGTGGGGTTGGTGGTGGGGTTGCAGGGTTAGATGGTGTTGAAGGCACTGGAGGGCCAGTGGTCTGATCAGGCTGAGATGTCGAAGGAGGTGGTGAATTGGTTGTAGAATCTGGTGGTGATGGTGGTGAAATAGAGATTGGTATTAAAGAGGGGGAAGAATCTGGTGAAGGTGTTAAGGAAGCCATGTTTGTATCTAACAAGAACAAGATGTCTAAATTTCTTACGAAGCCATTTCCAATTTTAGGAAAGTCGGTAACTAAAACCTAAATCTTAAATTGCTTATTACACAAACATCAATACTACATCATTTGTCAGATAGAATACTCCAACTAAACAAAAGACTCGAGCTTTGTCAACTCTTCCACTACCAAATGCCAAAGTTCTTCAACATATGATAAGAATGTACAAAACCAACTTCAAAAATTCATGCAAAAGTAATTCACTTTATCTCGTTCACAGGGAAGACCCAGATCCTCTAAATCCCAGATAAAGCTCAAACAACCTAAATTTACAAAAACCCAGTTCTCAAAGCTCCACAACGAGCAAAACCCAGATTAAAAACCCCTCAAAACTTGAACGAAAATGAGATCAACTAAGCCAGTTGACTCCAAAACTATCTCTTCTTTTTTTCAACATTAATGCGCAAATGCACCATTCCCAGATCACCAAAAAGACAGCAAAGAAGACACAGAAGAAAAAAGCTCTTGCATGTCTTTCAAAATGAAGATTTTTTGGCACTTTTGTTCCTCACAAGTTGCAAACTTTGCATTCTAATGGTGTTCTTTCAAGAAAGTATCTCTCTTTTTTCTTGCAAATGGAGGTGTATGTGCCCACAAAATATGCAAAGAACGTGGGGGCAACTACAGAAAGCCAACCTTTAGTCTTTACTCGCATGTAGCAGGAAGGAATGGAGGATGGATCGATAGAATATAGTGTGTGTGTCAGAGAGACAGAGAGAGGAATTTTTGCTTTTGGTAATTCAACCACACCGATTATTTCTTTTTTATATTTTAAAAGTATTTTTAATAAAAAAAATTTAATTAATATTTTTAATATATTGATATTAAAAATAAATTTTAAAAAATAAATAAAATATTATTTTAATAAAATTTTAAGTAAAAAATATTTATAAAAAAATTTACTATAATAATACCAAATAAACCTTTAATCTTCGTAATAACAGTGATTTTAAGTAGAAAAAATAACAGTTTCAAATTTCAATAGCATAATATCATTTTGAAGAAGATTTGTTTTTTTTTTTTTACTTATTTTGTTTTAAATGACAACATATCTAAAAACGAATTTTCTATACTGAATTAAGGTTATTTTCCTATCAGGTTTTAGATTTAGATTGATTATTCACATCCAAGCTAATTTATCATAAGAAAATTTATTATTAAAAAAATAATTAATTAAGGTTTTTAAACCAAGAGTGGAATATCCTTAATTAAATATATAGTTAGACTGGATATATAAACGTCCCTTAAACCATGTTTAACTTACACGATCTCTTTCGTTACTTCCATAATTTTTATCAACGAAATTTGACTGTTGAATTTCTTTTACGCATCAAATTCTGAACTTGTTACCACCAAGTAATTTTGCAAGAAATTAATCCTAATTTGAGCAGTACAGAAGACAGATTTATTTAAATCATTAGCAAATTGTTACTGTAATTAATGTGATTAGCAATAATTGATCCACGTACGAGTGCAATAATTGTTACTGTATATGTGATGACAGTACTTGGCTCTGAAAGATTATAAAAATACAGGCTGAAGGTAACGTTCAGAACACACAGATAATGGCTGGAAAGAATAATGGAGTATTTAAAAACAAAAACAAGCCAGCCCTCAACACCATATGATATCAGTAATCACATACTACCATGCAGAACTCGGCAGAAGCTAGCTGCCAAGTTGTAGCTGCTAGTTTTTCTTCTGGTGTTGTTAATGGTGGGATCCTCTGCAAGTTGGTTGAGCTAACGATGAAAGCTTGGTCTCTTGCCTTTTATTTTATTTCTTGCTTGAAGTTTTAAGCCAGGATATACAGGTCAGGTGTGCCGGAGTGTGCTGCCTTACCCAGGCAGAAGAAAATTGCAAATATATATTTTGTAGCATTCGTAAAAAGAAGTTGAATATATACATATATATATATATATATATATATATATATATATATATATATATATATATATATATATACACTAGTTGGTTCGAAAAGAATTTATATACATAATTCTTATACATCACGTATAATATATAACTTCACTGTTTTAAATTATTTGAATAATTATTTTATAAAAACCACACTCAATGGTAAGTAAGATTGCTTATATGCCTCTGCATTTTTAATTTTATTTGTTTGAATAGATAGAACAGAAGGTGGGGAGGTTTGGATTTTGCATCTCCTAGAAAATTAATATTTATTTTAAGATAGCAGTAAATTTATTCTAGGAAGAAATTGAAATTTTTTTTTATCATCAATGCACTAATTTAAGTCTAGGTCTATATATAACTTGTTTAGTCATAATTTAAAAAGAATTTAGTCTATATTTATATATACATGAAATGAAAGCTAATTTAAATTAAGGATTGAGATAGTTTTTTGACATGGTATCAGAATCTTAATGATCAAGCGGTCACGAATTCGAATCTCATTATTTTCATTTATTTAATAAAAATTAAATGGATATGTACAAGTTTCAAGCTAAAAGAGCTTTTATTTGAGGAAATATGTTAGAGAATAATATAAATTATATCTTGAAACCTTAACTAGCAGTTTAAGTTATTGGATTAAGATAATTCTTTGACATTATAAAAATTGGATAACTATTAAAAAGTAAATTATAATAAATCATAAAATTTAATATTCAATAAACTAAGTGTTAAAAAGATAAAATTAAAAAATATATATAATTTTTAAAAAAAAAACAGTATTTAACAAGAACAAAACAATCAGAATAAAACTGAAATGTTTCAGCTGGAATTTGAAGGAAATTTTCAGAATAGATCAAAATTCTAAGAAGAATAAAATTTATTCCAATTTATTTGATTTCTTGAATTGAAATGAGATATATACCAGCCAATTGCAAAGGCAAAGGTACAACATTATCAACCTTTATTCCCATGCATGTTCTTGCGACCTCACCCACAGCTTTCTTCGGTCAGTATTCAGTACTATTCTAATATCATTTTCATGCATATATACTTTTACCAATATTCTTTAATTCAGACACACCACCTTGAAGGATTATAATCACCACTCTTTGTCCAAACAAAAATTGTAAAGACGAATAAGGCATCCTCATATGTGGGAAATTATTATTGCTAGGGCTGAATCTAGATATGATGTTTACGAGAGCGGTAAAGATTATTTTTTAAAGTGTTTTTTAATTAAAAATATATATTTTTTTATTTTTAAAATTTATTTTTCATATTAATATATTAAAACAAGCCTAAAATACACAAATTTGATGCCAAAATTAACATTTTGCAATTCTTTGTTCGAGTTGATAAAAAATATATATCAGATAACAAGTTTGATTGCAAAACTTGAAGGAATTTCCTAAGCAAGGTTCCCACCCTTTCCCTGACCTGCACTTGAAGGACATAATCACTCTATATGAATAGAATTTTGACAAGCTTTTAAGAGATTAATTAATATATAGACCAAATAACACAACAATGGGATATTTTAAAATGTCAATTTCAATTTGGATTTTGAAAATGTAACTTAATTGGTTTCTGGAAAAAGGGTCAGCAAACTTTGCATTTCGTTTTATTACCAAAGAATTTCACTAACCTAAAAGAATAGATAATGCCTTACAAAGAATAAAAAAATATATATTAATAAAAAACAGTTAACTATAATACAATATTTATAAAACAACATTATCTTTGTTATAAACCAAATTACAAAAAAACTAAAAGATATCAATCTTTTATTATTCATCAAGACATATTATCGTGGATTGGATCAACGTAAAGATAATTTTTACCCTGCGAAAAAAATGACTAAGCATGCAATTAGAGGTAGAGATGTCTTTTTCATGTGATATATTTGGCATTGCATATCTGATTGGGGGCAAAATGGTACATGCACTTTCTTTTGCTACAATATAAATATTATTTTGCCCTTAGAAGCATTGAAGGGCTCTTCTGTCATTTCAAATAAAAAATAAACAGTAAAAGTATGACCATACTAGTGGGAGGGAAAAAAATATACATGTATAGAGAGGCTTATTCGTTCTTTTCTTTTATTAAAACAATTAAATGGTAGAATTACCCTTGGAATTCAAAAAATCAAAAGCTAATTGTTGGGGGTGTTTAGATCTTTTTAGACTAGTTTTTTTTGTTATTATTGGATTTTGACAAGGGTGTCTCGGTAATTTTAGGTTTAAAAATATTATTAAAAAAAAGTTATTCACGCGTCAGCATGTGATGGCCTCTATGCCATTCAAATGGCATGTGAGAGCCTTTACATGAACCGAAATCATGCTTCCATATCGATGTTAGGAGCAATGTATTGTTCTTTTTCTGATGGTATGACGTGTGCTCACGGAGGAGGTTCGGTTGGGCTGTGATGAAGGTTTTTTCTTTTTTCTAGCTTTATAGTATGACGTGTGAGAGCCTGTACATGAACAATATACACCTAGCTTTGTGGAAGGAATGGAAAAGATAATGAGTATTGACTTATTTTTTCCCCGGTAATCTTGGTTGTGGTTTCTTCATTGCTTGAGTTTCGAAATACAGTTACACTAGCTAACATTGTTGTCTATAACTACTTGTTTTTTATTATTATTACAAAGAAAAGGCTTGAACACGAAATCTCTTGAGGGAAAAGAGACCCCACAACTACTTAAGCTACATAGTCATTCGCGCCAACAATTATTTGTTGGACATTCTAAAAGAGGTATGGAGGTTAAGAAACAAAGAATTGACTAGAGTGAGGTTTAAGTTATTTCTAATTAAATGTGATGCATTCTAATTAAGCATTTAAAAATGAGATTGTGTTGTATGAGAATAGAGAATTTCTAATAAAAGGAAAAGATTCAAAGTGATCCTAACTAATCAATCATGTCATTTCTTTGTTTAAGGGCATGCCCTCTTGCTTCCAAGGATCCTTTTCTAGAGGAACACAACCCTGCAGTATTAGATCAACTCATGTTAACTTTGGAGGTTGAGATAACTTGCCAAATCCTTGATACAAAAATAAAACTATGATAATATCATAGAAAGCAAATCATTAATCTTAATTCTCAATCAACAAAATATTAAAGGACGAAACTGAAAAAAAAATATTTAATTTTTTTAAAAGGAAATCAAAGTATCAATTGTTCTTAATCAATGAAATCAAAACTATGAGAATTTCATTTTTGAATTTGGTCCTAAAGTATCAATTATTCTTAATCAATGAAATCAAAGTGCATTTTTTCAAATCGAGTATCAACCAAGCATTATAATTTTTCTTCGACATTGCGAGAACCTAACATGAAGTCAATTGAAGCAAACCATCAAATCTAATTTCGAACAAATCCAATTTAAAAAGATAAAATTGAAGAGCAAAGAAAACTTGATTGAACAAAAATAAAAAATTATAGTACTATTACGATCCATATTAAATTTATGTCTTGATCTATAATAGTTTCCTAAATATTTTTTCAAACCAAGTATAGAAAGGACTAGAAGTTCTTTTTTAATATTGTAATCGCCTAATATGAAGTCTTTTAAATCAAACCATCAAGTCTGATTCTAAATAAATTCAATTTAAAAAGATAAAATTGAAATGCAAAGAAAAAAAAAAACAATATCTTGATTTATGTCGTCTTCCCCTAAATGTATTAGTTTCTTATATAATGTTTCAGCTAAAATAGCAAAGCTAAATAAAATGGCAACAACTAGTTCTTTAAAAACTATATTGGAAATTAGAACAACTTTCGGCTGCAAAGTTTATACTTTATCAATCACAATCCACAAGCTTGCAAATACCAAGAATTACAATGCATCACAACCATGAGATCAGTTAATTTAATTGACAAAAAAAAATCTTTTTGAAAACCATGACACTAAGCAATCTACAATTATTATTATTTTTTTACTATTATAAAGGAGAAAACTATTCGTATTATCTGTATGTGAAGAAAAATTATGTTACATAGACTTGTATAATTTACGAAAGAAAATATTATATGAAAATACCAATAAAAATAATTGGTGCAATAAATCCTAAGATTATTTTCTAAATATTCTGATAAAAAAATATAAATTCTAAAATAAAAAAAAGGGCCTAACATCACCATTTCTTAATTCATTTTTTTTGTCTAAATATTTTTTTAATTCATTTAAAAAATAAAAAATAAAAAATAAATAAATGGACCTAACATCACAATCTCTTAATTCATTCTTTTGGCTAAATAATTGTTTAATTCATTTTACTTGACAAAATAATTAGTCTACCTATCTCCATGGACCCAAAAGTCTAACCCAACTTTCTTCTAAAGCCCAAAAAATGATAATCCAATTCGACCAGTCCATTTAGATTCATCTTCTTAAAATCAGCCCAATAACAAGCCCAAGACCAAGACCAAGACCAAGCCTATTCTTCTTCTTCAACTTCCAATATTTTTCTGCAGAGACATTCAGACAGTTACAATTTTACAGTTTTTAACTGATTTTGTCTTCAAGAATACAGGCATGGCGGGATTGCTGGCATGGGCAGCAGATGTCGTTGGGGCCCATGGAAACAACCATGAATTAGAAGAAGACAGAATACCAATTGTGTTCACTGATGACCAACAAAAGTATGTTCAAGAATTAGATTCAAAGGCTTCATCTTTGAGCCGTACGATCCAAGATCTACGGCTTAGATTGCCTCCACCTGATATCTCTCAACGTCTACCTCACCTTCTTGCTCATTCCATTGCATCCAATGCTGCTCTTGCTCTCCAGTTGAATGCTCATTCTGCTACCAAAGAGCAGGTAAAAATGCAGTCGTTGAGGTAATCTGGGGTTTATTTGTATCTGGATTCTGGGCTTTTTTTTTGGGTTTTATTTATGGGGTTGTTGTTGAATTGTGTGGTCTTCTTTTTGTGTTTCTGGCTTATGGCATCTGGGTCTTTTGTGTTTTTGGATATTGGTGAAGCGATGGGTTTTGTTAGTGTTTTGTCTTGCTTTTATGCTCTTGGTTCGCTTTTTACCTGTTATTCTCATTTGGGATATTAAAATTGGTTTAGTTTTTATGGATGGTTATTCTTTTGATAAATATAGAAAAAATTGCAATGCGTAGGGGATAAGTATATTAGCTTATTTATTGCTGTCGATCTCTTCAAGTGGAGATTTCATTGTGGTTAATTTTATACCCTTAAGATTTTCCATTTGGAAGTTTTGAATGATATATATGAATTTAAGATTTATACGACACTTTAAAGAGATTTTGTTACTGGATATGCATGTAATACATTTGGTTTGTAAAGAAATAGGTGATGGGTATTTCTACTTCGCTTTGGGCTTCTCTCTCTCTCTCTCTGTTTTTTTTTTTTTTTTTTTGGGGGGGGGGGGGTTCGATGTAGGGATACGTGGGTTCACTTCGTGAACTTACACTTTTTTCAATCTTGAGAGTGATTGAGCTCCATATGAGAAATTGCTTGGGATCAGGGAAGTTGGCGGTGGAATTAATCTACATGCTCAAAGAAAGAGCATGATCTACAGGGCATGTAAATTCTTTTGGGTTGGGGACTTGGGGTGAAGGTGATGGTGCAGGTCTAATCTGTCATGTAGTGAGTAGTGACTGTGTTTGAGAAGGAGTTTCCAATTGCTAGGCGGCTTCTGGAGTAAAATGTCAATATGCAGCATGCACAGATTACTATAGATAATTTGGACATGCAAAGTTCTACTACTGGGTGAATCAAATGCTCAAGTTGTGTTCTAAATTTCTTGCAATAGAAAGCCATATACTCAGCTGACTCTTGGCATTTTATGAATCTATCTAGGCAAAGCTCAATTAGAAGTATCTCTCTAAAGATGTGAATAGAGTTTAGTTCTTCTGTTTAAAAAAAGTGCTATTAGGAGTTGTTAGTGACAAGACATTCCATTCTGATAATATATGTGGCATGCAACCTTTACATCAGTAGAGGACAACATGTGAAATGGGATGATCATGAATTCGTTTCCTTTCCAAGTGAGAAACTATTGAAATAAAAACTGAAATTCAGTTACTATGGATTTGGGTAATTTTTTTTTTATATAATTTCCTTTTCCTTTGTTCTTGGTACACTGGAGGACCAAACTCTGGAGGAACCTGGGTTGACAGCATAGAGAAAGCTTTTCTTTTCCCCAAGCCATAAGTTGACCCTATTAGAGGAAATTTTGATGTCCATTGCATGATGCAATTATAAAAGTCTCAGATTGTCACCATAAGAGTGCATTCATTCATGCAATGAAGGACATTAGTAGGATAGTTTTCAAACTTTCCTTCTATGTTCTCTAATCTAGTGGGGCCATAACTGGCAATACCTTTTTATTGCACAACATTAGTTTCCAAATGGTTAAATGTAAAAATATTTGGTTAACTTAAGCATTATCATTTGCTGAATATCTGTAAACTCAGAGAGGCTGGCTACTTCTGCCAATTCTATTTTTTCCCTCTATAATTTCTACTTGACAAGATGAATCTAATAATGTAAATGAATCAGCACATTTTCAAAAAGAAATTTTCTTTCTTAGTGTAATGTTAATTTGTGATGGTGAGCCAGTGACATGTATTGCTGGGAACCTGGATTAGTTCTGGTCCAAAGGCTGATTTAATTTCTATATAATAACATTAAATGATTATTCCCTTCTGACCTTCAAGTATTTTGGATCTATTTTTATTACAGGCCCAATTGAGAGAGGTGACCCTTCAGGAAGAAAATGCCGAGTATGAAAAGGCTATATTAAATTGCGAGAACAACATACATGAGAGAATACGGGAAGCAGATTTACTTCTTACGAAGTTACAGGTCAGACTTGCCTGCCATGTCTATATGCTTCTCTGATGAGTGATGTGCAATTTTTCTATGATCGCTTCAGTCATTAGTCATAACCATACATCTCCTGGTGTCCTGGCATTCTTTATTTTTTCTGCTTCAATAAATAGACTTTGTTCGCCTTTCACTTCCTTTATTTTTTTTCTTCTGTAATTTAATGTTTGTTTTTATGTAATGAAATGTTAGGAAATGGATGAGACTGAACAAGCTTTGATGGAGGAGCTAGAAAATGCAGAAACTGCAATGGATGGTGGACAACACGGAAACTCTGGTGAATCAGTTAATGCATCTGAAACAACAGTTGAAGCTGGATCAGATGCAGAAGCTGCAAAGTCTGATATATTAGAGAAGTTGGATAACAAGAAAAAAGAATTGGTAGATTTGCATTTGTCTACTTCTTACAAGTTTTCTTTCTCAACTCAGCTCCTTCTGTTATAAGGTCTTGAAAATCTTCCCTAATTCTCTTCAGAGTTCATTGGAAGAAATTGTTCAAGATTTAGATAAAAGGTGGATGCAAGTTCAAGAGAATGCACTGAAGCAGCCTGCTCCAGGTTTCAAATATCAGAAATCTTCTTGAAGTTTGATATTCTTTCTTCATTTTGTGTGCGTGTGTGTGAAAGAAAAAGAGAGGGAGCTGAGATCAGACTTTAGTTTACATTTCTTTCCTTGCTTTCTGGAAGGTTGTCAAAGGGACAAACTTGAGTTTGGTTTCCAAGAGATCAGCGTTTGCAAAGACTAGGCCATGGTTATTAAAAAAGTTTTTGAAATCTTAAAATTAAAATAGCGTTAATGATTCAAAACACTAACAATCACAATTGGTTAAGATCTTAGTAAAATAGGTTGTTGAATCAGTAAAATCCCAATTTTACTTTATGATTTTACGATTTTGGAATTTTGGGTAAATAAGAAATTTGGGCTATTTTGGACTTCCATGAGTCAATGGTTTAGAGGCCTGAGTCACATGATTTGATATGACCTTGGTGTCATGAGAGTACCTAATCTAATTCCATTTTGATGAAACCTTATACCATAGAATGACTTGATATGCCCAAGTATGTTTGTCTACCTGGAACGACATTTTTCTTTTGTTCAGTGTGGCCAAAGCCTTGTTTTGCATGAGCACGGTATTGGTCCATGGACACAAGTATGATTAAATTACATATCTATGATTAACAGTGAAATTAATTGGTTACAATTGTTGTTTGAGAAATGATTAATTACTAATATTATCGCTTGAGCATAGGTATATTATTAATTTTGTTAGTTATTTTGAGTTTGTAAAATCTTATGATTTTACAATCCGATTTTCAGGACCCTCTAGTGATCCAAGTAAAAAAAGTGATTTTAATAACATTGGGCTAGGCTTTCCCTGGAATAGGATTGCAACATTTGGGAAAGAGTCTTATGCTAGGCTTCAGGTAGGATTACAACCTGCAGATGGGGATTAGATTTGTTGTCTATAGTGGATTTTCCATGGTGATCTCTTGATCTGATTGCGAAATGGTGTTTCTTTCAGTAACTCTCTCACAGTGTTTTGTTGATGTTCAGTGGTTAAACGTATTCCTTTTGTAATTAGTGACAAGATAACTTATGTAATTGGTATTTAGTAGAAAAATTATCACTCTTGAAGGAGTAACTTGCACAGGGGAATTTGACTTGAAAGTGATTTTGCCACAGCTCAGAGAGAGAAGTTATTGGATAAACAGCTTCATAGCCTAATCGAGCAACTAGCAGCTAAACAGGTGGATTGTACAATTTATTACAAATTGGCTACTACTTAAGACTTCTGTATCAATGTGGAGTAGATACCTCATGGAATAAACACCAACCTTTGAAAATGGTGTCTTGTTTGTAGGCACAAGCAGAGGGCCTGGTCAGTGAAATTCATTTGAAAGAGATGGAGCTAGAAAGGTTGAATGGATTGCGGAGGAGGCTTGAAAGTAGCAATGTAGAGGGCAATACTGCCAGGAACCGGTTTGGAAGAAGCACCTCGGACAAGGGGTCTGCTTTTGCAGACTATATTGTCGACAAGCTACCGTATTCCACTGGTGGCCGAACTGAGCACCAACAGAGACTCATGTTCCTGAGGTCGGCTTTTGTTATTTACATTTTATTCCTGCACATTGTGGTTTTCATCAAGCTTTCATTTTGAGTAGCATCAAGGAAATTCATTTTCCTCTCCATATTTGAATGTGAGATATTTCCGTTGTGTAAATCATTATTTTGTAACGGAGTGACTAGTTCCTCTTTCGTAATGCAGTTGGTTGCCCGTTCTAATTCTCTCTCTCTCTCTCTCTCTCTCTCTCTCTATATATATATATATATATATATATATATATATGCAAAGAAGCTGTTTCCACTTCCCAATTTTATGATAGGTTTCCGCAGACTTGCACATAAACGAAAAATTAATTAATGATTAGTGGGTGAAAAATAGGAAAAAAAAAACAAGATAAAGCAATGACATCAGAGGGAGGAAACAACATTACAGCTGTGATTCGTAGAGTTTTCGATGTTCTCAAATTGAGATAGACCTAAGAAATGTAAAATTTAGTTGGATGAGAACTTCATGAATATAACATAATCCAATTCCAAAACATTCATCATTATCTGTAAGTGGTGACATAATCAGTAAAATACAGTGGATAGTAACATGAAAGGGAGGATTAACGGGGTCCGGACCAAGGAATAAAGATCTTGCATGAGCACCCCTTTTGCACTCTATTCTTTAGTTCAATACCAAACACCAGAGGTGAGGATGACTGGGCTGTTCAATTTATTTGATACATATGTTTGTCCATGGCTTCTCAAAATGCAATTATTTGAAAGCTTCGGTGCTTCTCTGATAACAGCTAGAAGTAGTGGATTTGACCCCATTGGTATGTTGATTTGACTGTTGGTATGTGTAATGTGAGGGGAACATGAAAGCTTTTCCATGTTCTTGTCTCATATGTTCTTAAAAACATCATTTACTTGTAAACGATAACCCATTACAGAACAAAGATTACAAAGAATAATGAATAGTGTTGATAAAACGTGTTGAAGATATAACAATATATTCATATCTTCATGAAATAGTTTTCTGTAGCTTCTCATAAAAAGATCTCCACGCTTCCTTCCTCATCATATAAAGCAAGAACTCATTCCAAGTGTCAATGGGGCCAGGCAAGCACCAGTGAACGCAGTCAGCTACAGTCACATTGCTATGAGGTGAGCGACCATAATAGTTTGGGTGCCCATCTGGCCTCAGCAGCATTGCTTCTGTCGTTGCTAGTAGCTCAAATTTTAAACCCCCTTTCCTCCCTTCTTTCTGTGCTTTCCTTAGCTCTTCAACTTGTGTCAAGTAGAATTCCAAGTAATACCCATCAAACTTCATTTCCTCGCTTGTAAAGGGCATTGTCCTTATACAATTCCCTCCTTCATTCCACGCTCCATTTTCGAAGTGTGAAGGAGAAAATGTCCTTAAAAATGTAATGCCCTTGTAGTTCTTTAGTCTTCGAAGGGTCTCAAACGCAGTTCGAAATGCCATTCGGTAGCCATAATACTTTGTGACAGCAGTAATGTTTTCCATGTAGCAGTTATGACAACCAACAATCTGACCATTGATGTAGTATATAAGAGGACGGAAGAACCATTGTCCAGCTGAGATGATCACATAGTCGAAATTCTCAATCTGACTAGCCCATGCCTCATCAGCTTGGTCTAAGTAAAGGCTCATCAGGCTGTTGAGGGAATGACCATTGGGGTCTGCATCACGGGACTTAACCAAGAACGGAGACCAAAGAGTTGCTAGAGTAAACCCGTAATCAGCATAGAACCAGCGTTTGAAATATGTTGTGTCTGCTGTATACCTATGAGAAATATCCTCAGGATGGGTCACCTGAAAGACAAGAGCAGGAATGAGAATAAACTTTGTATCAGAAATTCTTGGTGCAATTACAATAACTTGAATCAATCAACATTATGCATCTAATTTTGATGTGTAGAGTTTAGACACTGATCGTCTGGTCAATGAAATAATTACATCTCAGCAAATTCTGGTTTAGTTTTAATGGTGCGAATCATTATGATGTGAAGCTTGTAACTCGAGCCATCGAGTGTGCTTGGTGATTCAATGCACATGAAGATATGCAACGATGAGTGATTGAAGACTTACACTGGATAAGAGACATAACAATGATTGCATTTGGTTCCTTCCTACAGAGTCTCCGACGAAGGCCATCATCTTCCCTCGAACAAGTTCCAAGAACTGCTTTGCATTAAAGAAAGGTAGCTCACATTTCTCTGGTCTCCACCTCCATTTCATGAACTCTGTATCAGGTCTGCCATATTTCATGCAATTGTGCTGGTCGATGATTAGGCTACAAGTTGCATCAGTGTAGTAAGGCCCATTAGGATAAGGAATCCATTTTCCACTAAAAATGTCACATTCCTTCACTATTCCCATGTTTCTCAAATGACTGATATCAATCTTAGGAGATGGTAGTGGTGAACGTGAAGTTGTCAACAGATATAGAGGGACTATGGTGAGGAAAACTAGACTGAGGGCTAGCATCAGCAGCTTTTTGGGGGCGCTGTGCTGTGTGTTCTTTCCATTGGAAAACTCGATGTCACTAAACTTCATGGTGAAGCAAAACAACAAATTAACTTTGCGTTTGTGCACACTCTATACGGCCTATAGTGATGTTTTTATATTGTTTCTGGACATGTATGATACATTTAAAGAAAATTTCATTATCTACGAGAATGTATTATAAATAAAAAAATTAAAATTAAATATGTAAAGGCTTAAAATCAAGTTATAGATATTTTCACAAATCTTCTCAAGTATGATATTGTTGTTAAGATGAGAGACATATGAAGAGTTATAAGGGTATTAAATTTAAAAGGGAATTTTAAAAATAAATTAAATTTTATTTTAAAAAAAAAATAAAAAAATTGATTAACTGGTTTAGAAATGATTGATTGGTTAAGTTGGTATAATACAATTATTGTTCATAATAGGATTTGTTTTAGTAGTTTAATTTTTTATTTATATAGTACTTGATATTTATAAATAGATTTGTAATTAAAAACATAATTTAATATGCATACAGAAAAACATAATAAGATTATTTTCCTCTAAAATTTCGTATTTTCTTTACTTTTGCTTATTGTTTTACACCTTTTTTTTCTTTCAACAGATACCTTTTTATTTTTGGTGAGGCATCGTAATCAGTAATTGATAGCGAGCGTAGGAAATTCTTAGCCTTTTCGTTTCCGCATCAATGCCCTTCAGCAAGCGTAGAAAAACACATCATGATGAAAATGCCCTTTATTTCGTTAAAGCATCATGATCATAACTGAGTACTACTTGGCCTTTTTCATTGTCGTACTAGTTTTGCTTAGTTTCATACTAATTTTGCCAGTATTCTCTGTGCATAAAGGATTTAAGTACCTTACAGACTTGATTTTTAGTTTGCTTAACAATTACACATGCACCTAATCCTATTAACCAGCAGCAACCATAATGAAAATCAAACCATGTGCATTAACTTTTCTCTGACACACTTTTGATGAAGTTGGAAATGATTCAAGCCAAGTCTTCAAATAGAGCAAGCTGAAAATGGACTGCATTCCTTTATGCTGATTCTATCATTCATTTTTTAGGCACAGAAATGCGCACATAGTTTTGTCTAGGGTCACATGGGAATAGCGCTGCAGAAGAATTATAACATAATCAAACAATGATCACATTTTACAGTAAGAAATTGGCAGCAATCACAAGGCTCGTGAATAACATTGCGCCACCTCATGGTGTTTAGCATTGCAGGTATCTTCAACTGTAAGTATTGGACTGCTCTTTTGGTTATATTTAGAGCCAAGTGAGCCTGGCGTGGCTTAGGAGCAAAGTTATGGATGATTGCATATCGCATTTTAGTGAAATTGGGTTCATTCTATGCACATTTCAACACTTCTTTTCGGTGGAAACTTAAGTACCTTCTGCTTTGATAATAGAGTGCTAATCATTCATGTCATCTGCTTCTTTCTGAAATAAAATATCAGCTGGGACCTATTACACACCTCCCTGCCCAGTGTGACAACCAAGGGTGGGACTTGGTAGACTGTTATTAATTTATTATATCCACGAGAAAAATGATATGGAAGCACTTTCCTTTTTTGCTGTAAATTACTTTACTATCAAATTGGTCTGAGAAAAAGGAACCAGCGGTTGGGAATTAGAAGAAATGGTTTGCCGAACCATTGTTGGTCATTTGGTTTCTCAGCTATCATTCGAAATGTTCTTGCACATGAATTTGAACGATATTGTGGCTGGGTTACTTAAAGATGATGAAGTTATCTTAGTTGATGTTTAGATAAAGAAAAAGGAATATTGGACTTCTTTTTTGAAGAAACAAAATATATTGGGACTGCGATCATATGCAGTTCATTCTTCAGAACCATACTAGAATCCTTGTATTTGCTGTCAAGGCAAGACTTACCGACATTTTTCTAGGGTGAAGGCCTGACTGCATTCATTTATCTAGTAATGGCTAGAAGCATTTTAGCAGTCTAGCAAACATCAAGCACATTATATCCCCGGTTTATTCTGGAAGATCAAGAATTTAGGTCACAAGGTGATGATGAAGTAGGGTTACCTGTCTGGCATTAACGGTGCCTGTGGGGTATGCATAGAACCCTTGATTAGTGCCTAGTTTTATTGTTGTTGATCTTCTCTGCACATGAACAGGAAATTCTGAACTAGAACTAGAGGTAATTAACAATATTATCCTTCGGTTGATCGCACATGGCATTCACTTATCAGATTTTTATGATGCTTTTCTAATTTTTACCAGCCGTTTCTCAGGAGTTAGGAGCATGGCCAAATGGCCGACACTGACTCAGAAACGATGACAAATATATAATAAACAATAAAAACTGGAAATCAGAACCATGTTCCTTCACATTCCACACATAAACTCCTCCCAGCCATTTGCCAGTGTGAAAACCGACTCAGATACGTCAACATGCTTTTTTTTTTCTGCAACCAAACGGCTCCTCGCCACCTTTCCCTCTTCAGCATCTGAAGCAAGAGCTCGTTCCAAGTATCAGTAGGGCCTGGTAAGCACCAATACTTAACACAATCAGCAATAGTCACATTCTCAGGTGACCAGTGTCCATAATGGTTTGGGTGTCCATCTTGTCCCACAACCATTGCTGCAGTTATGTCTAGCAACCTGAACTTTAAGCCCTATTTTTCCCTTCCGTTTTTTAATATCCTGAACTCCTTTAGTCAACGACAGCTCCAAAACACCCCTCCAATTTCATTTCTCCACTGGAAACGGCTGCGTCCTGACACAATTGCCTCCTTTATCCCATCATTTTCAAAATGTGACGGTGACAAAAGTCCTAAAGAATGTCACCCCATTAAACCTTTCAAGGCTGAGGAGGGTCTTGAAGGTGTTGCCCAAAAAACCACCAACAGCATACTTGTTTAGTTCATAAATATGTAATATAATAAGAATATAGTACACTTACAATTATACAAAGCCAGCAAGTTTATTACTGCTTATTTATAAAAACTTTCTTCAATCAATCTTCTAGTATTTAAATCGATCCAGGTTATAAGGTTAATAGAACTTAATAAAAAATAAATTATAAAATTTAATACTTAATAAATTATAAGCTAAAAAATAAAACTAATACTATTGAAATTAATAATATTTTGCAAGATAATGCATAATAAAAACATACGAGTGGATTTGTGGTTTGCCAAAAACAGTATGTCTCAAATTTGAGTCCCACCTTTATAATTCATACAGCTAATATCAGAAAAGAAAAGAAAAGACCTTAATCTAACACTGAGATGATCATGCTAGGAACTGGAATTAGAGATTTTGCCTATGAATTAGGATTTCTTTACAGGCCTGTTTTAGGGTAATTGTCAAATGGGCCTCTTCTCTTGTAGGCTTTTATTCAATTTATAATTTTGGACCTCACCCATAACCCATTATTTGGTTTTTAAAATGATACACCTAATAAAATCCTCCATACACATCACTGCACAATTGGGATCCATCATCCATGTTATAATTTTAAAACCTGGTCTGATGGGACGACCTGAAACCCGTTGATCCGGGATTGGAACTGGATCGAGTTGAAAAAAAAACAAAAAAAGAAAAAACCCGGTGTGACCCGACGGGCTGACCTAGTCAAAAACCCGGTTGCAAACCATTGACTTTTTTTTTACTAAAACGACATCGTTTTGATTTTTTTTAAAAAAATTTAACCTGAATGACCTGGTAACCCGATCAAAATCTGAAACCTAGATTTTAGACCGAACCGGATCTAAAAACTATGATCCATGAATTAAGCTCCAGCTGAACCTCCGGGAATACACATCAATCTTTAAAAGCCTAACATTTAGGTTAGCATTGCATAGGGGCGTCTATCGGTCAAGATCACCCAAAATAAGTCCAATGATAGTGATGATAGAAATCAGAATTGTTTATTTTTGTATTTCAAAAATATTTTTAAAAATATTTAAAAAATTTTATATTTCTTTTATTTTAAATTAATATGTCTTGATGTTTTTGGGTTATTTTGATATACTAATATTAAAAATAATCTTTTTTAATAAAAAAATTATTTTAATATATTTTTAAACAAAAATATTTTGAAAAACAATCATTACCGTGCTTTCAAATACCATAACCTCAAACACCCCTTTAAACTGAAACTGTGAGGTCGTATGGCCTCGGTTTCTAAAATGTTTCATGAGCTTAATAAAGAGCCCCTTCTGGTTGATATGGAAAGAATCCCTTGAGATGTACTCATCATTGGGCTGTTTTGCAAGTGTTTACTTTAATAAAGATTTGCAATAATTTTTGTTGTCATAATAACATGTCGTTAGTAAGTGGAGAGAGCTTCCTGACATGTCTTTATTGCCAAGAAAGGAACGTGTGCTTCGCATTGCTGTTGTATATTCATGAAAGTCGATATCCCTGCATCTTATGGACAAGGCTAAATCATTTACATCACTTTGGTTTGGATTGGAGCAGTGACCAATGTTTCATTGCATTATCTTCTTTTGTCTCTCTTATGTCTAGTCTCGGTCCTAGGAATTAGTGGCCTGTCGATTTTTTTCTTCGAGGAAAGAGTTCCATGAATGATCTCCATCTTTAGCCTCTGCGTATGGTCCTCCTCTTCAAGAGGAAAGAAGTTTGCTGTAATGGACGGGGAGTAGCTATCAAGAAAGCTGAGGTTCCTTGCAGCACTTGTTCTGGACTGAGTTATACCAACACCACAAAAAACCAATTCAGTTTCTACATCTTTTATGCTTTAGAATGTCCTAAAGAAACACGCATCATTGCGGGACAAGATTTTAGTGGAAAATACAGCATGGAGCAGTAGATTGGAGCTCTGGAGTCAGCAGAGTCGTGAGTATCTTTTATTGTCTTTTTACTGTCAGGAAAAACACGGGGGAGAAAACAAACAAGGCATCAGGGAATTTTCCTGGAGACAATCTACACGCCAGAGCAATATCTGAAACTTTCATCAGTAGAGGCGCACTTGAACCTGAAGTTGGCCAAAACCTAGAACTACCAAGGCAAATCTTATGGTAACATCTGAAAAGAACATAGCATTAATTTTCCAGCTGAAATCTTTCTTCAAGTTGGCCGTTGCCTACAATTTCCCAACTCCTAATGTTGACAAACTTGACACATCTGATGTTCAATGGAAGCAATTTCAGTAACTGTGTCTGTGACCATAATATTGATGGCTGAGACAAAAAAATAGAAGTTTTAATTTCATTCGAAAATTGATTTATGAGTTCCAGGCAAGCCAAAACACGATTCACTGGAGAAGGCTAAATATAGATATTTGGTCTTTAAGCTCCAACATCAGTACTGAAATACAAAATTTTTGTCCTACGCATAATAGAATGAAAAGTAAAGCAACTAAACTCGAAAACAAGCAGAGTCGTCCAGTTATTGAATTGCTTAAGCAGCACCAGCACCCTTTCCCTTCTTCCTCTGGATCTTCTTCATATAAAATTCAAGTTCTTTTCCTTCCAAGATGTATCTGTTGGGGAAAAGATAAGTTAGAAAATAAATAAGTTGACATCGAAAGCCCCATGTACTATCAGTATATAACTAACTCTTATCAACTCACCCATCGGCTCTGCCACATTGACCAGGTCGAGAAGAGATGGAAGCCAACAGCCTACCACTTCCAAACTGCTCTTCAATGTGAGGATCTAGCTTACGACCCTGTTGACGCTTATCAAGCTTCCTGATGACATGGTTGCTCTTCTTTGTTTCTTCTGTAGTTGCTTCTCCTTCCTGCTGATATACAAGACAGAACATTTTAATTAAGAACACCACATAAAGAAACTAAAAGATAATAATATGTCAAACCAAATCAGGAAACAAGCAGAAGATAAAACAGCCGATTACCATGCAAAAACAATAATTAAAATATAGCATGGTTTCTATCTTGTTGGCAACATGAACAACACTAATGACCCTAGCACACAAATGAGCCATGGCAAAACATCATCAACAAGCAGTTCTGCTAATCTTAAAAAAAAAAGAGAAAAAAGAAGAAGGCAGTTTTGTTATATTCTGTAAACAAACAGGACGATCCACAACATTCAATATTTGCATTGAAGTTATGTTAAATATCAAATTTATTGATGAGAAACTTCGGAGGAAAAACGGTTCACCAGAATATTCAGGATACAAGAGAAGAAAAAAAAAATCAAAATGAGGAATGACACTGAACACACACACACCACACAGCCCTTAGTACAAGAAAATCTTATTCTGGAGAATATACGGATGGGTCAAAGTCACTGAATCAAAATTCATGCTTTAGATAGTTTTGAAGGATTTACAGGAGCCGCGAAACATTGAAGTGAGGAGGGTTCATATTGATTCCATAAAGGTAAAAAAACAGATCAATTTCTCTTATCCTACTCGTAAACAACGTTCAGTAGATCCCGTAGAAGTGCCATTCTTACACTTGGGAAAATCATGTTAATAACGATCATGGGCATCTAGCAAACATCCTCAACGTGAAATCAAAAATCAAATATAGAAGAAACAGAAAAGAAGCATTATTCTGGTAAAGCATATACAATAATACCTCAGGGGTTTCCTTCTTCACCACAGCCTTCTTCTTCCTACCAATGTCAACCCCATAATGCTGAAGGTACCATTGCTTGAAAGGGGCAGCATCCACCTGAACAATAGCACTTTTGACAAGAGTCTGGGTTCGGACAAGCTCATTGTTTGAGGCATTGTAAACCACATCAAGAATACGGGTTTTGCGAGTGACAGCTTCACTGCCCCACGAGTAGTTCCCAGTATCCAATCTGAGGGCCCTCCACTTCACATTGCCTCCTCGCACACGAATTCTTCTGACAGTCTTGTTGCTTGAGAGCTTAGTGCTTGCAGGCTGACGGCCTAGCTCATACCTTCATCAATCCAATAAGCAAGTAATTAATATAAATAAATAAATAAAATAAATATTGAAACTAAGGAGAATTAACGAAATTGTACTTTCTCTTCTTTCTCCAGGCCTTCTTCTTGCCTCCAGTGGCACGCCTCTTGTGCATAGAGTCACGTGAGATACCTTCAAGACATAAACAGAGACACCATTTTACAGCAGAACACAACACAGCACACAGAGATATACTACTTTTTTATTTCAAGACAAAGAAACGGAGAGAGATTTTACTTACCCATGGTTGCGGTTGCAGTTGCGGTTGCGGTTTTACAGAGACCACTGATTTATGTATCTGCTCCTAAGCGCCTCTCCTTCGACTTTCCAGCTCTGCTATTCGTAAAACCCTAGTTGTCTGTCAATACGGGGTAGTCTTGTCATTGTACATACCCCTCCTTTTCTTTTCTTTTCCAAAGGCATTTATTTTTGGCGACGCTATTATGAATATATTTTCTAGTATAATAAAAGTTTTTAATTAAAGCATGCAAGTCTCGATCTGTCTGGCAGATGGATCTAGAATCTGGTAGATTTAGAACTAAAATCAGGCTAAATTAAAAAAAAATATAGGAAAATTTTTTTTTTGTGTAATCTAGTTGACCTGATCAAAAACCCGGTTGTAACTCGTTGATCTTTTTTTTTATTAAAATAAAATCGTTTTGATTTAAACAAAATTGACCCGAGTAATCTAAAAACCTGATCAAAACTTGAAACTCGAATCTTGAATCGGGTTAAAAACTATGAATGAAAAGATAATATTTGTGTTTAATAAAATATATTAAAAAATATAAGAACAGAGAAAATCAAATAATACGTCAAGTTGAGTAAAGATTTAATCAAGAAGCAAATCTTTTATATATATCCTTTTCAATTTATATTTTTTTTAATTTATCTTCCAGATTAATTCTACTCACTAAATATAAAGATATATGATTTTTGTTCTTATTAATGAAGTATGAAAGTACAACTTATTTATCTAAGATTTGAGATTAAAAAAATCAAAGATAAATTAAAATATTTTTTAGAAGTATTATAAAATGAGGAAATTATATTTAACATCATATAGTTTGGTGTGAATTACACTTTGTCATCATAGTTTTAAAAAATTTATATTCTTTTTAAAAAAATCAATAAACATTGTTTAAATATTTATAAAATTATCATTATTTTTTAAAAAATAATTAAAAAGAACCTGAAACAAGTATATAACAAAAATGTTCTTGGTAGAAAGTGAGATAAATGCTTTGCATAGTGAATAAGAAAATGAGGGAGATGAAGGGTTTGATTCCTCATTTCTAGAAATTAATTTTTTTTTTGTTTCAAATGTAATTTTTTTATGTTTTCAAATTATTTTAATATACTGAATCTGCTGATGTCAAAAATAATTTTTAAAAGGTGAAAAAATTTTATTTTGATATATTTCTAAATAAAAAAATATTTTAAACCAACATCGCTACCATAATTCCAAACATGTCAAAATTCACGAAGAAGAAATAAGGTGAGTTTTGCTATATATTTTTTTTATATGGTTAGTCTGTGATAATTTTTTGCAAGGAAGACTAGTTGGTAACTTAAAGAAAATAGTTCCTCATGTTATTTGGCTTAGAAAATGATGTATTTTAAATGTTGACATGTTATTTGGCTTTACAAACGATGTGTTTTCCATTTCTACATTTTCTGTCACCTTTGGTAACCTATAATTCGAGGTTTGAGTATTAGAATCTCAAAAATTTATTTTTTTTTCTAAAAACATAAATACCTAAAAAATTTACCAAAATTCTTAATAAACACATTTTTAACACTGATGCAAAAGGATTTTTTTAAGAAAAAGCTACTTGATTTCTTGGTTATTTTTATTTTTTTCTATTTAGTTTAGAAAATTAAATATTATGCTTAATAATTTTATTTTTCTAATTTGTTTAGGACTTTTGTTGTTTTTCCTTTATTTTCAAGTTTTCTAGGTTGTTTAGGTTTTTTTTTTATATTTATTTAAAGAGTTGTAAACCTCTTGAAAATAAAGGTACTTGGTGTGGTGAATTATCGAGAAATAAAATTTTGAATTAGAATTTTTGGTGAGGTGACCTTATGTATTAGAATTTTATGTTGTTTGTTATTCTTATTTTTCTAGTGTTGTTTTTGTATATGTCAATTGGTATTAGAGCATAACGAGTTCTGATGGTTTGTTGTTATGTATTGTTGAATAACCATGATTGTAATAGGTGATCACAGAATATGGTATTCTCATTTAAAAGGGGATGAGAAGGTTCTTCCTTAAGATAGAGATGTTTAGGAACTGATGATATAAGACATGTAAAGATAGATTGCAAAATTGACCTGTTAATTAGTAGTGATAAAGTTGTAGAGAAAAGTTGAAGAATTATCTCGTCGATTAGCAGATATGAATAAGAAAAAACTAGAGAATCATGAGGAGGGTGATCATGAATCAATAATTAATTTTGAGAACTTATTTCAAAGACATGAGCAAAGAAATCAACTTATTGTTAAAGATGAGTATTATGGAGATTTTGATAATATCGTTTATAATAAGATAAGTATGGGTTTGTATTCTCCACCAATTTTTGATGTATGTTTTGATGATGAGTTTGTTAATAATGATAGCATGAACAATGATAATGATGATAATGATGAAGTCATGAATAGTGTCCTCGTTGATAAGTTAAGGATTAAGTGTAAAGAGAACATGAAAGATGCTTAACCAAAAAAAATTATTTAAACTATGTTAATCCTTTTGAGTACAAGTTTACTGTTATCATAAAAGGTAAATGTGTTCAATGGTTGTATAGATATAACACTTTAAGATTACCTGAAGATCATATCTTCTTTTGGAGATGTGATCAACTTCTTCAAGGCTGAGTTGTTGCAAACTATAAATCATCCAAGTGTCTAACTTCTAAGAGTAATCCATAGAAACTACAAGTAATCCATCCATACAGCCTCTACGACATACAATGATTTATAATCCTTCTAAATCAACATGTCATTCCAGCTATGAAGCTCTTTTTTGTATATTTGTTGGCTTTCTTTTGCACCTCATATCAAAAATTATGCAATTTATATGGTACAAATTAATTATTTGTTAGTAAATGAAAAATAAAATTTTAATATTTGGAATAAAAAAATATCTTGAATTCGATCTTACCTAATTGCAGCGTGATTCTCTTAAACCATTCTCGTAATATTATTATCAGCTCTCTCGCATTCAAATTTTTCCTTGAAGTAAAAATTTATAAAAGAAAAATTTCAATAATTTCAATAAACTAACCAAATTAATATAAAAAAATATATTTAAGTTAATACTAACCTTGAACCTTGAAAACTATGCATCGACCTATGGTTTTCATTTAGGATGTTTTGAAACCTGGTGTCATTGAAATAATGAAATTTTCATCGACGATTTAAAGGCCGATGTTATTATTCTTGTAGTCTTAATGTTTGTAAACCTGAAATTGCATTCATTAAATGAAATTATTTTTTTCAAAAATTATTAAACATGTTATTGTGAAAGTAAAACAAACTTTTATTAAAAGATCGTCCTTCTACTAAGCCTTGCAATTGCATATTATCTGGATGATATTCATTTCAAGCCTCTCCATGTGCTATATTTGCAACTTGTTGGAGCATATATCTCTAAAAAAATGACTGATCTCTATGAATGTATCTCATATACCTTTTGGCAATAAATCCTGGCAAGCTAATGAAATGAGTGTTTGCATAAACACGTGACAATTATGATTCTTCGTTCCATACAATTTGCAATCCTTTAAATTCACCAACATTGATATGTTCAGGCATGTCCATAAGAAAAATACAGACTTTTAAGCCATTGATAGACAAGTTATTAAGCATTATTGTCTAAGACAAAACTTGCTTTGGGCTTTGCGACCCATGACCAAACATAAACTAACCTATATTTTTACGGTGACAAAAAAAAGCTATAATTATTTTAGCCTTAATGTTGTCCTTTGTTTTCCCCTTCACATCCATAACCGTGTTAAAAATGTTCTCACACATGATTTTTTCTATATGCATGATATTAAGGTTATGGCAAAGGATATTGATTTTCCAATAAGAAAGCTTCCAAAAAATACTTCACTTTATCCAATTATGGATCAAACCAAAATCAAGAAACTTTTGCCTACTAGATTGAAAACCAAACACAATGTCATTATACTCTAACACCATGTATATAATTTTTCACCTAAAATGAAGAGGTGGTGCAATATCCCTTTCAACTTTGTCAATAAAGAAGTCATTTCTGAACTTGCAATCCGTTGGTAAGAACCGCCAATGACAGGAAAAAAAAAAGACATTTTATTGTAGTTTGTTAGTGTAAATGCCTTATTATTTTCTATACAATATGGACATATTAGTTTTCCATGCGTGCTCCAACTAAGAACCATTCCATAAGCTAGAAAATCATTGATAGTCCATATTAAAGTTGCCTTCATCATAAAATCATGTTTCCTCAATATATCATAAGTCAAAGCCTTTAATGGTCATAACTCTTTCAACTTATCAATCAACGATTGAAGACAAACATTTATATTCCAATCCAGACTATTAGGATCAGGTATGATCGTAGATAAAAACATGAACTTCAACCTCATAGACATCCTCGATGGCAAGTTGTAAACCATGAGTATCACCGATCAACAAAAATAAGAGGTAGTAAATGACCTAAATGAATTGAATCTATTTGTATATAACCCAATATGCTCATTCATTATCTTTACTGAAAACTGAGTATGCACATTGTTAAAGTGTTTCTAGGCTTCACCATCGAAAGGGTATACCACCACTCCATTTACCGTATCATGTGATTCATGTCTTGTCATGTGCTCATCAGTCCTTAATGGTATGAATAACCTCTGTATTCTAAATGTGATTGAGAAGTATCTAAGTTTTCTGTATGTGACAATAGTCCTTTCCTTGCCAATTATAGGTTTATAATAAGAATGCTTGCATGTTCTATGCTCGGTCAATTCTGTATTTTCAAGGTAGTACAATATGCAGAAGTTTGGACACATATTAATTTTCTGGTATCATAAACCGAGGGGTTTCATTATGTACTTAGCAGCATAAAAGTTCTCTTCCAGTCTATCCTCTTTAGGTACAATGCTTATTGTCCATTCAATAATTCTGTCATAACTGGCCCCACTTAACCCATGATCTGACTTGATGGTGAACACCTGTACAACGACCGATAATTGACTGTGATTTGTGTAACTATCCCATAATAATTCGTCAAAATCTTTCAAAAGATCAAAAAACATGATCGCGTGTACATTAGATTGTTCATCTATCATTGGATATTGACCGGCATGACTTTGATTCATTCCCGTCGCATTCATAATCATATTCTTATAAGGATTATTATTGTCATCTAAAACTCCATGCATATTGTAAGAACTAGAAGTTGAGTCAACCATCTTTTCTACCGTGATATCGTGAGGAACATATGGTTCTTCTTGTGCATATATACTAACACATATATTTCTCTATGAACCTTTTCTGTAGAAGATGTATCATTACAACATTTGGATCGAGAAACCTTTTTTTTACACATCTTGCATAGATTTCTAATACCCCATCCACTAATATTTCTAGGATTAGATAGTGCATAATTAATAAAACTCTGAACTCTATTACAATAATTCATCCTTTGCAACCCTTAAGATGGATCTCTATACATCCATGAATGATCATCTATTACTTATATCAAACCTATATAAAATAATTATGACAACATGTATTAATTAACTACATACGTTAACTAAATAAATTTGCAAAAATATTAATTTAGATCTAACTTATTCAATCTATTTTAATAGTACTCTTAATTTGTTATCAATTCTTTACATAAATTCAAATTTCTACATATTTATTGAAAATTTCAACTCAGAAATAAAATTAACAAAATATAAAACGGACTCGTTAAATAAGTAATTATTTATTTCATCACAAAACATCTAAGTAAAAAATTCGACATGAGTTTCATCAATTTACACACAAATATAATTTTACAAAATCTAAAACAAACCTTAACATGTACAAATTATAAA
Organism: Populus nigra; assembly: GCF_951802175.1. Taxonomy (NCBI): domain Eukaryota; kingdom Viridiplantae; phylum Streptophyta; class Magnoliopsida; order Malpighiales; family Salicaceae; genus Populus; species Populus nigra. The sequence goes on along the minus strand of NC_084864.1, from coordinate 12,241,171 downwards.
TCCATACAACAAATTTGTATGAGAAAAAACTATAAAACAAGTTAACAAAAAAAAAATACATATACTATAAAAATATGCAAAAAAATTTAACATTTTAAAATTGAGTTCAAAAAAGAAATAGGGGGTAGATTTGCTTATATAAAGTGGAGAATCCTCAATAAAATTTGAATTTGAACATAGATACTAACAAATCAAGTGTTGTGGCGACTAAATTTATTGTGAAAAGTTGAATTGTGTCAAGATTAGGTAGAGAAAGAGTAATTGTTTGTTGCAAAAGAAAATACATAATAAAAAATAAGAAATGAGAGAAAAAGAAATATCATTGTGAAATCATAAATTAAATATTATTAATAACTTTATCATTTGTTCTGTCAATTCTGTTAGTTAATGGTTTCATACCAACTTTAATAAATTGGTATGAACACATTGACCTCAAAATCTTTTTTTAAAAAAATAATCGTATCTTCTAAATGAGATCAAATGTTTAATTGCAAAATTATGAGGCCTGGAAAGGTAGCAATACAAGGGAAATGTATGATTTCTTAAAATACGATGCTTACGAAATCCTAATCATTTGAATCTTGATTTAGAGATAGGTTAGATGGATTTAAATTAAATACCACAAAACACACCCAATTAACTCTCGAGTGCATTTAATTAAATGCCACAAACTATATTTTATATATGCTCAAGAATTTGCCAGAGAGGTCAGAAGGTCAATATAGCTCTCAAGTATTGCGTGGTCTGCCTTCCAAGCTCTTAATGCTTACATTGTGACCTCTCACAGTCACTTGCATTCATTCATTTCATCTCCCCAACCCCTCCACTTCTCCATCCTCTCTCTCCAACCTTGTGCTAGTGCCATAGATTATACAGTCTCTCGCTCTCCTTTCCTTGCTTGTCTACAAGTTATCTTCTTGCAAGTAATAGTTCCTCAAGGCACTCTTTCTTCTCTTTTCTTGATCTACCTTTTTATGGCTTTTTGTGTTTTTCTAAAAGGTGCTGATAGTTGGGTTTTTTGTGGCTAACAGGTGCTTTAATTAAGGTAGTGGCTGGCCATGATGACGATGGGACTGGGGAGCTTGGTGATGAACTTGAAATCGAAAATAAGAAGTTTGAAGATGAAGAAACCTTATGATAAGATTGAGAAGAGTGATAGCATGAGAGTTGAAATAAGAAGCAGGAAGGCCAGGAAGCTCGTTGAAGAGACATTGAAGATCGCTGATTCTCCAAAGACCAAGACGTATGCTTTCTGATCAGTACTACTGTTCTTGATCATGATCATCTCAGATCCCGCAAGTAATTAGAGGGAAGACATCTCGTAGTTGTGTCATGTTCTGATGTTTCTTTCATTTCCTTCTTGATTAAGCATGTTCTTATTATAGAAGATGATACAAGAAGGTTGTCTTTAAATTTGTTAGGGGCATGCGTTACTCTTATTTTCTTCTTCATCTCCATGGCTAGCTCATACCATATATATATATATATATATATATATATATAGCACATATAAATAACCCCATTTCCCTTAATAAATCCTTCTGATGCCCAGGATGACTTGAATTTGCAGTACATTTTGTACCTCATCAATAACTCTTTCATGTGGTGGCACAAATTGTGCCATAAAGCTATCCACCTTAAAAACATGTCAAGATAAATTCATGGTACACATGTAGCAAGGCTCCAGCCAAACTATGTCACGAAGTCATGGTCCATGGATTTTCACGATGACCATATATATATCTCAAAGAGCTCAAGGATATGATACAAACAACCTCAAAAATATTATCACAACTGAGAGCATATGGTGTGAATTCCTCCTGGAGCTTGGGATGCTCCAAAAAGAGATAGATTTTCCTTATATTCATAATTATGTTGTTCATGTACGTATATGTGATCATGGGTCATGTTCTTGCAGGCTATATCACAAGGTTTAAAGACTTTGTTCTCTTTCATTGCAGGGCAACTAACATTTGTTTAATTTAAAGTAATAGATCATCATCCGTGAGAGAATCCTCCTCTAGGTATTTGTTAAGGCAGCAAATTAAGAAGTAGAATATGCCTCCACTGTTTGCTTATCATAAATAAACAAAGACTTGTTCTCTTTCATTGTAGAGCAGCTAACATTCTGCTTTAAAGTAATAGATCATCATCTGTGACAGAATCCTCATATAGGTATGTGTTAACTAACAAGTAGAATATGAGTAGTTTTCCACTGTTTGCTTATCATAAATAAAATAACTACGTACTTCCTAAAAGCTGCATTAATCCTTAATTAGGCCAGTACTGCTAGCTCGTGATGGCGTAATATAAGTAAAATCCATCAACAATTCAACATGTGTGAGTCATATACATGATTTAATGAGAAATTCGAAAATTAACGATGGTTTTCATCTCTCTTTGAAACTAGGAGAAGAGGTGAAATATGTGAAAATAATACAATAGGTCCATTTAAACTATACTTATTTTTATATATTTTCCCTAGATATGAAGTCAATATCTCAATTAATGAATATCTCAATTAATGTGGAATATCGGGAAGGTCTGCAATAATATTTGGGGGAAGAAAGATGAGAGGAGGACAGAAGCAAGACAACAAGACGCTGGTGAAGGTGAAGAGGATGGGGAAGATGAACGGGTATTTTGACAAGTTTCAAAACAACAGTTTTTTGTGCGAGAGAGTAGTTCCTGGAGGAGAAAAAACTGAGTTTGCAACCCACTAAAAAGCAGCTTGATGTTGCTTTTTTAGGTTGAACACAAATTATAATGGATTTCATAACACAAACTTATATTTGGTATGTAACCAAACAATTTGATTTTTGTGTTTTGTCACACAAAAATAAAAATAGCAATAAAAAAAAATATTCTAATGAGAATAATCTAATCTTATAAATAAAATATATTATTATTAAAAAAAGTTTATTTTTTAATCAACCGAACCGACTCGACTCGATTAAATTAGACGAGATTTATGGATTTTTAGATATCATTAGGGTTTAGATAAAAAAAAATTATGGTCTTTCTTGTAAAATGAGGAGGAGAAGAGGTGAAATATGTGAAAATATAATAAAAGGGTACACATTAACTATACTTATATTTATATATATTTTCCTGGATAAGAAGGAAATATCTCAATGTGAAAGAATTTCAAGTTTGTACTCCGGTCAATGCTAACCCACTTACTATATGTTCATATTATGGATCATCATTAAGTTAATCCACGTTATAAAGCTAGCTAATAAAGACGACAAATTAATTAATTAATCCATGCCTGAAAGAGTACTAATACGGTCCATGGTGATAAGAGGAGATGAATGATAATGGAATATAAAGCATAAAAAAGGGGTCCATATCGCATCCCACTTGCCCTTTCAATATTAATATTAACAATTATTTAGGTGGCGGTCAGTAGGAAAAACATGGAACTAAATTTTTTTTTTTTTTTATGGTTTTATATTTAAAGCCTCATATAATAGTTATTGAAGGTTTATATAATCACAAATTAATCCGAATATATATATATATATATATATATATATATATATATATATATATATATATATATATATATATATATATATATATATATATATATATATATACAAGAGAGAATGTAAAAGGGAAGGGAGGCTAAGAATATTCATGCGAGACAAAACACGGAAAGTTGGTCATGATGTGGCACTTATTTGGACATGAAATCAAGATTTGAAGGTGGACACGTCGTGTGTTCAAGAATTATTTATTTATTTATTAAAAAAAAATTCATTTTCACTTGTCTTTTATATTTAAAAAAGAGGAGTGTCCACATAAAATTGGACACGGCAGCCCAGGAGGGTCGCGAAACAAAGGTGGGTGGTTTAAGAAAATCCAAGTGGTAAGATTCTTCTTTTATTGCAGAATTAGACAAGGGAATAAACACAAGAAGAGTGCATATGCTACATTCATGTCCATACAAGCAAGACCTTGTCTCGTATTGCAAGGAGTCGATTATAAAATTCTTGAGGTTTCTTGAAGAAAAAAAAAACAAAAACAAAACTCAACTGCTACGCACAATAGAAAGTGCAATAGTTATATGATTTGGGTTTTGCTGCCGGTCGGACAAGTTTTCTTGAAAGAACAACAAAAAAAAAATGTAAGTTTTTTTTAATTTTTTTTTTTAATTCTAATTGTAAATTAAAAAGTCTATTAAAACTATTTGTGTTAATACATGCAAAAATTAAAATTTTAACATGTTTATTTAACGTAAAAGAATTAATATACACGTGTTATTAACATATTTTTTATATGAAGTAAAAAATATAACCGTGAATTACAAAGTCAAAACTTGCATATAATAAAATATAATAAAGATCATATGCATTAATAAAAGTATATAAAATTTTAAGTTAATTTTTAATGTAGCCAAAAAATAAAATAATGTGGTAATTACTACGGTAAAACACTATTTTTTTAGTCCGTGTTGGATAAATTTTTCAAAACAAAAGGTTTAAAGAAAAAAAACATTATAAAAAAAATTACAAAGGAATAAAAAAATGAACAAAATGAATGGTATAAATAGGTTAAATATAAGAATAAAAAAAATATTTTTTTTTTCAAAAGGAAAATGTAAAGGAAAAAAAACTAAAATAAATGAATGATGTAAGCTATTGTCGGCCATATAAGGAGATTTAGCATCATTAAATAGCAGTGTGCTACTAGATTTTTCCTTTTTCAGTATTTCTTGATTTCCTCTCTCTAGTTTCTCACAAAGGTTTCATTAAGTTAAAAGCTTCCATGGTTGTGTAATGTTCATTAAAGGAAGAAAAATGATAGTGATCTCACCCTGTTTGAAGGTTGGAGGAGAGAAAAATCAAATAGAGAAGTTTTAAGAGTTATATTTTATGTCTCTTTAATTGATAATAATGTAAGGATTGTTGGATTCAATTAATTGAGGGCTTGTATAGGGCTTCAAAACAAAGAAAATGGTGGTAGTCTTGCAGAAATGGAGATCAAATGTGAGAGAAATTAAGGATGGAAGTTTTGAATTTAGAGAGAGAAAGATAAAGTTAGGGTTTTTGTGAGAAAAAGCTAGGAGAAGATGAATTACGTTCTTCTAAGGTTTATTTTATACCTTTCAGCTCATATTCTCTAAAAACAATAATGATGATTCAGGTTTTGATGGAAGAGATGATGAATAATATATTTTTTTTGTGATTCTCAGGTAACTTAATTTTATTTTGGTTTTTTATTTGTTTTATTTTATTCCTTAGCCCATTGAACTTTTATTACTTAATCCTCAAGCAACTTTATTTTATTTTAATCATTTATTTATTTATTTATTGCACTTTAGTCGCTTGTTCTATTTTACTCTCTATTTTTATTTTGAATTTTTTATATTTTTTTCTCACATAAACAACATTAACTTCAATTTAATTAAAGAAATAATTAAAAATTCTAAAAAAAGCATGCAAATAACCGACATACATTGAAAAAAAAAATTAAAAAAAAAGGAGTTGAAATTGGATTACAACACTCCTATCTAATTATTATTACCACGGACACCCTTTGAAGACAACCAAGGAACTAATTCCCCATATTATTTTGCGAACATCACATCTTAAATAATTTTATCACTCAAATTTCTTAAGCTACTTGAAGTGTAAAGTCAAACTTCTTAAGCTACTTCGAACAACTTGATGGCCTCTGTAAGCTAATGTCACGCCTCCCTCCATTAACAAATAATTTGACCTTTCTCCTCTGTTGATCTTGAAATTTAATATTGCAGTGCTTCTGTACATGGCAGGAATTTTTTTTTGCAGCCCGGCCCTCAGTCATGCTGATTTCTAATTATTAATTAGGACCACACACACACACCCCCCCATTAATTCCTGACCAGGGTATTTATTTTAATTTAATGTTTTGTGCAGTAGGAATCTGCCACAGAAGTGAATTTATTTTTAAAAAATAAATTGAAGTAATAGGTTTTTTGTTTTTTTTTAAATTTGTTCTTGAGATATCATCGTATCAAAACTATGGAAAATCATAAAAAGCTATAAATATTGTTTGTCTGCCTCTACAGTTACATACATTAACTCACTTCATCCCTGTCACTTGTTCCCTTCCACTTCTTCTCTCCTCTGCTCTCCCTGGTTAACTCCTCTTCGAAAGTGGCACCGCCATTCACTCCTTGATACTAGTCCTCTGATAATTATAAGAAAACAATCTTGCTGATTTCTCTTTTCCCAGCTAAAGTTTTATCTTCTTGCAAGTAATTCCTTTGAGGTAGGTAGGTACTCTTTAGCTTCTCTTCCCCTTTTCATCTCTGTGTTTGTTTAAAAGCGGTTAAAATCATTGATTACTTGAATAGCAGGTAATTTTAAATAGCTAGAGCTAGCCATGGTGATGATGGGACTACAGAGGTTGATGGTGTTCTTGAAATCCAGAATGAGGTTCTTGAAGATGAAGAAACCTTATGATAAGATTGAGAAGAGTGAGAGCATGAGAGTTGAAATAAGAAGCAGGAAGGCCAGGAAGCTCGTTGAAGAGACATTGAAGATCGCTGATTCTCCAAAGACCAAGACGTATGCTTTCTGATCAGTACTACTGTTCTTGAGTATTTCCTCCCGGATGTTTAGTTGCTACAACACATGTACGTAGTATATATATATTGAAGATAATATTTACATGTCCTTTCTCTTTTAATTATTAATCTCGTCTCTTGTCTTCAGTTCCTCCATGGCTAAGCTCTGTCATGGATGATACAATAGCACAGCTCCATTCCCCCCCCGATCCTTCTAATCTTGAGCATAATTGCAATTTACAACATTTTTACCATAACAAATAACTTAATCAATTAAAATAGTACTCGACGTTAATTTATTGTGGCATAACTCTTTGTTGAATGCATTGGATCAGTCGAATTTACTTTTCACATGATCATTTTAGATTTCAATCCAAGTAGGGGATATATAGCAGTCATAACATGTATAATCCACCCGTTTAAAATTAATTTTTGTTAGAATGGCTGCATGAAAATGATACAAATATACCCTGATATTGAAATTATACTAAGCACATACATGAATGTGCCAAGAACATAGAGTGTATGCAAGCAGTGATCCATGGATTCGCTATCTCAAGAGCTCCTGGTGTATATATGTAACTCAGGGCCTAGGAAATTATCAACAACATATGGTGTGGATTCCTCCTTGGACGTGGATCACAAACCTTTGGGAAGTGATCATGGGTGGTCTAGTTTGAGTTGCATATGTATCACATGATTTGGACTTTAAAGACTTGTTTTTCTCAGTCATGAAGAACTTTCGGAAGCCATTAATAACTAATAGTATATGCTTCACGTGTTTCCTCATTAAAGCGATTCACTTAATTTGGTCAAATTACTTGAAAAAAGAAAAACCCTCTTCTTCTTTTTTAGTTTTATGGCTAAAGATTGCATCTTCGAGCAAGTTAATATGCTTCCTGTGTTTTCCCTAAAATTTATCAGCCTCTGATATAAACAGCTACGTACAGATCTGATCATCATTGCATACCATCCTTCTCTGACAACTGGGGCGCTGACACTGCAGCCAGCAGCCACCCAAATACTTCATGTTCATGTGAGGATCATCGTTAACTGCTTGAATCAAAAGTTAATTCTGTCCACGTAATAAAGCTATAGAGATGATAAAGCTGTACTTAAAGATTAAATGCTGGTGATATTTTTCAATGTGAGGTAAAGCAGCAAAAAAGAGCACAGATGACTTGCCCTTTTCAATATGAATGACAAGAAAAAAAAAAAAAGGCAAAAAAAAGATGGTCATGCGTTTGAGGATCATATTATTCATTATTTATCTTCAAAAAGTTAGTTTGATTTTCACTTTAAGAAAATTTTCTATTCATGTATATTTTGTTTATATTAGTCAATGTAATGTTTTTAATTAAAATCATTATTTTGTTAAAAAATATATTTTATGATCGTTAAGTAAGTCAATAAAAAGTATCAAGATAGTATATGTATAATATATGTAATCAAAAGCTAAAAAAATCATAAATATTATAAATTATGTTTAAAATCTATTAAAATACTTTAATAAAAAAATTGATTTCAATCAAGTTTTCATGAATAATTTATTATTAATATTAGTATTTTCAAATCAGATATATAATAATTAAAAAATAAAATTATTAAAATTAAAAAAAAATTATAATAGCATGTAAGAATCATGTTAAAACTGAACAGTAAATGAGTCTAATAAATTATTTTCAAAGAATAAATTAAAAAAAAAAACAAAGGCATAATACCTAGCCCATCCGTAACATACTACGCTTGTGCGCTTAGCCTTGAATTTATTTATTTTATTATAGAGAGGGATAACATATCATATACCATTTATTTTTTTGGAATAAAAGCTCATTGAGATAATGAATGTATTGCAAAACAATTTGTGAAACAAATTAAATGGTTAGAATCTTCATGAATTATATAATTAAACAAGACAACTATTTGTAAATACATTGCGAATAATCTAAATCTATGCCCTATGATCTCTATGGGCGAACTATTTGTAAATTGTGTTGTTCCATAAAAAAAAATTACATTTTTTAGAATTCAACAAAACAATAAATACTCATTATCAATTTAAAAAAATTATAAAAAAAATTAATAGATAATATTACATATTTTTATTTTTTTGGCTATTAGTATTATAGGTTCTACAAGAACAATATTACTCTTGAGGACTCAACATTCTTTTGTAAATGTGTCCAGGTTTACAAAAACTCATACAAGTTATATGATGATGCAAAATAATATGATTTAAAGAAAAAAAAAAGAGGAGAGAAATAAAGGAAGAAGAGGAACATTAGGAAAAAGAGGAAAAGAACCTGAGAAGAGAAAAGAAAGACATAGGAGAAGAATATTTAAATTTTTATTAATTCATCAAAACTCTCTATAATATGAAAATTACATATAAATACCAAAACTTTCATCACAACTAAAAATGAGACTTATAATTTACTAAATAAAATATCCAACAAAATAATATAAATTAAGCTCAATAACAAACCTAAATAAAATTCGTTAACTTGGATGTGCTCAATCTCTTAACCAAAAAGTGAGAAACTGTACAATCCTATGTTGTTATTCAATTATCTACGTAAGCGAACTGTATCATAAGTTTGGTATCCGCACAAACTTTTTTAGTGTTGGAAAAACTCGACATTGTCAAGTATAGCTCCAGGTGGCTCCAATAATACTTCCAAAGATTCGCTAAACATCATCATCACCGCAAAAAGCAACTTGTGTATCCAAAATAGTATCAATATATTCCTTTTGTGTTAATGATAAAGGTAATGAGGTAGGGATATGTTATTGTCTTTTATATTCAACTGGATTCTTTATATTAACAGTAAAGCTGAGAATAAGAACTGAAGTTGAGATACCAACAACAAAGATAACCAAATTATAATTTTTTGGGGAGGAGAGAGAGAAGAGTGAAAAAAAAAAGTCCACTGGCAACAAACCAAACCACCTCTGGAGACATGCGCCGCACAAAAAAAGAAGAGATGGAGGCACTTCCAACAACACGATGGAAGGGCCTTTTTGGATGTCGGAAGGTGTCTCATGCGTTCTGTGAAGGCCGTGAGTGTCTCCCACGTGCCTCCAAGTATGCCACACTCGCATGTTCTTTTTGGTTTTTTTATTTAACTAAATACAAAAGTGCTCATAAGCTTACTTTCTAATTACAAAAAAAAATTATTGTGAAAAACCCAAAACACCCCTTAACCTCAACTTGAATTTTTTATTTATTTATTTTAAGAGTATCTTTGTATTTTTTTTTATGTGCATTTTATTTTTTATATTTGATCAAATACCAAACTGTCTCTCAATCTAAGTTTTAATAACAAAAAATTCATTGTGAAAATACAAAAATATCCTTTAACACCAAGTTTAATTTTTTTTCTTCCAATGATATTATGATTGTTTTACTATATAATCAAGATTAAAAAATACTTATTTGTCCCTGATCAATTTAGAAATGCAAATGAACTCCGTAAAAAGATTTCAATACCCTTAAAAGCATGTGCAATTTTTTTTTATGTAGAATAGCAAAATTACTATATTGTTTCAATAAACAGTGCCAATGGGTGTTGAGATACATTAATTTTCCAAGACCAATTAGATTTTGTTAATAGCGCAAGTTAGATTGTAAGAAGATAAATAAATAAATAAAATTGCGAGAAATTCTACGAACTACATTGAGATAAATTCATTCTTCATCCTTACATAAAACTACAACGAATTGATATAATTATTTTTATGTAGTTTATGGCTACATTATAGAAATGATCCTCACTTTCATTAATCCGGGGTACTTCGATTTGTTAAGTACAGCAATTCATATTTCAGGCATCAAATTAACAATGGTTGCAAAAAAAAAACTCCAGTTCCAAGAGAAAAGAAAGAAATTCATATCCATACTAGACCTGAATTAATGAGGGGCATCTAACAGCAAACTGCCAGGGAAAATCTCCCCTAACCATCACACTAGACACCGCAAATAGAAGAGAGAGGTGCAGAGATAGAATTGCTCAAAGATTGAAATACATTGTTGCAATATAACCCTTCAAAACAGGGGATCAACATACGAGAACTATTGGGAAATTAGTGAACCTTGAGAAACAAGACAGGAAAACGCGCAGCTGCTCGACCAATGCAGAATTTCTACTGGATGGTGCACTGTAAAACAATAGCTAGGCTTATAAACCAAAAAACCGGGAGAACGAGGGTTTGAGAAAGGAGGGATGTTAGCTGATATTTCACTGCAAGTACATTATCTTAAGCTCATCTCCTGGCAGGGTTTGGAGCTCTAGCCGATGCCTCATACACACTACCAGAACGAGTTGGTGGCGTTGCAGACCCGTAAGGCATGTTGTTTCCAGCTGCCATTTGCCCATGTGGCCCGGCGACACCTCTAGCTGGTGCTTCGTACCCACTTCCAGAATGAGTTGGTGTAGTTGCAGACCCGTATGGCATATTGTTTGCAGGTGGTGCCACATGCCCTTGTGGCCCAGCAGCACCCCTGGATGCTGCTGCATCATAGCCAGCACCCCTGGATGCATGATAATTAGGTAGTCTCTGCGCATCATAACCTTGTCCTCTTTGTGCATCATATGCATGTCCTCTCTGAATGTCATAAACAGCAAGTCTCTGTGGATCATAACCAGGTATTCTCTGAGCATCATATCCAGGCCCTCTCTGAGCATCATATCCGTGTCCCCTTTGCATATCATAGCCAGGCAATCTTGATGCATCATAACCAGGTACTTTTGGTGGCTCATAGGCAGGGCCTCTTGGTGCCTCATAACCAGGTTTTGAGGGCGCAGCACCAGATTGAGCCCCAGCATAAGGTGTCGCAGTACCAGTACTAGCATTACCAACAGCACCAATATTTGCAGCACCAGAGTTATGAAGAGCAGGATGTCCCTGTTACATAAACCACAATTCTATCAATTCATTTTTATTTCCAGAAGCTGACAGAAAATTGAGCCATCAAAGGAAACAACAAAGACAACAGCAATGAAGACTCCCATGCCCAACAGAGTTGGCCCTGACCAATTGTTTGAGCCTTGTAATAGCATATGGTTAGTTTTGCCCCATCAACAGCCTTTTGTGTTGATTTTACATGGCAAAATCTGTGTTGCAAACATAGTTAACTATAGCAAGCGTAATGCGTGCCCCAAAATGTATTTTGGTTTCTTCAGGCTTGCTTTTGGTTAACCGATTGTAAGTTTACAATTCACTTATGTCAAGCAGTTATATTTCTTCAAAAAGTCACCACTATCAAATTGATTATTTTCCATCTGTGTCCCAAAAACAGGCTTTAATTGGGAACCACTCCGGAGCCAATTTTGTACCAACTAATTCCTACCGTATAATAGCCATCAATTGCAAACATTAGCTACATTACCAGCTTCACTATATAGATGCGCTCCATGTCCAACCTGAAAGAGACTACTAGAGCGTCTAAATTATAACAACCTCGATTCTTTGGCAGGCAAGTCTTAAGTAGCAGTAACCAAAAAAAATTAGCCATCTGATACCATAACTCCGATTACAATCATAACTTCAATTACAATTATATCTGGCCAGAACTTAAAATGAGTCACACCAGAAAGAACACTTTGGAAACCAGTTTTTGATTTTTATGATCACCAAATATCTGCCTTGTTTCTAGTTATAAGCTCTTACTCATTCATACTTGAGATAATTACTCTGCCTCAAATACCTAGGAAAATCTTCAAAGAAGCAGTCGAAAGAATATCAAGATATTCTCTCAGGAATAGTTGCCTATTTTTTTTTTGCTGTATTGTTTCTTTCCCTTTGATTAATTCAATTTCAGAAGCAATCAAGTTCCTGACATCCAGAAACCACCTCCATGTTTTATCATCATTGCAGAAGCAGTTTACACGTGTTTCTCTAGTTTAGTATCATTCCCTCACGTTTCTGAAGCTACACACATAAGCATATAATTTATTCCAAATCTCAATGTAAGATGAAAATGCAACTTGCATACTTGCCAAGAAATATACAGCGCCAGTTCACTAATATGCATGTCAAGGATTTTTTGCATCCACCAGAAAACTTGCATGCATTTTAAACTGTCTTTAAATGTATAAAGAACCCACGCCAATTCTTACAATTAAGGGATTCTAAATAATTTACCAAAGAAGAACCCACTGATAAGCCATTCACAATTCAGCAATACTCATTTGACACACAAGCACAACAACCACAACCACAATAATGATGATGATGATGACAATGATGATAACCTAATAAGCCCTAGATTTAGTTTCCAGGGAAAAAAAGAAAACAAAATTTTAATGTCCAGCCTAATGTCATGATGGAGCAATGAAATCAAAAATCAAGAAGTTAGAATGTTGTTCAGGCATAATCATCTCATTGAGATTAACCTTATTGCATCAACTATATTTACTAATAAGGCAAGTGAAGACAGAAAGAGGAATCAACAACACATTTTCTAATGCATATCTATAGTATAGTTCACCATCCCTTCGTAAGTACATTACATGTTAATAATAAAAACTGATAGGATTAGAGTATCAAAGAGACCGAGACATAGTAACTATGACAACTGTCAAAGTGGAATTTGACTCACCTGGCTTTGCGGAATGCCATAGCCATCTTCGTATATATTTTTTCCTGCCGGATGCCCAGATGCCTCACTCTCGTTCCCAGCGGGGCCACCATAAGGCCCTCCTGCAACTATATACAGAAAATGAACCTCGTATAATATTCAACAAAATCTAGTAAAAAAAGGAGCTCTAAATGAGCAAAAGAAACAACAAGATTACCATTTCTTATATCAACATTCGCTGTTTTAGTCAATTCTGATCTAAGCTTTTCCAATTCCCTAGACATTGTGATATAGTTCTTCTCCATCGTCTGAAGTTGCTCAAGGTGGTCATGAAATAATTTCTTCTCGTAATCATATGAAACCCTACACAGTCAACACGATAAAAGATGATGGAATTTTCATAAGTGAAACCAAATCATTCATAAGAGTTAACACACAAGCATGTTCAGCTTAGAAATGAAAACTGTAACACTGAGGAAAAATGAGTCCAACAGAATGATTTGCGGGTAAAATTACTCAGGAAAAGTGCACACCATCAATTAAAGGAAGCATTAAGTTGGCAGAGCAGACTTGGGTATAACAATGCTTTAGAATGGAGCATTTTTTAAAGACAAATGTTCAAACATTTAAAATTAATTTTTACCAAGGTAAATTAAGAATCAACAAGATAAAATAGAACCAATACCTGCATCGTTGATATTCCTGTCTGAGACCCTCGAGTTCTGACATCAGAGCAGGAATCTGCTGCACATCTACCTGGGCCCTGTGAAGATCCTGACTCAACTGATGAATTTTAGACACAAGTTCCTGCCTCGTTACAAGCAAATTCTCAGCCTCTACCCGTGCCTGCTGCAATTCCAACCTTACAGGCTCTGCGTCTTTCAATTCAGTTTCCATCTTGCCTATATTATCCACAAGTCCCCTCATTTGTTGCTCTCTTTCAGCCTTGACAGCTCCAATGTGAGCATGTAATAACTGCAACTCATGTTGAGCAGCAGCAAGTTCTTGTCTCAAGGTTCCATGAGTTGCTGCAAGTCTCTGGTTCTCCGTTGCAAGTCTTTGCATCTCTCCATGTTGTGCAGCAATCTTCTGTTCCATAACTTCCGGGGGAGGCAACATCTCAAAAGGAGGAAAAGGGCCTTGCGGCAGACGTAGTCCTGAGCCAAATGAATCAGGATGAACTATACCAGATCCTGGAAGAGGACGCCTTAAATGAGGAGGTGGAATTCGACCTTTACTCGCCATTTTAACTTAACTAACTCTAACCTGTATCAAGAAACCATACTGATAAAATCATATGAAATAATCAAAGCAGCATTACCAAGAAACACTAGAGTTACTTTCTCCACATTCTGCATTCAAAAACAGTAAATAATTACAGGAAGAGCAATGCGCCAAAGTGAAATCATAAAATTTCCGTTTAAAATCAGTTCCTCAATTCTATTCACGGTCAAGCATCATGGTTAAAAACACATCAAAAGCTGGAATAACACAACATATAGAATTCGTGTGACAGCAAAACCAAAAAAAAACCTCCTTCTAGAATCATAAATTCCATGTTACATCATATTTATTCAAATTCAATCAGTACCCATTTTATACAGAAACAATAACACAGTCTCATGCAATTCAAGACCTCAAAATTCAGAATAAAATGTATTTATCTGCAAAACCCACCTCTTAAAATTAATCCCAGTTCATAATCTAATATCATCAAATTTAATACCATCAAAAAATTAAAATGTTAAAACAAAATCCCATTTGTTTAATTCCATGGAATTGAGCTAATATCCGGTAATCGTTTTTTAAAAAAGAATTTACTGGTGTGTTATATTATTAAAACATAAACTGAAACGAAATAAATAGAAAAAGAAAAACAAGAAGATGAAAATCGAAGATAAATGGAACAAGACGGTGAAGTTGCTGAGGATTACCTGAAAGGAGAGGCTGCAATTGCGCGATAACGGATGATGAGAAAAAAATACAGCACCAGCGATTTGCTGATACAGAAGAGAGAGGGGGGAGGGGGGGAGCTCTCACGTTAATCACTCACAGCTACAATATTTACAACCAGGGACCAGGACTTGCTGTTACGACGACGTTTCTACATTTGTTTTGTGCGAGGGGTTCTCGCTTCTAGCTTATTACCCTAAGTATCAGTTGAGTTTCCATTCTTTTAATTTTATCCATTTACCCTCAAATGCAACCAACATTAAATGTCTAATATTAATTAAATACTATTTTGAGTGAAATTGATAAAAATCAAAAGTTCTGGGACGTAAATTAAAAATGGGTTATCATCAGGACTGAATTGAGGTGTACTTTTATGCATGCATGCATGTATATGTGTGTGCATGTATCTTTTTTTTATTATTTTTTTTTTAAAATCAATTCTAAATAATAATACGAAATGCCAGGCTTCGTGATAAAAGTTAAGCCTTGGAAGATAGCAAAAATGCTTATGATTATTCAAATGAAAAAAAAAATCCGAAATATAAAAAAGATATTTTGGTGACGTGGTTGAGTTATTACAATATTCCACCCTATAAGTTGATCTAACTAATGGTTCGAGTCCCTAAAATTACTTCTTCTTCTTTTTCTACCCCCGGGTAGGGATATTTTTTAATTAATTTGCATATTAATCAGACCAAAAGGTCTTTTTAAGAATCATAAACAAAAACCGCACCTCCATATCGGTTTAAGAATTTAATATTTTTTTTCTAAATTATGGTCCCAATATTTTAATTGTCGAGGCAATCTCTCTCATCCAGACTCCATCAACTCATTGATAATATAATCTCTTGAAAATATATTTTTATGGCATATGCTCGTGGATATTCTTTATATATATATACTGGTTAAATTTCCAAAACCAAACTATTTATTACCCTACGTTCGTAACAACGAGCCCGCCTTCTTTATTTTTTCAATTCCCCCTTTTTTTTTATTCTATTTTTTTTAATTTTATTTTTAATTTTTTTTAACATTTATTCATGTTGCTTTTAAGTTGACCGACTAATTTACATTTTATATTAAGATAATTTCTACATGATTTAATATCAAAATCAAGTTGGACAGGAAATCAAGTATTGTCTTTCTTTTTTCTCTTAATTTCATTCTTAAACTCTTTTTAACAATCATTCAGATTGTCTTTAGATAGACCAAGTCAACTGGAACACATCAAGATAACTTTTATATAGTTTAAAATTAAACTCGATTTAGGTAAGAAATCAGGTCGAGAAGTTTTTTCCTATCAATTTCATGCTTTTTATCACAATATCGTCCTCATATTTTTTTTATTGATTAATTAAGTTGCCTATAGACCAGCTACGTCGACTAGATCACATCAAAATAACTTCTTCAAGATTTAATTTTAAATCTGGACTAAACAAAAAGTTGGATCATAAAGGTTTTTTCGGTCAATTTCATCTTTTTTATCTCATCTTCACCTCTAGACTTTTTATACCGGTCAACCAAGTAGCTTTTGGATTAGCCAAGTAGACTAGGTCATGTTAGGACAACCCTCACATTGTTTAATTTTAAATCCAAAATAGACAAGAAGTTAGATCATAAAGTTTCAAGATTGTATATTAGACCATGTCTAATAATAATGTTAAATAGTTATATATAAACTAGATTTTTTTATGTTAAAAAAATTGGTTTGACTTGCAGCATAACGCAAAACTATAAACTAGTATTTTCCTGATATTATTTGCAAAATGTTTTTTATATTAAGTAAAATGATGTTAAACCTGTTTAAAATAAGGAGTTAGGTTTTTTTTTTGATATTCTTGACTGGAAAGGATGCTGGTTAAATTTCAAAAACCTAACTATTTATTACCCTTCTATATTAGAAAATTTGCCCCCCCCCCCCACAATTTAGCACCTTTTATTTTTCAATTCTCTTTTCTTTTTTATTTTTGTTTCATCTCTTTTTCTCAATTCCATCCTCAAACTTTTTTTAATATCCGTTCAAGTTACCTTTAAGTTGACCGAGTTAACTGAATTACATTTTATGTTGAGACAACTCTTACATGGTTTAATATTAAAATCGAGCTAGATAAGGAATCGAGTCCTGTTCTCTCTCAATTTCATCTTCAAACTCTTTTTAACAATTATTCAGATTGTTTTTAGAGTCGATTGGGTCACATCGAGACAATTTTCATATAGTTTAAAATTAAATTCAAGTTAGGTAAGAAATCAGATCGAGAAGTTTTTTTCTATTAATTTCATCCTTTTTGTCTCAATATCATCCTTGAATTTTTTTATTGGTTAATCGAGTTGCTTATAAATCAACCAAGTCAACTAAATCACATCAAAGTAAGTTCTTTATGGTTTAATTTTAAATCTGGTCTAAACAAAAAGTTGGATCATAAAGGTTTTTTCAATCAATTTCATCCTTTTTATCTCAACTCCTCAGACTTTTTATATCGGTCAACCAAATAGCTTTTGAATTGATCAAGTAGACTAGGTCATGTTGGGATAACGTTCACACGGTTTAATTTTAAATCCGAGATAGACAATGAATCAGATCATAAGGTTTCAAGATTGTCTGTTATACCATGTATAATAACAATGTCAAATAGTTATCTACGAACTGGATTTTTTTATGTAAAAAAAAAAATTAATCTGACTTGCAGCATAACGCAAAACTATAAACTAGTATCTTACTTAATATTATTTGCAAAATGTTTTTTTATATTAAGTAAAATGATGCAAAACCTGTTTAAAATAAGGGGTTAGGTTTTCTCCACCATATCAAAATTATTCTGCTTACTTTCTTTCTTAATTTGTCGAGTTTTAATTAAGTTTAATTGAATCAACTTGATCAATTAGGTTTTGATTAAATCATTCATATTTAACCAAGTTAATAACTTAGACGATTCAACTAAAACTCCAATCCAATTTGATTTATAGATAACCAATTTTGAATTAACTTATTAAATTCAATCATGATCTAAATATGAGGTCAATAGTAAACATTAATGATTGAGGGATTAGATGAATTATATATATATAATTATAATTTGTAATGTTAAAAAAAAAAGATGTACATATTATGGTTGTGTGTTTTAAATAAGTAAGAGAAATACATGATTCAGGTTATAGATCTAACTGGTCCAATAAGCTAGTTTCATTTTATTATATGATAAAAAAATAATAATAGTAAATGGATCGGATTAAAAAAATGATCATGATAACTTGTAAAAACAAATGTTTGCCAAAAGAAAAAAATTGTGTAGCTCATAATTTCCTACCCAACTCAATGTTGAAAAACAATATTGAAACAAAAAAAAAAATAAAAAAGATGAGAACATAAAAGTGATCTAAGTCAATCTGAGTTATCGTGAGGCTGATATAACCATATCGAAAGCAAATTAAAAAAAATATGATACCTAATTTCCAAAAAGTTCAATATAAATGAATGAAATTAGGAAAAAAAATTAATTTAGAAAAATAACCCAAAAAAAAGAAACATCACCAAAGCCGAGCAAGTCCACCAAACCCTAGATTATGCGAACGAGATAACCTAATAGAAGGAAAAGCATGAAAAATTATGAAGCCCAGTTCTCGACCTAACTCAATATTAAATGATAAAATTAGAAAAATATTCAATTTAAAAAAACCAAAAAGTCCTAAGTTAATCCTAGTTAACCCGTCATATCCACGACCAAGGTCATGAAAGTGAGATAACTTCATAGAAATAAAAACAAAGAAAATCATGAAGCTCAACTCCCTACAAATCTACCATTAAATGATAAAATTAAAGAGAAGATCAATGTAAAAAAAAAAGAACCTTAAAAAAAGACCAATAGTAACTTAAGTTAACCTTTCAAATCTGTTACCCGGGTCATAAGAATGAATCACACCATAAAAAAAAATCATGAAATCTAACTTCCAACAAACTTATTTTTTAAAGATAAAATTAAAAAAAAATCAATATAAAAAACAATATAAAAAAGAATCGATCTCAACTTGTATTAACCTTCCAAGTCTGTGACTTAAATCATGAAAAAGGAATTATTTTATTGAAAAAAAAACTATAAAATTTAATTCTTAATCAACTCAATATTTAAAAATAAAATTAAAAAAATGAATTTAAAAAAGAATTCAGAACAAAAATCACTAATAAAAAATAAAAATCAAATTTAATACAACAAAACCTTTGAATGTTGGGAGACCCATGCGGGACTCAATAAAAAGAAAAACGAAAAAAGAAAGGAGAAGAAGACAAAAATTGTCAGAGCCTCGTTGTCGCTCCCCAATCAACATGCATCGGTCCATCAGCAAGAGCTCATCACGCTGCTTCCAACACAACCACTGATGACAGTGTTCCATCACCGAAGGAAGCCGCATAAGCCATAAACCATGCATCAGACCATTAGCAAGAGCTCGTCACGCTGCTTCCAACACAACCACTGTTGACAGTGTTCCATCACCGAAGGAAGCTGTATAAGCCACTAGTGCATGTTTGATTTCTTATATATATATATATATATATATATATATATATATATATATATATATATATATATATATATATATATTGTTGATTCGACGCCAAGGGTTTGCAACAAAGAAAGATAAAATCAAAGCGTATAAACTTAAGACATCGATATAACAAAGAGTGACGTTTTATAACAAGAAAACAAGTAATTGTGGTGGCAGAAGACAGAACCACTGATTCAGACCAAGGCAAATGCTGTTGTCTGTGTCTTGTATTTTATTGAAAGCCTAATTGCAACAACTAAATTTCAATAAAAAGCATCTAATAGCAAAAAATCTCTTGTTCACCAAACAATAAATATTTTCTCCTTTTAATCTAAAATGTCCATCCTCCATAGCACCACCTGTACCGGCTCAATTTCTTGTCACCTGAGGAACTTTGTCCAATGATGCTCTTATTTTCTCCTCATCGAATGACAAGTCAACCATCTTTCCTTGCAAATACTTCTCATAAGATTTCAGGTCAAAATGGCCATGTCCACACATTGCCATGAGAATAACCTTTGCTTCTCCAGTCTCTTTACAATGCAGTGCTTCCCTTATGGTAGCAGCGATTGCATGAGTTGGCTCCGGTGCTGGTATTAGTCCTTCCGACCGAGCAAATTGTATGGCACCTGCATTGAAATAGAATTGTAAGCTTAGCGTTTTATTTATTGCCTCCAAGACAATTTAATTATGCATGGATGATGGATCCCCACTTCTACAATCTGACTGTAAATTTCACAGTTCATTAATAATTCTGCTATCAACATGAATGAAACTTGTATCGGTGCTGGTCCATAAGAAGGAAGACAGTTACCTCGAAAGCACTCGATCTGAGGGATTGCCATTGCTTCCATGAAACCCAATTCATACACATGAGAAATTAATGGAGCCATGCCATGGTAACGCAATCCACCTACAGTGTAGAAAATGTATTGCAATATAGGATTAGAAGAAGAAGAAAATGAAACTTTAAACATATCTGAGTCTTTAATAGAAACATCACATTACCAGCATGAATAGGGTCAGGAATGAAGTCATGTCCTAGAGTGTGCATCTTCATTAATGGAGTCATTCCTGCTGTATCTCCATAATCATATGCGTATACACCTTTTGTCAGTGAAGGACATGCTGCAGGTTCAACAGCTTTTATGACAGGGTTGATTTTCCCATTGAGCTTCTCTCGGATGAATGGGAAACTGAGTCCTGCAAAATTGGACCCTCCACCAGTACATCCTATTATCACATCAGGGGTTTCACCAATAGCCTCCATTTGTTTTATGCACTCCTCACCTATGACTGTCTGATGCAACAAAACATGATTCAGCACACTCCCCAAGCAGTACTTGGTGTCAGCATTTTTAGCTGCAACCTCTACAGCTTCTGATATAGCTATTCCTAAACTTCCTGGACTTGACGGATCCATCTGGAGAATTCTCCTCCCAGTCTCGGTAATGCTTGATGGAGATGGGTGTACCTTTGCACCCCAGGTCTCCATCATTAATCTACGATATGGTTTCTGATCATAAGAAGCGCGAACCTGCCACACCTGTACAAGGATTTAGAAGAAGATGCCAATGGTTCAAGTTAGGAATAGTAACAAAATTTAAGTGCAGGATCAGTGTATTTTAAAACCAAAAGCTTCGATAGGCACTAGGAAGGTGATCCTCTGAAATAAAATAGCAGGGCTGTGGCTACTTTGCCTAGACGACCCTTTCATATATAATTAGATTTAATCTAGCCATCCCCTCGTTAAAGGAAGAATATTTTACTGACCATGCAATACACTGTCCTCGTTGCTATAGAAATGAGGAATTGAAGTCGCGAAGTTCATGATACAATAGCTCTTTAGTTAACCGAACTATGAGTAAACCCGATTTGATTCAGCCTATTTCAATGCGTGAAAATACTTGTTGAGATTGATGAATAACTTAAACATTGTCTACCTCACAGTCAAGACCAAATAAGCTGCACGCAAAGGCCAATGAACATCCCCATTGGCCAGCACCAGTTTCTGTCACAACATTCTTGATGCCTTGCTGCGCATTGTAAAAAACTTGTGGGACTGCAGTGTTGGGTTTATGGGATCCGGCTGGGCTGCCACCTTCATACTTGTAGTAAATTCTGGCAGGTGTATCGAGAAGCTTTTCCAACCTCTTTGCTCTAAATGCAACAAAAATCATGTAAGATACCTCTGACCAGGGGCCAGGTACAAAAACACCTTAACGCATAGTCTATGATTGTAATATCATAATAAACCTGATCAATGGAGTTGGGCGCCAGAGACTGTAAATATCAAGAACTTCTTCCGGGATATCAATGAACTTGTCAGTGCTTGCCTCCTGCTTAATCAACTCATCAGGAA
The DNA here is from genome assembly GCF_951802175.1 of Populus nigra. Taxonomy (NCBI): domain Eukaryota; kingdom Viridiplantae; phylum Streptophyta; class Magnoliopsida; order Malpighiales; family Salicaceae; genus Populus; species Populus nigra. The sequence continues at coordinate 12,219,178 of NC_084864.1, read as the reverse complement.
ATAGAGGAGATAAATCTTCAGGTTTGACTGGTTCAAATGTTTTAGGATGCAGTGGGGGAGGAGGTTTCACTGAAAGATCTGCAACAACATTGTACCACTGATGAGGAATGCCAACCGCTTTCAAATCAGTGTTCAGAGAAGCTCTTGCTCTGACTCTGCCTCCATTTGAAAGCCTCAGATGCCTAGGCCTCGTTTTCAACATAAAAGACCCAATACATTGCTCCCAACCTTTCGAGAGAAACAGAAACAAGGAAGACAAGTCATTGACAACATATTGAGCAATCATGTTGTGAATAAATCTGTCCACTACAAATCAATACAGGAGAGTATTTGGTAAGTAATGGAGAACTGCTTCAGTCTGAGTAGCCTTGACAAATTAAAAGATGCAGAAATGGAAAACTGAACAATTCTGTAACTACTAATTCACATATGCAATCTTATGCAGTAGCAGGAGCCTTTTGCCTAATCCTTTGCAGAATAGTATTAAGGGAAACCGTTCTGAACACCTCTGGACAGGAAACATCTACAGTTATTACCGCAACCAACAACATTTTGCACGAAAATTGAGCTGCCTTATATGCTGTATATGACACAGTAGTGGTTTTTGAGTTATATAAAAGCTTTATTGACCAATCTTCTTGGACTTTCCAAGTTCAAGAAAGATGCAGGCAAGTTAACTTCAGGTTACCAAATTCTTCAGCAGACAATCCAGTAATCAAAATTTTTCACATGATTAAAGAAAGTGCAAATGTGGTCTGTATCAAATCAAATATCCATAGAAGCTCAAACACAACAACCTAACAAGTACAAGATCATAAAAGAAAAAGAAGATCGCAAGAAAAGAAAGATGAAAAAAGAAATTTTACCTCTGATGGAGATTCTTGATGGGCTTGAAATGAGAACTGGATCTGCTATGAAAGTTGCTTGAATGGCCATATCCAGCTTGTGGTTTTCTCACTTCCAAGTTGTTCAGTCTTAGACCTTGGAAATGATAGTCAAAGTATAGACCTAGTACTAATATGTTATTCAAGTTTTTGGCACATGAAAGATGAGTAGACGCCTAATTTAATGTGCATTAATTAAAGATACGCGATCATGTAGGAAACGAAGCATTGTTTGGTTGAACGTTGGAGTGCTATGAACTGCACTGCTTTCTTTTTTCTTTCTTTTTTTTGTAGTGTATGCACTGAATTTCAATTGACTAACCTAGGAAGACAGGAACATTTGCCTGGAAGTAGAAGTAGCCGTGTAAAAAAATAAAAAATAAAAACAATTAAGTTATAAATATATTGAATTGAAAATACAGAACATGAAAATAAATTTATCATTGAAAAATTTTGAGTTGGATTTTTGTATTTAATTTTACTTTATCATCTTCAATTCACATAAAATATAAGCATATACTTTAATTTTAAGATAGGTTTAATATCTCAATAATTAGACATATTGATGTTACTAATTCTTCTTGATCAGCTAGTTTAATAAATTATTCTGGTCATCTAAATACAGATATTACTAGCTCTTTTCAATAAATTAGTCTAATAAATTATCCCCTGTATTTACAGCATGCATTTTAAAAAAAAAATTGCAGTTATATAATTCTAGAAGTTTATTATAAATAGCGAAGGTAAGGATACCTACTTAATGCCTGTACTCATATTGTAATTTCTTGTTCCTAGACCAAGATTCTGCGACCTCTCATACACCAACATGTATTCTGTCATCAAACACCTATTTAAATCATACATTTCAAGCAAGTTTTTCTCTCATTTTTAAATACAAGTTTCGGCTGAAGATGAGGTTTTTATCCCTAAAAAAAAAACTAAAATATTTTCTTCAATTTTCATGCAATTTTCATTATACACATTCATCAAATACTTTTTGTGCTTCTTCTTCTTCACCAGTAACTACCAGGTAACCAGTGTGCGGACCTCCCGGTGGCTCTCTTGAAAGAGCACCTGGGAAATTCCTGTACAGGGAAAGAGGCCTTGTCACATATAAGTTTCTGCCCCAGTCAGTGGAGTGGAAGTGGGAGATATAACTCTTACTGCACTCTCAAACATCCCCTGAAAGTAGATTGTGTTTTCAATATAGATGGCTCTAGTGAATCCTTGTCAACTATTACAACCTAAAAATGAGAATTAAATTCAACTATACCACATTCCACACCCATCAACCAAATGCACGCAACTAACAACAGGCTCTGGGGATGCTGTTACTTATAGGAATCAGGCCAACCCTTCCACACCCATCAACCAAATGCATGCAACTAACAACAGGCTCTGGGGATGCTGTTACTTATAGGAATCAGGCCAACCCCAGCTCTCTGTTTGCCTATGTCTGGATTGGGAGCGTCCGGGCATATAAACTGCGTTCGAGCACCAGCTTGAGAAGAAAAGTTGTCAGTATCAGAGCTTTACTTGAATAGATCCCAGAATGTATTGCAAATTGCATACTCAAGCACTTCTTCTGTGTTTACTCTGGCATAGTATATGTAAACAGAAAATGGTGGATGGTACGTTTTAAGAGCGATGGCGAAAATGACGACTCTTCTATATATCGAAGACCATTTGGACCTCCCCAAAAACAGAGAAAGAAAAAATCATTTGCTAGTCGCACATTGTTTTATTAGAACTAATCAAATTAGTAAATTACAATGTGAAAACTCCTCTCGTGCCAATGTTGCTTCTCAATCGTACAACTCCCAGCAGCTTTATTAAATCTGCATAACCACATCATAAAACATGTAAGCCTTTGGACAATAAATGCTTTTACTACAGCAACAAAAACAAGCAGCTCAGTAAATTCAATATTTGACAGACATGAATGACTAACCAAGGAGATAGACTTGAGCACAGAAAATAAATCATGATTCAAGTTTTCAAAAGAGAATCACCAAGTGCTTTTGCCTTTTGGAATAAAAAAAAAAATTGTAAAGGGTCAGGCAAATCACATCAGTTAATGAGCAGGGAAACAAGAATCTTGGTGTCTTCAAAATTATGGATTGCACAAAACTGGACAATATGTGTGACCACTGGCGGGGACTGACCATGGGCATCTGAGGATCTAAGAAAGAAGGATCATAGCGGTAGTAATTTTGATTTACGTTAATTTTGCACGTTAGAACAGATTGTTCATATTTTTGTAAAGCAGAAGCCTTCAAATTTCAATTATTTTGAAACATCAGATCGTGGCTTTTTCTTTATCACTTTTCAGCCAAAAAATCACCTTATTCAGAACCCCAGGCCCGCTGGAAGTTTGTAGAGAAGCAGCTCAAGCATTTAGTTCAAGAAATGCCTTGATAATACCCATCATTTGTCCCCCAGGAAACCGTCCAAGGCATCCTCTTGCTGCTGCTATCTCACTAAGTTCACAAACTGAATCACCACTGAAAGCTTTAAGCTGTTTGCTGCTCCTCTCCTTTTCTGCGCTCTCAGTTTCCACTAGGTTTTCACCAGCCTTAACAACTGGAAGAGGAAATGGATCAAGGGAAGTTTCCATTATGATAGACTCTCCACCTACCGCACCCACAAAATCTCTCAACCGGCACATGGAAAATGGAACTGGTTCAAAACTATGGTCTCCGTATTCAACTGGTGTAGAGTGATCTCCAGTGACACAAAGGAAGTACTGGAACTTTCCAGTTGATTCTGCCTGCAAGAGGAGCTTGGCCAGCTGGCCTATAGCTCGATCCACAGCTTCCAATGCTTTAACTTTCAAAATGCTTGCCTTGTCATGGCCTGCATCATCTATTGCCTGAGATACCAAAAATCAAGTAAATAAATCACCAATCAGACATTGAGACCTTGTAATCTAAGCATAGAGGTCAGGCATTCAACCTTTCAAACAATTTTCTATCTAAACCAGTTAAGTCACAAGGGAACAAAATAAACTGGTAAAGCAATTAGGGAGAAAAAAAAAAGCCTCCAAGCAATAAAATGATTTTTAGAGCCTTCAATTTAGCCTTGTCAAGAAATAAAATGAGCTATTTTTCCAAACAAAATGCTGAATATGTCCTGAACTCTTACAGTCTATGCTCAATCAGTCTAGTTCTTTTTTTGAGGGCATTGAATCCTGGAAAGGATCTATCTCCTAGAAAGTCTTTGGTCTGGGACTAGACAGCATAATTTACAATTTCTGCCTAAAATGCTAGCAAGCTCCTGATAGTATTTTCTATCTAACAATGATTAAATGAAAGTTTTAATTAAAGAACAGAAAAGAATGAATGAGGCTATACAATAAAAAATCTCATTCTGCTACAAAAGGCAGCATTGTTTTAATTGTGCAGTTGATGTGAAAATGGCAAAAAGATAAAGATAATACATGGACTTAGAAGGTTAAGACCTTAATGTGGAGAAACCCAAAATCATAGCCATCTGGTTGTCCTGGTTTGTGCTCGTCCTCCCCTGGTACAAATACATTGGGAGAAGGCGCCAATGGAGCTGAGAGTGCCTTAGCTATGACCGTTGCTTTGGAAGTCAAAAGTGTTTGATAATCTCCAGTTGCTCCAGGAGCTTCTAGGATATCAATATCTAATGATAGCCCTAAACCAGCTATGATTTTAGTGGGAGCTACCATGCATGGCCATAAACCATGTTTATTTTCAAAAGAAGGAACCTGCACAATAATAATAAGAAATATACTCAAATCTGTACAGCATAAAAAGATTATATATAAAACATCTCATATGATACAACTCTTCATTGAAAATTTCAGATTCTTTGTTCCTTTTATACCCAATAATCTTCAAATAAGAACATTAAAATCCATCAATTTTTTGTTGCAACCTTAATTATTGCACAGACATGGCAGCAGAATGCAACAGTCCTGCCCCTCTCATGCCGCCAGTGATGTTTAGTGTTGCTAGATGTGAAATTTTACCTCCCATACAATTTTTCATCCAAACAATGAGACATTCACAACGAAAAGCCAGACCACCCAACCAAGCCCAGGACCAAATCAATACTTGAATAATCTAGAAGTTTCTCATGTTGGCTCAGTTATTGTTCATCAAAAAAGTAAACATCAAGGGAACAGTATCAATGAGGTTTTTCAATTGATAAAGCAATTCCCATCTCCTGATGACTAAAATGAATAAGAAATTGAGATTTCGTTTCCTAGATTTCTCACTGCCTTATCTGGAAAAAATGGCCATGATTCATTGAAGGATTGAGACAATGCACCTCAATTCGAATGCCACATCCTCGTAAGAGGACAACATTAGCAATATTCTTTCCTTCTGCTGCTCGTTTTGCGTTTAATGGGTGAGAAACCAGAATACGAGATATCTCCCTGGATAACTCATTAACAACTGCAGCTGTATGTCTTGCCTCATCAGTGTCATCTAAGGCTTCAGCTTGAAGAAGTAAGCGGTTGTCCTTCAGTGGATCTGTTCCTGATATATTACAACTCAGTCTTGGCCCTTTCACCACCACTCCACATCTATGTTCTGTGGCATACCTGTAGGAAGTGGTTTCTTGTCATACACAAGAACCTTGAACTTCATCAACCAAAGGACAAAAAATGTTTCATATTATAGGTTTCAGAGAATTTACATGGGTTTATACTGGATAATTGGAGTGGTATAGTGAAAAAAGACAGTTGGCCAAGCACATTTACCATGTTGAACTTGCTTAGTTAGGCATGCTTTTTTTCTCCTCTAACCTTATCTTAAAGTCATTAGATGTTACCAATATAGAAGACACAAACACCCCCAAATAACCAGACAATAATAGCAGAAAAGGGTAATTAGCATATATATAATAAAATTTGAAACTTGAAGGTTCCAATCAAACTTTTAAACGAGAAGATCGTTGATGCAATTTTCTAAAGCAACAAGTTGAATTAAGCCATTCTCAAACACCTAAAAAAAAACCTTGGTAAGAGCTCCTTCACATCAGTATGTGAGTTTGATTTTTCGAGTTTGTTTGCAGCCAACAAGAGCAAGATTAACTCAAATTGTTCATTGACGTGAAGAAGTTTGCAAAGAGTTTGTGACTAACCTAGTCTAAGCAAGTTCATCTAATCGGTTTATTTGAGGGTCCATAAATTTCAGATAAAGAAGGGTGACTGCAAAAAAAAGAAGGGTGGCCAGTTAATTTTTTTAGAATATCCAGTTTATTTGAGTGCATTCTTGTTGTCTTGATTAATCAAGAAGTTACTGCATTTGCAAAGAATCTGCACCTGACTCTGACTTCATATTCCGGGAAAGACGGCAACTTCATTCCATCCAGAGCTGCACAGAGAATTGGCCCTTCTTTATCAAAATGCCTGTCAGCCCTTCTACTGGTGACTATTCCAGTTTCCTCATCTAATGTTGCAAAATTTGACTGCAGATAAAAAGCAAACAGAAATGGCATTAAATGGGTAAACCAACAACAACAAATTGTAGTTTCTCCAATGTTAAAATTTAGTGTGCAAAAAATGTAACTGGAAGCATAAAATATGAATAAAAAAAATTAGAAAGGGATGGAAAGGAAAAAACCATTGAGCTATGTTAGAGCTGGAAAATTGTCTACTTCACAGACTGCAGGGCTTTTTCTACCCACCAAGTTGACACAACTCTCTGTATTAATATATAGGTAAAACATAAGGGACTATTGGGGGAAAGAGATTCACGTTAAGGCCATGAAAGTGAGTAACAAACGTTTTAAATGTTCTCACTCTCTGACAGGCAGAAGAGTTTTAATTTGGAGAGCATAATCCCATTAATAAATAAAAAACAATAGCAAGATAATTCAAGAATGCTCTTCTCTGATTTAAAAATGCATCACAAGAAAAAAGGAAGAAGCACATGGGATTAAATTCAAGATCTAAGCACATATGTTGTAATCATGTACAATTTCTCTTGATAAAGAATCCCTGTTTCTAGGGTATTAAATATAGTTTCTTTGTTCAGTTGTGCATGCAGTGAGTAAAGGTTCATGAGTAAATGACAAAGTTCATTCTTTAAGTATGGAATATAATAACTCTATTTACTACGACAACATCCCACATGCTTAATACAAAACAAGGTAGTAATCATCCAAAGGGCAAGACCAAAATAAAATAAACCTTGAAAAGTGGTTGAAGTAAGCAAAGATGTATACTCACTTTGAATGCAATATCGCCAGGAGACATTGCCAATCCAGCACCCATGGACTCAAAGGCTCCTCGACCCTTGTAGTACACTCGTGGGTCATAACCTAATAAAGAAAGGTGAGCAGTGTCACTTCCACAACCCAAGCCTACTTCAACAGGGTCCATAAGGCCATTAACTCCGGCAGATGCAATAGCATCTAAGTTAGGCACGTTTGCTGCTTGCAAAGGAGTCTTGTATCCAAGCCTTGGCAATGATACATCACCCAACCCATCAATCAGGATAAATGCCACTCTCCTCTTTGGATGCTGGGCAGTAACCATGCTTCTATATGTCACGTCTAATTCTGCCTCGTAGTTAAATTACAAGTGGCTGTGCAAAAACAACATGAAATGAAAATTTTAATTATAGGTTAATTCAAAGCAAAGAGTTTCCGAGCTGAGTCAGAAGACAATTTAAAGCTACATCAAATATCAAAACAAACTGCTTTGAGCTCATGTTCCTTAAAATGTACTGATTTCAGTTATGGCGTGCAAGTCAGTGGTAAATCACACAGTGATTAGAATTATCATAAACTCAAAAAGCCAGTGACTTCAACAAGTAAATCATTAAAGTAGTGATACAATGGTGATATACATATCAAATTCAATCAAGTTGCTTTCTAAATTGAAAATCCATAATAACTTCACTGTGGCAGAGACTGATTTCTTCAAATTAACAGCAAAACACAAAATGGGTTTCTCACATTATAGCTAAAACACAGTAAAAAAACCGACCAAAACGGCCTAAAATCAATCAAAGAATAGCCCAATAAAGTATTAATCAACAACAACAAAAAGAAAGCAAAAATCAAGTGCTTCAATTCCTCCAGTCATAACTTACCAAAAAAAAACTTTACTTTCAATGATTCTCCGATGAAATCTTAAGAAATTAACAATTTCATGTTAATTAAGGAATAAAACAATAACAATTAAGGAATTAACTACTAATTAATGGCAGTATGATTACAGAACTCTTGCCTCAAAAGACCAAAAAAAGAAGAACCTTCAATGGTGATTTCAATTTAGTTTATTTGGTCTCTAATGAACCCACTGACGAGTAGGGTTTTGATTGTTTAACAAAGGAGAATCTTTAAAAGATGAATATCAGGGTCAGTGTCACCTTTTTGCTCTGTTCTTGCTCTGGCTTGGAAGGGCTAAAACTGAAAGAGCATCAAAATTCCAGGCAAATAGATTTAAATAAATAATAAATTGTGTATTTACGTTTATCTCTTATTATGTTTGGTAAATTAACTGAATTGCCACTTGAGGGGTGTGGTTGGTTATCTGGATATTCGTGCTCTGCTCTCAGATTTGTCTCTTCCAAGATTTACGCATGATCAAGATCCTAGAGTTTTTGTTTACGGCATTAAAAAAAATAAAAAATAAAACAATCTTAATTAATTGTTTGGGTCAGCTTAAAATGCTAGAATAAAAGCTGAGCCAAATGATTAGGATATTCTCTCTCTAAATTTTTCCATAAAATGTGTATAGAAATGCATATCCCTTCACACAAAAAAAAAACATAAAATAAAATAAAGATAGCAAGGTCAAGCTGTATAAAATTATGCAGATCCCAGTAGAAGCAGATCCAATGATAGAAGAAGAAAAAAAAAGAAATGGGTTGGTGTAAACTAAGAGAAAATAAAAGGTAAAACCTAAAACGTGTAGAAACTACTATTTTAAAATCATCTTGATCGGACAAGTTGACTCATAACTCAGGAGTTTAAATCGGGCAGGGTTCTAAAAAAAATTAAAAGAGAATTAACCTGACGTGAAATGATAAAAAAATACTTGGATTGACTGTGACTTGATCAACCCGAGGCAAATTTAGTTAAAACCATATCAAAACTCGCTGAGTATTTTTCTTTGTTTAAATTTTTTTAAAATAATATTATTTTAATTTTTTAATAAAATAAAAAAAATTGGTTTACTTTGGTTAATTTACGTAGTAAAAAGAAAACAAAAATGATGGTACTCAAAATAATCAAATCAAGGAAGAAATACTAATCAGTAAATCTAATATCCAACACAACATAATAAAATCAAATTATTTCTTAATTTAAAAAATAATATCTGTAAAAATTAAGATTATAGATCTACCAATATGACTCTTACAGTAAAAATATTTATTAAAATAAAAAACTGGAAATATTTATTTTTAAAATCAATTTTCACCTTTTTTATAAAGTCATAAATTGCAGTAAAAATACAATTCCTATATAATCCTCCGTATATTTCTCCCAAGTCATAAATTGCACCGTGGGCCTTTTCCCTTGAGAAAGATTGTAAAAAAATGCCTCTATTTCCCATCTACTTGACAGTTATGTCTCTATAATCCCCTTCCCTAGGGAGAGAAGGCCTAACTAGTAATATAGGAAATTCAATCTCTCTGCTAGCTTCAAATCAAAGCTTGACTAAGCAGGATAGGAAGCAGCGAAGCTAAGTAGCATGTCAGGGAAGGGATTAGCTGGGAAAACTTGATGAGCAATTGTGTCTTGCCATGCTTATAAATGTTAAAGCAGAAGGGGATAACATGGTATCTGTAGGAACAGTACCTATGAACATTATCCAGGGAGCTGCTTTGGTATATACATGTATGAAAGTTTTGGCTCTGACAAGGGCTCTACAACTCTCGCATAAAAATTAATGGATCGGTGCTGATTATTGCAGATTACATACAATGAAGCTTTATTCCAAAAACATCTGTAGATCATTTTGCTAGTACAATCGGTAAAGTAAAACAAATCATATTCTTCAGTGCTTTTCTATAGTCCTTACTGGCATCCAATCATGTGTCCTTCAGTGCTTTTCTTTCTTTTGTTCTTTGTAAGGAATCTAAGCTAGACAAAGGATTTCGTTCTTCTTTACCTATTTTTGACAATTTTAGTTTTCCATCAGGGTAGCTAAGAGGGTTTTGGACCTCTTGAGGGTTTTGAGAAGCTCTTTTGCTAATCCTTTCTAATACCCCAAGGCTATTATCCTTACTCGCTTTGAACCAAATTTGGAAGGATAAATTGCTTTATGAGGAGATAAAACTTTTGTTTAGGGCACCTTAATAGGGTAGACACTAATGAGCTTTTGCATGTAATAGACCAAATAAGGCTCAGTCTTCTGATGTGTGTTTGTGATGTGCCTTCATATGAGAGAAACACAGGAGTGATTTGTTTTCACTGTTGACGTGCAAAGAGATTTTACAAGTATTGACTTGGGATTTATTCTTAGAGAAATTTACTAGTACATAACCAGTACATTATCTGTGAAAAGATCATAAGTGGCTGGGGAATTATATCCTAAAAAGAATAAATGAATGCACAGTTCTTGGTTTCTGATGTTAATTTTAGCTTTTCATGCGCTTTTCCCTCTGCTTGCATGTGCACACAGCCACACATAGATTAGTTTGTGTCATAATGATGAAACTATATATTTACTGCAGCAACTAGTTATATATGAGACATCAGCATCGGAGCTGGATATAATTAGAGATATTTCTCGGACCTTCCCATCTCATGTTCTCTTCCAGCAGAGACATGGTCCTGGTCAAAGGTCGCTGTACAATGTTTTGAAGGCTTACTCTGTGTATGATAGAGATGTTGGATATGTTCAGGTCTGAGACTTGTGTGATTTATGGATCTTAAATTGACTTAATTCACTGACTGGAGAATGACAGTTCAATTGTTAAAAAATGCAGGGGATGGGATTTTTAGCTGGTTTGCTGCTTCTTTATATGAGTGAAGAGGATGCTTTTTGGTTGCTGGTTGCATTGCTGAAAGGAGCGGTCCATGCTCCAATGGAGGGATTATATCAGGTAATTCATTTATACGAAGAGCTTCTTGTTCACATTTGTAAAGTTGTGGTTAGCGCAGATTATTGGCTGTGAGATGCTAATTCCCTACAATCATAGATATAGATCACTGTCAAGTCAGCACAAACTGGGCTAGATAAAGCAACACGATGCGATAAGATTTGCATTTATACATCTCAACAAGTTTTCATGTGGCTTTGTTGTGGTGGCTTGGTGTTTCAGGGAGAGTGCTGAAAGGAAGCGTTATCATCACCCATCAACTTCCTTGACAGTGCATACACCATATAATGGTGGTGTCACTTGCAACTTTTCACTTAAATAGTAGCTTAAAGAATTATATCCTCTGTTAGCGTTAAAAAAAATTGAAGGATGCCCTCTGCTGATGAAATCAGGCTTGAATTTCCTCTGTTTCTCTCCCACGCACACCACTCGTGCACACTTACACTTGGAATGCCTTGATAAGGAGCTGGGACCGCTTCTTGATAATTTGTTTAGCCAAGTTCAGAATTACAAGATGCATATTTATCTACATTACAATTTCAAATACCATAACCTAGAGGGGTGGCTTACCGCTTCCTCAAACTTAGGAAAAGGCCAGCCACTATGGAGTTTTAACTTTGATTCCGTACTCCTTGTTATTTGGATATGTTCAGGTCTGTTTACCTTGGTAATAATTACACTTGGTACTTCTTAGAAGGAGAGTTGATTCACTTCATTTCTTTTTGCTTCTTGTTCCTAGTTAAAGATTGCAAGCCAACAGAAGTTTCTTGTGCTAACCAGCTCATAAAGATTTTGGCTGACACAGAATTCTTATCCAGCCAGATTGGGTTGGTAGTGGGACATCATCACAGAATTAGGGCAACAGAAATGCTTCATCTGTGTCATCATCGAGAAAACGTGCAGTTGCAAAATTGTTCATGAGCATCCTTAAACACCTGTAGAATAGTTGAAGATATATGTTGTCTGGTCCCCTGTGCTAAGCCTGCAGATACACATTTCTTGGAAGCATCATGATTAGTTTTTCAATAAGAAGATAGATATCAAGAGCACCATTGAAGAATCGCCTTTTTTTGATAAGTTCCATGCATTTGCTGCATCTTGTATAGTAGTTTACTTTCCGCCCCACACGCAAAAGCATAGGCTCTAATGAAGCTAATGTCTCGTCAGAATTTATTCCTAAGCAGTGGATGCCCGTGCAATTTGACGGAAGTGTCGGCATATCTTCCCTTTAATAATGGTGCTGGCAACCATTAAGGTTAAATTTGATTAGGGTTTCAAGATAGAAGTTCTAGAAGAATCATAAATATGATGGTTAGAATGATAGAACAGAAACCTAAAAAAATAAAGATATAAATTCTTGTCATTTTAAAATTCAAAGATATAACCTTTTATCCCTAGTATTTTATTTTAATTTTAATTTTTCTGTTTTGATACATTAATCAAAAGATTAACTTGGAAAATATAAGAATTTGATTCCTTTTCAAAAGGAAATTATTCTTTTTTATTATTATTATTATTAACGTGGGTGTCCGGGGCAGCTTGTGTGCATTTCGACAAATTCTACGGGCTCTAAAGTTAACGACCATGTAAACTTCCAGTGACCATTATATTAGTAACTACAGGACTCGAATATGAGATCATAAAGGAAGCAAATCTCTTGATCTCAAACTCTTACAACTAAGCCTAGATAGTTAATGAAATTATTCTTTAATTAAGGCTATAATGGGCCTATATTTATATTTGTCATATTGCTAATTTGTGAAAGCTAATAATAATAAATAAATCATGTCATTGAGTTTGATTGTTATATTTATCATTAATAAGAACTCTAAAACACGTAGGTTTTTCACTGTAGCAGCAGGTTTTGTTTTTTTTTTTTACATGTTTTTTTTTCTTTTTTTTTTACCCAAAATTGATTTCTTCAAAAAAATTAAAAAAAAAATTGTTTCAAAATTATCTTTGCTAATTGTTTTTAAATATTGAGCTGGTTGAAAATTTAACTATGCAGTTTTTTTCTTTAAAACATTGTGGATTGCTATAATATTCTCATACATTGTTTTCTCTTGTTTTTATGATTTCTTTATTTTTTTTTCAAAATAGTCTTTGTAGATTTTATTTTTTTTTATATTAAGTTGGTTGAAAATTTATCTTTGTAGTTTTTTTTTTAAAAAAAATATGGATTGCTATAGTGTTTCCCCTATATAATTTTTGTTTTGCTGCAGTGTTTTTCCATATATTTTTTTAAAAAATTATCTTTATCAAATTTATTTTTTCAATATTAAGCTGACTGATAATCTAGCTTTAACTTTTCCCACATGTTTTTTTTATTTTTTTATTTGTTTTTCTTTTTTCCCAAAATTGTCATTTTTTACATATTTTCTTTTTTTTTGTTTTGTTTTTTTCAGAATTATTTTTGTTGATTTTATTTTTTTACTATTAAGCTGGTTGAAAATTTAGTTTTTTTATCTTTTTTTTAAAACACTGTAACTTCCCCTACGTGTTTTTTTTCCGCTTTTGTTTCCTTTTTTTTACATGTTTTTTTTTCATATCTTTTACCCAAAATTGATTTTTTGTTTTTTTAAATAGCCTTTGTCGGTTTTTTTTATATATTGAGCTGGTTGAGAACTTAGCTCTGTAGCTTTTTTTTAAAAAAAAAAAACACTATAGATTACTACAATGTTTCCCTTACATGGTTTTTGTTTGGCTGCAGTGTTTCCCTCACATGTTTTTTTTTTAAATTATCTTTGTTAAATTTATTTTTTCAATATTGAGTTAGTTGAGAATTTAGCTTTAGCTTTAGCTTTCCCCACGTTTTTTTTATTTTTTAAAATTTTCCCCATGTTTTTTCATTATAATTATAATTATTATAATTATAATTATAATAATAATAATTATTATTATTATTATATTATATTACTGTTTTTTTCTTTTGTTTTTTCTTTTTAATTTTTGATGAGTTATTTTTTTCATTTAGTTTAGTTTGTTAAAGTTAATTTTTTTTCTATTTAATTATCATACTTTCATACTTTCATGACACGTATCCTGGGCATGACGGGTTAACTTGGTTTGATGGGTTAACCCGGTTAATTCTGGGTAAACCCGTCATTTTTTTTCTATTTAGTTATCAAACTTTCATGACGCGAATCCCAGGTTTTACAGAATAACCTGGTTTTAAAGGTTAACCCAATTAATTCAATTTTTTTCCTTTTCTTCATTAGTTTTTTCCTTCCTGTTGATTTTTTTTCTTTGTTTTTTTCATTAATCTATTTAATTATCACACTTTTATGACACGACCTTATAGCCAGACCCACATCCAATATTCTTGGGTCCGGTATTGTAGTCAGGCTCACTTAAACTTGGGTCATGCAAGTTTAATTTTATTATTAATATTATAAATATTACTCTTAGGTCAAGCGTTGCAGCCAAACCAAGATTTTTGGGTATAACTTTGAAGAAAACCCCAAGATTTTTAATTTTTAATTTTTAATTTTTAAAATATTTTTTATACAAAAAAAATAACTCGCGGCAACACACGGATCATGTATCTAGTATTATGTAAAAGATGTATTGACTTAACTTTTTAATTTTCTCGTTTTCATGCACTTTAACTTATATAGAAACACAATTAATACATTCCTTTAAAAAATTAGTGCAATAAAGGATTTTATTTTCTAATTCAAATTTTAAATCTATATCAGAAACACAATTAATACATTCCTTTAAAAAATTAGTGTAAAAAAGGAATGTTTTTTTTTCTAATTCAAGTATTAAATCCAATTAATACATTCCGTTAAAAATTAGTGCAAAAAAGGAATTTTATTTTCTAATTCAAATTTTAAATCTATATCAGAAACACAATTAATACATTCCTTTAAAAAATTAGTGCAAAAAAGGAATGTTTTTTTTTCTAATTCAAGTATTAAATCCAATTAATACATTCCCTTAAAAATTAGTGCAAAAAAGGAATTTTATTTTCTAATTCAAATTTTAAATCTATATCAGAAACACAATTAATACATTCCTTTAAAAAATTAGTGCAAAAAAGGAATGTTTTTTTTTTCTAATTCAAGTATTAAATCCAATTAATACATTCCCTTAAAAATTAGTGCAAAAAAGGAATTTTATTTTCTAATTCAAATTTTAAATCTATATCAGAAACACAATTAATACATTCCTTTAAAAAATTAGTGCAAAAAAGGAATGTTTTTTTTCTAATTCAAGTATTAAATCCAATTAATGCATTCCCTTAAAAATTAGTGCAAAAAAGGAATGTTGTTTTCTAATTCAAATTTTAAATCTATATCACATCTACTAAATACGTTTAGGTATATTATTAGAAGAATAACTTGCTCTCTAAGTAAATATTTGTTGAAGAAAAAAAAGAGGCTTTGTCACTAGTAAAGATGTATTTGAAAGCAGAATCTAAATAAAACTGAAGAAAAAAACATTATTTATAATCTGAATGTATGGTATATTCTCTTTTAATATTTTGCAGCATTATTTTTTTATTTTATATAAAAAAATAAAAAAAAGAGTAATTTTAAAAAATAACTAGTTATTTTTCTTTATTTTTTTAAATAATATTATTTTATATAAAATAAAAAGAATTGATTTACTTGGATTAACTTGAACAATATAGCAAAAAGGAAACAAAAATGATGTTACTTAAAATAATCACAATGAAGAAATACTAAGAAGTAAAACTAATATCCAACACAACATAATAAAATCAAATTATTTCTTAATTTAAAAACTAATCTGTGAAAATTAAGATTATAGATCTACCAATGACTCTTGCAGTAAAAATGTAAAAATATTTATTAAAATAAAAAAAACTGGAAATATTTATTTTTTAAATCAATTTTCACCTTTTTTATAAAGTCATAAATTGCAGTAAAAATACAATTCCAATATAATCCTCCGTATCCCAAGACTTGGAAAAAAGAAAGCCTGAGATCTCTCCCACCTTTCAAGTTTCATGGCCACCAAAGTTCTCCCGCCAAAACAACTCCAAAACCTCCGTTTCTTCATCACAAGGTCTCTTAACACCTCCTCCTCCTCCAAAGCCGCCGCCGCCGCCGCCTCTCCTCTAAATTTGGCTGAAAAACCCGAACCCCCTATCCAAGAACCTCCCACTATCATTCAAGAACATGCAAAACCATCCATTCTAGACTTTAATGACCATCAAAAACTTTTCTCAAATTTGCCAACCACCAAACTATTGCACGCATCTTCAATTCTTCACTTGGTTTCTATAGGTCCTCTGGTTGACTTTGGGATGTGGGTTATGAATTCCAGGATTATGGAGACAGATAATATTGTACGTGATGTTGTGTTAAAGACGGTAAGGCATACGTTCTTTAAACACTTTTGTGCTGGAGAAGATGCTGTTGAGGCCAGAAGGTGTATTGAGAGAGTTAATGAAACCGGTTTGAGAGTAATGTTGGATTTTGCTGTTGAATATACAAGTAATAATGATGCTTGTGATCAGAATCTGAAAGGGTTTCTTGATTCTGTTCAATTAGCCATGTCTCTTCCTCCATCTTCTGTAAGATTTATGTCTTCCTCAATTAGCCATAACTAGCCCCATTTTTTTTTTCTGTTTATCAAGTTAATTTTGCTCTTTCTTTAATTTGTTTTCAAGGATCTCGGGTCTCTTTTCTGTTTCTCTTGAAATTGCTTTAGAAATTAGATATGGATCCTGCTGTGTATGTTAGTTTTACAGCTTAGGATGCGAGTAGAATCCTTGATCAAGTTGATCATGTGCAAGCAGTCGTGTCCAATTGGACTCCATTGGTCATATTGCACACCATTGACCATAAGAGTTTGGCAATATATGCATCACGGAAAGTGACAGAATGAGAAACAAGGACTGTCCTTTTCATGGTTGAGGTGCCCCATCAGAAATTGAACACACTAGCTCAAGAACACTTCTTTCCTTTGGTTTTAGGAGTGGGGTGTCCTCGGGCAAGCTTTCGCGGATCTTATCGAGTTTGTTTTGTCTTTCTTTGATGTTGGCAGAAAGAAACCAACTCAAATATTGTAGGCTAATTTTATGTTTTTTTTACTTGCATCAGGTGAGCAGTGTGGTGGCAAAGGTCACAGCAATCTGCCCCTTAAGCTTGTTAGAGAGAGTTAGTGATTTGTTAAGGTGGCAACAAAGAGACCCTTCCTTCAACCTTCCATGGAAACAGAACAGTTTTCCAATTTTTTCTGATTCTAGCCCTTTGTATCATACACTTAAAAAACCAGAACCATTAACTCCACAAGAAGAGAATGATCTCCAATTAGGCCAGGAGAGATTGTGGAAACTATGTGAAAAATGTGTCCAGGTCAATATCCCGTTGACGGTGGATGCAGAGCATATATCAGTTCAACCTGCCATTGATTACTTGACGTATTTGACAGCAATCAAGTACAACAAAAATGGTAATTGCATTGTGTATGGTACAATTCAAGCCTACTTGAAAGACGCAAAAGAGAGGTTGTTACTTGCAACAAAAGCCGCTGACAAGATGGGAGTTCCTATGGGGATTAAGTTAGTGAGGGGTGCTTATATGTCAAGTGAAAGAAAAATAGCCTCTTCGTTAGGCTATGAATCTCCAATTCACAATAGTATTCAAGAGACACATGCTTGCTACAATGATTGTGCTTCTTTCATGCTTGAAAAGATCGCTAATAGCTCAAATGCAGTCATTCTTGCAACACATAATGTTGAATCAGGTAAAGAGATGAAGGAGACTCATGTGTGATTAATTATAGCCATCGGCATTGCCTTTGGATTTGATACAGGGTTCTGTGTACATTGTATAGGAAGATTGGCAGCGACGAAGGCAATAGACTTGGGGATTGAGAAGAGGAACCAAAAGCTTGAGTTTGCACAGCTATATGGAATGTCAGATGCGCTTTCATTTGGTTTAAGCAATGCAGGTTTTCTGGTTAGCAAATACACGCCATACGGGTCTATTGAGATGGTTATCCCTTACCTTCTAAGGAGGGCTGAAGAGAATAGGGGACTGTTATCTGCTTCAAGCATTGATAGGGAACTCACGAGGTAAACAAACTTTAACACAGACTCAAGAATCTAAAACCAAAGGAGGGTTTTGGAAAAAGGTCCCAAGAGTCACTTTAACACGCCATACGCTTCATTTTTGTTTTTCTGCAGGAAGGAGTTGAAGAGAAGGCTTAAAGCTGCTATATTTTGAAGTGAAGTTCAAAGCTTTCAATGACAAGCTGATAACAATCTCTACAAATAAAGAAAGTTAAAAATAAAATTTAGATGTAATGTAAATATGTAATCAAAAGCAAATTACTCGTTAATACAAAGTAATTCATGCTGTATTACAAAAAGAAAACTGTTCGTAGAATTATTGAATGGTAATGTCCTGCGACAGATTTAATTAGATCTTCCCTTCTGCTTCACTACAACCTGAAAAGTTGAAGTCATTCTTTTCTTACCCTCAAAGGGACAAGCATGTTGATATGGATGTAAACTGTGAAAGCAAACTGTAATCAAATAGAGCTTTCATGAGTTCAGCAAAGTTCTTGTACATCAAAGCTTGAAAGAGACTTGAATGGTTCTTTGCCTTACTGCAAGCATTCAAATTCACATGCTAGGTAATCAGCAATCGAATATCAACTTGCCTCTGCCCCAATCTGAGCCGTTTACACTGTCGAAATTACCAGGACAGAATCTTAAAACACGGCCATTAGAAAATGACATTGTTTCCATGATATGGATGGCTGCCATTAAAGTCCAGCTAGGAGTAGTTGCTAGTCAACTTATTTTAATGATCTTGAACCCTAGATGATGAGGGTTTCCAGTTTTATGTTGTGTGGTAACAAATCTTTGTAGCATCCATCTTTTCCTTGGTGTTTATTATGTTCCATATTTTGTCCTAAAATAATGGGCAAGAGCTGATGGTGGAGTGAGGGGGAGATCAAATCCTTCAATTAATTTTTGTGTTAGGTCAAAAGGATAAGAATTGTATCTGAAGACTAGATGATGTGGGAAAAAGATCCAAAATGCAATCCATACTCAATTTCTCAGTTCGCAAGAAATTTCTGGAGAAAGGGAAGCCAGCTTTGATGTAACCAAACAAGATGAATTAGGCTTAAAATTAGGTATGTGAGGTTTAATGTGGCATAATAATTTCACCAAGCAATTCTTCTCTATGGAAATTGCCACATCTCAGAGGCTAGCTTACACCATCATGCTCTCGAATCAGGATTCTTTGAACGTAAAATAAATATTCAGGACATAAAAATACGATTATTATTGTTATTAAATTTGGTTTAGTGAGTTAATTTTAAATATTTTTGGTTAAATTCTTTATATAATTTGAATTTAAAATTAAACTGTGTAGAAATTAACTCAATATAAGTTAGTCAACTTAGTAGGTTTTAAGACAACTTAAATAATTTGTAAAAAAAAACATGGGTTAGCTTTAAGAAAAATTTAATATAATTTTTTAAAAAAGATTTGACATATTAGATTGATTTAAATTTCAGAATTTAATATGTGAAATTCACAAACTTAGACTTCACAATTCAATCTGTCAAATTCACAATCACTCTATTATGTTTAAAATTTTGTTTTTTAAAATGATTTTTTTCTTAGTTATAAAATAACAAATATAAACACTTGTAAAATTGAGTATCAATTAAATAACATGATAATTTTTTAATATTAAGATAATTTTATAAAAAGTAAACTAAAATAATTTATAAAATTAAATTTTAAATTATTTATAAATATTAAAAAATAAAATTAAAAAAAAAAGTCATCACTGTCATTGTTTTGACATGAGTTTGCCGCACAACTAGATGTATTAAGTAATTATAGAACAATAAAAACAAAATAATATTCTTGAAAAGGTAAAATATGATCCAAGGTTTCGGGTTTTGACTAGGTCATCGGGTTGCCCAGGTTAATTTTTTTAAAAAATTAAAACGATATCATTTTAGTAAAAAAAAAACAAAAGTCAACAAGTTGTAACCGGGTTTTTGATCGGGTTTTACCGGATAAACCGGGTCACACCAGGTTTTTTCTTATTTTATTTTTTTTCAACCCAACCCGGTTCCAGTCCTGGGTGGACCCGCCGGGCCGGACCGGGCTTCAAAACCATGCTTAGGAGTTCTCAGTCAAAAACTTTCATTCATTTCTTCATTCAAACTATACATTATTTTAAACAAAGGTGCTTGTTTCCCTAAAAATTAAAAATGATAATTCTTAAAAACTATATAAAAACATTTGGCTACCAAGAAATTTGAAATTCTTCTTTTAGGTAAATCATCTGGAATATATATATATATATATATATATATGGCCTTTTTGTCAAAATTTGTGTAAAATAGATAAAACAAGAGGTGGGAATTATGACTTTCAACAAATGAACTTTTTTCCAATATATAGTTAAGTAAACTAATAAATTAGACACCATGTCTGTGTTACTTTATTATTAATAGTTACCAGCATCAACTGCATGTAAGCTCTGTGCTTGGTTGAGTGTCACTGAATTCTTTGCGGTTGATGCAATTTTTTAAAACAAAATTAGCTGAATTTGGAAATTAGATCAAGAAGTAATATAAAATATTTTTGATTAATTCAAATCAATGATAGAAAATGGAGAGAAAATTGGTTTATAACTAAAGAAAGCAACTCTTAGATCTTTGCTTCTAGCTTTCTTTCCAGATGCCCTAGCTTGTAGCTCGACGCAAAGCTTCCCCTACACACGCATAATCATGAAGAAACATATCCATGGCATGTAGTCCTGCAGGACCTCTGTCTGGTGCCTGGAAGATGCATAATCCAACAGCCTTTATTCAACCCTCGAATTGTACAAGGAAAACATGTAGGATCTATTCTCAAAGCACGCTTGCTTCAAGAAATTCAGCCTATAATTTCAAGTCCAGCTGAACTATTTCTCCTTCATTCAATCCATAAATTAAATGTCAAGCGAGGCTGGAAAGGAATGCAAAACAGAACAAATCACCTATTCACTCAAGCAAATCAAAGATTTCATCATATTCACAGACAGAGATAGCAGATGATCAGATGCCTTGTCACCCAAACAATGAATGTTCCAAAAGATTGCAAAAGACACAGGCGGGCTAAGATATTTATGTAAGGAATGAAAATTAGCAGCACAGCAAACAATTATCCCTCTGAAGAAGACCGACAACAACGAAATAGGAGTTAGGAGTAGGGTGTTAACATTAACAGAGTAAAAATCAAAGGGTAGGGTTTACAGACGAAAAGAAACGAATTGAAGACACGGATGGTTTGTTTTAGAAAACTGATATAAAAGATATGTAGTAGAGCAACCAAGGACATTGTAAAAATATACAGAGACAGACAGACAGACAGACAGATTGCAGATAAACAGGGTAATTAGCATAAAACTATGGTCTTCGAAAGTACTTTGGATGATCACAACAACCTGAAAATGGCGTTCTGAACCAGCTTTTTCATTATTATAAATTCGTTGCAGAATTCATCATCATCAACGTTCACACCATCCTTGGTTGTTTCTGTATTGTTCTTTATATATATATATATATATATATATATATATATATATATATATATATATATTATTTTAAATACGGTGAAATTGATTCTTTTATTTTATGTTAAAAAATAATTAAATATTTATTTTACTTTAATTTATATTAATGAGTCTTGAAATTAATAATTTTATAATAACTATAGATATAAAATCAAAGCTAACTTAACAAGTTGATCTAGTATCCTGTTGGCTCGGGACTTGAATAGGTTTGAGTTAAACAAAATTTGAGAAATGATTGACATAATCTAACTCGATAAAAAATTATAGTTAACCCAATGAGCCAAAACCTCGTTGATTTTTGTTTGGATCTTTTTTTGGTGGAAACAAGATTGCTTTGATTTCTTTTTTAGTTTTTTTTGGTAAACACGGGTTGACCATCTCAATTCATGATTTAGACCCCGTCTTATATCGACTCTCGAATTGGATTTTAAGATTATAATAATAATATTTTTTGTCCATACATTGACTCGTATCAATCTAAGTTGACCCTCCCAACTTGTGGTCTAGACATTGCCTCTAATCGACCACCAAGTTGAGTTTTAAAAATATAATAATAATTACTTTTGGTCCTTATGTTGACCCTTTCAACCCATAACTCAGGCCTTCCTTAGTGTCGATCATCGAGTCGAGTTTTAAAACTATAATAATAATCACTTTTATCCTTATGTTGATCTCGATCAATGGTTAATCCGACTTGTGATTTGAGTCTTGCTCCGAGTTGACCTCCAAGTTAAATTTTAAAACTATAATAATAAAAAAAATTTATTCTTACATTAAATATATATTTACTGCAGCAACTAGTTATATATGAGACCTGAGTCATGCCCCGAATCGACCATTGAGTTGAGTTTTAAAAAAATAGTAAATATTATTTTTTGAGACATGTCTGAAATGTACCTCCTGTTGTAGAAGTATAAAAATTGGTTTTTTATACCTTTGTCTCTTTAACAAAATACATTTCTATTTTTTCTGTTTTTATCATTTCTATTTCAGGATAATACCAAAACATTATCTAAGATAATGTTTGGTTATTATCATGAGATAGAAGGGATAGAGACAGTAAAGATATGAATATATTTGGTTAAAAAAACAAAAATAAAGACATAAAAATAAATCATTTATGAGTAATTTTCGAATGAATTTCTATATTTTCAAAACAAGAGATATAGATGTGATAATCTCTAGAGACAATACTTATTATTTTTGTTCCTAAAATATCTCTGTAAAAAACTCTCAATTTCAAAATTGTTTAACTAAGACATGGAAGTATAAAAATAGTTATTATCATAGTTTTAAAAACCAATTGAGGAGTCGATTCAGAGCAAAGTCCGAGTCACTAGTCGAGGCCTCAGTCACATGTTAGGTTGACCCGAGTCAATACAAAAATAAAAGTAGTTATTATCATAGTTTATAAACCTAATTTGAGGGTCGATCTGAGGTAAAGCCTGAATCATGAGTGGGATTGACTGTTGATTTGGGTCAGCATAAGGATAAAATGGTTATTATCATAATTTTAAAGCTCGACTCAAGTATTGACACGGGGTAAGACTCAGGTCACATGTCAGGAGGATCGACCCAGGTTGACTTGGATCAATATAAAATAAAAATGATTATTATCATAGTTTAAAAACTTAATTCATGGGTCAAATTCAAGGTAAGACCCAAGTTACACGTCGAGAGGGTCAACACAGGTTGACCCAATCATCGTGTATATAAAAATAATTATTATAATAATTTTAAAACTAGACTCGGAAGTCGACCTAAGACAAGGTTCAAGTCACACGTCGAGAGGGTCACCTTGACTGACCTAATTGTTTTTAAATTTTATTTTTCAAAAATATTAACGAGTTTTTAACTCGTGTTTTATCTTGAGTTAACCTAAGTTTTTGACCAAGTCAGGTTGAGTCAACATTCCTCTATGTTTTCTTACACTCGAATCAATCTAAGCCTCAGCCTAACCTATTAAATTAGTCTTAGTTATATAATTAAAGTTATTATAATATTATTAATTTTAAAACTTAATATAAACTAAAGGAAAATATATATATATATATATATATATATTTTATAAATATACAAGTTTAATAATAATATATATATCAAGAATAAAATAAATTTTTTCATATTTTATTATAGTATAACCAAATGAGATATAAAAATAATTATTTTATTTTATACTTTATTAACTAACACAATTTTATTTTATTTTTCTTTTGTCTATTATTTCTATTTCTTCCATCTCGTAGAGTAAACAAATGCTACCTTATTCCATGTTTTTTCTGCGATTACCTTATCGCTACTGCTTGTTTCTTCACGCTTGGCCTTTGTCTATGCGATGTGCTGCCGTTTTAAAATGCTAAAGCCTCAACTTGGAAAATAACAAACATAAACGACACGTCGTTGTTTTTTTTGTCTTCCTTTCGATATAATCTTGCCTGTCATTGTCGGTTCCACTGTTAGTGCAGTTTTTATTGCAACAACACACGCATTAAGCTCCAATTGGCTTGCAAAACGTACCAGTCTTGTCCAATATATATCCACTTTTCTCTCTCTCAATTATACAAAATATCTGCAGATATATTATTGATAGATTGAACAGGAGGGGGAGAGGGAGGGGGAGGAGGGGGAGGTAGGCTAATCATTTCCAGGCTAAAAAAACATTAAAAACCAAGGTTTGTGTTGGCTTAATGTAGTGATAAATTCACGTTTTTGAGATTAACCAATTTGATGTCAATGAAAAAGATTTATGGGTTTTATTTTTCAGCCTTATTGGTTCATATTGTCATGATCAAGTTCAGTGCTTTCTTTTTTTCTTGTCTGCGAGTTCTCTTTTAGATACATTCACTGTTGCGGGCATTTGAGATCCTGTTGGCTGATTTTTTTTTGGCTGGTAGAAGTTGTGTTTGAATTCATTTAGGCTTGAGAGAAAGCTCCATTGTTTGTTGTTTAGTGTATAGTATTATGAACTGTACATGTTCAGTTTAGCATTGATAAACTCTCCTTATTTGGTTTTTTTTCTTGCATTTAACTTATCTGCTCATCTGTACTTGTAGCTGTTATCCATTGCCATGCTTCTTTTCAAGGTGGTTTCCTTTGCTTTAGTTTATGCTCGTTATTGTTCTTGTCATTTCTAAACAGCTATGCTGCTGCCGTGTCTTCAGTTTTATTGAACGATATTAGTTGCCGTCATTGTGCTTGGATATGTTTACTTCTAATTAGGTATCTTCACCAGTTATGGAACTTTCTTGTATACCTATATACTTGAAATTAACTCTAAAATTACTATACTTGTTTTCATTTTCTTTAACTAAGCAGAACGGTTACTTGCATGTTTAGAATGTTTTGGTTAATTTTGATACTCTCATTGTTTACTAACACTCCAGTTAAGAATGAGGTTTGATTCCTTTTTATTTTCATTTTTTTTATGTGTTCAATGTGTAATAACTAACAGTATTAGTTGTATGATTTTCAGCTAATTCAATTTTGGTTTTGCAGGTGATTTGAGATTGGTTAGTGGATTGCCATGTCAGGGAGAGTTAGGCCCTCTGCCTTGTGACGTACTAAAGTTTCTTTCAAATAGTAGCATGGAGAAGAAAAAAATAGATGAATATGAACCAGGACCGCTTCCTTCACCAAGACCACTGGATAGGTTTGGCTTTGTGAAGCAAGAGGTTAATAATTCACCACATGGTTTAACCAAAGGAAGGTCAGCTTATGAATTTGAGAGGTATGGTGTTTCTTCAGGAGGTCACTTCCAATATTCCAAATGAGTTAATGCCAAAGGCTCATTGATGGATCTTCCTTGATACTAATAGATAATAATCTTGATTAGTGATTGTGGACATAAAAAAATTTCAGGGAGGAAAGAAGGGTAAGAAAATGGAGGAAGATGATTGGGGTTGGAGGGAGTGATTGGAAGCATTATGTTCGAAGAAAACCTCATGTTGTTAAGAGGCGCATAAGGAAAGGAATCCCTGACTGTTTAAGGGGTCTTGTTTGGCAGTTGATCTCCGGAAGTCGAGACCTTTTGCTGATGAACCCTGGGGTTTATGAGGTACTCCTTCACTTGTCTTGATTGAGATATATAACCTGAGATCTTTTGCTTATCATTTTGGTAATGAGATTCTATTTGTAATATGTAGTGGCTTTGCTCATATTATCTCTGAGCCTTAAAATCATTCATTTTTAGTTCTTCAGATGTTACCAGACTCCCCTCACTTCTTCCTTTTTCTGAATATTTTGCACATTGGTTTGTTCACTTCAACACGTAGGTGTTAAAGGCACAAGATTTAAAGCTATCAGATAATAAAATTTAAAATCAAAGTCCATGTTGATTGATTAAATCATGCATTTGTTATCCATCTTAATGTTTTCAACAATTAGTCAATATATCTGATTCAGAGGATTAAAATCAACTTTGGCTCCCTTTTAGTGGATGGTATATCGGTATGCTAAAAAGAGCATTTGATGGTGGCAGTGCCTAAAATTCTAGGGCTTAGTTTGTGATGGCCTGATATACTCATCCGGATGATTTAGATGTATGAATTTCCGAACTTTGCTTGGGCAGAAAGGCCTTAAGAATTTTTTATTTTTTTATATGAATGGTGAATTTCATTGAACAAAAACCAGAAATTTCCCGGTTTACCAGAGTTATTTACATCTAAATAAGAAAGAAAATTTATCTTAAAAAAATTCCAGAAGTCACAAAATCTGGAAATGTTTGGGTTACTAGTTGCTTCCTGCAAAATCCTAGTATCTTGAAGCCTTATCTGGACTGGCTGAACAATGTTCTTTACAGTGCTACCTTCATCTACTGCAACAGTATTATAAATCTTTTGGTTCTTTTCCTTCCAAATACAGTAGGAAAAAAACACCAATGAAGCCTCATAACAATAGATTGAAAAGACCTTTTCTGAATAAAGATTTTTGCCGAGTACAACTCAGAGTTCCAAACAGAAACGACCCTATTATTCCCACAAATTTGGAGAATTGGCTGCCAGACTCTTTTAGAGAACACACAAGTGAGGAATAGGTGATTTCTGTCTTCATCATCCTCTGCTTAACACGGAAACTGAAGCCATGACCCTGTCCATTTTGATGTGCCTTATCTTTATAGTTAACCTGCCCAGAATAGCTAGCCAGAAAATAAAGCTGTGCCTTGGAATACATATAGGCCTCAAATCAACTTAAACCTGTCCACTCCGCTTCATTTTTTCTTGATCAACTCCCAAGCACTCTAGTAGAGAATTGCCCATCATTAGTGAGTTTCCATATAACACCATCGCTTTGCAAAGGATAAGGGAAGAGAAAGCCACAAATAGCACATTGAATGGCGCTTCCATGGCATCTGAGCTAGCCATTTACTTTCATTGCTGTTTATCACCTGTAAAAGCCTTGCTATAGAAGGCGGTCCAAATTAAAAAATGATCCTCTGACCATATTGTTTGACCAAGGGTCCATGAGGATGCCAAGAGTCCCACCAGAGATGGATAATTCTTTCCATTGCCTACTGAATGCTCTATATAGTCCTGAATTAAATTTCTGAACTTTAGCAATCTCCAATTTCAAGAACAATCATTACAGACATTTAAGCACCATGGGCCTTTTCCCTTAACAAAGATCGTAAAAAAATGCCTATATTTCCCATCTACTTGACAGTTATGTCTCTATAATCCCCTTCCCTAGGGAAGCTATGTAGCATGTCAGGGAAGGGATTAGCTAGGAAAACTTGATGAGCAATTGTGTCTTGCCATGCTTATTAATGTTAAAGTTGTATGTAAGAAGATGAAAAAATAAAGTGTGCATCGACATATACTACGTTGCTTGTTTAGTTTGTACACATTATCTCACATATTTTTTTTTTCTTTTTGTAAAGACATTTAACATTCAAATAGCATTGCCTTGTAGTGATGTGTGACTGCCTTATAATTTAGATTCAGGGCAATTGTTTGATCAATGTACATGGGAAATTTAAGGTTTTTTTGTACATAGATAAATGGTGATTTGTTCTGGAGTTGAAATTGAAAGCAGAAGGGGATAACATGGTATCTGTAGGAACAGTACATATGGACATTATCCAGGGGGCTGCTTTGGTATATACATGTATGAAATTTTTGGCTCTGACAAGGGCTCTACAACTCTCGCATAAAAATTAATGGATCGGTGCTGAAATTATTGCAGATTACATACAATGAAGCTTTATTCCAAAAATATCTGTAGATCATTTTGTTAGTACAATCGGTAAAGTAAAACAAATCATATTCTTCTTTGAAGACATGGAGAAGGGATATTTCTTTTCTTTAGCCCTTACTGGCATCCAATCATGTGTCCTTCAGTGCTTTTCTTTCTTTTGTTCTTTGTAAGGAATCTAAGCTAGACAAAGGATTTCGTTCTTCTTTACCTATGTTTGACAATTTTAGTTTTCCATCAGGGTAGCTAAGAGGGTTTTAGACCTCTTGAGGGTTTTGAGAAGCTCTTTTGCTAATCCTTTCCAATACCCCAATGCTATTATCCTTACTCGCTTTGAACCAAATTTGGAAGGATAAATTGCTTTATGAGATAAAACTTTTGTTTAGGGCACCTTAATAGGGTAGACGCTAATGAGCTTTTGCACGTAAGAGACCAAATAAGGCTCTGTCTTCTGATGCGTGTTTGTGACGTGCCTTCATATGAGAGAAAGACAGGAGTGATTGTTTTCACTGTTGACGTGCAAAGAGTTTTTACAAGTATTGACATGGGATTTATTCTTAGAGAAATTTACTACTACATAACCAGTACATTATCTGTGAAAAGATCATAAGTGGCTGGGGAATTATATCCTAAAAAGAATAAATGAATGCACAGTTCTTGGTTTCTGATGTTAATTTTAGCTTTTCATGCTCCTTTCCCTCTGCTTGCATGTGCACACAGCCACACATAGATTAGTTTGTGTCATGATGATGAAACTATATATTTACTGCAGCAACTAGTTATTTATGAGACATCAGCATCGGAGCTGGATATAATTAGAGATATTTCTCGGACCTTCCCATCGCATGTTTTCTTCCAGCAGAGACATGGTCCTGGTCAAAGGTCGCTGTACAATGTTTTGAAGGCTTACTCTGTGTATGATAGAGATGTTGGATATGTTCAGGTCTGAGACTTGTGTGATTTATGGATCTTAAATTGACTTAATTCACTGACTGGAGAATGACAGTTCAATTGTTAAAAAATGCAGGGGATGGGATTTTTAGCTGGTTTACTACTTCTTTATATGAGTGAAGAGGATGCTTTTTGGTTGTTGGTTGCATTGCTGAAAGGAGCGGTCCATGCTCCAATGGAGGGATTATATCAGGTAATTCATTGATACAAAGAGCTTTTTGTTCACATTTGTAAAGTTGTGGTTAGCTTAGATTATTGGCTGTGAGATGCTAATTCCCTACAATCATAGATATAGATCACTATCAAGTCAGCACAAACTGGGCGAGATAAAGCAACACAATGCGATAAGATTTGCATTTATACATCTCAACAAGTTTTCATGTGGCTTTGTTGTGGTGGCTTGGTGTTTCAGGGAGAGTGCTGAAAGGAAGTGTTATCATCCATCAACTTCCTTGACAATACATACACCATATAATGGTGGTATCACTTGCAACTTTTCACTTAATAGTAGCTTATAGAATTATATCCTCTGTTAGCATTAAAAAAATTTGAAGGATGCCCTCTGCTGATGAAATCAGGCTTGAATTTCCTCTGTTTCTCTCCCACGCACACCACTCGTGCACACTTACACTTGGAATGCCTTGATAAGGAGCTGGGACCGCTTCTTGATAATTTGTTTAGCCAAGTTCAGAATTACAAGATGCATATTTATCTACGTTACAATTTCAAATACCATAACCTAGAGGGGTGGCTTACCGCTTCCTCAAACTTAGGAAAAGGCCAGCCACTATGGAGTTTTGACTTTGATTCCATACACCTTGTTAAGGAAAGAAAAAATAGTCTAGTAGTTTTGAATTACGTTTTGTGGAGACAAGTTTTCTGTAGTTACCAAAATTATGAATCCACTAGTCATCCACAGTATCATGACCATTTGAAATTTGTTTATTTCATGTGATACCAAAAGGTGAGAGAATCTTTTTCCACCTAGTTATGGTGGCATCCTACTCTGAGTTTTGTGGCTCCTTCAAGCTTTCTTAGAGTTAGATTGATCTTTGTACGTTCAATGGTAGGTTCACCGCATGCTTCATGTAAATGAGCTGCTTCATACTTGACAGAGAAAAAGGAATGTAATGGTCAGTAAACTGCGAAGATTTATTACCATCTCAAAACCCCATCAACCATTTATTGGTATGATATGAGCATATGAACCACCTGTAGCCTCTTTTACTATTTTGAACTGGAGTCTGAGGGAACAGCACCTCATCCACTCTTCTTGGGCTTTGAAAACAGTTTCATCCTGTGAGAAGTTATATTTTATACTTGTGTCAGGTGGGTCTGCCTCTTGTTCAACAATATCTGTTTCAGTTTGACTGCTTGATGAAGGAGCATATGCCGAAACTGGGAGAGCATTTCACCCAAGAAATAATAAATCCTAGCATGTACGCAAGCCAGTGGTTTATAACTGTTTTCTCATACTCTTTTCCATTCCACTTGGCCCTTCGGATTTGGGATGTCTTCCTTTACGAGGTCAGTTATTAATCATTTTTTATGGTTTTTCTAGGAAGGATCATTACATATGGTCTGGGTGTTAATATGTCTCTGCAATTTCTTCTTTGCCAGGGTGTAAAAATTGTTTTCAAAGTGGGTCTGGCACTGCTAAAATATTGCCATGATGACTTGGTGAGGATCCAAGATTTTTTTGTCTACTCTGAAAGAAATAGCCGCACATCCCTGGATTATAATTGGTTTTCTTTTTGTTTTCAGGTCAAATTGCCCTTTGAGAAGCTTGTACATGCTTTGCGTAATTTCCCTGAGGGTGCAATGGATCCAGATACAGTACTGCCTATGGCTAACTCCATCAAGGTTCTCTCTTTCTGTGTGTGTGTGGCTGGCGTGTGTTTAAGCAAAAGCAAAAATTTGAGTTTTATTTGAACTCTACATTCTACCATCCTATCACACTTATTATATATCATGGTTGCTCTGATTATCTCCATCCATTTTTTGTATGTTGTGTCAGTTTATTCAAATTATAATTGTAGACAGTCTTGTGCTTCTATGATGATCTTTGGATTTTAATCTTTTGAGCCAGTAAACATGTTGTATTTTACGGTGATATTTAATAAAAGTTTGCTGTCATTCAGTAGCAATCTCTGTTTAAGCTGCCAAAAATTCTGATATTCTTAGGTCTGTTTTGGTTGATTTGATACGACCACTTTTCCTGTGTATGTTTTGTTTTGTATTCTTGACACAGAATAGTGAAAAATATGAAATATAACCCCGAGAAAAAATATGGTTCCTCCTAAAATCATGAATCGGTGAGAATTATTAATATTTGGAGCCATAAATATAAGCGGAACCATATTGTATTTTTGATGATTTATAAGGGGAGCCATATGTATCATGTCTGTGTGTGCACATTTTATAATGTTGTTGGATATTCAAGCAATTTGGCTGTATTTTGGATAGTTGCTTAAATTATGCTTAGACACACACCCCTAGCAATGTAATTAATATGTGTTAGCGTTCCTGCATATTGAACCGTCTTAGTTTTTGAAGTAAAACTTTATTCATTATTCATGAAAAAGGAGTGGATTTGTTATCAGGTGTCCAGACGTTTGGAAGAGCTGAAACAGGAGTATGACAAGAAGAATGGAAAGCTTAGTCATTCCACAGAAATTAACAGGAATCAGGGACAGTTACAATGAAGGTTTTTCTCTTCTTTCAATGGAGCTAAGCCTTTAGTTATTCCATACATTCTGATTCTTTTATTCTTTTGTCATGAACTATCTTATAGTATGAAAAATGTATATAAAGCATTTACTTCCGTGATGGCCTGATGCTCCATAGTTGTTTGGTGGAGTTGAAAATGTCCATGAAACATGTGATGCATACGGACTAGAGAAAGTAGTGGGACATTAGTGGTCAGATCTAGTCATCTCCTACTAGGATGGGATTCTCTTCTTGATTGTAATACATTGAATACGATAGTGATAAAGATGATGACTAGATTGTGTCTTTTCAGCAATGATTGCATGGGAGGTGTGTAATTTCGGTATAATAGCTCAATAATTATTTTTAAACGCCTCTCCTGCCCTGGATATGCCTCTCACCTTGTTAACCTTAAAATCTGTTTTCTATCTTATAACTGCTGGAGTAAATCAACTAAAATGACATGCTCGTCTGTTTACCTTGCTTGATAGGTAATAATTACACTTGCTACTTCTTAGAAGGAGAGTTGATTCACTTCATTTCTTTTTGCTTCTTGTTCCTAGTTAAAGATTGCAAGCCAACAGAAGTTTATTGTGCTAACCAGCTCATAAAGATTTTGGTTGACACAGAATTCTTATCCAGCCAGATTGGGTTGGTAGTGGGACATTATCACAGAATTAGGGCAACAGAAATGCTTCATATGTGTCATCATCGAGAAAACGTGCAGTTGCAAAATTGTTCTTGAGCATCCTTAAGCACCTGTTGAATAGTTGAAGATATATGTTGTTTGGTCCCCTGTGCTAAGCCTGCAGATACACATTGCTTGGAAGCATCATGATTAGTTTTTCAGTAAGAAGATAGATATCAAGAGCACCATTGAAGAATCGCCTTTTTGATAAGTTCCATGCATTTGCTGCATCATGTCTAGTGGTTAACTTTCCGCCTAACATGCAAAAGCATAGGCTCTAATGAAGCTAATGTCTCGACAGAATTTATTCCTAAGCAGTGGATGCCCGTGCAATTTGACAGAAGTGTCGGCATATCTTCCCTTTAATAATGGTGCTGGCAACCATTAAGGTTAAATTTGGTTAGAGTTTCAAGATAGAAGTGTAAGATATATCTAGAAGAATCATAAATATGATGGTTAGAATGATAGAACAGAAACCTAAAAAAATAGAGATACAAATTCTGTCATTTTAAAATACAAAGATATAACCTTTTATCCCAAGTATTTTATTTTAATTTTAATTTTTCTGGTTTGAGATATTAACCAAAAGATTAACTTGGAAAATATAAGAATTTGATTCCTTTTCAAAAGGAAATTATTCTCTTTTATTATTATTATTATTAACATGAGTATCCGGATTAGCTTGTGTGTATCTCGATTAATCTCATGATTTATAAAATTAATGACTATATAAACTTCAGTGATTATTATATTACCAATTACCAATCTCAACATGAGATTATAGAAAAGCAAATCTCTTTACTATAAATTTTTATAATTAATTCTTTAATTAATGTTGTAGTGGGCCTATATTTACATTTGTCATATCTAATTTGTGAAAGCTAATAATAATAAATCATCTCATTGAATTTGATTGATATATTTATCATATTACTATAAAAGATGTATTGACTTACCTTTTTAATTTTCTCCTTTTCATGCACTTTAAGTTATATAAAAATACAATTAATATATTCCCTTAAAAAATTAGTGCAAAGAAGGATTTTTTTTTTCTAATTCAAATTTTAAATCCAATTAATGCATTCCTTTAAAAATTAGAAATCCAATTAATGCATTCCTTTAAAAAGTAGTGCAAAAAAGGAATTTTGTTTTCTAATTCAAATTTTAAAATCCAATTAATGCATTCCTTTAAAAATTAGTGCAAAAAAGGAATTTTGTTTTCTAATTCAAATTTTAAATCTATATCAGAAACACAATTAATTACACCTCAAAATTTCTCTTGTTGTTAGTATTTAATATTGTGGTAGATGTTACTTTTCAAAATGTTTTTTGTTTCAAAATACATCAAAATAATATATTTTTATTTTTAATTTAATTTTAATATTAACATATCAAAAGGATCAAAAAAACAGAAAAACAAAAAAAAATTAATTTAAAATAAAAAAAGTTAAAATTATTAAAATGCATAACGGAACTACAAAAACAAATAGTGCCATTATGGTTCTGGTTTGTGTGAACCCATGACCATGAAAGGTCAATAAAATGTATTAGCTAACTATTCCTCCAGTTAAAGTTATTAAACCTGACTTTACCCTGTATAAACTTATGTAGTGAGTTAAACTAATTTTTTTTTAAAATTAAAATAATATTTTTTTTAATTTTTTTTCTAAAAATCAAAGGGTTTTTTTTATCGGAACATAAGTTGACCTAAATTTGTAATTGGATTAATTCTTTTTATTTATTGTGCAATCCAGTCGAGATTAAGTAGTTGCTTTTCAAAAGATATTTTTAAAATAATATTTTTTTATTTTAAAAAAATATTTTTAACTTCAATTCATCAAAATAATCTAAAAAATTATTAATTTAAAAAAAATAAAAAGAATTTAATTTTTTTAAAATATATTTAAAACATGAAAACAAAATCAAATTCAAAGTTAACCCGTAACTAGGTTTTTTTTTTTTTTTGGAAAGTGAAAGGATTATTTTGGGTCGCCACAGATTTGGATGTGAGCCCAATAGATGCTGTGGGACCCAAACCAGCAAACAAGACAAGCATGAAAAGGGCAAAGAAGGAAGAGACAAAGAGGCAGGCAGTTAACGTATGGGGTGGGAATAGTGATGTGTCGTGTCAGCCCTCCAAGAAAAGCTAGCTGGCTGCTGCAACTTATCATCATCAACAGACACGTCAGCGCAGCACCACACAACACAACACATACGTACTTGAACTGGCGTGTTTTATTATTTTATTTTTTGCTACGATTTGAAAAAAACTTAAGAAAAATAATTTTAATTTTAATTTATAAAAACAAATTTTTAAAATATATATTTAGTTAAAAATATTATGGAATAGATTTTCACACATATATAAAATAAATGTAATGCAACTCTTCATGGATAAAAAACTAAAATTCAAAATAACTCAAAGCATAAACTATAAACTATTTAATTAATTAAATTATTTTTTCTGAAAAAAATAAATAAAAGTTATTGGCCTGTTAGACTCTTCCTAAGGGCACGCCTCAATTCTTGCAAATTTAGCCTCACACGTGGCCTTCAGCTATCGGATAAATGAGCCACACACTTCTATTATTCTATAATTCTATCGACTCGCCCACCTAAAATGCGTTGTCGTTACACCGCTTATCTTGCAAACTCGTAAAGGGTAATATAGTCATTACCTACCAAAAGATGTGGCTATCCGGTCTTCGAGGAAATTCACGTGAAATAACTAATAAGAAAGAAAGTTTTTGGTAGTGGCATGGGCGTAATTAAATACCAATCCCATGGTTATTTCAAAACATCCACAGCCATCCAGCCACTCCTATATAAACCCTATATTTCTCTCAGAACTCACATAAAAAATATTGCAAGTTTAGGGTCATAAAAATCTCTATCATCACAAACAAATATAGGGTTTGTTGATTTGGTGGCTGCTTTCGCCGTCTTTGCTTTCAAAATTCAATCTTGACCTGTTTCTTTTATGCTTTTTGAATAGGTAATATATACATTGTTTGTTTTGCTTGCTTTGGTTTTGTAATCTGATGGCTGTTTGTTGATTTGGTTTTGTTTAATTCTTTGTGGCTTTGGTTTGTAGGGTTTTTTTTTTTTGAACTTGAGAAAGAGGGGGTTTTCAAAGGAGACTAGCTTGGATATATTTTATTGGTAAGTTTTTTTTTTCCCCGTTTTTTGGTAATAGTTGCATGGATTCTTGGTGTGGATGTTGATTTGGACTTGTTTTTGTATTGTTGTCCTTTATGTTTTATGTGTATGTTAATTGTTCTGATCCTTGATATAATGTAAATCTGAGCCTTTTATTTTTATGGATTCGTTAAGGTGTATGGACTTGGTTTATGATTTTGGTCTTGAAAAAAAAAAAAGGCTTAGCAAGTTTTCTTCTGAGAATTACTTATTTTATTATTTAAAATTAAATGGTGTTTGGGAATTTGAATTCTTTCTCTTTGGTATTTTTTCTATCCTTGTGAATCTGTTTAGTCTTTTAAATTCAATATTTTTTTTTATTGTACTTATGATTTGGTGATTGATTAGTGATTTTTGTAGCTTGTATTGTCTGTTGATTTTTAATCTCCAATATGTCTCTATTTTGAATACATGAGAAGTTTTCTGCTTATGCCCTTTGTTTTGTTTTGTTTTGCCCTTTTTATCATTTTTTTTTAATTGCTTCTTTGATCTCCTTGTCTTACTTCTCAGTTTTTTTCAATTTGCTATTATTTTAAAGATTGTAGACTAGTTTGCTTTGAGTTTTGTGCTAATTGCAATCCTTCTTGTGTGATTCTTACAGAGAAGACTGAATGATCTAATGGAGTCTAAAGGTGGCAAGAAGAAGTCTAGTAGTAGTAGTAGTAGTAAATCCTTATGTTACGAAGCTCCCCTCGGTTACAGCATTGAAGACCTTAGACCTGCTGGTGGAATCAAGAAGTTCAGATCTGCTGCATACTCCAACGTGAGTTTGAAGTTAATCGATCTGTTTTTCCTTTGGCATTTCATTGTGCGACTGGTTTCCTAATCTTGTGTCATGTTTATTTGTGCAGTGCGTTCGAAAACCATCCTGAGATTTTCCAAGTGTTGACATAACCCCATTTTAGCTATTTCGCACGCTCAATTGTCTTTAGTCTGTTTTTCTGTTCTGCTTTCCTCGTTCTCTTGTACTCTTTGCTGCACTTTTCATTTGTTGACTGTGAGGGCAGATGGCGCTGCCAGTCTCTGCAATCGGATTTGAAGGTTACGAAAAAAGGCTTGAAATATCTTTCCTAGAGCCTGGCTTCTTTTCTGACCCTGAAGGGAAGGGCCTGAGGTCTTTGTCCAAGGCTCAATTGGACGAGATTCTCAGACCAGCTGAATGTACTATTGTTGATTTGCTATCAAATGACCAGGTTGATTCTTATGTCCTGTCGGAATCCAGTCTCTTTGTGTACCCTTACAAAGTTATTATCAAAACATGTGGGACTACCAAACTGCTTCTCTCGATACCGGTGATTCTTAAGCTCGCTGATGCCCTTTCACTCACTGTATGTTCTGTGAGGTATACTCGTGGGAGCTTTCTATGCCCTGGGGCTCAGCCATTTCCACACCGCAACTTCTGTGAGGAGGTAGCTGTCCTTGACGATCACTTCAGTAAACTTGGCTTAAACAGTGTGGCATATGTGATGGGTGGTCTTGACAAAACTCAGAAATGGCATGTTTACTCTGCCTCTGCCGATATAGATAGCCATTCTGGCCCTGTTTACACTCTGGAAATGTGCATGACTGGTTTGGGCAGGAAACAAGCATCTGTTTTCTACAAAACACATTCCAGTTCAGCTGCTGCGATGACTGAGGATTCCGGTATAAGGAAAATCCTTCCACGGTCTGAGATCTGTGATTTTGATTTTGACCCTTGTGGTTACTCTATGAATGCCATTGAAGGGAGTGCAATTTCCACAATCCACGTCACTCCAGAAGATGGTTTCAGCTACGCAAGTTTTGAGGCTGTGGGCTATGATCTTCAAGATTTGAATTTGAGTCGGCTGCTTGAAAGGGTCTTGGCTTGCTTTGAACCGACCACGTTCTCCGTTGCCTTGCATTCTAATATCAAGGGTGCCGAACTTCGAGCAAAGTTTCCCCTGGATGTGGAAGGTTACTCTGGCGGAGGAGGGAACTATGAAATGCTCGGGAAAGGTGGATCGATCATCTACCACAGCTTTGCAAGGACTGGAGGCAGTGCATCTCCCAGGTCTATCCTGAAATGTTGTTGGAGTGAGGATGAGAAGGACGAGGAAGCTGAAGAGAAATAATTCTTTTCAGCTGTTTGTTTTTCCTTTTATTTTTTCCTTGAATAAATGTCATGGGGTTATGATTCTGAGTTCTTGAGGCATTTGTCCATGCCTCGTGTCTTCCATTATCGATTTAGTTTTGACTTTGGATTAATAAAGGGGTTTGTGTTATCAGATCTTGCAAGTGTAAAACCTGTATTTTATCATTCAAATGCATGCTATATTTGTTCGAGTGCCTTCTCCTTCTGTTCATCCTGATTGCTTGATGATATATATAATATAAACACTTTGAAAAATAACCCCCGCATCCATTCATCATCTTTAGTTTTCTTCTGCTTTAAATTGTGAGCCTTTTTCCTTTCTCGATCGGAGGGTGTGTGCTGATTGCTCCGAGTCCCTTGGATGAAGGAAAGCTGGAAAAAAAGGGGGCCTTGCTGCTTTTGACGTTGTGGTTCCAAATTCTGCGCGTAAAAGTAATTAAAGTGCAAAAGCATATCATTAAGAGTTGATTGCTTGCGACATTGATAGGCAGAGAGAGGACAAAAAAGCTCTGCCAAGCTTGGGAGTAGCGCTCAACCGTTGAAATTTTAAAAAAAGAAAATCAAAAGGTTTGAGTTTTATTATAATACTGTGTTGATAATTTTGTTATCCAACTGTACTAAAAGAAATTAAATAAAAAATCATTAAATTAAGCAAAAAATCTGAAATTAAATAAAAAATAAAAAAATCCCCGACTCTATATACTAAAATGTGATATTTTCTCCCATTGTACAGAATATTTTTGGTGCAAAGTGGAAATTCGGAAAGAAAAAAAGAAGAGGATAACATTTGAGGAGCGTAGAATGGGAGAATAAAAGGAGTGGCAAGCATGCATTGGACAAGTTGACACGAGTGCCTTTCAAGGATCTGACATTCTGACCACAGAATAAATTCTTTTCGCACGTGAATGGAAAAACCGGGTCTTGGAATATTCGACCCGCCTGTCACCTCCGGACCCTTTCACGGTTGTTTGCAGCTGGGAAGAACATATTCAACGAAGAGATTCTCAGCCTCTCAATTGATATGAATTTTCAAAGGCCATTGTGGATTTGTGGCGTGGAGAGCAGGGAGCCATCAAAGCAAATCTGTACCGTAGACTGCAGTGGGCATGTTCTTCAATGGAGCCCTAGCTAGTCACAAAACTTGTGCTTTTTTCGAGGAATTGACTAGAGACTGGCAAACTGTTCAAAGCTGTGTTTAGTGTTTTTGTACTCTATCGCTAGAAACAAAAAAACCTTAGAGAGTTCAAATTATAAAATTATAAAATGACATGCGCAGTTTACAGTGAAGAAAGAAAGACGAGAGAAACAGAGATTAAGATTATTATTTTTTAAAGTGTTTTTTTTTTAATATATTAAAAATAATATATTTTTAATTTTTAAATACTATTAAATATCATTAATAAAACATCAATTTAATATTTCAAAAATATTTTTAAAATATACTTAAATGAATATGCACCCCAGACATTTTGCATTTTTTCAAATTAACATAAGTATTGAGGTCAGTTTGTGCATATTTTAACTAATATTATGTGTCCTGAAATTAACAACCATGCAATCCTTCAATAACCTTGAAATTTATAGAACTCAAACCGGTAACTACTAGAAAACAAGTTCAAAATATAACCAGGAGTGTACATGAACCGTATGCTCTGCATATAAAGACAGATACACAAACACTTCCAATCCACGAGAAAACACCAGAGAAAGGCAGGAGAGCACGTGTCATCAAGAATCAGGCATATCTTCTTGCAATATTTTGAGCAAACACTACCCAAGACATGACCTAGCGAAGTGTGCTGAAATACGTAGTTGGTACTAGATGGCGGATGGACTATGATTATCAGCTTCGTGGTCTTTCGTTAACCTATCATTGGAGTTGAAGCAATTCCATATGATCTCAAAAATCATGAAAATGGTAAAGAAGCAAATGCACAAGTGACAACGATGGGACTGCAGGTAAAACTATACCAGCAAAGGCAATCTCAACCTATTTGAGGACAGAATGCAGCACTGGTGTTTTACATCTCATTATTCATTGCTGCATCATTTTATCATCATTCATGTGTAAGGTCAAACTAGCCAGAGCTATAACATCCACTGCGATGTTGCATTGCTGATGCTTGCGCACAGGAATAGCCATAACCTGTGTAGCTCAATGCATTCTCCTTCATGTTCTAAATAAAAATAAAAATGTAGCCCTGCCTCCATTATTGCAGTTTGGGCCACTAGAACTCTCTACTGAAAGGATTTACAAGAAGAAAGTATCATATAACATGACAAAGGTTGCTTCAGCAACATTGTAAAATTTGACATTTCAGTTGATCACCTCAAAATTGCATGACAAGTCGTCGAGAGTGTTGATAACTCAAGAATACAGAAAATGATCTCTAATTAATTTAACAGATGCAAAAATTTTAGGCGCTTAAAATCAAACCCCTAGATGCTTCACATTGCGATTTGTATCTATCTGTATGGCCTCTGCAGCACTCAGTAAGGTCGAAACTTCCTAGCAGCTCTCAATTGTTGAATCCGCTTTCTGTCCTCCTCAAATTTGCTTCGAAGTGCCATAATTTCTGCAAGGATATTTAACTATCAATACCTTGCTTCACAACAATCAATGAAATGATAAGGATGCATGTTTGATCTGAAAATATTTTTCATGTAAAACTCAACTCATCCCAAATTCATCGAGAAGCAACAGCACGAGCTGTTGTTTCTTAGATGAAGAGAAAAATACCATCTTTCATGTTCCAAACAAATGCATGTGGATCTTTAAATGCTTATTATACATCAGGTATCTCCTCATAGTTACTGTAACTAGTTAGTATAGCAAATTGCACAAACCAACAGTACGCTAATTTGCTATCTGTAAGATTCATCATACCACTCCTCTGAGCTTCTCTTTTCTGAAACCGATAGAATTCTAGCCCAACTTCCTTGGGCTTTTTCTTGGTCATCTGATTCTCCACAGCAGCTGGAGCAACAGAGCCCACGGTAATTCCACTTTCAGAATCTGTTGTCTTTTTCCTTCCTTTGTGATGTTTAACAACTGTCCATCCCCCTTCCGCAGCTTGGGCTTCTCTTTCTTTTCTTTCCTGTACACGCCATATCAAGACAAATGAGAAACTGTACACTAGGAAGAAAGACCACAAGACATGATGGAAGCCTAAATCTACCATGACAAAAGAACACATTGACCACATAATTCGCCAATAGAAACATACAAATTAATTTTCAACTGAAGTGAGCAGAAAATGAGAGAAGAGACAGGATGATATAAACTGAATGCTGAAATATGCAGCACGATAGCAAAACATCTACTTTACAGATTCTTCCAAATATGTTTGGCGGGGCAAACAGCTATATCACTCATCTACCTCTGTCAAAAGATAACTGCGAAAAACATGCTTTTCCAGCAAGCATGTTTCTGTACAAACTCAAAGCGAAGTGTTCAGGTCTGTGATCACTCTAAGAGAAACAATAGAAGTACTGAGAAACAAAAATGAAAAGGGTCCCACCGCATTATGATCCAGTCTCAGAGGTGCATGAGAGACAATACCTGTTCAAGTTTTTCCTCATGGACAATTATGAACTCATCTAATCTTTGTTGCAGCACTTTCAGACCTGGTCTACTTTGATGATATTCTGTAAGCCACTCTGTAATGCAAGTTTACAGTCAAGAACCTAAATAATGAAGCATCATTCATATATATAAAATCAACATTCAGAAATTAAACTAATATTGTGCATGGTGAAATCAGTCAGACAATTGAATAAAGAAAATTTTAGATAATACCCTGGCCCCATTCATGACATGCAAATCCTTAATGTCACGTTCCAGGAGAGCCATGAAATAGAAATGGATGCTTAAATGCTACACAATCAACACAGAATAAAAAGGGCGTACAGTTTTACTACCATACACTACTTCTACTTATGGCCATCCGATGGTGTACATTACAAAACAAAACTTCAAGGAGAATATTTGACCATTTAGTTTTATTTGATTATTAGAGATTTTTACTAGTTAATACGATTTTATGAAATTG
The DNA here is from genome assembly GCF_951802175.1 of Populus nigra. NCBI lineage: Eukaryota > Viridiplantae > Streptophyta > Magnoliopsida > Malpighiales > Salicaceae > Populus > Populus nigra. The sequence goes on along the minus strand of NC_084864.1, from coordinate 12,177,786 downwards.
AAATGCTAAAACATAGCACACGATATGATTCATACATACTTTTCATTCCTTTTGAGGAGTCCTCATCCCCAGAAGAAATACAACAAGCCTCATCCTGATTGGTCCCTCCCCTCTTTTCCAGCATATTCTCATCCTCCTTTGATGTGTCATGCTCCCTTTTCTTTTTCTTAGATTTCTCGGATTTACCTGAAGAATGAGAAGTACACCATGAGACAACACACTAAGAAAGCAATGTAATGTTTTCAAGAGAAATTCTGCATAACCAAACAAAGAAATTCTGTCATATGTCTCATCTTCCGATAACATCTTCACTTTGCCCTTTGGATTTTTAATATCACCCCTTGGCTCAATCAAGTTGTAAGGCAGAAAACAATAGCATGACAAACAAAGAGTATAGTATGAAAACTAAACGGCAATTCATTACTATATTGCTTAATGTGGATTAGAGTGATCTCAAGTTCAAGAGAAAGAAACACAGCAAAATGAAAAAAGAGAGAAAACAAAACGTGCCAGCACTTTGGTGTGCATATGCAACGAGAGTTTTAGAAAAAAGGACATTGTTAACGAAATCACAAAACTCCCATTTTTCCAAATATAGCATTTATCAATTATGAGATTGAGTCAAAGCACCCAAGCATGCACTGATGTAATCTGTCTAGACAACATGGATAAAAAAAATAACAATATCTTAGTTACATAATGTCAAGAGATATGCATGTCAATACAAATTCCACCAAGCTAAAATCCTATTGACTTACCTTTTAGTTCATTAAAACCATCTTCAGACTCAGCACCAAGCTGATCAGATTTCCCAACCACAGCATTATTTTGCTCCCCACTTCTTTTTGTCTTTTTTCTTAGTTTGTTCCTTTTCTTTTCTCCTTCTGCTTTAGTCTCATCATCTTCTGAAACAACAAAAACAAGTGAATGAGACAAAGATTAATAGAAATCTAGATAGGAAAAAAGTTTGCTATGTCTAAAACTTTTAAACCTTTACTGATCCAAATAGTATCACTACCATCAACGTTATTTCCCTTTTCCCTTTTCCTCTTCTTCTTCTTCTCGGCAGACTTGTTCACTTTATTCCTTCCATCCTCTGTTTTTATCATTACATCTGAAATAAAAAATGATCAGGCACTGCTACCAGCAATTAATTTCAGTATTTACAGTTTCAAATATAGCAGCAATTTGGCATAATCTATTCATGACAAGTTAGTAGATAACCATGGCCAAAACCAAGAATTCTTCATTAATTTCATACTACTTATCTGGACCTCAACTGATGGTTAGAAGTCTACCAATTTATATCTCTGAAGTGAAATGATTCAGTCCCTGTCTAGGAGTGCCATGGTGCCCGCTGGTTTGCCGCAACAACCCTAAACAGTCCCTGAAGTAGGGTGATTATGTAATTATCTTATATGTCCCTTGCTCAAACACTACACTTTGCGAAGTTTAATTCATTCTATAAAACCACTATTGTAAGAAAAGAAGCTGCAATGATATTCTTGGATCTAAAGGGCTTCTTTTGTCCCTTAATCTTTTGAAAAACCAGCAGCTATTTTTCATTCTTCAAGAAAAAGCAGGTATTCCATACAAGTAATGTAACAGGAATATCAAAAGTTTAATTGACAACCAGATTATGGCGAAAAATAGATCACTGGCTGTTTTACCCATTTAGCACAGTAGTTCCCCTTCAGTCAAAGGATGTAAATCCTTGGTTGAAGCATCGAATGGAAGAAAGGAACAGTGGAATATCTACTGATAAACCATGCCGAGCAAAGAACCTAACACATACTGCAAAACACTAAAAATTCTACTCATTACCTAGTTATGGACCTATACTTCTCCCACTGCTACAGTTTTTACCACTCTACGAGAATCACCTCATTCACCACCAACAAAAGAAAAAAAGACATACGCATTGACTTCTTAACTCCCATATATTTATTTGTGAAATTCTAAATCCTTGGATACAAAGAAAAAAAAGGGGCTTGCAGAAACTAGTTTGAACTTGGGAATCTCTATCGATTACAGCTCCATCTTTAACCAAAAGTTCAATAATGACAACAAAGCCAAAGAACCGGAAAATTAACAAACGTTACAGATGTTTTTAAAACTACTTGAACTACCCATTTTTGTGTGTGTTGTTACCATGCCAGAATTTCACAGCTGATTATTTAGTAGCAAAAAAACTTGTGAGAAGCAATAGCATTGCCTAATTCTCTTTCTGGAAACACCATCCTGTAGTCGTCCTCATTAAGAGGATACCTAAAAATCTGATATTTCTAATCTCCATTAAAGACTAAAACTTGCTCTTTCTCAAAACCAATCGTTCATAATAAAAACTCATTCCTTCCTACATGTATCAATTAAAAAAAACAAAAACAAATGACATAAAAGATTTTCCACAGCAAGACCCACGAGTTAGAATCAAGTAAAAATTAAAAAAGCAAGAACTTGAAAGATGGTAAGCTATTAAAAGCAGGGAAGTTGGAACCAAGAGATACCCTTTTCACTGAAATCGCTATCGTTAGCCTTCTTGTTCCTTTTCTTCTTCTGCTTCTTGTCTACTATTTCTTTCAAGCTCCCCATCTCTCTCTCCCGCTTTCTTTTAGAGCGTCGCTGCTCGAGAAGAACGCGACAACCAGGGTGCCACCACTTTATTTACCTCCCTCTGTAATGGTGGAAAAGATAGCCCCTCATGTTTCAATTAATAGTTATGTTAGTCCCTAGATATTATTTTTAAAAATCATATTAAATTGAACTGAACCAAAAAAAAATTAATTCAACCCAAATGGTTGAATTTGGTTTGTTATCTTGATTTGTTTTTTTATTTAAGAAAATAAATTATTCCACGTGTCTTTTAATTAGGTTTTTAGAGGTTTTAATGTAACAAGCCTAAGCTTTTTTTTTTTATTTTATGTTGAAAAACTGATTCAATTCATTGATTTTCTATTTTTTAGAGGTTTTTAGAGTTCCCTACGAAATCAAAGGTACTAAAGTAAAAGGGAATTTTGAACAAGACTTCGAAAATTCAGAACCTAATTGAAACAACTTATAAAATCCGTTTCCTTATTTATGTCACATAGAAATTTCATAGCCACTTCCTAAAATATTATTCATAATTAACCCCCACTTCAAGAGCACAGCGAACAGCTTTCTTTCCCCTCGGTTTTTTCTATACAGAACCAGAAAATCAAAACACTTTGCAGATTGTCAGAGTGAGTGAGAAAACCCCATAAAAATGGCAACTTTGACTCCTATAAGCAATGAAACCCAGTTGCTTATTCAAAGTATTTGTGCATCCGTGATAAAGGGTAGCTGGAAAAATCTTTTGAGACCCAAATTTGGCTCTAACGATTACCATCTCATTACAACAACAGCAACAGTTCATCAGGTACTTTTGCAACTCTCTTTATATGACCAAAGTCCTTGTCTTTCATGGGCTCTCTTTAAATGGATTGAATCTTCTATTCCTAACTATAAACACTCATTACAATCTTCATGGACCATGCTTTATATTTTGACGAAGCATAAGCATTTCAAGACTGCTCATGCTTTTCTTGAAAATATTGCTTTCAAGGACTTCTTGTCAACTCAATCTGTTTTGAGTTCATTGGTGAAAATTCATGATGACCCAGATGTGAATTCTCATGTTTTGAGTTGGCTTGTGATAGTTTATGGGAATTCCAAGATGACCCACGAGGCTATTCAGGTTTTTGAGCACATGAGAGTGAATGGGTTTAGGCCCCATTTACATGCTTGTACTGTGCTATTGAATTCGTTGGCTAAGGACAGGTTGACGGATACAGTGTGGAAAATTTATAAGAAGATGATTAAACTAGGGGTTGTAGCTAATATTCATGTGTATAATGTGCTGCTTCATGCTTGTTGTAAGTCTGGGGATGTGGAGAAGGCAGAGAAGGTTTTGAGTGAAATGGAATTGAAGTGTGTTTTTCCGGATCTTTTCACGTACAATACGTTAATTTCGTTGTACTGTAAAAAGGGCATGCATTATGAAGCCTTATCTGTTCAAGATAGGATGGAAATGGCAGGGATTAGTCCTGACATTTTTACTTATAATTCACTTATTTATGGGTTTTGTAGAGAAGGTAGAATGAGAGAGGCTGTGCAGCTTTTTAGGGATATCAAGGATGTTACTCCTAACCATGTGACTTATACTAGTTTGATTGATGGCTATTGTAGAGTAAATGACCTTGATGAAGCTTTGAGATTGAAGGAGGTGATGTCGGAAAAGGGGCTGTATCCAACTGTTATTACTTACAATTCAATTCTGCGCAAGTTGTGTGAGGGAGGCAGGTTAAGAGATGCAAATATACTGTTGAATGAGATGAGTGAGAGGAAAATTGAACCAGATAATGTCACTTGTAACACGTTGATCAATGCCTACTGCAAGATAGGTGATATGCGATCTGCTTTAAAAGTGAAGGACAAGATGGTGGGGGCTGGGTTAAAGCTAGACCAGTTTACTTACAAGGCATTGATCCATGGATTCTGCAAGGCAAAAGAGATTGATAAGGCTAAAGAGCTCTTGTTTGGTATGATGGATGCAGGATTTTCTCCTAGTTATTGCACCTATTCATGGCTTGTAGATAGTTATTGCAAGCAACAAAATGAAGAGGCAGTCATCAAACTTCCAGATGAGTTGGTGAGAAGAGGTTTGTGTGTTGATGTATCAGTGTACAGGGCGCTAATAAGGAGGTTTTGTAAAATAGAAAAGATTGATTGTGCTCAAAGAGTACTTGGTCTTATGAAAGATAAGGGTATATTTGGAGATAGTGTCATATACACAAGTTTGGCGTATGGTTACTGGAAAGTTGGAAAAGTCAATGTTACTTCAGATATTTTAGATGAAATGTACAAGAAAAGGCTGATGATCACTCTCAAAATTTATAGATCTTTTAATGCTTCTTATGCCAGTGACAACAGCATCTTAAGTCTCTTCTGGAATCATGTGCTTGAGAGGCGCCTAATGTCAAAGAACATATTAAAAGATATGCCGTAGATGAAAAATTGGGCTCTTAATGGAATCTTGGAATCGACTGCAGTTACCAATTTGAACTCCAAATGCCTTGCACTCAATCCTTTGTCATTTCAGGCCATAACAGCGTATGTTGATTGGGCTAACAAGTAAAATGATTCCATCAAGCATTCTTGCAGGCCATTATCAGAGTTATTCTGTAACCTTATGATATGTTTGAAGCTTCATGTAGATTTGCAGAAGTGGTTTGACCCTGTAGAAGAAATACACTAGCCCATTCATGTTTTGCTAGACAGCTGTTTTCTCTCAGAACATACCATGAGCTTTTCTTAACTCAGTTCTCTTTATGGATGGAACTAAGCAAGTTGGGGTCAGATACAGGTGAGACTTAGACTGACTTGTTAAATGTGATCTCAATAGTTAAATGAAAATGGGAACATAATTTTGCTAGTCTCTTTCTTATTTGGGAAGTAAAACTCGAGGCAAAAAGTCTCACTAGACAAACAAAGGGTATCTTTAACATTGAAAATAATTTGACAGTGGATTAAGCACATATAGAACCACTAGTTTTATGTACACATGCATTCTTGAATATTTTAGTGCGAGAAATGTACTTTGGTAAAAGCAATTAATAAGCACTTGGATGCACTAACTTGTAAATTACTCAATGCTTTGTAGCTATTCATCTTTTCATAATGAGTTGATTATATATTAATTAATCTTGGATATAATTATGTATGTATGATTTGATATTAAGATTAATTTGCTTCTTTTGATGTAAAGATGTAAAGGAGGCAGTACAGTCTTTTCTTAGCACAGTTCTTCTGTGGATGGAGTTCACAAGGATACAGACTAATTCAAGTGAACCTTTTTTGGTCTTGAACTGGAAGTTGCATGTATTAATCCGAAACAGCTCTTAAATACCTTCCTTTTGTTTCTTAGATCACCACCACTTATAGTATATGTGTGTTATGGCTGATCTTCACATGCTCTTAGCGGAGAATAATACCATTATGATGTTGAATAATTAAATGCAAATGTCTGGGCATATCATCGCCAACCCTTTTTATACTGTGAAAACAAAGTACATAATGGTACAGCAAGTTGCACTTAAACAGGCATATGTAATCTTTATCATTTGAAATGATTTTAGACAATGGATTTAAGCACATGTGGCCCCTCTAATTTTTCTTCGACCTATAAACACTTTGTAGCTCATCTTCAACAATTATTAGTGCAAGAAATGTACTTCAGTAAACTACAGCTAAATTTAGTTAATTTGTAGCGAAATTCTTTTGCCATGGCAAACTCTAAAGGCATGTTAGTCTCTTAAAATCAGATAAACATCAGTTACAACACATGAATAAGCAATTGCATGCACAAAATTGTTAGTTTACCCAATACTTTGTGGAAGTTTATATTATCAAATTGACACCAGTTTGTATTTGCATTTTGCCCCTCAACTGAGCATGGTTAATGGGTGTTTCTTTAAATGCATCTACACATAAACTATACATCAACAACACCTGTGTCATTATATAAAATATTGAAAGCTAGAGTTCCTGTTTCTTTTATGTAACCATTATGCCTTCTAATAAAATTTAACCATACAAATTATTTCCCTGTCGTTTCATTATGTCTTTCACTTGCAGATATTTTATTAGATGCTATTTAACTTAAGTTCGTAACCAATTTATAAAATGCTGATTTTGAATGGCATTTCCCAGAGCTGATTGAGCATTCCATGGTTTTCCTTTGTATTGTCTCAAATAAGAAGCCCTCCTCTTGATACAGGGCACGAGCCTACATTCCATGCACTCCCCCTCTAGCACACACACCGCACTATGATTAAAAAAGATATCCAACGTTTCCATGGTCACTTCTGAAACCTCCTATCTTGGTCACTAAATCCCTTTGTTTCCTCATTTATGAGTTTTGGTGTTATTGTTCACTGCAGAATTTTGGGGAGCATGTGGAGCTGTTTTGCATCTTTTGGTGTTATTCATACAGTTGCTAGAGAACTGCAATTTTTGTTAGAGGTAGGCTGTAAACTTTGTCCAATGCCTTCGCTTTTCTTGCCAATTGTATCTATTGTGATTCATATCTCAGTGCTGTTTACAAAGTATCATTTTCAAAATAAACAAGAATACAGGCTAAAACGTCATTCAAACATCCATGCAATTCTCCTTTCTTTTCAAGGGATCGAAATTCTATATCAATTTTGTGCGTGGTGTCATCGGATCGAGTATATAGGAGAGACCATGGCACCTCAAAGTTTTCGAAAGCTTTTCATACCCCTTTACTTTCTTAAGACTATTTTATTTGATCCTTGTAAATGTTTTAGCTTTCAGATATGTCCCTTCTCATTGCAAATGTGAGAGTTGTAAGTTTAGACATTTCTATGTTGTCGAGTGAGATTGTTCAAAAGAGTTGCTGTGTATATAAAACATGTACAGTAAGCTTTTGTGTGCTGGTAAATTTGTTTTTGAAAATTCGTACTTCTGTTAATTTTTATTAGACTTGCAGAGTTTTCACACACACATATTTATTTTCTTAGATTATTAATTATAAATGGTGTAATCATTTATATTTATTGTTTTCCACTTTTATTTCAAATGAAGCTACTAAATAAATCAGTCTTTTACGGATTGATTCCTTAACGAGAGTTGTAAAACTAAAGATCATACAATATCAAAATGGTATTATGATCTTCGATTTTGAGAGAATCATTACCCCATCATTGATAAGCTCAATAAGAAATCTATCTATTTACTTTAAACAAATACCTTAGTTTTGTTAAAGACTCACAAATATATCGTTGTCTATCAGTACTGGTCTCCCCATGCTTTTCACTAGAAGGACAATTCTCTCTTTCGTGCCCATATTGGCCACGCCGGAAGCATATCAGATGCAGCCCCTTAGGTTATTCGTCGAGGGCGTCGCAAAAGATAAATGTAGCCTCCTCGTCTACCCATAACTTTCATGATGCTTGTTTGACGCCAAGGTGCCCTTGTACGTTTTTTTTTCTCCCTCCATTGATGGTTTTATGACCGAGCAGTCTTCCTCCACACTTTCCTCTTCCTCATCTTCCTCGAACACAGTGTTCCAGTTGGCTATTTCCATTAATTGTTGTTCCAAAAAAGTAGAACCCAACAATGAGTCTCCCTTGTTCATTTTGCCTTCCATCGATCATCGGCTCCTTTTTCTTATTTGATCTTGCTAATAAATCAGTTTCCTCCATAGTGATCCCTCATTGTTCGTTGCTAAACTTATATGTAAATTTATTGTTTTTTATAAATATATTTAACTGATAATATTTATATTTTGCTGACTATGATTCTTGGATATGAACCAAGCCAAATAAAGCTTTTTATGGAAATGCACATGTGAAGTGATGATCGTAAAAAATGAGTGCATTAATTTATGGATAGCTTAGCTCAATATTTTATGGTATATTGGTTTTCAATCATTTTTTTCTTAAGTTATTATTTTACTTAAATTTGATGAATTTATATTTTATTTCCAAGAGTCATATAACAGCCAGTTGAAGGAGAGATACTGAGATGATCCTATGACCTACCTAGATATTAATTCGGATTTGTGGTTGAAGATAAGATCGTTTAGTGGACCCAATAGAAATCAGGTGTATGGACTCTTTAACATTACGACTGAGAACTTGCAAATGACTTGTATGTTGGATCCTCACAATCAGTCCTGAGCACTCAATCTTCGGAGTTCACGACTTGGTTAGATTAAGGAGTACAAGAACGTACGATCTTTCTCAATGAAAAATATGAACAACTCTCTACAGATTATGAAAAACTCCACCTAGTTGTAATAGATATGAGATCACAGATGAGTGGTACATATACAACTTTTATTGGCCTAACGATCCCAAGGATGACTAGCCTCCTCCTCCTTCTTTAGCATCGCCTCTATTATACTTTTATTGTGTCTGAACGAATAAATATTTAAATTTGTAATAAATATTTGATTTTTATATTAAAATAATTTATTTTTAAATATTTGAATTTTCTATTAATTTAATTTTTTTTAATTATTTTCTATTTCTATTTAATATATTTTTTTAAAAAAATATTTTAAAATTATTACTGACGGGGTTGCCGATAGATTTATTCTGTTGGTAATTTTAGAAAGTTGGAAAAGAATTACAACAAATGTCAATGCTACTGATAACTTACCGATGAAATTAGTTCGTCAGTATATGCCATAGAGTTGGAAAAAATTATTGTAAATACCACTGCAACTGTTAACTTACTGATGAAATTACATACGATTCTCTTATCGGTGATATGCTAAATATTACTACCAATGAAATAAAGCTAATAATGTTTTTTTGGTGCTCATGATTCGTTTGTAAAACCATCAGTAAATTTATTAACGATGAACTTACTGAAAAATCAAAAATTACCAATAAACTTTTTTTCAATTAATATTTTCTATTCGTGGTGATCCTGTCGGTAAAATAATTTCCATTCAAAAATTCACATACGGACTATTAGTGTAAGTATAAAGAAAAATTTCTATTAATAAAACTATTAAATCTGGTGGTCGTCTCAATTCATGGTCCGTGACTTTGATAAAACCCAATTCTAATTAGGTAGATGGAAAAACAACATTGTTCAATGAAAAAACATGCTGATTTCTAGTCTTCCCCAAGCCATCTTTAGCGGTGGTTTTCACCATTAAATCAGCCCCCAATCGATCAAACTGAAATCTCATGATCACAGTCCTGTTTTATTCCTATATAAAAAACAGAAGATCGAGAGTCTAAAGACAAGTAAGTAGAAGGTCTCAGCAGCGAAGGAGACAATTAAGATGCAAGGATCATGGCATGCATATCTTAACCTGCATATCATATCCACAAATATTGCATTTTCTACTCATGAAGATCATTGGACACAATTGCGAGTAATCGAGGAAGAAGAAGAAATAATTTGGGGGAAGAAATGCGAGGAAGAAGAATGTGAATAGAGGAATTCATGGGCACAAGTCCCCAGACAACCCCACTATTCCAATTGATTCCGCATGCTCCGGCAGTCCCCAGACAACCCACAATCACCTTGCAAGGTCCATCCCAGCCGACTTCAAGATGCGGTAAAATAAAACTCATATATATCAACTAAAAGAACTAAAAAAATTAAAAGCTCATTTATATTAATCACATTTAGTGTAAAGTTTTATATTATGAGTTTTTATTTTTAAAAAATTATTTTTATAATTAATACATCAAAATAATATAAAAAAAATTAATTTTTAATAAAAAAATTAAATTTTTTTAAAAAACGCGGCGCAACGCGTTTTCAAAACGCTCACGAAGGACACACACTGTGTTCTCTCCTTTCATTATTATCTGTCTTTTTTCTGACACAGTCTTTCACTTATTCTTCTTTCTTCTCACTCGCTGCCCACCACACAAAATGAAGGAACCACACACACACCCACACATGGCTTTGCGATGTCGGTAGGAGAAATTCCCAGCTTGCATTATTTGTTACGTGTCTTGTCTTTGCGCGTGTGGTAATTTTTTTTGTAGATGTGTTTTTTATTTTAAAATAATATTTTTTATTTTTTAAAAATTATTTTTAACGTGATGTTAAAATTATTTTTAAATATAAAAAATAAAACAAATTTATATTTTTTAAAAAATATTTTTAAAACGTAATAATAAACACACCACCGGCCATAATTGAGCTAAGATATTTTCTGGTGGAGTTATGGCCAGATATTTCTACATAATCCAAAGATATCAGGTGGTGATAAAATTCTGGATTGATCTTCAATAGATTTCACACCTAGGATGATCAAAGCAAGCTTTCTTTGTAACCTAATTGGGATTTACATTTTAGATAATAAATTAATTGACAAACAATCAGTTCTTAGTTAAAGCAAGTGTCTGTGTACGTGTCTGTGTCTGTGTCTGTTTGGTGTCGAGTTTGGAACAACGGTTTTTTATCCATTTTAAAAATATATTTGACTTGAAAAAATATTAAATTAATATTTTTTATTTTTTTATAATTTTTACAGGCTGATGCTAAAAAAAAAAATTATTACTTTAATTATTTTGGCAAACAAACAAAGATCATAAAAAGACTCGTTTTCTATTCTTTTCTTATACTTTAGAGCTTTGGTTTGGTTCTTGTAAATACATTCTTTTAGTTTTATTTAAAGATATATTATATGATTAATTAATATACATACTAAAATTTTATTTAGATATCAATTATAAGTTTAATATATATTCAATTTGAACATGCTTGCTAGAATATATATATATATAATTTTTTTACACCATAATTACAAGATGTAGAAACCGTTTGGGGAATCGGTGCAAACCGTGTTCTTAAAAAATTTAATTTTTTTTACTAAAATTTAATATAGTTTATATGTTTTGGATCGTTTTGATGTGTTAGTGTAAAAAATAATTTTTTAAAAATAAAAAAATATCATTGACATGCATTTTGATATGAAAAGTTATTTGAAAAGCAACCACTACCACACCATCAAACATACTCATAATATTTAAATTATAAAATAAACATGTTTTTTTCTCGATCATTGTCATAAGATTTGGACAACATTGTATGTATAAAATGTGGGTGTCTTGGGCTCAAGATCTTGGATCCCTCAATCATGATCCTTTCTCAATTGAATCTGTTAAAAAATAACCGAAATAATTTTTTATTATTTTTTTTAACAAACAAAGAAAATCAGCACATGAATTATTCACAACCCCCCTGGTCGAAGGCCCCATTATCTCAACCTCAATAACAGATATTATTCCGAGCCATCTATAGCTTGACACGTTGCATTGCACGTGTCAGCAATGGATTGGTTTAAACCAGTATAAATAATGGCTGCTATGGTGTTGCTTTAGCACCAAGAGTTTTCGTTTTTCAAGCATTTGAGCTTTCAATTTATTTGAGTTCTTCCAAATCTCTTAAAGAAATCAGAAACCAAAGATGGCTGACAATACCAATAAGATGAGCTTCCAAGCTGGCGAGGCCAAGGGCCAAGCTGAGGTCGGCCTATGAATTTTTTTTTTAATTTCTTCCTTTTTATTTATGAAGCTGCTTGATTTTTCTCTTCTAATACATGAGAAGGCATGGATTTTGTTTGTTTCAGGAGAAGGCCAGTACCTTGGTGAACAAAGCTGGTAATGCTGCTCAATCTGCAAAGGAAGCAGTCGTAGGGGTATTGAAATACTTTCCTTCAATCTCATTTTCTATGTTTTTTTTAGAGAGTTCATCCTCACCACTACAGTAGCTTGTGCTCTAGAATACAATGATATTTCTCTTCCGATACATGATAAGGAATGGATTTTGTTTGTTTCAGGAGAAGACCAGTCCTACCATGATGGACAAAGCTGGTACTGCTGCTCAATATGCAAAGGAATCAGTGCAAGGGGTATTCAAATATTTTCCTTCAATCTCAATATTTCCTATGTTTTGTTTTAGAGAGTTCATCCTCACCACTACAGTAGCTTGTGTTCTAGAATATAACGAACAGATGTGTAATTTAATTATGATACTTGTTCTTCGTGTAGGCTGGTCAACAGGTGATGTCTACGGCACAGGGAGCTGTTGAAGGAATTAAGAAGGCAACTGGCATGAACAAATGAATTAGCTGAATGGAGCAAATTAGAAATTAAATTCAATGTTCATCTATTGTTGTGTTTCTGTCATTTCCTTTTGCATAAACAAGAGATCTCTCTCTGTAGCTCTCCCGTGATCGATGTTTGCAGGCAGATGTTTGCCCTAATTAGTGAAATGTACTTGCAGTTTCGTACTTGTTTAAAGATCTTCTGGCTAGGTTTATGAGAGCCCAACATTGTTTCATCTTCATGTCCAGATGGCCACACACTTTGCTCTTAATTCACTGCTAAATGTATTTGGTTAGAGTTAACGTTTTGCCTTCCCATGTTCATAAAAAATGCTTGAGAATGAGGCCTTAAGATGCTCAAGGAAGGGAAGCGGCCTCTCTCTGACAAATTTCTTAACAAACTAGTCTTTTATGAGAAGTTGCTACTTCGGATAATTATATCTTTATATTATTTATTTTTTTTCAAACATTTTTATTTTCTAATCACCAAATTAACTCAATTTTTATGCCAACTATAGTATTTTAACGAAATTATAATTTAATTTGTGGAAACAAAAATCAGATTTTCCTAAAAGGATGGATGTTTAATAAATTCTAAAATTTATTAATAAAGTGTTGGTTAGTGGCCAAGACAAACTTATAAGAAATACTTGTAATCTAGTTAAAAATTAAATAATAATAATAATAATAAAAGTCAGATTTATTATTTAATTCTCTATTTTTGTAATTATCTTGTTTTGGCGTCGGTAGGTCTAGCTCTTGATGATGGTTCCCAACTTTTGAGCTTCTTTTTCAAAAAAGACCACTTTTATTTCTTAATTTTATTTAAATTTCGACTTGTAAACTCCCTTAAGCACGTGTTATTGGGTGCTATCTGAAAGAATAAAAAAAACTATGTTTTAAAATATTTTTTATTTAAAAATATATTAAAAATAATAATAATCTAAAAATAAAAAATTAAAGTAAAAAAGTTGGAATTTTTTTTAAAAACACAATAGAACCCCTCCCGAACACCGACTTGGAAAACAAACAGGTAAAAAGTTTATTTTTTTATTTAGATTATTTTTGTAACAGCTGTTTTAATTTTGAGTTTTTTTTGCTAAAGATTTATTTTAAGGAATGTTTCCTTTTTTATTTTTTAATATTAATATTATTAATATGGTTCCTTTTTATGGATTTTTTTTCATAATAAAAAATGTATTATAATTAACTTTTATTATCGTGATCAAAAGATAAATAAAATATAGCAATCAAGTCAAAAGATAAATAATAATAATAATAAAGAGAGTAGATATGTGGCCAATAATAGCTCACATCAATGGACAACTCAGACAGTCCTCTGAGAAGTAAATATTCAGCCTTATCTGATTTCTGACAACTCAAGGCCCACGTAATATTCATTCCTACACGCTTTGTGTTTCGTGGGACCTAGTACGTCACTTTTAGGCTACATCAAATTAAAAAAATATCTGAAATTTTTTAAAATTATTATTCAATCTAATTCCGTAATTTAAACTTAGAAACTCTTAACCAGACTTAAAAACAATTATAAAATTGGTTGAGATATTTTATAAATTACAATCACAATTTCCTAAACAAAAATCTATTATGGTTTTGATTTTTTTAGACTTTATATTTTTTAGAATTATATTTTATTTAATAGTACAATAAAAAAATAATTATAACCCATGATAAATCTATTACCAGGATATTTTATAAATTGCAAATACTATTTTTTTAAACAAAAATATATTATGGTTTTGAAAGCAAATTTTAAATGAAACATTCAAATAAAATCTCGGTAATTTGTATATAATTAAAAAATATTGAAAAATATGGTAGATAAATCTAAAAAAAATAAAGTTTATATTAAATAAATATTCAAGAGGTTTTTTCATATTAAGCACATAAACTAATACATATTTTTAATTCTCTCTTGTCGAATAAAATTTGGACAACACTTAATTACATGTATGAAATGTTGGTGTCTGTTAAGAGTTGGGTTCAAGATTTTGGATCTTTTCCTAATTGGATTTTTTATTTTTTATTTATTTTTAAAAAACAAAGAAAGAAAGTTAGCACACAAATTATTCACAAAATTCCCAACCACCTGGTCAAAGGCCCCAAAAATCTCAACCTCAATAACAGATGTTATTCCAAGCAATCTCTAGCTTGACACGTGGCACTCCACGTGTCCAGCAATGGACTGGTTTTAATCAGTATAAATTATGGCTGCCATGGCGTATCTTTACTACCAAGAGTTTTGTTTTTTCAAGCACTTGAGCTTTCAATTTATTTGAGTTCTCCAAATCTTTTAAAGAAATCAGAAACCAAAGATGGCTGACAATACCCAGAAGATGAGCTTCCAAGTTGGTGAGGCCAAGGGCCAAGCTCAGGTCAGCCTATGATTTTTTTTTTATTTCTTCCTTTTTATTTATGAATTTTCATGCATGATATTTCTCTTCCAATACATGATGAGGTATGGATTTTGTTTGTTTCAGGAGAAGGCCAGTACCTTGATGGACAGAGCTGGTAATGCTGCTCAATCTGCAAAGGAATCAGTGCAAGAGGTTCAAATCTTTTCCTTCAATCTCCTTTTCTAATGTTTTTTTTTAGAGAATTCATCCTCGCCACTACAATAGCTTGTGCTCAAGAATACAATGAACAAATGTATAATTTAATTACGATACTTGTTCTTGGTGTAGGCTGGTCAACAGGTGATGTCTACGGCACAGGGAGCTGTTGAAGGAGTGAAGAATGCAACTGGCATGAACAAATGAATTAGCTTAATGGAGCTGTCCAATAATTGTCTATAGCAATTTAGAAATTGAATGCAATGTTCATCTATTGTTTTGTTTCTGTCATTTCCTTTTGTATAAAGAAGAGAGCTCTCTCTGTAGCTCTCTCGTGATCGATGTTTGCAGGCAGATGTTGCCCTTATAATTAGTGAAATTAATTTTACTTCAGTTTCGTACTTGTTTAAAGAGCTTCTGTCTCGGTTTACGAGTGAGAACAAGTTCTTGATTATGGTCTTCGAGAGTTTGTATACTTAATTTTTGTCGAGTTCATTAGGTAATTTTACCTTCAACCATAAATCTGGATTGATATTTAGATAGGTTGAAAGATCATCTTTATATCTCTCCTTCAACCGGCTGTTCTATGTCTTCTAAAAATAAAAAATAAATTCATCAAATTCAAGTAAATAATAACTTAAGAAAAAAATAGTTGAAAACCAACATACCATAAAACGTTGAGCTTGACTATCTACGAACTGTTGCATTTTTTTTTTTGCGGTCATCACTACACACATGTGGTTCCACATAAAGTTTCATTGGGCTTGACTCATGTCCAAGAACCGTAGCATACAAGATAAAAATATTGTCAGTTAAATATATTTATAAAAAACAACAAATTAAAAAATAGATGCAATTAAAAAAATCTTAGTATCCTCTTCGCATGTGAAAATGAATGGAACGTAGCCGCCGATATGCATGATAATAGAACTGTGACCGTCGCGTGATACACGTAGACATCACACGTTGAATGTATTCTGCCCATATAGTCTCCAAGATGTATGGCGGCCTGTATAAAAAATCATGCAACTTATATGATACAAACAAATTATTTATAAGTAAATGACAAATAAAATTTTAATATTTTGAATAAAAAAATTATCTTGATTTCAATGTTACGTAATTGAAGCGTAATTCTTTCAAACCTTTCTTGCAATATTATCATTAGTTATATTGAATTCAAATTTTCCCTTGCAATAAACATTTATAAAAAGAAATTTTTAATAATTTCAATAAAGTAAATGAATTAACATAATAAAAAAAATATTAAGTTAATACTAACCTTAAACCTTGAAAACCATGTACCGATATGCAGTTTTTATTCAGGATGTTTAAAAACCTGACTCCATTAAAATAATAGAATTTTCATCGACGATTTAAATATTGAGTTATTATTCGGGCAACCTCAATATTTGTAAACTTGAAATTGAATAAATTTAATGAAATATTACATTTATGGTATTATTAAACATGTCATTGTGAAAGCAAAACACACTTCCATTAAAAGATCGTCCTTCCATTGAGTCTTGTACTTATAGGTGAATGGATCCCACTATGAAGGGATCTCATTGTGAGGGGACCCCCTCTACATTGCGACATTACACTCGATGAGGCAAAGTCGTGAGTCGATGCCTACACTTCAAGTGTCTCTTTTTTATCGATACCTAATGACTTGTGGTTATCATTATCGTTGTTAGAAGAAGTAGCAGTGATCTTGTCCTCATGATGTACAATTGATTTTCCCCTAGGCATCTACACATATTTAGAGTTGGGGGGACAATTTTTATTTTTTAAAAAAAATTAGCAGCACCTCCCGTATACGAGAAGCTATCCAAAATTTTTAATCCGGCAAATAGACAACATATATAGTGGGACTTAGTAAGTAACTTTTTTCTCTGTACACTAAAGATCAAATTTAAAAAAATTTAAAATGTATTCAAGTCACCATAAAAAATTTTATATTATTATTAAATTCAATTTAGTAAATCAAACTTGAAAACTCTTAACTCGAAATTATATTATTGTCTTTAAAGCATATTTTAAATGAAACATTCAAATAAAATCTCGGTATTTTGATATCAAATTTAAAAGAGTTTTTTTTTTCCATATTAGTCACATAAACTAAACATATTTTTTCTCACTTGTCTAATAAAATGTGGACAACAGTACTACATGTATATATGAAAATGTTGGTGTCTGTTAAGTTGGGTTCAAGATTTTGGATCCCTCAATCATGATCCTTTCTTAATTGAATGTCTTAAGAAAAAACCGAAATAATTTCTTTTTTTAAAAAAAACAAACAGAGAATGTAAGCACATGAATTATTAACAAAATTCAAAACCCCCCTGGTCAAAGGCCCCCAAAATCTCAACCTCAATAACGGATGTTATTTCAAGCCATCTATAGCTTGACACGTGGCATTGCACGTGTCCAGAAATGGCCTGGTTTTAATCAGTATAAATTATGGCTGCCATGGCATACCTTTACTACCAAGAGTTTTGTTAATTTTTTCAAGCACTTGAGCTTTCAATTTATTTGAGTTCTCCAAAATCTTTTAAAGAAATCAGAAACCAAAGATGGCTGACAATACCCAGAAGATGAGCTTCCAAGCTGGTGAGGCCAAGGGCCAAGCTCAGGTCAGCCTATGAATTTTGTTTATTTCTTCCTTTTTATTTATGAATGTTCATGCATGATATTTCTCTTCCAATACATGATAAGGTATGGATTTTGTTTGTTTCAGGAGAAGGCCAGTACCTTGATGGACAGAGCTGGTAATGCTGCTCAATCTGCAAAGGAATCAGTGCAAGAGGTTCAAATCTTTTCCTTCAGCCTCATTTTCTATGTTTTTTTTTAGAGAATTCATCCTCGCCACTACAATAGCTTGTGCTCAAGAATACAATGAGTTAATGTATAATTTAATTAGGATACTTGTTCTTCGTGTAGGCTGGTCAGCAGGTGATGTCTAAGGCACAGGGAGCTGTTGAAGGAGTGAAGAATGCAACTGGCATGAACAAATGAAGTAGCTGAATGGAGCAGTCCAATAATTGTCTATAGCAATTTAGAAATTGAATGCAATGTTCATCTATTGTTTTGTTTCTGTCATTTCCTTTTGTATAAAGAAGAGAGCTCTCTCTGTAGCTCTCTCGTGATGTTTGCAGGCAGATGTTGCCCTAATTAGTGAAATTTTACTTCAGTTTCGTACTTGTTTACAGATCTTTTGTCTCGGTTTATGAGAGCACAACATTGCTTCATCTTCATGGCATCCTGCATGTCCAGATGGCCCTATATATCTATACTTTGCAATTAATTCACTGCTAAATGTATTTGATTATTATAGTTAACGTTTAGCCTTCCCACATTACAATTCACAGGCAGACGTAAGAAGGTGAATTCATGTTCATAAAAAATGCTTGAGATTCTGGCAATAAGATGTCAAGGAAGGCAAGCGGCGTTTCTCTAACAAATTAACTAGTTTTTTTATGCAACGTTGCTTCGGATAATTATATTCGTTACAAATTTTTCTAACATGAGAAACAAGGGGCAGCGAAAAGAGAGAAGCCTTTTTCGAGAGGGGGATGGAAATTAAGGATGGCTAGATTCGGGAATGAGGGAAGCGAGAAAGGAGGAGCTGTTTTTTTATAGAGGACTAGAGAGGGTACTGCGGCGGAGTCGATGAAAAAAAGGGAGCAGTTTCTGAGACGAGGTGGAGAAGGTTGGTAGATTCGGGAACAGGGAGGTGGCGAGAAGGGAGGGGCTGTTTCTGGGAGAGGAGTTGAGAGGATGGCTACATTCGTGAACAAAGTGGCCTCTCTCTCCTTTTTAAAATACACTGCGACAGTGGTGGTGCAATTTCTGTGTTGTTAAAAATGGAAGACAGGAGGATTTGTTTTTTAAATTATAAGTAGGTTTTAATTTGTGTTTTTTTATGTATCTATTACCTTTTAATTAACAAAATAAAGCAAGCCCACCTAACAAATTTTTTTTCTTTTGTTTGCAGGATTTAATCGAGCATTGTAAATACAGAGTTGGTCAATCTGTCTTGATTTAGCTTGGTCTCCTCAGAGGTTGCATTAACATTGATGAATCATTTCATGCTTTTCACCATCAAATTTAACAATTTTATCAATAAATTTATTTTATTAATAATTAAATTAATAGTTTATCTATGATTATTTTATTAATGAGATCATGGATGGAAAATGTCCGTTGAAAAAATATTCGTAGATAATTTCTGGTATGTTAGTAAGTCCGTCATTAATAAATTTATCGATTGCTTTATAGATGGAACATGTGTGCAAAAAAAATAATTACCCGCTTCATTCCATCGGTCATTCCCTCGATACGATTTAGCATATCATTAACAAAAGATACAGTTGTTGTAGCATTTGCAGTATTTCTTTTCCAACTCTCTGTAATATATCGACGAACTTATTCCGTCAGTGAGTTAATTGTTTGCAGTAATTCTTTTTCAACTTTCTAGAATATACTGACATACTGGAATATATTGATGAAATAAGTCTGTAGGTAACCTCATCAATAATAATTTAAAAAATAATCTAAAAAATTAAATTAATATAAAATTCAAATATTTAAAAATAAATTATCTTAATATACAAAATAAATATTTATTATAAATTTAAACATTTGCACGTTCAAACATAATAAAACTATAATAACGGCGACACTAGAGGAGAAGGAGAAGGCTAGTCGTCGCTGGGACCATGAAGACAATAAAAGGGTGCACATGTATCACCGATCTGTGATCTTATCTTCATTACCAATCGATGGAGTTTTTCATGATCCACAGAGAGTCATACATATTTTTTATTGAGATAGGTTGTGCGTTCTTGTATCCAACGGTTGATTAAGTGCTCGAAACCGATTGTGAGCATCCAACAGTTGAAACACTACAGGTTGTTCGCAAGTTCTCGGCCATAGTGTAAGAGAATCTGTATACCCAATTTCTATCGAGTCCACCAGACGATCTTACCTCCAAGCATTAATCTAGATCGATATCCGGGTGGGTCAAAAGATTGTTCATGTATCTCTCATTCAACTGATTGTTATATGTCTCCTAGAAATAAAAAATAAATTCATCAAATTCAAGTAAATAATAACTTGAGAAAAAAATGGTTGAAAACCAACATACCACAAAGCGTTGAGCTTGGTTATCTACGAACTATTGCATTTTTTTTGGCGGTCATCACTTCAGATGTGCGTTTCCATAAATAGCTCCATTGGGCTTGACTCATGTCCAAGATTAGTAACCTACAAGATAAAAAAAAAAAGTTGTCAATTAAATATGTTTATAAAAAACAACAAATCAAAAAATGGATGCAATTAAAAAAAAATCTTACTATCCTCTTTGCATGTGAAAATGAACGGAACGGAGCTGTTGATGTACGTGATAACAGAATAGTGAATTTGTCAGCTCCGGTTCTCGGTACCAAATTGTGACCGTCGTTTGATACGTGCAGACATCACATGCTGAATGTATTCCGCCCATCTAATCTCCAAGATGTATGACAGTCTGAAATCCTTCCAAACTGCCATGTCATTCAGCTTGGTAGATCACTTTCTTTCGCATATTCTTTGGATTTCTTTTGCACTTTGTATAAAAAATCATGCAATCTATATGATACAAACAAATTATCTATAAGTAAATAACAAATAAAATTTTAATATTTTGAATAAAATAATTATCTTGATTTCGATGTTACCTAATTGTAACGTAATTCTTCTAAACCCTCCTCGCAACATTATCATTAGCTCTATCCAATTCAAATTTTCCTTTGCAATAAACATTTATAAAAAGAAAAATTTTAGTAATTTCAATAAAGTAAATGAATTAACATAATAAAAAAAATATTAAGTTAATACTAATCTTAAACCTTGAAAACCATGCATCGACTTGCCTTTTTTATTCAGGATGTTTGGAAACCTGACTTCATTGAAACAATGAATTTTTCATTGACGATTTAGATGTCGAGTTATTGTTCGGGCAGCCTCAATGTTTGTAAACTTGAAATTGAATAAATTTAATGAAATATTATTTTTATGGTATTATTAAAAATGTCATTGTTAAACTAAAACAAACTTACATTGAAAGGTCGTTCCTCTATTAAGCCTTGTACTTGCGAGTGAATGGATCCCACTATGAAGAGACCCCACTCTACATTGCGGCATTGCACTCAACAAGGCAAAGTCGTGAGTCGATTCCTGCACCTCAAGTGTCTCTTTTTGATCGACACCTAATGACTCGTGGTTGTCATTATTGTTGTTAGAAGAACTAGCAGTGATCTTGTTCTCATGATGTACAATTAATTTTTTTTCTGGGCATCTATACAGATTTAGGGGTGGAGGGGGGGGGACAATTTCTATTTTTAAAAAAATCGATAGCACCTCCCCTATAAGCTACCTAAAATTTTTAATTCTAGAAATAGACAACATATAAAATGGACCTAGTAAGTAACTTCTTTCGTTACACTATAAATCAAATTAAATAAAAAATAAAAATGTATTTATGTCACGATTAATTTTTTATATATTATTATTAAATCTGATTCAGTAAATCAAACTTGAAAACCCGTAACTCGACATTATATTTTTTTTTTAAATAATATTTTAATTTTTAAAACGAACAAAGAAAGTTAGCACATGAATTATTAACAAAATTCAAAACCCCCCTGGTCAAAGGCCCCCAAAATCTCAACCTCAATAACGGATGTTATTTCAAGCCATCTATAGCTTGACACGTGGCATTGCACGTGTCCAGAAATGGCCTGGTTTTAATCAGTATAAATTATGGCTGCCATGGCATACCTTTACTACCAAGAGTTTTGTTAATTTTTTCAAGCACTTGAGCTTTCAATTTATTTGAGTTCTCCAAATCTTTTAAAGAAATCAGAAACCAAAGATGGCTGACAATACCCAGAAGATGAGCTTCCAAGCTGGTGAGGCCAAGGGCCAAGCTCAGGTCAGCCTATGAATTTTGTTTATTTCTTCCTTTTTATTTATGAATGTTCATGCATGATATTTCTCTTCCAATACATTATAAGGTATGGATTTTGTTTGTTTCAGGAGAAGGCCAGTACCTTGATGGACAGAGCTGGTAATGCTGCTCAATCTGCAAAGGAATCAGTGCAAGAGGTTCAAATCTTTTCCTTCAATCTCCTTTTCTATGTTTTTTTTAGAGAATTCATCCTCGCCACTACAATAGCTTGTGCTCAAGAATACAATGAACAAATGTATAATTTAATTATGATACTTGTTCTTCGTGTAGGCTGGTCAGCAGGTGATGTCTAAGGCACAGGGAGCTGTTGAAGGAGTGAAGAATGCAACTGGCTTGAACAAATGAAGTAGCTGAATGGATCAGTCCAATAATTGTCTATAGCAATTTAGAAATTGAATGCAATGTTCATCTATTGTTTTGTTTCTGTCATTTCCTTTTGTATAAAGAAGAGAGCTCTCTCTGTAGCTCTCTCGTGATGTTCGCAGGCAGATGTTGCCCTAATTAGTGAAATTTTACTTCAGTTTCGTACTTGTTTAAAGATCTTCTGTCTCGGTTTATGAGAGCCCAACATTGCTTCATCTTCATGGCATCCTGCATGTCCAGATGGCCCTATTATTAATTCACTCCTTGAATATTTGGTGTCTATGAATCTGACAAGTCTAAAGTCCCTGAAGTATGAGTTCAAGAGCAGCTTAGAATTTCCATAACATTGCTCCACTTACATTGCGATCATCACTCTTAATGAATTTTAATCCATTGCAATTATTATGAAGAAACAAAATTAGCTGAAGTAAACAAATAGAGGAAAAATACAAACACCTAATTAATATAGTTCATCATCCCCACCAGCTGAAGTGACAACTGGATTTAGACCATCAGCTGATGTTGCAAAGTTTGAGAAAACATCTGGTACTTGAGAATATCAGAGTCACTCACACTCCTCCTAGCGTACCTCATGGACTCTTCAAAGTGAGAAACCTTAAGCCAAGTCATTCCTTCTTCCATGCTGTCTTCCAGGCCCTCGATCTTCCTCTTGATATCCTTTTCGATGTCCTCCCTGACAGCATATTTGCAAGCCCTCTGACAGATTTCTGTGATATCAGCACCACTAAAGCCTTCAGTGTGCTTGGCAAGAACATGAAGGTCAACATCTTTTGAGACGGGTGATTTTCTCAAGCAAGCCTTAAAGATCTGTAGTCGAGAACCTTCGTCTGGCAGAGGGATATAAATTAGCTGGTCAAGGCGACCTGGCCTCATAAGTGCAGGGTCGATTATATCAGGCCTGTTGGTAGCACCAATTATAAAGACGGTTTTCTTGGCTGATAAACCATCCATCTCAGTTAGGAGTTGGTTCAAAACTCTATCAGCTGCACCACCAGCATCTCCTACACTGTTTCCTCTTTGAATAGCAATGGAGTCAAGTTCATCGAAGAATATGACACAAGGAGCAGACTGGCGTGCCTTGTCGAAAACATCCCTGACATTGGCTTCACTCTCACCAAACCACATGGTTAGAAGCTCAGGACCCTTGATACTGATGAAATTAGCTTGACATTCGTTGGCAATAGCCTTAGCCAGCAATGTTTTGCCACAACCAGGAGGACCATAGAAAAGAACTCCTTTAGAAGGTGACATGCCGAACTTCTCAAACTTCTCAGGATGCTCCACCGGATATTGAACAGTCTCTTGAAGCTCCATCTTGACCTTCTCAAGACCACCAATATCCTCCCATCTAACATTGGGAACTTCTACAATGGTTTCACGAAGAGCAGAAGGATTGCTGGTTCCGAGAGCAATGCTGAAGTGCTCATTTGTAACGGCCATGGAATTAAGAACCTCAGCATCAATGGTATCATCTTCCAAATCAATGATGCCCATCTTTTCCCTAATGCATTGTAGGGCAGATTCGCTGCAAAGAGCTGCAAGATCTGCACCAACATACCCCTGAGTTCCTTTGGCTACTTTTTCCAAGTCTACATCTTCAGAGAGCTTCATTTTCTTTGTATGGACACGAAGAACCTCAAGGCGACCAACTTCATCTGGAACACCAATATCTATTTCTTTGTCAAACCTTCCAAACCTCCTCAATGCAGGGTCTAGACTGTTAGGCCTGTTTGTAGCTCCTATAACAATAACATGGGCACGAGCCTTTAGCCCATCCATAAGAGTCAGTAGTTGTGAAACGATTCGTCTCTCTACTTCCCCACCAGTTTTCTCACGTTTGGGAGCAATTGAATCAATCTCATCAATAAATACAATTGCAGGAGCATTCTTTTCAGCTTCTTCAAAAGCTTTTCTCAGATTTTGCTCACTCTCTCCTGCCATCTTGGACATGATTTCTGGTCCATTGATACAAAAGAAGAAAGCCCCAGTTTCATTAGCAATAGCCCTTGCTATCAATGTTTTACCTGTTCCAGGAGGACCATAAAGCAGAATTCCTCTCGGTGGCTTCACACCAATGGTCTTGAAAAGTTGTGGAAACCTTAATGGCAGTTCGACCATCTCCCTGATTAGTGCCAATTGTTTCCTAACGCCACCAAGATCATCATAGCCAATCCCATCAAGCCTTTCCTCATCTTCCCTCTTCACAGCTTCCCCTTCACAGAAGATTTCCGTATCAGGCTCAACCACACAGTACTCAGCAGGATCGGTCTCAATGACCTTAAACTCCACACTCCTCATTCCTCCTCTGACAAGGAAAAGATCTCCTTTCCGGACAGGACGATGAGAATCCTTAAAGTAAGGCTTCAAGTAGGCATCAAACAGACTACCACTAAGGCCATCAACTGTGTCATCCAAAGGCAGAATGTGAACCCTCTTGCCATACTGCAAGTTATGACATAGCTGCACCGAAACCATATCGCCAAGCCTGACCCTTAAGTTTGACCTCACAACCTTATTCATCAGAATCTTGGGCTGATCGCAACGATCATCAGCTAGGGCAATACAAACTGTATCCCTCCTCTTCTTTCCCTTGATCAACAAGTTATCCCCGCGGAAAATATCAAGTTGCTCCATTGTAGCTGGATTGAGCGTGATGACAGAGTTGTCATCGTTAATGGCTTCATCAACAAGAAGATTGTTGGGTGCCTTCTTATTGCGCCCCATAATTGAATCACTAAAATCTCTCTTTCTTTTGTTTGTGCCTGCCTGGTCTCTCATTATTAACCCAAAGAAAGAGCAAATCTTTTGAATGTGAATTAATGTCAATACCACTGGTGTTTATATACAAGTCTCTTGTTCCTTTTACGTGTTGTTTATGGAATCAGACAAGTACTCGGATTTTTATTTATTTATTTTTATTATTATTACTATTTAGGTTTCCGCTTCTCTTCGATTTCCTTCCTTGTTACTCCTTATCAAGCTCTATATGCTTCTTCTTAGAACTAGGATTTCAAACAATGGCGGTGAATTCAGACCTGGGCTATCCTTCTATATATATTTTTTATTTTCTTAAAGAAAAATAAAAAAAGTAGTTAGGCAATAATGTCATAACTCAAGGTCCTTGTATTTCTTACATTGTATACAACTGGTCCCTCATCAAAATAATTTCTTAATCCAACACCTATATTTTTAAGTTTTTCAATACGGAGACTCTCTCTCTCTCTCTACTTTTATTATACTTTTATATATTTCTTGGGATATATTTTAAATCATAAATATTGTTATTTTTATTTATTTATGTGAAACAAATCATAAAACACAAAAAAAATCAATTAAATCAAGAAAACTGAAAAAATAAAATACTAGAAAAATTAACCAATAAAGAAAAAAACTGATTTAATTATTAAAAAACCCAAAAGAATTTATTTTTATTTTGATTTTAAAAATCTAAAATCAATTGAATGAATTACATCAAATTAACTTGTTAAACCTATATGGAATCTACTTAAATATAAATACTCATTAAAAAAAAAACTTGTCTCTCGTTGATTCCCAAAAACAGCCCTCCAAACTTTTCCTCTTTTGTTAGCAGAAGTTTTGCATGCGAAAGCAAACTTTACAAACTTTGTATAGAAGAAGGTAATGTTTTCTATCATGGTTTAACTGTATTTTTTTTAAAATAAAAAATTTAAATAAATTTTAAAATAAAAAATATTTTAAAAATCAATCTTTACTGCAACAATAATAACTCTTGAATTTGAGAAATTTTACTGGGAAGCCATTCGCCATCATTCTCGTTTTTTTTTAGTTTAACGTGGGTGTTTGGGCCAGTTTACGTGCATTTCAATTAATCCTACGGGCCCTGAAATTAATGATCATGTAAACCTCCAGTAGCTATCATATAAGCAACCACATGGCTCAAACCTGAGATCACATGGAAAAGGTATGTGTATGATCTTAGTTGTGGGTTAATAATAGTCGACGTTAAACTTATTCCTAAAAAAATAAAATGGATCACATTATACTGATGTGAGCTAGATTGGCTATAAATAGTGTTTAGAATTGTAATAGTTTTTATTTTAAGATATTTTTTAAAAGTATATTTTATTTTAAAAAATTAAATTTATGTTTTCTTTATTGTTTTGATGGTTCATATAAAAAATAAAAAATATATGAAAAAATTATTTCGATATATTTTTAGCAAAAAAATACTTAAAAAAACATCTTATACTGCAATACCATACATATATAAACAAGTGATAGATATCGAGGATGAATCCAATATTTTAATTTGAGATTTTATATTTAATAAGAAAAAATATCTTTAATATTTTATGGGTGAGAAAGAGTAGACTTTTTTTGTAATTTATTTTTAGAAAATAATAGAATTCATCTCATTTTTTAATTCTCTTATTTTTCATATTTTCTGATTAATCCTTATGACAAAGTTAAGTTTCTGTAGGAATTAAGGGCTTATCTGTGAATCTACTTATACATAGGGACTAATATGCACTTTTCCTCAACAAAACCCTACACAAACTGATATACTTTGCGGGATCTGAAATCCTCCATCGCTATAATTCAGCTACATTTTCAATTGAGTCATCAAAGTATTCACTTTTCCTCAATCATCATCTTTTATACAATTGAATCTGACATTATTTTGAAATAGTTTGCTATTTTGAAATACAAAAATGCTAACCCGAAAGAGTTGGTGCAAAGATCAATAATATTTTCTTTCTCTTTTGATTTTTGACATCAAAGAAAATTTAAGATAAACATTTTATCTCAATTTATATGTAAATTGATACCCTTATGACCATACAATTTTATTAATCAAATATTATTTAATCAATAACTTATATATTAATTAGTCTTACATGGATATATCCATTTTTACAATAAATAATTTATATACTTTTAAGTCAAACCAAAACTTTTATATATATATATATATATATATATAATATCTAATGTACATGAGTCTAAAGAATTTGATAATTCTGAATATTAACAATTATACAACAGCAACACTACAACAGGAAACAACAGCACCAAGCAACAATATTTATTTGACATTGTTTATTTTAAATGTATCAAATGGAATTTATATATCAAATGGAAAATATTTATTTTTAATGTATTATTTCTATAAACTTAGTGAATTATTAATTTATAACATTGGTATAAGTCAAGACTAATAAAAAATATTACTTAATTAAGATTATTAAAATATCAAATAAAAATTACAAAAAAAATAAAAAATAAAAAATATTAGGAGCTACTTAATCAATGATCCAATCCAATGGCCATATATGTCCTTGAATTTTTCATTTTAATTTTTTAAAATGTCAGCATTACTCTTTAAATAAGTATTTTTTCTAAAATCCAAATCCAAGCAAAGTTTGACATTGTTGCTTGTAGATGGTTATAATTTCAAAGGGAAGGAATAGCTGAAAATGTCCAAGTCTAAATTTCTTTTTTTCTTTTCAAAAAATGTCCAAATCCTTAGAAATCCAATTGAAGAAATAGTTTCAAGTTAGGACTTTAGTGTAAATTCATATATAGAGAAGGGACCAACTTGTTGCTTTCCCAAAAAAGTAAAAAGATAAATAAAATAAACACAAACCACCCAAATCCCCTCTTAAACCCTAAAAAGTTAGATCACCACCCACACTCTGCTTAGCACACACAAACCCCAAATCTGTCTCAGGCTCCTCAAAAACCCTAACTTTACACTGTAGAAATGAGACACTCATGGAGAATTCTTCTCTACCGAAGCTACCCTCGTTCATCTCTCAAATTTTCGAATCATTTCCAGGTACTACAGCAATACTCTCCTCCTCCACTTCGCTCTCTGTCTTCTTCTCTTCACACACTTTCGCTGCAAGACTCTCATTTCTCTAAAACCCCACAAACACCCAATATTTATAACAAAAACCCATTATTTGCACGTAATTTATCATCTGAAGCATCATTAGTTGAGCCCACAAAAGACCCAGATCTTGTTTTGCTAGTTTGTGATGTTTTTACCAAGTTTGATGATTCTGATGATATTAATAAAGAATTGGAATTGAGTAGTGTTGTTATTAGTCATGACTTGGTTTTGAAAGTTTTGAAGTCATTGGGATCGAAACCGGGTGTGGCTAAGAGGTTTTTTGATTGGGTTTTGAAGAAGGATAGTGAGAGATTGAGCTCGAAAAGTTATAACTGGATGTTAGGGATTTTGGGGGTAAATGGGTTGGTTGCGGAATTTTGGGAATTGGTTGATAAAATGAAGACAAAGGGTTATGGTGTCTCAGGGGTTACTCGAGATAGAGTGTTGGAGAAATTTGAGAATGAAGGGTTAAAGGGTGATATAGAGAAATTAAAAGGGGTTTTTGCGACGGGATCCATTGATAATTCGGTGGAAAAGATTGGGTTGAGAATGAGTAGGATTGTTAGGAGTAAGTTTTGGGGAGAGGATGTTGAAGGGGAAATTAAGGGTTTGAGTGCTGAGTTTTCTAGTGGTTTGGTGAAGATTGTCTTGGAGCATTTAGCGATGGAGCCAATGAAAGCATTGATATTTTTTAGGTGGGTTGAGGAGAGTGAGTTGTGTAAGCATGATGGGGGGAGTTATAATGCCATGGCTAGGGTTTTGGGGAGCAAGGATTGTATTGACAGGTTTTGGAAGGTTATTGATGAAATGAGAAGTAACGGGTTTGAAATGGAGGTGGAGACATTTGATACAGTGTTGGCCTGGTTTATGAGGAGGAAAATGATTAAGGAGGCTGTAGACTTATATGAGTTTGCAATGAATGGTGCAAATAAGCCTTCATCTAAATATTGCACCTATTTGTTGAGGAACATAGTGGTTTGTAAACAGTTGGATATTGGTTTGTTTTCAAGAATTGTGAAGGTCTTTACTGAAAATGGGAATGTGCTGACAGATTCTATGCTTGATGCAGTTCTTAAAGCTCTAAGAAGTGTTGGTAGATTTAAAGAGTGCAATAAGATTTTAAGAGAAATGATGGTTGCTGGTTTTGTAGCTAGTGGTAATTTGCAGAGAAAGATTGCTTTTGGGCTTACTAGTGCTGGTAAGAATTATGAAGCAAGTGAATTTGTGGATCATATGGAATCATCTGGCAGCGATTTGGATTACAAGGCTTGGGCATCTTTAATTGAAGGACATTGTGTATCTGGGGATCTTGAAAAGGCATCTGATTGTTTCAAAAAAATGGTTGAGAAAAAGGGAGTTACTGGTGCTGGTTATGCTGTTGAGTTGTTGGTAAATGCATATTGCCTCAAGAACAGAGCAGGAGATGCATGCAATCTTCTGTGTGATTATGTCTGTCAAAATCAGTTACACCCTTGGCGGACTACATACAAAGTATTGATAAGTAAGTTGCTAGCGCAGGGTGGATTTAAGGACGCCTTAAATCTGTTGGGGTTGATGCAAAGTCATGGAATTCCACCTTACATAGATCCATTTTTTGAGTTCGTATCAAAGTCTGGAACTGGAGATGATGCCATTGCTTTTATGAATGCTATGACCACTAAGAAGTTTCCATCTATATCTGTTTCTCTTCGTTTGTTTGAAGCCTTTTTCAATGCCAAACGGCATAGCGAAGCACAAGATTTCCTGTCTAAATGTCCAGTTTTCATTCGGAATCATGCTGATGTTTTGACTCTTTTCTGTTCCATGAAGTCTAGCAAAGATACTGCTGCTGCAACTGTATCTGTGTAGGTTTTTGTTGGAGTGTATGATGAAGTGTATTCTGTGACGTCAATGTAGAATGGCATTGTTTCAAAAATCTTAGTACAAACATTTTCTACACTGCTTGAAAACTTATCTTAGGCGAATGATTACCTTTGTCAAGTAGAAAATAAGATTTAGTGATTCATGTTTCTGAAGTATTTCTTGCCTTTTCTTATCTTGCTGTTTTGGTTTCATGCTTGTATATAGCATGAACTGTGCTATGCATCTGAACTTAAAGTCATGTAGTTTGGTTTTTAAATTTTTCTTGCGCTTGATGTGCTGTGTGATTGTTAGTTGTGCTACCGGAAGATATAAATTTGTTCGGTATATTCCTATTATGCATCTGACATTGCTGTGTGATTGTTAGTTGTGCTACCGAAAGATATAAGTTTGTTCGGTATATTCCTATTATGCATCTGAAATTATGGCATACAATTATTACTTTTATTAAACTTTGTAAATAACTTTGCTGTTAGCCTTGATGATGTCAGATTGTAAGATATATCCCCAAAATAAAGCTTCCTTGATTTTTTAGCAATGTCCAGATGGAAATTTTTGTGACCCTGTCTGCCATGTGGTATGCTAAGTAAGTTTATTATCTTGAAATAATTTTGTTTCTACATTTCTACTTGTTTGATTGATGCTCTTCATTTCCTAAAGCCGTAAATATATTGTAGTTCACCTGCAAGTTTATTTTTAATTATGAGGTTGAGTTCATATGCTATACACTGGGAGATGTTCTGCTGTCCTCGAGCTACCATAGGATGTGATGATGCCAATGGTACATTCTTTGTCACCACATTAACTTTTTCTGTACTCCTTGGGAGTATCGGTGCAGAAGTGGAGAATATTGAGTCTAATGTGCATCTATCAGGTGGGAAATTATGAAAGTTCAAGTCTTCGATTATGACTTTCATTACAACATAGCTACTACACAGATTCAGTATGATGTTCCACTTTCCACTGTAAGACTTAGATGTTTGGATGATCAATGAGTAACATAATCGATCGTATGAAAGTTACTCAGTGGTGAAGGCATGTTAAGAAAGATGGGAATCCCATCCGACCTAGGCTTGGAATGGAAGCAAGTAACCTTTATGCAGGTGATTTATAAATTCTGGAAAAGATTATCAGCAGGTTCCCCAATTTCGTCGAACATGCAATTTTTGAGGTTAAAGCAGGATTGCCTGCTCACACTGCAATCATTCACTGCTAAGGTGCTATGGGTTCAATGTGGTAGAAAGATTGTTAAGAGTTTCTTATAGTTATTTGAAATAATGAGGAATAAGGCCAAAGAACCTGTGGAACTGGTTGTGATAAGTGCAATGCGGTGTTTGTTTGAATCTTACCATGTTTTTTTCTTATATATATATATATATATATATATATATATATATATATTGAACCTTCTATATTAAATTGTTGGCCACATCCTAAAACTTTTACGTGTAGGAGACTTTTTAGGATGAATTTATCTTGAAATAAATAAATACCCATTTCTTTTGGCATTGGTTGACAGGAGCTAGGAAGTATGAACCTAAATTTTAGATTTGATATGATGTCTACTGCCTGCTGGCTTAAATATGTTTTGCTTTTAGGATGATTAACGTTTTGGTTTAACTAAAATTATTCTGAATCTGTCACTGCTCATTCTAGCTTGCATATATATATATAAAGTCATCAAGAAATTATTTGAGAAATTATTTGCAACAGGATTTTTTCTACTTGTCTGATAACTTCATTTAATAGCTTGCATTAGATATTAATATTTTTGACAAATGAACGATTATAATGATATAAACCATTATGTTAAAAATTTAATATGATATAATATATGCTATACAATGCTTTTGTTTTGAAATCAATCGATCCTTCACCTACTCCATGCTTATACCTCGTAGCCGTTCTTTTCAAGCATCATAATGGTGCTGTTATGCTTTTTGTGTTTCAAGTCTGTTGAGTGGAACTTCTATATGATATGTCTCTTTTCAGCCAGTCAAGAACGTGTTTCCCAAGTTCCATTACATTTAACTTAGAAATCAATCAGCCATGCACGAAAATGTCAGGTAAGTCAAGATGTGTTTCATTCATAGGCTAGCTAGGAAATGATTTTTTACTCACTGCTGTGATCTAGCAGTAACAGACTGACGGAATTGAGAAATTCTATATTTGGGTTATTTTCAGGTAAAATACTGCTGTCTGCTTGTTACAGGACAAATCAATCGAAATATAATGCACAAAAGTCGCATGACGAAAGTTTTTAGAACCCAAATATAGGTTTTAGATGGTTGTAATGAAAGCCTACGGCGCAGAATCTCAACTGGAAATGGCACATTTTCTCTGAAGGACACTAGATATTTTTACTTGCGAACTGAGTATTCTTGGCAAAATGTACCACTGCCAAACCTTTTTATATATATAAACAACTTAAACAGCAGATTATGGGGGTAGAGATTGTTTCTTGAAAATTAATGTTCCAACGCCACTGCATACAGATTGGAGCCCAGGCTCAGCACTTGGCTCTGATGAAATCTGTCTATATAAATGCTTTTGTTACAGTAGTTTGTGTTTCACAATCAGAGGGTACGTAGCCTGCAAGTCTGCTTATGTTGTGGATGATGCAACATTATTCAGTATGTAATTGTGTTTCATCTTATGATCTGTTAGATCCATCCAATTGTTACAGTAGTTTGAAAAAGGTTCTCCTACGTCAAGTTAAAACCAGTAACCTAAACTTTAGTGATGATGTTACCAAAATATACTATGCTCAGGATGCGAGTCTTGATTGTTTGGATAAAGGATGAGCACACGTTCACTTACATACTTACTCCTCCAGAGTTTATGAAATTGATAATTGATGATAAAAGTCTTAACACCTATAAGAGTAGTTATTTTTTTATGAGATTTAGAGAATTTAAATAATAAAATCAATATTTTTTTATAAGAAATTATAATAAATAAGGGAATGAGATTTAAATTCAAGAACATAAGTTTTTGTTCTTATTTATGTATGATAAATGCTATGAAAATAATAATATAAATACCTTAAAGAATATGAAAAGTGTGAACCCTTTATCTTATGAGGATATTTATAGCCCCTGAATTATTTTATTTTGTTAAAGGGGTGGACTCATGAAAATGTAGATGAGAAGAAACATCTTTTACATAATATTAATGTTGATAAAAATAACCCTTAAAAGAAATGCAAAGGATTCGTAATAGATTTTATGTATTATTTTCTACACAACATTAATGCTGATGAGAATAGCTTTTGATTAACATTAATAATGGTTGGACTAAGATAGGCTTTTAAAAGACTTTTATATGTCCTGTAGTAAATAGAAATGATCATCCTAAATTTTTAACATTTTATGTTAAGGACAATAAAGTAGCCTTGTGACCTATCATGGGGCCTATAAAGACTTTCAATTCCTAATATATTCAGACTTGGATTGATTTCAAACCCAAGGATGTTGGGTCTGGCATCCTGCCAGACCCACAAGGATGCCAGACCCACAAGCACTTGGACTCAACACGTAGTTGGGTTAGACCCCAAACACTTGAGCTCTGCGTGTAGTTAATCCTAAGAGTGTTGAGCTCATATTTAGCCAAACTCACACACACTTGGGCTCAGTGTGTTGTTGAGCCCGAGAACATTTAGGTCTAGAGTTTTGTCAGACCCCAAGTACTTAGACTCAAAATATAGCTAAGCCCAAGGATATTGAGTCTGGCATCTTGTCAGACTCGCAAGCACTTAGGATCAATGCGTAGCTTAACCCAAGAGTGTTGGGTTTGGCACTGCGCACCCTCTTCCTCTCTGACCAATATTAAATTGACGACCTAATGAAAAACATTAAAGTAAAAGAGTAGTCTATAATTTTCTCTTGGTTGTGATAAAATCCTAGGGAGGAGAAATATACTTTGAGCTTCTCAAAAGCTTTTTGACATTCTAGTGTGCATTCAAAGTTTGTAATATTTTTTAAGATTTTAAAGAAAGGCAGGCTTTGTTCCCCCAACCTAGATATGAATCTATTCAGGGCAACCAATCTTCATGTGAGATGCTAAACATCTTTAATCTTCTGAGGAGTCACATCCAAGATTTTATAAATCTCTTCAGGGTTAGGTTCTATTCCCTTGCTACTTACTAGGAAACTTAGAAATTTTCCTCATCTGATGACAAATACACACTTCGCAGGATTAAACTTCATCTTACAACCGTCGAGGACATAAGAAACCTTTTTCGAGTCCTTTAGATGGTCAGAAGTCATCCTTTTTACTAACATATCATCCACATAAGCTTCCATTTCTTTCTAATTTGATGCTTAAATACTTTGTTGACCATCTGCTAGTATATAGCCTCTATATTTTTAAGGTTGAATGGAATTGCATGGTAGTAAAAGGTTCCTCTTTCTATGATGAAAGACATCTTCTCCTCATCTTTTAGATGAATAAGGATTTTATAGTACTTAAATTAGCATCCAAAGAGCTTAAGAACTCAAAATCAACTGTGGAATTCATCAATTTATCAATCTTTGGGAGAGGGAAATATCCTTTAGACATGCCTTGTTCAGGTCAGTGAAGTCCATATATATTCTCCACTTTTCAATGCTTTTCTTCACCATTACCATATTATCTAGCTAATCCGGATAAATGACTTCATGGATGAACTCAATCATCAACAATTTATCCATTTCTATATTTATTGCCTACTATTTCCCCCCTAAAATTCCTCTTTTTCTATCAAAAAGGGTAGGTTAGGTTAACCTAAAGTTTATAAACAACTATTTTTGGATTGATTTCTATGCTTTTTTCATAACTTTTTTTTACCTTCAACAGACTTCGATCAAGTATAGCATACAAGTCCTTCTATATAAAGTATTCCCTTACTCCACTTATCAACGCGTTTGAGGCTATTGCCTTAATTAATTCTTCCATTTTGAACATCTATCCATTGAACCTCTTTAAATATGCTTGAGTAGATTCCTTTTTTGATTGAGTAACATCAAAGTGTTCAACAGAGCTCCTCTTGGCGGGTATACTGGTACTAAATCATGACACAAGTTTGGCACAGAGATTATTGAAACCTAGAATAGACCCTGGCTCTATATTATTATACCAGCCTTGTGCTAACTCTCTAAAGGTTGGAAGGAGTATTTTGTACATATCATCACATTCTTAGATGGTTAGCTCAAGGTTTCTATGTGCATTTTGAACATGTTTTCGTGGATCTGTCACACCATTATAGTTGTCCAAGGTCATCTTTGTAGAGATGTAGTCCTTGAGGATATGGGTATATAAGATTCTTCTAGTTAAAGGAGATCATTTAATCTCATGAGGGTTGTAAGTCTCATCCTGGAGGTATTGACCAACTATACTTCTCCCAGATTTTTTTCTAACAGGCTTCGAGAAGCTGAAGGATTCTTGCATGGAATGACAGGATTGATAAATGATTTTTTTTCTTGCAGTGGCAAGATAGATTATGTTTAGAGTGAATGCTGATTGGAAGAGTTTCACGTCGATAGGAATGACATTTAGGGGGGATAAAGGTTGTCATAATGGAAAGCTCTCCAAGTCGTTTAGTCCAGCCTTTTCAGGAGACAATTGTCTCCTAACTGAGGGGGCAATTTATGGTTGAGAAGTTGGGATCGAAGGAGCTATATCGTGTGCCGAGACTTGCTAAGGTGGTAAGGTTTTGTGTTGTCCTTGAGTTGCCAATACAGCTTGAGAAAGGGTTTGTACCTAATGGATGAGTTGCTGCATCTTTGTTGGCGTAGACATGTCTACTATTGTAGAGAGTTTCGTGACATGTCTCACCCTAGGAGTATCTTGATTATTTGTTGTTAATAGCGATAAGGGATGTCAAAAAACCAGCTCTATAAGAATAATTGATGGCTTTTTTATTAGTTTTTCATAAATAACACCAATTGATGATGTTCTTAAAATCCATTATGCTTAGGGATGAGAATCTTGAATGTATGGATAAAGGATGATCACACGTTCATTTTCATGCTTTCCTCTAGAGTTCATAAAATTGATAGTTGGTGATAAAAGTCCTGACACCTCCAAAGACAATCCTATTTATAAGATTTAAGAACCATCTGATGATAAAGTCAATAATTTTTTATAAAGGATTGCAATACATGATGGGATGAGCTTTAAATTGAAGAACAAAAGTGTTTATTCTTATTTATGTATAATAAATGCTTTGAAAATAAAAGTATATATACTTTAGAGAATAGAAAAAGTATGAACCCTTTACTTGGATGAATTCAAGGATATTTATAACCTCTGAAATATTTTATTTTGTTGAAGGGGTGGAGTCATTTCCTCTTGAAAACATAGATGAGAAGAAATATCTCTTACACAACATTATTGTTGATGGAAATAACCCTAACATCAATATTAAAAGGATCAGTGGTAGATTTTATATTTATTTTATATGCAACATTAATGTTGATGATAGTAGCCCTTTATCAATATTAATGATGATTGGATAAAAATAGGCTTCTCAAATACTTTTATATGCCTAGGAGTATAAAGAAATAACTACCCTGAATTCTTAATATTTTGTGTTAAGGACAATAAAATAGCCTTATGACCTGGTATGAGGCCTATAAAGACTTTTAATTCCTGGAATATTCAGACCTTGACTGATTTCAAACCCAAGGATGTCGATGCAAGACCCACAAGCACTTGGGATTAGCGCGTAGCTGGATCCAAGGGTATTGGGTCTAGCAACGCGCTGAGCCCAGGTGTATGTGTGTCTGGCATCTTACCAAACCCATATGCACTTGGGCTCAGCGAGTAGCTGACCCCAAGGGTGTCTAGGTCTAATGTCTTATCAAATCTCATGTACTTGAACTCAATATGTAGTTAAGCCCAACGGTGTTGGGTTCGACATCTTAGCAGACTCACGAATATTTAGGCTCCGTACATAGCTGAGCCAAAGAAAATGGCTCTGGCATCTTGCCACACCTTCAAGCACTTAGATTCTGTGCGTAACTGAATCCAAAAACGTTGTGTCTGAAAGCAAGTCTGACCTATGTCATCTGAGTTTAGTACTCTGTCAAACCCGAGTATATTAAGTTGGTACCCTCCCTTTAGCCCTTTTCTAGATGAGGTGTTTAAACAAACGGATAGGATATTGAATTTACTGATCCATCAATTAGGTTGAGTAATTTTTTTTAACATTTTGTCATTTTCATTTCCATGTTACATATATTCCACGACAGAAAAACGTTGAGTACTTTTGTTGTATGTGTATGCAGGCCAAAAAGGGTGCGGACACACCGGCACATGCCTTTCTTCGCTTTAAAGGGAAGTCGGAAATTTCAGGTCCACCTTCATCTGAAGCCACCGACTTTTGTATTTGATTAGCTTGTTAATCTCTTCATTTTGTTTGCACAACAATCAAAGAATCATTTAATAATTGCTTTATTTTGGTTACAAGGACCTATCTTATCATATAAAGTTTATTTTCTGTCATTCCTAAGCATTTCAAAATTTGCAAACAAATTCATAAATAGTAACTCTCAATAAAAATAACTGGTATGATTTAGACTTTGATTAGGAAAGCAAGAACTTGTTTTCTTGATGTAATTTCCCGTATTTGTCTTTTTGAATAATTGAGGTGCGTGGGGGCACCAAACCTTGAGCTTTTTTTCTCACTGGAGATGTGGATTCTCTAGATCAGCGTAGGGTTCAAAATATGTTTCTAGAGTAGGTAAAACAACGCAGGCTTTCTACAGAACGCCTTTCAGGAAAGAAACTAGAAGAAAAAATCCACATTCATCTTTTGATTGCAAGATGGCTTACTGCAAACCGAAAGCAATGATTTGCTGTAAATTGTTCTTGATTGCAAACTTAATTTTCTACTCTTAATGAGGTCATTAAGTTAATATTAAACCTTAGCGTGCTTTCTAATTCTGTGTTTTTGGCATTGTTTATTCAGAGAATATGCAGGATTGAATGTTCACCTTGTCCAGTTGGAGGAAAATGATACATCAGTTGCCCTTTTTTTTATTTCCATTCAAAATTATAAGATTCTGTTGTATATATTCCCATTAAAATTTTCAAGCCAAATGGATCGAATAAGACCCATCAATTAGCAAAACGTGATGAGAGTGACCAAACAAATGATCGTAACCATTCTTCACTATGCTGATGGAATATTGAAATTGAATTTATAATGGGAGATCAACAGTGGAAGCTTCTTCTTGGAGCCTAGTATTCATATATCTTGAATTCATGTGACGAGTTCTGGAGTTTCAGGCTTGGACAACATGACAACTGATGTTCTTACAACAAGTATGACAAAAATTGCCATCATTCTGTGATGATTAGTAGCTATTACTTCTATACAAAGAGTGTCACAGTTGAACCAGTGAATCTAATTGTGTAGGGGACCAAAAACCGGACCATTGCAGTCTAACTTTGCTGGGTTGTTTATCCACCCCAAAAATCAAACTAGTGCTGCAATAAATTTACGAGTTGGTGGTGCCACTGTGTGAGGTTCGAGGCTTATATTATATATACACTTACAAGGAAGATTTCAGATTGCTCTGACAAGATTCGCAGGAATGGTTC
Organism: Populus nigra; assembly: GCF_951802175.1. Taxonomy (NCBI): domain Eukaryota; kingdom Viridiplantae; phylum Streptophyta; class Magnoliopsida; order Malpighiales; family Salicaceae; genus Populus; species Populus nigra. The sequence continues at coordinate 12,138,868 of NC_084864.1, read as the reverse complement.
ATGTTCCCTAGACTTCTGTTATGTGGAAGGATAGTTTGGATTCATGTGACTATTATTATATATGTCTGTATGCATATGTGTAAGTGAATCTTGAGGTGATTTTTAGTGGGGCAAAGCTTACACAGTTGAAAGGAAAGAAAGGAAAGAAAATCAAGGATGGTTTGGATTCATATATATGTTATACAGGCTATTGGATTTGAATTTAGTGGGTATTTCTGCTATTTTTATTCAAATCCAACATTCCTATTTGCCACTAAAATTCTAGATTTCAGGCTATTTTAACACTTATCTCATCACAATTGCATGTAATGCATGCAGTGCGGTAATTACACATTAGCATCGTTCGGCCATTGGCCTCCAAAAAGTTTAGCATGCATACATGAACCAAATTTCATCTTTTGAAAATTGTGGATAATACCATGAGAAATTTGAAACTTCTCTTCAACTATTTCTTACAAGAAATATCTCTTCGACTGTACAATACTAGCTACTTTACAAGGCCGAGAAATGATTTGAACTTCTACTCTTCTCTTTCAAATGAAAAGAATCAGAATTTTCTCTAAAGACGAGTACAAAGAGAGGGGGGGGGGGGGGGGGTGTGCTATTATTGTTCCACAGGCAACACATTGTAAAAAGAAGAGCATGGGACCATGGAACCAAATAATTTCGTGGGCAGGAGGGACTAGAAGAGGTCCTGTAAAGCAAGTTTCTAGACTTTGGGGGTTCTTTTGTAGCTGTTAAAAAAAGGTCCTGTAAACCAAATAATTCCATCCATGGCAAGTGAAAAAAAGAAGAAATGATGGGACCCTAGTGTTTCCTAATATTTGCTTTCCCTCCACCATGCTATTGATATTGGTACCATTACTGTCTTTCATCTTGTGAACGTTTTACTTTCACTTTCCTGTCAATGATCCACCCTCCTTCATGTCCCAAAAGAGATACAAATATCACTTGAATATTTTTTTCCCCTCACCTTCCTTCAATCTGGCCGACAAGAACACAAGAATAATGGCCACCATGTATTAGGGCGTGTACTTTTTGATGGACTTCATATTCGCTGAAATAAACTTGAACTGTTAAAGAGATGTAATAACTAATGTTCTTTTGTATGCTGCTGGGGAGAGTGAGAGGAATCATGTGGTTGGGGCCTTGCTCATAGCTTGAATCCTTGAATAAGGGAGTTTACACTGGACATCTAGCTAGCTACTTGCGCTTTTGAATTGAGAACTAACTAGGAAATCACAAGGCCATGTGTGAGCTCTGATCTTCACCCTCCTCATCTCCCTTTCTTTCACTTTCATTGGCTCTCTGTTTGAATATTGGGGTATGCATTGATAATAATCTTCTTTTTAAGAAAAGTGCTAATTCATTCTAAAGCTTTAAAGGAAGGCCAGACCAGTGGCTCTCCACTTGGGGTCGCACGAATGATGCCCGCTGTCCCTTGGAAAGCTTTTTTCAAATCATCACGCACATTACAAGTAGTATTATTGAGAAAAAAGAATTGCTGCCACTATTATGAACAATCTACAAAAGTTATTAAGACGTTTGAAAAACTTTTGATATCACCAACTAAGCTAATGGTACTTCAAATGAGCTTTTTCTGATCATCAGCCATTGGATCCCACGATGCAGCATGCATGGTCAACCTTTTATACGGTTCTTTGATGAGAAATGACCCTCTATTACAGTGGACAAGCTGAGAAGACTATCAGGCAGAGGGTTGTGAGATATGGGGACATCAAGATGGGGTCTCTAGGGATTTCTGAACTTTGGTTTGAACGGCCTGAAAATCTCAACTTCTGCTGGATTGCCACTGTCTTAGGGCATATACCAATGTGGGTTTGTACTTACTATTAATAATCAACAACGTAGAAGTAAATGGATCTTCCCTCCTCCATTAAAGCCTCAACAACTTAGCCGAGCATAATTATTTCTTACTCATTTAACTAATCTGGAAGTGCTCACTGCTGCCACAGTGATATCATATTTAGATAATAAGTGTTTTTTAAAATATTTTTTATTTAATATTTTAACATACACGTTAACACAACATCACTACATAGGTATATATAAATAACAATATTAAAGGATAACTCAATTAATTAAATTTTAAATTTGTTTTTTTACAATCACGAGTTGGAGTTTTTTCAGAATTACTAAAAATATATATAATTATTAATTTCAGAATTTGTAAAAATTAATTGAAGTAAATACCAACTAACTCAAACATCCAATAATATATATATATATATATATATATATATATATATATATATATATATATATTATTCCCACTTCCTGCCCTTATTTTACATGTACCCTAGTGATCTCCTCCGCTCTTGTCATCTTGCAATTATACGAGACGCTGGGACCACTTTGAAAACCAATCACAGTAAGACATGTGGCATGAAAGTATAAAGGCTTGCCACTTGTCAAGATCCTAGCTACTAGGCTGTAGAGTTCCATGCCACACCAGCACTGTGGTGCTGTGACCTTATTATTATCGTTAGTTTTCCAAGGACAAACGAAGCAGTGAAGACATGCAATGAAGACAAAAGAAGGGGAAAACTAAACCTTGGATAATTGGAATCAAAATCTAAGGAGGGAGCCCTTCCTTTATAATAAATTTGTTTAGGGAAAGAGACAATTATATATATATATATATATATATATATATATATATATATATATATATTGCCCTTCATGCTGTAATCTTTTTGGTCCCTAATCTCTGGACATATTTGTCATTTTATGACATTAAATTGCTACAATCTTTAATTTCTTCTGCATTCTTGGTCAAATTCCAGTTTCTTTTTTCGTGCTATGATTGCCTGGGTCGTCGTCTTGGCCTTCCTAATTATCCAATATTGTCTAGACTGCCTAAATTTTGTCTGGATTCAAGTTATTTCACCCTCACATGAGCTCAAAAATCACTCGTGAGTACTGTTTTATTTTTTAATTTGGCTATCATTAGATGTTCAATTAATCCTGTTCAGATAAATATTTGTTGTCTTTATCTTCTATAATGGTCGATTAGTCCAAAACTAAATGCAATCTCAGCCAACATACAATTCAAAGCACATCTTATGGTTGCTAGCTAGAATCTTTGTATTCGCCTGAAATTTATGACAATTAAAATCAAAAGAAAGCCAAAACTATAGGGAGATTCACTGTACACCTGCACATATTCCACGATTCATTAACTAGATGGTATAATTATTATTTTTCTCTTTCCAAAAAAAAATTGAATGGCCTTTATTTTAGGGGTATTTTGGTCTTTTTCAAGGCTTATCGATCATTATCATAATATTCTTTTCATTCTGTAAAGCACGATAAAATTATTAATTTACCCTTTAAAAAAATTAAAACTGACATGTTTGGTCTTTTTTATTTTTTCATATTGTAATGCACAATACAATGACTTAGTCGCTATTAAAAGTGAAATTTTTAAAACTTGTATTTAAGGGTTTTTTCTCCTTTTATTATGGCCTTTTTGTTATCATTAACATGAACGAGGACAGTTTGTTTTTTGCTAAAAATAAAATATTATTTAAATGACAAAGTGGCTAGCGCGTATAGCACACACACTAGTGGGAGATACTTATGATCTTTTGGTGGTGCATGCAGCTTCTCTTGGCAGCCAAAATCTCCCTTCCATTAGTCGTTGGAATCATCACAACATCTTTTTTTGTACTGGAGTTGCACGTGTTAGGGAGGTGAGATGGTTTGTCCTTGGTGGTCTCTTTTCTTTTTTCCCCCTCTCTTGTCTCTTTTTTTCCTTTGAAATTCTTACTGGCCATTCAAAAACTCGGAGTTTTCCTTATAGCTATTTATATTTCAATTTTGATCATTATTTTTTTTTATTTCTAATTCTTATTCTTAACCCTCTTGTAATTTTTTTATTTATTTTTAATTTCATCCTTTAAACTCAATCTATGATATTTTTTTCAATATGGTCCTCATTTTTTCAATTTCACCCTTTAATAAAAAAAATTATTGATGTCCTCTAATTTGTTTTTTATTTATATTTTGATCCTCATTGTTTTTATTGCTATTTTTGGTTTTGGATCCTTTTGTATAATTTTTTTTTTAATTTTATCATTTAATATTTGATTGCTTAAGGATTGAGTTTTGTGATTTTTTTTCATATATGGTGTTTTTAGTCTAATGACCCGGGTTATAAGTTTGAAAAGTTAACACAGGTTAACATCAATTTCTTTTACTTATTTTCTTTTACGATTTCATCATTCGATATTGGCTTTTTAAAAAAGAATTGCTTTGTGATTTTCTTTGTTTTCTTTTCTATCAGATTATCCCGATCTCATGACCTGGGTTGTAGGTTTGCATGCTAACTTGGGTTAGCTTGCCATTTATTGCTTAGGTTATAGGTTTGTAATGCTAACTCAGGTAAACTCGAGCTCTTATTTTGTTTTTTTTAATCTAATTTTGTCCTACGTATTTAATTGACTAAGAATTAAATTATATTTATTAAAAAAAAGTTTTTTCCCATATCATTATGATCATTTTTTTTATTTAACCTATCTATTATTGTTTATTTTTTTAATTATTTGATTAAAATAAAACTAATTTATTTAATCTACTTGGTTTTATTTTATTTTATTTATAAAATAAAAAAAATAACCCCGCCTCTCGCTAGCAGCTACACATCTAATGAGAGCTAAATGCCACTAGACATTATTTATTCGGCCAAGTGCTTAATTTGATGCATGTGACATTGACATATGACAAATTTCGATACTTATGGCACAATCAAATACATGACAGCCCCTTTTCTTACCAGAAGCAACAACAACGACCACATTAATTAAGGCTTCTTCTAGGGCTGAAAATCAGCTTGTTTTGGATGTGGGTTTTTAATTAATCTGTCATAAGTTCACATAATTATTGCAACAAGACAGATGAACATGCTCAAAGTCTGGATTCCCAAATGATCACAGATCTCTAGCAGTCCTACAAAAGCCTTTAATTCCACCATTTTTACAAGCATGCTGTAATGCACGCAGCCAATGATGCTTTCTTCCTTCTTTCTTTCTTCTTTTGAACTGCTCATGCTCGATGATACCGTTATGTATCGAAGTGCTTTAGTAATTTGAGAGAGAGGAACGCGGTTGTTAATTTGATATATTTTAAAATAAAAATTTATTTGAAATTGCAACCATTATTATTTCATGTAAAAACACGCTATTATACTGCAGCTTTTGCTTTTAAAAGTTTTTCTTTTTGGGTTGGAACGACTGTCTGTCGAAGAAAAGAAGACTCTCTGTGTGTGACAGTTAGCTGGTAGTGGTTGGCTGTATGGAATCTATAAAAGCAATCCCCCAACATTTTACAGCACAAAAGTGACTACATATACAAACAATGGCAAGAGCATATAGTAATATAAAAATGTTTAATGCCAACAAAGATACTCATGGTGTCATGGTCCTAAGATAGTGGGTGACCAAATCCACCATCATCAATCTCGAGCCTCAAGTTTTTCTGCCTCGAGATCCTCACATTCTCAAAAAAATAAAGAGTAAAAGGTTAAAAATTAAAATTTAGAAAAATGGGGTTTGGGTCTTTTTGCTGTATGGCCAAACTCAAGAGAATGTTGGATTCCTCTGCCTCAAGCAATGCATTTTGATCTCATCACAGAGACACTACCTTTAGTGATAACCATGCACATCCTGGAAAAGTACACACAGACATGACAATAATCCTCATGTTGTTGTATTTTTTTTTGGTACAAAGTAGTACAACAACAACAACATATGCATAACCTATCTCCATGTCTATAACAAGAAGACTGATGACTCACAAACCCAGAAAGAATTTTGATTCACTCTATGCATACAGATAATTTAAACTATCTTAATATTTTGTAATTATTATAATTTTCATGCCTAGTTGCCTTTTGTTTGTCACTACTGTGGCGAGTAATATAAAATTCACAGCTACAGGTAAAAAATATGCTTTCTGGGGCAATGCATGATTAACTCAGAAATGGGAATTTCCAATTCTCTCCTTGGATTAAGAATATTGCCTAGATTTATTTACTTTTGGTGCTTTTAAGATTAAGTCCGTATACAATATAGTATGGCTATATATATTATTCTTTTCTTTAACCTATACTGACTAAATGACAGGCATGCTAATGCTAGTTCCCTTTATTATACAGCCAAAACATTGGTTCTTTTCTTGGGTCTGACACAGAAAAGATTTTGGTGAATGGATTTCTGGCCTGTAAGGCAAGACGTGGGTTCAAATCTAAGTATTACGTTATACAAAAGTAATCCATTTCAAAGGTGATTTCTCTAGTAGCTAAAACAGTTGCCATTTGCAGAAAAATTTAGCATTTCTTGTTTTGTTCTGTGGTTCTTGTACACTTCATGACTGCAATGGCAATGAGGAGAAGAGAAGTTGGTCTCTATTTTGTGGCTTGCTTGTGGCTTCTGACTACTGTAAATGGATTGCTGACTCCTAAAGGAGTAAACTATGAAGGTAACTTCAAAATTCTTTCCTTTCCCTTGGCTTCAAATTAATATGAAGAAAAATGGAAGGCCTTTTCTGACATGGGTGTTCATTTTTCAGTTCAAGCTTTAATGGGAATAAAAGCTTCTTTAGATGACCCTCATGGGGTTCTTGAGAATTGGGATGGAGATGCTGTTGATCCATGTAGCTGGACTATGGTCACTTGCTCTTCTGAGAGTCTTGTCATCGGCCTGTAAGTCTTCTACAATCTCATATTTCATGGACAAAAATCTCAAAACATAGACTGCATGTCATGAAACCGATATGGATTGCTAGTAATTTAGGAACAAGAAATGATCATTTATTGAGGATGCTGAAATGGCCTTGTTGCAGGGGAACTCCTAGCCAGAATTTATCTGGAACTCTTTCTCCAACTATTGGCAACTTGACAAATCTTCAGACTGTGTAAGTATTCAAGAAACAAACGGACAGTTCTACAGTTTTGAAGAGAGAAAGTTCCTTCTATGTTACTTGTATTAAGTCTTAACATTTGGGATGTTACATGTATTTTCAGGCTCCTGCAGAGCAATAATATTACAGGACCAATTCCTGCGGAGATAGGAAAGCTCTCAAAGCTTCACACACTTGATCTTTCTAATAACTTCTTTACTGGGAAAATTCCTTCCTCTTTAGGCCATCTGAGGAATCTAGAATACATGTGAGCTTGAAATTTTGCAGTTACAATATTAAGCTCGAAGTACTTTGTTGTTGCATCCTAAAGAATCTCTCTCCTTTGGGTCTAATTTTGACTTGGGTTCTTTGATCTGGATTAGGAGGCTAAATAATAACAGTCTCTCTGGAGAATTCCCAATGTCATTGGCTAACATGACCCAGCTTGTGTTACTGTATGTCTCTTGATCCTATTCTTGTAAATCAAAGATTTATAACCTGATTAAAATGTGTTATTAAAAGATTTTTTGTCTGTGGATTTCAGTGACTTGTCATTCAATAACCTGAGTGGCCCTGTACCAAGATTTCCTACCAAAACATTCAGGTAAATCTCTCTCCTCTTCCTCTCTCTTTCTCTGAATAGTGAATTGGAAGGCCAACTTTAAATGAATCTTCTGTTGCATTTCTTATTCTTGCAGCATTTCTGGAAACCCTCTAATCTGTCCAACAGGTTCTGAACCAGAATGCTATGGGACAACCCTAATGCCAATATCCATGAACTTGAATAACACACCAAGTAAGGAAAATGGAATGTGCTATCCTAATTTAATAATTCGATTCACAATTTACAACTTGCTTTGGATTGATAATGATAGTAATCTCATCACATCTTTAGCAGCCCAACCTGCAGAAAGACCGAAGAGTCACCAAATAGCTCTTGCATTTGGCTCAAGCGTTGGTTCTGTCTCACTTCTTATTCTTGTGTTTGGATTATTTTTGTGGTGGAGACAAAGGAACAATCAACCTACATTTTTTGATGTTAAAGGTGTGTAACATATATAACCCTTTAATTTTACTAAATACTTGCTATGGTAGCTAATCTTATAGTAAATATGATGGTGCAATTCTGTGACTCGTCAGATCGCCAACACGAGGAAGTTTCTCTTGGAAACTTGAGGAAATTTCAGTTTAGAGAACTTCAGATTTCGACAAACAACTTCAGCAATAAGAACATACTAGGAAAAGGAGGTTTTGGCAATGTGTACAAAGGGATTCTCCATGATGGGACTGTTGTAGCTGTCAAGAGGCTTAAAGATGGCAGTGCCAGTGGAGGAGAGATTCAATTCCAAACAGAAGTTGAGATGATCAGCTTAGCAGTGCACCGGAACCTCCTTAGGCTCTATGGATTTTGTATGACACCAACAGAAAGACTTCTAGTTTATCCATACATGTCCAATGGCAGCGTCGCTTCACGTCTCAAAGGTAGTCGAGTTTGATTTCTATTGCTATGATTGTCAGTATCGTTAGCCTAAAATGGCAAAATGCATATTTTGAGTAGCTAAACTGATGATCCTGTATTATTTTTGGAAGGGAAACCAGTCTTGGATTGGGGCACCAGGAAGAGAATTGCCTTAGGAGCTGCGAGGGGACTATTGTACCTCCATGAGCAGTGTGATCCAAAGATAATCCACAGGGATGTTAAGGCTGCAAATATATTGCTTGATGATTATTGTGAAGCTGTGGTTGGTGATTTTGGGTTGGCAAAGCTTTTGGATCATCAAGATTCACATGTCACTACTGCCGTGAGAGGCACTGTCGGGCATATAGCACCTGAATATCTTTCAACTGGTCAATCCTCAGATAAAACAGATGTTTTTGGATTTGGTATCCTGCTTCTTGAATTAATCACAGGCCAAAGAGCACTAGAGTTTGGCAAGGCAGCCAATCAGAAAGGAGCCATGCTAGATTGGGTGATTACAATCTACTTTATATCAATTCTGCCTATAAATGCTTTAGAAATCTTTGCTCTATAGTCTGCAGTTCAGTTCTCTGATATCTGTTGATTATAATTGCAGGTAAAGAAGATTCATCAAGAGAAAAAGCTTGAAATGCTTGTAGACAAGGATCTAAAGGGAAATTATGATAGAATTGAGCTTGAGGAGATGGTACAAGTTGCCCTCTTGTGCACCCAATACCTTCCAAGCCAAAGACCTAAAATGTATGAAGTAGTTAAAATGCTTGAAGGAGATGGGCTAGCGGAAAGCTGGGAAGCTTCTCAAAGAGCAGAAGCAACCAAGTCCAAACCCCACGAGTTCTCCTCGTCAGATCGATATTCTGATCTCACCGATGACTCATCATTACTAGTCCAAGCAATGGAGCTCTCTGGCCCAAGGTGAATTTCCTTACAAAAATTCAATATATTTTCTCTTCTTTTTTTCTTCATTTAAAGAGATTTAGAATAATAGAAAATCATTATAGGTGAAGCTGTTTTGTGATAGTGTTTTCATGATTGAGGTTTCTTTTGATGTATAATAGTGGTATAATCTAGGCTCCAAAGGACTTGATGTTTTCATCAAATTGTACAGATCCTGTTTTGAGAAACTGACAGTACTTAAAAATCCTTTTATTTGTATTCCTACTGAGTGACAATTCTATGAGGATCCAATTTACTTTGAGAGCCAATGTGTTCGATATACTTAGACTTCAGTTTTCGCAATTCGAAGTGATCACATCTCCTGTAAAAATAATGCTCCTTAGCCTTGATGATCGTGGACTACTATTTTCTGAGCCAAATCATTGACTTCGAAATAATATGAGCAGTATGTGTTGGTGTGTCAAGAAGTGTTCTTCAGCTAAAACTTTGGTATAGTAGCAAGCAAACTAGAGAACAACAATTCTAAAGAGGATTAAGAAAGAAAAAAAACCTTTCTAGCCTACAAAAAAGTCCACGTCCTTTGTAGAAGTCGTAGCACTCCATGTCCGATTCTTTTGCCGAGAACAAAGATTGGATCAGTTCTGGAAATTTGCAAATACCTTCAAAAGTTTAACCTTCTAAATGGCAAATAACATTGCAGAAGCTCCCACAGACGAAGCGTAAAAAATGGAACAATCGCATGAAATGCTTGGTCAGTTTAGGATGATAAAAAGGTTTATGGTGTTCTACTTCAGAAAAATCACACGAAGACTCGCCATAATTGGCAAGCCATTCAGGTTTCACCCCTTTTTGGTCCATGAATGTATGGCCATTTTGTATGCAGCAATTCAGAGCACACTAAAAACTCAGGAGCTGCATGATAAAGAGAGGACCGACGGTTGAGAAATACAATTTCATCAACCATGCAAGCTTGATACCGAACTGCCTTTGCTTTCCTATGTCCTTCCATTGACCTTGAATTTCCTCTGATGCGTTTGGCAACCCTATCTATCCAGCCAGCACAGAGAGCTTCACGTTAGACCCTTCCTCGTTGTCTTTTAGATTCTTTTCGAAGAGCTCTCACGGGACAAATCCCTCCAAGCTTGCTCTAGATCCTCCATGGTTCCATGAGTCCATAATTAATCCTACTCAGACAAATTTACATCTTTTATAAAGTCTACTCGAAGAAGTATATGTAGCAGATTTTCGGTCCATCTCAAACTCCTCCAAAACACATGAGAAAAGGATTAGGCAAGCTTCGCTGCTGCAGCTGTTGCAACTGCATGTCCTAGAGTAACAGTTGGTCTCGCATGATTTTTCTTATTCTGTTTCCTCATCATTTGGATAACAGTAAGGAGAAATCGAGAGTGGCGAGGACTCATGGGATAACGAATCATGGCCTTTCCCAGGAGTGTCGGTTTTCCTGTGCAATCAAGTGCTTGCAGAGCCTTCAAGCAATGGTCTGCTTCTTCCACAGCAGCAGTTGTTGGAGTTCGAAATGGGAAATTCTCCACCTTGATTGCGTAAAATAATAATAATTAAAAAATGAAACAGGTTAGTTGAACAAGTGGATAGAAGAAATTTGTGCATGGCTATGATGATGATGAAAAAAACATAAGGGCTGTCCGTTTGAGGCCCAAACTTAAAGCAATCTGTCCCCTTTTTGCACAGAGGCGCTGTCCGTTAAATTTTTGGCCGGCGACAACAAATCATCAAGCGGACTGCTCTCCGGTTCAAGTAGACTCAAACCAACAATCCTCAGACCGAATCCCAATTCCGTGCAAATTCCTAGAGGTCTAGCAATTGACACAGTTCACAATGCAAAATTAAGATATTTACACATGAATTGTCAATACAACATTACTTTTCTTGAGAAATGGTTATCTTCCATTAACCTATATTCTTAGAGTACATCAACTTTTCTTATTAATCACACATGAGCACTCTCTTTTTTTTTTTTTATCAATAGCACCGTTATTGGTTGAGAAATTTGTGAATTTTAAATATTGAAGGATTAATTTGAAAAAATAATATAAATTACATAAAAAAATCCAAAACAAAAAATAACAATTAAAAAATTATGGATCAAAATTAAAATATAAAATAAATATTATTTTTAATTAAAAGATGAAATTAAAAAGAAAAATTAATTGAACAAAATGAAAAAAAAAATCTGCCCATTGACATCAATTTTAGTTTTTTTTTTCCAATGATATTTTAATTTTTTTATTGTTCATTTAAAATGAAAAAAAAATATTTTTTTTGGTTAATTAATAACTAATATACCTTGTAAAAAAATTAAAATATTTTTAAAAACTAGTGTTAAGTTTTTTAAGTGAAGAAACAACACCGTGAAATCATCACTTCCAATAAATAGTGATTTCACTCGTGAGCCAAGTAAAAATGCCTCTCCAATTAGCTTTTCGTATTGTCACTGACACATTGTTAGAGCAAGCAAGCGTTGAGCTATAGAGAAACTTAGCTACATTTTCTTGGCCCAAATCCACTTTAAATCCATAGGTTCAATTGCTGTACCACACTAGTGTTATAAATGGGGGTAGGTTCTTCACCTTCTAGCATATTGTCGAAGTCTGATCTATCTCTGCCTTCCCCTTTCCCAGGTGTACATGTTCTTACCAGTAGAAATCATCTATCAAAACCCAACACTCAAAAAACTTATTTTGCAGACCATTCGTATTCACAACTAAGATGTATACCAGCAATATGCTGAGGAAAATATTACATTTCACAGTGGAAAATGCAGAACGCAACCAAAATCTCCTGGTTATAGCTCACAGAATTGACCTGTTCACTGTTAGCAAAATATTTTTACCTGCAATTAAAGGATCAAGAGCTGACATGCCTTAGCCCCTTCAGCATGAAAAGCCCACGTCCAAAATAACAAAAATGTACCTTGAACCAAGTCTGTAAATTTTGTATTCAAAGGAAAGATGACTATAACCAAGTTCAGAACCGTGGATAAGTTTAACTAGTTTAATAACCTTTACATTAAAATTTACAATGGAAAATGTGAAGAACACAACATCAACAGCAAACTTGGCAATGCCATCATGAGAAAAAAAACTTATAGAGCTAAACTAATAAACTTGACATGTTTTGAAGCTCGCTCAACTTCCTGCAAGAATGATTCAGAAATTCTCTCACCTTTGAATTTTACAATAGTCATTGACTCGAGCACCGGTGAATGAGCAAGTATGAGTCTGAGAAATTCCCACTCGATTCTTGTGCCAATAATGCCTCGGATCTTCACCACTTTGAGTTGGTTAAAATAAAAGTCACTCTGGAGCTGTGCTGTCACCAAATCCATGACAGGTTTGGAAATATCATCACATGGGTAAACCTAAGCATGCCAACAAGAGAATTCCTATAAGAATATCAATTTAAGTAACTCGATTTTCTATTCCATAGACTGAAAAATTGGTATATAAATGTTTACAATTATTTTGTCAAGTAACTCACAGTAACAAGAAGATCTTCCAAATTTGGGGAGCTTCTGAGTATAGAAATGGAAGCCGCTATGCCTTTTAAACTAGCAAATCTTATTTCTTTTAGTTCAAGGGCCAAGAGGCTGTTGAATGGAGCAGGGAGTCTTTCTGGCACATCTTTATTGGCAAGAAACTGGGAAAAAAATGCATGAGAAAACAACAGATAAGCTTAAAACTGTTTGTCCACTTCAAGTTCTAGAAAAAAAACAGAGAACTGCATACCTCAAGAAATTGATTGGATAAGCTTAGCCTGTTTATACCATGCAGATAACCAAAAACTCTGAATAAAGTGCAAACTTTCCCTTGTTCGGGAGGCTGACGTGTGATCCCCCCATTCATAGGTAACATACGAATATCAACACTGGCTAGAAGCAAGCTATCTCCCAGACAGATATCTTCAAATGCAGAATCTATTTTCACATATTTCAGGTTTGGGTTATATATCCTTACGCAAGCCAGATGATGAAGGTTCAACAGTGTCAGCTTCTCAAGAACAGGGCAGTTACGGATTAAATGTTCCAGTGTATCGCTTATTATGAAAACATGATTGAGCTGAAGGATTTTAAGGCAATCAAATCCTTTGAATGATGAAGGAAGCCTTAATATGCAACCATATAGCTCCAAGTGACTGAGTTTTGGACCACAGAAAACAGAATCAGGCAGCTTAAAATGCTTAATGACACTGAACTCCTGGATAATTAACTCCTTGATACCTTTCTCTGTTAAAAACCTTATCCATTGGTCTAAATCGGAATAGTTTGGACAGCAATAAGCCGCAAGCTTGAACTTCTCTATTGGTCCATTGTGATTGGAGTGAACATGATCGATGATTTTCCTAATCTCTATCCATCTGGATGTTTTGTCTGATATAGAATAGTGGATGCATTTATCATCCAAAATGAACTGTGAAAGATTAGTCCACTTATATCTCCACTTACTGGATAGTATACTAGTCCTTGCAGCATCTCTAAGAGGCAAGCACACAAGGATGGTATCCAATACATCCCATGGCAGATTGCTGATCCTATCAATCTCTAGTTGCTTTTCCGTCTCAGCAAGATTCTCATGTTTCTTCATTATCTTTTTTGTAAGTTCTTCAGCTAAATTTAACATATCTAACAATGAGCATGATAACCTGCAAAACACATGTGCATTAAAATCACCACAAACATAGCAACAAATAAAGCCAAACTGATTAGGTAACAGAAATATAATAAGAATGATAACATCACTATTAATAGGTAAATTATGAAGTTTAAACAGAAATAACTGATCTAAGCAGGAAAAAAACACCCTTCATTAAATCACATGTGCTAGCAGCTAGCATGCGCCTAGGAGGAAGCACGTGAAATTCACTTGGTTACATAAATAAATACTATATCAGTATCATCTATAGATTGTAGAATACATTCTCAACCAAGAGCTGTAAGTTGTAAGTGTAGATTAATAGAACAAAAATGAAAATTACTCAATTTGTATCAGCTAAAAACATAATCTTCCAAAGGCACGCGCGCGCGCGCGCACAAATTTATTTTAAAAAAAAATAAGAGATTTTTTACCTCCGAAAATGTCTAAATACTCACCGATAAAGTTGTATTGTATGTTTAACATCTCAGTGACAATAACCAACAATCATCATAACTATCTTCATAAAAAATTTATTTACATGTCATCTAGGGAAAAATAATGGCAGGAAATTGTAAGTGAGATCAATTGAGAAAGTCTTTGATCACATATATCTCTGCAGAAAAACAAAATCAAAAAATTCTTGAAACTCATGCCAGGACACATCTGAGCTGGTTTATCACATTTATCCTAATTAATAGGCTATTTCACCTAGCAATGTAATCTGTGATCCATAGAACCAAACCCGAAGTACCTTAAGTAATGAAAGCAGAAACATCACACTTAAAAAACACAAAGTAATTGCTGGTCAGGAGGACCAAACAAGGAAGAAACAAAACCCCTTTTTTTTAGGGGGGGGATTTAAAAAGAACTGAACAACCGGCAATCAATTAAAACCAATGCAGGGGATAAACAACTGATTTGCTTCACATCCCAGACATACATGCGTTGCATACATGTGTAGTATGTCAACATACAAACGCACAGCAATTGTATTACATCCATAGCTGGGATGCAACAATGGCAACAAGCACCTCTATCACTGGTGTTCTCCAATCAGTTCATAAGCACAGAGGAGATTCTTGGAGTTTCCATGTAATCGGTAAATTACTAAATGATGAGCAGATAAAGAGAAAATAAACATACCGCCTTTGTTGAATCGCATGGTTGCAAAATTCTTGAAACTCATACTAGGACACATCTGAGCTGGTTTATCACATTTATCCTAATTAAAATACCATTTTACCTCAACAATCCATAATCCATAAAACTAAACCCCAAAAAGGAATTTGAAACAACACACTTGCTGCATAAGGTAACTTCTCTCCATAGGGACCAAACAAGGAAAAAACATAACTCTTCGAGGGGTAATATAAAAAACAACCAAACAAGCGGCAGTCGATTTAGACCAACGCTGGGGACCATCACGCATTTTGCTTGGCATCCCAATAGTGCATGAATTGCATACATGTGTGGTGCATCAATGTATGAGACTGACCGCACCTGTATTAATGCATTACTGGTATGCAACTACCGCAACCAATACCATTATCACTGGTGTTCTCTTGCCAGTTCACAAGCATAGAGAAGCTTCATGGGGTTTCAAATTTATTGGCAAATCACTAAAAAGCGAGCAGATAAAAAGAAACAAATTCAGATTATTTTAGATTTCAGAGGAAAACCTAGATTGTTTGCCTTTTGGTTCTATTTATGCAAATGATCTTGTTACTTGAAACAAAGCAAAAATTTATGATAAAAACTCCAAATATCACAGCCCATTTATTTTCCTTCGTTTCCTTAACAAACAAACAGTCTTTCCTACAATTCTTCCACAAAATCAAATTCAAGCTCAAGCCAATTAAACAGATGATCAAAACACAAACTTTTAGCTTCCTTATCTATCAAAACTCAATACAACAGCGACACGATTTCATCTTACTAAATCAAGAAACTAAAATTTAGCCAATAAGCATATTTTTTTAACCATAAAACGAGAAGAGAAGAGAAGATTGAGATGTCACCCTTGTAAGAAGATGGTGACCGGAGATGGTGTCCACAGGATTGCAATAGCGTCCTTGTTTCTGTCTGTATGCCAGAGTGTGGACCCGTGTTCAAGAGAGGGGTTTTCCGTCTAAAAATATGGCATCGATCCAAAATTATAACAAGAGCTCAGGTTTTACTATGCATTGTCAACTGTAAACTACTATTTTGCCCTTAGTTCGCAAAATTATTTAGCTTTTTTGTTTCAAGAGAAATAGGTATTTTTTATGGAACCCATTAATCATTATAATAATAATTAGGGTTAAATAGTTTTTTTATAAAAAGTATTGTATCGTATAATTATTTTATTACTGTTGACGTCAAAATAACATTAAACTTTTAAATGAGTTTTTTTTTCTTTGATTTAATTTTAAATCAGTTAGATTACATCATTGCCTTTAAAAATTTTAAAAAAAATTACCTTTGATTTAGGGTTATTTTATCTTTTCCATTTGATTATTTGATAGTCATTGTATATCATTAAAACAAAAAAGATAATTTCATAAGTAAGAAAAAAAAATAAAAAAACAACCGGAAGCGGATGAACAATGTTTGTCAAGTTTAGACGGCCTACGCATCGCTTTTCAATGACCAAAACCTTACTTCCAAGGTTGTGACCAAAGCATCTTGGTCTCCCCTCCACGTACAAGCAGCGTGTGTGGTTTAATTGTTGTGGATTAGTATATGTGGCTTTTTGTTTTTTTTTTCTTTTTAATGCTGACCTTAAAAAAAATTAATTAAACCCTTAAGTTTGTTGTTCTTAAGATCTAGTCCCTATTCTCTTTAATATAATTTTTTATTTAAAATAATTTATGAAATTAAAAAAAAATCAATTTCACCCCAATATAATTTTTTATTTGTTAGATTTGATTCTTTCTTTTTATTACTATTTGTTTTATTTTATATGATTTTTAAAATTTTTTTTTTCTTACAATTTCATCATTCTTAAGTTTTTTTCCTATCAAATCAAATCCTTTTTTATTGTTATTTTTGACCTTGCAAGATTTTTTAGATTGATTTTTTTATTATTATTCCATCCTCCAACATTTAATTGACCGAGTGTTTAGCTTTTTAGTTCAGTCTAAATCTAAAATTTAACGGATTGTAGATTTAAGAGATTTACCTTGGTTTACGAAGTTGACACGAGCTTCCTTGGTTTTTTCTCATTTTTTAAGCTTTTTTGTTTTGTATATGCCCGATTAAAATAAAAAAACAAATAAAATGATAATAGAATAGTTAATTTAGAAATGAGGTTTTAAGGATTAAAACTTTTGAACGTGATTTATTTTTAAGAACATCAACAAGATAAGATAACTAGTTAAAAGAAAAACACCTAAATTTAAAAGAAAAGGTTTGTAAATCATAGTATATAGGTGATATAAATAAACTCTTGGCTTCTTAAAGAAGCCAAGAGTGGCCAGTTATCGGGGAGAAATTTCTTTAATTTTTCTTTAAAAATCCAAAGCAAATACTTGAAATAAAAGATCAGAAGAGTTTAGAAGGAGATTTATTTAGGAAAGCGAAGGAAAAACTATAGGAATGATTGCTTGAGAGGAGACGGTTTGGAGAAGAAAAGGAAGGAGGAGAGAGGGGAAGAAAAAAAACTTGTTTTCTTGTCATGTTCTTCCTAAGAAATTGTGGTTAAAAGGTGAGAATCCTAATCAAAGCTTAACTTAAAGTTTTAGCATGAATTTATGGGATTATGTATTGTTTTGCATTATAGAAAAATTTAATTATATGAATTGATTGTTTTAATGACTAATTTAATGCTTGAAACATGTTTATTAGAGTAAATAAATAATGGGTATAGTATCAATTTGAGGCAAAATGAAGAAAAAATCTTGCCTCCCTTATTAGTCATAGGTTCAGCCAAGGAAATATAATGGGAAGGGGAGAATAGTTTTCTAAATTGAAAAATAAATTGTAGTGTAGGTTGTTCTAGTACCTAACAATGATAAATTAATGCAAAAGGTTGAAGAAAAACAAAAGGGAACTTATGGTTCTTTTATTGCATATTTAAGCTACATTGGACCATAAAAAGGACGGGGAGGAAAATTATATAAAATGTGTGTGAAATCATAAATGAGTTGGTGGATAAAGAAAGAAATGAAATTATAAATTATAAATTTGATTAGTTATTCTTGGAAGTGAGAGACTAATAATATCAATGAGAGTTATTGATATTGGTATTACCTGAATTTGATTAGTTATTTCTAGAATTGAAAAACTAATGATATCAAGAAGAATCATTGATATTGACATTATTTGAATTTGATTAGTTAATGATAGTCATTGATGTTAGGATTACCTAAACTTGATTAGTTATTTCCGGAATTGAAAAATTAATCATATCAATGATAGTCATATTGGCATTAACTAAATTTGTTTAGTCATTCCTAAAATGGAAGACTAATGATATTAATAATAGGTATTGATATTGACATATTCTAATCTAATTATTTTCAAAATAATGATTAGAAATATCAATTTGAAATTGATATTAGCCCTACTTAGTAGGCCTATGTAATTGTAGAATTAATGGTATTGTGATGATTGATGTAACCAAGGAAATAGAAATCACATTAAATAAAAAGGAATTTATTTATAATATTAATTATATTTAACTATTCACTTGTTTATTTCTTAGATGATATATTAAATGTTGTATTTGATTTCAAGATCATTACAATCATGCTAGTAGTAGATTCACTTTACATCTTTTGATCATATAGACTATGCTTAATATTTGTATTTTGATTTGTAATATTATTTTATTTTAGTACGTAAACATAAATGTTCATCTTTTATTGTTGTAGTTACTTAAACTAAAATTTCTATAATATCTATATATGTTGAATATTATATTGAATTCTTAAGGATTGAATTTATTGCATTATATGACCTTATTTGATTTTTTTGAATGAATATAAATGATTGGAAAACATTATTTTATGTGATTTACGTTTCAGGAAAAAGGGATCAATGATTTAGTTTTTGTGTAGATGTTAAATAAGTGTAAGTTATAACTTGAAACCTCTTATTATAAAGGAAATTTTATCGAAAGTTCAATAGAAATTATGGCAGAGCATTAAATTTATATTAATATAAAAGAATTTATGTTTTTATTCTAGGAAAATTACTAAGATTGTTACATTTTTCATCCTGCAGCTTTTTATCATATTTTATTCACTTTTTATAAGATATTTTAGTTTTTTTAAAAATAACTCAAGTTAGCTCGTTTTTTTATCTTTATCAAATTTAGTTTTTTAAAGGATTTTTGTTTTTAAATTAAATTAAATTAATTAATTTCATTCTCCAACATTTAATTCTTCTAGTGTTGCACTTCTGGGTTAAGTTGGGGTTGAGAATTTAACAGATTGCAGCTTTAAAAGTTTAACCTAAGTTTACAAGGTTCATTTAAGCTTTCTTAGTTTTTTTCCCTTTTTTAATCTTTTTTTTTACGATTTCATCTTTCAAGATTCTTTTTATTCGCTTTCTATGAGATTTATCTTTATTTTTAAAATAACAATGATTGCCTCGAGTTTTTTTTTTTTTTTTTTTGTCTTTGTTAAGTTTAGCTTTTTTAAAAGGATTATAAAAAAATTAAATTAAATTTATTGATTTAATCCTCCATCATTTAATGTAGTGGGTGTTGAGCTTGTTAGTTTATTTCAGATCTATAATTTAACGGATTACGAGTTTGAAAGATTAATCTCGGTTTATACGGTTCACCTAGGTTTATTTGGTTTTTTTCTTTTTTTAAAATTTATTTTTTTTGTTTCATCCACTAATATTTTTGTTATTTTTTATTTGATTTCTATGGGATTTTTCTATGGTTATGAAAGTAACAAGAGTACATTTTGTAATTTTTTTTATTTGATATCTATGGGATTTTTCTGTGGTTTTGAAAGTAAAAGTAGTCAACTCAATTTTTTTTTATCTTTGTTGAATCTAGCTTTTTAGAAAGGAATTTTTTTTTAATTAAATTAAATTATTTGCATGAGAGTAAGCATGAAATGCTCGATTCATATTGTTTTATTTTTGTTTGTTTTCTAGATTACTACTTTAACAGCATGTTCGACTTCTTTCAGTTACTAAATTTTTAGATTTTTTTTATTTTTTTTTAAACATTGATATTGCATGAACATTTTTTTTTACATTGACAAAAAATTAACTCAGCTAGCATCATAGAGTGACATTTATCTAGTACACCTCTTATCGATGTTTTATGTCCGAAAAATTATTATAATTTTGGAACTTGGTTGTATCCTTTTAAAAGAATCTATTTTCTTCCCTCACATATTATGTATTTTTCAAACTCATCCTAGACAAATTTTTTTTTTTTTACTTTCATCCTAATTTGATACGAATTTAGCTAATGTTGCCCCTCCATTAAGAACCACCATTTGTTTTTGCCTTCTTGGCTAGTGTTGTGGTTGAAGAAGCACAACATTGTCCACAATCGAACAAATTTGGAATGGAATTGATAAAATTAATTGATTTTTAGGATGAAACTATAAATAAGGTTAAACATTAGGGATTAAAATGGTGTTTCATTTATATCTTTTTAGTATGCGGATGTAAATCTAGCATCTTAATAACAATTATATATGGTAGTAAATTGATTGAGTGATAGCTTTTGCCTCTAATTTTAAGCTTCAAAATCTATAAATGATAATGATAAATAAGGCGGAAGAAAAATCAGTGATAATATTATATTATAATTATATCATAGCAAAAACTAATGTGGTCAAGGAATTCACTATACCAGTGACTCAGTGAGCAGTATGCTTTATTTTTAATTCCGTCAACAAACTTTATTTTTTACATTTAGTTTTTTTTTTCCTGCACAATTTCATGACAAAATTTTCAAAATTTGTTAGCTAGATATGAATTTTTTTTTAAATGAAAAAAGTATAAAACAAAATTTAGGAAAAAAAGTTTTTTTTCATTTAAGTCTCTTAATTCGAGCGATGAGAGATAAAGTTATCAATTTCTCCATTTTTAGGGATAGAACTCTTCATTTTTTATATCAATGGATTCTATTAGATGAGATGAGCTTGATGGTGGTGGTTTTTAACCTTGATCTTGTGTAAAAAAGTAGATAAGCATCAAGAGAGGAAATTATTTATCGATTTGATTTTGTATTTTTGGATTGTTTTGAGATGTTTTAGTGATTAAATTAGCTTGTTTTGGGTTCTAAGGGTATTTTTAAGGTATTTTGGTGAAAATTGATGTAAAAGTAGATTTTTAGGTCAAAACTCCCTCGATTTTTCAATCATCACAACGGTTGTTGAATTCCAAACAGCAACACGCGACATGTTGCTTGTTGATTTTTTAAAAAAAAAGAAGCAAACAGCGTGTTTCTGGTTAATCCAACATGTTGTTATTTCTTTAATTTTTTATTTTTTTTAAATTTATGAATTAATTTTTTTTTCATGTTGTATTGATTTAGAATTGAATTAGATAATTTAGTTTGATTTTCTTTCTATATGATAATCACGATATTATCAAACATCTTGACTTTGAGTTGATACTCAATTTTACATTAAAAAAATTGATTTTATTGCTAGTTAGAAATTGAAAATTCAGTACCAGTATTGACAATTAGGAAATAAATCAGGGTTTTTTCTTTTTTGATACTATCCATCCAACACCTTCTTTTTTTAAAAAAAAAACTTATAGAATTTTTTGAATTTTAATTTTGATCCCTTTTTAAAACTTTTATAATTTGATCCAAAACTTCATTTTATTTACATTTAAGCCTTTGAGATTAAGAGAGGAGAGAGAGACGTTGAAAAACAACGAAGAAAAAAAAATGATCGGTTGTCAAGATTTCTTTTCATAAAAAAAATATCATGGAGATTTTTTTTAATTTTTATATTGTTGAAAAAGTAAGAAATTTTTTTTTCATGTATTTTGTCAAAAAAAAAACCCAACTTATTTTTTTGCTCATATATTATTTATCTTTTGCTCATATATTATTTATCTTAACAGATGATGTGTTATTTTTCGTACACGGTTGACGAGACATCATTTATTTTGTTTTAAAAATAAAAAATAAAAGTGCAATGACATTTTGTCTGCTCTTGAGAGAGATAAAAAAAAACTAAGTCTACGTGCACTCACCATTCTTTTTTCCATTGGAACACATTGTGAAAGAAAAAAAGGCGTACCATGATGTTAAAATTACTGTCGATTTTACCATGATTCTTAGATGATGTTATAGGTTTTATGGGAATGTTAATAATTCTTTTCAAATACTATGTGCCTAATATGGAAAAGTAAAAAATAAAAGATTGTTGACAAATGTTCGTTGAAAATAATTTTTTTTCTTTAATCTTTTATTATTTCTTACAATATTTTATCACATTTGGTAATTTTTTTCCTCAATTACATACTAAATATTGAGATTTGTTTTTGAAAACCTACTTTTAAAATCATTATAAATTTTTATTTTTAAAAAAAAAATGCTTACAATATAACACACACACTTTCTTTCACACAATCAAGAGGGGCATTAATAAGAAAATAGAGTTTAGGTTGATAAAATATATTCTTCCTTGATAATTTTATTTATTGTCTTTCCTATAAATATATATTTTTATAATCATTTAAGTAAATACAAAATAGATTTCAAATAACATGGTTAATAAAATTGGTCAGGGTCATAATTCACGTTATGAATTGGGTGGATTAACTTGATTTAACACAGGTTTATCCAAAACATTATTTTTCAATATTTTTTATAAAACAAAACATTAAATCAACATCATTTTATTTTTTAACCCAAAAGATCAAACAAAGTTTTGGTTAAATTGACTTGGTCGGTATGTGAGCTAGGATTACACTAGACAAGATCCTACTTACTCACTTTACTTTGAAACCTGGCTTCATCTAAATGTTAAGTCTATGAATCACTATGAATCATCATGTTGATCTTATGAATTTGATTGAATTTAATAATATTGTCAAAAAAATATCTTCGCAGCAACATGCTTGCCACTGACTTGTGTATTACCTGCTTAAATTCACCAATATATAGGACATTCATAAATGTTAATATAGGTATATAAAAATATTTCTCATGATAAAATCATTTAATAATATATTTTTAACATTTATTTAAAGGAGTTTAAGATTTTTTATATTAAAAATTTTCTTGTTTAATCTTAACCCAAAACCATCACTTAAAGTAAAACAATAAACTAAACCAAGAATTCATTCATGATTAGAAATCAAATTATTTCAACTAAAGAAATACTTCAAGAGAATTGAGTTTGAAAGAGAAAAGGTTTTGAAAAGAAATTTATTTGATAGATTTGGATATAACAGACAAAGAGATATATATATATATATATATATATATATATATATATATATATATATATATATATATATATAAACAAGTAGACTCCACATAAATTGATTTGAATCAAATAGAACAAATGATCTAACCATCTTGTTCCTGGGGTCGGACCAGGCAAGAAAATAAACATCATGAAGAACTAGAAAAATCTTCAAGATTCAATCTCTCCGAGCTTATCCAACAAGATTTTCCGGCAAGTTCTTCCATGAAATGACATATCAAAATCAAACCTATCCATTTTCGAATGGCCGTATTTCTCTTTTCCTCTCCATTTCCACGCATCAAAATCAGAAGATCACAATGGATGTGATCAATCTTTTATGCATAACCAGACATTTTCCCTCAATGCTTATCGCCTACCACTACAAATTGGCAATTGCATGCTCAAAGCTGAGTTTTCAATTCAGTAATAAGCTTTGCCATGTCAATGGCTAGGCATATTCGCTGCCATACGTGCTCCTGAGGTAAGATGTATACAGACGTTATTTCCCCTCACTTTTACATGATGCATCACTCGATTCCCAAGGGCCTACTTCCCTTTTTTGGAAAACCTTAAAGTTAGGCCTCAAATGGCTGGCTATGCATATCATAATCAGATTCCCAAAACATTTTTTTTTGTCTTAATTGATCTCCAAAGTTTCCAATAATTCACAACAAAGTTTTTCATCCAAATGGGTAAAAAGTTTTTAAGAGATTACATTTAGATCTCACCAAAAAAGAATAGTTTTTTTATATACATAAACGTAAAATTTGGATACAAGCTATTAAAAATGTGAATGAAAGGACTCAATTGAGAATTTTCTGAACATTTGGGAATTACATTAAGACAGAAACGTTGTTTGGAAACTCAATTGAACATCCTTATAAAGTTTGGTTGGGAATTCGAGGCTTTGGCCTTGTATATACACAACCTAATTTGGTGTGGCAAATTATAGACAAGTTGTAATTTACTGTAAATTACAATAGTAAAATAATAAATTTACTTTTTTGGACAAAAAAATCAGGTTGCCAAGCAGTGATAAAAAAATATTTTTACAGGATTCATTGTTTATTCTAGAATTATCTAAGCCAACTGGTTATTTTATATTTTTTTACATAGTACATCAATTACATTGTCTTTAAATGCAAGAAAATATTTTACCTAGCCGGTGCTAGGGATAATTTGATATTTTAATATATAAAAAATTTTAAAAAAAAAGTGTATTGCATATAGAAAATAACTGTCAAGATAAGGAGGCGTGTTTGGCCTCATTCCACCACAAAAAATGATGTTATGTAGTGTTAATTGAAGCGGCATGGTGAGTGCTACATAGTGATGTGGTGAGTTGTCGACAATAAATAGATGGTGTGTTGCTAGCAACCATCTCTTTTCTCTTTCTTTCTCTCAAGTTTTGTGCCATGTCTTATCATTTTTTTTTTCTTATTATCAATTTCAATCATTAATCTTTTATATTTTTTTTCATTTGTTTTTAAGGTAATTCTGTTCTCATAACCCGAATTACGAGTTTTGAGGGTTAGCTTGAATTAACTTGAGTTATTTTTTTATATTTTTTTTATTTTTTTAATCATTTTCAACCATAAACATTTAGTTGGTTATTAATTATGCTTCATGATTTTTTTTTAATTTTCTCTTTATTAAATTATTTTAGTCTCACGATTTAGGTCATAAATTTGTCGGGTTAACCTTAGTTGACTTAAAGTGTTTTTTTTCATTTTCTTTGGAAAATTTTCTTTTTTGGTTTTGCCTTTTTTTTTTAACTTTCTCTGTATAAGTAATCATGTTCTTATTATTAATGTCATAAGTTTGATTGGTTAACTCAAGGTGTTTTTATTTGTCTTTTTTTAGTTTAATATCTTTTTTTTTCATCCTTAAATAGTTGATTTATTGTGAACTTAGTTTTTTTTTTTTTTTGCTTTTTATAGGAGTATCATGGTCTCATGATCTATGTCGCAGGTTTTTCAGGTTAACTAGAGTTCGTTTGGTTTAACTACTACTATAACAATTTCATGTTTTATTTTTTGAACAAGTTAAGAATTATTGATATCTAGTTTTCATCAAATGAAATAATTCTCTATAATGTAAGACTAATTTTAAAATTTGATAAAATGTTTTTTTCCCTTATGATATACACACTACGTGATTTAGAATGTTTGATTATGATTTTGGAGTAATTAAATTTAGAGTTGATGGATCCAAATAAAATGGACCAAAAAAATATGCCAAGATATGGAAAAAAAGACAACCCTTGAGCCCAGGCTTGGTAGCCTAAGCCCAATATACAGCAGGGGCCCAAGAAAAGTGGGCTTAGACGTGGTAGCCCAAGCCCAACTCTCTAAAGGGTATGGGCTTGGGCAAGAAGCTCGAGCCCATGTTGGGCATGCATAGTGTACTACACCCAAAATAGAGCACACCTTGTTGGGTGTGCACCCTAGCACCCTTGTGGGCTCGGGCTTCCATGCCTGAGACCAACATACTCAAGTTCAAGAGTACACCCCAAGCCCAATATGTTTGGGTCCAAGCAGCGCACCTGAATCAATTTTTCATCTATAATGAGCTCAAGTTCAACACTCACGATAAATTTTTCTGAAACCCTACACGGGTCACTCAATATTTTATACTGATCTAATACATATGTTTTTTTTAGTTAGAATACAATTCAAAATGTCACAAGAGTAAAATTACACTTCAGCTTCTCCTCTTAACAAAATGACAAGATTCATGGGTTATAAATACACCATAAATCCTTCAAGTCAAAGGTTTACAATTTCTTCATTCTTAATATTTTCAATATATGTATTTTCAGAGTTTATTTTTCTAAAATATCATTACATTTTATCTCTTTATAAAATTACTAATTTTACCATCAAAGAATCCTTATATTCATTAAAAAAAAGGTTTTACAAGTAACAACTATTGATCACATGGCTTCCCAGGTAATTACTTGCTATCGATTACCAACTTTTTAGGCTTTTTATATTAAATCACTAAACACTCTAACTAAAAAATGTTAAATCAGATTACTGAAAATAATAAATTAATTAATTATCCAACAAAATCATTCTTATTACTAAACATGTTGAATCTTTGAACTCATCAGGACTGGTTGTGTCTCTCTCACTCTCGTGAGCCCACATCTTAGTGTTGCTCAATCATGACAAGAAATTGACAAGGACACAGGGCAGCGAGTGGAGCTGAACAATCTGAGGCCAAGTACTAATGGTCAGGGCGAAGGACAGCAGCACATCATTCTTAGCAGCAAGTGATTGTGTGACTTTTCATGTGTGGACCCATAGGCCACGCATGAAGGGATCAGAATAGCTGTCTGTACATTCAACAAACATGTGGCGGAGGTGAATCCTAATCCGGTCACTGGTTACCTGGCTGTGTCTTATTGGCTCGAAGAATTTCCTCCAAGGTTTGTCTGAGTCAGCTTCTACTGTTTAGGTGAAGGACTTGTTTGGTTCGTCATCATAACTGCTTTGAAAAGAAAAACAAATGAAGCTTAGCTTTGATGAGAAACTGAAGTGTTGTGTGGACTGTGGACCATGCATAGTTTGGGCTACTTTTCATTAAGCGCACCAACAACAGGTTTTACTCTCAGAGAATGTTTGTCTTTACTATTTAAAAGTATTTTAAAAACAAATTATTTTTTAATTTTTTTTATTTTAAATTAATAAATTTTTAATGTTTTTAAATTATTTTGATATGCTGATGTCAAAAATAATTTTTTAAAAATAAAATAATATTATTTTGATGCATTTCTAAGTAAAAATCACTTTAAAAAATAACCGATGTTATACTCTCAAATACCCTTTTACTAGTTTGATGGGAAGCTCGCTTGTCAACGTCTAGTTTTATATATTTTTTAAAAAGATAAATGACATGTATTTTTTTATATAAAATATTAGGTTATGTGTTATTTTTTATTTGTACTTTGTAGAATGGTTTAGGTAGTCAAGGTTTTGGTTTTTTTAGTTAAAAATATTATTTTTCAACTTATTTTTTTTTTTTTACCCAAGATACTCAAAACCATATCATAAACTTTTTTATAGACTTAAAAAATCAAAAAAACAACTTAAAACCTTAAATAAAAAATCTTCTCATAGACAAATTTACCTTCTAAAATAAAAAAGAAAAAAGAAAAATAGTATCTAGATGAAACTTTAATTGTATATCAAATGGAATTAATTGACGTTAAAATTAATCATTTTTATAGTTGTAATTAGTGTAAATAATGATAATCTTTCTCTATACTATAATTTGACAACTCTCTTTCTCTTCTCTAGCAAAAAGAACTAAAAGTAAGAGACTAAAAATGAAGAAAATAAAGTTTAATATTAAAATTGAATTTTTAACAACTAAAATGACTGATCTTTTATATATTGAAAAGAAGAGGGATTAAATTGAACTCCCAAAAAAAATTCAAAGATGCCACTTATTTTACCTATTTTTTTATTTTGATCCTCTATTTTTTAATCTTCCCTTTCTTTAACAAATTAAAAGCAATTGAACTTTAATTTGGCTTTAAAAAAAGTAAATTGAAAGAAAAAAAATATTTGAAAACCAAAATGAAAAATAAAAAAATCCAAACTATTCCAATCCACGTAAAAAGCAAAAAGTTGATACAATAAAATCACCACAAGAATTAGTTTTTTTGTTAATTAACCAAAAGTACAGGGCAAGAGGAATTTTTTTTTTCATTGCTTATCTACCGGAAAAGATGCTATTCTCATCTCTACCATGTATTTGGTGTCTTTCTGAGTGGATCATTTGCAAAGTGTGATTGTTCATGCTTCTAAAATTCGAAAAATAATTAATAGCCAGCATTGGGTTATTATTTCATGACACACAAAAATAAATTCAATTGAAATTGAGAGAGACAACGTGTTTCTGTTTTTTTCATGTTTTTTAAAAATAAAAAATCACTAAATTATTCAAGAAATAAATTTATTATATATTTATATTCCTCCAACCAAACATATGTATATTTGTATTATTATTTCTATTCGTTTTGCATTTATCTTTTCTCTTAATCTACGTTATGTCTAATTCATCCCCACCTTGATTTTGTTCGATTACATAATATACCGACAAAGGGATTGTTTAAGGATCAATTTATCTTGTAGTTAAATCTTAAATTTCCAACCTAGAAAATATCAGATTTCTATGATCACAAGAATTCTTTTACTAATGCTTTTTTTCCCTTTTATTTTCTGTGAATTGCAATAAGCTAGCCGTTTAATACAAAATCTTGGCTGCCAAGTGGGTTTTAAGAGATTGGGAGACCTAAAAAGAGTTGTAGATAATTAAGTACTCAATGAATCTTAGAATAAACTAATTTAATCTGAAGATTGAATTAAAAAACAGAGGAAAAAACAGCAAAAGTACGACTGAATTGAAGTCTTCATGTGGAGGTAGCTTAGGACTTCATGTAACAAATATGCAATCCTCACACGGCAAATATTCTTTTTGAAGGCATAGAAAAGATAAATTTTTTTTATATGCTAAAGTTGTCATGGAAAACATTTTAAGGTTGTGCTTGTTTTTGCGGTTTAATTGTACTTTTAAATAAATTTATATTTTTTTTCTTCAAGTTATTTTTTTGGTGTTTTTAGATCGTTTTAATATACTGATGTTAAAAATAAAAAAAAATATTATTTGAATGTACTTTTTAATAAAAAATACTTTAAAAAATAAATTATACTACAATTGCAAACACGCTTGAGAAAACACTAATTTAGTATCTCAAAAGCTACACACGTAAAAAATAAACTAATTCTTTTAGAAAAATTACTACACAACAAGATTAAGAGTGTTATTCATTATAATAGTGTAATGATAAAATTATTCTCTGAACTATTAAACTTTTTAGCTAGGTTTTTAGGGTAAGTTGATTTTTTTACCATTAAAAAAAACTAATTCTCCTAAGAAAGTTATTGAACAACAAAACTCATATTATTTTTCATTATACTAGTGTAATGATGAAATTACCCCTTAACCATTAAACAATTGAACTAGGTATTGAAGTAAGATGGTCTTTTCACTATGACACAATTGTTTTTTACAAATTATATGAGGTTAGATTGATCATTTTGTCTTTTTTATATAGTAAAATTACTAATTTAACCTTGAAATAAAATAATGTAATGTCTACTATTCATGAAAATTTTTTGTCTTTTTTTAAAATAATGTAATTACTTTGATGTCCTTAAAGAAAAAAACCAATGTAACTCTTACCTAATAGCTTTTTAGTTATTTTACATTGGTTTTACTATAAATTTTAGGGGTACTCAAGGACATTCTTGTAATTAAATTTATTAAATATAATTTAAAAAACTTTTTTGGAATGAGCAAACATGTGGATGACCTTTATGTGTGGGATTGTCCGGCCACCAAACATTGCCTTCTAGGACGGCATTTGAAAGCTCTCAATACCTCTAAAACAATATGGTGGCACATGCCCTTAATGCATATTGAGTTTGATCTCAATAACCATTTCTTTTTCTTTTTTTTTTTATTTCACCTTGAATTTCACGTCAGCTTTGCAAAACAACAGACCAACCCCTACAATTTATTCCCCTTCATATTTGGTTCTTATCCTTTTGATTATTATTATTTTTTTATATTTTGAATAAGTCATGAAACTACAAATATTTTTCAATTTCACCTTCCTTTTATTTTTTAATGTTTTAAATTTGGTCCTCATTCTTCTAATTACTATATTTTTAATAAGCTATAAAATTACAATTATTTTTCCATTTCACCCCTTTTATTTTTTATCTTTCAAATTTGGTCTCCATTATTTTGTTTGGGATCTTTTTTAGTTTTTTTTTTTACAATTTCATCATCTATAAGTTTTTTTCCTTTCAAATTTGATTTTCATTCTTTTTATTGCTATTTGTTTTTCTTTGGTAAGTTTTTTAAATTGATATATTTTTTTATAGGATTAGTCTCACGTCCATGATTAGAGTTATCAATTTCAAAGGTTAATGTAGGTTGACTTTTCTTTGTCTTTTTTTTTTAAAAAAAAATTTAACATTTTTTTAAAATGATTTATTTTAATTTCATCATTTAACAATTAATTTATTTGAAATTTATCTTCCTATTATTTTTTTCTTTGTATTGGGTTATCTTGATCCTATGCTTATGATTACGGGGTTTGCGAGTTAACCCGTGTCAACTAATATTTGTTTTTTGTTGCTATGAGATTAATCCTAGGGTCATGACTATAGTCATCGGTTTCAAAGGTTAAAGTAAATTTATTTTTTTGGGCCTTTTTAAAAATTAAATTATTTGAATTTCATCCTTTAACATTTGATTTATTAGAAAATGATTTTCATATTTTTTTCTTCATTTTCTTTCTATTGGGTTATCCCGATCATTTTATTTTTTACAATTTCATCCTATATGAGTTTTTACTTCCTATCAAATTTGATCATTATTTTTTTTATTGCTATCTTTTTTTTTCTTTGGCCAGTTTTCTAAATTGATATTTTCATGATTTCACCATTCAAAATTAAATTGGTTGGGAATTAAGCTTTTTAATTGAACTCGGTTTAAGGATTTCATGATTTCCATGGTTATGGGATTTGCGAATTAATCCAGTTGACTCATATTCTTTTTCCATTGCTTTTATAAATTTTTTTTTTATTTTTATCAATAATTAAATTTCATGATATTATTTAATTTTTTTTTCAAATGCAATCACCTTGATATCACATGATTGAGTTAGAGATTTTGCAGACCCAAATGGGCTCAGATCGAATTTTTTTTTACCTTTTTTTTTTATTTTCATCGTTCATTTTCTAGAGATTAAGTTTCACCTTTTTCCTTTTTATTTTTTTATGGAGTTATTATATTCTCATTTGATTTATTAAGAATTATTCTTCAAACTTTTTTCCCCATGTTTCTTTCTATGAGATTATCCCAATATTATGTTCACTACAACAAATTTTGCATGTTAACCCATTTTAACTAAGTTTTTTATGTTTTTTAATTTTTAATCAATTTTACCCTTCATCATTTAACTGTTTCATAATCCGGTTGACTCAAATCAAGTTTTTTTATATTTTTTGTATTGTTATTGTATTATTTTAATCATATTATTTAGATTACAAATTAAATCAATTACTCGAGTATTAATTCTTTTTAAATATTTTTTATATTGAAAAATATTTTATTTAGTCTATGGGATACTGTTTATCTCAAATTTGACCTATTTATTTTTATGTTTCAAAAATATTTTTGAAAAATATTATATTTTTAATTTTTTTCTTTACTTTAAATTAATATTTTTTAATATTTTAATATCATTTTGATATTTTAATATAAAAAATTATTTTAAATAAAAAATATTTTAAAAAATAATTTCTATTACATTATAAAACATTCCTTTATCAGCTACTAGAACTTCAACGTTACAACGTCAAAATTTGCATCTCAAGAAAGCTGAAAACCCCACCAAATGTTGAACCCATTACACTCCACGTGTTATTCACATGTTACAACTTCCAAAAAAACATGAAAACTAATACTCTCTGACTGACACGTGTACAGGCAGAATCTTACCCATTGCAGAGCGGACCAACATGGGCTTGACTGTGACAAGTGTCTTCATAAGCAAGCGAGTATCGTAATCTTTCTCTATTCCCAGCAGTGTACTCCAAACCCCAAAATGGTTCTAACTAAGAGCCACAGCAGAAAACTATGCAGTAACTCTCTCTCAACTGGGACCCACTCCAACACTCAAACAGCCACAAGATAATGAAACAACTTCTCAGCCACTTAGTTTATGCCACGTGTCACGTCCTTGTACTCTCCACCCCACTTGTGTTTTTCCTACAGGTATCCCTCATCCTTGCAACTAATGCTCACTCACTCTCATACATAGCTAAAGACAGTATAATTGAGATTGGTATTGGGAGAGAAAGAGAGGAAGTGATGCTGAAGGAAGAGAGCGGCGGCAGCGGCAGCGGCGGCGGCGTCGTTAACAATTGGGCACGCGTATGTGACACGTGCCGTGCAGCAGCTTGCACTGTTTACTGCCGGGCTGATTCGGCATACCTATGTGCCGGTTGTGATGCCCGTGTGCATGCTGCAAATCGTGTCGCATCGCGCCATGAGCGCGTGCGGGTGTGCGAGGCGTGTGAGCGCGCCCCGGCTGCCTTGTTATGCAAAGCAGATGCGGCATCTCTGTGTACTGCCTGTGATGCAGATATTCACTCTGCAAACCCACTAGCACGCCGCCACCAGCGCGTCCCAATTCTGCCCATTTCCGGCTACCTTTACGGTACCCAAGTAGGGCCTGCAGCTGGTGAGACTGAAGATCAGTTCATGACGCAAGAGGGAGAAGAGACTATTGGTGAGGAGGATGAGGATGAGGCTGCTTCATGGCTGTTGCTAAATCCTGCGAAGAACAGCAACAACCAGAATAATAATGGCTTCTTGTTTGGTGGGGAGGTTGATGAGTATTTGGATATTGTTGAGTACAACTCATGTGCTGAGAATCAATATTCTGATCAGTATAATCAGCCTCACTACAGTGTTCCTCCAAAGAGTTGTGGGGGTGACAGTGTTGTGCCGATTCAGTATGGAGAAGGAAAGGATCATCAACAACAACAGCAACAACAGTATCACAATTTTCAGTTGGGATTGGAGTATGAGCCCGCTAAAGCTGCTTACAGCTACGACGGTTCAATCAGTCAAGGTGTAAGTACAACTCACTGTAGGATTTACCAAAAGTTCTGATACGCTCAGAAATTTTGTCATGGTATCTTCTCTTGAACAGTTTTGAGCTCTAATAAGTTCATGTTAAGATCATTGGGAAATATCTTTAGTCCACAACCTATTTCAGCGAAGTGTTTTCTCAAAATTTCTTCTCATTTTTACTATCGGCAGCTTTATACATGTGTTAAATTAGTATCTGTCTTTGTTGACAATTAGGTTGCTAAACTAGCTGAACCAGTCTGCGTACTCCTTTTAGAATCACTTAGGTATCTTCCTATAGCTAGTTGTAGACTAGATATTAGAATCTTTTGTGTGTCAAGATTAAAGAGCTTAGAAGTATCATATTCTACCACTCCCACTGCTTGTACTGGTAAAAATCCGAAGGGGATATCTCTCTGCACTTTAAGAGCTCTCTTTTCCTTTTACCTTTATCTTTCTCCTTTAATGGATAGAATCTGAGGGTACAAGTGTTTGAGCACTTTTGTTTTTCATCCCCTTTTCTTCCAAGTGATTGATTTAGGATTGACATCATTAACTTCCAAGTAATCCATTAATAGCATAGTGAGTATGATCTTATAGGCAACAGAAAAATATATGTTACAGATAGTGATAATCCAATTAGTTCCCGACAACTTGGTGAAATTATCTTATGGTTCTAAACATTTGCTTTTCTTTACTCATTTAATTAGGTCTCCATGTCATCCATGGATGTTGGAGTGGTGCCAGAATCAGCAATGAGCGAGATCTCAATCTCGCACCAAAGTGCTCCAAGAGGGACAATCGACCTTTTCTCCAGCCCTCCTATCCAGATGCCATCTCAACTTAGTCCGATGGAAAGGGAGGCAAGAGTCCTAAGATACAGAGAGAAAAAGAAGGCAAGGAAGTTTGAGAAGACTATCAGGTATGCCTCTAGGAAGGCCTATGCAGAGACCAGACCCCGGATAAAAGGCCGATTTGCAAAGAGAACAGATGTAGATGTCGAAGTGGACCAGATGTTCTCGTCAACACTAATGGCAGAAACAGCATATGGCATTGTCCCATCATTCTGAATCCAGTGTATAGGACAGAAAAAAAATATCTCCTTAGACGGGGCTTGTACTAGTTATTGCTAAAGATGTCGTACTGATACTCTGTTTCTAAATCTAATTGGTCTTGATCAATGAGACATGCCCTTAGTAGTTTTGCTAAATACAGTAAAGCTGCTGCTATTTTGTAAATGTCTGTATCTATTAGTTTTGAAATTGAAAAAAGAAAAAAAAAGTTCAAGTATGATAATTTTTCCTGAAATTAATTGATAATTGAATGTGATTTAGCCACCAAATATTTGACAGGGGAAGAAAACGAAGTTCCAAATGGTCACTGAAAGTAATGCCGGGTCCATCCACAACAATCTGATAATTATATGCAAGAAAAAGAGGGATTATATTTACACATTTGCGCATGATTATCAGAAATAATCCACTGGAAATAGTCAGCACACTTCAAGGCACAGCAAATAGCTTTTGTTTTTGCAATGTCTTTGAGTTTGAGGAGCTTTCTGGCTTCTCGCATTCCACATCAATAACCAAAAAGGATCAACAGCCTTTCCATGTCCGCACTCTGCATGAGAAAAAAAGGAAATTAGGGTCCTCCTCCCAAAACTAAGACACATGCAAAAACCAGAACAGTGTCACTCAAACTCCAGTTGCTACTCCATGCTTTAGAGTCTAAAAAATAACAAATCTCAGCAATTAAGCTCTACAAAATTAGGCTCCTGAAGTTATTCACCATTCTGTACAGTTCATTAACCATAGAGTTCATGTTTAAAATTAAGGATTGAGATAAGGCGAAGTAAACGCTAGTCAGAGGCCAGCATTCGTCGAAACTCACTTGTAGAACTAAGGCTCTGCCGTGACTTAAAGAAGAAAAGACGGAGCCAACTATTCTTGAAAGCAAACTATTGCTTATATCTTGTTCATAGACTCCTATTTTTCAAAATATTCAATAACATGGCATAGAAATCATGGACCTGAAGTTCTGGCCCTCCTCCTGCAGAGCCAACATATCTACTTTCACCTAGCAGCCAAAAAAGGAATACAGAGAGGAAAATTATTTACCATTGAGTGCATGGTATATTCCATCAAAGTATTCAGAGGTTCCTCAAAAAGGAGATTGTGACTTCTGCTGTCATGTTGTAAACAAATGAAACAGAGGAAAAACACAGTATTCAGCAAGACTGGGCTATGTGAGATGTATCTCGGATGATATCACTTCATTGGTGCGACGCTTGATAGTTGATACCTTTGTATCCTATTCAGAAAACACAGTATTCAACATATCTACTGATTGTAGACACTATGAAGTATCCATTTCTACAACGCCATTTGTCGGGTATCAGTGCTTTCTCTTCTCCACCCAGTAAGCATTGGAAACCATGATTCGTAATTGTTGTGAATGATGCTGCGTGACCGCCTACCACTCAGCAGAAATCAGATAATGACATACCTAAGGGTAAAGTGACGTTGAGAAAGAAGTTAAAAGAGTTTTTTTAACCTCCAAACACAAAAAGAAACTGGAGTTTTTCATGTTATAAAATTCCTAAATCATAAAAAATATTTCAATCCAATACAACAATGAAATAAGAAAAATATATACGCCCAGGCCTTTTCTTTAAAACAGACTGCACTTTTCTCACTTTCCGATGGACGTGTGAATGACGAAGTTTTTTGCCAGAGAAAGAAACTCGTAACAATCTCAAGGCCTCACTTCAAATATAAAAAATTACGATACCCTCTTGTCTGAAATATTGGTACTTAAGCTTTTCAAGCTTTAGAGCTATTTATTTGTGTCGCTTGTCAACTTCAATGCCCTCAATCAGCAAGCTTTGTTAAAATCCTCCACTAAGTAGGAATTGGCTTCAGACTCTTGCTTGGTTGCCACTTTGTGCTTTTTCTACCACAGAAATCCACATTTAGCAGGAGTCACTGTACGTTCAAAATTCAATGTGAATCAGTTGTCACATGTACTCACTGATGTTCTAGAAAGTCTGCTCACCTCGAGGCTCTGAGCATAAGATGTTCGTGATGAAATTCCTTTCCACAAAAGCTTGTGTCTAGTGAGATCAAATATCAGTTGCCTAATATGGACTGATAATGAGCAGGCTCTTTCAACCAAATAATGAAGTTTGGAGGAGATATAGGAAAATTTCAGACTAGGGTGTAACTCAACACAATTTCAAAAAGACAGAATCTTCTACTGTATTCTCAGATTTATAATTCAATTCAACATATAAACCTTGATGATGCAACCTTTTCTATGGAAATACAGAGCAATTCTTGATTTTGAAATAATGGTCCGTTGCACTTTGGACTTTGAAAAGAAATATATCTGAAATAAACTTTTTAAGAATCTAAAAACCTATAGAAGCTTAAAAAAAACATTTAAGGAGCATGGATGGAACGTAGTATGAAGAAGCATGGGCTCAGGCAAAAATCCCGAGTCCATACAAGGTGTATGCCCAGCGGAGATGTGACATGCTCAGCCTTGCTGGGCATGCACCCCAGCACTTTGCTATGCGTGCTGCCCAGCACCTTATGTTTAAACTTCTGCTGCTTTAATTTGCTTCATTCTATTTGAATATAATTACTGACATCAGAAGACTGGCCAAATCGGAAAAAACAGTAATCTCCTCAGGTAACCGCAAATGGCCTTTCAGCAACAAAATATCAGAAGCCTATCTAATTGTCTTGATAACACAAACATGAAACAAATAAAACTGAAGGAAGTGCTTCCAAAGGTTCTTGTTCAGCAGGCAGTAACATGTAAACACAAAGAGATCTAGCGTGAAGGTTATCAAATACGAATTTCACATATACAGAACAAGAAGACATGGGCAATATTAAAAAGACAAGTTGAAGAAATCAATTAGGAGAAAAATTTAGGTTGTGAAAATTATTGATATGAAAAAAAATCTTAAGACTGTAATTTACTTAAAAACTTTCACTATCGATAAATAATGAGATCACAAAGTATTTTTTATTGGTTAAAAATGAGATCTATAATATAAATAATTAAAAACAACTTTCTTGGAATACATCGAGAACGAGTTGAGAAACTCTAGCAAAATTGACAACATGTTTCTATGAAGAAACAATCAACAAGCCAACAAATTTAATCATTCATTTAAGAACTATGTGTCTGAAACATACTATTCAAATTTTAGCTTGATTCAATGGTGAATTAGTTGCTAATAGAAAACTGAACAAAGACTTTTCAAGTTGCCTATTTTTCTCTCTCTTTCTTTTAAGGGTTCTCCCTTTATTTTTTTCCTCTTTATCTTTATTGTTGTCGTCAACCCTAATTGCAGTGTCTCTTTATTTCTATTTATATCATGGTGGTTCATTTTTTTTTTTAGTTTAATATGGGTGTCCGAATCAGCTTGCGCGCACCTTGACTAATACATAGGTTATAACCCAAAAATCTTCGCCCTTAGGGATCAAACCCAACAATTCTCTCCCTCCGGACTCATTTTGGGGCACCACCAAGCTCTCTTGCCTTTACAAAACTCAAACTTTTCTCTCGATAAAGCCTTTGTCATTATATATGATATATTGTCATTGGTACGAATCTTATCAATAAAAGGTTTCAATTCCACAACATCTTAAATCCATTGATATCTAATTTTAATATGCTCTGATCGAGAATAAAAAAATAAAATACTTACTGAAATGGGCTGCACTTTAACTATCACAGTGCAACACAAATTTCTCTTATACTAGTTTAATTTTATGTAATAACTTTTTTATCCATAATAACTCTGTCTTTTTCATTAAAAGCAATGTATTAAGTCTCAATAATAGATAATGCAATACTTTTTGTAAAATTAATTATCAAGAAACTACTTCCATTGCAAAGATCATTAAATACCCTTATATAGACTTTTTAGAATCAACATTACCAGCTATATTTACATATTTGTGTCCATCCAACATAAAATTATTGTTTTCCAAACATAATTATTAATTGGTGTTCTTTACTAGAATTGGAAAAGAACCGACAAATCATATCAATAATATAAGTTATATTTGGTCATATGCAAACCTCGACATAAATCAATTTACCAACAACATAAATACAAGGAGCTTATTTTATCTTATTTTTTTCTTCATCACTTGAAAGATATTATTTAGAACTTAGCTTAAATTAGCTTGCAAGTGGAGAACATATAGGTTCTTAAACTTGCTTATATTAAATCTTTCAAAGTAAGTTTTAACATACCTGTAAAAGATTGTTTTGTCCTCCTAAGTTTATAATTGCAAAACGCTTTCTTTACTCTAAATTCAAACTCCGATTCTTCCTAGTATCATGGTAAACAACCCTAAAATGTTGAGGTTCAATTTGGAGATGTCAAGCAAGGAAACAGGGAGGACTGTCCTTAAACGCAGCCCGAAATTCTGTAAGTATTATTATTCTAACAAAATGTGAAAAGAGAATTCATGAAACACGTTTCGTTTTCAAATACCACGTTACTGTTTCTCCTCGAAAGCATGTTGCTTGCTGTAAAAAAAACCTGCTAATGTCAATTCATATTTTCTCAGAGAACGCAAGAAGTTCCAAAACTCAATTTAGTTGAGTATAAGGAAATGGAAAAGTTTGGCTTATTGAATCCATAATTTTTCCCATAGAAAATTAAGGCATACGTGAGAATAAAGGAGGTGTTTAGTGGCCTTGTAAAGACGTTTAGTGGGGCCAATATTACTAAATTGAATAAGCAGTGGCCACCATGGTTTTGAAACCTTCCCTCATGGGTCCATTCGGGATTTGATTAATCCGTGACTAAAATTGGATTAGATTGAAAAAAATAAATAGTATAACTCAGTAAGTTGATTAATCTGGTAATATTCGGTAAAAAATTAGTTGCAATTCGTTAATTTTTTTTTACTAAAATAATATCATTTTGATTTAAAAAAACTTGATCCGGGTAACCTGATGATCCAATTAAAACTTAAAATTCGTGTTTTGAATCTGGCCGGCCATAAGGCCGAGTGAGAACTATGGTGGCCACCCTTTTGGGGGAAAATTCACGCTCACTCCTATATATTCTGCAGGTGGTTTCTTCATCCCTGC
Source organism: Populus nigra (assembly GCF_951802175.1). NCBI lineage: Eukaryota > Viridiplantae > Streptophyta > Magnoliopsida > Malpighiales > Salicaceae > Populus > Populus nigra. The sequence goes on along the minus strand of NC_084864.1, from coordinate 12,099,662 downwards.
ATCTTGAATTTCCTATCACCAAATTTACACAAATATCCATAAATGTATTGCAATTAACTTTTCTAGAATCCTCGGCCAAATTAATTACTAACTTTCTTCATTTATGCTAAGCAAGTTGATATAATTAATTATCAAAATGAACACGTCTTCGTTTCTTTTCGTGGGCTTCATGCCCCTTCCTTTACTACCCTCAGAAATAAAATAAAAGAAAATAGATTATCAAGATGAACGTGTCTAGAAATGAAATCCCACCTCTACAACCTTAATCAAGAACTGAAAACGATTTTTTGTGTGGAACATAAACCAAAAGAATCTACGGCAACAAAAGTAAAATTAAAGAAAATACATACACATGAATTTAATTGGAGGGTTAATTAAAAAATGATTTTGGAGCCGCCTAAATATGCTTAAGAGCAACCCAATTACTATTCTGAAGTCAGATCCTCATCTTGATTTGATAGAGCTAAGGATTTATGAGTTAGTTACCAGGTTAGGCAATTGTTTTTCAGGGACAAAGAATGGTATTTTAGGCTCTCCCATGTCAATCAATGTTCCCCTAAAGTATAAGTAGAGCCCAAGAGAGAATCATAATCATTCCATCATCTATTCTTGCCAAAACCAACGGCAATGAGATGACTTTCCTGTTCAACTCCCTTGTTCTCATCCTACCACGGTGGAACTTTAACTAATGGTGCTATAAATACAGAACATTGCCAGCTTCATCATCCTGCACTAACAAAAAAAGGAGAGAGTAGGAAGAAGAAGAGAGGGAAGAAAAAAGACCATCTTGGAAGAGAAATTAATGAGGCCTGCGTGCAACTCTACTACACCTGCTGTTCATGCAGGATATCAAGATAGGAATTCTCCAATCCCTTACCTTTTTTCTGGTATAGGTTTAATGTTTGGACTTGTTGCAGTGGCATTGATGATTCTAGCTTGCTCCTATAGAAAATCTTCTTCGACTTCGGCTACTGATCCTGAGGTTCAAGAAAAATCTGCTAACCAAGTTGAGATGAAAGCAGAAATGGAGCCAAATATTGTTGTCATCATGGCTGGTGACGATATGCCTACATATTTGGCCAACCCAGTTTCTTGCAATTGCCAAAGTGATGAGCAAGTTTAAGACAGTGATTTTTGTTCTAGTATTTTCTAGTTTTTTTCCTCTCGCGCTGGATTCAATATGTAAATTGATTGGAGTGGTATAAAGGGTGTTGATTTATTACATTTTTCTTTGTTCTAATTTACTAGACTTGTCGTCGTTCAAGAATAAATTTATTAGATTTACGTAATATTTGCTGGCCAAAAGGATAAATCTTGCTTTTAGGTTTGGATTGATAAATTATGCTGCAAGTTCAACCCAAGCAAGCTAAAGTTGCCGTTTGCAAACAGCTTTGAAGGCAAGGCAAGGCAAGAGATATTCGAAGAGCTACCAAGCTAGCTCCAAAGCGAATTTTTTTTTTTGGTCTTTTCCTCTCTTGTTGTTGCATGAAGGGATTTTGAGTGAAAATGCTAACTGGGTAGAAGAACTGTTTTAAGCCATGAAATGAGATTAATTAAAATACCAGAAATCGAATCCTGAAAACTATCATCAGCAGCCTCTTACACCTATCTGTGTGTTTTGTAAGGTGGTATATGGTGCTTTTTAAATATATATTTTTAATTAAAATAATATATATTATATTAGAGTACAGATAAATGAACAAGTCATGTCAGTATTAGTCTATTTGTGTTGAAAAAAGCAAGTGCAAGGTGCGTTATTTCAAGGACGACAACTTCGAGTCTATAACCATCGACTAGAAATTGAAGATTGTCTGATACGGTTAGGTGACATATATTATTATTATTATTAAGCCCCCCTTTTACTTCTATTTTACCAATTAATTTCATATTTTTGTTACATTTCAGAATCTTTTTAACCGTTATTTAGGTTGTTTTTAAATCGATAAATCAACTAAATTATCTTGATATAATTTTCATAAAATTTAATTTTAAATCAAAATTAGATAAGAAGTTACGTCAAAAGGTTTTTTTTTATCAATTTCATTATTTTTTTTATTTTTATTTTTAAATTTTTTTTGCTGATCAGATAAGTTATTTTTGGATCGGTCAAGCTGATCGAATCACATAAAAAAAAAATCTTACACAAAATTCATGATAACTGATAGATCATGTATGGTGATAGAAAATTCTCTGGTAGATAATGATGAAAACCGAGAACCGGTACGCGGTTTCCGTCGGTAAAAGTAAAGGTAGAAAAACTGGAATTGTAGAGACATCTATCCATAAACTTTAGAAGCTGCAGGCTGACATACTCATGCCCAGGTCCTCGAATATTATCTGAAATAGTCACCGAGTGGGTCCTTACCAGCACCATTTTTTAGTGTCATTAGCTCAACTATCTTTGACGAGAGGAGGAAAGATTTGGAATTTAACTTCCTGATTAATTGCTGGATTATTGGGTATGTAAACGTGGCCACTCGAAAATGGATGTTTTGTACTGTTCTTCTTGTTAATTAATTACACACAGAATTGAAAAAGGTTAATTGGTGTGAAATAAGATTTATCACCTGCCGTTTTTATAAAAATATTTTTTAATTAAAAACATATCAAATCAACAAGATAGATGCATTTTTTAAAATTATTTATTGATTTAAAAATATAATTAATTCTGGGAAAAAAGTGTGAAATAAGATGAAAGAGTAAGTAAAAAAAGATAAGGTATGTGGCTTTATTATTATTATTATTTATTGTTGTTGTTATTTTTATTTACGAACAACGATGTGAGTGATGGCACTCGGAATGTCTGCACGGCAGATTATGGCACCTGGAATGTCTCTTTGAAAATCCTTGAGAACTTTTGTTGACTGATCGATGGTCTAAAGAATGGATCGAGCCATCAGGCTTCTAATTCAAACTAATTCTAATTAGAGGAAGAAATAATATAATTTTATGTTTTCATACGAATTTATCTCATGCTTGATGAAAGCAATCATCTACTACTTGACCTAATCTTTATATATATATATATATATATATATATATAGAGGTTGAAATTTTCAAATGATCAATTAAATGAAGAAAAATGCATAACAGTGGGTGCATGAACTTTATTTTGTAATTGATTTTTTTCCCCGTATGGTTTCGGAGTTTAATTTTCGTTATGAAGTCCAAACGATCTTAGAATAATCAATGTTTAAATAGTGATTAAATTGCTTTCCTTACATATAACTAATATTTACCATCCCTGTAGCAATTAATTAAAAAAAAAAACTTTTTAAATACAGGAACTTTCCTGCTACTCTTCTCCCAAAGCAAAACAAAAGTGGAACAACATTTTATATGCCAAACGGTGGACGAAATGTGATATCAGCAGCCAACAGATTTGGCACAGATAAAGTTTCCGAACGAGGGGATCATCAAGTTCATAGCACGGTCGAATCTTCCCTTGATTAATCTCCACTACTTTATGTCTGGTTCATGATCTAGACTAGAAAGCAATCTATCCATATATAATCTAACATGATCTCGTGCAAGTTGTACCAAGATGTTTACTAATGAAGTTCTTAATATAATATTTGCCATACCTTTTGTTGTCTGAAGTTATGGAGTACAGACTCCGGCCGGATTCGACAAGCAAATCTCAAAGGAAAGGAAACATGTGTTTGAATTTGTACATGATCGATGTCTATACTGGCCAGAAGCCGTCAAGTGGAATTGCTATACAATTGAATGAATTAGCTAGAAATTAATGTTGTGGAACCGAGGAGGCCAATCATGCATGTGTTTCTCCTGTTCCCTCTTGGTTTGTAAGAGATCAAGACAAGATGTTGGGACGATGGAAATGTTGGGACGGCGAAAAGCTTCAAATTGAATTTGGGTTAATCTTAGAACACATTTATGAAATGTATCTATTAAGATGAAATTGTGCATTTTAAATATGAAAAATGTTGATATCTTTATGGATTATTTAGCTCACTATTCTCATTAGTGGACTCCCTTTTAAAAGTTATTCTTTCCCACTTCCCCACCCTCTTTGTGTAGGGCTTTAGCCTTGAGATAATAAATGAATTGAAAATCTATAAAATGTATTTCTGTTTAGGATTGTTGTTGTGAAGCAAGTGTTTATTTATTTAAAAACATATTAAAATATTTTTTTAAAAATTTATTTTCGACATTAATAATTCAAAATTATTAAAAAGTTTTATCTAAAAATGAAAGGTATAATGGGTTTTGGTAATCCCATAATGTGAACTCTACACGCACCAAATGGTCCCATTCTAGCCACCTAATCACAAAAGCTTGATGGTGGGGTGAAGTTGTTTTACAATTAGAACAAAGAAAATATAAAATAAATTCCTCCACCTTAAAAAAAAACTTTAGTGGATGCTCATCCACCAAGATTAATTGCCATAGCAAGTACTAATCCACATGATATGTTGGCCTAGTCATCCTCCCAAAAAAGCCTTTACTCAAGTGCGCACTACAATTTAATTAGAATTGCCGGTATGCCACAAAACTTGAATGATGTTAGCAGATGTTATATGATTGACAACAACGTCTAGCTGGAAGCTTATTCCAGAATATAGCAGGAGATATATATGTGGATGAGATTTATGCATGTTGAAACAATTGTAAAGCATGCCATGCCATGCTTTACAGATTGCTTGGTTGATGTATAGATGTGGTAACTGCGAGCAAATTATAGGATAAGATCTTATGCAGTGTCTCTGCCGACGATATATTTCTGTTAATATCAACCGACAAAGTTAGTAATAGAAAAAATTCGGTCAATAAAGATAAATATTGATGGAAAAAATCTGTCGATATTTTTATTTATATTTATCAATTTTTTGATAGTAATTTCAACATCAAATTTAGTTAAATTAATAAGCTCCTCAACGCAACTTTCCTACAACATGGATGTTCAGATGAGTTCCATGTGCTATGGTGGAATGGAATCTGAAAGCGATCTAAAGCTCCCTTCAATCCCAGTGGAAGGGGCGAAACTTGCCTGGTTTAATTAAATTTAGGATTGGACCTGACAAAATGTGAATTAGACACAGAGGGACCATGTCTGGTTTTTCAGCCGGAAACTTCAATGGATAGAACAAATTGAAAATCTATATGCCGGTTTTCTTTCACACACGTCTAATTTGAGTCTCATCATCTCGTATTTGAATAATATATCACATATACCTTGTGGTTTTGGTGCTTTATTTATGGCCATAGTTTCACTATGCACCCTCATGCACATTAAACATTCTAAGAATGATATTCCTCATAAAGGGAATGTGCCGCTAATCGATGTAGCCATGCCTTTGGCTAGACAGGAATCTAGCTAGCTAGGCATCTCTCATGGACTTCGTCTTTATGATTAGAGGGTATTATAATATTATTTTTGTTTTTCCTGTAATTTTCTATTTGATGTTTTCTTCCCCCCGTTTTTTCTTCTTTTTTATACTGTTGGTCGATTTTTGATAGTGGACGCGGCTGCTTGGAAACGCCAGCAGTTCAATGATTGTTTGCTTGAACTTGGTGGGAAAATGGGTCTTTATTAAGTGAGACAACAGTCGCAGAATTATAGTGCACACCAAGAAAGAATCAATCTTTTCTTTATAAAACCAGCGGCTTCTTGGTAACAGAACAAAAGCAACTTGTTAGTTCTAAGCACTCTACCACTTTAACTTTTTTCCTATAAATACAGGGCCTTTGATCAAGCTCATCACATTGCACTGACAAAAAAACAAGAGAGATAAAAGGAGAGGAAGTTCTTGGAAATGAGGCCAGCAACCAACCCATCAGTAGGAGGTGGCGGTGCTCATGGGGGATTCTGGCATTGGAATTCTCCTGTCGCTTACGTCTTTGTTGGTCTAGCACTTATGTTGGGGCTTATAACAGTAGCGTTGATAATTCTTGCTTGTTCTTATAGAAAATCTCTGTCCAACTCTTCAAGAAGGGAGGCTGAATTAGATGAAAAACCAGCAAAGCAAGTGGAAATACAGGTTGATTTTGAGCCGAAGGTTGTTGTTATCATGGCTGGGGATGAGAATCCTACTTACCTGGCAAAACCTGTTTCTTGCAACTGCAAAATCAGCGAAAAAGCTTGAAGTCTCTCTTGCAGTCTAGCTAGCAATTTAAGTAGCTCCAATTTTGAAACCAAAGACAGGGCACCGTCTTTTTGTAGTTCTGCTCTTCAATTTTTGCCTTTTTTATGATTCTTTCGGGAATAATATATATCTTAAATGATGAGTATTAATAGATAAATGAAGCTATTTTTCTTGGTTCTTTCATTTCGAATTTTCCTGGTTGTGAGATTTTTTATTGCTTCGTTTCACTGGTTCTTCGATCTTAATGATGCTGCAGTTTGTCAAATAAAAATAATAAAAAAAACAAAGGAGGAAGGATTGTCTAACTTGTTATCCAATTAAATAAAGATAGATAATCTTCAATATTTGCTCATCAAAGCCGTCAGAATCAGGTTGGAGTCTGTTCAAAAAGCAGCTGCATCTAGTTATCGATCTTATTCGGTATTGAAGTTTAGCCCTTTTTTTGAAAATTATTGATTTTTTTTTTTATAATTTTAAATTAATTCTTTTATTATTTTTTAAACATTTTCACATGCTAATATCAAAAATAAAATTTTAAATAAAAATACTTTAAAAAATAATACTAAAAACCAATATATTAGGTAACCAAAGTAAGACTGGAGAATTAGAATGTAAAGTTTTGCTGGATGTGGTCACCTTTATCTTTTGTGGGTCATAATCTATCATGCATCAAATGACAGCTACCCTCAGCTGTAAAATGTTCAAGGTCTCACACACACACACACACACACACACACTGCTTTACTATGCGAAGTAACTAGGGTTAGTTAATGTATTCTTAAATTGCCATCAAAGAAGAGGTGGAGCTCAGAACAAGATAAAAGGAAGCAGACGACGTCATAGAAGAGGTGGTCAATCGCCAATAGTGAAATATATCACAGATAAAAAATATTTGGAGTATATAGATCATGTGAAATGACCTAACACAAAAATAACCAGCTGCAGGCTCACCTTTCTCATTCCCTGGTCTTTAACGACCTCATTTTCTTGCATTATAGCCAACTATCTTTGACAAAAGGGAGAAGATTTGTGCTCTTAACCTCAATATTTCCTCCTGGATAAGGTTAATAAATTAGGTGTCCACTCAATACAGATCATGATGGCTGAGAAAAGAATTGAAATTAATTCTTACATGTGTTTGTTTTGCAGAAAAGGGATGGAAAAGGAGAGTAATTTAAAGAAAATTCAACTCGTTCTTTTTTATTTTGTTTGCATGCTAAAATTCTGATTAGAAATGAATGAAGGGAAGAAAAAAGTGGAGAAATTAAATATTTGAATTTCCTTTTTATGCATGCACGAACGTTTTTCCGTCCAAATGGAGAGGAAAGAAAAGAAAAGAAAAATAAAAACTAATTGAATTTTATTCATTGTCTCCGTCAAAAAATTATTTTACTTTATTTTCTAGCAAAACTCAACAAGCCGCCGTGACTGATGGCAGTCAGAATGTTAGGGTGAGTTTATACAATAATCTTTGAAGCGTTGACTTTGTTTTGCTGAGGGAAGAATAATCCAGACGGTGGAATCTCTCCACTTCAACTTCGTAGTGGGAGACACGCATATTAATTGAGCTGTTTATTTCAATAAGAAATTTCTCTCTTCATGAGCAACTCCATCATCAATTTATTCACCAAAAAAACAAATTTATACTTAGAACTTCACACAATCTTTTTCATGAACATTAAGCACATGAGGCACCGTGCTTCGAACTTCTAAGCAAAGTAATAGCATTAATTTGTCCAATGGGTTACAAATTGAAGTATTGGCCAACAAATTTTGAATTGACACCAGTTTCTGATGGGCTATAAGAGGCAAAGAAGAAAACAGATAGGATCATGGAAGAATTGCTGGGATACAGCAATGAAGCTTCCCTAAAATCACGACCACTTTCTGTCTGTTTCAGCTTGCCGCAAAGGTACGTAATGTTCATGTAATCTACCATGTCTTGCAAGTTGTACCACGATGTTTTTGTTTTCTTCCAACTTTTGCTTAGATTTTAGGGCACAGCCATCCTCCCTCCCTCTCTATCCATATTAGACGAATGAATATACAAAGAATTGGAAAATGTGTTCGGAATTGCAGACACTGGTGGTTTGGTCGACGCGCGCGGTCACCTGAATCCGTCAATTTATTCCACCACTTTGGTCCCACCAGAAATTACAAACAAAAGATAGTGGCTTTGAACTTGTTTCACATACAGGAAATATTAAAACAGAACACTAAAATCTACAGTACTATTCCAAAACTCAGTGGAAACGACCACAATATACATGCTGATCATGGCTTACGACCTGATGTCTCTCTTCTTCCGTACCGCACCTATCTCCATAATATGATGGGTCTTCGTCATCCTCCGAAAGGGTCCTATGCTGAAGTGACATGACAAGCACAGGACGCTTAATGTTAGTTGTATTTGAATTGTAGGTTAATAATTTATTGGAATGAGTAAGGAGAGCTGCTACATGAATAGCAAGAACGTCTAGCTACCCACCCATAATAGAACAGGAGATACATCTGGATAGAAATATATGCAATGCAACTGCTGTAGAACAAATCACAAATTGTAAGACTTGTAAAATTACAAATAATAACATGATGGAGTGATTTTGATTGTTATGGTAGAATATTCTTAGTTATAGCTAGGATTTAAACTTTAGATTATAATAGAAAAAAGAAAACAGGAATAGCAATGAGTGGGTATCTAACCATTATGCAAATCTCATATCATACCCACTATATATATATATATATATATATATATATATATATATATATATATATATATATATATCCTTGTTTGATATTAGTTAAGTGACTAGTCTGTATTACTTCTAGGTAAAAAAAAATATTAATGTAAAACAATATTTAAGCCACACAAAATTATTTAACATCGCTATTAAATATGTCTTAGGAGATCAACTTTGAAATCTCCCGATCCAACTCCTTACATGAATCTGGTTTAAAATTAAACTATGTGAGGTTCGTTTTGATATTACATGGTTAACTTGATAAGTTTAAAAACAACCTGGACAACTGATAATTAAAGTGTGGTTTAACTAAAAAAGCCTTAAGATGACACTTTTTTTTTTTAATATTGAGACAGTGATATATTAGGTCAATTGAGGCTTAATCCTCCAAACCTGAGACTTAGATCATGAACTTTATTGTGTTTAAAAACTTTATTTTTTTTTAAACTATGTTTTACTTAACTATATGATAACAAAAATAAACACGTAAAATCAAGCTCATGCCGAATATTAATTACAATGTTTTTTTGAAAATGCGATAACTTCAGAAAAAGCAAACTAAAACAAATTATGAAGAAAAACTAAAAATAAAAGAAATGTTAAATGATGAAATTAAAAAAAACAACGAGGAAAAAAAGAAAAAAAAGTTGCCAATGGGGGGATGTTCATTGTTGATATGAATAATGTTTTTTGACATTATATTATTCATTGAAATAGTTTTTTTTATTTTTCTTTGTTTTTTTATGTTTTTTTAATTTAAAAAAATAAAAGAGGACAATATTTTATTATACTCTTATCACATTATACTATTCACTAGAATAATATTTTTTTATTTGTTTTTTTAATTTTTCAATCTATGTTTTGTTTTTCAAATTCAATTTCGTTCTTCAACGTTTGATTTATTAGGGATTCATCTTCATATTTTTTTTATTTAATTTTTATGATATTATCCTAGATTTATGACTGGAGCCACAAGTTTGACCGGTTCACTTGGTTGACATGATTTTTTTCATTTTCTTAATTGATTTTTTTAAAAAAATTTATCCTTCAATATTAGATTAATTGAGAATTAGACTTTGAGATTTATTTATTTATTTGCTTTCTATAAGGTTATTCTCATCTCATGAATCAGGTCACGAGTTTCACAAGTTAATCCTGATTGAGTCGAATTATTTTTTGTGTCCTTTCTTTAATCAATTTTGTTTTCTAATTTATCTTTCAACATTGGATTGATTAAGAATTGAACTTAATAATTTGTTTTAATTTGCTTTCTATTGGGTTTTACAGTCTCATAAACCGGATAGTAAGTTTGATATGTTAACTAGGTTGACTCAAGTTATATTTTTTTATATTTTTTAATTGATTTTTTTTCAATATCATCATTTAAAATTGGATTTATTAAAAATTAAGTTTCATAATTTATTTAAATTTATTTTATATAGGGTTATTATGATTCCATGACTTGATATGCGGATTGACAAGTTCACCCAAATCGATCTAAAATGTTATCATCTCAATGTTTATTAAAAATATTATCTAAAAAATTTATTGAGTCAAATTAACTTTAATTATTGTCTCGAAATCTTATTATGAATATATAAAAACTCACTTTAAAATTTTCCTAAAAACAAATTAATTTTTATCTTCATTTATATCTTCTTAATCAAACATATTTTAGTTTCTTATATCTTCCTTATATCTTAAAACATTAAACATAAACTAAATTATATTTACTAGTTAAAATGATTGATAAACATTACACAATCTTTTTCATGAACATTAAGCACATGAGGCACAGTGCTTCTCATATTGTTGGTGTACTTCTAAGCAAAGTAATAGCTTTTAATTTGTCCAATGGGTTACAAATTGAAGTATTGGCCAACAAATCTGGAATTGACACCAATTTTGATGGGCTATAAGAGGCAAAGAAGAAAACAGATAGGATCATGGAAATATTGCTGGGATACAGCAATGAAGCTTCCCTAAAATCACGACCACTTTCTGTCTGTTTCAGCTTGCCATAAAGGCACGTAATCTACCATGTCTTGCAAGTTGTACCACGATCGATGTTTTTGTTTTCTTCGAACTTTTGCTTAGATTTTACGGCACAGCCATCCTCCCTCCCTCTCTATCCATATTAGACGAATGAATATACAAAGAATTGGAAATTGTGTTTGGAATTGCAGACACTTTGTGGCGCGCGGTGACCTGAATCCGTGGAGTGGAATTTAATTGGTGACGGCAAAGTTCAATGAATCAGAAAAGTTCTGAGATGAGGAAAACCAGTTACATATTTAAAAATAACATTAAAAGAAAGGTGAATTAACTAAAATGCATGCATATACGGGCTGATATACTTGATGGATAAAACTCCACAATTTATTCCACCACTTTGGCCCCACCAGAAATTACAAACAAAAGATAGTGGCTTTGAACTTGTTTCACATACAGGAAATATTAAAACAGAACACTAAAATCTGCAGTACCATTCCAAAACTCAGTGGAAACGACCACAATATACATGCTGATGATGGCTTACGACCTGATATCTCTCTTCTTCCGTACCGCACCTCTCTCCATAATATGATGGGCCTTCTTCATCCTCCGAAAGGGTCCTATGCTGAAGTGACATGGCAAGCACAGGACGCTTAATGGTAGTCGTCTTTGAATTGTAGGTTGATAATTTATTGGAATGAGTAAGGAGATGAGCTGCGACATGAATAGCAAGAACGTCTAGCTACTACCCACCCATAATAGAACAGGAGATATATGTGGATAGAAATATATGCAATGCAACTGCTGTAGAACACATCACAAATTGCAAGCAATTATAGGGGTCCAAGCTTGAGAGTTATTGAAAAAACAAACAGTAAAATATCGATTAATCATCGTTGAAAAATATAGCAAAAGGAAAAAAACAATATTACCATGCCTAGAAAACTTGTATCACTAGGTTAAGTATATATAATCACATCAAATTATAAAAAATTATAGTTTTTATTTATCATATAAGTGTAACTTATTTGGAGAAACAATTATTCTAAAATTCTTTTGAACTTGGTAGTGGACGCGGCTGCTTGGAAACGCAAACATTAATTCTAATCATGTCTTGCTTGAACTTGGTAGGAAAATGGGAATTGAGAAAATGGGACATTTGTGGCAGAATTGGTACGCCCAAGAAACAACCAATCTTTTCTTCACAAAACCAATAAATTCTTTTCTTGGAAAATGCACGAAAGCACTATTTCTTTGTTCTAATCCAATATTTACTGTGGAACTCCAGCTTTCATGCTATAAATACAAGGTCCATCATCCCCATTATATTGCACAAAAAAAACTAGAGAGAGAAAAGAAGAGAGGCCCTTATTGGAGATGAGATCTGCCACCAACTCAACAGCAGTAGATGGTACTCATGGGGGATTCTGGCATTGGAATTCACCAGTTGTTTACTTCTTTGCCGGTCTAGCGTTCATTCTGGGGCTAATCACAGTTGCACTGATCATTCTTGCTTGCTCCTACAGAAAATCTTTGTCCAGTTCATCAAGAAGCGAGGCTGAAGATGAAAAACCAGCAAAACTTGAGGGAATTCAGGTGGATCTTGAGCCAAAGATTGCTGTAATCATGCCTGGGGATGAGAATCCTACATACTTGCTCAAGCCTGTCTCTTGGAATTGTCCCAGCGAACAAGTTTAGGCTCCCAAGCATCTAGATTCAAATAGGAAATGAAGACACCGTCCTTTTGTAGTTCTCTTTAATTTGTATCGTAGTGTAATTCTGTTTGTGCTTTTGTTTCATTTTTTTTTTTTGAAATTTACGGGAATATCTAAAATCACGAGTATAGAAATCAAACGTTGGTAATTAATTATATTTTGGGATTGCTCTGTTTACTGTTTCTTTGATATCATATTAGTGCAAGAATCAAGCCGTAACTCGTCATATTCGCTGAATCATCCATCTCTTCTCTTCTGAATTCGCTAAAAGAGTTGATGCTAAAGAAAGCTTGCAGGAAGCTCTCAAACATTAGCAAGACAAGGGAAAGAGAACAATATGCAGGGAAATCTTCAACATTTATTAGTGCGTTAGAATGAGGTTGTTGACATTTATTCGTTTTAGAAATTAAAGCAGGCTATTGCTAGAGATGGCTATGGGAGAAAGGGATGAGTCTGCTACTCAAGGACTAGACAAAATAGAATGAAGAATCCTCTACTGATATTGTCAGTATGCTCTTCTACGGCTCATAATCATTCACACATCAAATGACAGCTATCTGACATATTGGTTCCATAAGATTCAAGGTTTCACATCTTGATCATCTTAATCTATGAGAAACTGGGCACCAGCTGTATAACCTGAAAAGCATATCTTTGTGGCATGAAATTTCCTCTGGGAATTGACATCAACTGGACTATTACAAGTGTCATTCTTTTCACGGCTTCAAAGCATGCACGAGGCACAGAATCATAAAATCTGTTCATCCATAGTAACAACAAAATCCTGCCCCAGTGTTTCATACAAATTACTGGCAATCAATATAGAAATTCTTGGTATTGCATAATCAAAAGAAAAGGCAAAAAAAAAAAAAAAGAATGATAATTAAACAACGTGCCTTACCTTTTAGTACTTTAGTCCCTTGCCGTCTTCGCTCGTAATTTCTCAAAAGTCGGTCTTCAAATTATACTATTTTAATATTGTAGCGTTAGCAAAAGTATGGCTGACGGAAGGAATGAAAAATGTGATCTGATTTCTGTATTGGATTAGGTTAACGACAGGCGTGGCGGCTCAAAAACGTATTTTGATGCTGTTAGTGATAGGAATTAGCCGAGGAAAATTGAACCTGAAAGATCAGCACGAATAGAATAGAAACAAGAGTAGGTGAAAAGAGAGTGAGTGGTACTTTTTGAAACATGGCCTGCAAAAGTCTAAAGAAGAGTGCTTTTCCACATCATCTTTCATCAGTTCGAGCAAAATATTATGCAACAGTGCCTCCATTAATCCTTCTAGTGATAGATATTGACCCCCACGTCTTTCTGTCCATACACGTCTTGGCCATGCCGGCGTTGCCATGAAATGGACCCATTCATGGAAACGAAACATATATGTCTGGCGAGTCTTGCAGCTGGAAACAGAAACTATGCCGTCGCGTGGATATAAACAAAACCTGTAATTCCCAAAATAATTTCATTAAAAAATGATAATAACAACAAAATAATCACTTAAATTATTTTGTGAGCTTTTTTTTTTTTTTGTATCTTCTGCTGGATGAAGACTTGGCAGATACGGGTCTTCAATCAATGAAATTTACTAGAACGACGAGTTTCTCACTGATTCAACTCATCTATGACCATGTGTTACTACAAGTTATTGTAAAGGAGATTCAAATTTAGGAGTTTTAGAAAGTTTAGTTTAGTTTATTAGTTTTTATCGTTGTTGCTGTCAAGATGATTTTAAAATAGCTAGATTTAATTCTCTTTTTTGTTATCTTTTTAAAATACCGTCAAGTTAATCGACCATGCATATTAATTATGTTGGGTCAATTATTAAATCTCAAAAATAAGACTAATGTTATATGGAAGGATGACATTGATTTTTTAAATAAATTGCAACAAATATTTTAATGTCATTATCTTAAAAAAAAAAATCCAACTCTAAGAGGTGTAACTCAATTGGTTAGGTTCTAAGTTTGCTTTTTAAAGGTTACTAGTTCGAGTTTCACATACCTTAGGACTATTGGAGGCTTACATGGTCGTTAATTTCAAGACTTGTGGGATTAATTGAGGTGCACACAAACTGACCCGAAAACCCATGTTAATAATAATAATAATAAAAAAAAGTTTCCATTGTGTCCAAAATAATCATATATTTTTTTAAATCATCCTTTTTATTAATGCTTAGAACATTAAGATTATTTTAGATATAATTTGTAATATTTATTTAAACATGAAAGAATTCTATCAAATATGTAATCCTGGGATGATTTGTGTTAACCCTTTAAGTAGATTTTTGTAATTTATCTTCTTTTTTTATCCTATGCTATATATGATCTAATCATATTCATTTCTGGGTTTCTACCCGGCCCGTTATAATTGTTTGGGCTGAAATCTAATTAACAACTCCATATTGCCCAGAGAAGATCATAAACACAAGGAAAACAAGAAAAAGGAATATTGTCATATTGAAGAAGGTCTAGCAAGTTCGAAACTTTTCAAGAAATAAAAGAGGCAAATGCAATTGTCGTGCAGTAACCAGGAAGGAACGTTACATTTTTTTTTAATATCTTTTAATTGAAAATTTTTAAAAAATTAAACTTTATAATTTATTTTAAAGTTATTATAATCTTATAATTTGATATATAAAATGATAAGTTAATTATTAATCAATCTAAAATATTATCCTCTCAATATTTATTAACTCATAAAATATTTATTTTAAATGAAATTAAGTTTTTACTTATTATTTGATTTGCTTTTATATCTATCAAGGTGATTTAGTCATACTGAATCAATTCTTATACGATTTAAATTTTTTCTACTAGAAAAAATATTAGTAACATCTAAATTTTTTTATATAAAAAAAATTGATCAAACCTGTAGCATAATACAGGCTTAATAAATCAACTGACAAAAAACTAAAAGATAAAGGGGTTTCATTGTACTATCCTTACAAAGCAAGATTCTTTTGAATAGTACTTGGTTTTATCATCATTTTATAGCCTAGCAAGTGAATTGATGAATTAATTTGAATTAACTCAAATATATTTAATATATTATCGTCTTAATATTTATTAAAAAATTTCATTTTAAATATTTATTTTGAGTTAAACTATATTTTTACTAATCAACCAAATTAGTTTTTAATCAATTAAATTGATTGAGTTATATCAAATAAATTCTTACATGGTTTTAATTTATTTTTTATTAGAAAAAATATTAGCAAAAATTATATTTTTTTAAAAAATTAATCCCACCAAAATGATGCAGTACATTGTTTTAGGATAGAAAGAATTAAGGGCTGTCGCAGTCAATAATTTAGCCGGCGGCAGCCACCTGAGACTCTTGTGTTAATTCGTTGTTACATAAGGTCACTTCTCTCTCCAAGGGAAAATGGTAAAAAATGGTTCGGGTAAGGATTCATTGTATGAAGTGAAAGGTCCTTGAATTTTGTTAACTTCTTCCTTCTGATGAATTCTACAAATCTTGAATTCGCAATTTGAAATATAATTATGAAATTATATATAAAAATTTAAATTACTAGGAGTCTAATATATCCTTTTAAATAAAAAGCGCATGGTATCTTAAAAATTATATATGATGCATAACTAGTTTATTTTTGGATTCATCTTTTAGAATATTTTAAAATAATGGACCTAATTAAAACTGTTAAAAACTGATATGAAGAGCTTCTTGTCAACGAATCGATATTGTTGAACCAAAGTGTTAAAAACTTGTTATATTAGCCTAAATTGCCTCGGCAAATCTAGACCAGTCTGAGTAAAACTATAATGATTAATTCAATTAAAAATTCAAGTTAATTTGATCATTCCGAGTTTAACCCGGTCAAAATATAAACATAATTCTATTAACTTTTGATACAAACACAAACATGCACTATCAAGAGTTGAGTTGGAAACATGAACTTTGAATTTTTCTAGCATCTAATCAAAATACCTTCTAAACAAAAAGGGAGCTTGCATGATACAAATGCTAATCATTCCAAAAAAAAAAACAAAGTTAAACTGATATCATTAATCATTAACACTATATGTTCTGGCATCTAGTTTAAGCATAAGGAATCTTCTTCTCAAACGCAAAGGCAATTCTATATATATATAAATACATGATACACCTATAGCTAGCTACCTCATCTCCCTGCACTTGCAAAACCCTCCATGCATCTCCATCTCTAGAAGAGAAATAAAGAGCGACCAAGAATTCAAAGAGATAAACTGAAGAGAGAAAGATCGATGAGGCCTTCAAGTGATTCTACCTCAACCATCAATGTATGGCGTTCTCCAACACCTTACCTGTTTGGCAGCCTAGGCCTGCTGTTAGCAATCATTGCTGTGGCATTGACATCTCTGGCATGTTCTTACTACAGAAACTCATCAGGTGATCAAGAAGAAAAGCCAGCCGCTATGCTCTCAGGCATGCCGGTTCTTCATGCAGAGCCAGAGATTGTTGTCGTCATGGCCGGAGAGGACAAGCCAACGTATCTAGCAACACCAATGTGACCAGCTAGTGTAGATTTCTCTTTTCTTGGCTCAATGTCAATGGCCAGTACTATGCTAATATTGTAGTGCAGCCTTATCTATATATGTTATGACTTGACGAAGTTTTTGTTCAATTTGTAATTATGGCATTTGTTCTTCAACATTTTCAGTTTCAATCTGCTTACCTCTTCTCTTCTTTCATTCCTTTTTTTCCTCTCCAGTTTCATAAATTATTTTCATCTCAATGTTCCCAGAATCATATCCCACCGGAAGAAGGTCCTTGTATACTTTGACGGGCTATAATAATGTTGACTTATGATTACTAGCTAAAAATGAAATGAGAAGGGGACAGTTTTTTCAAAAGAATTTAGAACAACCCATCGTTCTTTTTTGTGTTTTCAAAGAAAATGGTCTTCAATTTGAAGGAAAATTAATCTCATATTTAATTACTGAGTTTTGTAACATAAACCCATGATTACTTGAAACCTAACAGGGATCTAGGAAGATGTTACACCACAAGATACAGAAAGGATCTTGGACTCCAATCTTTTCGTTCAAGGAAGAGATAAATTGAAAAAAGAAAGAAAGAAATAAATATATTAGTGTTCTGGATGGGAGACTAGATTCAATGAATCATGGATACACCCTGTTGATTCTTGCTATATTGTGACTTAAAATTGCTACGGAGATTATTATTATTTTTTGGTTCTTACCCGGTATCTTCATACTTTTTTTAAAGAGTGAGATTAGTTCTGTTCGGTGTTCGTGGTTACTCTTCCTAATAAATATGTTTTCTAGAAATCAAACTTGTATTCTCGTCCTTATAGGAATATAATAATGTGTTAACCACAAGACCAACATTTCATTAATAAATTGATATATTATTAAAGCTCATGTACCATTAAGCAAAAATGATCACGTGAAATTTTTTTTCAAAAAATACAAATTAAAATAAATCTAAAAGGAAAGAATAGAAAAACCAAAAGAAAAATAGTTTAAGATATCAGTTGCTTCAAAGATATATTTTGAATTTTTTTTTAATTATTAAAACTTCTTTCAAGATTGCCAAATTTTGTTAAAAATAATACAATAATCTCTTTATAATAAGATTTTATTAAAAAAAATAATTATAAAAAAATTGATCGAGATTATTTAATTAGCATGTAAGCTAATCATCAGAGTCTAGAAAAAAATGGGTTTGTGGTAAAGAAATATGGTAAAATAATAGCACGAGAGGTTGTTAAAGAGGTATTAATTAATTAGATTATGTAATCATTTTTAATTAAAAGCAGCATCAGCTTGAACATTCTGAGAATTATACCCCTTGCTGAAGAACTGACCCTTCATAGTGATCAACTACGTCGATAGAAAGATCTTCTGCCACAAAGTCTCAGAGATTTTCTTTTCAGTCACCGGAAAATATAATTGGATAACAAGGCATCTAAGACATGTGAAGGCCTTAGAGTCTATTTTCACCTAAATTCCATCACAGAGTGGTGGCTGGAAAACCATACTGTATTTTATTGGATGTAAAATCAATATTTTTAAATATATTTTTATTTAAAAACACTTAATAAAATCTTAATAAATTAATCTATTAAATATAAAAAACATTTAATTCAGTTAAAAATACAAAATCAACTAAACAACAAAAAACTTTCTCAACTTCGATCCACTTTTTTCGACGATGTAAAAGATCAAAAATATATTAATAGCACTCCTCTAGTTAAGAAGAGCACATCGACACAAATTTTGCCTTCTTTTATCAACAAAACGTGATCAATTAATCATTTTTTTTTCTTCATTGTTTTTTTTATAACTCTCTCTTTTCTTTCTCAAACTCAAAGACCAGAATGCAATAAAAATAAAGTTTGTTAGTTTATCAAACTAAAAAGATCAAAAATGAATTTGGTCATATTATTTTGGTGAAAATCTTAAAAAAGGTGTGTTTTAAATAGTAATTAAAAAATACCCGAACTCTTGCCTCATGGTAGATCCTGGTCCTCAAAATTATTTTTATAACCAATAAAATAATATTTTTATATATATAAAATTAAACACCAATTCAATATTACAAAGTTATTTTATCATTAGAATTCTCCCATAAAAAATAAATAAAAACAAATCATCCATTCCAATTCCAATTCCAATTCCAATTCAATACAAAAGTTCAAACATGTTAGAAAAAAATTCAAATGACCAAAAAAAGAGTGAAGAGACTTGAGTCTAGGTGTGCAATACACAACACAGTATTTTTAACACATCCTTTAATTTTCTTTTTCTTTTTTTAATTTTATTTTACAATATTGGATAGTCTGAGTCTGAGTGGATGTGGCGGCGTGAAAACGCAAAAGGGTTAATAATGGCGTAAAGGAAAAGAAGGCAGGTCTATAAACTGTGGATAGTGGGAGACATTTGTGTTCTAATAGTAGCAGTAAGTGCAAGAACTGTCTCCAGGTTTTAACATATTCTTGGGATATTCCATGCCGTATCAGCTTTGTAAGATTTCCAGATTTGCACTCCGACGAGGAGGGGCACACAACAACGTTAATAATATTCATTAAAAAAAAAAACAGTAAAATACTATAAAAATAACAATAATTTTATCAAATATTTTTAGAAACACTAGAGCAAACCGATTGATAATTGATTGAATTTGATCCCGATATGATAATTTCACTCGAGATTATCAAGGTAGTGTTTGAGATTACAGTAGTCGTTGTTTTTTAAAATGTTTTTTACTTGAAAATATATTAAAATAATATTTTTTTTATTTTTTAAAATTTATTTTTAACATCAACACATTAAAATGATCTAAAATTATATATAAAAAATAATTTGAAAAAAAATCTAAAATCTTTAAAAACGCTTTTTAAATGCTAAAATTGAATCTAAATCATAACAAACTTTTATAAGCAGAAGACCACAAGTCATTTGCTTTACTGAAAATAGAAGACAAGTCATTTACGCAACTGGGAAATAGAAGACAGGTCGTTTAGATGATTTTGTTCATACACTATTATGTAGCCCGGGCCGCACTATCAAGTTGGAGTGGGCCTTGGGCCAATAATATCATGGCTAGATATGTTTGCCTCTTCCTATCAATCATATTTTGTTATATCAAGATAATATAGTTATTTTAAAAAAAAATTATTTATGATATTAATATATTAAAATAATTTAAAAACATTAAAAAATAATTTAAAAAAAAAAGATTTATTTTTTTATAAAAATACTTTCCAACCGTAAAAATAAACAGAATTTAAATTTAACTTAAATAATTATTTTGTTATTCTATGTGTAGCGAGTGTTTTTAAGCCTTAAATAAAATTCTAACAATTAAAATTTTTTTTTAGTAAGAATCCAGGATTAAAATTGAAATACTCACTCCACTCATCATTTTCTTGCCACTGAGTTCTTGCTTTTCAATTTTGATATAATGCTCAGATGGAATTTCTCAAAAACTGAAATTATAGCAAACAAGTGCAAATCAGGGATTCACCAATCGATCTTCAATGTCTTTTTTTTGAAACCGAAAGCCTCTTGAATGCGAATCCTGTAAAGAAAGATTTGAACACAGAAGCTACGACTTGTGCAATCAATATTCATGGTTGGCGTACTTGAGGGTCTAGCTACTGTGGTTAACTGTGTGATTTGTTTCGTTCTCGTTCCGGGTTCGACCCTCTATGTGCACGTCTGTCACCCCGCGGTGTCTTACCTGCTCCTGAACTTGCAGGATGTCCAGTGAACCGTGGGGAATAGTCGTGGTGCGCGCAAGCTGGCCCGAACACCCCACGTAAATCAAAAAAAAAAATCCATGGTTGGTCTATAGTGAGAAATATTAATCAGTGTTTTGATTTTAATAAGGTATTTTCGGATCTAATTTTATATATCAAAACTACCAGGAACATGACAGCTGCCACAAGCGTCATCTTTCACTCCAGATTTTCTGCAAGTTTTTGTCGGGTCTCTGATGTAAACAGAGAGTAATAACACAGTAATCCTGACGTAACAAAGCCACTATCATTCATTTCCTATCAGCTTTCTTACATGTAAACAAAACTGAAAAGTGTAACGTAAATATTCTGAAAGTAGGATTGTTTCAGATGACGTTAACTTCACTTTTTAACTATGATCCAGTGAGACCAAGAAGAAGCTCTGGTTCATTCTTATCCAAGTGGCTAGAAGTCACTAGCCAGCTTTAAAAGCAGCAAACATGATATGACCGAACAAAAGCAAGGAGATCTTAGGTAGTCCCCATATTTTTAATGTAGAATATCAATAACCTGTTAGGTACCTCTCTGCAGATTTTGTCCACAAGAGCTGACCTTTCTTTCTGAAATGAAAGAGAATTGAAGGCTTGAAAGGAAAATAACAAGTAGGGAGGCTATGCTCTAACATGCTTAATTTTAAGGGTCTCGTATTCTTCCAGAACTGAGGAATGGGTTTTTCTGCATTATGGTTACAAGACAGAACTGTTTAAAAATCTTCAAAAAAAGAAGAGAAAAGAAGACAGAATTGATTATAAGAGATATGAAATGACCTCACCAGTTCTTCACTAAAAGCTGGTTTCTCATTTAGGTGGATGCTGACAAAATAAAAAAGATTTTATTATTTGTTTTCTATGATTATATGTAGACCATGAGAGAACCTCAATTTGTTTCGGGCTCCCTTATTTTATAGCTTCCCACATTGAGTTGGCTATGATAACCTGTATTTTGGTTGTTAAAAAGGGATAGCTTTTAGAAATATATAAAAATATAGAGAGAATGAATATGAGATGTCAAATCTCATTCTAGCTCACCATAAATAGGGATTTTATGCAGTCTTCAGAGTGTAATTTTGTTTCACAACTCTGTCTCTCCCTCGCTTCTTTAGCCTTCCAAGATATAAAGACAGCAAAAAGTAATTCTCTCAGAGAAGCTCAACGAGACTCCCTTCATCTCTGCCCTCAGCATCAGAAATGGATTCATACAAACAAATTTTAGGCGCAGAAGGATGCAGCAGCAGCGAATCTGGGTGGACAACGTACCTTGCCTCTCCCGTGCAAGAAGATGAGGATGACGAGGGCAGTTATGATGGTAATAACTACAAGGCTCATAATATGAGTAACAATTATCACTACGCTGCTGCTGCTGATGAAGTCAGTGATGACTCAATGGCTTCTGACGCTTCGTCCGGTCCCCATCATCAAAACACCCATGAGAACGGTCGTGGAACAGTACATTTTAAGCACAACAAGGGCGGTCATTTCAACCTCCAATCTTCCTCAGCCAAAAAAACAGGGAAAAAGGACAAGAAGGGTGATAAAAACAGTGCTAAAAAGAGCCGGAAACTTGATGCTCAAAGAAAACACTAGTGGTCCTATTAGCAGAGAGCAAGATTCTTACAACTCGACGTCACAGACAGATGAGAACATGTAATTTTTCTCATAAATGTTCTTAAAGTGAGGAAACATACTCCAGATATTTTCTATCCAAAACTTTTATGTTCCATATTCACTGTATTCATGAAATAAATTGTGAGGCTGCACAGTCAAGAGAAACAAAATATAGGAACCATTTCTCATTTAATCATTCTTATCAGCGCAGAGAACAAAGTTTATAAATATGATTTACTGACAGTATTGACTGCAAAAGCACATGTTGATCATTGCATTAAAAAGTCTTTCCATTTTGTATCAAATTAACTTCTTGATACCGCAGCGACTTTTGATATTAACGAGCATATGCAGTGTACTGTATCTGAGGGGTAAGAGGTTGAGCACATTCTGATGTATAAAAATGAAATGCAGTTTTTACATATGAGCATATGCGCGCTTGGAAATGAATTAAGTACTAGCCAACAGCTTGTGCTCTTCTGGAAAAAACTAAGATCCTTTGTCTTTTTTCCCCTGGGCAGGAGGAAAGCGAGGAGAAGGTCAGCACAGAAACAAAATGAAAAGTATTGAATATTGATTTGGTTGATTGAGGTTCAAGAATAAAATGATTCCAGATTAGTTTACAAGAAAACATTACTTTCGCAGCAGGAACTTAAAGATATAGTGCATTGTATATTGTGTCCATTATGTCTTTGTGTGCGCATGCTATGAATCAACAGAGTATGTTGTGCTGGAAAGAATAGTGATCAACCTAGAAAGACAAACGCCAACCATGGGGAGAAACAAGCACATTCTAGTGACAGGATAATGGCACCAATCTGCAAGCAAGGGGGGTACAAGTGCAACAGCTAGGAAACTGCAGAGCATGGGCTGTACATCAAAAGCAAAACAATATTACAAAAAGCACACTATAAAATCTGGTATCATTGGTTTAAAAATAAAACATGTATTCAGGAAGCCTCTACTCTTCAATGAAAACAAAGAGCAAAATATATAAAATTAGCATATTTTATGAAGACAGACAAGAACAAAACGAAAAAAAATATGAAAACACTAAAGAGCGGTTAGCACCACTAATTAAAAGATAGAGACGTAATCAAGTTCACTACTCCTCATCAGCAATAATACACTCATATTAGGCACTGCCGCAGCATCAATGGAAGGGTTAAAATCACATTTACATAAAGTTTTGTCCTATAGTTCATGGCATTTAATCAGCATTTTCATTAAAATAGACTGATGCTCAACAGCACGTCAACAGAATGCAGCTGTAGAAAATAAAAGTCAATGAAGTGAATATCTGTCCTTCCTTCCCTCAAGCTTGGACTATATGACTAAATGAAAAGGGCAATCAGCCCTTGAATTCAATTATTGAATCGTAGTATGCCAAAGAATCTTCTGTATTGGGGAAAATTATCTAGCTAATAATTGTAGTAATAATGCAAATAAACATATAATTGGGGCACACACAACCTTCTTCATTATAATTATAGAAGCATCAACCGACTATTGTACTATTACTTCTAGATCATTAGCATCACTTTTCTGTTTCTGAAAAAAACCAGATGGAAGGGAAGTTTCAAGATAAGATTTTTACTTGGTAAAAGGTTAGCATGGGTTTAATTGGATAAATGATAACAGAATTCAAGTGATAGTTGCAGCATTGAATTTATACATTTTCCTTGCCTATAGTCATTAAAAAAAACAGCCAAACCCTGAGTTTCATCCCCCCAAAATGCCTTTTTTGATCAACTACTATACTCACAGGTTAATTTATGTCTTTTATTTGAATAATTTCAAAATTCATCAAGTATTCAATAACTCAATTATCCAAATAATCATAGTATTAAGGTGAATGAATATGTTTAAACTGGATGTCAGTTTAGAATTTCAGAACCTGACTACAAAAGACATCCCTGCTATTAAATAAGGTAGAAGATTTACACGATCCCCTATCATCTGGTGGTTGGCTCTCCTCTGGTCTTATAGAAGGCAACCAAATCTAGGACCTCATGTAAAAATTAGGCACAACAAATTCAAATGTAAAGTAGAAAAGTATAAACCGACATCGAGTGGACGGCAATATTGAAAAGTAAATATATTGCTGGTGAAGAGCAAATAAAGAAAATAACACCAAAAGAGAGAATTTATTGTTCAGACATCTTATTTCATACTCTAATACTCAAAAGCACCATTAAATATCTCTTTAAAATGAAATGGGGCTACAAGCTTGGATGAGGAATCCGGTGAAAATAAAATACAAAAGCAGAACTGCCAAGAAAAACCACAACATATAAAAGTAAGACAGTCTAAATACTCAATTGGATTTGATGAAACTGATTGAGATAAATTTCATGAAAAAGGGGTGATGTAAGTTCTACCCAGAATAGAGTCCAGAGCAGAAGTTATTGTCTTATTGAAAGTCTTAATTAAGCTTGATAGCACCAGGAAAAGGTTTAATTCTTCAACTGCCTTGCAATCTTGAACCATTCAGTATGGAAAGATCCTTCCACATCAACCCTTTCATATGTATGAGCACCAAAATAATCTCGTTGAGCTTGGACCAAATTAGCTGGCAACCTTTCCCTCCGGTAAGTGTCATAATAAGCCAGACTGGATGACATACCAGGAGTGCTAATACCTGAGTTGATTGCAAGACATACAACCCTGCGCCAGGCAGACTGGCGGTCAATGATTTCCTTTGCAAACTCTGGATCCACTAGAAGGTTGGCAAGATCAGGATTCCTATCATATGCCTTCTTGATTCTGTCCAGAAATACTGCTCGAATAATACAACCACCCTTCCAAATCCTAGCCAGTTCTCCCAATTCTAAGTCCCATCCCTTCTCAATACTCTTTGCACGGATCAAATTCATCCCCTGTGCATAACTACAAATCTTGGATGCATAAAGAGCTTGCCTGACATCATCGATCAACTGCTTCTTATCCACCACTTGATCAGTCAAAATATCCCCAAAGCCACCTGCTTTGAAGACTTTAGCAGCTTCAACTCGTTCCTCCTTTAAACCACTTAGGAACCTTGCATCCAAAGAAGAGGCAATTGTAGGAGCTGCAACTGATAGATCAGCAGCTTGCTGCACGGTCCACTTACCTGTACCCTTCATGCCAGTTTTGTCCAAAACCTTGTCAACCAAATATCCTTCTCCCTTATCATCTTTAATTCCAAATATATCTGCAGTGATTTCAACCAAGAAGCTCAGAAGCTCACCCTTGTTCCATTCTGAAAAAACACTACGGAGTTCATCATTCGACAACTTTCCAACTGATTTTAGTACATCATATGCTTCAGCAATCAACTGCATATCACCATATTCAATTCCATTATGAACCATCTTGACAAAATTACCAGAACCACCTTTGCCAATGTATGTCACACAGGGGCCACTATCAGGAACTTGAGCTGCTACTTTAAGGAGAATGTCTTCAATGTACTTGAAAGCCTCAAAGGAACCTCCAGGCATCATAGAAGGCCCATTACGTGCACCCTCTTCACCACCTGAAACTCCCATTCCAAGGTAGAGCAAGCCCAGTTCAGCCATTGCCTTTTCTCTCCTCTCAGTGTTCTCATACCACTCATTTCCACCATCAATGATACAATCACCCTTCTCCAAGTAGGCAGAAAGAGTCTTTATGGTTTGATCAACAGGTGACCCTGCCTTAACAAGCATAATTATCACTCGAGGCTTTTGGATTGACTTCACAAAAGATTCAGGATCATGGAAGCCATATAAGGGAAGATCTCCCTCTTTTTTAGCCCTCACAACAGTCTCATCAACTTTGGAGGTAGACCGATTATAAACAGAAATGGGGAAACCTTTCTCTGCGATATTAAGGGCCAGATTCTGGCCCATGACAGCCAGACCAGCAAGGCCTATTCTTGTTGGCTTGGGAGGTGCAGCCATAGTTACCCTGTCCAAAATGATCACTAATGAGATATTTTGTGAAAAACTAAAAACAAATCAAGAATGTTCCTGAAAAAACAATTTCACAGATTAGATTCTTAAACAAAGGCTAGCAAATATATTCCCTTCACATTCCTTTGAATATTGTTTCAATTTTGGAGCATATTGGAAGACCTAAAGTTAGAGATCACAACTTAATAACAAGAAGATCTTCACATGAAACTTAAATTCAAGCTGATACTCAGAAGGTCATGATTACCAATAAAACAATTAATCAATCAGATTAATATGAAAGCAATCAACTTTACACAAATGCTAAGCAGTTCGACAAGAATCTGATAAGCTCATCACCAAAGAAACCATGAAAAGTTAGACTTTTCAAACTGTACTACGATCACAACAAAACCAGATTCACTTGCAAGATCATACAGAGACGTCCAAATCCCAGATCACCAATTCCTTAATAAACCCCGGAAACATTATAAAAAAAAACAAAAAAACAAAAACTGGAGCCTAATATGAGTTTTTATGAACTAAATCTTGACAGCTATAGAAACCCTAATGATTTGTCTTTTCTCACTAAGATCTCTAAAGCAAACAAATAGAAGACAAAAACCCACTAAAAAAATCCCATCTTTATAAAACAAAAAATAAAAAGCACACACCTTGGAAATGGATTCTGGAGAAACTAAGGAAAACCCAGGAAAATCAAAGATCTGGGAATTGAAGAGGCAGGAGAGATTAGTTGTTGTAACAACAACAATAATAATTAATGCTAAAAAAAGAAGAAATACAGTGAAAGGTACATAAGAGTTGTAGTTGCTTACAGTGCACAGATCAGTCAGGAAGAGAGGGACTAGTTAGAAGGAAACAATAACAATTGGTGATGATCTCTCCGTTTGTCCTTATTTATAAGCGGGTCAAATTTGGCCACCAAAATAGTATTCTATTTTGGTTGGTACTTGGCATTGGTAGGTAAGAACTGGGAGGTGGTCTTAATGCGACCGTTGCCTTTGATTTTGCAACCTTTCTCTGTTTCTCATGCACCCAATTGTTAGATGTGCTGTGTGATGGGCTACCTAATTTGACGATGATCATATTTTAAGTGCCCTTCTTGATTTGTCATCCATGGAAGAATGAACCACCTCTTTCATTTCTTTTTCTAAAGGAACAAAAGGGTTGAACTTTCAAGAATGCCATGAATTGTAAGTTGACACTTGATTTTTTTTCAAAAAACAAAATAATAAATTAAAAATAAATTTTGAAAAAAATATTTTAATACAAGTAATTATTATTATATTTTTAAACACCTCTGAATTTTAAATCTTTGTAAAGGTTGGATGGAAATTAAAATTGAAAATACACAAAAAAAATTTTATAAATCTGAATTGTTTGTGAAAGACAACTATTTGTAATGTGTATGGACCTGAAGGTCAAGGGTAAACTCAGCCAACTTTGACTCATAATTCACATTAGAGACCTTATTAAAAAAACATTATGTTTACAAGGGTAATAGAATATTACAAAACACTTCTAGCATGCTGCCTCCATATCTTCTTGGAGGCATATATACAATTTATTCAATGTGTGCATAATACTTTTTGTTTTTTAATTCTTGTTTTCTTAATTATATATAAAAAAAGTATTTTTTTCAAACACTATTTTAACCTTCATCTTTTATTTGAATTTTGCGATTAATACATATAAGTAGTAAATATATCATATTTTAAGTGATTGAGAAAAAAAGAGATGCTTATATTTTATAAAATACACTCATAAGTTATTAATCTAAGTTTTTGAATTAAAAATAATTTTTATCATTATATAGAAACCCTCGCATGCATATGATAAATGCATATATAAAAACTCATATATTTCTTCAATATTTCTTCATTCATAGATCATAAATGTATTATGTGTCATTAGAGTATTAAATTTATATATATATATATATATATATATATATATATATATATATCAATTTTTGGTTAATGGGTCAGTCTATATTTATTTTTTTAAGATAATTATTAAAAATATCATGTATTTTGAGCATGCGAATATTTTGCATATTCACTTTTAAAGAATTATATTTATATTTTTAATGCAAACAAAAAATATGTTATTGTATGTTAATAACAACCCTCTCTTTGGCATTTTGTGGAACATTGCAAATGAAAGCCATAATTAATAACATTAATCAGGATTGTTTCTCACCACCGTTGCCCTTTCTTACTATTTTGCAAAGCCATACTCAATCCCATCTCAACATCGGCCATCGTCAGCCATCAACAGCGGTCTCCGCGCTGTCTCGAGTCACCACATCGGCACCAGCAGTCACACCCCCATATATACATTGTTGCCCATGACACATAAAAGACGACGACAACAGCAATAATTAACGATGACAGCAGCTGATGTGAGTTCATCGCCATGTAATATCATCTCCTTTACGTCTTCGATCTTTTTTGTGTGTAGCTGTAGATTCTGGTGGCAAATCGCGGTGGCGCTTGGGATTGTTAGAGGTATGCGCGATGGTAGATTTGGTTGTTTGCATGAAAGATCTTGGAGGAGCATGGTTGAAGCAGCAGCAACATCAACGACCATCGTGACAGAAACCACAGCTACAGGTATCAATGACAGCCACCAACGACAACAACATCGTCGGCAACAGGAGCGAAAAGTAAGTCACAACAAAATGGGTTTGCTGGGCTTTTCCACATTGACGATGGATTAGGCAGTTATGTCGTAACCTCATAAAATTATGTTCGGAAACGCTAAATCATGTTTTTTCAAAAAAAACATAAATTTTTTTATTTAAAATTAATTTTTTATATTTTTAAATCATTTTAATTTACTAATATTAAAAATAATTTTAAAATATATATATTTTTACACGTAAAATATTTTAAATCATAGCTGCTACTATAATTTCAAATACACCTTTGCAATGTTAGTTTAAATTGCAATGTTGGTTTAGAGTCTGTTAATATATTAATTTAAAATTATAATTAATGATAGTTATTTTTAATAATTAATAAATTTTATTGATTTAGTCATTTAAATTTTAATAATGATACATAAAATTTAAATGATTAACATTAATATAATTAATAGGCTAATATTTATTATTAAATTAATTTAATATATTTAAATAGTTTAAATATATTTGGTAATTGATATTTTTATTGAGTATATATATATATAAATGGCATGTATTTATGATGGAATGTATACAAACAGTGAAGCACCTGCGTTTCTTCGTCGATTTTTTTACTATATAGTATAATAATAGAAGAAAAGTAACCGCATATAGACAAATAATTTCCAGGTCAGCAATTTACAAGCAGATTTCAACAAGTGTCCAACAAACATAGAACACCGCCAAGCAACCTCCGAAGTCCATAAACGCATATGTCTATCTCATGGTTTTTGAAGTTGAAGCCGCTAGGCTCAAATTAAAATATGTACAAATTTATTTGTTTGTGTGGTTATTTCTGTGTTTGAATCAATCAAAACAAATATTTAGTAATGCTTTAAAATTAATTGTTTACTGGTAGAGCATATCATTAACTATAGCACAACTATAGATTCACAGGAAGCAGCTATTTACTGTTTCTTGTGCTGAGAAAACTCTAGAACAGTAGAGAATGTTTTTATTGTTCTGGTCGGGCTGGATCGGTCTGGTTCAAAGTTAAAAATACATTGAACTGGATTTGATCCAACAAAATAAAAAAAATATTTTAAATTGTGTTTTATTTGAAAAATTAGTTTTAAACATTATTCAATGATATAATATAAATTAGATGGAGATCACTTGATAACGTAATATTTGCAGAATTTGATCACAATTCCAATTTTATTCCTAATTATATTTTCCATGACGTTGTTATGCTCTTAAGAAATTTAATGGAATAATAAAAAATATTTTATATAAAGTATTTATTTATTTCATGATATAATAGTAATAGTTAAATCGACAATATTTAAATTAAAAACTATTAATATTAATATATTTATTTTTTAAATTATTTTATAACCTCAATTTCAAAAATATTCTTTACCAAATACATTAAACTATTTTTTATTTAACCTTAATTTCAATTATAATTTTAATCAAACATTTATTTTTTAAAACCAACCTCAACTAAAAATAATTTAAATAAAATAATTTTTTTTCAAATCATAATCATAACAGTTATCACAGTCCCGCTAAACACTCTCAAGCAATAAAAAGTTCCGCGGAGGGTAGCCCACAAGGTGTTTCATAAAAGAGCAGAATCAAGATGTAGCAGAACTCAATGAGAGAACTGCATACTACTAGCCGTGTCAGCATGTCACGTTTCTTAATCGCTGAAGTGTAATGTTTCTACTGGTTGTTATTGATTTAGCTTTTAATTCATTGTGGGGTGTATTGTACTGGATCTTCTGTAGCCGTGAAATAGTTGGGCACTCTCCTATTGGTCTAACTAATGACCATTACAAGGAGCAATAGTTTCCAAGAAAGGCATGAAAACAATGTATTGAAGTCTCTCTAATTCCTAAGGCTGGCCTTTATTCTATTTGCTTGAGCTGGATAAGATTCCAAATTCAAATATGGAATCTGTCAAACTACTTTGAATCCATTTAAACAGATTTCAACTCCAGAATGAAAAAGAAAAACAAATATATAGTAGACTAGGAAGTTTAGTCAGCAGGTTCTTGCATGAATCATATAATCATAACAAACTTGGGAGGGGAGACGGGGAGATCATTAATGAAATTTAGCTTGGTCCAAGAAAAGATGTAACTTTTTGATGCAGCTGGCTTTTCTAGACATGAATAGTTATGAGTACTCAAGTAATGAAGTACATAAGATAAATCTAGGTGCAAGTAAGATAAATTTAGGTACAAGAAAACATTAAATTCAATAGTTAAACCAGACTTAAATTTACAAGTAGTTTTTTCTAGGATAACCATTGTGTCACTATATGGACCATTAAATCTTTCAAAATTATATTTTGAGCATTATTTGCTCAAGTTATTATAATTTTATTATTTTTTTTATATTGTTTTGGATATTATGTTTTAACTCGAAATTTATGTTTATTTCTTTTAGGATTTCAGTAAGGTTGGATATAAGTACAGAAATGCTCCAACAAAGAACGATAATAAATAGCATTCCAGATAATAAATAAGTGATATAACATGTCAAATACTCCATTTCATAGAGCAATATGTGAATCACTGGTGTTCGTCGAAAATATTTCATTCAAAAGAATCATTTCTGCGCGCAGAAAAACCAGTTTGGTTGGACACAGAACTTTGAAAGTTACAACTAATGATTGGATCCAAAATCATGAAATATAGAAGTAATTCAGTATGAACACTTACAGCTCGTTGCTGTCTACCTGGCCAGTAATGGAGCACGAGCGGTGTTCGTCTAAAGACCAAAATTGCACATCTGAACAAATTCCATATCATTGTCTACATATTTAGTCCAGAGATTCTTGTATTGGTTCATAGCAATGTCAAGCCAAGGTTTCATGTTTCCATTGTAATGAATGACAGCAGCGTTGCTGATCTCATCCATGCTAATACTTGGATTATATCCGAGACCAAGCACATGCCAGGATTTGTCCAGTGACTTTGTCGTGGAGTAGAAGGTAATCAAGCCAGGTGGGAGAGTACCCAATTTCCAAAGAGTACGATCCTCATTCTGTGATCAGAATTTACAGTATTACTTTTGTGGCTAATGAAAAGAAAGATCTGCAAAGAATAAGTTGGAAAGGAAGCAAAGATACACTCACCAGGCTCTGCCAATAATGATAGTGCTCTGTGCATTTCTCACGCCTCCAAGCATCAAGATCAAATATATTCATCCCAAAAGCCCAAGCACAAGCCTTGGGGTTGAACCTCTCCTTAATCAAAGGATGTGAAAAGTTCAGATACTGTGCATAACGATGAAATGACCCGAAGCAAGTCTCAACAGCTCCGTTCACCTTACCATCCAGATCAACCTTCCACAAACCAGTCAAATCCTTCTGAACAACAACATCATCGTCCAAAAACAGAATCTTATGCAGCTTAGGATACATCTCAGGCAAATAAAACCGAAGATGATTCAACATTGACATATATTTAGGGTTCCTAAACTTCATATTACTCCCATCTTTGGTAGCATTCTCTGCCTGATTCTCAAAATAAAACTTCTGCATATTAGCGCTCTCAAGCTGCTTCAAAACCGGCACATACGATGAATTCAGAAAACTAAAGTCCTCCACAGCGTTAATCTCCACATGCGCACCGCCTTCCACAGGCCGCATCCTAAACCAAACCTTCATAGCTGCAACATTCATCTTATCCGTAACCACATGAAAAACATGTTTCCAAGGCTCCTCCGCATTCTTCACCACAGACCTAATCACAACCGAAACCGCGATCACATTATCCGAAAAAATCGCATAATGATACAAACTCGGATCCTCAAACTCCGCCTTATACCCTTCCTCCTTGTACTTCTCCGGATGGGCAATCCTCTCCCCCACAAGCCTCATTGCCAAACAATGCAAACTCTTCGGCACCGACTTGGCAGAAATCAAGCTAGCAAACGCTCCATTCTTCTTCGCCTTGATCAACAACTCATTAACAGCAAAAATTGTATCCTTCAACTTCTGAATCTTTATCTGATTATCATAACTCTCCTTCGCCTCCGCAATCATTAACCTCGCAACTTTCACTTTCTCCTTTACTTCCTTCTCAAATTGCCTTAAAACATCCTCATCTACATCACTACCCGGCTCGAAAAGCGAGGATTTATAACTCGGTTTCAGCGGTAAATCCGTTAAATTCTTATCTAATTCATCAAACATTCTTAACTGCCTAGAAATATCAAGCTTCAGCTTTCTCGCATACGCGGCGTATGCATTAACTAACGTCATGTGATCATTTGCTTGCTTATATATCAAATCTAATCGTGTTTTCAACGGATCTGATTTGATCGCCAAAAAAGTGCGTTGCACGTAAGCATTTCCGCTACTAGGCAGTGACTGTGTTGCATTTCAGTTCAACATTCAGAGAAAAACAAAGACAATAGTCAACGACGATGATGATTAATTATTACCATTGAGAAACAGAATTAGAGTGAGATTCTTGAAACTTACGGGGTGGTGGTGAGGGTGAGGGGAGAAGAGAGCAGAGAGAGTGGCGAGGAATAGAAGAGTGAACGTGGCGGAGATGAAGATCCGGTGAGAGAAAAAGGCACGTAATCCACCATTGATGCCGCCGCTGCCTCCCCCTCGGATTCCTCGGACGGCCACCGCCATCGATGGATTTTAATAAGGATCTGAATTATTATTATTTTTGTATAATTTATTTTGTGTATGGTTTTCTAGTTAGAGCTGAAGGCTGAAGGCTGAAGGCTGAAGCTGGATCGCTGAAGTTTGAAAGAGAAAAAGAAGTTTCCGTTCATACCCAAAACGGAATCTGTCTAGTTTATTTTAAGTGACGCGTCGGCGTCGGTGTTAATATTTTATTATTTGTGGGTTCTTGGTCATAAATTTGACCGAAAGTATTGTAGAGTAAACTTACATTTTAACCCTATAGATTATTCAATGTTTTATTTCCATCCTTATTATTTAAAGTCTTTCAATTTTTCCTCATACCCTTAAAATAGCTTGCTTTTTAAATTTGGTTTTTGAGTTGTTCTTTGTAGGATATTAATAGATTTTATAAAAATGCTACAAAAAAAATTTAAATGAATTTAGTTCATCGGTTACAGTCTATTATCAAGCCAATAGAATCTTTGTAATTATGATTATACTATTAAGTATAAAAAGTATCATTTTAAATATTATTCATTAAATTGACTATTTGAATTTTTACTGATAGGTCAATGTTCTTAAGTAGTGAGCTAAGTTTAGTTAATAAAACCTCTAATTATGGGATTTTAATTTCTTGTGATCTATCATCGTGTGTACAAGGATTTGTAAGAGAAATAAAAATAATAAGAATAAATAAAAGAATTGAAAAAATATTTTTCTTTTTAATTATTTAATTGTAGATAAAAAAATTATAAGCTCTTAAGAATTATAACAATGTTAAGATATTTAAAATCCATGAGTGTTGAGATGTATTTAACATGTAATGTAAAAAATTAGGGTTGATCCAGGTGACCCCATGATCGGATTAAAACCTGATGATCCGGGTAAAATCCGTGACACGGATTTTAAGCCGGGTTAATCATCAGGCCTAGTTTAAAAACTCTGCTAATTAAGTTTGAATTGAAGATTGATTGTTGTTGATAGAAACTATAGAGGTAAGAATAAGAAATTATAAAATAAGAGGATATAAGTTAAGAGTTGATGAAATAACAAGGGTGAAGCTATAGTTTGTCCACTGCTTGATGGGGAGTGCCTGCACTCAGCACCTGTTAAGATGGATCTTGTAAAATTGTCGGAGACTTATGGAATCACTGTGATTCACTAATCACGTGTCATGGACGTGGCATGAGGCCTGTGGGTCTGTGGGCCTGTGGGCCTGTGGCCTGCGCCTTTTTTATTTTATTTTGGCCCTTACTGATGTGAATACATACCGTCAGGCTTCTATAGATTAATGAAAATTTGTTAATTTATCAATATTTTTTTTCAAAACTATCATATATTGTGATTATAAAAATACCATCGAATTATATATTATTATTATTTTATGTATTTGTTTAACCAAAATAAGTTTGTAGTTAGTCTTATTAAATATAAATCATGGATGCATTTATTTTTTAATAAAATAAGATTATATTCGTAATATACTTAATTAATATATTTCATGAATATTAAGTTAAAAACTTAATAAAAAATATATAGTATAAATTGATAAAACTAAATACAATAGCTTTGTTTAATCGTTGATTCTTCTTTATTTCCTCAACTTTTAATTAAAAGTACGTTTTAATCCCTCTGTAAAAAACAAACACGTAGGACTTGATAAAAAATGATTGTTAAATTAGTCATTTACATTTACAAAACACAAGTTTAATTGAATAAATCATAGAAAAAAATGATTAATTGGTTAAATTAAAAACATAATAGTAAAAATAATTAATTAATACAAACATGAGCTAAATTTATAAATGCAAAAGTAAAAGCCATCAAAGTTCAAAGTTCAAAGTTCAAACCCCGAGGTAAAAAAAAACTTTACATTTAACCCTACTCCTCGAAAGATTGTTCTCTAATGCAAGTTCATCATGGTTTTTATATATACTAATTTTTTCTATTAATTTGGATAAAAATTGAATTATAAATATCATATTAAAAAATTAAACTGAAAATAAATAATTTTTTTTAATATAGGTGTTCGGGTCAGCTTACGCATACATTGACTAATCTTATAGATCCTGAAGTTAACAATCATATAAATCTTTAGTATTTATTATATTAGTAAATATGAAACTTAAAAATAAATAGTTTTTATTGTTGATGTTGGTATCTAAGTTTAATTGGTAGAAATTTTGGATTGGATTTGGATTTTTCAAGGCTGTGTATTGAGCTAAGAAATTTATCTAAGAAGTTATTTTCAACATAATAAGAAAGTAACTTTTTTCCGTTCATGTCGGCTAGTGCCCTATAAGGAAAGATATGCATTATACTGACTTTGTCGAATATAGTAACTTCGCATTGAAGCGTGCGCTAGGCATCGCACATCCTAAGAATTTTCACATCTTGGTTAGGACGAGGCTAGTTTGGAATGATTGCTTGGGCTAAAGAGCAGTGCCTGAGCTAAAAAGTAGAGCAGTCCACTTGGGCTGGACAGGCTGATAGTCAGCCACCCTATCGTCTAAAATACGGATGGAGGGTTGTAATTCGTATGTTTTTTTGTTTTTTTTTGTTTTACTATCAGCTCATATTAAGCGTGAATGATGCAGTATTATCACATTGTCATGATGCATCACTTGGAATTCTTAATGGAAGGTTTCACGCTTTCACTTTCACTGGTGATGTTAGTGCTTCAGTTTGACGAATTGGAAAGATTAAGATTGATGGGTTTTGAAATCAGTGCATGAACTTGAATTAACTGGATTATTACCTGCTATTGACATCAGTTCGTCAAACTTGTTAGGGAGTCAAGAGTCAGATATACTTAGTTTCCTAGAAGGGGTTTTACGGGGAATTCTGCAATGTCAAGTCCCTGGGGAAAATGGGTAATCTCAATTCTCTCATTCAATGCATCCACAAGTGCTCCATCCCCTGTTTTCAGTGTGTCTTGCTTGAGAGAATTTCAAGTAGATATTGTTGTACATGAACTAGTACACGATTCCTTAGAAAGGATATTTAATTTTGGTGTTTGAGATGAAATTTATCTACTAAAGCCTCCGTACTCTCTTTGTTTTTTTTTTCCTTGATTTTGTTGCTGTTTTCTGGGAGGAACTTTGCCTTGGACCCTGTATTTTATTTGTCACTCTGCTTTCTGTCTTTGATCATGCATCTCGATACTAGTTGGATATAGTTTCTTCGTTGTGATTTTCAAAGTAGAAAGAAAAAAATGCAATGCAAGACTCTTCATAGATTCAAAATGGCTGTTTTTAATTATCCATCACATAATCTTGCAACACATCAGGACATAGAGAAAAAACTTTAAATCCACAGTCCAAACTAGTTTGGTCTGGTGTTCGCATGTGATGAGGTGAAAAACTTAAGAATATCCGAACATGACTGTGCAGCATCTTGATTGCTCAGTAATTTAAATATAAGCTTCAATCATGTTTTTCCACTACTATTGCTCAATCTCGAACAGCTAAAACTGGGGCTAGGATTGGTTGCTTCCACAAACAGAAGAACCAAAAATGAGAATCCATCTTAGCCTAGCAAATCTGAAGAACTTGTAATAGATTGGTTTGATGACTCAGATCCAAGGTAAGCCGTATCGCAGGTGATGTCTTCCAGGTCTTTCAACAGAGGGTAAGGGCTATTGAGTTGCATGTCAGTTAGAATTTGACGTAGTCCAGAGGTTTCCTCTTTAAGCTGAGCATTTTCGTGAACCACCCGATCATGACACTCTGATACATGGTTCAGCTTATCTAGGAGCTGGTGATTTTCGTTTCGGAACCAAACCACCTGTGACCAGAGCTCATCTAGGTGTTTCTGCTTGCGCATGCGTGATCGGCGTGCAGATTCTCTATTAGATACCATCCTTCTCTGTTTTCGCTCATTGATAAGAGAGAGTTGTTGCTCATCTGCTTCATCAGAAGTAGAGATGCTGCTCATACATGATGCTTGTAGACCGAATTCCTGAACTTGCGAAGGGATCTGGGAATTATAAGATGGATTAGTGAATTGAAACATCTGTGAGTTATTCTGAGACATGCTAAAATTAGCTGAATATGGGGATGGGCTGGAAGGAACTAGATAATGGAGTCCTGTAACCTCACTTGGCTGCATGGCTAAAAGCTGGAGAAAACTTGCAGGATCTAATCCTCGGAGTTAGAAGGTGAACTATTCTAGTTTGGTCTTGTGTTGAACGAGGTCAGAGGCTCAAGGTTCAGTTGCTCTTTATAGCGCGGGGAAGGCTTGAGGTGACCCCACTGTTAGCAATTTGGAGTAACAGGAGTAAAGTTTCTTATATCATAGACCATTAGAGCATCGTGCAGATCATGTCATTGTTTTTGTGTACCCTTCAGTACATGTATGAATACCACTGATCCGAGTTTGTGTACTGTTTACCTTCTGTGGTCATGTTATGGTTTTATGCACGACTAAACTGACGTGTACTCATAATCAGGTCCTGCAATTTCTGTTGTGGATAATCATCTGAGATCCAATAATGCTTACATCAGAAGAGGGAGTTCGTATTGTGGGAAGTACAATTATTTTAATGGGAAAATGTTTGAGCAAATTAGGTTACAGAAAGTCGATCTTCAAAGTGGAGTTGTATTATTCCAAGCCAAGCTTATTTAAGCAGTTCACTTTATGTTCTTCAGCCAATAAGATCTTGTGAGGTAAGGAATTGGAGCAGAGGAAAGTACTCAAGCCATTCTCCATAATCATAACCACGAAAGATTATACAAGAGGGTTGGTGACTCGACAGCCACTTAACAGAAAAAAGATAATAGATTGGAAGTATGCCAAATTGAATTGATTTTGTGCAAGCACAAACTCTCATACGGAATACTTTAGGTATCCTTTATGGCATGTCATGTCGTAGCAGGCCTCCTTACATTTGAGGGGGTTCCTGTGAGGTATGAGCCTGTAAATCCTCAGCAGTCGTTTTTGGAGAATGGTCAGAAATCAATTTCATTGGGTTATGATGTGCTTGAGTTCTAAGTTCTAAGAAAGCTTGCTCGGAGTTCTTGAATTCGTCATGTATGTATATGTAAACATGCATTTTAAAGATCACTAGCTTCCATGTGACATGTGATGATATAAAAACAGCCATAATCTATGATTATTATTATTATTCAGCCGATGAGACGCGAGAAAACTATGGAAACAAGGTAGGCAACTTTCAAGTGGTAGTTACGTGTGGTCCAAGATGTTCTTCGTGCTAATTGGAAGAGGGCAATATATAGTTTTGGATTGCCACATATCTATATATCGACTATATTCTATTTCATATAATACAAAAAATACCGACCCTTAGTAGGGAGATTTGAGTGAGAATTGAGATCTTTAACAGTACTGGGAGCTACTTTTATACAATCAAAACGGAAACAGAAATTATTCTTTAGATGAAGCCTCATGCAACACAGAACGGCACTATTTGCTGCTGCTGATATCCTTGCCAGAATCCGATTGATAGTACAACTGCGCGCTATAAAACATAAGAGAAATACACCTGAACAGTCTTTGGGAATTCAAAGTTTTTCGAAGAAATTCACAGAAGCAAGGTTTCTCCATAAAGGGCACATACCATTAAATGTGTGGTGGGCTGTTTCATTCATTTTTTAACAGTTTTTTCCACCCAGACCACTAGTTTGAGGATATTTGCATATCCAGTGTCGCATTTAAAGCAATCTAGGGTACCCAAGTCAAATTGTGTAGGCTATATTACGAAACTGGTGGAAGATTAGCTTTGATCATAGGCGCCACCACTTAACGCGCTACTCCCATCTAGTGGAAAGGGATGATCTTCGTCCATGGTGATGGTGGGGATGGAACTGGGGTGATATGGAAGTACTTTTATAGGCAAGCAAGCACTCCACTAAATGAAAAAGCTCTCTCTGAGACATTCTGGACCAAGAATTTTACGAAGGGAAAATGCTCTCTCCCCCACACTCCAGGTTCTTGAGTGGATCAATAGCTCAACAATATCATTAGACAGATACGGACTTGTCTTTCTTTTCTTGTCTTGCGGTCGACCTAACCTTGTCGCAAATTCCTCGTATTTTTTTTTCATTTTTCTGAAGACCTGTATCCACCTTGTGGATTCTCAGAGTATAGGATGGATAAGCTTTCAAAGAA
The DNA here is from genome assembly GCF_951802175.1 of Populus nigra. Classification (NCBI taxonomy): domain Eukaryota; kingdom Viridiplantae; phylum Streptophyta; class Magnoliopsida; order Malpighiales; family Salicaceae; genus Populus; species Populus nigra. The sequence continues at coordinate 12,059,875 of NC_084864.1, read as the reverse complement.
TTCATGTTAGTATATCATTTTATCCATTGTACTTGTAGTGTACACAGTGAAGCAGACAGAGTTTTGGTCAATGGTGCGCCATTTGGACATGCTAACAGCTTAGTTTGACAACCTGCGTGCGTTCGTCCATGCTTCCAAACAAGAATAATTAAGAGAATTACCATTCGTATTTCAGTTCCTCGTTAGTGCTGGTCAAATGCGATTAATTCTTTGCAAAATTTGGAGTGTGCGTCAAAATTTGCCTGAACTAGTAAAATTCTATGAGCTCCATTATTATACAACGATGGTGTGAACATGTTTGACTAGGGGGATCGAGTACATGAATGAAGGATATAGAGCTTGGATTTAAGAGTACAAGCTCTCGATGCATGGTCATTATAAAGGGTGCGTCATTAATAGATATTTTTTTTAATTAATATGGGTGTTGATTTAGATCAGTTTACATATATCTCAACTAATTTTATTGATTCTGAAGTTAATAGTTATATAAGTCTTATTGATCCTGAGATTTGTAAAACTCAAATTAATAATCTCAAAAAAAAAAATTAAAATCTAACCAATTAAATAACATTTCTTAAAATTATCATTAATAAATATTTGAACTAGTCATGCGGATGATTAAACAACACTTCTTAGGGTTACCATTAATAAATGCTTCTTGAACTAGTCATGTGGATGAGCATTTATCATCAAAATTTATTTTTATTTTTTTTAATTAACTCTTTTAATCCTTGCTATTTTATTAAGAAATAATTAAAAGCTCATCTTTTCCATACCAAACTTGCATGTCTTATCATGCTCTTAAATCATTTCGCATCTTTCTTCCCTATCCCAAACATAAGCAAGCTTGATCCATGTCAGAAAATCACTTCATCGAAGAACAAGGTAGGGGTAACTTGGGAACATAAATATATCAACTAGAAAACATTTCCCTTTGGTCATGCACGGAAGGGTAAGCATCTCCCTCGACTTTTATGGTACTACAGTCACCCATGAGAGCATGTGGGACACCACAAATTTTACGTAGGCCTTATTTAGAAATGTGGCAAAAGTTTTATATTTATAAATATATTAAAATAATATTTTTTTTATTTTTATTTAGCATATTAAAAAGATTTAAAAATATAAAAAAATTAATTTGAAATTCAAATTTTTTAAAAGCATTATTGAATCACAATACCAAAAAACATTTTATACTAGCTATATAACTAGCGCTCTAGCACAGGTTAGATAAAAACATTTGACTAGAAGCAATAAATTTAGAAAAACCTTATAGCTCAATTTTTAATTAATTAAATGTTAAATAATTAAATTAAAAAAAATCAAACATACAAAAGAATAAAAAGAATAACAGTTATAAGTAAAAAAAAAAAAAAAAGACCTGAACTCGCTTAGGTCAATCCACCAAACCTACAAGTCAGATTAGAGATTGAGATAAAAGCAAAATGAAGAAAATCATGAAACCTAATTTAAAAAAAAAACAACGTTGAATCATGAGATGAAAAAAATTTAAAAATAGCAATTATAAGCCGATAGAAGGCTTGAACTCGCTCGGGTCAACCCGTCAAATCCACAAGTCAAATCATGAGATTAAGATAACCATATAGGGAAAGGAAAGTGAAAAAAAATCATGAAACCTAATTTTTAAAAAATCAATGTCAAATTATGAGATGAGAAAAAAATAAGTTGATAAAAAAACAATATCAACCCTTGTTAGCTTATAAAACTTGTGCCCCAAACCATTTGATTGGAAGTATCAAATATTAAAAAAAAACACGAAGGCCAAGTCCCAACAAATTAAATATTGAAGGATGAAATTAAAAGAAAAATCAATGACACAAAAGGATCCAAAAGAAAAAATAGTAATTAAAAGAAAAAAAGACACGAACTCACCCGAGTTAACCTACTAAACTCATAACCTAATTCATAAGATCGAGATAGCCCTATGAAAAACAAATGAAGAAAACCATGAAGCCTATATATATAAACAATGTTGGAAAAGAAGAAAATAAGTCTAAAAAAAAGATGGAAACCCATGTCAGCTTATAAAACCTGCAAACTAAGTTATTAGATTGGAAGCACCGAACCCAAAAAATTACGAAGCCAAATTTTTTAAAAAAACAAAATTTTAAAAGATGAGATTGAAAAAAAAAATCAATCACAAAAAAAATCAAAATAAAAATAGCAATTAAAATAATAAGGATCAAATTTAAAAAAAAAATAGAAAGAGGGTGGATAATTTTGGATTGAACAGCTAAATTGAAAATAAAAATTAATTTCACAAAATAATTAAAAGAAGAAATCACCAAATGAATAAGGACCACATCTGAAAAAAAAATTAAAAAAAGCTTAAATTTTTTTATTAAAGAAAGAAATTGAAAATAATTAAAAGTTTATAAAATAGGCAAGAAAAAAATGATGAAAAACAAATTAGGATCAAATTTGATAACCAAAAAATAAAAAATCTAGATTGAAGGATGTAATTACAAAAAAATTAAAAACTTAAACTAGGGTCAAGGAGAAAAATTAAAGAAACAAAAGAATGAAGACTAATACCCAAATATACCTAATCAAGGTGATTACCCTACAATTTTTAATGTCTAGCGCGAATCTTAAGGGAGAAAAGACAAAGAAAATAAAAAAATAGCTTCGATGACAATTCATCCATCAAAACCCAACACGCGTAGAGGATGTTGTGAGGAATCCAATGACATGATGGAAGTGATTTGTTAACTGTTGTATGACGACGTATTGGTTGCTGAAGCACCATAGCCTCTCCCATGCACCTAATAGCCTTTTTAAAAAATATTTTTAATTGCTATAAAAGACTAATTTACCCATAAACTAATGTTGTTATAATAAAATAAAAAACCTCACTTGAAAATATTAAAATACCCCCAAAACAAGCCTAAATTAATTCTAAGATAAAGGGCAATTTCATGATTTCAATGTACTAAGAATTGGAAAAATGCACCTAAGCAAACCTTAATTAATTTTGACATAAAAGGTAAGCTAGTAATTTAAGAATGCAAAAAAAAAAAAAGTAATCTCAAAAACACCCCCGACAATCAAATATCTTATTGTTTTCTTTTAAGAAAAATGAAGGTATTTCACTTTTTAGAAAAAAAAAATGTTGAAAATACCTTTGTTCCCCACTCAAAATGATAATAACAAATGAATTCTATAGAAAAGACCATTTTACACTTGAGTTTAGACTTCTTATCTAATTTGATTAAGGATAAAAATATCATTTTACTATTACAATTCACAATAAATTTTGTAGTGCTACAGTAAATTTCTCATGTCCTATTTACTTTTGGTAAATTTATTTTTTAAGAATTCTTTGATCAATCTTTATATACTAAAATTATTATTTTTTTAATTTTTAAGCACTTCATGTGCACCATAATAACAATAATAATAATAACAATAACAATAAAGAAAAGAAATATTATTTTTACAATCCCCCCTAAAATATGGAAAAATCTAATGACAACACAAAGATGTAATTAATAAAAATAAAATTTATTTATAAAAATTCATTATAGTTATTTTACTTTATAAGATAAACAGGACACACAAAAAAACAAGAACACATGATAAATATCACTAACGGCCGTGCTAACAAGCGCGCATAGGTGCCTTGGTGCACTACCCTAACTCCCTATTGTTTAGCCTTTCTATTCAAAAAAAATTAAAAAAATTAAAGAGGGATGGGTCTCTCTTTTTGTAGTTGTATTTTGCTTTGCTTCTTTTCTTCCCCCTCTTTCTTTTGGAAGAGGACCTCTTCTTGGAGGTTCTCTGCAGCATCATCCTTGCTTTGCAAATTCTTGGGTGTTGTCACTTGTACCATTTGTGCTCCCCACAAAGGCTACCTTTTCAGATTTTGTTGGATTGTGATGTAATGAAAATTCAGGGCATCAAGATTTTATTTCCTTTCGAATCTTAAATAAGTCCTTCATATATATAGAGGGATTGATTGAATTATATATATATATATATATATATATATATATATATATATATATATATATATAACTCAATTGGGTTCCTAAAAATTTGAAAAAATAAATAAATTCTAATACTTCTTTTCATCCATATATGTTGATTAATTGTCTAATCTGTAAAACTTAAATGGTACGAATATTAAGTGTTTATCCTTTGATAAATTACTGTTGCGTTTATTTTTCCTAATTTTATCACACAAAAAAACAATAATGGCAATAATCAGAAATTAAAGGATCCTTTCAAATCACTATATAAAAAGGCAAGATCAATCATTTCAAAAGGAAAAAAAAAAAGAGGGCATTCGTGCTGTTGCACTTACACTTTGTAATAGTAATTAACTAAGTTACTTGGTAAGTGTTGGAATAAAATCTTTTGAATGTTAAAAAAATGAGGAATTTTTTTATATGGTTAGTAAACTTTGAAAATTCTACTCTAGAGTCACACCTAAACCTTATTTTTTAAAAAATAAAAATATACAGATAATAAGTCATTTGTTGCGATAAACAACCTGTCATTGTCTTCTTAGAATTCACCCCCCCCCCCCCCACAGATGGTTGAAAAATCAAGAATAATGGTTTTTGGATTCAAAAGTTTAATTTCAATTATTTTTATCCAAAAACATCTAAAAAACATTCTAAAAACCTAAACAAATCCATTTATGACATCAAATAACTAAAAAATAAGTTGAAAAACCAAAAATCAACCCACATTAATAAAACTTTCCAAGCCTAGACTTAACATTTCACGGGAAAGGCTAAAGAACACTATAATAAAACCCCTCTCATCGAATGAAATTTTTTGATACTAAAATTAATTTTTTTTATCAAGATCAACCTTTTCATAGCTGAAATTTGTGTCAATCAACACTTTCTTTTTCCTCATCATTTTCCAGACAAGTCTCTCTCTCATTTCTAACTTAGAGATGAAAAGAATTAAGAAAATAAATTTTTAGACCAAAATAAAAAATCATCATTAATATGGGATTAAGTTTTATATCTTAGTTCTTTATCTCCAAATATTGTATTTTTATTATAATCTCAAGCCTAATGTCTTTCAATTAAGCTGATTGAAAAAAAGTTAAATTTTATATATATATATATATATATATATATATATATATATATATATATATATTAAATAAAAAAAGAGCACTTGAGGTGATAGGTTCGCTAATATTCATATGAGTAAACCATGCACCCCATGTCTTTTAATTAGTTTTTAGTATAATATAATCTTCAAAAGATTTTATACAATATGCTAAACTTACATTAGCAAAAGAGATAGTTCTTATAGCCGAGTCTCACTTTCGTAAAAAAAATCTAATAAAATGGGAGCATTCTAAAAAAACCTCATTAAAATCTCGAATAAAATACTAATTTTGGTGTTGTTTTGTTAGAGGTTTTCTTGTTCTTCTTCCTTTTTTTATTTCTGAGAAAACTTCAACTTGACTATTGATGATTTAATGAATTTTCTCATGTTTTGTAGTTGGATAAGTACCAATATAATTGGAAAACTTGTGATGGAAATTGGAGCAAAAGCATAGAAATTTCATGCATCTTCTCCACCAGCAAGCTTGCTGTTTCCTTCCCTAAGCAAACATTTTTCTCTATTGAGCTCATGCATGAGATCTCCGGAGATTGGTTGATAGAGGATAAGCTCATCATCAGCCAACACCTTCTTCATCATTTCTCCTTTTAGATGCACTTTTGATTATGCATTATAAAAAATGCCCTTTGTTAGACTAATTTCTTAATTGTAAGTCATTGTTTAACGCAACAATTAGATTGAAATCGTGGGATTAATGTGTAATTAAATGCTGGTGCATTTTTTAGTAAGACTAACTCGCACACAGATTCACTTATTGCTGCTTACGCCCTTGTATGATTAAGGTCTTGATCCACTAACAAGTGTGGATAATAAAGGTGTTTTGTTTTTTAATGTATTTCTAAATGGGCATTAATATATAATTATGATCGATACTTTTTCTACTTAAAAGGGTGAAAAGAGTTTCATCATCAATAGTTTATACCATATTTGCTGTTTCTGGTGTAAAGTCGACTGTCGTAGATCATCCATAATTAAGAAGTGTTCATCTTTTTTGATTTGTACACTTTATTAGGTTTTAACGTGGCTCGACTGCATCGCATATTTTACATGATTTGGTATCTCTCGTTTTCATTCCTGCTGTAAGGTCCTCTGTTGTTTCTGCAGTGGCCTAACACCATTTTAGCTGTTGATATAATCAAATTAGAATCAAATACCATTCTCATCCAGCCGAGAAGAATCGTATACATTTGGTGGGATCCAATATTCAGTAATCACCACAGCACCTAAACATTTCTAAACTGGAACATATTCGACTTTGATCTGTTTATATACCAAGAAAAGAAAAGAATCGCTTGTGATCATTCTATTTTTTTAGAACTATGAGGATGAGTTACACTGGTTAATTCATGAGGGATCATTCTATTTTCGGAATTTTTAACTTCTGATAACCAAACAACACCTTAATCTATTTGGAAAAAAGATCATAAGAATTCTTGGACGCTTGCCTGCTGTTCACCATGGTGAAGCTAGCGCTGATTCCATCAAGTTCCCCAAGTCATGCGCAGCCCATCAAATATATATTCCTTATTCTATCATTTATGTAATGGGATTTTCTTAAAATTATCAGAACAATCATGAATGTAAAAATCCTTGTTGATCGGTTTGCTTGTGATATGTACCCTTTCAGCCTAGACATTGCTCTACCACTTGTTGCTTGTCCATGTTTCAGTGTCCTGTGTGATTTTTGTTTCTTCTGTTATTTGCTCCAATACACAATCTTTCCGCTAATCTTTATTCTCGCTTGCTATCAAATCATCATTTATCTTCACTCCAAAGTTCTTTGACCAAAGTTTCCTATCATGCTACATCTAAATCATCCAGGGACAAAGTTGATTAGGTCATCATATACAGGAAATTTTTGGGTAGAACTAGAATAGGTCTAATCGATTTCTATGGAGAGTAGCAATTGATTGGAGTGGAGAACCGTTTCCATGACATATCCCCACTTTCCTAATGGTTAAAATCATTTATTTTGTCTACACTCGAAAGAAATTATTTCGAGTCGGCCATCCAAGACTTGCTAATTGGCCTATAAAAGGGTTTTGGTTCCTGGGGATTGGAAGAACAAATTTGTTCAATCATATTGTAACACTTTAGCAATGATTGAAGTAACATGCACTAAAGGAATCGCCCTTGCAGACTATTTTACAGGGATAAAGCTCTAATCAACAGTTTCAAAAGGAATTTTACTTGGTTCAAGAGGGTTATTAAGCGATTTAAATAAACTATGTATCTTATAACTCTTACCCATCTGAGATCTTTTAGAAAATTATTGCAGTTTGCAGGGCCCATGAGTGTAGGTTTATAATTAGGTCATGACCATATCATCTTAACCTCAAGAATGGTTTGGACAAGGCAAAGTGGGTGGCTGCTGATAACTAGCTGTAAAAAAATTAGCAAAAGGATTTAACCGTGAGTAACTTGATGTGCAGAAAACAGAAGGGTGTGCCCCGCTGCAGCATCTCCTTCAGCATCATTTTCCACCCCAAAATGATTGAAGTAATAATTCTTAGTCCCTGCTCCCATTAAAATAAATACCATCTGGATCAGAAAGGCAAGGTGTTCTAGAAACATTGAACCAAGGCCAGTCCCATGGGCCATACCTATATAAACTCTCCCCATATATATGTGATCAACATGCAGTTTTTCAAGAGGGAATTATGAGTGCTTTGTTTGATTGCCTTTGTGGACACCATGAGAGCCTTAAGGCTTCTTCCATTAGTGAAAATGACTAGTTTGTTTGTTTTTCTTTTGTGTTTGGTTTTGTGTTTGGATGGTGATGCAACCCTCAAACTCATGGTTGCTACTTGCTAGGCAAAACACAAATGGGGACAAAAGAAGTGGCTGGACACATTAACTGCAAATCTTTGATCCAGCAGTGACCCAACTTGGAAACAAATTTTCATACAATAGATATCAATTGCTATTGTTTGTCATCAGTAGAGGAAACAGGCCTCAACTCCTTCTTTCTCTTGTGGCCTGGCATTAATTAGCAGGACATTCCTTCCTTTCCTTTCATGTTCGTACATTAAAGAAATACAGAATCCTGCAATTTTTAAAGATGGATATCAGATAAATGCTCTGCATCTTCTCTACTGCTAAGATTCTCAGACAATGCCGAATGTCTTTCTAATAGCTTAGCAACAGGTAGCAGTTCGTATTACCTATGTTGAAAAACTTGAAATGGAAATGGAATGATCACTTTCGTAATACATGCATGCTCGTTATCAAGCAGTAGGTGTTTATATGTATTCAATACTCCTTTTTCATAAGGTTCAAGTGCCGGCCACTTTCAGAAATCTTTCATCTATGTGGAAAAGTGCAACAAGAGAAATGTAAACATTCATGTCTTTTGGAAAGCCAAGAACAACTAATCTAATTGAACGTAGCAAATAAGATCAAGAAGATTTTGTTAGCTACTTCAAAAATCGTAAATAAAACTTCACTGGCCAATAATTTTACTGGAAGTGTTTTACGAAATGCAGCCTTCCACACCGGACATTCTGAATAGAAAGTTGAAAAACATGCTCAAAAGACATCAAAATGTGATGTATCAACATATTTTTAAAAATTAATTTTTAGGCTAAGTTTTTTTTTAAAACAAAAGATAAAGTGAAGGGTGATAATTCAGGGTAGAGTTTATATCCATACTTAACATTCTTATGCTTGACAAAATATCCTACTTCAAGGCCAAATACCCTTGGACGTGGCTATTAGCCAACTCCAAGCAGACATAAATTCAATAAGTTGTCACATCTAATATTTTTAAGTTTAGTTATGCACTGAACTCAAACAAATATAGATTTAGCGTGCTATCAAACTTAACATCCTTGAGTTCAGTTATACTCTGAGCCTAAACGAATATGAGTCTGATGACCTGTCAGACCCAATATCCTTGAGATCAGCTATGCACTAAGCCTAAGCGGACATGGAAATAGATCTAGTAAACTATCAGATCCACTACTCGTGGGCTTGGCACGAGTGTGTATGAGTCTAGCAAGCTGTCAAACTCATTATCCTTAGACTTGGTTACGCTCTAAGCCCAATGATAAGTGGGTGGAGCTTGCGTACATACTTAATATCTCTACGCTTGGTAAAATATCAAATCCAAATGACATTAATCTTGCTTACTTCAAGGTCAAATGTCCTTGGGCGTGGCTACGAGCCAAGCCCAAATGGACATAAGTCCAACAAGCTACCATACTCAATTTTCTTGAGTTCAGTTATGCACTAAGCCCAAACAGACATGGATCTGGTGAGCTATTATACTCAACATCCTTGAGTTCAGCTACACTTTGAACCTAAATAGACATGGATCTAGTGAACTGTCAGACCTAATATTTTTTAGTTCACTACATGTAGAGTCCAAACAAATATTGATCTAGCAAACTATCAGATTCACTGTATGTTGGCTTGGTATCGAGCCAAAGCCAAGTGTCTATGAGTCTAGCAAGTTGTGGGACTCATCGCTCTTAGACTTAGCAATACATCAAGCGCAAAGGAGTAAAGGTATGAAGATCAATATAAACCTCATGTTAGATCATAAAACTTCGATTGTTTATTCTTTTGATTTTTTAACATAAAATATTAAGGATATTTATCTTCCAACACTCTAGGTGTATGAAAATTTTCTAATGTCCTACCATTATTTCATGAGTATAGGTTTATAATTAGATCATGACTATATCTTCTTAACATGCATTTTCTTCACCCCATAATTAACCTTTCCATCTAATAAACGATCACAAATGGTTTTTTTAAAAAAGGGAGAGATCAGTTGTTTTCTTCGAGTAATTATACGACAGCAAACAATAAAAGGGATTATAAAGCTCATAACAGACGAAATTGACCATGGTAAAAAATATAAGAACCCTAACCTCAGCAATGGTTTGGACAAGGCAAGGTGGGTGGGTGGCTGCTGATAACAAGCTGTAAAAAAAAATTAACAAGAGGATTTAACCGTGAGTAACTTGATATGAGGAAAACAAAAGGGTGTGCCCTACTGCAGCATCTCCTTAGCCATCATTTTCCACCCCAAAATGATTGAAGTAATAATTCCTATTCCCTACACCCATTAAGAAGAAACACCATATCTGAATCAGAAAGACAAGGTGTTCGTAGAAACATTGAACCAAAGCCAATCCCAATTAGGGCCATAACTATATAAACTCCCCTTATGCGATCACCATGCAGTTTTTCAAGAGGGAATCATGAGTGCTTTCTTTGACTGCCCTTGTGGACACCATGATTGCCTTGAGGCTTCTTCCATTAGTGAAAATGACGAGTTTGTTTGTTTTTCTTTCGTGTTTGGTCGTGTGTTTTGATGGTGATGTAACCCACAAACTCAGGGTTGCTTGGCAAAACACAAATGGGGAAAAAAAGAAGTGGGTCCATACATTAACTGCAATATAAATTTAAGGTATTGTTTGTCATCGGTAGTGGACACAGGCCCCAACTCCTGTCTTTCTCTTGTGGCCTGGCATTAATTAGCAGGGCATTCCTTCCTTCCCTTCCATGTCCGTACATTAAAGAAATACAGAATCCTGCAATTTTTAAAGATGGATATAAATCAAATAATACAAATAAATTAAAGAAAGGACTGTTAATCTGCCAATTGATCATTCTGAATAGATATCAGATAAATGCTCTGCATCTTCTCTACTGCCAGGATTCTCAGACAATGCCGAATGTCTTTCTAATAGCTTGGCAACAGACATTAATTACTTCCTTACTTTCCTTCCATGTTCATACGTTGGACATTACTACAATGCTGTAGCTAAAATGATGACAGTTTAATTAGTTACTACAGAGTGCATTAAGTGCTGAACATTCCTTGCAAAGGTGTGTAGTACTGTCATGTTGTGCAATTCAATCAGGGCCTCAAGATGCTGAGCCTGAATCTTGATGCCTTTGGGCATGTCTCCAGATAAAATATCCAATATACCTGCATTTACAAATAGAAATGGAAGGATGAACAATAAAGATTTGAGAATCAAAACAACATGAAAATAAAATAACATGAAATGACGTTGCCATATGTTCTCTGTTTTTTTGCTTTTCTGCAATGCTGACCAGATCAAATTTACCATTTATTTTTCTCCTTCTGTTGATTCATAAGAAGGCATGGAGCATTAAGCTAAACAGGGGGGTGTCTCTTAAATTGGGATTGTTTTTGCAAATACTTAAGGCCTTTACTGTTAATTTAGTGTTTCCTGAACTTACGAGAAGAAAATCATCTACCTAATCTTGATTAATCTATTATTATATAAATATTCTGGATTTTAAAAAGCAATCTCCAAAATTTGAGATGATGAAAGTCGAGGCAGCGGCGGCAGCAGCAACAAGAACAGCATTTTCGAGAGATGGGCTAAATGCATCTGTGATGGTGTTAGTATTAACAAATCTTTTTAAGAATTATTCACTATCATAAGAAATCTCTCTGCAGCCTTTTGCACCGTCGATATTAACAATTATTTTGCACTCGGCCCTTTTATGTTCCATTCATTGGTCTTCATAATTGTGATGCTAAATTTGTATGCCTTAATAATAAGATTTGTGATATTAATTGCAGGTATTAGAAGATTTTATTATATATTTATTTTATAAAGTTATCTTAATTTCATGATTTTGTTTTTTTTTTTTTTATTTTAATATTTAATGTTAGATCTTTATAATTTTTTTATTTTTTTAATGAAGTTATCTTTATCTTATAATGCAGATCACGAGTTTAATACGTTAATCAAGATTGACTTAGATTGTTTTTTTAATTGTTTTTTTTATTGTATCCTTCAACATTAAATTACTTGTTTTTTCTATGAGATTATCATAATCTCATGATTCGAGTTGTGAGTTTGACAGATTAACTCATATTGACTCTTGTAGTTTTTTTTGTTCTTTTTTTTAATTTAATATTTTTTTCAATTTTTTCCTTCAACATTAATTTAGGTTGATTAAGTATTGTACTTCTTAATTTATTTTAATTTTCTTTCTAGGATTGTTATGGTCTCATGACTCGAGTCACAGATTTGCAGAGGCGGAGCTAGAATAACTTTTTAGGGGGCAAAACTAATATAACAAGATATAAATTTATTTTCTAATCTACCATACATGAATTATAAATATAAAAACACCTCATGATTTAGTTTTATATATAAAAAAAAAACATAGAATGATACAAAATTTACTATAGACAAGATAGGTAATGTAAGAACTTACTACAAACATAGAACGACATTTATATGGGTTAAAAGGCTAATAGTCATACCAAATTAAATCAAAACTATGAACTTAATTACATCTTTATAATAGATCCAACAGAGGCTAATAGTCATATCAAATTAAATCAAAACTATAAACTTAATTACATCTTTATAATAGATCCAACATTATAATTTTATTGTTCTTCATACTTATCAAATATAATCATATAAAGTTTATAAATAACATTAGCTGAAACGAAATATTATTTTTATTTAGTAAATTTTTTAAAATAAAATACAATAAAGTTTTTTACATATTGTGCTCGTTGTTCTTTCATAAAATAAAAATTATTAATTATCATATCTATTGAGAATCTTTCAACAATAATTTTTTTCATATAAACAATCAAATAATCTATAAAAAAAATAATTCTTCATTAACATTTTATTTTCTCAACATTAAAAATCAATCTTTTTTATCTTATTCATCATTCAACCTGAAATCAAAATAAATAAACAAATCTTAATTAATAAAATTCAAGACTCAAAATTAAAAACAACAATACATATTAAATCCATAAATTGATAAAATGAGTATCCTTAATTCCACTCAAATTCACAGAAGCTCAAAAAATTAATGACAACCCATCAAAGTCTAAAAACAAAATAGAATTTCGATAAAACGACACAAAAATAAGAAGAGATAGTAAAAACAAGAAGAAGAAAAAAAGGATTTTGAGCTTAGTTACCTTATTGCAATGGAAAAGAGGTAGAGACAGATTCTTTTGGCATGGGAAGTGTTGAGAGAGAGATAGAGAGTGAGAGTAGGTGGCTATGTTTTTTACCAATATATATTTTTAACAAGAGATTCAGTCATTTAAAGTACAACTCAAGTCTTTTCAGACTGAATTAGTTAAATTTAAATTGACTGAATTAGTCAAATTCAAATCTAAACCTTTACTATTTCTTGAATCTTCACATACTAGAATGACCTCCAATTATCCATATCCTTATTGGCTAAACATTCTCCTTCCTACAAACTTCAACCTCCACTTACCGCACCTTAACTATTTGGAAACCTAACCATTAAAAAACTTTTCAAACCTCTCTTCAAGTCCGAGTGCGGCAGCAGTCTGCAAATCCCCCGCGGTAGGCCTATGAGCACCAGGCCAGCGCGCTCCATGACCAGTTAGGGAGCACCCCTTAAAGAGTAATAAGTGAAAAATCTTAGTAACAATCACTTTCAAAAAACTCAGATTACTAGCTCCTATCATCTCTTCATCATTTGATTCTTTTATGTGATCGGAGATTTGACTGCCATATATATGCATTATATTTAAAATTTAAAATTTAAAATTTTAATTTTAATTTAATTTTTTTTTTCCCGTTCCAGGCATCCTAGAGTCTAGACTTAATTTTCAGGTGTGGATGGAATTTTACGTTCCAGCCTCTTTCTGGGCGTAATAATTTAATTTTACAGCAGTAATTACCTTTTTTTTAATTTGAAGAAAAAAAAAACCTATAAAATGAATATAGGTAAATCTTACAACAGTGATTACATTTTCAATTAAAAAAAGAAAGCTAATATTTTTACAAGTAATTACTTTTTCACTGACCTCTGACAAAAAAGAAAAAAAGAAAGAGAACCCAACATTTTGAAGGCATGACGGAGGAGGAAGAAGGCTTCAAATTCTCTCCATTCTCGCCATCTTTGGATCTCAATAAACCCTATGGTTTCTCTTCTCTTTCTTATCTCTCATATTTGGCATTCTTAGCATTCACTGTGTTTGTTTTTTTTTAATTAGTTTTTGTTAGGGGTCTTATACTACCTTAATGGCGGTGCCTGGAATCTTGATTATCCCTCAAGATCTTGATTTTTACATTTTTGGATTCGCTTCTTTCATTATATTCTTTCAGTTTCATTACTGTACATTGGCTGATGTAAACCTGCTAAACAATCATGGGTGCGTTTTCTTTTTTAATGAGTTTGCATAAATGCGGTTCCAAAACACAGACTGTAGATATTACTAAAGCATTTTAAAAAAAAAAATAATGGGTTGCTTTCAAGATTGGTGATTGTTTAAGATGAGGACATTGGATTCTTGGCAGACTTGAGAATTAGACTTGAAAAATGATGTCTTTTACTTAGTTGAGGCGGAGAGAAAAATTGATTTTTGAACCTCGAATCCCTTTTATTTCTGGCAGTTCCTCTTGGAAGTGCTAGTTAAAAAAACTAGTTCAGCCATCATTTTTTTGTTCTAGTAAGTGCTTTTGTAGTTTATTTTGATTCAGTTTCCAGCTGAATTCCATGATGCCAAAAAATGAGCTTCAGTACTCTGGATTACGAGGCTGTTAAAAATCGATGTAGACTGTGAAATAAATGTAAATGCCTTTATTCATTTTTTTCCATCTTTTACTTTTCAATTGCGTTGGAAGATTATTATAATTTTTATGAGCATATCTTTTTGTATATTGTTATTTGATTTGACATAAAGATTAGATGAGGTGACTTTTTCTTTCTGTTGTATTTGTGACATTTTTCCTTTCAAACTGGTGGCAGAATGGTGACATTGTGCACAGAGGTGATTCTCAAAAAAATATTATAACATAAAAGGACATCGCATGCATGTGAAACATGGCTGAGGTAGCGGTGGAGTACCTCGTTAGAAAATTGAAGGATCGAATTTTATTTGAAACTGACAGACGAAGTGCAGCAGAATTAAATAGCATCAAGATTGAGTTTGAAAAACTCAGGCCATTTCTGAAAAATGCAGATTGGAGAAAGATGATGGTGGCTGACAACACAATTGTGAAATGGGTGACAGATGTGATAAACCTGGTTTATGAGATTGAAGATGTCATTGACAAGGATTGCATTGGAAGAAAGGAGTCATATGGGTCTCTGTCCTCACTTGTTGATTTTGTGAGTGAATTTTTTAACTATGGGACCACATCAAATAAACCGCAGACTAGTTACAAGTCATTGCTGGTGCATGTCTCAGATAGGATTAAAGAACTAGAAGCCACAAGGAAGCATCTAAGCTTGTTAGGAGACATCACTAAAGCCAAACATGAAAACCTGATACAACATTCAAAGTCCTCCCATAAGCTTCCATTGACCAATATGATTGGAAGGAGCAAAGAATTTATGATGCTCAAGGAATTGCTTCTTCATGTGGTCGAGGCTGATAGGCCATATCTTGTTGCTGTAACCGGAAATGAAGGTGTTGGCAAAACAACACTCGTCCTAAGAGTGTATGAGAGTGTGCAGAGACATTTTGACTGTTCTGCCTGGATTTCTGTTTGTGGGCGTTCAATCACTGGAATTTTAAGAAACATGGCTACAGATTTTTCCAGAAGCCATTCAGTAATGAAGCTGGTGAGTAATTTGGATAAAAAGGGTGACAAGGATTTAGCAAACATGATCTGTGACTACTTAGGTGGTAAGAACTTCTTGCTAGTCTTGGATGGCTTAGATACCTTAGATACCTTTGACGATATTAAGCGTGCATTACCTGCTAGATGCAGAGGGAAGGTGGTGGTGACAACCTGTAATTCAGCAATTCCTGCAGTTATATGCAGGCATGTTCTCCATCTTGATCCACTACGGACAGAAGATGGTCTGGGGCTTCTTCGCGGACGAGCACTCTTGCAGCAATATGACCTTGGTGAGGTGCCTTGGCCTTCTTCAGTGAAATTGGTTGAAAAGAAGATTTTGCATATTTGTGAAGGCATCCCCCTATCAATTGCCACTATGGGGAGCTTGCTTTCAACAATCAACCTAGAAGAAGTTGGGAATTGGAATGAGGTCCTTCATATGCTGGAGGAAGCTAATCAGTGTATGCATCAATCCAATTTTATCAAGAAAGTCATCACAGTATGTTACTTTAGCCTGCCAGCAATGCTGAAATGCTGCTTCCTTTATTGTGGAATGTTTCCCCGCCATTGTGACATCCAATGTAAGAGGCTGATTCGGTTATGGGTGGCAGAGGGCTTTACAGGAAGACAGCTATTTGGGATAACAGAAGAGGAATCTGCCAAATACCTCTTAGAAGAACTTATCCAAAGGAATTTGCTTCAAGTGGCACGTGTAGGTGTAAATGGGGAGGTGGAATCTTGTACACTCCTGCAGCCAGTGCATGATTTTATCTGTGACATGTCACAAAAGGACCAGATATTTTCTGTATATGAGAGCACCCAGCAGGTTTGGCCATTAAAGGCATCACGTTTTGTTGCCATACATGGAGAAATTGATAATAGAACACCTAATTCTCTCCCTAGAGAGATCCGTTCTTTGCATTTCTTTGGGGGGAGGCCAAACCAGACAGCTATCTTGTTGAACTTGGTATCGAAAGTTAAACTCCTGCATGTGCTGGATTTGCAAAATATTCCTATTGACACCTTGCCTGATGAAATTGGTGATCTTGTTGAGTTGCGCTATCTAGACCTGAGGAACACGAGGCTACATGAGCTTCCACCATCCCTACAAAATCTGTGTGAACTACAGACACTTGATGTTAGAAACACACCGGTAAGGGCTTTGCCTAGTGGTTTTGATAGCCTCAAGATGTTGAAGCACCTTCTTCTTGCCGATTCATATGGCAACAGGGTAGTGAAGTTGGATGCTGAAATCATGTTTCTTAAAGACCTCCAGACGCTAGCAGGTGTGAAACTTACACAAAATGTCGCTGTAGGACTAAACCACCTTCCTAAACTTCTGAAGCTGTCAGTGGGAGAGGTAGAAGGTGGAAAAAATTCTCTCTGTCTGTCAGAATCCATCAATCAGATGAAAGACCTGAGTTCCCTGACCATAAAATGCGCTTGGAGGAAGGAAATTCAAATACAGATATCAAATCCTCTTGAGAATTTGGAAAAGTTACGTGTTGGAGGTTGGATTAGAGATTTGCTGAGGTGGATAAGCAGGCTAAGCTCCCTCAAGTATTTGCATCTATGGGACTGTATGTTGAATCAAGACCCCATCTCAAGCCTCCAGCATTTGCCCAATCTTGTTGTCCTTTCATTGTCCAAGGCTTTCAAAGGGAAGCAGATAAGTTGTGATAATATTGCTGGATTTCCGAAGCTCAAGAGACTATCAATTTTTCACTTTGAAGAATTAACTGAATGGACAAAGATAGAGGAAGGATCAATGGAAAAGCTTCAGATTTTAACCATTGGTTGGTGTCGTAAACTAAAATTGCCTCCAAGAGGCCTTGAAAGTCTTAAGGATCTTGAAACACTGCAGATAACCAGCATGTGTCCAGAATTTGCAGAAGAAGCAAAAGCGATCTCTCGTTGTTCAGGCTTAAACTTTTCAGTTGTTGAACAAGTTGCTTCTCAAACTCGTCAACAGAATCTTACCTAACAAATAATCAACTGAGCTATTGGTGGGATTAAATGGGTTGCTGCAAGCTATTTTTATGAATCGCTTGGGGCCAGGAAAACTACTCAGCAGAAACTCTGTTATCATTTATTGTGGACACTTACAAAAGAAGAATGACAGTTTATGGATTTACTGGCCTTGTAAGCTTCTGCCTTTTGATTTCATGGTCACGATATAGTGAACATCTTTGTCCTGTGCTACATTAACTTTTAATTACACTGCTGTAATCTAATAAAATTCTACTCTTTTACTTGATTCAAAATTCTTGGTTCTGAGGTGGCTTGTTGCAGGTTATTGTTTTTGGATGAGTAATCAACGCATGAACTGGTTATGATATTAGATATTGTCAAATTTAAGAATCCCTCAGAAAATGGTAGTTGACAATTGGGTATAGTCTCGACATTCTCATACAAGATTGGAATCTTAAGGAGGCCACAAAAAATATATTTTTTGTGTTAAATATAGATGGTCTGCTTGAAATTAAATCAAAATGGATCGAACTACTGAGGCAATCATCAATCTCTCCCTCCCCCTTCTCTCTACGAAACTGAAACCAATCAAAATGGATCAAAACTCTTGTGAGCATGTTACGGAACCAATATACGTGTTGGGAGAAGTCCCCAGGATTCAACAAGAAAAATCTACGCAACATAGCTTTTTTGTACGGAACAATAGAGAGCCTACACCCAATCACAGATTACTGGAGACCCTTCCCTTTTTTCCAGTTGTGGCATACTCTTGGGAAGTCCTGGAAGGTGGAAGCAGAAGCGGTTGAATTATTACAAAAAAAAAAAAAGACTTCAGAAACGAGGCTGGAACACTGGCTTTCAAATAGCTCCAAAAAAATTATGTTTCGGAAGACCTTCAAGATTGTTCGTTGCATTCATCTGTCCTTTCAGTGATGTGTTATTGTGGCTACCCATAAATTTGAGGACAAAGATCTTGAAATTATGCCTCTGCAATTCTTTTATTGTTTCACTGGTTCCTGAGAGATTGGCTTATGTAGGTCGCCCCTTAATTCAGAAGCCCTATATGTTCTGCCTAGACATGGACCACGGTGGTTGATGCCATTCATTCTCTAATAGGGTGAAAATGGAACCCTCCTTCCACTTTCTTGTTCAGTTGCGGTTTTCCATGCCTGCTTGTTTGCCAGATTTATGATGGACCATCCCATCATCAATACTCGCTTGGAACTGCATCTGTTGCTCAATGTGAAGTCATGAATCTGACCATTTTTGTTTTGTAGAATTACTTGCTTTCTTCTCTAAAGGAACTGTTTATGATTTAGCCCTGCCCTTGGGTTAAAAACAAAATAGAGAGAGCAAGATTGGCCCTTGGTATAGCGCACAGGAGTGAAAATGACCAAGTAATTACCGTTCAGAAGAACTAAAAAATTCGATCTTAAATGAGATTGGACATAACAGAACTCTTTATCGTTTCCAAAATTTTCCTCCTGATTCGTTTTGTTACAGAAAAACAAGTAAGAAAAACAAGCTCTTCAAGGTCATTCTTGATCTGTCTGAAAAGTGTATACCTAATGCTGCTCTTTTAGGCTTCTAGCACAAGAATATAGCTCTCATCATAACGGTAGCTTTTGTGGTGGAAAAACGTAAACTATTGCTGAAATGAGTAATATAAGCATTGCCATGATAGCATGCTTAAAGCTGAGTCCTGCATCTATTCTTCTCGCGGTCTCAAGTTCAGATGTGGAATCTGCTGGTGCCACCTTAGTTTCACTAACAGGTTCATTTTTCTGGGCCTTGTCCAGCTGTAAACAGAAAAGGAAACGAAGAGAGGAATTTAGAACTCAACACCTACTCCATGACACAGTTTCTAGTAATTGCAGTACATGCAGAAACAGAAAAGAATTGGAAAGGGTGTGCATTAAGAAGACGTGAAGTCTTCCCAAAATTTTAGACACCACAAGGATCGTGCTTCCTTCTGCTACTTCCTATTGATGCCTTCTACATTTAATGGAGGTCAGAGGTGTATAAAATTAGTCTCAAAGGCTAGGAGATCGCAAAGTTTCTAGACTAAATGTTCAAATTAAGGACTTCAACGTTGTACGAAGACACAACAGGCCCAAAAAGTAGAACTTTTTGACATTTGTTTTTAAAAAAAATAGTGATTTAGTCAGTATTTAAGACTCTTGAAACAAACAGGATAGTTGAGATTCAGGTGAAGACAAATCAGGGTTTCACCGCTTCCAATGATTAACGTGAAAGCCAACTTATTCAGAATGTAACATATAATACCCACCTCAGAAATAGTAGCTGAGAATTTGGATACGTCATGCTCAGTAAACAAAAACTTTTCATCACTTCCTTTGTTATGATACTTGGTGTCTACAGCATCTTTACTTGTCTGCTGTAACTTCATCACCAGAGTTTGGTTCTGCAGTGCTAGTGATGCTATCTGCATGTACGATGCAACACATCAGAAACAGAAAACCTGAGAGGAAATTTCTTGTAATTGCAAGCTCATACAGCATGGAATTCATGAAATTTCCTGCAAAGAGACAAATGTCGAGAACTTTAAAAATAAATCTCAAGCAAACAAGACCAGCTATTCTCGGTTAAATAAGTATGGTTGCCTTTGGAGCTTCTTTCAAAACATTCTCTGATTTATCAAAATGAACAAAAGAAGAAGAAGCAGAAGGAGGAAAAAGAAAATAATATGCTAGGTATCTTCTCAATGCTGTCTATAGCATGGAAGGACAAAAGTCAGATCACTATCCTCTCACTTCTTAATAGTGAAATGTAGTAAATAATGAAGAGACAATAACAAACTCTGTCAAAAGAACTGACCTGAGTGATCCATCTTCCTTTCTACCTTTTTGTTCAAGGCATTTTTTTTCTAATTTTGCATCAAACATTCTAGACTGAAAACAGTTATTTGCTTCGGTAGAGTTAGTGTCAAAATTTACTTTCCTTCTAGGAGAATGGGGTCTAAGTTGTTTAATTACCCTTTGTTCTACCACTAGGCCTATGACCCAGTGGTGTCAACCTCCTGCCTCATGCAAGAGGTAGTGCGTTCGACTACTGGCCTCTCTCTCCCCTTCCCCCAGTTGTAAAGGCCAAAAACAGCTATTCACTGTTTTTTTGGGGGGTGCCAGTTCTAATTCTTGCTTCATTTGATTGATCTTCTGTTTGTAGACCTAGGATTGTTCATTTCCTAAATTTCTTGTCTATTAAACCTGACTAAACTTTCTTCTAAATTATAGCTTCTATTCAGGTTTCAAGGCCTAGTCTCTGTGTGCGCATCCATGTGCAAAATGACAGCTTTATTTACACGTGTTGGGTTGAAGAGAGATAGACAGGAAACTAAGAGTAATTATTTGACGAAATTCAAGAACTACAACATGACATAATTCATTGGTGGTCTATAGCCTTCAAAAATTTTAATTTTCTTTGATACCTAAATATAAAAATCCAGGCAAGATCGTGATCAGCTGAAAGTTGAGATAGGAAAAGTGCGGACCTGTTTATGAAGGCGTTCCCTTTCAATAGCAAGCTGCATCACCAAATCTGTTATCACTTTAGATCGAATGCAGATGTCTTTTGCAGTTGCCATTTTTTTTTCTTCGGCTTGATTCAAAGATGCCTCCAAGCACTCAAGTCGGCCCCTCAAGAAGCTCAATTCTTCATTTAGATCTGAATTAGTTTCAGATAATATGATGCACTTATCCTCCACACTGTCTGCTCGGCTTTCAGCTTTTGAAACTTTTGACTTCAAGCCCTCAATTAAATTTTCCATATCTCTAATTGTAGCATACAGCATATTTTGCTTCTCCTGACTGGCTTCTGCAGATGCCACCGCATGCTGGAGCCTAAAATCAGATTCCCTCAGCTGTCTCTCCAAGGAATCAACCTTCTCAGAAGTGTCTTTAAGATGGCCCAACTCCTCATCAAGTTTCATGTTAGTCTCTTCCAATAACTTTAACTTGGCTTCTGCATTGTCTGCCCTACTTTCTGCTTTAGATAGTTTTTCTTTCACAGTATCAGTTACATTCTTCATTTCTTTGATTTCAGAACATAAATATGCATTATGCTGTTCCTGAGTTCCATCCGCAGAGACCTTTTCAGACAGCTGAAATTCAGATTCTATCAGCTGCTTCTCAAGTGAAGTCACTTTCTCCCTCAAAGTTAAGGCCTCGGTGTTAGCAAGGCCTAAATTATTTTCAGCTTCTGACAAGCTGGCTTTTAAGTTATCAGTCTTTGCTACAAGCAGACTGAGTTGTGTACTGCTGCTATCGAACTTCTGCAAAGCAATTTCTTTAGCTTCCAACTGCTCAATAGAATTTTCAAGCTTTGATCTTAACTCAGCTTCTCTCTTCACGGAACCATTCAAATTTAACTGGAATATTTGGAGTCGTCCCAGTAGTTCTTTTGATATCCCCATCAAAACCTCAGCAGCATTTTCTGTTTCAAACCATTTTTTATAAACATCCATTGTTTCTTCCTCTATGAAGAATACTTGTTGCTGGATAGAGAGTACTCTATCTTTTAGCTCTTCTTCTAGTTGTCTTGATTCGGTTAGCTTCTTTTCAAGGTCCATCTCTCTTGCCAAAGACTTCTCCAGCATCCTCAAGAAATGCCTTTGTTGTTCTGCAGTTTGCATGTTGATCTTTGAATTCATGCTTGACAGTTGGTTGTCTTCTAAGAAGTTTGATCCCTTGTCAGCACTCCCTTTTAAAATGCACACATAAGAATGTGAAGCAAAGAATTACAACCAGTAAGTAATTGATCTTTCCTTGACACCAAAGTTCAAAACAGTGAAATAAAAAGGCAAAAATTTAAACATCAGTTTCCAAAGCAGCAGAATTAGCCTGTCAAATACAAGAATTCCCTGAAAATATTGTATGCATGTTTCCAAAATACCTGCATAAATGCACATGTATCCATATCCATCACCACCCCCCCACCCCCCCCACCCAAAAAATAAATAAATAAATAAAAACACAACCATCAGGCTGCACGATTCAAGAACAAACATAATAGCCTGGGTTCGTTTTCTGAATTCTAAGGCGGCCCAGCATCAAAGCAGGGGTAAATAAAATTAAGTTATATTAAATTAAATTTTTGGGATCTATAGCTTACAATTTTCTTCCCCATGCAGACACGAAAATGTCCTCTGGAACTTGGCAGATTGTGCCCTAATCTCTGAGACTTGATCTTTTGACTGCTTCAATGAATCTTGAGAATCACGCAACTTTTCTTCCAGTGCCATGAAAGTTTCCCCTGGTCCATTTGATGATATTATTTCTCCAACCTCAAAAATATATTTTTCTATATTCATCATTAACTTATCCAGTTCCATTGTCTCAGCATCCAAAATCTCAGACAAGAAATCAAATTCCAAAGCCTTCTCCACTGAATCAGCCAATATATCGTTAGATGAGGCAAAGGCTTCAAAATCAGTTTCCTTGGTTGCAACATGCATCATAAGCACGCTTAAGTTAACCAACTTCTCTGCAACACAAGCCAAATCTAATTCAACTCCTGTCAGAATCACACCCGCAGTTTCTAATTCTCTACTCTTGTCTCCATTAGAAGATGCCTCTACAACTAAGTCAGTTTTAATTGACTCGACGTCCAGATCACAAGTTCCAACATCTTCAAGAGAAACTTTAGCTTCATGTACAGAATCAGTATCCATGTTCATCGCAAACTTGTCTTTCTCGCAGCCTCAAAACCTGAGTATCAACCATTAAAATAGTAAATAAAATGAAAGGAATTGATGCTAGTCAAAATACAAGTGTCAGTGGAACTAATGAGTATTGCTAAACGATAGCATTTCATAAGCTAGCAGGTACTGGGATACGCACACAAATGGTGATCAATGCCCATTAAAATAATAAATAAAAAAGAAAAGCAAAAAAAAAATCAGCGCTAGTCACGACAATTATAGACGGCGCTAATGTTATTGCTATATAATAGTAGCATGTCATAAGCTAACAGGACAATTACAAATGGCACTAATGATGTTGCTAAATAATAGTAGCGTGCCATAAGCTAACAGGCACTGAGAAAAACAGCATTGCATTACAAACATCAAATGCTGCTTATTTACTTCTACTTGAACTATAAAGAATGAACAATTTGCTTGACCTTACTCTACAACAATAAACATAATGCTCCAACGTAAATTGAGCAAGGATCAGGCACAATTGGTGAGTAAGTCCAAAGGCATGAAATCTTAAGTGGAGGTTTTCAGAATCACATCTTACAAGGCTAATCATAATCTCAAAGTCAAGCTGGATACACAATGTGAAGCGTTATGACTTGAGTTGCCATAAAATGCATGCAAGTTAAATGCACCTTACCCTACCCAATTAAACCCCTTCTGATATAATATATATATATATAGATGCCTTATATTACAAAGTTTACAAGGAAGAGAAGCAGTTTTCACTGACTTGTGGTAAATTTAAAAGAAGTATTTTGTGCTAAGAAAAGAGTATCATCCGAATAGAGCAAGGGGAGCAGTTTTGTGGCAGCCAAGCAGGTGAGAGAATATAGCATAGGAATTTGCTATTTGAGAAGAAGTATTTTTGGTATAAGTTGTGGTCTTGCTGTTCGGCAATTTAAAGATAATTTTGTTGTGAAAGTCTTGGGTGAGATTGAGGCTTTGGGCTTGTGAGTGTGAGGTAGTCTTGAGAGGTTAATTTCTTAGGAAGATTTGCTGTACTGGTAACGGTAGAAACAAAAATTTTCAGTAACAGTTATGGTCTATAGAGATAACCAAATTAAACTTTGAGTGCCTTTATTTTGTGTTGTTGCTTGATTTGTGTGGGTTCTGCACAACATGATCAACTGCCAAAAAAAAAATCAAGTCTTTAAAAGTGTTAGTGCTATTCTTAAATGAGATCCAAACCAACTTGCTACCAGCCCAAATCAACATCAGAAATTGATATAAAAATTTGTTGACAACACGTGTCATAAACTTCAAAAATATACTTCTTACGATTCATATGCCAAATGCCTCAGAACTCTATCACATAAAAGATACCATCACCATTACACAACTTCGCTTAGGGGCTTTGTTCAATAGTTTTGGTATCATTTCTAGTTAATTTCTTGGGTAGACCAGCACGGCCCCTCATCAAAATACGACATATAAAGCTGGTAAGGTACTACAACTTCAAATGTTTCATACATACCAAACATCCATTAAAACTCCAAAAATACCATCATAATTTACTAAGATGACTTGGCTAGGGGGATCTGTTTTAAATGGCCATTGTATCGTTCCAGTTATTTTCTTATTTAGATGCCCTACTTGTTAAGGAGCCGCGGTGCTATTAGTAAGCTTACTTCTATGAATCACAGTCTAATTTCAGCTTCAAAATAACCTAATCATTGGATAAGCGCGTCCCTAATTTCATATACCTCACATCCTAACAATAACTCCTCAACATGTAGTAAACTCAATATTCTCAAAGATGTGCTGCAAAATTCCAAGTGCAAGACTATTCTCATTGTTCTCCTCTAAACAATTAAGATAATAGGACTGGGACACAATCCAAAGTGAATAACCAAGTCCAGCGCTTCATAAGAAAACTTAGATGCAATTTACTTATGTAGCAGCAATTAAATATCTCAAAGGCCCGCTTACTGTAATAAAACCCAGGCTTACAACATTACCAAAGCTAGTTCACAATGAAATCTAAATCTAACTAGGTTAACCTCCTCATTCCAATTCCCACTCACAGCCAGTTCTCGCTACATCTACCTCCCATTCATCAGAGCAAGCAAGATAATCGCGCCAGCCCTTCAAATTCTAGACTTGGTTATTGTTTCACACAGGCTTCCTCAGGTTCCAATTTCGGCTGATGATTGATTCAATGAATAACAAAAATAAATAAATAAATAAAGATATTCATCCCTTCATTAATAATTCACGATCATTAACTAATCCACATCAGGGTCACTTGCTTCCACTGCAAAACAAAACAAAAACCCTCTGATCTGGAAAATTCAAAAAAAAAACCAAAAACATTTCCACAATATTAAATCAGTCTTATCTCCATCTCAAACTCTAATAAACAACAACAATCTTTCCATAACTGTATATAAAAAAGAAAACCCACCTCGGGTATACCAAAAGGAAAAACTGAACAAAACAAAACAAAAAAAAAAGAATCTGACAAGCCTGCACAAGTTTCTGTCACTCTCAACAAGAGAAGAAGAGAAAAGACGAAAATAATTGAAGAACGTACCCTTTAGAAAGACGAAACTGAGTTGTGTTGACAAGGAAATAGTAAGTACTGTGTAAAGAAGAGAATATAGTTGTATGTTGATGAGAGAGGAAAACAACAACAGACTACCTCTTGTTGTTGGCTGTTGCCACTGGTTATGCCTGTCTTCTTCGCAGACACGGCGGGGTTGAAGGCGGACAGGTAAGTTAAAAACGAAGCTGCGAACATCACTGCCGCATGTTAACGTGCGCTTAGGACTTCTTTACACCTGTCCCTCCAGTCGAGTGAGTGACACGTGTTTTTTTCCCTCTTTCTTTTTTAACTGTAATTAATATTTCTTTTTTCAGTAATCTGGGAGAAAGACTTCGATTTCAATTTCGATTAGGCGTCTGGTTTCATTTCTTCAGTAGCCCACTCTTGCAATTGCCGAAGCCCAAACTTGGCCCAATATAGATTTAGTTAAGACGGTTCTGGGTCCATGTTGAAGCCCATGAGATATTTAGTGATTTTCCTCTGTTGTAAACCCTGATCCAAAACAGTGCCCCACACCCAATATTTTCCTCTTTTTTTTTCTCCTTTTTTTACCCTCTGGAAAGCAGTGAGAGCATAATTTTAAAACCTGATCCGGTTCGGGATCCAACCGACCTGAAACTGGAACCGAACTAGATTGAAAAAAAAATGAGGAAAAAAAAAATTCGGTATGACCCGGCT
Organism: Populus nigra; assembly: GCF_951802175.1. Taxonomy (NCBI): domain Eukaryota; kingdom Viridiplantae; phylum Streptophyta; class Magnoliopsida; order Malpighiales; family Salicaceae; genus Populus; species Populus nigra. The sequence goes on along the minus strand of NC_084864.1, from coordinate 12,033,270 downwards.
GACCCAGCGACCTAACAAGACCATGTCAAAAACCTAGTTGCAACCCGTTGACTTTTGTTTTTTTACTAAAACGACGTTGTTTTGATTTTTTAAAAAAAAATTAATCCAAACGACCCGATCAAAACCCAGAACTCGAGCCTTGAACCGGGCCGGGTCTAAAAACTATGAGTGAGAGTATCTCGGCTAACTTCTATGCACCAAAATTAAATTCCCTTTTTATTTTTATCTTACGCAAGTTATCCATAAGAAAATCCATTTATTTTAATGATTGTTTAGTATTGAATTGATAATTCTATTTGAATATATTTTAAAAATGTAATTACCTTGAAACAAATACTAAATTAATGTTTTTCTAATACTTTTCAATATTTTTAATATCTTTATATCAAAATTATTTTTATATATTTTTAAGCAAAAAAAAAACATAAATCCTAATACCATCTTAACCTTAAGAATAGTTATAGCGACAAAGGAAAGTAGCTTATTTTCTTGACATTCTATTATGTATTATCATTTAATAAAAAAAAATAACTAAGCTAAATCTGTAAGAAAAATATTAGCTAAAGATATTTTTAGTTTTTGGGTTTAATGATCATAATGTCCTTGAATATTGACTTTCACATTTAAAGATTTTTTTTCCCTAATTGGATGTAAGCCAGTCATCCAATCAAACTAGAATAGTTAGAGAAAATTTCTTTCAAATGGATTAAAGTAATTATTTCGGTTACTTTTCTATCGTAAATTATATACATAGAGCATTCATATTTCAAAAGCTTGTCTCCATCTCTCTCAAGAATAAAAATGTCCAAAAGAGTGTGGTCAAGAGCAGAACAAGAATTTCTTTACTAATATCCTGTTATTTTATATTTTAAAAGTATTTTTTTAAAATATTTTTTTTTACTTTAAATTAATTGTTTTTTATGTTTCCAGATCGTTTTAATATACTGATGTTAAAAATAATTTTTAAAAAATAAAAAAATATTATTTTAATATATTTCCGAGTAAACAAACATTTTAAAAAACAATTATTATCACACCATCAACGCACCCTCTAAAATAGTTTGGAGATATCATGATAAAGGTTGAATAAGATGATTTTATTACCTTTGGTGGTGTCATTAGGGTATGTGAAGATAGAATGAAGATAGAAATGTGGTTTTTTTTTATGAGATCTACATCAAAAATATGTATTTTTTATTTTTACAAGGTGTAATTTATGTTTTAAAAAAATTATACAGGTAAAAAAATAAATCATATCTCTAAATCAAATACACACTAGCCGATGATTCACCCCCGAGAGTATGGTGATGCATGTAGGCAGGCTGTTAGGGCTGCAAGAGCATCCATACTCTGACCAGACCTCATGGCACCATAACTAGCATAGCAAAAGAGACTGGAAGTAGTTTCAATGTCAATAATAATGTTATGTGTGCACGTTTCGAACTTACATAGCTAGATGAAGCATCCACGTAAGACTCGGGTGCTATATTCTACACACCAGTGTTTATCTAGAACCTTTCTAGGAAAAACACAACTGTAGACTTTGGAGCTCTTTCAAAGACTTGGAGTCTTTGTTTTCCTAGGATGCCGCGAGTATTACTTGAACAATTCTTACGTTTAAAAACTATTTTTTTAGTTGAATTTTAAGTCATCGTCGTTGCTCAAATTAAATAAACAAATTTAATGTTGAGAGATTTTCTCACGGGTGTTTATAATTTGGATTTAAAATAATAATATAAAAAACAAATTTATTGACTATATCTCAATGAATGAAAAATTAAATCTGAAATATTCTAGTAATGGGGATGAAATATGTATTAATTTTAGAGTGAATATCAAAAGGATATGTAAATTCATAAGTGACGGGATATATATGAAGTGTTTATGTTTTTTAAAAGTGTTTTTAATTTAAAATAACATTAAATTAATTTTTTTTTAATATTTTTTAAGTGTTAATGAAATTTTTTTAAAAAAATACTTTAATATATTATAAATAAAGAGCTATCTTGAAAACTTCATTCACACAAAAATTCAAGCGTTGCCGCATTGCGACACGTGTTATCATTTTCTTAGACGAAAATCCCCTCCCTTTTACGTGTCCCCGCGTCCAAGCGAAGATGCATGGACCACACCCTTCACCGTCACACCCCATAATTTCTATCGTGGCTCGGACAGGTGAAAAGGAGGAAGCTTCGGTTCATGAGCTCTTTTCCTTCGTTCCAACAGCTACAGCCTCCATGATTGTGATTTAGGTTTTGTTTTGTAATAAACTAATCTCAGATCTTTCCCATGAATCAATAAACTTGCAATGTGTGAAGCTAAATCAAAATCATGAAGATCATTACAGCTGGTTCAACCATAACCTCATGTTTATTATAGAATAATAATAATAATTAGTGTTTTTTTCTCAATCCGCCATGATTGATCACGGCGATCAAGGCTGCCTATGGTTTAAAAAAATAAAATGAAAGAGACAATATTTAACTAATGGGGTTGGGGAAATGGTCTCCAAATTTATTGCTATAATTAGGCATATAATTGCCGTGTTGGATGCCTCTTGATTATAATATTTTTCAGTTCCCTTTGCTTGTTAATTCATAGGGACGCAACTATCCATGATTTTCTCGGATTTCATTTTTATTATTATATTTTAATATATTTTTTAAGTATTATTCAACCATTCCCATATTTTATTGAAAATAGGATTCTAAAAAAAAAAACAATAGATAAATCCAAGCGACTTTTTTGTAAGCACAAGCAATCTTTTTATAAGTGTTTGCCTTGATTGGATTGAGAGATTAAATTGATTATATAAACATGAGTTTAATTAGTTGATTTATTAGTGAACAAGGAAAAATATTATCTAAACAAGTGAATAGATTAACTTTAAAATAACAATTAAACTTGTATTTTATCTTCATTATCCTTTTTTTAATAATGAAAGATAATTTGAAAAAAAATGAATTAGATAAAGTAGAAGAAAATAAATATTTTTTATTGAATGTTTTTATTCAGATAAAAAAAAATGTGCATGAGTGATGAGCTTTTGGAAGAAAAACATAGGGGGAAAGGAAAGGAAAAGCTATGTGCATCCCACGAAGATAATATGTAGCCAAAATCTTTTTCTTTAACTTGAATATAAATTCAAGTTTTTTTTTAGTATTGAAGGAGATTTTATACTATTTGGTTTTGTATAATAAAATATCGTTTTATATTTTCCTTGAGGATTAAAAGGATTGTCATATTCCTAATTAAAAGTAAAATTAAGAGTAGCCGTTCAGGACAAGGTGCGTTGTCAGCACCCCAAGTGGTGACCTTACGAATTTTGGCTCATCCATGGTGAGACATGTCCCTGGTCGGTGCTAGCTGTGGCTAAGATGGCATGAAAGGCCAGGAAGAATTATTGCCAAGGGGTAAAGATGGCTCTTCGTATTAAAACAGTGCGTTTGGTCCCTCTGGGGGGATTTAAATATTCCGAGCCCCCCTTCCTTCGCCCCCCTTATTGAACATAAAATTTAATTGATTGACTATAGTTTTGAATTTTAAATTTATTTTAATTCCTAAACCATATATTTTTTATTTATTTTTATAGCCACTTAGTATTTTTCAAACCTGTTATTGACTATCCAATTAAAACTAGAGAATTAAAATAATAATATTTTACGACCCAAGTTGAGTTTTCAATATGCATTTAAAATTGTAAAAAACAAAAAAAAAACTAAGAATATGGATTTACAATTTCAAGTCGTAGAGTTATCATATTTATAGTTGAAAAAAAGTTTTGGCGCCTTTTTATAGGTTTGTTTGTTTAGTTTTATAATGACTAATTTTCATGGTACTTAATTAACTTAATGGTTTCTTTTATAAATTAATATAATTTATTTCTCATATAAACACTATTTGTTTTCGAGATAGTGTAAACATAAAGGTTTATCAATCAATTTAAACATAAATGTTATTTATTATGACTTTATAGTATAATAATCATGATTAAGTTGGTTGGATAAATTTTAAAATTTGTTTTTTTTAATTAAAACTAAACTAGTCAGGTTCTAGATTTGTTTTTTACAGCAGTTTAAATTCCATAAATTTCAGGATTATTAAAGATTTATATGGTTATTAATTTTAAAATTTGTAAAATTAATTGAGAGAGAGATATGTGTAAGCTGGTAAGAAAAAGAAAATTGTTAATGGGACAACTCATGGTAAAGGAACTGTAGGAGTGTGGAGGCAGCAAGTCTCCCATCTTCCTGTTCCTTTCAATGGCATGATTTGCCCTAGTTGGTCCAGCCTCTATTATATAGTTTTGTCTTCATATTAATAAATTTCGACCTTCACATGCAACACGTTGGATTTTGGACTTTTCTAATTCGTGGTCTTACGATCATACTTTTCTGTTTATATATATATATATATATATATATATATATATATATATATATATATATATATATATATATAAGTTTAAGTTGAATATGATTTGGTCAAATAAAATAAAATTACTCGTTATCAATGATTTTGTTTTCACACCAATATTTTTTCTTTTCCCTTGCTGCTCGACTCTTTTATAGTCTGGCTAAAAATAATACCCTCTGTTTGTATGTATATGTGTGTGTGTGTGTGTGTGTGTGTGTGTGTGTGTGTGTGTGTATGTTGTTACGTAACTTTGCCAATTAAATTATCTAGGTAAAGAAAAAAAGCACCTAGACTAGATCGTATATTATAATAAAAATCATTAAATTTTATCTATATATTTTATATTTATTAGTGTAATTTGTGAATGGTATGATAGTAGTCTGATAAATAGTTTTCCTCAAAACACATATAAGAGATTGGTAATTAATATTAGTTAAATGACATAACAAATAGATATTTCACATTTTAGAAATATGTTATTTTTTTTAAAATGAATTAACTCAAAGATATAAACATTATACAAATCTACCTATATCCTACCATGATAATAGAATCCAAATATAATAAGCAACCTATCTCATCAATGAATCATTAAAAAAAAAATCTAATTGGAAATTAGATATTTCTTTATTTTAAAAATAAAAATTTCAAGTCTATTTATAATATTAATGGTCAACTAGTTAAGATTTGAGATTTCATATATTTCATATCTAAATATATTTAAGAAAAATAAATAGACAAAAAAAAACATAACAAATATACTAAAAGATGAGGGGTTTTAACTTTTAATAGTGTGTGTTTTTACTACAGTGCTAGAAACAATTCAGTATGGACTGCAACAATAAAATTACTAATTTTCCTCTCATTCAAATAACAAATAGTCTTGCTAAGGAGGGTATTAGGATCTTTTTGTACGAACAGTGAAAATACTAAAATGTTATGGGAGACAACAAAGTTTATGCTTTTAGTCCGACGGTATTATTGATTTTTTATATTTTATGATACGGTTATATTATTAAAATACTATTTAAGTAAAAAAAATCAAAGCTTTTAATCAAGGGATATTTATATCTTTTCAATTTGGTTATTTTATTATTTTTTTGTTTTATTAAGGGCATTATTATATTTTACTAAAATAAAATAATATTAAATTTTAAAAAACTGTTAGTACGTGAGTTGCACGCACCAGCATGTGGGAGGTGCCCACATATTTAGGGCAGCGCATGCAGCACCTCTTGATGGTTAAATCTAACCATTTTCTATGTAGTTAGATGCGTCGCTGTGTTCTTTTTCAATAGGAGCGACATGTGTTATCAATGGATGGTTGGTTTGTCGCTGGTGAACTTTTTTTTTCTTCTTTCCTCTTTTCTCTTTAAAAAATTATTGATTAGTTTTCTTTGTGTTTTGGTACTTGTGATTTGGTCTTTCTTCTTTTGATTTTTTATTTTTGTCCATTGACTCTTACATAAGATTTTTGTTTCTTTTCATTCTAGTCCTTCAATTCCAGTTTGTAATATATTATGCTTTTCAATTTGGTCTTTTTTCTTTTGATTTTTAATTTTTTTAGTCAATCCTTTTGTAGAAGTTTTTTTTTTCAATTTCACTATTCAATCCAAATTTATTTTGTGTTGTTGTTTTCAATTTGATCCTCAATTTTTTAGGTTATTTTTCTCTTCAATTTAACCCTCTAAACAAAAATTTTGTGTCCTCTTTCCTTTTAATTTATTTTTTTCATCATTTGCTCTTTTGTATAGGTGTTATTTCTTTTATATTCAATCCTTCAACTTCAATTTTTCATATATTTCTTTGTTTATTTTGTCATTTTATAAAAGTTTTATTGGTTTTTAATTTTACATTTTAATCAAAATTCATATTATGTTATTTTTTCTCTCATTCTTTTATTTGTTTGTTTGAGTTATTTTTGTTTTCAATTTAACCCTCTGATTGAAAAAATTTAGTTGCTCTCTAATTAATTTTTTTTATTTCAATTTTCACTTTTATTATTTTAACTATTTTTTTAATTTTAAATTCTTTTGTATAGTTAATTTTTTCTTCAATATTTGTTGACTCCATCCAATTTCTTTATCATTTTCTTTTATCTAATTTCATGCTCTTATTATTTTTTTCTAGTATATTGATCTTTATTTTTTTTTTATAAAAGTCGTTAGGTTAATATTATTTTTTTATTAGCTAATTAAAATAAAATTAATTTTTTAATATGTTATAAGTTGAATTATTAATTACTCTTATTTTTTTAAAAATAAATTTACTTGATTTGAATATTATTTTTTATTAAAAAAATATAAACTCACAGCGTAATGTATGTAGTTTCTAATTATCTACTTAACATTAACAACAAAAATACTAATACTGCTATATGCCTATATGATGTCAGAACATAAACATTATTTGCTGTCATTAATTTTCATTACAATTTTACAATAACCAATCACCATAGCGACGGTTAGAATTCCACAAAAGAAATCCAAGTATGCAATGAGAAAAAGGCTGCTCTTTCCTTGCAGCCATCATCAATTTTCAATTCTTCTTATGTATCAACAATTTTACAGACAGACCGTACATACATACGACAATTTTTATTTTTTTTTGCGATTGCGTGTGTGGCTCTCTTTCCCTTTCCTTTTTTCTATCTTTCTTTTGATTGATTGGTTCTTTCTTTTATAGATCAAAGCCAAGACATCAATCATTTGACATCTTTCCCTCTCTCTGTATAATAAACACCACTACTTTTTATCTTCTTACATTTGGCTCCCGTGGTTCTGTCAAATTCTTGTCTTTTAAAGCTCTAAATCTTGATTTTCTGTCCTCCAGGTCTTCAATAGTTGTTGTTTCATCTCTGGAAATTGATTGTTTTAGTGGTTGTATTTGGTGAATTTAAAGATTTGGCCATCTGGGGTTTTGGTTTTGATAACAAAGATCATAGCTTTGATGATTGTGAATATTTTGCTGTCTTTGTAGTTTAAAAAGGTTGAGCTTTTGTTATCTGGGTTGGTTTTGTAGTTGATTTTGTGTCATTTCAAGGGGATAAAATCTCTTTTGGAAAGATATTTATTACTGGGATTTGCAAAATTTACTGTTGGGGACGATTGGGTTTTATAATTGTTCTTGATAAGCTCATTTGGAATCGAAAGCACTGAGTTCCAACTCTGGTTCTACAGAAGCACACAGGTCAGGATTCTTCGAGTTGGCTAATTACTTGAATTTAATATTCAAGCTTATTGTACAGTTTTGAAGCTGATTTGGGTTTTTTTTTTCTTCTTTTTATTGTCACAGATATCTTTGCAGTATACTTGGAGGCTGAGCTGCTTTGTAGATTTTGTATAAAGTTTTAAATTGTGTTTGGAGAAATTATTTTAAGAGAATAGAAAGATGACAATTGGAAATATTCCTCCAAAGAAGGAGAGGAAATCAAGGAGGACCAAGCCAGTTGATGAGAATGCTCCTTTATTGCCTAAAAGGCAAGAGGATGCTGGTTTTGATGAGTTTAATGGAGCTTCCTTTACTGGGGCGGTGTTTAATTTATCGACTACAATAGTTGGTGCTGGAATCATGGCATTGCCGGCAACCATGAAAGTCTTAGGCCTGGTTCTCGGGGTCGCCATGATCATCTTTATGGCTTTCTTGACAGAGGCTTCTATTGAATTGTTGCTGAGGTTTAGCAGGGCAGGGAAGTCTGCTTCTTATGGAGGACTTATGGGGGATGCTTTTGGAAAGACTGGAAGGATTCTTTTGCAAGCTGCTGTTTTAGTCAATAACATTGGTGTACTCATTGTGTACATGATTATTATTGGTATGGGCACTTTCCATCATTTTTGTCGTTAAATTGTTGCTATATTTCTATTTTCTCAACAACTGCCTATATGTTCTCATGAAGTTATATATAGTCAGTGGATCTTTTTTTGTTTTGTTTTGTTTATGTTTTTATGGTTCTTATTTTTGTTCCACTTTGATCATGCTGAATTTTAGTTGTAAGACCTGAAATTTGTTTTGTGTTTGCTTAACTGAAGGTGATGTGCTCTCTGGAACATCTTCAAGTGGAGCTCACCATACAGGTGTGCTTGAAGGGTGGTTTGGAGAACACTGGTGGAACGCCCGTGCCTTTGTTCTTCTTATCACAACACTTTTTATATTTTCTCCATTGGCTTGCTTTAAGCGAATTGGTAAGTTGTCATGTACTTAGTCAGAAAGAGTTAATGTGTTAGCTGCTTTCTCCCTTTTTTTTTCGTGTGCATCTTCATCAACTCCAAAGGAAAAAAAATGATATAGCAATTTTTGACGCTGAACTACGGGTTACATCTACTTACTTTTGGCACTTTGAACAGATTCTGGTGATTTGGAGTGGCTGATGGCATTCTTTACTAGTAGTTCCCTTTTTCCTCCTCTTATTAGTGAAAGAGCAATTATTTACTGGAAACTTTCAATGTACAAGGAGCTACAGGAAGAGCATAAATTGTAAAATGGATTATACATGCCTTCCCTCTTTTCAAGTTTCTTTTTATGTTGGAAGGGTTAGGATTAATATTTTTCGTTCTAGCCTTTTGTTCTTTGACTTGTAAATTATGCTTGATATGGATGCTTTTAACTTCCATATAGCATATGTTATTCATTGACTTGTTCTGCTATTTTGCTTGCTTTGTTATGTGGAATCTGAAAATTATATCTTTTCCAGCACAATTTTATCCCATATTAACATTTAGTTGCTTGTACAAGTAATTGCATCATTGTTTTGCCCTTAATATTTGTTTCTTCATTATGGAGAATGATTGTGCCATTTATCTTTGCAGATTCTTTAAGTTATACATCTGCCTTGTCAGTCGCTCTAGCAGTTGTATTTCTTGTCATCACTGTGGGGATCACAATTGTCAAGTTGATAAATGGAAGTATAGCAATGCCCAGATTGATGCCCGATGTTACAGATCTGACATCCTTCTGGAAACTCTTCACTACAGTCCCTGTTCTTGTCACTGCATTTATCTGCCATTACAATGGTATGCAATATTTATCTCTAACTTACTTGGGAGCTAAAGTTTTTTAATCCTGTCTTCTTAGAATTGGTGATCGATAAAAATAGGATTTAGGTTGATGAATATTTGGGGAGTAGCAACACTTAGTAACTGCTAGCAACACCCTCCAAAAAAAAAAAAAACAAAGTTGAAGGTACATGAATTCTCTATTTTAAGCAGCATGTTAAAATTTTTTCCATATAGTCTGAAATTCTGAGTGATGTCATGCAATAATCAGATTGTTTGTCTGCTCATGAACTGAGAATTTTTCCTCATAATTCTATTCAATAACCTTTTTAGTTTACCTACATTACTGTAATTAAATTTGGTAATATCTGTCCTTATGATTGGGTATAGATCTGTAAATACCTGACCCGAATTTAAACCAGTGATTAAAGTACTGATCTTTGAGTGCGTCATTTCCAGTTCACAGCATAGATAATGAACTTGAAGACTCTGCTCAGATAAAACCAGTTGTGCGAACAGCACTTGCTTTATGCTCGACTGTGTACATAATGACAAGCATCTTTGGGTTCCTTCTATTTGGTGATGCAACTCTTGATGATGTGCTTGCCAACTTCGATATGGACCTCGGCATTCCCTACAGTTCTCTGCTTAATGATGCTGTTCGTGTTAGTTATGCTGCTCATCTTATGCTAGTGTTTCCAATTGTCTTCTTTCCGTTACGGCTCAACTTGGATGGCCTACTCTTTCCTTCAGCACAACCTTTTCATCAGGCAAACACGAGGTTTGCATTAATCACCATTGGGCTTATCACTACAATCTTCTTGGGTGCAAATTTCATTCCAAGCATCTGGGACGCTTTCCAATTCACTGGAGCAACTGCTGCAGTTTGCCTTGGTTTCATTTTTCCGGCTTCCATTACTCTCAGGTGAGTTCTTCACTGGCATTTGCAATTTCAGCTATTATCCTTTTCTTTTCATAATTTATTTCTTTTAATTTCTTTTTATAATTTATATGTTGTAGTTTGTAGATATCCCATTCAGGATAAATATTGACAGTTGATTTGATCAACTTTTATCTATAAGTGATTATGATAGGTCATAAAAATTATGAGGAAAGATTTAACTAGCTAGCGGTGATTTCCTGTGAAATAAAATAGACTGTTGGACAATCTGCGACACTGAATGCTCACATAATCTTTTGAATAAGGACATTGAGTAGCTGTGGCAGATCAAGAATATATTTTCCTATTATTGTTTGATTTCTATCGAGTTTGATCATTGTCTTGTAATCTTGGAATACTGCCTAACCAATTTATTTATTCTGTTGTTTTGCCTTGTTTCAGGGATCGCCACAATATAGCAACAAAGAGAGACAAGATCTTATGTATTTTTATGATTGTGCTTGCTGTCTTCTCCAATGCGGTGGCCATATATAGTGATGCCTATGCCTTGATCAAGAGGAATCCATCGCATAGTGAATGATCTGCCTGGCTGTTCAAAGTTGGCGAATGGACTCAGATGCGGCCATTTTTCCAGTGCAAGAGGCCTAGTGGCAGAAGAATCCTTTTTGGTCTCAAGTTGGAAAATGCAAGTCCCTCGACAATATGCAAATAGAACTTCAATAAGAACACTGAATCGATGTATAAAATCAATTTGCTGAAGGAGTGTGAGATCTATCCTTTTGGACCTCCTAGTATGTGCATTAGTGTGCTGCTTTGTGCTTGAATTTGCTTTGTTGATGAAAATGAAACTATAAAAATAAAGATTCATGATATATATGATTTTGCTTTCATCCTCGAGTATTTTGGCCATGATAGACTAACCAGTTATGGCCTCCTTTCGAGCTTCTTAGCTCCAGTTGTAAAATTTTTAGGTAACGTAAGCTCATGCTATTTGTACCAAATTCTTCACAATGAGGCCTAGTGCTTCAGCGATTAAGGACCTTCATGTATTATTCTTACAACACTATATTATCTGCTTTATACGAGATAATTAAAAGGATACAAAAAAAATACATCAAGAGTTTTTTAAGATATAAAATCAAGGCTACTATGAATTGATATAAGCAATTTTACATAACATTTCATTCTGAAACTACTTTTAAAAAAACCTCCTACATTGAATGAGAATATCATGTGTTGAATGAGTGGATCTCCTTAAAGAATCCCTAAGATTTTCGTGGATATATATATATATATATATATCCACGAACAAGTTCGAGAGCCATCAAAACTTAGCAAACTGATCTTGAATATTATTTTCGAGGTCAAAATGAAACTTAGCTCGAGCCTCAATTCCAAGCAATCAAAATACCTACTCGATCGACTTAATCAATAACAGCCCCATAGAAGATGCACTGACTCAGTACTAATGAAACTTTTAGAAGCTTTGATGGTGTCCTTGATGGTCCTGCCACTGAGTTTAGGGTCTGGTTTTTCAGTTTCTCCGTTACTACCATCTTACTATTATTAGACTTCCATAACTCACATGAAGAACGACCAACAACATGGTTACATTGTACGATCTTGAATTTTTTGCTTGAATTCCAACTAGGGTTTTGGTTGTTGGTGAGTCGGTGACATACAAAGTCGAAGAACACTTCTTTCTTGGAAAAGAAGAGAGAGTTATGGAGAACAGAGTTGTGGTGGTGATCATGGCGATGGTGCTATGGATGGAGGTGTATTTGTGCTTGAGTACTGGTGGGAATATGAAATTTAGTAATTTGTTTTTATTTAAGAGGCATTTAAGCTATATCCATTTCAATGTGTAAAATAGACCGAGTTGCAGATTTTTTATTTAGAAAATCTTGTATTATTTTTTATGTTGTACAATATTTATTTAGAGGGATACAAAATAAAAAAAAAGTAATAAATTATTTTAGAAAATCTTTTTTGGTTAATATATTGTGAGTAATTAACCTTACATAAAGTTTCTTCCTGCATTTGCTGTGAATCTTACTAGCAAATCTTATAAATCCAATTATTGAATTTTTTTAGGAAGAATATTCGATAAGGTTAGTATTATTTATTAATGATATTGAAAAATATATTATTAATTAAAAAGTAAATGAAAATCATGATTTTTTTAAATTATTAACAAGTTCAAGATCGACAACAAAGGAATGAAATTAATAAACAAATATAATGTTTGTTCTGTACATTAGGGCATGTTTAGGGTTACAGTGAAATGGTGACAGGTGGATATTTGAGAATAAAATAATAATTGTTTTTTAAAATATTTTTTATTTAAAAATATATTAATTTTTTTATTTTTTAAAATTTATTTTTAATACAAACACATTAAAATGATCGAAACATACTAAATAAAATTAATTAAAATTAATTTTTTTCAAATTTTAACGAAACTCAATGTTAAACACCTCCTTAATCCAAGATAAAAAAGTACAGGGACCAGATTAACATATTTAGAATTATACAGGTACCGGATTCACTTTAATAGGAAAGAAAGCCCAGCCATTTCTAATCAAATCGGCGTCCCTGCACCAAGCCATGGCGTGTCCAAATGAGAAAGAAGCAGGGATGCAACAGCAAGACAACCTCGCAGATTCACTCAACGATCTCTTCACTAGCGTATCAAACATGGTCAAATCTGAACTCCAGGTATCAAAACAAGAAAACCCATTTCCCCATGTTGTTTAATTCCAATTAATTTACGTTGCTTTTGGTTTTTTATCAGGGGACAAGCAATCGGTTGGAGCTACTGGAGAAGATGAATGTAAGAGTGAGCGAAGAGTACAAAGGGTTCGGTGATGTGGCATCTGGGCTAAGGGTATATGTGGAGCAATTGAAGGGCAAGAGTGGTAATTTTGAGGAGTATGTGCATCAAATTGAGGAGATAGAGAAACAAGTTACTGAATTTGAAGCTGTTATTTCAGTTCTTGACAAGTATGTTTCGTTGTTGGAATCTAAAGTTAAATTTGTGTATCAACAACAGCAGCACCCTCCTCCTACTTCTTAACTAAATATTGGGTTTTGTTTGTTTGTATTGATTTGGGTAAATTCAACTTTGTTGAGAATAATTGGGAAAGTTTCGTTCTCTCTGGTTTCAATCAGCAATACATTTATTTTCCTTGTGACAGACATAAATCCACTTGTTTGTCGTCTGCAAGTAAAAGAAAAGCCACATTCCAAGGAAGATTTAGCTGCCCTTGATGGTCCCTCCACGGGGCTTAAACTTCTGGCCTTCCAGTTCTGAGGATCAAATACTATGTTCAACTGAGAACGTGGAAAAATCCTTAGCTTGCAATTCCTGCTCAGCTCGACAACGTTATACGTAGACTCAAAGCTAGAAATTGCTTGTGTTCACAGGTAGGAAATTGAAACAAAGAAACTGTACAGTGGCATTGACATAGGGTGAAATAAACAAGGATGTTGCTGCATATCCATGCTGTTCCACGAGGCTGGAACAACCTGCTAGATGAGAGTATTTTTTTTATGAGCCTAACTTTCTTTACCGAAGCAAGGGACGTAACAGGGAATATGAGGATTTAGGAGGACAGATGCTAGAATCACTTCCATTGGGAGTTGTTAATCACACATGGGAAATCTATTTTATTTATTTTTTTGTTGTAGGAGAGGAAGTGAAGATTGAAAAAAGTAGATGGTCGCATTTATAACATGTATGCACAAGCAAATAGTCTGGGAATTTTCTGAAAAGACTAGAAAGGGTAGCATACAGGGAAGAGCTGGGAAGAGCAAGGCCAAGAAACCAGCACTGAAATTTGAACTGATCAAATAGTGAGTTGGTGAATTGATTAGAACCATTATTCTCAGCACACAGGAGCTCATATATTGCTGCAAACCAAAAGCTTGTACAGAGCTGCAAGATATTGCGATATCTATTGATCATATGATAACACTAACTATCATCACTAATTTATGATTAACTATTTATAACTAATACATGATGACCATTTACAAACCAGTCCAAAGTTTTTCGCTCGTGGAGAAGCCCTAATTTACATTTGTAATTAATAATTGTAAGCACCACTATGGGTTTCCAATATTTGTTACAAAAGGCACTAGCCTCCTAAAATCCCTTTTCCTCACTAAAGCACAGTTGTCAAGTACTCGCCCAAGGATAAGGCGCGTGTTCTGCAACGCCACCTCTCTAGATGGAATCCCTGATTCAGCCCCCCCTTGTGCTGCTGGCATGTGACCCGTACCAAATCCTGAACCCATAGCATATTGCAAGGGCCCGCTCCGAGCCTTGAAAGAGGTCTGAGGAGCTAACAGCTTTTCATCAGCTCCGTTGTCATATGACCCTGGCTCAGGAGGGTGGGAACCTGTCAATGAACTGCAGCTCTGCAAAAGGGCTTCCAGTACACTCAGTGCCTCGAAACACAGAGAGCTCTCCACCAGCTGGGACACAATTGCATACATACGTGGACTTTGAGAAGCATCCATGGGAGTGTGCTGGAGCAATGACTTGAGCGTTAGCAGTATCACACGCTGATACTCAACTGGCCCTTTTTCAAGTAGCTGAAGCAAGTGTCCAAAAGCCAGGGCAGAATGTTTTGGAAACCACTCATTGCACATTAGAGGGGAGACACAAGCGAGAAGGGTATCGATGCTTTTGATCTCTCCATGGGCATAAATCACAAAAACAGTGGCTAATCCATCCAATGATTTTGCTCGACACCAGTGCGCAATGTTGTTAGCAACAGAGCAAGCCTTCTGCCATTGCTGTTGGAGTGGCAAAGCAGGCACTGTCACTGTATCCTTGCTGAGCTGCAAGCAGAGCCAGGGAAGTAAGCCTGTGATGTGCATGAGGAGCCTTGTCTCTCCATCCCCAAATATTGAGTCACATGAATGCACTGTGATCCGTGACAGGACCTCAATGGAGACGCCATGACTGACAGTAGACATGAGCCCTTTAAGCACAAGCGGCTGCAACCCTTCAAATGCTGGCAAATTCCCACTGGGTGATGCCAGCGATTCAATTCTTTGAAAATCCCCAATGTCACCACCAGTGTCAAGCTCATCACGAGGCATGCTTGAAAGCAGCACATTTTCTGTTGTTTGGTCCTCGAATGATAAACGATCAATTACGCGCGAGCAGAGCTCAAGCACCTGGCAGTACACATGAACAAAATCTGTGTGCATCATGGCCACACAACCCCAAAAGAGTTGGGGGTAAAGTATCACCTTTTCTGGCTCCATATTTTCCACCATTACTTGCAGTGTCAACAGAATTTCCATGATGAATCCCAAAACCGGGGGTGCTGGGTTTCCTAGGCACCTATGGAGGCATTTAAGTAGTAATACACATGTGTCACTTGTGACACTAGGCCGCAATGCACGATATATCTGGTGTGAGCGACATGCAAGGTGTCTTGCTGTGCACTCCATGGCCCATTTGAGTGCCTCAGCACCCCAAGTCTCACGGAGATCTCCTTGGAAGAAGATTGCATCAACCATACTCTGAACTAGCGCAGACAGGAGCGCTGCACTTGGAAGTTCAGATCTCACAACAGTGGGATCCTCATTTTCCCACATCATGCTCCCACGCTTTGACTGGACATACTTGATTAGGCTCACAACCTGCTGTTTGTTCTCTCCGTCATTGTTTTCCACCTCATACAATTCCAAGTGTCGGCCTGCAAGTGAGTATAGGAGATTAACAAGCAAATTCTGGCAGTGCTCTAGCACAATATCTTCTGAGCTATCCATTGAAACAAATGTGACATGAAAAAGAAGAGGCAAATGTTCGCGAAAATCTTCATCATTCTCGTATGCAATTTCTGCCAGTAGAATCAACGCTATATCTGCATGAGTGAGTGAATGTTGTTGATGCCCTTGCAAGGCCGACTGGAGCTCTTTGGCACTGACACCATGCATACCAACTCCAGGATGCAACCCATCTTCACCAGAGTTTGGAGTGTCAATGAGGTAATCCCCACTATCCCGAGAAACATGCCGACTTCGCAAACTTCCTGTTGAACTTCTAACTCCCATTAAAGGACCTGACATGTTCACCAAAGCTGGAAGAAGCTGGCCTGACCTTCCTGCGGTTACAGGAACAACGTTCAACTCAGGAGGCATTGGACTTAGAGGGCCTGAGACACTTCGTCCCGTCACACCAGCTGTTCGCCAGCTCAGACTTCCACTAGTATTCCTGAGGGGACCATCAAGTGAACCCCGAACGAGTAATGGTGACATATGTGGCTGGGTGTCCACAACAGTTGAAATTTGGGCTGCTGCAGGCCCCTGAGAGAATTCCAACACAAAATTTCCATTTGCCTCACCCTTACTTGCACTTGGCACAACTGGTTCAACGCTATCTTCTAACATCCGCTGAGCCAATTGATAAACCAGGTGATCAATTGTGCGCTGTGGACATATTCGTGCTAAATATAGACTCACCCGCTTTGCAACAGAGAAATATGTGGCAAATGCACCGCTTATTTCAGCAGATGCATTTGAATCACAATCTTCAATCCCTTTTGTTATTAAGAAATCTAAAACTGGACTAATATTCCTGGGCTTGCTAGCAATTGTGCTCCATAGTTTTTCAATTTCATCAGGGAACTGATCCCCATGTCGCCAGGTCACATAGTAGAGGCTCTTCAATAATCTTTCACTCCAACCTGAGTCCTTGAGTTTCCAGAAATTGAGGTTCTCAATCCATGGAGCCATGCAGGTTAAGACTTGATGTTGTGCTATTATATCAACAGCATCAAGTTGCCTCTGCATGATCTCCTCACAGAGAAGCTGGCTTAATTCAGGATGATCTTTGGCAAGTTTGCAAGAGAGCTTATACTGGAATTGTTGGTAGGAATCGGGGAGGTTACCAACAACAGCAGCTCGATAGCTTCCTGAACCCTCAATGCCATCCCCAGCCCACTCGCGGACAGAAAGTGTCTCTAGCATTTGAAGGGCATCATCACGGATCTGTCTATTTGGGTCAACGACTTTATAGAGGATAAGGCTCAAGAGCCTCTGTATTTCACATTTTGGTATCTCTTGGCACATGTAGACCTCAGCAAGCACACTGAAGTAACCATCGGCTATAGCAGCATCAGAGTAGTAGCACTGGACAAAATTTTTGAGATAATTAGTTTCTTATTATGGATACTACTGTATCATTTATGATCTAATAATAAACAAAAATGTAAGCTCGCTCAGTGCTGCATAATTAGATTGGCCTAGAGAGAAAAAGCTAGCCAACCTTGAGAATACCAAAGGTATTGTGTGCATGTGCCATCTCATTTTCAATCCTAATTGAGCTGATATTGTTTTCCATATTGTTAAAAATGAAAAACAGTAACTTCATAATCCAGGCATGTGGTTCTACTGTACATGCACAAAGGGAAAAGGAGTACCTGATCAATGCAAGCGGGAAAAAGGTCCAAGTTTGTGAGGAGAAGGTTCTTTAAAGCCAATTTTGCTAAAGAGACACGATGGTGACTACCCCTTTGTCTATCACGACCAGCAGCTCCACGCCCACTTTCTACATACTTGGAATAAGATGGGGTTGATGGAGAGTAACCAAATGGAGCCCTAGGAGCAGGATCATTGAACAAACTATTGATCCAAGATATCACCCGACCACTCATTTTTCTTGCATTGTCATCAAAGCAAGGCCCATGTAAAAGTGAAGCCATTGCATTCATGGAAGCCCACTGGATTGCCTCAATTTGTTCATTCAGTTCTTTATCAAATGAAATTTTGTCTATTGAATCTTTTGAACGGCTATGCTGCGAGGCCTTATAGCGCTCAACTTCACGTCGGTAATCACTAACTCCATCCTGCCCCCATGTGCTGCCAGTGTCATCACTCCAAGAGAGGAGAAGATCAAAGAGTCGTTTTCTAGTTCGGAGATCGAACTTCTCGGACCTTGCCTCAACAAATTCAGGTGCAAGGGATCTCAGAACGGAAGCAAGTGCATAGCGGAGAGGTTGCATTTCTTGGAAGCTCTCAGGGGGTGCTGATAAGATCTGCCTTGTTGTTTCATCAATGAACCTGAGATAATGGAGACGGAAAAGTCGTTTATGCCCCAGTGTGCCAGGCCAGATATTCTCAGCAACAGTTCGGTATATATTCGCAATGTGAATGCGCAGTTCCTCACGGCGAGGTTTTTGACTTTGTACCTTGTGAGAATGAGATACCCAATTAGTATGGACTGAAATCCAAAATTTGAGAAATTAAAAAGAAAAAAATTTGAATGATATGGCATGAAAAGGACATTGTTATCAGCCATTTCACATTGGGTGATGAGTATATTTTAGTATGTTGGCAAGAAGATAGGTCCAAACCCAGCCTACACCCTACAGTAACACTCAGATGGAGCTTAACAACGTAGGCTAAAAGAGAAAACATATCTCTAATCCTCGATCAAGTCTTCAATTCAATGTTTAAATGACATCTTAGATTGATAGAAAACTGAGAACAACTTTAAAATTAACAAGAAATGGGTCGGTCCAGAAAAAAAGTAAAGAAAGTTTTGCTCAAATGTTTGGTTTAACCAACAACAACAACCAAGCCTCAATCCCAAACTAGCTTGGGTCAGCTATGCAGATCCTTTTGCACCATTCCACTTAATAGTTCAAATGTTTGTTTGATTTTTCAAAATCAACATTCTTGGGATATCAATTGAACACTTTTAAAGAATGACTATAAAGAAAATGCCATAGCTTCAGGTTGAGGAGGACATGGAACACTGGGAGCTCACAAAGGGAAGCTATGCTAATTTTCACAGATAGAAAACCTGAAGGTGACAACACTTTGATTTTTGCAACTTATCAAGGAATGACATCAAACACTGGAAACAGACAGCAGGATTACAATTTTAAACATCTACTCTCCTATGTCTATGCTGACAAGTAATACGAGTTTAATCATGATAATTGAAGATGTTTGTTGCATGGCAGAAAACTGCTTGGATTTTTTCCCTTTTGGTATATTGACTCATCTTAGGGTACCAGCAATAACATACTTTTCCCCAGAATTTATGACACAAATATTAAATGAATTGCACTAGGGGTTATGCCCCACACTTCATGAACTTACAAATAACATCCATGAAAATCAAACATATCATGTTTAATGCATTTATATACTCCGTACCTTCCATTTAGGTTTTCCCTCAGTTTCCAAAGATATCTCATCAATAAATGATGAAAGCTCACTAAACATTATTTCACAAGCTTCCAGATGTGAGTGGCCAAGAGCCATGGTTGCTGCATGCTGTTGAAGGAACCAATTTGAGCATTAGCAATAAATAAATAGCAAATAAATTATTTGGGCATGAAAGTTAACAATATCGAAGTCCTCTAATTGTTTATTAATTGTTTGTAGTGAGTATGTCTACTGGAGAAAACCACCCTCTCTTCCCATTGGTGACCAATTAACACTTTCACCTTTGCGATAATAATGGCATAGATTGGGACATCGCATGTTTAGCACACAGCAACTGGTAACAGATTCAAGTTCAATAGAAGAGAGCAGCGGGTTCAATTCTCTTCAGCATCCACAAAGGGATAAAGTTACAAGCACAAGACATATTGCAATATTCCTGGGAAAAAGAGGAATGGGAAAGACAAAGCAATCTGACAAATACATGACAGCAAACCCAGCCAAATAGTGTGCTCACTATAAATAAACACACAAATTTCAGGTCGCACAAGGTAGAATGAAGTGACTAAATTTCTACCATCTGATGTCAGTCATATATGGGCTAGCTTTCAGGTCACACAAGGTAGACTGAAGTGACTAAATTTCTACCATCAGATGTCAGTCATATATGGGCTAGCACCAGCCTCACCAATCAACGATTAGCCCTTAAATGTAATTTGATAAAAGAAAACTTTATTAGAAGAAGAAAAAAAGACAGAAGAAGATAAGGAATCTTGCATGACCAAAGCACGAGATCTGAAAAAAATAAAATAAAATGGAAGGTTGATGTAGGACCAGATGAGCAAAATCAACAAAACAAGATAGCTAATATAGAATAGAAATCAAAATCACCAACAAGGGAGACAGACTTGATCTTGAAGGGATCAAAAAACAAGAGACTCGCTTGGTTTTGACAAAACAAACCACGAGAGACACACTCGATCTTGGAGAAAGCAATACAAGAGAGACGCAATCAATCTTGAAGAAAACTCTGTTTATTTTATTCAACAATTCAACCATTAACATAACTGAATGTCCAGGTACTTATTAATGTCTAGGTGCTTATTTTATTCAACAACTCAACCATTCAACAATAACATTAATATGCACCAACACAAATATAATAGAAAAACCTAATAATTCTTAATTCAATAAGGAAATTAAATCCTAATTTAACTACTAAATATAAATCCTAATATTCCCTATTTAATAAAATCTAAAATAGTCATACAATATTAAAATTCCTAAATAAATAAAAACCAATTCCCATTGTTGCCTTCATTCTCCATCAAAGGACCTTCTATTCCCAAAGCATATCAACTAAAGATAATCCTCTAAATAGCAGTACATCACAAGGAAGCTAAAAAACATGTCCAATCCCACAACAATTATTTTAAGAGCAAATAATTCTTTGATTAAAAAACTTATTTCCATTCACACAGTCTGAATTACAACAAACATAGCACAAACACGTAAAAATCGCAACTGCTCCCCCTCTCTCAAAAAAAAAAAATAGTAGCGACTTCACTCTGCTTAGGATACCCATTGCTCCCCTCAAAAAGAAAAGATCCTGGTTCAAGCTACACGAAAAAACTCCTGAGGTCCCCTACCATTGTCACTGGATTCTCTAACGATGACTATGTTTTATCAATGTCTTATCATAGATATTAGGTAACAATGCCTAGAGAGATTCCGTAAGTGTTCATCTCATCAAGAGCTGCAGTCCAAAGACAGTCCATGTTCATCTCATCAAGAACTGCAGTCCAAAGACAGTCCTCAACATCTTGCTTTTTTAGATAAAATGTGAAAAAGAGAAGGATTTGGAGACTAAGAAAGATGTTTAAAATAAATATCTATAGCAAAGATATGCAGACACCCAAAGGCCACATCCTTTTAACCTATTCTTAAATTAAAGGGAGTTTAGAATCTCAAAATGTAAACAAAGCTCATAAGGTTTCCACTCATTTGGCTTCTGTAAAGATGAATCTCCCAAGAAATATTTCTCAATACTCAATAGATGAAAAAGGCTAGAGATGGAGGCATAGTACAATCTGGATGAACGACAAAGGTGGAAAGTAAAGTATAAGGCTTCCCCACACCCAAGGTCCTACTAGAAACGAATGTGAAGATCATTAGCAGCTTTATATTTTGATAGAGACATGGTGAGAAACAAGTGATGCTAAGTGACATACTCTAGCCTTCACATACCAACCATTTGAATGAACATCATGCTCATGTTCATTGCAAATAACCTAGTGCCAAAATGAGTCATGTTCTAATATAATAAGCAGAACTTCCCCATAAAGGCAATGTTTTTTTTTCCTGAACAAAAAGAGACCAGTGCCAACTCTCCCTTAATCTTAGACGTATGACATACTTTATATCAAGTTTGTGATATAGGTTACATCGTATTCTCAGCAAAGAACAACCAGATAAATAAAATAAGACCTCATGATTCTCTAACTTGGTTACCGTTAACATTAAGAATCACACATTTTTAACCCACCAACTTCCTCTGGCTTAAGTTTGCCCTTTCAATTGCTAAACATTCACTGACAACCTGACACAAACAGATTGCTAACAGAAACACAGGTACATTTAGAAAACATGCAACAAGAAAATAAACACTTTTAGTGGACTCCCACCTAAATTTAATCCATGTTGACATTACCACCTGATGGGACTGATGACATAAAGTTTACCTTCATGCTGATTTTTTCCCCAAGAAAGAAGAGATATTAAGGTCCAGTTAAAGAACAGAGGTTGGTTGGAGAATTAAATGTCTAAGCATCTTATTTTAAGCCTAAAAATACAAAAGAAAATGTTAATGCACCCTTTCCTCACTTTGACACTCACTTTTAGATAGTGGCTCATAACAAACTTACTCAAAATAAAAGAAGCAAATGAATACAAATCCATTGAACTAGAAGAATTGGTAGTAACATGTACTTACTATGTTTGTTTCAGATCCAGATTTTAGAGAGAGGAAAATAAGATGGTAGAGATCTTTGGTAGCTGTTAAGCCACCAGATTCTCTACTATCTGGTGGACATGAACATGCAAACATTGCATACATGAGCCATTGATCCAGTTTGTTATCTGCATCTTGTGACTGATGAGCCTTCCCACCTAACTCAATGGGAGTAATGTGAGCAAGGCGTTGGATGACCTCCACCCTGCCAATTAAAATTGAGTACAAAATGACATCATCCATATCTAGTTTTCTTGAAAACAAACAGATATGAACAGCTTCATTAAACACGAAAAGTATGTGAACAACAGTGTCAAGAACAAACCAGCATCATAACCAGAGTTCAATTCATTTCTTCAGCTATATAGTCATATCTCAATTCAAAAGATAGCTTTGACATGAGAACCTAAAGTGCTGTGGGGAAATTTCTTCCATGTTCTTGGTATAATAATGTTTATGCATTATTTTATTAATGGTTAAGATTTTTAGATTTTGATGAGTTTAAGAAGAGTCCAAGATGTAGTTTGGTAAATAAAACATAACTTTTAATTTGATCATTAGATCAAACTAAAATTTTAACAGAAAATTTTGAAGGCCCTGTTTTCTTACTGAGTTAAAATTTCATGATGGTTGAAGATCAGGAAGGCCTTCAAATAAAGCTTGGAAGTTACTGTGTGAGATTGTCTTTATTTACCTTGTATTTAGATTATTTTTTCTATTTAGCTTAGGACTTTTAATTTAATTAGTATCTTACTATATAAAAAATTCTAATACCAGATGAATTCTATTAGTTAGGTAAGTTTTAATTAGGAATCTTTTTCGATAAGGATAAGGATGTCTAGTTTCTTTTATAAAAAGGAAGACTATTATTCAAACTTTTAATAAAACACTACAGAGTTTTCTCTAAATTTCTCTATAGCTTGGGTCTGTAACTTTAGGGCTTGAGAACCCTAACTTCTATCCACGCTATACGTCGCGTGATAAAAGCTTATGCTACACTTCTAGTTAAGTAGTCAAAGATCAAGAGAACCTAATAAAACCAACACATTCATACACAACCACAACCTATACACCTTTTCAATTTAGTAAATCAAATAACGAATAACTCAAAAACCCACAATGGGAATACTGCATCGGCTAACAATTCTATGGTAAAAAATATTGTAGATGGCAGCAATGGACAAATGACGGTAGAAGTAAATGCAACAATTCAACATGTAAAATTGGGGGAAAAAACCAGTGATAGTACTAATATATCAATCAAAATCTACTCACTTTGCATCCTGAACAGAGCTTGGGCATAGATCAGCAGCATATTTGACGAGTTCACTAAGACACCTAGCCCACCTATTCTTATCAGGAGTCTCAAATATGATCGATTGAAGTGTCACTTCAGGAGGAATTGCATCGGATTCTCGTCTCATATCAAATGGGCGCCCAGTGTCCCAATAACAGCTCTGAACAATGTCATCCTGTAATTTTGAAACCTCTAAGTTGTGAATATGATAAGGAAATTTGCATTCAAAGGACTGCTACTTGCATGAAATTAAAGAACAGAAACAAAAAAATAATAAAGATGGAAAACTACAAATTAGGATGTCTCACCCCATGTTCTTCAAGGACATCAATCACAAATATTGGTTCCACTTCATTTCTTAAATTATGGTCCAGTTGCTCACGTAATGTACGGTCTCGTATATCATTCCTTAAAGCACGTACACAACGCAATAACTCCAATGCTGTATGCCTAATCTGGCTGTCCACAGAACTAAGGAAGATTAGACCAACTGCATCAATCTCCGATGCACGAAACTCTATCACTTCAGATTGTTGGAAAGAAGACTTCTTAAATCCATCATTTCGCTGCACTCCACGCTTTGCATCATCAGCCTGGAATTCTAGATCATTGTTCAAACAACTTCTCCAAAAGCGCATTAGTTCCAGCAGGCGCCCCAATGATGTTTGGATGAGAAGAGGGAATTCATCGGGAAGCCGAAGGATAAAGTTGGCCATCCCTCTCATAACTGCAAATCTACGATGTGGAAGATAGCTAACAATGCGGTTCAATACTTGCACTGCTTCCTCGCGAACACCAGGATCAATGCTTATTCCATGTTGTGGAATTATTTCAGTAATTCTATCACTTCTGCCAACTTCCTCTATCAGGTATGGTATACACTTCAGGACTGACCGGAAAAGATATACTTGAGACTTTTCCTTGGTTACAGCATCTAAGGAAGCATAAATTTTTATTTCATATAAGCCATTTGCATCTAAGAATAGCACAAATTGAAAGCAATGTACAGGAAAAAAAAAACTAGAAAGTAACAAGGAGAATAGCCAGGAGTTCACGAATGCAATGGATGTTGTGGCAAGTATACACACAAGACCAGAGGAAAAAAAACACCATCATAACATAGATCAATCTCTTTTGAACCCTACACGGTCAAGTCCATAGAAAATGAGAATCATAACCCATCATTCATGGTATTATTCACCTCTCTCCATTTGGTTGAAAGAAAAGGCATATAAGGATATGTTTACATTTGTTACTGCTAGCAGTAGTCAACTGTTGCCTCTAAAAGCTAAATAACTCAACTCAACTAAATCTTCATCCCATACTAATTAATGTTGTCTAATCAAGGTCAGTTTGGGCTCAAATGCTCAAATTACAAGGCTTTATTGACAATCATCCAAAACTCATTGGATATCCATCAAGTGTCAGTCAGTGCAAGTAAAACAGCCTATCCTAAAACAAAGGGCTGGAATAAAAAATATCCCCATCATGAATCAATGGAATAAGATGCTAAACTACATTTCAAGTCCATTTATTACTTCATGAACAAGCTGCTAAGCACAACTGATTCTAGACATTTTTTAAAAACATATTACCAAGTGTGGTCTTTGAGGAAGTCAAAAGCGCCTGACTGTAGATCCTGTGACAAGATCTCAAAATTGATTCGATTGCAGCCTTCACTTTTGGAATGTAATGGCCGATATCATGCCCTGTTTATGCAATTAAGTCAAAATGATGCTCAGTTAGATAGTTCTTAACAAAACCGAACTGATAATCTATACATGTTATAGGACCAGCTATCAAGTGTACCTTTAAATATTTCTAAGCCGATGTGCTCGCTTGAAGGTGACATAACTATGGCAAGCAGAGCACGGAGACCAATCACTTTTGCTTCACTTAGACTGTCTTGCTTCAGCAATTCTAATATCATATGGTTCATGGCAAAATCAAGGTTATGTTCAGCAATAGTTACACAAAATTCAACAAGTTTGTCATGTTGGACATCCTGAGTAAGCATTCCTTTCTTCAGAACTGTTAAGAGTTGAGAAGTCACACTGTCTAAGTAGTCCCATATACGGTTTAGGGCCTGGCTAGCTGCATGAACACTTAAGTAGAACCTCAAAACTCGATGAAGGCAGTCCAAGGACATGAATCGGTGGTTCTTGTCCTGCACTAGCAAAAGCAACAATAGAAATGAAAGCCCATAAAGATATGCCTCTGATCCCTCAACAAATCAACCTAATGAGACAGCCAGTTGTCAAAAAATATATAAACCATATCTTCTCTTGCCTTCCCCCATACTTAACTTAAACCAAACTTAAACTCACTCTTAAAAGCTTATAGAGTTGCTCCATGTGAGGGCTCAAGTTATTGTGGAATACTTGAGGATCACCAAGACAGAGAAGAAGAGTCACCAGAGGGTACCCAACCTAACAAATTGAAAAGATCACACAAAAGCACAAGCCAGGGATACTGTTAGAGAAAACGAGAGAGATGACATAATCCGGGAAATTCCAAACAGATTGATAACAAAGAAACAGAAACAGGAGGAGAGCCAAGAAAACAAGATGTCAATTAAACATAGGACAAAGTGCAAATGCAAACTCCCCGAGAAAAGAAAAAAATTGCTGAAAATATAATGAAAGAGAAGTAGCTGAACAGGCTAGAGATCTAGAAACATACTGTGAAAGAAACTGATAAGAAATTCAAATATTGAGTTAAAAGGCAACCAAACACCTGGAACTCCATATAAAAAGAGGATATTCTCTGAAATCATCTTACAGCTATATGTTTGCTTTGTCTGTCCATCCAAGGGATAAGCACCCCTCTTATTCGTCCAACAGCTTCATACCACAAAGTAAGTGCATTTTCCACACCTGTTGGGGGCCATTGGCCCTTTCCACAATCTGCTAGTGGAGCCAAAATGTTTGAAAGCATATTACACAGTGCATGGTGAAGCTCACTTTTGCGTTTAGGAGGAAAACGGCTAAGAGGATTTGCTTTCGCCACAAAGGAAGCCGATGCATTCAGTCCCCCTTCAGTCTTGACCTGTAAACTATCACATTATCAAGACCTTGTTTTATGCCATTCACTTCAGGAATAAGTGAATCACACACACATACCCCAAGCTTCAGGTAACGCATCCCATTAATGATGCTGAGTGTTTCACTACGGGCAACACTAGTGTCAATTCGACGTGTATTTAGTTCCATGAAAAAGCGTTCAGTTACAGAACTAAACCTGTGGAAGAAAACAGAAAGGACCATAAAAATTGTACATGGCTTTACTCAGGAAGTATAAGGAGAAAAGAGAGAAGCCAATAACGTTTGCTTCAAAGATTACTGATGAGGTAAGGGTGCTGCTGTTGGTTCTGTTACTGTTATTACTTTCTAGAGCATGCATGTCAAAGCTTCCAGTTACTCACAACTACAACTTCCTCGATTAAATATAGTGTGTAACCTATTTTTCTATTTCAACAATCAAATGATATAGAAAGAGACGAAATTGAGAGGAGATATTTTCTCTCTGTATTGTGTCATTTTCCTTTTCGGTCAACAAAAACCCACCCGTATTGGTCCAAGACAGAAAGGGGAAATGTCCATATTGGACAAGGAAAAGGGAAGATATGACAGAAACCACTAGCAGGAGTGCCTGGAAAATGATAAAAAGAAGGCGGGCACTGTAGCCAGATCCTGGAACCCTAACTATATCATGCCAGCAAAGGTACAATAGCAATGCATTAAGAGGAAGGGGAATTCAAAATTTCACCACAGTTCCAAAACTTTAGATAAAAATGAATGCAACTGAAGGTAGGAAGATAGACTGACTCAAATTTCATTATAACCAACCACAGCCTTGAACATCACAATCCCAGAAGTAAAATGCTGCCCCAAGTTAGTAATCATCTCACAAATATGCAGTGACAAGGAAAGAACTTCTTTGTTTCTTTTCCCTTCATGACTTGGTAGATAAGCTAATATTCTACAATGAGACAAACTCACTTGACCAGAGAGTGGGTTATTGCTAAATTAAGCTTGAAATAACATAAAACTGTCATCATTATTCAATCGCACAAACTCCATTTTGCCTTTCCTTTCTATGAATCTAAATGCCCAATGTGCAAATACAAAGACACATCAAACAATATATAAAAAGTGCTTTGTCAAATAATGCTATCAATATCAGGTATCATACTGTAATGAAATGGTTACCTGATACGAGATAAGGCACCTAAGAGCTGAGCAACTAAGTCCAGAAGAAGCCCTCGCGAATCAACCAATGAGGGATATTCAACCTGGCTAACAACCCTATAACAAAGATATAATTGAATGCACAACAAGAAAGGAAGAACATGAGAACCGTTTAATCACATATATTTTATGACTGTTCCTCAAAATTTCTATTAGTGTTTCATTGACTTCAATATCTCAATTCTGAATGTCTTCATTACATGCTTCAGTCTAGATCAAGGCACTGTCATGCTTAAGTAATCATTTTAATCTATCAAATATCATATCCCAGTTAATACAGCTGACACAAAATCAGCCCCGTGCCAGCCTGATGTTTCAGTAGAACAGATATTGGCGACTCACTTCATATACATGACGTGGATAATTCAATTCACCACACATATTTTACAAGTTCCTAAATCCATAGCTTTACCTGTCAGCATTAATCAGCCAGTCAAAAACAAAATTTTCAAGCCCAGACCACAGCTTCTCTGCAATGAAGAACAGCCATTTAAACTAACTAGAAAAAATACAATTCAAGCAGAAAAGGAACATAACTGGATAGTGAACAAACCAGTGAGTCCCTCCTGTGGGCAGCATTCCACAAAACGGATACATGCTGAACAAAAAATGCACTCCACTGCAAGCTGAGCACAAGTAACGTAAATTAATCTCTGAATCAAACAACTACATTATCAAGATAAATCATGGCATTTCATGTTTTCAGACTAAACAAGTTAAGAACGAAGAATTTATGGCATATGATGTATTTCCTACCAAATGAGTTACCCTGGTGAAATTTGCATGACAGGAAAAATCATCTACAATTTTAAAACTTTACAAGTTGAACACAAAGGACAAACAGCTTGAAAGTTGCACGATGAATAAGACATTAATCCAGTGCATCTATTGTTACCCAGTACATGCCTCATTCTTCAACATTATTGAATTTGCAATAATTATGACTCCTATTTACAGTATAGCCTGAAATTTAATATTAGAGGGTGTTTCAGAGAATAATCATATAAAAGGTTCATAACATTACATTGTGCATATATGTTCCAGACGCATGGATTGAATGGGATGGAGATAAAGATAATTCCTTAACCTTGTCATTTGATAGGCCAAACTTTTCTTGTCCATCCACTCACTACAATTTGTTATGAAACATTGTAAAATCTAGTCATCTTGCTCTCATATGAGATATTTTTTTAAACCATAAATTGGAGGGCATCCCAAAAGACACAAGAAGTGCACCTGTCAATCAGGTAAGTTTTATCTCATTATAGAGGAAGGGTCCAGTTTTAAGTTTGTAGGAGGGGCGAATTTTTGGTAGGTTCATAGAACAACAGAAATCCCCATAAAACAAGAGCGAAATGGGATATAGAAATTGCTAAGGATGATGAATCAAATGTATGGCCAAGATTGCATACGAGGATCCAAAAGAATAGCATACTTATTCATGCAACCATCTATATCAATCTCCAGAGACTGAAATAAATAAAAGAGAATTGTAAAAAATGAAATGAAGAAACTGAATGCAGCTCAGTTGCTGCCAAAGTATAAGGATGAGAGTGCATTTACTTTCAATGCTTAATATGTTGAGATTTTTTGACAACCATTGACCTTGCCCAGGGGAAAAAAAAAGGCATTTGCTTACTCTCTCATCATTCCTGAAGGAAACATGAAATCATACCTAAATACTAAAATCTCCTTATAATAGCAGAAATAAGCAAGATTATAATTTGACTGGTGACATCTTATTATAGAGGTTAAACCATTCAAGAATAAAAACTTTAAGGTATGCACAGTACAAAATTGTATCTCTAAGTTGAAATCATAATGAACATTTATTCAGTTAAATATTGACAATCAATGCATTTTTGGGCCAGGTGAATGTCAACTAAATCCAAAGCTTGGGCTGCAGCTGGGTGTCAGCATGTGAACTCAATTCAAAACTGGACTGAGCTTGATACAAGGACTATCAGAATGGCCTCCCATGCTGCTAAATGGTAGGGTGCACTTGTATGAGCTAACAAATACAAACACATGAGTGTTGACATACAATGCTCAATAAATATTTCACAAAGCTATGCTCTCCGAAACCATCATTTTTCATCAATTCTCGCATTCCCTTAAGTTTCACTTCATTGCTGACTTACTTTTCATTTTAATCATTTTCAAAGTGCTTTGGCTTTGTTTTGACTTTTTTTACCCACTATAATCCAACAAGTTTTAACAAAATATCTTTTCAGAATATAATTTGGATTCAAGGACATCACATTGATAATACTGATGATGTTGTTGAAGATCAAGATGAGAGGTCATTAAGAGGTTGAGTATATTGAGCTTTAAGAGTTAGTTTTATTCAACAATGTTACCAAGATGATCTGAATGTGTTGACCCAAGAGTGTAGGAAAACTTTTGGATGCTCAACAATATAATTCCTCTAATGTATGTAAAAAAAATGTGTTTAAAGAATGCTTTAAAGTTACATCTTTTATGAAAATAACTTTAATTTTATTTCTAATGATGTAGAATGTTACTGGTATCAGAAATGACAGTGTACTATACTGATTATACAGTTATCCTTGACAAACCTTTCTTTGGAATGTAGACGCATCATTTGCACCCTTTGGAGATTCACTGCAACAAAAATCCAATGAAGAGAGGGAAAAAATGAGAAATTGTTAGAGAAAATTACCACAAAAAAAAAAAAACAAAGAACAAAACTAATGCTTCTTGTGTCTATCTATTCTTTATAACATAGGGTCAGGTAAAATTTTAGGTCTGCCTAATCCATGCCTTGTTCATGTTTGGACAATATTGGTAGTTCTTCAACCCTTGATTTACATTTTTTGGTGCACATTTTATCCAGCACTCATGTCTGTTAATGAAGTGGACAACAATGTTTCCTATTAACTGAAAGTTGAAGGTTGGTCCAATCTAGACAACAACGTGGCCCTGGGTTACTGTGCATAGATGGTTGGATAAAAAGTGCTTCCCTATGGCAACAAGTTTCCAAGTCGAAAAGGTTGGTGCCCACACATATGGTGAATCTTAAACAGAGAAACAGATCTGTTGAAGATGGCTAGAGAGTGGAACCTATTTCCTATGAAGGATGCATCTCATGAGGCAGGCTAACAAGAAAATACAGGCTGTTAATCTTGAAATGGACTGAACAGGCATTGTTACCCTACAAGACTGAGGCTAAAAGTTGAAAGTCCTTGGATCCACAAGTTCAATTTCACACTGGTTTCAGCTTCTTTTGTTTTTAAATTTTCCTGATTTTTTTCACATGCAGAGTCCCTTTGTGTAACATCCAGCCAATGACTTCTATTTCTGAAGACCGAAATATCAGGACATATCAACCACTACAAAAAATGAACCACAATAAACCTTGCATATGACCACAAGATTTGTTGCCTTCAATTGGAACATTTTTTTCATTCATACCAGTCAATCAAACCACAACAGACAACAGAGTTTAGGATCATCAGCACCATGTCAAATTTCGTACTAAAAGCATGACATTGTTTACAATCAGTCCCCATTTTCTCAACATAAGATGTCCTATCTCAAATTTCTTTCTAACACCTCCAACAGTCTTTTGTCCAACAAACCTGACTTGTTTACTGACAGAGCACAGGAATCAGCCTTCCATTTCCTGGACAAAAAGAACAGAAATCCTTTGCTAGTGAAGTGATTAACTAGTATCTCTCTTCCCATTTTAACTTGCATTTGGCCATCAAGATGTGTGCACATCAGGAACAATTACATTGTTACGTTGACAAACTAATCTTGGTCTCTTCTTCGTCAAATGCCATTCTCTTCAATTATTCTCATCAAACAACTTACGCTCATCAACTACTCTAAAT
Source organism: Populus nigra (assembly GCF_951802175.1). Taxonomy (NCBI): domain Eukaryota; kingdom Viridiplantae; phylum Streptophyta; class Magnoliopsida; order Malpighiales; family Salicaceae; genus Populus; species Populus nigra. Next base: position 12,001,353 of record NC_084864.1, on the reverse strand, counting down.
TATCTTCTTCAAACTCCTCACTATAAACAAGAAGTTCAGGAAAAAACCTTCTCCTTTTGGCTTAGAAAAAAAATAATCCTGTCTCAAACAACACAATGCTTCAACTTCCTCATGTGTCTCTTAACTTACAAATAGTTATATTCCCCATGTATCAAATACATTGTTGCCAGAGAGATAAAGCCAATCAAAGTTCAAATTCTGCCTGAATGAAAGAGGTCAAGAGGTAAATTTTTGTGATTTTATTTTTTCTTTTCCCGGCAACGAAGTATAAACTATAGGCCGTATTGAACCCAAGAAGCAAATTATACAATTTCCTAAGTGGAGCTAACAATGAGAAGCTAGAACAAGCCTACCATCATATTATCGCGATGAAAAATAATAAATAATCAATCATTAACTAAGTAGCCCGAACATTACATTACCTCTCTCTCCATTTAAGAAGAGCTTCGAGAAGAGGAACGGGAGTATGGCGTGCAATCATAGCCAAAGAATCCAAAACCTGTTCATAGGATGGGTCAGATGGTCCATCCAACATTTTGCCCATTCCAGGACGGCAGTAGGAAAAAACGTTTTAAAAAAATCCACGTACCAGCATCCATGAGTTATCAATGACCATATTCTGCACACACGCGCGAGCAAATTAATAACATTACTACTACTTCAAAATTCAACCATGAAATAAAATTTTCCCTTCGCATTATTTCTATTAGTTTTTTATATAAGTAAAATAATTTCAATCATTTCATTAGAAAAAATTGACCTGAGCTTGAGCGGTTTCGATACGGCGTCGTGCGAGAGGGAGAAACCGCTGAAGCAGCGAATCCACAATCTGCTTCGCAGCACCGGCGCCGGTGCCTCCTGCTTTCATCTTTTTAATAATAATAATTTATGAACTCCTAACAAAATCAAATCACCAAAGAAATTGATTAGATTTTGAAAATTGGACGGATAGAAGAGTGACTGCAAATGAGAGAGAGAAACCTGAAGAGAGGAAATTAGGGATTAGGGATTTGGAGGCATTGGTTATGTTTAGTTTCTTGAGTGTGAGATGATCTGAGTGGGGAAGGGGGGGGAAGGGGGGCAGTTTTTTCTTTTTCTTTCTTGTTTTTTTTGTTGATTAATGGAGGAATATATTTTTAAAAAATGACTTGTCGTTTGAGCTTAACGGCATGATAAGTGGGTGCCAGCTAACAGATGCGCACAATCTCCTTTACTAATGGGAAGGGCAACATTATAATAAGAGAAAAAAAACAAATGGATCTTAAATGAAGTTATTGATATTAAAATTAAGTAGTAAAAAGTTATTTTTAAGAAATATTGAAGCATTAGTTTTGGTTATTTTCATAAAACAGAAAAATATTTAAGTGTTTATATTTTTATTTTAAAAATATAAAAATTAATTCTTAAACTATTATAAAGATTTTTTTTCAATAAACATTTCTATTTCTTTCCATGTATACGAAACCTTAATCTTAAATGTAAAGTAGACGAATTTGCTAAGCTCATCCAACTTAGCTCAATAAAGTATTTAGAAGGTATTTAAAAGTATGGTTCGACTATATTTTTTATTTTTTTTTATTTTCAATTAATTTTTTAGTATTTTTTATTATTTTAATGATTGATATAAAAAATAATTTTTTTTAAAAAAAATTATTATAAGAAGGCTTAAAAGTCTAGCTAATCATAAGTCATAACTTGAAAAGTACAACGCAAAAATTAGAGCAATTTAATTATGGGCTCAAATTGTACGTAAAAAATTACTTGCTATGCTTTCTCTTGAGGATATTAAGTTAGTTAAACTAAGTAGCTTCATAATTAATCAGTTTCGGCTATTTTGAGCTTGTGACCAGCAGTACATGCTATACTACTAGCAGCATCATATTATAGGTTCAATATTTTTTGAAACATCTGCCTGTCCCATAAATCTCAAGATCATGAACAATTAAAAGCCATGAACCTGGCTGCCTGCTGACAGGAATGTTTCTGTATCTGTTGGTATTTAGCTAACTTATCTGTTGATATAGACTTTGTTACGCTCTAGTTTGTAAGTTTATATAAATTGCTGCAAACTTCCTGTTCCCATTTCCATTTCCAAAGCCACGAGCTGCTCAACAACATTGTAATCATTTTGCTTTCTCTTGTGAGACTGCTATTGCAATAAATATCTTCCGAGAAGTGGTTTACAGAGTTGGACTTTCTTCCTCTCTTCTTTTTACTCTTTCCCTTTCATTTTTTCCCTTCCTACCAAGTAGATAGGTGTTTAACTTGAAGATTATGTGGGTTATTTTATGCCCGAATCGTGTACAGTATTTTTGAAGCTTATTTTCTTAGAGAACTATATTGTTATTCTTTTTTGTTTCTAGCTGTATGGTTATAGTGATTATGTCGCTTTCCATGTCATAGAATTCGTGTATCTCTGCGTGGATATCTGGGATAGATGGGCTGAGAAAATCTCATTCATTGGGACTTCAAGCATGCAGTTGTTGACAGCTTCCTTGATAATATTGTAGATGCTGGGGATCATTGTTTAACAATTTGTTCTCTCTTTCCCAGTTCTCCAGTTCAAAAGAAATGGAGATGCCTCTCTTTATGACCTCGGCAGCACGCATGGCACCTTTATTAACAAAAATCGAGTCAGCAAAAATACGCTTTTTATATTTAAATTGTATGCGTTTCTTAAAAGGTCTGATGCAAGTGATACACTGATACTGTCGAGGGAACTTCGGATGTGTAATCCATCACATGTTATCCAATATATACCTGGCTATATAAGTCATCTACTCATCTAGAAATCTTTGATTTATTGTTTGATTGGATGATATTTTCGAACTAAAGGAGGATCTGGTCATGTATGTGGGACATGATCTTGTCCAAATAAACCCATATAGTGAATTATTTGCTTACTTGATACCAAGGAAATCATCGAGGACTGAAATATAAGCACAATACAAAAGAAAAGGCAACTTGGTGAGAATGTAATGTGCTTTACACCATACATGTTCGTGCCAACAGAAAATCTCCTGGATCCTGAAGAAGGAATTAAAAGAAAAGCAAGGTAAGATGACAGTTTGAAGAAACTTCCAAAGAATTGATTGCTAGCCTCTCCTGTTTGTACAATCTCAATAGAACTTCAAGAGGCAGAAAATGTATTCTAATTGGGACTCTGAGTACTCTGATTGCTAAACAAAAGAAATCCTAACAAAAAATTAAGTGCACTGCATAGATCTACTGCATAGGATGCTCTAAATACTAGTGACTTATTGGACAAGGATTCCAATTCTGAGCAAACATTTTCAATGGCCACCCAGCATTTTTTCCAGTAACATACACTCTGGCTAGTTGAAAGAATCTTTTCTTGTCATGTCTGCTCAGTTGATCTAGAGTCTTCTAGCAGAAAGAATCCTAACCTTCAAGGCTAATTCATCCAGCTGATTAACCATGTCATCTTTAAGTCTTTTCATGTTTTTAACACGAAATGACAAAAACTAGCTCTGGCTTATCATCGGCCAAATTAGCCAAGTTTATGTTCTTCAATTTTCATGAATTTAGCATTTGGTTACATGGATTTAATCTTCTACTCTATAGTTTTGATTTGAATCTGAAGTTGTCCTGTGCCAGGACCCAAGGAAGGGAGGAGTTGACCCCATAAAACGAATTGCGTATTTATTAGCTGACAATCTTGTAGAAGAAAGCCTTGCTCTCAGGAAGTGAAGGAGTGTGCAGGATAGCTTCTTCCTTTGAAATTTCCTGCTTAAAAGATTTATGTAGAATATGTTTGTGTATTTTAATGATGTGCTGCTGCTAAAAAAATTTCCTTCCAGTGGGTGATGGTTTTTTGTTGCATTCTTAGTTGCTTTTCCTTTTCTGTATCCCAGGTGGAGAAGAGAGTTTATGTGGCATTGCATGTTGGCGGTTATTCGATTTGGCCAGTGAGTAACCTTCTTCCTTGATTCCTCGACTTATCCATTCTTCTGTATCTTTCATGCCTCTGGTATTTTCTCCCGACTGTTCATCACCTGGCATCATTGTCTGCTTCACTTAACACCACTGTAACTTGTGATGTTGAGCCACAATTCATAATGCATATTGGGGCCATTGGCCAGAGACTGTAACTAGGATTCATGATGGTCAAAGTCTTTAACAAGCTTTGGTTCACATATTCTTTTTTCGATATATACTGAGATTGTTTCAGCGTGTCTTACATATAGTGTTATATTATGAGAGTGTTATTGTTTGAAAAGACATGGATTAGGAATGAATGCAACTGTTTCTGCATTATTGTCCTTGCATATTTCTGAAATTTCCTCTTGTGTTCTTTCCTTGCACAGTTAATCTCAATTGTACATTTTTCAAGGACCAGCTTGTTGGGATTCCGGCTCCCCATACACGGACCGGTGGTGTACTGATAGTTGCTCAAAGGAGGCTTAAGCACACTGACACAATATTTAACGTGGTTCGGCAAAACCGCCTACATCCACGGGAAAGAGTCATTGTATTAGAGATAGAGAAAGGATTGCAACACAATACATGGAGGAGGAGGATTACATCCACTCTACTCAACTTACTGCTTTTTTTGGTGCTCCTGCAGTTGCTGCAATGGCAGCAAGGCTGCTGCCATTGCAGCTCTCTCTCTCTCCACTCTCTTGCACACATTCACATTCTCTCACACTCTCTCTTTGCTCTCAAACAATTATGCCTCTTTTATAGGCATTAATGGTGAGCTTCTCCAGCACATGGAGGGGACAATCAAGCCATAATACATGACATGAATTATGCTGTAATTCATGCTTCCACTTGCTTGGTGGTGGGGTATTGCCACAAATGGCAATATCCTAACACAGCTGACTTGATGCCACTGGTAAGATTGCTGTCACCATACATGCATAAATAGTGCTTGATAGATATCTTAGATTTTGTGTACTTGGACATTACTCGTTGTTTCTTTCCCTTTTCTTTTAATTGACCTTATTCTGAATAAAGTTTGTACGTGCAGGTGTTACAACTTTATGTCTGTAATGTTCTGTAATTTGTTCCCAAAGTCCTTTGGTGTTTGCATGTATGTTGGTTTGCCAGAGAAGCAGGAGAAAACCCGTGATAAAATAATAAAAAAGTAAGTGGTTTTGGGTTTCGTACTTCGAGTTCCTCATTTCTAGATATTTGATGTCAAATACAATGATGATTTCGCTTACCTTGAACACGAGACCAATCTGCATCCAGTTTTTCAATCCCCTTCAGATTTATGTTCTAGTGTCATTTAAAATGTTCATTCTGTTACCTATACTCCAAATCGAAGGGCTATTTTTAGTGATGACTTCTTTCCTTTTCTCTTTCTTCTCACTGTCATGCCTTGCTTTTTCGCTGGTATTAGAAGTGTTAAATCTAAATGGTTGTATGGTTTATTGATGGAGAAGAAAAAAACATTTCATCATCGCTGCATTTGTCGCTCATTTCCTGATTTTCTTGTCAGTGCTGAATAAAACTGTGCAGCTCGGAAAGGAACTATCCTCTCTACAATCGGAAAGGAACTATTATGGCAGAAACTGACTAGATTGTCATTGATGTTTCTTGGTGGTAAATTGAAAATTATAAAGATTTTTATTATATTAAAATATTATTCTTAAATGTTAATGATTAAGACTGAATATTAAAAAAAAACAATTGCTTGTAAACTGAAATATAAAAGATACTTAAAACTAATATGTAGATGTTTATTGAATGATAAGTACACTAAAAACTGACTCTTAAAAGAATTTCATATAAAAATATCATTTATATTCATAAAAATGCTTATGTGATAATTGTATAAGTGATCATTAGACTTGAAATTACTAAGTTATCTTATATAAAGAGTGTTATGCTTTGATCATAACACCACACGTTATCATAATTAAGGGTAATAAACAAGCAGATATTGAACATAACAAACATTTCAAAAAAATTTTAACACCACACTAATCTTTTCAAGCGATCTCTCTAAAGAGTTACCTAAAACTTATTCTATAACTAAAACACACAAATATAGTAAACTCTCTTTAACCTCATTTAGAAACTTGTTATGTTACTTACACTTGCATCTTCAGATGGTTTGACTAGAGAATTTTCAAAAATTTCCTCAATAACTAAACCAGACACAATAGAGTCTTCCTTGATTTTTTTCACAAATTCACTTGGATTTATTATATAAAATTCCCTTTTCTTTCACACTATTTTTTCTTGTTTTTATGATTAGGCTTTGAAGGTAATCTAATGAGCTAGATATTTCTATTCTTAAAAATGAAGGAACATGAATATGATTTACTAGAAATGGATATCATATAGCCATGACCTATTTAAAATGACATGTTATACATTTATTAGATTCACATCACATCAATTTTTATCATGATAGCTTAAGAATTTGATAGAAAAAAAGACATATTTCCTTGTTTGCTATTAAGGTGGTGTTAACCCATGATATGCTACATGACTTATAATATGGAATAGAATTTAAACCTAAGCGAATTACAATATTAGAAGATATTGTATTAATACAACTTTTATTATTAATGGTAATTTTGCGACTTTTATCCACACACTTGATATCAATTTGAAAAATAGCAATCATTCTCCAATCTTCAGTTCTCAAGGCACATTTGCCTACACCTAATCTAGCTGTCACAAACTCTATAATTTTACGCTCATGGTTGATTTTAAAAATATCACTCAAGATTGAGTCCATTATAACTATAAATTTAAGATTAGACATTAGATGACCATGATATAAATACAAGCAACACTAATTTAGCTTATAGATGAAATTGAGATCACACATATCTTCTAAGTAAAAACACAATACAAAAATAAAACTAGTCTTTTTTTTTAAATATGGAGATTAATCAAGACTAGAATATATATATAAAAAAACTATGAACATGCAATACTAAACCTTTTAATGTAAAAGGGCAACCAAACACTTATCTCAACTTTTTACAAATTTAGGCAAGTTTGATAAATAATAAAAAGGATTAGTTGGTAAATATTAATGACAAAGTTAGTTGATAAGTACAAATATATAGAATAAAATGAAAGATGGGATTTTTCTCTATTATATTTATTTATTTATTTTATAGGCATAAAAATAATATTAATGACAATTTTGAATAACAAGTACAAAAGTAGAAAAATAAAATTCAACTAATCAAAAGATTTAGTTATTTATCACCAATGGATGCTTAACAATGGTGATATACCACTTGGATCATGCAAGTTAAGTTGTTAATAATGCAGGTAGTAACGCTGACTTAGTGTTGCAATGGATAACTTGTCTGTTGATGTCTTCTTTTTTTTTAAAAAAAACTACTTCCATTTTTTCACTATGATTTTTTTAATTAAGATAAAAGAAAGAAGTAAAAAAATTACAAATAAAAATAATAATTACAAAATGGAATTTTGGCAGAAGACTCCTTATTTAATTCCATTCTCTTTCATGTCTCTCTCGGAGTTTGATTTCCTGTGTTGTTATGACCCTCATACAAATGAAGAGAATATGGTTATTGCTGGTATGGATTGATTTGTAATGGTGAATCTCAAATGTGGCTATCTGGTGGTTGTTAGTGTTTTGTTTTCTGTATGTGGTGGTGGCTAATGGGTGTTGCTTTGGTGGTTAAGAAGATGGATTGGAACTATGGCGGGTCACAATGATCACAAGTCTCTTCATTCATTCTTGTTCAATGCAAGAACCCAGCGAGGCCTATTCCCAGAACAAAATAAATATGCTTGCTATACAACAGCATTCAGAGCTGAGTCAAAACTCACAGACCAAATGAAGATCTTCAATGCTCGACGACTCCTTTCAAGATACTATATACAATAGAGAGGCTAGTCTCTAGCAGGAAGTTCTTCATTAGATCACAGCTTTCCATAGCCAGGCTTGGCAAGGAACAAAGAATTAATGACACCCATAAAAGAAGGGGGTCACGTTAGTGTAGCAATGAGAGGAGGACCCCTTGCACTGAATCAGTTAAAGAAATAAGGTGATTTCAGCACTTCCCTCAGCTCAAAGTCTCCCCGGTCAGGCAAAGGCGGAAAAGACAACGTGGGAAAAGACTTTTCAAAGCTCTCCAACAACTGCATACAAATCCAACAGTATAAATGATGAGTTCTGCTTAAAAAAAACACCCTCAGACTTGGATTTGACACTGCACAATTCTTTTAAATGCTAATTCAAGTTGAAATTTATAGGCATTTTTTTTATCCCAAAACATAATTGAAACAGCAGATGGGAACATATTATAAAGAATGCTTTAATTAACTGCAACAAGTGTTGTTTCTTTAAACATATGGTACGTATCTCTTTTCTTTGTTCTTTTATTCACAACCAAAACAACCACAATCGAATAAAGCTAGTAAAAAATAATTAATTTCCTCTTATCCGCTCTGCCAAATAAACTTCAAAAATATTGTATTGGGTTTTTGCCTTCTACAAATATATAATGATGCCAATGAATGGGCCATTGCCCTTGTAAGTTTTAGAACAATATAGCAGTGCTAATACTTACATTCTCCAATATAGGTGTTTCATAGAGCTCAACAAACTTTTCCCTCAGTATCCTATTCATTTCATCCACATCACATGCATGCGTCCAATATGAATCGTGAACTCCTGTGACGGTATGCCAATATACAGTAATGAGAAATCAAAACTAGGAATAGGACAGCAATTGAGACAAAATCCAGCAATGAGTGAAAAACCTGCAAAGTTTAAGCCTGCCCCTCTGCAGGCAACTGCAGTCATCATCATATGAGAACTATCAAGGGAATGAACAAAATTTGGTGGGAAAGCTGTTCTCTGTCGTTGGACCATAACCTGTAACAGTAAAAGAACTGCCAAATTTGAGATCCAAGACCCAGAAGGTACAACCTTTTCCCCCTTTGTTTTAGTATTTTGGTCTCAGTCCAGACTGAATAAAGAAAAAAAATCAGGGCAATTTAGCTAGACAAAAAGCCAAGACACCCACTGAAGTCTACCAGAAATCATGTTCAGAAAAATTGGTTCAAAAAATTGGGAAACATCTAGCAGAATGTACCAATGTAAGATACTATATCCTCAAACAACATTTCAGCAATAAAAACAGGTTATTTCAGATTTTTCACAATTTCATGTGTTATCAACATCTTAGCACAGACTCGAAGTTGAAGTAGATATTATGGAATCTTGATTACCAAAGCAGAAACGAGCAACAAAGATAAGTAACGTAACCTTGTCAGTTTCTTTTTGTAGTATTAAAACCTGTAGGGAAGTTTTGATCTGCAGCAATTGCACAAAAGGAAGATAAGAGTACTCAAAATGCCCTCTCTATCGATATGAATGTAACAAAATGCCACTCATTTGTTTTTTCCTGTCAGTACTATATGATCTACTATGCTTCTGCAAATGTCATAGAACTCACACTTCGCGTCCCTAATTTACGATAAGGTTGTACAACAGGAAGTCCTAGGGAAGTTGTCCACCGCACTGGCTCATTTTCAGATGCGATAATCTGGTCAGGTAAAATGCAAAGAGAAAATGTAAACAGAAAGTCAGTTGTTGGTATAGAAACTAGATAAAAAAAATAACCAAAAAAAGAAAATCAACATAAAGGAAAAACAAATAAATTGAGACAGACTCACCTTTGCACAATCCCCAAGCCAGTTCATGATACTTCGTGCAGCTTCAAACATCTCTCCTATGGCAGTTAAGGTCACCTGATCAAGCAACACTATAAAATATTGTCAGTGACATGTTTTATGAAAAAGAGTAAAGCTAAGGAATTATGAATCATCACTGTTGGGACACTCCCTTCACACCTTTGCAGCATAGCAAGAACAACCAAAGATATCTGACTCCTCTGTGATACCACGTTCCTTTAACCTCCTTTTGATCTGGTCTCTAGCACCAATGTAAGTTACACCATATACAGATGTCATCACTGTCTGTTTCACCAATTTCCTATCCACCTAGATGGAGTCAAACCACCATTAGTTTGAAAGTAAAAGAACCTATCCACATTGAAAAATGGCAAGGTACACCCTATCTTTTGAATGGGCCAAAAAAAAGGAAAAGCATGAAACAGTGTTGACCCCATAGTAACAAAGCAATCCCTTAGTGACAGGAGACCACTATGATCAACAATCAAAGCATGCAGAAAACCTGGTTAATTAATTCTTTTGCACGCAATGCATCAGGAAAAACATCTGGATCTTTCTGTGCATCCCTCCGCATGATATCAAGTACTCTGCATCGCAAAAGTGCATGTTTATCACAGCATCCTTTTGCAGATATCTGCTTGCTTCACATCCAGAAATGCACTACAGAAATATAGGATTGAAAAAGAAAAATTCTTGCAGAGGCTTTACAAATTTGGCTCCAATCAAACATATCCAATGAATACTACAGGACTTTGACTACTGCACATGAAGGGCTAACATATGGATCTGGTCAAATAAGAGCATTGCTGACTAAAGTTTTGCTTTGATTGAATTGAAACAAATTAAAGTTCCTAATTTAAGCAGAAATATTAAACTTCGATTGGATGTTACTACTTCATTACAAATACCTGGATTTCCTTGAAAGCTAGAAAACTCGGCCAGTGAAATACATTCTTCTTTTAGTTTTGTGAGAGTAGTGCTTCCAAACTCTTAGTCTTTGGGATGATAATGTTAATTGCAGATTTCTATTCGATCCAATAATGCTGGTAGGTATGTTTCAGAAAAACTGGGACCCAATTAGGAAGCATTTTTGGTTTATATTCCTAGGATCATATTTGCGGGTCATCCTATTAAGAGTTGGTTATAAATCTAAAAATTCAGATTCTGTCCTCATGTAATTAAATGGAACTTCAGATTTAAAGAAGGGTATCCCTTTATTAAGCCCACTAACCAAGAGTTTCCACAATTTTCAGCACTTAATTTTCAGCACTTAGTTTCTCAAAAAATCTCTGCGTTTTCAAATCTTCGACCTAATCTTTAAATCAGTCTGAATAAAAACAACCAGCTCCATTGGTTTGCTTCAACAAAAGCTCATCTTAGCTCAAATCTTTTCTACTGTATCATGAGGAAACCCCTTACCTAGCAGCTATTCCCGAGTAGACATCTGCAGGCTTCTCTCCTGCAACTAGATTAACAGCAGCTGCTCCCAACTGTTCAAGATTCCAATGATTTAACAAAAGCAGAGGGATTCAAAATATAATCAAATGCATTATTTTCTTTTTTCAAAAATAAAAATGAAGTTCAAAAACTAAAAGTTTGCAGACTACTTCTAAAAAACACAACTTGAATTCAACAATGATTGGCATCAGCATAGCGCCTTAGGAAACGAAAATCAGACAAACAGATTGCACATATTGGGTTTTGTTTATCAGCAGTAATCATAAAGAAAAAAAAACTTCATAACATCATCCAATTCAAGTTAAGGACGTTACCTTGTCTCTTCCAAGTGCAGCGTAGTGTTGTAGGCCATTGCAGGAACCATCCTACAAAAAACCATAAGAGGGAAGGGGTGCATCAGAAGGCAGAACAGGTTATGAGAAAAATTATAGGCCAGAAGAACAAGGATAAGCCCGGGGATGAGTACTTAAGTTGATCGTCCCACATAGTCCAACAGTTTTTTATGTAATAGAACCAATAGAAACCACTTAAGCTTATCATTTTATTTGTTTTCCTAAAGCATACAAGGTACAATAACAAAGAATCTTGACTCTCCTTTTACCATTCATCTTCCTAACACCTCTGCCTCTCTCAATCCATTCCCTACCATTCCAGTAAAACTGTGCTCAATTGGGTAGGATGCTTTACAATCCTTAAAAAATGTCCATAAGAAGTTTATATGAGCACAATGCAATACATTGATAAGATATACCTGATGAACAGGAATATGTGAAATATATGTTTCTGGCGAGGAGCTTCTCAAAGCTTCAGTTAGGTTAATGCACACAGCCAAGAACTGAAATGGATCTTCTGCATGCAACCACCAACGCTTTCCGTCAAGTGGTTTGTCTGCAGAATCAAATATATCATCAAGGTGATTCTCGGTAAAAGCTATCCGTCCCTCATAAGATAGCTTGTCTACACCACCAGCAAATAGATTTGCAATGTGTATCTTCAGCCAGCGTAAGCCTGACTTTCCAAGAGGGCATCCCTCTGCGAACTCCAAAATCCCCCGGCACAGATCTGATCCAAGATGGTTTAAGTATGGGTGCATGGGGTAGGCACGCCCACGAAAGTCAATATTGTGTGGATAATAGAAACCTTCTTCATCTTTCATCTTCCGTGCTACCTGGACCCAATTAAGAATCATGGCATGAACACCATCAATAAGATTGAAAGTGTACTGTCTAAAATAAAGTAAATTGAGTCTTACAGCAAGTTTAAGTTCTATGTCACAACGCTGTGCATGTCTTTCCCTGTTCTCTTTTTTCGCTCCTCTGAGTTTCCACTTCCACTTCTTAAGTAGTGCTTCATCTTCTGTTTCTGGCTTCTCAGGTAAAGGAACCTGAAATGAAGAAATTAAATGAGAATGGATTTTTAATTGCTATAGACATCATGATCAATTCTTGGAACACAAAGGTAAAGGTAAAGGAGTTTCTCAGAAAAAAAAAGTTACATTGAGGAAAGTTAGAAAAGATACTCACATCACTGTGGTCTACCAAATCAGCAAGACAGCCTCCATTACTCCATATTCTATCAACAACACTAAGTACCCTCTTATTTACCCTCCATCTGGTATTCCCTAGTGTATCCAGGGCCTGGAAAATTAATTCAAACAAAAGAGAATCCTTGTTAAACCAGAAGCTAAGCTGGTAAAATCTACACATGTGATAGCATGTGAAGGTATACACAATTATCAGTATAAGATTGTGTTCAAAGAACATCACATGATAGTACCAAAAGATGATTTAGTTCAAACAATAAAATACGCATCAGTAACCATGCAATGCATCTAATATGTACAGACCTCAAAAACTGGTTGTAGCTGCTTCCTAGGTGCCCTCTTAACTGCTTCACGTTGCTGTTTAGCACCATGTATCCGCATGACATAGGATGGTAAGAACAAGTGAGCTCCTTTATCATAACTGCAAAGGGCATTGAGGTTATGCTCGACACGAGTAAGAGAGAGGTAAATATCACAAGCTATGACACAATTATCTAAGAAGAGCTTAGAACACACCAAAAAGCTACTTAAATGCCAGGTCCTGATTTGTTACTAGAAGCAATAGTGGTGTTAAGAGTTGCTACAACTACATGGGAACCAGAATCCAACCACAAACTCATTAAATGCCAGATTAAAGTAGCGTATGTAAGGAACATGTATGAAGAATTTGTATCTTCCAAATTTGTATACAAGGATCTAAAATTAATTTTAGTGGGGACTATGCTAATGTGCCTCCTGCAACTTGCATGATGATTGAGTGAAAGATCCAAGACCCACTATAAACTTGCTAGTAAACAAAGTGCTCTTTCCCCAAAACCAATTCATGAAATGGTTTTCATCTGATGCTCAATCTGATCAAATTAAGATATTCAGAGTGCAATCACTGGTTTAAATCTTTTCTTTTTGTAGATAGAAAGTGTGTCCAGAATCTCAGTCCTAATGGGGAATTTACAACCAAAAGCGCTAGGGAGCTTATCAGATTTAAAGGCAATAGGTTGAATGACAGAAGCTGCTATAGAGGCCTCTTCATATTCCAAAGCATGTGTAAGTTTTTCCAATTAGGATTGTGATCACCTATTCATGAAAAACTTAACCAAAGTCCATGAAAAACATATCCTAACTAACTTGCCAAACAATAAGGTTCAAAAATCTCAGTTTGACTGCAGAGATCTGTCTGAGCCATTTCTCCCATGTAATCATCTGTTGTCTCCTTGCGCTTCTGGCACATTTGAAATTTGAAATAAATATCTATATATAAATCATCACCTTAAGAAACTAAACTACTTCAATCAAGTTCTCTATGTACTATCCTCATCCTAAATTAACTACATGTCTGACTTCACATGAAAACAACAATTTGATACTCTTATCTTTTCTTGCGCTAAAATAATCCACCACAGCATCCTTGTAGAAAACCTAACACCTTTTCTTTCTCTATATTTTATCTCTAACTGCCAACCATTCTTTTCCATGAAGTATACCTCTCCCTTTAACATCAAAAACATTATAATAAAGAATTCGATAGCAATCCCTAAATTCTCCTGCCTGTGGCAATAATGTTAATTTTCCCGTATTAGACATGGCTGTGATTAGCAAATGCTCTTCAATGTTTAAAGACAGCGTTCTCCGTTTTGTTGAGAATCCTAGACAAAACCTTCCATCTCATATCTCACATTCACCATGTTTTCAATAAACACCTGCAAGACAATTAGTTTCCCTTCCAATGGAGGTTACAGAAATGGAGAGGCAGAGCCTTGAAACATGCTGAAATGTTAATTTCAATTAACTGAAATTGGGATTGGAATTCCAGTCTTTATAATCAGAGATTCATCCCTTCATCTATTATACCATTTTAAGCATTTAACGTGACATGAAAATTGAAAACAGCTCCAGGCATCAAGCAGAAGTAACCAAAACACTATGTTAATATTTCTGAACTTGGAATATATCCAACTAAAAAATATAAAATTAAAACAAGAAAATCGTGGAAAAACTGTAAATATAAAACAAGTTAACATACCCTCTCCATCTAAGTGGTGGCACCAACATTGGCATATAAGGAATCACCATGTGCCTAGCCTGTTTGGAGAAACAACATTTTTATGACTTCTTGTGCAAGAAAAAAGAATGAAAGACAAACATCTGCAACTTAAGAGGCACCATGGAAATTGCCTACAAATCTTATCTGTTTCAGCTCTAAAATCTAGAAACTAACCTATCTGCTTTGAAAGTATATGGCACCCCGACACAAGTTCATGTCATAAAGGATGATAAAATATGAAAACTAGATATCACTAGAAGAACAAAATATGACAGGGTTACTCACAGTTTTCTCTAGGCCTTTGAGGACTAGTGGGTCACATTGAATAACACCGTATTTTTTCGCACCCTTCCTGTTTAAGAAAAGGCCATTGTGCATCAGTTAGGAGCACTTACAAGGAAGAAAAGATAAATTAAGCTCATCGAGTCAATTAAAGAATGACTCCATACTTATTTTCATATGACACAGTTCTGAATGTATGTACAAATGCAGGTCGAGGTTCAGATGGACTATCAGCTAACTGATCACAGGGAGGCTGTATATAAGCTGTTTGTAGCAGCAATTCAATTAGACGACTTCCAACCTGCAAAGTGCAAGGACAGAAATCAAATCCGTACACGATACATTTGTTTAAGAAAATTAGCCTTTATCAATGATTACAAGCACACAAACCTTAGCCCTAGCATCTGCATTCCATGGTTTTGAATCTTCCTTCCCCTTCATAATCTTCCTCACAGCTGGCAGCTTTTGTTTTTTAATCAAATCAGTGACCTTTTTTCTTAGGTTTTCTTGTTCCTTCATGACAGCAGGGGATTCACCTTCTACACCATTCTTGCTATCATAAGCCTTTTCCTTTTTCTTCCTAGTTTTCTCCAAGATATTGTGTATTCTAATCTGTTTCATCACAGAAACTATTACAGATTCAGTCCTCAGTTCAAAGAAAGAGAACAAGACTGAAGAGTTAGGAGTTCCAAAAAATGGATTAAGAATGGTACACCTAAATATCTCTTCATTGTATAGTTCTTTTTTAAAAAGAAAAAAAGGACAAGAAAAGTGGAAGCAACTCCCATAGTCAGAAGAGACAGTAGAGCAAAGTGTCACGCGTGCCATTAACGTCTAAACTAAGAGAAAAACTTAAACAACTTACAAAACAAAGGCACAAACAAGAACACACATAATTGAAATGATAAAGATAATTGCTGTCCCCAAAAGGGAAATGCAAAAGTATAAATCCATAGTTAAACAATGTCGAAACATGAGATGAGCTCTGACAAAGGAAAGTTGAATGTCACTCTTATGAGTCCACCATGCCCATGCTTTGAAGAAATTGTAGCGCAAAAAAGAAAGGCGTAATAGAATATTCAGCCTAATAAGGCCCGTGATATGAAAAGTTTAACACATAATGAAAAAATTGTAAAAACGTAGTATCTAAAGGATCTTACACTACATTGTTTTTCGTACCTACATTTAGTGTCCTCCCTGGAACCATGAACAGCAGAAAAACTTGGACTGAAAGTAAAAACTATAGATATATAAAAAAGAAATCCAGAAAAACCCCATTCAACATTCGACAAAACTTTACGGAACGTAACTTCAAAATCTAATTTTCCAGGCACTACTAGCTCCATAGCTGATTTTTATCTCATAATTGTACATAGTAACTTTCATCTTTCTTCCTAGTTCATCACCTCAGATGAAGGTTGTCTAAAAGAAAATTTAAGAAACTTTATGTTTTCCCTTATCTTTCAATATTTTTATACGGGCACTCATTATCCTGTCTACAAATCAAACCGCAAGTAAAAATAAGTAAATAAAACATTAAAAATTACTTACCTCCTGCTCAATTGCATCACCAATCATACAAGCAGCAGTCACAACTCTTGCACATCCATGTTCCCCACCTGTCATTACCATTGCTGCGAGTTGATGCATTGCAATAACAGACATCTTGTCAGCTGGCAACAGATCAAAATACGGAGCATAACCCTGCCTATTCTTCCCCGTTCTAATCAACTCCTGCTCTTTCGCAATTGCATTTGTAAAAGGCTCAAACCAACCAAGGAACAAACTCTTCATATATGGCAAATTAGGAGCCAACTTATGCTCACACATATCCTTCAAAAGCTCCTTATATTCTTTCGTTGCCAGTTCCCATGCTTCCGCCTCAATCTTCACTTGCCTTCTCCTTAAGACCCTATGCTTCCTTGACCCTATTCCAGGGTTAGCATGTAGCCTCCTCCTCCTAAAGTGCTCCTCTTTCTCCTCTTCTTTCCTCATTTCTGGCTGCAATTCTTGCACTTCATCGGCACCAGACACATTATCTTCAACATCTGTTGATGACAATGCCTCAGCTACACTCACATACCCTCTTGGGAAAAATCCACCACACCGATTCCCATTAGTACTATCACTATTTCTCAAAAAAACAAAACTGGGTTTTCCCATAAAATCTTCATGGGTTGATATTTCGCCAATTGCTCGAAAACCCAGTCGTGGACTTGTGTTATTAAGCGAATGGAACTTGAGTTTCTCAAAAAAGATGGGTTCTCTAGAGGCTCCTAAAAAGCTGTACGTTCTTGGAAATGAAGGGAAATCGAGGGACTTTGATTGGGATTTCAAAGTGGCTTGTTTTGCGACGTTTCTCCACATAACTGTGGATGGTTTAGAGACAGAATTGTGGGTTTCTTATCAAAAGTAATCAAAGGATCAAAATTTTTGGTAGAAAATATATGGGAGTTGGCACTCTAATTAAAGGAAATGAAAAAGGAAAAGAAATGAAAAAGGAAAAGAAATGGAATTGAAGTGATTGAGAGATGAATTAAAATGCGCGGGTAATGCAAGTTGAGAAAGGAAATGTGTTCATAGAGAGGGTATGGTAGTGGTATTAGCATACCGGCCACCCTAAACCCTGCATAAACCTTCTTTGGGGTTTTTGGCCAAATCGTCTTGTTTGTTTCTCTCTTTTCACTACTTGTGTTGCCATGAATCCAGGACTAGAAGGGGCATTTGTATAATCTCAAAAGTTTCCAAGGGCTTGGGGTTATAAATTGCAAGTCGTGGGTGGATTCCTAAGATAAAGTTGGGCCAATTTGAAATAACAAAGAAAAATAACTTTGGCATATAATTTTATTAATCTTTATTGTTTGTAATTTGCAGAGCATAATTAGGAATGTAGAATTAAATTTTATTATTTTGTGTGTTTATAAAGCTATTAATAATAAAAAAGCTATTAATAATAAAAATTGTTGGTGCATCTTAACTTGTAAAACCAAAGCGAACTTGGGGCATGAAAAGTATAGAAGTTTATTAATTACTAAAGAAATATCTTTCGAAATTCATATTTACATTTACATGCCAACCAAAGCGACAATTTGTTACTAAATTAATTTTTTTTTATTAGAGTAAAGATATTTTGAATTTATATTTACATGTATGTTGTGTTTGTTTAGTAAAATATATATATATATTTAACTAAGAATTAATAAAAATTATCTTGAGTTGCAAAAAAAACAAAGATTTATATTAATTCAAGAATAACTGAGAATTTGGCAAATTGAATCCAAGATGTTCACCAAAGATTTAACATAAAATTACTACCAGCAAACTTTAATTCCCAATATCGTAGAAGTGTTTTCCTTGATTGGGGCATGAAATGTTGCATTGCACATCGAAGGTGGTTTTCTGTTTTTTAGAAGAAAAAACAAATATTTTTTACGTAAAAGTAACAAATTAAAGATACCGCCTTTCCTCATGATTTGATCTAATAGGGTTGATTGTTTATTTGTTTTTGTATTTTAAATTTGTTTTTTTTGTTATTATACCATAGTTTTGATGATTAAATGATCACGAATTTAAATTTTATCATTCTTATTTATTTAATAAAAATTAAACACAAGATAATATGGTTTTATACAAATTCAAGTCCAAAATGCTTCCATTTAAAATGGATGTTAGAAAATAATATAAATCATATCTTAAGATCTCATCTAACAACTTAAACTATTGAATTGAATTGATTTTTTGACAGTTAGGAGAAATTAGTTTTAAAACATAGTTATTGTATTTAAATTTTAATCAAAAATTAAATTAATGTGTTAAGATTTTGTTGAAAAATATTTTTTAGCATGAATATTAATTATAACATGAAATATTAAAATACTTAAAATTAATTATAGATAAGTAAAAAATTAATTTCAAAGAATTCTAAATGAAAATGATGAAAAAAATTTATATTGATAAGAAATTATTGGTTTTATCTTTTAGAAATATATATAGTTTTTAATTTAAATCTAACACATACACCCAAAACCAGAGTTAAAAAAAAAAAGGCAGACTAGCGATTCCAAAATAATGGTTGAAATTTTCCAGAGCACAACACCATAAAAGTTTTAATATGGAAACAATTCTTCCATCCGCAAACACGGGATTATCCTAAATTTAAGAAGAAAATCCATACATAGTAAAATGTAAATCTAATTACCCCAAACCAAAACCATGAGCAAAAACTGACGAAGATCTTCAAGCTAAAGCAAGTTAAATTCCTAACCAAAACCCAGGGAGCTGCTGATGCCGCCACTGCTGGAGCTGCTGCTGATTGAGCATCAGCTTATGCTCGAGCTGCAGCTGCTGCCGTACCTGCTGGAGCTTCTGCTGCAGCAGCCGCTCATCGAGCGCCGCCGCCACCGCCGCTGATTGAGCATCAGCTTATGCTCGAGCTGGTGCTGCCACCACTGCAGATGCTCGAGCAGCTGCTCCTGCTCAGGTATAGTCAAACTATACATGGAATCAATGTTACATCTTACATGTTTTGTTGGGTGTCAAAAAAAACTTTTTAATAAAAAATTTATAAATTTTTATATTTAAAAAATTCTAAGTAAAAATAAAAAATATAATTAAAAATATAATTAAATAAATCAAGAATCATGTGTGTTAACAAGTAAAAAAAGCAACAATAAACTATAACTAAAAATAAAAATGAAAAAATCGAGAAACAAATATAGATTAAGATATTTAATTTTAAAAAACGAGATATTTATGCGATTGTATTTACTAAATTTATTAATTAAAACAAGTTTTTTATTCAATCAAACGATAATAAAAATAGATATACACATTAAATTAATTGAATAAAATAAAATGAAAAAAAATAATATGCAAGACTGCATATATTATAAATATTATTTGAAAATAAATTTTTTTATTTTTAAGAATAAAGTTCATCTATATAAAAGATTAAAAAAAAAATGAATCAAAAAAAATTTCTTAAAAATTAAATGCATAACTTAAAAACAATCATTATTTCAAAGAGGATCTCTAAACAACATAAAAAAAAAAAGATGTTAATCTAAATATAAATGTTTTTTAAAAAACATATAAAGGAAAAAAAAAGAAGAAGGATTAGTAAGTTAAGCCAATTCAATGGCCGCATTTTGTTAGGGCCAACACCCACTAACTTTTTTTTTTGGTCGCAGTATGTTTGTGAAAAAAGTAAAATGATACTCTTGTACAGACTAGATAATTTTTTCTCTTACAAAAAAGTTGCGCATGCATGTTTTTCTAATACAATTTTATACATAAAAAAATTTAAACTGTAAATTAAAAAGCTCATACATACATTTAATTAAATAAATTAATAACTATGAGAATTAATAATAATAATAATAATAATATATTAAAAATAACTAAAAATAAAATTAAAAAAATTCAAATGTGTTAATAAACAGAACATTTATCCAGTTATATTTTTTTTAATTTATTTATTAAAATTAATCTTTTTTATTCAATTAAATGATATTAAAAAAAACATACGTATTAAATTGATTAAATAAAATAAAAATATAAAAAATATTATGTAAGGTTGTTGTACATATTATGTTATCTGAAAATAAATATTTTTTTATTTTTTAAAATAAAGTTATTTTATACAAAAAGATAAAAAAAAATTATTGATGAATCATAATAAGTTTTTTAAAAATTAAATACGAACAATACCATAAAAAACAATAGCTATCCAAAAATAAATAAAAAAAATAATCACATATGAGGAATATTAATTGAAACATAAATTTAAAAAATATTTTAAAATATATATATAAAAAAAAAATCAGTAAAAAAAAGTAATATAAAAAAAACATTGTTTTGTTGTTGTGGCTTAACTCGTTAAATCCATAACTCGAAGCATGAACTCAATCATGTTACCTTTAACAAAAAAAAATTAAACATGTGACCCAGATCATGAACTCAACCTCTATATTGTTTTCTCTTAAATTTATATTAAACCTTTAAAAACAAATACATACAACACCATAAAAAAATAATTTATATTAAAAAAGGTTAAATAAACAAAATGAATCACATTTGAGTGATATTAATTAAAACATAAATTGAAAATTATCTAAAAAAAGGATATAAAAAAAAAAAGCAACATTGGAAAAAAAAATAATTTTCCAGTTATTCTGACTTAACTTGTTAAACTTGTAACTTAGTTAATAAACTCAACCAGGTTCAATATTTTTTTTTTAAACCTTAAAAAAAATTAAATGTGACCCGAACCTTGAATTCAACGAGGTTCAATTATTGTTTTTTCATAAATTTATATTCAACTTCTAAAAAAAATTCTAAAATTAAAAATACACAACACCATAAAAAAATCAATTTTTATAAAAAAACCTCAACTGGGTTGAAATTTTTTTCTTAAATTTATACTCAATCTTTAAAATAAACTCGTGACTTGGATACCTAACCAATATTTTTCTCCTTTCAAATTTATAAAAAACCTAAAAAAAAAAATATTGTCCATAGTAAAATATGTCGGTTTAATCTAGACCATAAACCCAACTAAGTTTAATATTAATTTTTCTTAAATTCATAATCTACCTTGAAAAAAAAAACTTGTAACCCCATTATGTACTGAACCTTGCACGGTGTTTTTCCCATGCAAAAAAAAAAAAGAAAAAGAAAAAAGATTTGTTAACATTAAGTTCTGAAAGTCGATATTTCAGCATCCCAGTTTCATTTACTTGAAGTGGTTGATAAGTCGAGCTACACACACAAAAAAGAAGTAGTAATTATTACCTTTTCGATCCAGATGAAATCTCAACTTCATTGAGAATATCCATCCACCTTTGTACCTTCTCCTTGTTTTCCCTGAGATTTTTTCCAATATTATCAAAGACAATTGTGTAACTCTATTTTTGATCACCTATCTTTGATTGTTCGACATCACAAGAAACTGGAAACACAGTGTCCGATCTCATCTCATCCACGAATCTGACAATCTTGACAAGTTCTTCAAAGCACCAAGGTAAAGAAGCACAATCTCCTGCAAATATAACAATTGACAACCCTGATTCTTCAATGGCTTCAAAGAGTCTTGATCTAATTGCCATTACTTTCTCTGGTTCCTTCCCGACTGGGACAATGAATCTCCGGGCCCGATCTGCGACTCTGATGCCAGGGAAAACGTTGGCCTTCCATTGATGGTACGACGAAGAAAAAGCTAAAGAATCTTTAAATGAAGAAGCTGCTTCTTTGCTTGTAACAATAAAATGGGCAGAAGATGGTCGTGGTGTAATATATAGAGAAGATAACAAACAGACACCACAATTCTTCACCTTTACTCGTCGCTCGTAGGAATGAAATGCCAACTCAATGTTGCTAAAGGATCCATGCCTCCATTCTTTAAGCTCTTTAAGGTAATCAAAAGATAGATAGAATAGCCAAACATGATCTGACAGAACCTGGATAGAGTTACAACTAATACACATCGGCGAACGATAATTCTCTCTTCCATTGGCTTTGAAATGACAAGAAAGAGAAGGACTTTCACCATTTGCACTGAATGCAACACACGCAACAAACCCCATGCTCCAACTAGGCACTTGCACACTAATTGAAGATCCCTTACTTTGATGGTTAAACCAGCCTGGAATTTCATTTCCTGGAACAGCGATACCAAATCCAGGTCTTGGATTAGACAAACCCTTTACCATGAAAAACAAAAGTGTTAGATAGATAGAGGGAGAGGGAGAGAGATAGAAAAAGGTTGGGGTATGATTAAGAGAAGACCTTGAGGTATCTTTCAAGCATCGTCAACCCCATGCTCTCTTGGCCATTACGATAGTACAATTCCCAGCAGTTAAGACATATGAACTCTGAGATTTTAGAACTGCTTAGCTTTATCGGATCTGGAATTGTTTTTAGACTTATACAACCATTCAAATATACCGTTTGAACTTTAGATGGAACCTTAGGCAATGATTCAAGCATCGTGCAATCCTCCAAGACAAGCATTTCCAATTCATAAAGCTGATTTATGCTTTTAGGCAGGCTAACAAAGTTATTCTGGCTCAGATTTAAAGACCTCAATGAAGATAAGCAGTCAATATCTTCAGGAAGTGCCCCTTCTCTTAGATTGCAAGCGCGTAAACCCAGTACTTCTAAAGAACACAGACCAGACAAAGAAGGCAGCACAGCTAGTCTTTTGAATCCATCCAAAGATAATACTTTAAGATTCTTTAAAAGAAAAACGGATGCTGGCAGTTGTCTTATTAAAGTTCCACTTACATCAAACTCCTCCAAACTTTCAACTTTCCCCAAATTCTCTGTTAAATATTTAAGTTCAGAACAGCCAGACAGATCGAGTTTTTTAAGGGATTTCAAACAACCTATGCTACTTGGAATGCTTTCAAGGTTCTTGCAGCTGTTCATGCTCAATAGACCTAAGCCAATCAAATGATGAATCGATGAAGATAGTTTTGTAATACCAGTCTCGTCCAAACGAAGCACCATCAAACAGTTCATGTTTCCTACTACATCTGGAAACTTCTCAAGTTTTGAGCAGCCATCAAGAGTGAAAACTTTGAGTGATTCTATTTCGAGGTTGCTTGGGAGAATCCTAATACTTTTGCAATTCACAAGATTCACATATTGAAGATTCTTGTGACTTCCAAGTGATGGATGGACCTTAGACAAACTTGTACAACCTTCAAGAATCAGATTCTCGAGATTTGGAATTCCAGTAAGATCTGGAGTCTTGGACAGGTTTAGTGAGTTGCTGAGATTGATGATTTTCAAATTAACTGCACTCTGCAATCAGGCAGGGGAGAAGAAATATGGATACTGTTAGCCAATCATATATATATAGGAAAACGATAAAAAGAAATACAAAGGGCATTAAATTAGTTGATCTCACCTTACACCAATACCATAATTGCTCAATGCTACTGTTAGCCATGTGAAGTTCAACTAGCTCATCCACCTGTAAACCAGCTGGCAATGATTTTGAAGGAATACAAAATCGTAACTTATTGGAAAGATCTTCAGGACCTTCAGAAAGTTGCACGTTGTCAATTTTGAGCAATCTTAGTTTGCTCATTTTAGAGAAGGCTTTCATGTTCCATTGTGCCTCTTTTATTCCAGGCATGTCCAGGAAAATGGCTTCTATTTTTTCTTTTCCCTATCAACCAAAAGGGGAATACAAGTAAAAAACAAATACAAAGTAGAGATGGAGCGTAAATTAAAATAAACTTCATGAAATCTTATGGATAATGTTCTCTATGAGCTACTCACTGTGTTGTCCATCAGTGCAAGGCAGACATCCTCGTATGTCCACAATCTACTGCGCCTTCCAGGCTCTTCAGGGGATTCACAACGAACAATTTCCTTACCCATTTTCTGTAATAAATTATGCATCCAGACTTGATCCCGAGAGACACTTATAAGAGATTTCTCAATAAGAACTGGTATTCCAATACCTGCATGGAATCCACGGCTTTCAAGTATCCTTGTTATTCGATCAATTTTAAACCCCATCAGGAAACATGCAATGTCTAAAAATATTTTCTTATCTGATTCATGGAGACCATCAAAACTAATGCGAAGCACATCATTAATTTTGCCGTGAGGAATCTCATTCATTCTATTAATCGCACTTTTCCATTGATCGACATGTCTTCCTTTCAAAAACGAACCTATAACTTCAAGAGCTAGTGGAAGGCCATTAGCATAACCCACAACTTGCTTGGATAGATCCAAGAAATCTTCAGCAGGTTGGTCTTTTTTGAAAGCTTTCTGGCTAAACAACATGAGAGCATCATCATCATTCAATTTTTCAGCCTCATAAATTTTAGTATCATCATTTCCAGTTAACACATTTGTATCTCTGCATGTTACGATAATTCTGCTCCCCGGACCAAACCATCGAGGCTCCTCAGCCAAGAATTCTAGTTGTTCTTTGTCATCTACATCATCAAGGATAAGAAGAATCTTTTTAAGTCGTAACCTCCGCTTTATCATCTCAATCCCTCTATAAGAATCACATACAGAAGCACGTTCCATTAAGATTTCAGAAAGAAGTTGTTCCTGTAAACGACGTGGTCTACCTTTCTCAGCAAAAACTTCCCTGACATTTGCTAAGAAGCAGCTGCCTTCAAATTGCCAACGAATCTTATCATATAGTACCCTTGCAACAGTCGTCTTACCTATGCCACCCATTCCGCAAATCCCTATGAAGATTGCTTTGCCTACTTCTTCACCTATATAGCCATTTAATACCTTTACACGAGAATCTATTCCAACTAATTTTTTGCTAATTGTTGGCAGAGTGATGCTTAGTTTGTACGATATGTATTCAGCAATTGTTTTAATTGATTCCGACTCATTCCTGCATAGGAGGGTGCAAAACATTAATCATGTAGTGTGCAGAAATCAAATCAGATAGTGCTAATGGGAAAATAAACATTAGCATATTGTAGCTCGAAAATGTATGGCCGTTAGCCGGAAATTAATACACTAACCTTTGAGAAAGATAGGGCCCTGATAATAGATAGCTTCAAGAACAGAGAGGAAAAGGAGAGAATAAACTGAAAAAGGAACTAGTATTGTATTGATGCTAAGAATGATTCGTACAATAGCTATCTTATTCCCTATAGAATCACACAGATACTACAGAAGCATGCATACAAGAATAAAAGCTAGGAAATAAAATATCCATTAAGTTTGGTTTTAACAGACCAAAAGGCAAAAGGAGTTCTATCATATTTTTTGTCGACCACTAAGTTATTTTTATAATTATTTTTAACAAAAAATTCAATTATCTTGCATAATTAACTTTAAAAAAACAACTTTAAATTTATTAATTTTTGAGTTTTTTGCCATATTAGCATAGCCCAAAGAAAATTTCCCAAACTAACATAGTTTAAGTGGTTGCGCAAATCCAATCCACGAACCTTGAGATGCACTGATATCACATATGCTTCTCACAACTCCAATTTTCACAACCCATTTCTTCGTCTTTCTTCTCTATTTAATCTTTTATTTGGTCTTTCAATTTATTTAATCTTTTATTTGGTCTTTTATTTTATCATTTCATTAATATAAACTTATTTTTATTTAAGTTGGGCAAAAACATAACAATATTTTAGGCAAAAATCAACTCGTTTTAATTTAGCGATTGCGTTTGAAATAAATATTAACTTTAATTCATATATTTTTTTTGTGTGCAAAAGAATATATAGATGAAATGATTGGAACTAAAGTTAACTAAATATAAAAATTGAGGGACCTATGGAATTGATGAAACCGTGCTAGTTTGAAAAGTTTTTTCCCACCTATAGTATTTTGAGAAATAATTTTTTTCATGGGAAAAAATTCATGTAGCTTTTATGTCATACCTTAAAAACTGAACCATAGATGATAACCTATTAAAAATACTAATGATAAGTTGCCACTTGTTGAGAACTTCACTTTAATTTGTAGTTCTTTAACTAGATTTTTGGCCTCCAGGGTTGGATTATTTTTTTCTAACCTTTCAAAAATATAATAATATTTGAAAGTAAAAAAATCAATACATGCTAGAAAAACACTTTTAAAATATTAAGATAATAATATATTGAACAATATATTTATTTAAAAATATAATTATGACGACAACATATTAGATTGACCTAGAATAACTATGGTTAACTTGTGAAACTCGCGTTCCGAAGCACAAATCCATGAAAACTCCATGGAACCCATATCAAAATAAAATAGCTCCCGATTTCAATCAACCAAATATTAAAAGCTAAACATAAAAAAAAATTATTCAATTAAAAAAAGGATTTAAAAAAAAATAGTAGCTAGATTTAACAAAGAATGAGAAATACAAAGACTTAAGATAACCCCGATTATTTTTAAAATTATTTAAAAAATTTATAGAAAGCAAATAAAAAAATTATAGAGCTCAGTCTTTAATTAAATTAAATATTGAATGATGAAACTAGAAAAAAAATGAGCTTAAAAAAAAAAAAAAACCTAGACAAATCTCCTAAACCTAGGTTAGTGTCCCAAATTCTCAACTGTTAAATCCTAAATCCAGACTCAACCAAAAAACTTAATTCAATGTTAAAGTATGAAATCATAAATAATATATATATATATATATATATATATATATATATATATATATATATCAATTTTTAAAAAACTTGCCAAGGTAAAAAAACATAACAATAAAAAATGAATGATGAAATTGCCAAAAAAATAAAATAAAAATAATCTCACATAAAATAAATAGTAATCAAAAGAATGAGAATAAAATCTAATAGATTAAAAAATTAAAAAGTATAAAATTAACAACAAATTTCAATTCTAAAAAATAATTCAAATAAAAAAATATCAATTAAAAGAAAATAAACCAAATATAAAAAAAAAAACCAGATTGAAGGGTTACTATACAAGTTTAGATGGTCGGGTGTGGAATTGAAGGATAAAGACAAAAGAAAAGAAAAGAAAAGAAAGTTATTTGGTGCCAAACCAGAAAGAAGTACTCCACACATGCCACTTAGAGAGGTAGGTCATGTTGTGGTGAATCAGAAAACATCAATGAAGGCCTTTTTTTGGATGTCATAAGTCATTGCTCGTGCTGCTTAAATAAGACATAACAACTTACTCACTTGTGTATTCTACAAACAAGCCAACCACTTTTCTTCTTTTTTTTTTATTATAAAAAAAAAACAAAACAAAAAAAAACATAAAAAAGCCCTTGAAGAATCTTAAAAGAGCCCCTGTAACTAATTTTAAAGGAAATAAAGTTAAAGCAAATAAAGTTATTTTATTGCACCTAAAAAGTGAAAAAATCTTAAAAGAGCCCCTATAACTAATTTATTTATTTTTACTTCTAAAGGCAACTAAGTAATTATACCGTTAAGAAAAATACCTAACTACCCCTATTAATTCTATAATGACTATTGACCCTTATAAAAAGACCCTATTATCCCTAATAAGTAGTTTATTTTTTTTAGAATGAAAAATTAGTAAATTCATTGTTACAATCCATTAGTAAAAGAAAGACACCTGTTAAATTTTAATTCCAAATAAAAAAAATAAAAATATTCACAAAACAAATTATAAATAAATTTGTCTTTTTTATTTATAAATAGTTTGAATTTTTTAATTCAAGATGGAGAATCTTTTTATTTTATTTTGAAAAGCTAAAACCAACATATTCAAAAACTTTGGTCAATTTTTTATTTCTTATGATGAATTTGTTGTCATTTCTTCACAATTTTTAATTTTTTACGCTAACTTTTTATTTGTTCATGCTAGATTTGTTTTTCAACTTTTTTATACATTTTAATTTTTCTGTTTAATATTTATTTTATTTTCAAAATATAAAGAAAAACCTAAGAATAGAAAGAAGTTTTATATAAAGATTAGAAATGCTTGATCACATCATATCAAAATATCATAAAAAAATAAAAATAAAAAATCATGCATATGAAAAAAATACACATTTACTATCATGCTTGTTCATCATTGAAACAATACAGGGCAGATTTGAGAATAAGAATAAGTAGATAGATGATTTACCTATTCCGTATGTCCCAGCCAGATAGATTGGCCACCGTAGAGAGACAATCTTTCCAGTTCCAGACCTTGTCCAAATTTTCCTTGAAATTTTGTTCATGCTCAACGAAGGCTTTCTGATATTGCCCTTTCCGCTCGGCTACCTCTGAGGGATCCACATCATAAAAAACTGGCAGAACAGTGTGCCCCATCTCTTTCATGCACTGAACAATCTTGACAAGTTCATCCAAGCACCATGGTGAAGAAGCGTAATCTCTTGAAAATATAATGACAGAAAACCTTGATTCTTCGATGGCCTTCCAGAGAGCAGCTTCGATGGTCTTTCCTCTCTCGAGCTCCGTATCATCCTTGTATACATCGATGCCTCTCTGTTTCAGATTATCACATAGATGACTAGTAAAGTTGTTCCGGGTGTCTTTGCCTCTAAAACTAAGGAACACATCATACATATATAGTGGAGGAGGAGAAGATGAAGATGAAGATGAGGTTATTCCTTTCACGCTGGTGGAAGCCATGAAAATCCCTATAGCGATAAACTAGTACCGATCCCTTCTGGCCTCAACTAGCTCGCTTGGTTCAGCAATTGCTTTCCACGCGTGTAAGGCCTGCTCCTGTGGTCAAACATGAAACAGAAGGTAAGATCAAGAAATTTGGCAATTAAATCTACCAATTAGTAATTTCAAGCTGGAACATGTACAACTCTACTTAGAAATCAGAAAACACCAAATTTCTACGAGTATTTCACGAATCTAGACGAAACGAACCGTGTGGTAAGTGTTGGCTAAAGAGGCACAAGATCTAGCCAAGCCCAATGACGTCGAATTTTTTTTCCGGTTCCTTGAGGTCAAGAACTCGTACCGGTAAGTTTACACTGTAAAGAAGATGGAGTTTCGGTGGAGAAAAAGCAAAAAGAGAAATGAAAGGGATATCGAACGCGCATTGGGCAGCAGAGGCACCTTCCTGTCAAGAGCAGGTTGGGCCACACACATCACAATTGAAAAGAATTTTTTAATGAATTTTTAAACTAATAACTATAAAACTCTTATATTAAATATTATAAATTCCCATTGATTTTTTTTTAAAAAATAAACTTAGCCACCACCCTATTAACTGGAACTAATTAACGAAAAACAAAAAAAATCATATTAAATTGAGTTTAGAATCTCCAACTTCAATATTTTTATCACAAACAGCCCAACTTTAATTCCTCCCCGATCCCAAACACCAATTCTTCTCCCATTACCAATATCTCATCTTAAACCTTTTACTAATGACTAGGGTGCTTAAAAATATAATAGTTGTTATTTTTTAAAAATATATTAAAATAATTTTATTATTATTATTTTTAAACAATTTTGATAAAAATATATCAAAATAATTTAAAAATATAAAAAATTAAATTTCCAAACAGGCCTGAAACTGCTTTCCCAAACCATCATACACATTGCACATCATAAATAAAGCGAAGCATTATTTATGTTTGATAAACTTTGAAATAAATAAAAAAAAAATAAAGAATGATTCTTAAATATTTATTTTAATTGTGCTCATTGATCTTTCATAAAATAAAAATCATCGATTTTTATATCAATTCTTCTTATTTTGTTTATGGTTCAACTTAAAATCAAAACATATATCGTAAGAAAAAATTGATAATTTTAGTGGCTCTACTAAAAACAACATAAAAAATCCAAACATAATCAAAACAAACCAATAAAATATATCTAATTAATTAGAAAAAAAATCACTATAACAAGAATTCAAAAAATAATTGGTAGAATTAGTAGATCTAAGAAAAAAAAAAGAAGCAAAAATGGTAGAATTATAACAAAATACAAAATGTTTTTTTTAAGAAAAATCAATTATAAAACGTTTAATTAAATCCCAAACACAATTTCAACCATCAATACAAACATGACAGATTCCTCTATCATCAAACCATTTTTTTTTAATAAAAATTCAAATAGTAAATAAAAAAAATTCAAAACAACATAAAAAATGGATTCTTTTTAATTATCCAAAAAACAAGAGAATTTGGGTTAGTGAGTTGTGAGGGGTTAATGAGTTTGAGGGATCGTATAGTATACTATTGATTTTGTCTTTGAAAGTTTTTGAGTCCAATCATTCATTATACCATTGATCTCTCCGTGGCTAACAATGTTATTTGCCCAATTACTTTAAAATATTCTTTGGAATATACTTTTATACTTTAAAAAATAATAAAAAATAAAGAATTGATTAAGAGTTAAGAAATGCTTTTAACAACAAATAAAAAAGATAAAACCAAAAACATAAAATTGAAACCAACAAGTCCAACCAATTTTTTCTTTCCTTCATTTATAATTACATGTTTATTAATTAAAAACTATGCAACAAAAATTTAATTATGAGATCGAGTATAATAAAAATAAAAAACACAGTATACATAATTATATATACATAAAAGTCCTCGGCATTGCAACTACTGCACATCAGTGGCATCACCCTCTTTGGGATCTTGATTTTCATCGGATTAGCACACAGCACATCAATTTGGCTGGAAAGGAGTGCCAAGGTACTGTGATTCTGAATAATTATTTTGCTATGCATCAAATAATTGTGGCTGCAGCTGATAATCCACCTGGTTTGACGTCAGATGATAATTCACATCGTCTTTTGATGAATTGTGCTGTAAGTGGTAGCCGACTTGGTTAACCGAATCGGCTGTGGACCAAGGAGATCAATTTCCAGGAAATCCATTTCATTTGATTGGGGTTCCTGTTCATAGTCAGGGGGCGAAAGCGAATGCAACCATGAATGAAAAGAAGTAGATTTTGTTTTTTTCAAGAGCATTTGATGTGCAGCGTTATATTTAACTCCCATTCTTATCACGTTTAATTAGTATTTAAATTAAATATAAATATAGAAGTTCTTATGATTGATGCTGCTATCCACTAAGAGATAACCATGAAAAGAAAAGAAATTAAACCTCGTCGTATTATAGAAATACTGGGCACAACTTTTGTTACCCATAAATTATAATTATACAAGCTCGACTCACCATTAACTCATATTCATCCATGTAGGTTATGGTGAGCTGGCCGGACTCCTCTAATATAGTAATATTAACCATAGTTTTGAAACCCGGCCCGGCCCGACGGGTCAACCCGGGACCCGGCCGACCCGGGGCCGGAACCGGGCCGGGTTGATGAAAAAACGAGGGAAGGAAAAACCCGGTGTGACCCGGCTGACCCGACGGGTCGACCCGGTGACCCGGCAAGACCCGGTGACAAACCCGTTGACTTTTGTTTTTTTTTTACTAAAACGACGTCGTTTTGATTTTTTTTAAAAAAGAATTGACCCGGCCGACCCGGTGACCCTGTCAAAACCCGGAACCCGGGCCTTAGACCGGGCCGGGTCTTAAAACTTTGATATTAACATAAAATCTTACCAAGTTAAAATTTTGCAATGGTATTTTTTTAGAACAAAAATCTACATGTTTTTTTTATCTTTTAACATTTCACTTCTTAAAGATTAAACTTTATAATTTGTTGATATATTTTTTTATAATATTATTTTAGTTTTACGACCCGTGTTGAGAGTTTAGTGGGTTGACCTGTAGTTTTTTTTATTTATATTTTTTTCAATTTTATCTTTTAATATTGAATTGATTATGAATTAAGTTTCATGATTTATTTCAGTTTGTTTTCTATTTTTTTCAAAAATTATAGTTTATGATAACACTTTATATCCTCACTAACACATGTAAAAAAATCCTACAAAAATATCTAATTATTTACAAAATTATTATTATTTTTAAACTAATAACTATAAAGTTCTTATTTTAAATATTATAAATTTTTCATCGAATTAAAAAAAAACAACTTAGCCACCACCCTCTTAACCAAACCAAAAAACAAAGAGAAATCCATAAATCGAGTTTAGAATCTCAAACTTCAATATTCATATCACAAACAGCCCAACTTTGATGTTCCGATCACAAACACTAATTCCTCTCCTATTGCAGATATTCCATCTCAAACCTTTGACTAGGGAGTGTTTATTATATAAGTAGACTCAATAATCTTTTGGTCTGGCTAGCACCTCACCTAACACGTGATACACTACCAAGCTCAATCATGATTTGATTTGACTAGTGCTAGATTTGGGTCTGGCGATGGCTAGACATAATCATTTCTTGGATCAGCTAGTGCTAGATCTACCGCGTCTAGGTTTGGCCAACACCAGACTTAATATGTTTGGGCTTGACGCATGAAGGAAGTTCAATTTTAGTGTAAATATTGATATTGATTATATATATTAATGTTTATGTGTTTATGTGTTTATATAGTTGTAAATATAAATAATAAAAATTGTTGACGCATCTAAGAGGAAAGTATAGAAGTTTATTAATTAATAATAAAAAAAACCTTCCCAAATTCATATTCTATTTCAAAGCATGCCTACCAAAGCGACAATTTGTTAGGCTTATAAAAAAAAACTATCACTAAATCTTTAGTACCAAAAGATGATTTAGTTCAAACAATAAAATATGCATCAGTAACCATGCAATGCATCTAATATGTACAGACCTCAAAAACTGCTTGTAGCTGCTTCCTAGGTGCCCTCTTAACTGCTTCACGTTGCTGTTTAGCACCACGTATCCGCATGACATAGGATGGTAAGAACAAGTGAGCTCCTTTATCATAACTGCAAAGGGCATTGAGGTTATGCTCGACACGAGTAAGAGAGAGGTAAATATCACAAGCTATGACACAATTATCTAAGAAGAGCTTAGAACACACTAAAAAGCTACTTAAATGCCAGGTCCTGATTTGTTACTAGAAGCAATAGTGGTGTTAAGAGTTGCTACAACTAAATGGGAACGGCCAGAATCCAACCACAAACTCATTAAATGCCAGATTAAAGTAGCGCATGTAAGGAACATGTATGAAGAAATTTAAATATAAGGATTTAAAATTAATTTTAGTGGGGACTATGCTAATGATGATTCAGTGAAAGTGCCAAGACCCACTATAAACTAGCTAGAAAACAAAGTGCTCTTTCCCAAGAACAATTCATGAAATGGTTTTCGTCTGAGGCTCGATCTGATCAAATAAAAATATTCAGCCTGGTTTAAATCTTTTCTTTTTGTAGATAGAAAGTGTGTCCAGGAATCTCAGTCCTATTGGGCAATTTACAACCAAAAGGGCTAGGGAGCTTATCAGATTTAAAGGCAATAGGTTGAATGGCAGAAGCTGCTATAGAGGCCTCTTCATATTCCAAAGCATGTGTAGTTTTTCCAATGAGGATTGTGATCACCTATTCATGAAAAACTTAACCAAAGTCCATGAAAAACATATCCTTGCTAAACAATAAGGTTAAAAAATCTCAGTTTGACTGCAGAGATCCGTCTGTGCCATTTCTCCCACGTAATCATCTGTTGTCTCCTTGCGCTTCTGGCACATTTGAAATTTAAAATAAATACCTACATATGAATCATCACCTAAAGAAACTAAACTACTTCAATAAAGTTCTTTATGTACTATCCTAATCCTAAATTAACTACATGTCTGACTTCACATGAAAACAACAATTCGATACTCTTATCTTTTCTTGTGCTAAAATAATCCACTACAGCATCCTTGTAGAAAACCTTGTTAGGTTGGTTGCCATTAATGTGCAACAACAATTGACAATTGCAGCAGCCACCATTGTCAAAGAAGATGGCTGCAATGGTGGGTTGTTGGTGGCAGCCAACAACCATTGTCTAATGTCAAAGTTTGGTAAGTTTGGCAGCTACCATTGATGACAAAAGAGCAAGATGAGCTGCCATAGATGCCTATAAATAGAGGCATACATTAGAGAGCAAAATGAGAGAGTTGTGAGAGTTGTAACAAATGTAGAGAAGAAGAGAGAAAGTGAGGAGCTGCAATGGCAGCAACCTTGCTGCCATTGCAGCAGCTGCAAATGCAGCAAGAGAGTTGATGAGTTGAGTAGAGTGGATGTAATCCTCCTCCTCTACATGTATTTATTGTATCCTTTCTCTATCTCTAATAAAATGAACCTCTCCCGTGGATGTAGGCGGTTTTGCCGAACCACGTTAAATATTGTGTCAGTGTGCTTAAGCTTTCTTTGGGCAACTATCAGTACACCACCGGTCGAAATCCCCAACAATTGGTATCAGAGCTGATGGTTTAAAGTGGTGTTTGATTTTTGCTCAAAATTGAAAGTTCTCAAAATGGTGTTTTGACCATACCACTATATAGAGGAGGCCGAGACGAAGCCACTGGTGAAAACGGCGTCAAAATCGGACGTCGGAAAACGGCCGCACGGGCCAGCGAAGAGACTGCCCAGTCAACGTGCCACGTCAGCGCCAGTCAACAGCCACGTCAGCGCCAGTCAACAGACACGTCAGCGAACGTCAGCAGACACTTCAGCGACGGTCAACAGACACATCATCGACCAGTCAGCAGACACGTCAGCAAAGTGGGACCCACCTGCCACGTCATCAGCCTCGAGCCGAGCCGGGAGAGCCGAGCCGAATTGGAGCCGAGCCGCGAGCCGAGGGACAGGATCCAGTGTAGCTGATCCTACGTGCAACCGGATCTGAGATTGAATCTGAGCCGTTGATCAGTCCAGAATTGTTTTGAACAAATCTTAGCCGTTTGAAATGCGATTTGGACGATTTAAAACTTGTTTCCAGCTAATTTGATCGTTCCGGATGCAATGGTACGGTCCGATCGTTGAGATTTGAGACCGAAAGTGGTGGTGGTGAATTATTAAAGAGAGATTGCCCGATCAGGAGGCATCTGAAGGTCATCATGGTGGTCGTTGAAGAGAAGAAGAATAAGGTGCACATGTTTACCCAATTACATGTGGTAAACTGCTAAGTGGAGAGAATTTTAACTGCCTTGAGGGAAGGCAAAATTGGGACACTCTGGACACCCGATCAACTGGACAGTTTGAGGTGTAGAGTGAAATTGACGAAGACCAATCTTGACGAATCTAAGAACTGGTAGTCTCGCCAGATGTTGAGAAATCATGTATTAAACCAGTATATTCCAGATCACTTGTAAAGGAAAGCCTCAACAAAGCTAGCAAATGGTTGTATATACGGAAAGACAGTACGATGGATAGATATGGCCTGAGAAGTTCTGTCTAGGAGATTGGGTTTTAAGCGGGACCAGTGTGACCCCTCCAATCTTTCCTGGGAACTTGCTTGGTGGAAGGATTATCCATACGGTACTATTTTCGTATATATAGCAGTTTGTAATGAAACGGTTGAAGACTAGCAAGATAACGGCATAAGGGAACAGTTGGGTTCCGAAGGTTCAAGGATCTGATGAAGTGGTGATTTCTCCAAAGAAGTTAGATTCGGTGACTGTGATTTCTCGAGGGGAGAATTGATAAAGACCCTGATAATGGAAGAGAAATACAGCAAGGGGATAAAGATTGGCACCCTATTTTGATTTCGACAGGTGTTGTGACAGGATGAGCTGCTGTCAAACATAAGCAAGGAATAGGGGAAAATCTGGAGAACAGAAATTGCACGAGGGCACACGGAGATTGTGCAGGAGTACCCGTAGGATCCAACGGGGTACTGTAATGAGACAACAGGTGCAAGGAGAAGAAGAGTTCCCAGATGAAGCTTAGAGCAGAGACTGTTAAAGTTTGTACAACAGGAAGTCTCTTATGCTCTTGATGAAGACAACAGGCGAAGACCTTTCCAATGCATGCAAGGATGGAAAGAGAGCTGTTGCAGAGGCACCTAATTGAGGGGGTGCAAACGCCTGTGATAAAAGGCGACCGCCTATGACGAAAGGCGAAGACACCAAAGAGAGTTGGTGTAGGTGGAGCTGTCAAGCAGAAAGGCATAGAAGCTCCAAACATAGAAATCGAGGTGGAGGATTGCGAGGAGTATACCGCAATTTTCTCTTTCTATATGATTAGTGGCAGCTATCTCTCCCATAGTGCACATGGTGGTAGAGAATTCTGGAGCCACTTTGAAGCATCTCAACTGAAGGAGGATGCGACCACCTATGAAAGGTGAAGACACCTTAGATGGAAGGTGTGTGAGGGTCGTGATAGAAGCCCCAGTTTAGACCGCCGCATGACGACGAGCGGAGACACCTAAGGAGAAGGTGTGTGGGCCACGATGTAGGCCCAGTTCAGAACGCCCCAAAGCCAATGTGATGGCTAGATATGAGTGGACAGGTGTATAGCCAATGAAGTGGCTATGATGAGTATGGAGACAAATGCAGGATTGACTTTCATGGATATTGCCCCCATGCTAAAGATCAATGAGCTAGAAGACATTTGCCTTGGACAATAAGTGTGTGACTTGTGGAGCATTAAGACGCGGCTGCTATGAAGAAGCAGAAGGGCATGCGCAGGTTCCGGGAACGAGTTGACTCTTGTCAAGGTGGTGAGCTCGGTAATGGCATTGTAATATTCAGAGTATGAAGACATATATGGATCAACCTTTAATGGGCTGCCCCCATAGGTGAAGGTGGAGAGCTACCTGGACTCTTACGACTAAGAGCGAGAGACTCACGGAGAAGTAAGGCGTGGTTCCTAGGGTGGAACAGAGGGCAGGCGCAACTCCTGGATGAGTAGACTCTTGGAAGAGTGGTGAGCTCGTGATCATATTGAGATACTCAGATAATAACTGTCGCACTTGGAAAAAGAAATTTCTGTTTGAGGGGGTGTTGTAAGCCTTGGTGTAAGGCTTGATGAATCATTCCGGACTGAGCATGGTTGATACGCTCGAAGGGGAATGTTGAGTTCCAGAGACAAGCGTTAACACTCTTCAGATGTGAAGTGGCAGACCATCTGGTTGTAGTGATCCTTTTGTGTGAGAAAAGGTGTGCTTTGGTAACTCTGATGATTGAAAGGTTTGGCGAGTACCTGTAAACTCGGCCACAGACGCTCTCAGAATGGTAAGCTTGGAAGAGCTGCAAGATGCAAGCCTGTGCTGAAGAAGCAAGAGGACAGTTGCCCCACATGAATGGCAAAGGGGGTGATTGTTAGGTTGGTTGCCATTAATGTGCAACAACCATTGACAATTGCAGCAGCCACCATTGTCAAAGAAGATGGCTGCAATGGTGGGTTGTTGGTGGCAGCCAACAACCATTGTCTAATGTCAAAGTTTGGTAAGTTTGGCAGCCACCATTGATGACAAAAGAGCAAGATGAGCTGCCATAGATGCCTATAAATAGAGGCATACATTAGAGAGCAAAATGAGAGAGTTGTGAGAGTTGTAACAAATGTAGAGAAGAAGAGAGAAAGTGAGGAGCTGCAATGGCAGCAACCTTGCTGCCATTGCAGCAGCTGCAAATGCAGCAAGAGAGTTGATGAGTTGAGTAGAGTGGATGTAATCCTCCTCCTCTACATGTATTTATTGTATCCTTTCTCTATCTCTAATAAAATGAACCTCTCCCGTGGATGTAGGCGGTTTTGCCGAACCACGTTAAATATTGTGTCAGTGTGCTTAAGCTTTCTTTGGGCAACTATCAGTACACCACCGGTCGAAATCCCCAACAAACCTAACACCTTTTCTTTCTCCATATTTTATCTCTAACTGCCAATCATTCTTTTCCATAAAGTATTTTGCATTGCACAATAGCGTTAACTCTAATCAAATAAATTTAGCAGTGCAAGAGGTTCAAATATTTTCCTTCAATCTCATTTTCTATGTTTTTTTTTAGAGAATTCATCCTCACCACTACAATAGCTTGTGCTCAAGAATACAATGATATTTCTCTTCCAATACATGATAAGGTATGGATTTTGTTTGTTTCAGGAGAAGGCCAGTACCTTGATGGACAAAGCTGGTAATGCTGCTCAATATGCAAAGGAATCAGTGCAAAGGGGTACTCAAATATTTTCCTTCAATCTCATTTTCTATGTTTTTTTCAGAGAATTCATCCTCACCACTACATTAGCTCAAGAATACTGTTTTGATACTTGTTCTTCGTGTAGGCTGGTCAACAGGTGATGTCTACTGCACAGGGAGCTGTTCAAGGAATAAAGAATGCAACTGGCATGAACAAATGAATTAGCTGAATGGAGCAATTTAGAAATTAAATGCAATGTTCATCTATTGTTTTGTTTCTGTCATTTCCTTTTGTATAAAGAAGAGAGCTCTCTCTGTAGCTCTCTCGTGATCGATGTTTGCAGGCAGATGTTGCCCTAATTAGTGAAATTTTACTTCAGTTTCGTACTTGTTTAAAGATCTTCTGGCTCGGTTATGAGAGCACAACATTGCTTCATCTTCATGGCATCTCTCATATATATACTTTGCTCTTAATTCACTGCTAAATTTTTTATTAGAGTTAACGTTTTGCCTTACCAAAATACAATTCCCAGCTAGCTAACTTGGGGCATGAAATGTTGCATTGCACAACGAAGGTGGTTTTCTGTTTTTGAGAAGAAAAAACAAACACTTTTACGTAAAAGTAACAAATTAAAGATGCCGCCTTTCCTAATGATTTGATCTAATAAGTGTTGAAATATTGTCAATTATATAGCTATCATTGTCAAAGAAGATGACTGTCATATGAGAGTCAAAGAGGGCTGCTGGTACAGCATTTGCAGCCCCTTGACATTGTCAAAGAAGGAGGCTACAATGGTAGGTTGTTGGTGGCAGCCAACAACCATTATCTAATGTCAAAGTTTGGTAAATTTGACAGCAACCATTGTTGACAAAGGAGCAAGAGGAGCTGTCATTGAAGCCTATAAATAGACACCTAGAGTGCAACACAAAATGAGAGAGTGTAAGAAAGAGCAAGAACAAAAGAGAGAAGAAAAGAGAAAGAAAGAGAAGGGCTGCCACCAGCAGCTCTGCTGCCTTATGCAGTTGCTGCCCTATGTAGCAATGAGAGATGGGAGTTGACTGGATGTGATCCTCCTCCGTGTGTTGTATTCTTTCTCCATCTCTAATAATATCAATATCTCCCATGGATGTAGATAATTTGCCGAACCACGTTAAATATTGTGTGTAAGTGTGCTTAGCCTCCTTTGAGCAATGATCATGAACACCACCGTTCCGCATGGGGAGAAATCCCCAACAAATAAGTTGTTAGGATTTATAGTGATTGTTTGTTTTTGTATTTTAAATTTTTTTAAAAAAAAATTAAATTTTTTATTTTTTTATATTTTAAATTAAGTTTTTTTATATATTTTTATATATATATTGATATTAAAAATAAAATTTAAAAAATAAAAACAAATATTATTTCAATAGAAAAACTGACGAGTTTCTCATTTCTGTTTCTCATTATATTTATAGAATTAGTAGCTGGAAAAACCTCTTGGAATCCACGGTCGCAGAAACACCAGACGCCAAAATAAAAATATACCGATAACCAAGATTGCAAAACGTTAATCTAATTACTGACGAAGATCTTCAAGCTAAAGCAAGTTAGATTCCAAACCAAAACCCAGGCAGCTGCTGCTCAAGAAGCAGATGCTCAACAAGCTGCTGCTGGAGCAGCTGCAGCCCAAAATGCCGCTGCAGCAGCTGCATCTGCTGCTGGCGGTTCTGCTGCTGGAGCAGCTCCTGCGGCTGCACCTGCAGCAGCTGCAGCCGCTCCTGCCGCCGCTGCAGCTGCTGCAGCCGCTCCTGCCGCTCCTGCCGCTGCTGCAGCTTCTCCGGCCGCTGCCGCCGCCGCTGCCGCTGCAGCCGCCGCTGCCGCTGCATTCGCTGCTGCAGCAGCTGCATTCGCTGCTGCAGCTGCTCGAGCTGCAGCTGCTGCTCAGACAAGTGCTCGCGCTTCTGGAGCCACAGGAGCAGCTGCAGCTGCTGGCGCAGCAGCTGCTGCTGCTGCTCAGACAAGTGCTCGCGCTTCTGGAGCCACAGGAGCAGCTGGGGCTGCAGTTTCCACCGCCGCTGCTCGAGCAGCTGGAGCCATCCCTGCTGCCGCTTGAGTAGCTGGAGATGCTGGATCAGCTGCTGGTGGAGGTGAAGGTGGAGCTGGATCTGCTGCTGCTGCGTTGCTGGAGCTCCTATGCCGCTAAGAGTGAGAAGGAGAAGTCAGAAGTGTTATGTGTGTATATATAAAGCTTGGCATAATGAGAATTTTTTCAAACTTTAAAATTATTAATGCATAATGATAATAAAAATATACACATATAATTGAATAAAATAAAAATATAATATAATATGTAAGGCTAAACATATTAAAAATATTATTTTAAAATAATTTTTTATTTTAAAATATAAAATTTATCTGTATAAAAGATTAAAAAAATTATAGATGAATAAACAAAAACTTCCATAAAAATTAAATACATAATTAAAAAATAACAGTCATTTTAATGAGAATATCTAAATAACATAAAAAAAAAGATGTTAATCAAAATATAAATAAAACATATAAAAAAAGCATTAAATTTTTTTTTAAAAGGGTAAAAGTTAGGCGTTGTTGGGCCTAGCAAGTAAGGCCAGCCTGATTGACCTATTTTGTTAGGGCTCATGCCTATGACCCTTTTTTTTTTTGTTGTAAATTGTTTGTGAAAAAAAAGAAGATGACGCTCTTCATAAAAAAACTCACAGATAAGGGATATTAATTAAAACATAAATTTAAAAAACATTTAAAAAAAGATATATAGAAAAGATAATTTATATCCAAAAAAATTAAATAAACAAAACAAATCATAGATTAGTGATATTAATTGAAACATAAATTTAAAATTATCTAAAAAAAGATATATAAAAAACAATTTTAGTTAAAAAAAAAGCAACATAAGAAAAAAATAATTACCTGGTTGTTATGGCTTAACTCGTTAAACCTATGACCCGGTTCATGAACTTAACCGAGTTCAATATTTTTTTTCCTTCAATTTATATTCAACCTTTAAAAAACAATTCAAAAAATAAAAACATATAACACCATAAAAAAATCAATCTTTATAAAAAAAGAAGTTAAATAAGCAAAAACAAAATCACGGATGAGAGATATTAATTGAAACATGAATTCAGGAATTATTTTAAAAAATATACTAGTAAAAAAAAGCAATATAAGAAAAAAATAATTCCCTCGATATTGTGGCTTAACTTGTTAAACCCATGACTTGGATCATGAACTCAATCGGGTTCAATATTTTTTAAAAATTTATATTCAACCTTTAAAAAAAAACTTGTGACCAATACCATGTACTCAATTTGATTCAATATTTTTCTCCCTTTAAATTTATGGCAAACCTTAAAAAAAAGGTAAACAATATTGTCTACATTAAAACATGCAGGGTGAATGTAGAATATGAACTCAACTGAAATTTAATATTATTTTTTTAAAATTCATAATCTACCTTAAAAAAAAAAAAAAACTTAACCACACTGTGAACTTGCACGGTGTTTTTCCCATGCCATTTATAAAGATCATAGATTTGTTAACATTAAGTTATGAAAGCAACACCATATTTCAGCATTCCCAGTTTCATTTACTTGAAGTGGTTGATAAGTCGAGCTACAGACAATAAAAAGAAGTAGTAATTATTACCTTTTTGATCCAGATGAAATCTCAACTTCACTGAGAATATCCATCCATCTTTGTACCTTCTCCTCGTTTTCCCTGACATCTTTTCCAATCTTATCAAAGACAATTGTGTAACTCTCTTTTTGATCATCTATCTTTGATTGTTCGACATCATAAGAAACTGGAAACACAGTGTCCGATCTCATCTCATTCATGAATCCGACAATCTTGACAAGTTCTCCAAAGCACCAAGGTAAAGAAGCCCAATCGCTTGCAAATATAATAATTGACAACCCTGATTCTTCAATGGCCTCAAAGAGTCTTGATCTAATTGCCATTACTTTCTCTGGTTCCTTCTCGGCTGGCATGATGAATCTAAGGGCTAGATCTGACTTTAAATAGGTGAAAGCATTACTAGTGTCTGTGACTCTGATGCCAGGGAAAACATAAGTCGTCCATTGATGGTAAGATGAAGAAAAAGCTAAAGAAGTTTTATATGAAGAAGCTGCTTCTTTGCTTGTAACAGTAAAAAGGGCAGATGGTTGTGGTGTAATATATACAGAAGATAACAAGCAGACACCACAATTCTTCACCTTCACTCCTCGCTCGTAAGAATGAAACGACAACTCAATGTTGCTAAAGGATCCATGCTGCCATTCTTTAAGCTCTTTAAGGTAATCAAAAGATAGATAGAATAGCCAAATATGATCTGAAAAGAGGACTTTACAACTAAGACACATTGGCGAAGGATAATTCTCTCTTCCATTGGCTTTGAAATGACAAAAAAGAGGACTTTCTCCATATGCACTGAATGTAACACATGCAACAAACCCCATGCTCCAACTAGGCACTTGCACACTAATTGAAGATCCCTTACTTTGATGGTTAAACCAGCCTGGAATTTCATTTCCTGGAACAACGATACCAAATCCAGGTCTTGGATTAGACAAACCCTGTACCATAAAGAACCAAAATGTTAGATAGATAGAGGGAGAGTGAGAGAGACAGAAAAAGGTTGGGGTTTGATTAAGAGAAGACCTGGAGGTATCTTTCAAGCATGATCGACCCCATGCTATCTTGACCATTATGCTCGTACAATTCCCAGCAGTCAAGACACATGAACTCTGATCTTTGGGAACTGCTTAGCTTTATCGGATCTGGAATTGTTTTTAGGCTTATACAACCATTCAAATTTACTGTTTGAACTTTAGATGGAACCTCAAGCAAAGATTCAAGCATCGTGCAATCCTCCAAGACAAGCTTTTCAAGTCCAGAAAGCTGATTTATGCTCCTAGGCAGGCTAACAAAGTTATTCCGGCTCAGATCTAAGGACTTCAATGAAGATAAGCAGCCAATATCTTCAGGAAGTGCTCTTAAATTGCAAGCGCGTAAACCATCCAAAGATAATACTGCAAGATTCTTTAAGAGAAAAATGGATGCTGGCAGTTGTCTTATTGAAGTTCCACTTACGTCAAACTCCTCCAAACTTTCAACTTTCTCCAAATTCCCTGGTATATTTTTAAGTTCAGAGCAGCCAGACAGATCAAGTTTTTTAAGGGATTTCAAGCATTCTATGCTTCTCGAAATGCTTTCAAGCTTCTTGCAGTTGTTCATGCTCAATACTTCTAAGCCAATCATATGACGAATTGATGAAGATAGTTCAGCAATACCAGTCCTGTCCAAACAAAGCTTCATCAAACAGTTCATGTTTCCCACTATATCTGGAAAGTTCTCAAGTTTTGAGCAGCCATCAAGAGTGAAAAATTTAAGCGATTCCATTTCAAGGTTGCTTGGGAGAATCCTAATACTTCGGCAATTTATAAGATTCACATATTGAAGCTTCTTGTGACGTCCAAGTGATGGATGGACCTCAGACAAACTTATACAACCTTCAAGAATCAGACTCTCGAGATTAGGAATTCCAGTAAGATCTGGAGACTTGGACAGGTATAGTGAGTTGCTGAGATTGATGATTTTCAACTTAACTGCACTCTGCAATCAGGCAGGGAAGAAGAAATATGGATGCTACTATCATACATATATAGGAAAACGATAAAAAGAAATACCAAGGCCCTTAAAATTAGTTGATCTCACCTTATACCCATACCATAATTGCTCAATGCTACTGTTAGCCATGTGAAG
This sequence comes from Populus nigra, assembly GCF_951802175.1. Classification (NCBI taxonomy): domain Eukaryota; kingdom Viridiplantae; phylum Streptophyta; class Magnoliopsida; order Malpighiales; family Salicaceae; genus Populus; species Populus nigra. Next base: position 11,957,195 of record NC_084864.1, on the reverse strand, counting down.
TTCAACCAGCTCATCCACCTGTAAACCAGCTGGTAATGATTTTGATGGGTAAGAATGCCATTCAAGAAATCGCAACTTATTGGAAAGATCTCCAGGTCCTTCAGAAAGCTGCACGTTGTCGATTTTGAGCAATCTTAGCTTGCTCATTTTAGAGAAGGCTTTCATGTTCCATTGTGCCTCTTTTATTCCAGGTATGTCCAAGAAAATGGCTTCTATCTTTTCTTTTCCCTGTCAACCAAAAAGGAATACAAGTAAAAAGCAAATACAAAGTACAGATGGAGCATAAATTAAAATAAACTTTATGAAATCTTATGGATAATGTTCTCTATCAGCTACTCACTGTGTTGTCCATCAGTGCAAGGCAGACATCCTCGTATGTCCACAATCTACTGCGCCTTCTAGGCTCTTCAGGGGATTCACAACGAACAATTTCCTTACCCATTATCTGTAATAAATTATGCATCCAGACTTCATCCCGAGAGACACTTATGAGAGATTTCTCAATAAGAACTTGTGTTCCAATTTGTGCATGGAATCCACAGCTGTCAAGTATCCTTATTATTCTATCTTTTTTAAACCCCTTCAGGAAACAGGCAATGTCTAAAAATATTTTCTTCTCTAATTCATGGAGGCCATCAAAACTAATGCGAAGCACATCAATAATTTCACGGTCAGGAATATCATTTAGTCTATTAATCGCACTTCCCCATTCAAGGATACTTCTTCCATGCATAAACGAACCTATAACTTCAAGAGCCAGTGGAAGGCCATTAGCATAACCCAGAACTTGCTTGGATAGTTCCACGAAATCTTCAGCAGGCTGGTCATTTTTGAAAGCTTTCTGGCTAAACAACGTAAGAGCATCATCATCATCCAATTTCTCAGCCTCATAAATTCTAGCAACACCATTTCTAGTCAACACTTGTTTATCTCTGCTTGTTATGATAATTCTGCTCCCTGGACCAAACCATTTACTCTCCGCAGCCAGGGATTCTAGTTGTTTACGGTCATCTACATCATCAAGAACAACAAGAATCTTTTTACGTTGTAACTTCCGCTTTATCATTTCAATACCTCTAGAAGAATCACATATATTAGCTCGTTTCATTAAGATTTCAGAAAGAAGTTGTTCCTGCAAACGACGTCGTCCATCTTTCTCAGTAAAAACTTCTTTGACATTTGCTAAGAAGCAGCTGCCTTCAAATTGCCAACGAAACCTATCATAGACTACCCTTGCAACAGTCGTCTTACCTATGCCACCCATTCCACAAATCCCTATGAAGATTGCTTCGCCAACTTCTTCACCTATATAACCTTTTAATATCTCTAGACGAGAATCCATTCCAACTAAATTTTTGCTAATTGTTGGCAGAGTGAGGCTTAGTTTGTACGATATGCAGTCAGCAATTACTTTAATTGATTCCGATTCATCCCTGCACAGGAGGGTGCAAAACATTAATCATGCAGTGTGCAGAAATCAAATTAGATAGTGATAATGGAAAAATAAACATTAGCATATTATAGCCCAAAAATGTATGGCTTTTAGTCGGAAATTAATATAGAGAAAGATAGGGCCCTGATAATAGATAGCTGCAAGAACAGAGAGGAAAAGGAAAGAATAAAGTGAAAACGGAACTAGGATTGTATTGATGCTAAGAATGATCCGTACAATAGCTATCTTATTGCATAAAGAATCACACAACCACTAAAGAAGCATGCATACAAGAACAAAAACTCTTTATCAAGTTTGATTTTAGCAGTCCAAAAGCAAATGGAGTTCTATCATATTTTTTGTCGACCACTAAGTTATTTTTATAATTATTTTTTAAAAAAATTCAATTATCTTGCATAATAAACTTTTAAAAAACAACTTTAAATTTATTAATTTTCAAGTTTTTTCCCATACATTTCTTAGATCAACTTAGTTTAAGTGGTTGCTCAAATCCAATCCACGCACCTTGAGACGCACAAATATCACATATGCATCACACAACTCAAATTTTTGTCTGACACGTATAGCACACGCACTAGCAACTCAAAACCATAATAATTCCATGAAACCCAAATCAAAATAAAATAAGGAGCTCAATTTCAAAAACCAAATATTGAAAGTCAAAAATAAAAAAAATTATTTAATTAAAGAAAGGATTTTTTAAATATAGTAGCTAAATTTAACAAAGAATAAAAATTAAAAAAAACCTGAAATAACCTCGGTTATTTTAAATTTATTAAAAAATTATTATAGAAAGCAAATAAAAAAATTAATAGAGCCAATCTTTAATTAAATTAAATGATGAAGGATGAAACTAAAAAAAAAAACATTAGCTTAAAAGAAAAGAAACCCGAACGAATTTTCTAAACCTGAAACTGAAAAAAAATTATCATGTTAAATCCTAGATCCAGGCTAAACTAAGAAGCCCAATTCAATGTTAAAGTATGAAATCAGAAAAAAAAAATATCAATTTAAAAAACTTGTCAAGATAAAAAAAAATAGCAATGAAAAATGAAGGATGAAATCACAAAATAAAATTAAAAATAATCTCAAATAAAATAAATAGTAATAAAAAATAATAATCAAATCTAATAGATTAAAAATTTAAAAGGGTATGAAATTAAAAATAAATTTTCATTCTATAAAACAATTTTAAAAAATTAAAAAAATATATATCAAATATAAAAAAAAAAAATTGAAGGGTTATTGTAAAATTCTAGAAGGTGGGGTGTGGAATTCAAGGAGAGGGAGAGAAAAAAAAGTTATCTGACGCCAAACGGAAGAGAATTACTCCTCACATGCCAACCAAGTTGTTAGGCCATGTCGAGGCGAATAAAAAAAACAGCAATGAAGGTCTTTTTTGGGCCCTCTAAACCCTTGCACGTGCTGTTTAAATAAGGCGGGACAACTTACTCGCTTGCATGTACTATAGATGCAACAATCATTTTTTTATGTATATTTATTAAAATACTAAATTGCCTATAAAACTACGTTATTATCACACAAAAAAAGGGTATTAATAAGCCCTTGAAGGCAAAGCAAGGAATTTCTTATTTTAAAGGCCATAAGTAATTTTATTGTGCCGTCAAAAATGAAATTTCAAAAAAACTTCTAGACCCAATCTTTTTTTTCTCTTTTAAGGGCAACTATGTAATTACACCATAAAAAATGAAAAATACCTAATTACCCCTTATCAACTCTATAATGATCATTGGCCCTCATAAAAAAATCCTATTATCTTTAATAGATATTTTATTTTTTTCAGAATGAAAAATAGTAAATTCATTGTTCCAATCATAGTGAATCAAGATATATTTACTGTACTTTTCCCATGGACTTTAATTTTTTTTCAATACAATTGATATATAGTTATCCTCTATTATTCTAAAATAGAATTAGACAAAAGTATTCTAATCATACTAAAACTGTCTTTGTAATATTGATTTGTGTTTTTATAAAGATGCCTCAATAAATTCAATTTAGATAATTGAGATTTTATTATTTGATCCATTAAATAAAAGAAATTCCTCTGTCCGAACAAGCTAATTTTACATTAATTTTATCTTCCTTAACGAAAAGACACCTATCAAATTTTAATTCCAAAAAAAATTCACAAAAAAATTATAAATAAATTTGTCGTTTTGATTTATAAATAGTTTGAATTTTTTAATTCAAGATGGAAAATCTTTTGATTTTATTTTGAAAAGCTAAAACCAACATATTCAAAAACTTTGGTCAATTTTTTATTCCTTATGATGAATTTGTTGTCATTTCTTCACAATTTTTAATTTTTTAAGCTAACTTTTTATTTGTTCATGCTAGATTTGTTTTTCAACTTTTTTATACATTTTAATTTTTCTGTTTAATATTTTATTTTATTTTCAAAATATAAAGAAAAACCTAAGAATAGAAAGAAGTTTTATATAAAGATTAGAAATGCTTGATCACATCAGTTCAAAATATCATAAAAAAATAAAAATAAAAAAAACATGCATATGAAAAAAATACACATTTACTATCATGCTTGTTCATCAATGAAACAATACAGGGCAGATTTGAGAATAAGAATAAGTAGATAGATGATTTACCTATTCCGGACGTCCCAGCCAGATAGATTGGCCACCGTAGAGAGACAATCTTTCCAGTTCCGGACCTTCTCCAAGTTTTCCTTGAAATTTTGTTCATGCTCACCGAAGGCTTCCTCATATTTCCGTTTCCGCTCGGTTACCTCTGAGGGATCCACATCGTAAAAAACTGGCAGAACAGTTTGCCCCATCTCTTTCATGCACTGAACAATCTTGACAAGTTCATCCAAGCACCATGGTGAAGAAGCGTAATCTCTTGAAAATATAATGACTGAAAACCTTGATTCTTCGATGGCCTTCCAGAGAGCAGGTTCGATGGTCTTTCCTCTCTCGAGCTCCCTATCATCCATGTACACATCGATGCCTCTCTGTGCCAGATTAGAATATAGATGACTAGTAAAGTTGTTCCGGGTGTCTTTGCCTCTAAAACTAAGGAACACATCATGCATATATAGTGGAGGAGGAGAAGATGAAGATGAGGTTATTCCTTGCACGCTGGTGGAAGCCATGAAAATCCCTATACCGATCCCTTCTGGCCTCAACTAGCTCGCTTGGTTCAGCAATTGCTTTCCACGCGTGTAAGGCCTGCTCCTGTGGTCAAACATGAAACAGAAGGTAAGATCAAGAAATTTGGCAATTAAATCTACCAATTACTAATTTCAAGCTGGAACATGTACATCTCTACTTAGAAATCAGAAAACACCAAATTTCTACGAGTATTTCACGAATCTAGACGAAACAAACCGTGTGGTAAGTGTTGGCTAAAGAGGCACAAGATCCAGCCAAGCCCAATAATTTTTCTTCTTCTGGTATCTTAGTAACCAACTTCCAAAGCCCTTTTCTTTCTTTTTATTCCAATGACTTCGAATTTTTTTCCGGTTTCTTGAGGTCAAGAACTCGTACTGGTAAGTTTCCTGGATTTTCTTACGGATCTTCCTGTCAAGAGCAGGGCCACACAATTGAGTGATTCATATTTTTTAATGAATTATCAAGTCCATATTATTTAACATAAATATTTTTGCATTCCAAGAACTTTCCAACAAAATTTTAAAACTGACCGTGAAAAAAACACCATAAACCGTGCATTAATATGTGCATGCAAAAGTTCTAAGGTGAATCACAAAAATCCTACGAAGTACTGTAAAATTGTAAAAATTATTTAAAAATTGGGCGATTTTATAGGAACATATTCTAATACATATAACGCCCTTAATTATTGTCTAGATAAAAATAGTTAAAATGAAAATAATAAGAATTTATAGAAATATTTTTAAGAAAATAAACTCAAAAACAAAATTAAATTAAATAATCATGTTTATTTCTCTAATCTTTTAAGTTTTTCCTATGACTATCTTTTTCAAAAAGTAAATAAGGACATTTTAGATACAATAAAAAGTTTCTATGATATTTTTTTTAAAAGAAGAAATTACTTGATCATTGTGTAGTTTAGTTATTTTATCTTTATTTTTTCAGAAATTATAGTTTATTATTATCTTTGTAAATTATTATTATTTTAAAAAATATCAACAAAAAACATCTAATAATTTACAAAATTATTATTATTTTCAAACTAATAATTATAAAGGTCTTATATTAAATATTATAAATTTTACATTGATATTTTTTTAAAAAAAAACTGAGCCACCACCCTCTTAACCGAGTCTAATTATCTAAAACTCAAAGGTCATGTTTTCAAAATAGCTTTAAGTATGCTATAAAGAACATTCATCCCTCATCATCGTGAGGCAAACTATAACTCCATTCTTAAATACAATTAATGAAAATTATGGGTAGACTTTTTGATAGAGTTGAAAGCCCTACAAGGATAAACAATAAGCACATAAAGATAAAGAATTAGCCAAAAAAAGATTAAAACACGAAGAACCCTAAGATCTTATTTTTATTTTTGAAATAATGAATTGATAACTTGTCTCTCTGGATATTTACAAGTCTTTATATAGACATGAAATTAACCTTAACATAGTAAGAAAAATTATTATCCTAAAACCAAACGGAAAGATAAAAATAACATAGAATCCAAAATAAATCAAGGAAAAATAATAAAATTGAATCAAACAATATCATTGAGGCATGACCACAAGTTAAGCAACTTATAAAACTAAGCCTTAGGAATATTCTACAGAAATTTTAGTCCAATTCAAAAGTGAGATAAAAAATTATGATCTTTTATTATTTTTTTGCTGGTTTGGTGTGATTCATTAAATGTTCTCCTAGATCTAGCCATATTTCACTAGTTCATTAAAGCATTTATTAGACTATTTATAAATTCTGTTTGTGATAATTCTCTATTTAGCTATGGAAAATCTTCATATATGCTCAAAACCCTCAATTTCTATTACACCACATCACTTTTTCTATAATTCATCAATGTTAGGGGAGTGCAAAAAAATCGAAAAACTGATTAAACCAAGAAAACAAAAAAAAAATAACTGAAAAAACCGAACCATAAAAAAACCTATTAGAATCTTTTTTAAAATTTTCAGGTCGGTTCGGTTTTGGTTTAATAAGCCTGAAATAAAAAAAACCAAACCAAACCAGTTTAGTTAAAAACAAATGCTATAAAAGCACTTTGTAATTTTCAACCCTAGCATCTCTTTACTTCCTACCCCTCAACTCTCGCAAGCCGCCCCAAGCCTTCACAAATCTCAGAACTCTCATATCTCAATCTCTCACACTCTCAGCCTGATAAAAAATAATTTTCTCATCACTGTACAAAACTTCACAGATCTAGTCGTCTAACAAGTTTTCAATCTTCATCTTACAGATTGATAGATCTTCAACAAGGCTTGGAGAAGTGTTGGGCTCCTCGTAGATAAGCCTTTGTTGATTATGGACCAATCGCTTAACGTTCATCTTTTCTCTAAAAACAGTTCAATCAGATGCTCTAATATTTGCAAGCTGTTGTTGCTTCTTCTTCTTTCACTCTTGGTGCCAAATACTATTTGCTTTTAAAACTCTATTTTTGTTGTTAATAAGAGTGACAAGACATTAAGCATTCTAAACCATTCTATAAAAGATTATGCAATCCTTGTAATGAAATATCACATGACATTAAGCCCAAAACACAATACAGGTTTTTGCTGGTTTTTTTTAAAAATAATCGAACCAAATCGAACCGGAACCTGTTAGTTTGAATTGGTTTTAGTTGTTTTTTAATAAAAAAATTGATTTAATTGCTTTTTATAGATAAAAACCAAATCAAACAAAAAATAATGACCCTTAATTAATGTTGCGTCAAATGCCGAGTTAGATGGCATCACCTCCTAATGGAACATAGTTCAATTTTTTCTTTAAATAATAAATGTAGACCTATATTATGTTTTTGTTTCATTTTCAAATAAAATATTCCTTTGTACACCAATCAAAAACATGGGATTTGGTTTCATTCCTTCATTCAATTAAGCAATTAATACAAAACAATCCTAATATTTAGTTTGGTGTGCTAAAATAAGCCATATTAGTTTCTTAGAACCCTTTCTAGATCACATTCAATCTTGTCAGGGAACCCGTGCTACTTTATGGATACAATTCCAAGAAAAATTGAATGATTCTAGGGCCATCTCTAAACGAAGAGCCAAAAAAAAAACAAAAAAACAAAAAAGGACAAAAAAAAATAAAAAAGCTTTCATCCTTCATTTTTATAGCTGTTTCTATGTTAGAGAGTTATTTTTATATATCGGTCAAAAGAGCCTAAAGTTTGTTTAATAAATCTTTATGTAAAAGAGGAGTTTTAATTGGAGTTTTATTAGTTAGTTATAATTAAATAATAGTTGTATCAATATCAAATATATTAAAATATAATTAGCCTTTTTAAATGGTTTTTTTTATTGGAGTGCATACACTAAAAAAATATTATATTTATACTATTTAAAAAGTTATATTATCAATTTGATTCTTCTATTTTTCCCTTGTAGATGCTCTTAGATCTAGAGTTTTAACATTGTAAACTTCAAGGGTAAGGGAAGAATGATAGGTAATGAAAATATGAGTTGAATGTGTTACTTAGAAAGGGCTCTCGTGGGCTAGTCTAGGCAATGTCCTTAGATCTCCCTGATGGTGAAAGGGGAAAGTAGGCATCTATGGGAAGCAGCCTGGATAGAGAGAATTATATATTATCCCTTGGAGTCCTTAATTAGAAATATTTCCTGAGACGAATCTCGGAAAAAATAGATTGAGAGTTTAATGAGTTTGTCTGGAGTGTAATGAAAATGGTTTTGCCATTCAAATATGTTGAAAAAAGTGGAATGGAACCTATAAATTTTGTTTTAATTCGATTTGATTTATGATTTTTAAACTACTTAACGTTGAATATGTTTTAATTCTAAGGTGTTTTCAAGATATTTTAAAAGAAATACACCAAAATTAATTAATATAACAAATTTATACAAGAGAAACATAGAGATCAATTGAAGAAACTAATAAAAAGATAAATCATAAATAAATATAGACCTGTAATATAGCATGGGTCCGTGCCTAGTGTATGTTTCCAAAACTCAAAGGTCATGTTTTCTAAATTGCTTTAAGTATGCTATAAAAAACATTCATCCCACATCATCACATGAGCCAAACTATAACTCCATTCTTAAATACAATTAATGAAAGTTATGGCTAAAAGTTATGGGGAGATAAATATTGCCGGCATTGATTTTAGTCATTAAAACGATAGATCTTTCTGGTAAATGTCATTTGATGAGAAGAATTCAATTTATGTATTTTTTCTACCTTGAACATGACTAAACAAATATATCTAAAATCCAGGAAAAGTTTTTGTTTCGGGTTGATTTCAAGTTTTGAGATAGTTTTTTGAGGCCATGAATGAATTTATTAAGGTGCATACATAGGGAGTTTTCTAGGAGTTTCAGATAAAAAAAATGGATTGAAAAATAATTTTTTGGGTAAAAAACCCTTCAGATATGAATTTCCAATCACTATCGTGATTAGAATCTAGGCAAAGTCCTAAAAAAACTCATCTGAGTTTGGGAAGATTTTTTGTTTCATGTTAATTTTAGGTTTTAGGATGATTTTTTTGGGTCATTGATGGATTTATTAAGATGCCTAGAGTGTTTTTCAGGTGTTTTAAATAAAAAATAGTTTTAAAAATAGGTTTTTGGATAAAAAACCTTTTAGCCCAAATTTTCTAAACATCACAGTGCCCGGAATCTGGGCAAAGTCAGACGATATGTCGTCTAACTTTTTTTTTTCAAAAAACATTGGGGCGGATGATATGTACCCCATTTACATTTTTATTTAAAAAGGGCTCACTAGCCTTTCAAATGGGTCAAGTCTAGCGGCACGGCACCATGCCTTTTTCTTTTTTTCTTCTTTTTTATGGTTTTTAAAAAAAATTTATATGTATTTTTTAAAATACTTTTTTTATTTATTTTTTATTTATTACTTCGTCTTTTTTAAATGATGCATAGTTGTTTTTTTTTAAAAAAATATTTTATATATATTTAATTATTAATTGTTTTTTTAATTCATCTATAATTTTTTTATGCTTTATGTATCTGCGGCTTTCTCATATTGCCCTTTCTGCTCGGCTACCTCTAGGGATCCAACTGGCAGAACAGTGTGCCCCATCTCTTTCATGCACTGAACAATCTTGACAAGTTCATCCAAGAACCATGGTGAAGACGCGTAATCTCTTGAAAATATAATGACAGAAAACCTTGTTTCTTCGATGGCCTTGCAGAGAGCAGGTTCGATGGTCTTTCCTCTCTCGAGCTCCCTATCATCCATGTATACATTGATGCCTCTCTGAGCCAGATTAGAATCAAGTAGTTCCGGGTGTCTTTGCCTCTAAAACTAAGGAGCACATCTTACATAAAAAGTGGAGGAGGAGAAGATGAAGATGAGGTTATTCCTTGCACGCTGGTGGAAGCCATGAAAATCCCTATAGCAATAAATTAGTACCGATCCTTTCTAGCCTCAACTAGCTCGCTTGGTTCAGCAATTGCTTTCCACGCTATTTTGTATAAGGCCTGCTCCAGTGGTCAAACATGAAACAGGAGGTAAGATCAAGAAATTCGGCAATTAAATCTACCAATTAGCAATTTCAAGCTGGGACAAGTACAAGTTTACTTAGAAATCAGTAAACACCAAATTTCTACGAGTATTTCACGAATCTAGACGAAACAAACCGTGTGGTAAGTGTTGGCTAAAGAGGCACAAGATCCAGCCAAGCCCAATAATTTTTCTTCTTCTGGTATCTTAGTAACCAACTTCCAAAGCCCTTTTCTTTCTTTTTATTCCAATGACTTCGAAATTTTTCCGGTTACTTTAAGAGTTTCAGATACCTTCCGGGTGCTAATACCTTCCCTTTACACAACCAGTCCCCGTACCCGATCTCTAAGACCAGTTAGGGTTCCTAGTGACCAGAATATTAGGTGGCGACTCCCATTCCAATTTTCCATGGATAAAATAAAAGAATTTATTATCTCCTTATATTTGCCAGATAGATACACTTACACCTTGAGAGTGGAAAGATCGTCGCGACGCCACACACACGTGCGACAACTGTAACTAGTAAAACACTGTAGGTTCTGTCTTTGGTTTGTTGGAGAGTAAGGTTGTTTTTGAAGGCTGTTTTGATCTTTTTAACAGGGATAAAAAAGAGAGGTGATGATGATTTTTTACCCAAGAAAAAGAAGGAGGGGAGGAAAGACGAGCTTGGATTCAATTGCTATTGCGTGTTATTCCCAGTTTCTTATTGGTCAGGGCTTGCGCACTTTGATTTACAGTTGGTTAGAAAAAAAAAAGTTCATCTCTATGGCATGCAGGGCGTTGTTTGTAATGCTTCCTGTTTTTTGTTTTTTTTTTTTTATTATTTTATTTTATCAGGATCATCAATTTCCAACTGATTTGGATGAACACACTATGTATATATGGATTGTGTTGCTCTTGCTATTTTAGTTAATGAAAGCAAATACAGACCCCTGATAACGTGCTAACGTGCTTTGCTGAATCAGCTTTTTTTTTTTTTCCTGTGAAGATATGCTTTACGAGAAAGTCCAAAAAAATTCATCTAGAAATAGTTTTTTAGGTTGGATAATTTGTTAATTAACTAGTCTTATCAATCTTATTTATTATCTCTAATGTGATTGATAACTTATACTTGATGTTAGGTAAATATTGGTAGCTTGTGATTAGTATTTGCAAAAGATCTTTTTTGGTAAAAATAGAGACTCTCCAATGTTTAAATAAATATCTTTTTTTTAAAAAAAATACAAAAATATTCTAAAGAGAAATGTTTTAAAAATATATAAACAATAGAAAATAAAGATTGTGAACCTCTGTTTTAAAAATATCATTGTGTATTTATAATTCATAAGTTTTTTTTATTTATTAAAAGACCTTGATAACATGTAATGAGGCATAGATATCTCAATTATATATTTAGCTCTCCATCTCAATTTACACATCATTTTTAATTTTTTTTACCATCAACGTTATTCATGGTGTGCTTGCATGCTTTGTTTTGAGTTTTGATTATGATTGATGAATTATTTGCTTTAATGAGATCTAACTGCTCTCCATGCACCCGAGCTATATTGGGGGTATGATTCCTACTATGTTTTCTAAGCGACGCTTCGATCGATAACCGGTTAAAAAACTAAGAAATCATACAATTCAAAAAAACTTTTAAAGTTTCGATCTACTTTTGTCTGATAAGATGAAAGGTGTAAAACCACAATGAAACTACTCTTGGCAGGTGAATCCCATTATCACTAAGATTAATTTTTTTTTGTTATCGAATTGTGACCAACCTATCTCTTTCTCTCTCCTCACCTAATATTAAGTGACTTTCTTTTTTCTCTCTCAAACTCATGAATTGAAACCTAAGAAATTCAAACATCTCTCATTAAATTTAAATTGATCTCAAATCAAGTTTCAAAATCTGATAAAAACCTTCGACAACCAAGAACATGCCAATAAAAGAGACTACTAATAAAAAAAAAACCAACAAACAACATACTAATTAAGGATGAAATCAATAACAAAAGGTACGAGGATAAAGAAAAGAATCACTATTAAGAATTTTGTTAGACTAATATGATTGAAAGGACACTTTAATGTATGAACTGCTAGCTATTGGTTAGTGCAATAAGTGTTTCTAAAGTGATTGTAATTTTGTTTTTATTATTAACCAACCATCAGCGGCATCACCCTCTTTGGGATCTTGATTTTCATCGGACTAGCACACAACACATCAAGTTGGCTGGAAAGGACTGCCAAGGTACTGTGATTCTGAATAATTATTTTGCTATGCATCAAATAATTGTGGCTGCAGCTGATAATCCATCTGGTTTGACGTCAAATCATAATTCACAAAAGAAAAAAAAAGGCCATCTCAGTGGAACAACATAAAAAAGCAAAAGAATTTTTTTTCAAAAGTGAATGAATGATCAATGTTTATTTTTCTTTTCAAAAGCTTCGAAAAATCTATAGAATAATAAATAATAATGGGAATATAATAATAATGACTAGTCTATGACTTCATCTGGTTCAATCTGTTTTAGAATTTAAAAACTGAAATTAGTTTATTTAGTTTTTTTTTCACACAAAAGAACAAAAAAGGTCTTCTCAGTGGGACAACATAAAAAAGCAAAAGAAAAATTTGGTCAAAAGTGCATAAATGAATGATAAATGTTAATATTTCTTTTCAAAAGCTTCAAAAGAAATATTCGAAAAGATACTCACATCACTGTGGTCTACCAAATCAGCAAGACAGCCTCCATTACTCCATATTCTATGAACAACACTAAGTACCCTCTTATTTACCCTCCATTTGGTATTCCCTAGTGTATCCAGGGCCTGGAAAATTAAGTCAAACAAAAGAGAATCCTTGTTAAACCAGAAGCTAAGCTGGTCAAATCTACACATGTGATAGCATGTGAAGGTATACAAAATTATCAGTATGAGATTTTGTTCAAAGAACATCACATATTAGTACCAAAAGATGATTTAGTTCAAACAATAAAATATGCATCAGTAACCATGCAATGCATCTAATATGTACAGACCTCGAAAACTGCTTGTAGCTGCTTCCTAGGTGCCCTCTTAACGGCTTCACGTTGCTGTTTAGCACCATGTATCCGCATGACAAAGGATGGTAAGAACAAGTGAGCTCCTTTATCATAACTGCAAAGGGCATTGAGTTTATGCTCGACACGAGTAAGAGAGCTATGACACAATTATCTAACAAGAGCATAGAACACATCAAAAAGCTACTTAAATGCCAGGTCCTGATTTGTTACTAGAAGCAATAGTGGTGTTAAGAGTTGCTACAACTACATGGGAACCAGAATCCAACCACAAACTCATTAAATTCCAGATTAAAGTAGCATATGTAAGGAACATGTATGAAGAATTTGTATCTTCCAAATTTGTATACAAGGATCTAAAATTAATTTTAGTGGGGACTATGCTAATGTGCCTCCTGCAACTTGCATGATGATTGAGTGAAAGAGCCAAGACCCCCTATAAACTTGCTAGTAAACAAAGTGCTCTTTCCCCAAAACCAATTCATGAAATGGTTTTCGTCTGATGCTCAATCTGATCAAATTAAGATATTCAGAGTGCAATCACTGGTTTAAATCTTTTCTTTTTGTAGATAGAAAGTGTGTCCAGGAATCCCAGTCCTAATGGGCAATTTACTACCAGAAGCACCAGGGAGCTTATCAGATTTAAAGGCAAATAGGTTGAATGGCAGAAGCTGCGATAGAGGCCTCTTCATATTCCCAAGTATGTGTAGTTTTTCCAATGAGGATTGTGATCGCCTATTCATGAAAAACTTAACCAAAGTCCATGAAAAACATATCCTAACTAACTTGCGAAACAATAAGGTTCAAAAATCTCAGTTTGACTGCAAAGATCCGTCCGTGCCATTTCACCCATGTAATCATCTGTTGTCTCCTTGCACTTCTGGCACATTTGAAATTTAAAATAAATACCTATCTATGAATCATCACCTAAAGAAACCAAACTACTTCAATCAAGTTCTCTATGTACTATCCTAATCCTAAATTAACTAGGTGTCTGACTTCACATGAAAACAACAATTCGAAACTCTAATCTTTTCTTCCGCTAAAATAATCCACCACAGCATCCTTGAAGAAAACCTAACACCTTTTCTTTCTCTATATTTTATCTCTAACTGCCAATCATTCTTTTCCATGAAGTATACCTCTCCCTTTAACATAAAAAACAATATAAAAAAGAATTCCATAGCAATCTCTAAACTCTCCTGCCTGTGGCAATAATGTTAATTTTCCCATATTAATTTTCCCGTATTAGACATGTTTAAAGACACTGTTCTCTGTTTTGTTGAGAATCCTAGACAAAACCTTCCATCTCATATCTCACATTCACCATGTTTTCAATAAACACCTGCAGGACAATTAGTTTCCCTTCCAATGCAGGTTACAGAAATGGAGAGGCAGAGCCTTGAAACATGCTGAAATATTAATTTCAATTAATTGAAATTGGATTGGAATTCCAGCCTTTATAATCAGATATTCATCCCTTCATCTATTATACCATTTTAAGCATTTAACTTGACATGAAAATTGAAAACAGCTCCAGGCATCAAGCAGAAGTAACCAAAACACTATGTTAATATTTCTGAACTTGGAATATATCCAACTAAAAAATATAAAATTAAAACAAGACAATCGTGGAAAAACTGTAAATATAAAACAAGTTAACATACCCTCTCCATGTAAGTGGTGGCACCAACATTGGCATATAAGGAATCACCTCCTGCCTAGCCTGTTTGGAGAAACAACATTTTTATGACTTCTTGTGCAAGAAAAAAGAATGAAAGACAAACTGCTGCAACTTAAGAGGCACCATGGAAATTGCCTGCAAATCTTATCTGTTTCAGCTCTAAAATCTAGAAACTAACCTATCTGCTTTGAAAGTATATGGCACCCCGACACAAGTTCATGTCATAAAGGATGATAAAATATGAAAACTAGATATCACTAGAAGAACAAAATTTGACAGGGTTACTCACAGTTTTCTCTAGGCCTTTGAGGACTAGTGGGTCACATTTAATAACACCATATTTTGTTTGTAACAGCAACTCAATTAGACGGCTTCCAAGCTGCAAAGTGCAAGGACAGAAATCAAATTCGTACACGATACATTTGTTCAAGAAAATTAGCCTTTATCAATGATTACAAGCACACAAACCTTAGCCCTAGCAGCATTCCATGGTTTTGAATCATCCTTCCCCTTCACAATCTTGCTCACAGCTGGCAGCTTTCGTTTTTTAATCAAATCAGTAACCTTTTTTCTTAGGTTTTCTTGTTCCTTCATGACAGCAGGGGATTCACCTTCTACACCATTCTTGCTATCATTAGCCTTTTCCTTTTTCTTCCTTGTTTTCTCCAAGATATTGTGTACACAGAAACTGTTACAGATTCAGTCCTCAGTTCAAAGAAAGAGAACAAGACTGAAGAGTTAGGAGGTCCAAAAAATGGATTAAGAATGGTACACCTAAATATCTCTTCATTGTATATTTCTTTTTCTTAAAAACAAAAAGGAAAAGAAAAGAGGAAGCAACTCCCATAGTCAGAAGAGACAGTAGAGCAAAGTGTCACACGTGCCTTTAAAGTCTAAACTAAGAGAAAAACTTAAACAACTTACAAAACAAAGGCACAAACAAGAACACAAATAATTGAAATGATAAAGATAATTGCTGTCCCCAACAGGGAAATGCAAAAGTATAAATCCATAGTGAAACAATGTCGAAACATGAGATGAGCTCTGACAAAGGAAAGTTGAAATGTCACCCTTATGAGTCCACCATGTCCATGCTTTGAAGAAATTTTAGCTCAAAAAAGAAAGGCGTAATAGAATATTCAGCCTAATAAGGCCCGTGATATGAAAAGTTTAATACATAATGACAAAATTGTAAGAACTTGGTATCTAAAGGATCTTACACTACATTGTTTTTCCTACCTACATTTAGTGTCCTCCCTGGAACTAGGAACAGCAGAAGAACTTGGACTGAGAGTAAAAACTACAGATATATAAGAAAGAAATCTAGAAAAACCCCATTCAACATTCGACAAAACTTGGAACGTAACTTCAAAATCTAATTTTCCAGGCGCTACTAGCTCCATAGCTGATTTTCATCTCATAATTGTACATAGTAACTTTCATCTTTCTTCATAGTTCATCACCTCAGATGAAGGTTGTCTAAAAGTAAATTTAAGAAACTTTATGTTTTCCCTTATCTTTCAATATTTTTATTCGGGCACTCATTATCCTCTGTCTACAAATCAAACCGCAAGTAAAAATAAGCAAATAAAACATTAAAAATTACTTACCTCCTGCTCAATTGCATCACCAATCATACAAGCAGCAGTCACAACTCGTGCACATCCATGTTCCCCACCTGTCATTACCATTGCTGCGAGTTGATGCATTGCAATAACAGACATCTTGTCAGCTGGCAACAGATCAAAATACGGAGCATAACCCTGCCAACTCTCCCCCGTTCTAATCAACTCCTGCTCTTTCGCAATTGCATCTGTAAACGGCTCAAACCAACCAAGGAACAAACTCTTCATATATGGCAAATTAGGAGCCAACTTATGCTCACACATATCCTTCAAAAGCTCCTTATATTCTTTCGTTGCCAGTTCCCATGCTTCCGCCTCAATCTTCACCTGCCATCTCCTTAAGACCCTATGCTTCCTTGACCCTATTCCAGGGTTAGCATGTAGCCTCCTCCTCCTAAAGTGCTCCTCTTTCTCCTCTTCTTTCCTCATTTCTGGCTGCAATTCTCGCACTTCATCGGCACCTGACACATTATCTTCAACATCTGTTGATGACAACGCCTCAGCTACACTCACATACCCTCGTGGGAAAAATCCACCACACCGATTCCCATTAGTACTATCACTATTTCTCAAAAAAAAACAAAACTGGGGTTTCCCATAAAATCTTCATGGGTTGATATTTCGCCAATTGCTCGAAAACCCAGTCGTGGACTTGTGCTATTAAGCGAATGGAACTTGAGTTTCTCAAAAAAGATGGGTTCTTTTGAGGCTCCTAAAAAGCTGTAAGTTCTTGGAAATGAAGGGAAAATGAGGGACTTTGATTGGGATTTCAAAGTGGCTTGTTTTGCGACGTTTCTCCACATAACCGTGGATGGTTTAAGATAGAATTGTGGGTTTCTTATCAAAAGTAATCAAAGGATCAAAATTTTTGGTAGAAAATATACGGGAGTTGGCACTCTAATTAAAGGAAATGAGAAAAAAAAAAGAAAAAGAAATGGAATTGAAGTGATTGAATTTGAGAGATGAATTAAAATGCGCGGGTAATGCAATTTGAGAAAGGAAATGAGTTCTTAGAGAGGGTATGATAGTGGCATTAGCATACCGGCCGCCTTATACCCTGCATAAACCTTCTTTGGGTTTTTTGGCTAAATCGTCTTGTTTGTTTCTCTCTTTTCACTACTTGTGTTGCCATGAATCTAGGACTAGAGGGGGCATTTGTATAATCTCAAAAGTTTCCAAGGGCTTGGGGTTATAAATTGCAAGTCCTGGGTGGATTCTTAAGATAAAGTTGGGCCAATTTGAAATAACAAAGAAAAAGAATTTTGGCATATAATTTTATTAATCTTTATTGTTTGTAATTTGCAGAGCATAATTAGGAATGTAGAATTAAATTTTATTATTTTTGTCTCAAACCAGTTACTAACGAAGCAAGATTTATGTCAATTCAAGAATAACTCCAAGATGTTCGCGAAAGATATAACCTAAAATTACTACCAGCAAACTTTAATTTCCAATATTTCAGGGTTTTGACAGCAGCTAGCGAACTTGGGGCATGAAATGTTGCATTGCACATCGAAGGTGGTTTTCTGTTTTTGAGAAGAAAGAACAAACACTTTTAACATAAAAGTAACCAATTAAAGATGCCGCCTTTCCTAATGATTTGATCTAATAGGTTGTCGGGTAGATTGTTTGTTTGTATTTGCATTTTAAAAAAATTAAGTTTATTATTTTAATTTTTTATTTTAAATTAAGTTTTTTATATATATTATTTTAATGTACTGATATCAAAAATAATTTTTTAATAATAATACAAATATTATTTCAATATATTTTAAAATAAAAAATATAATTTTAAAAATAATTGTTATAATAATAATATTACCACAATAATAAATAGGCTCTTAAGAGTTATGAGAATTGTTTAGAATGATTAGAATGAATGCATACAGCTCGGTCGTATATAAGATCAATTTTCATGTATTTTGAATGTAAAATGCATGTTGTTGGTATTGAAAAATAATATAAATCATATCTTGAAACATCACTTGATAGTTTAAGTTACTGAGTTAAACTGGTTTTTTGCTATTATATCAGAGCCTTGATGACTAAACGGTTACGAGTTCAAATCTCATCATCCTCATTTATTTAATAAAAATTAAACACAAGGTAATGTGATCTTATACAAATTCAAATTCAAAATGCTTCCACTTGAGAGGAGTGTTAGAGAATAATATAAATCATATCTTGAGACCTCCCCTAACAATTTAAGTTATTGGATTGAATTGATTCTTTGACGGTTAGGAGAAATTAATTTTAAAACGTAGTTATTGTATTTAAATTTTAATCAAAAATTAAATTAATGAGTTAAGATTTTGTTGAAAAATATTTTTTTGCATGAATATTAATTATAACATGAAATATTAAAATACTTAAAATTAATGATAGATAAATAAAAAATTAATTTCAAAGAATTCTGAATGAAATTGATGGAAAAAAAAAATTCATGTTGATAAGAAATTATTGGTTTTATCTTTTAGAAATATATGTTGTTTTTAACTTAAATCTAACACAGACACCAAAACTAGAGTTAAAAAAATAGGCAGACTAGCGATTCCAAAATAATGGTTGAAATTTTCCAGAGCACAAAACCATAAAAGTTTTAATATGGAAACAATCCTTCCATCCGCAAACATGGGATTATCCTAAATTTAAGAAGAAAATCCATACATAGTAAAATGTGAATCTAATTACCTCAAACCAAAACCATGAGCAAAAACTGACGAAGATCTTCAAGCTAAAGCAAGTTAATTCCTGACCAAAACCAAGGGAGCTGCTGCTGCTGGAGCTGCTGCTGCTGGAGCAGCTGCTGGTGCTGCTGCTGCTGGAGCTGGAGCAGCTGCTGCTGCTGCCGGAGCACCTCCTGCTGCTGGAGCACCTGCTGCTGGAGCAGCCTGATGAGCTGCTGCTGATCGAGCAGCTGCTCAGCGAGCTGCTGCTGCTGCCGCTGCTGATCAAGCTGCTCATCGAGCTGCTTGATCAGCAGCTGCTCATCGAGCTGCTGCCGCTGCCTCTGCTGCCGATCGAGCAGCTGCTGCTGATCGAGCAGCTGCTGATCGAGCAGCTGCTGCTGATCGAGCTGCTGCTGATCGAGCTGCTCGATCTGCACCTGCTGGTGCAGCTGCCCGATCCGCCTGATCCGCCCGACCGGCACCCGCTGGTGCTGCTGCCAGATCCGCACCCGCTGGTGCAGCTGCTTCTGCCACCCCTGCTGGAACTGCTGCCACCACTGGAGCTTCTGCTGCCGCTGCTGGAGCACCTGTGGCTGCTGGAGCACCTGCTGCCGCACCAGCTGGAGCACCTGCAGCTGCTCATCAAGCCGCTGCTGGAGCACCTGCACATCGAGCTGCTGCCGCCAGCACAGCTGGAGCACCTGCTCCTTATCAAGCATCAGCTTATGATTGAGCTGCTCGAGCAGCTGCTCCGGCTCCTCGAACAGCTGCTGCAGCTCAGGTATAAAGAAACTGTACATGGAATCGATGTTACATATTTTTTTGGGTGTTAAAAAAAAATTTTAATAAAAAATTTATAGATAGATTTTTTCAACATGTTTTTGTATTTAAAAAATTCTAAGTGAAAAAAAAAATTATGCATAAATATAATCAAATAAATAAAAAATTATGTGTGTTAATAAGTAAAAAAAAAAAAAACAACTATAAACTATAACTAACAATAAAAGTGAAAAAATCGAGAAACAAGTATAGATTAAGATATTTAATTTCAAAAGACCAGATATTTACGCGATTGTATTTACTAAATTTATTAATTAAAACAAGTTTTTTATTCAATCAAACGATAATAAAAATAGATATACACATTAAATTGATTGAATAAAATAAAATAAAAAAATGATATGCAAGACTGCACATATTATAAATATTATTTGAAAATAAAAATTTTTATTTTCAAGAATAAAGTTCATATCATATGTACAAAAGATTAAAAAAATTATAAATGAATCAGAAAAACTTTCTCAAAAATTAAATACATAGCTAAAAAAATAACAATCATTTCAAAAAGGATCTCTAAACAACATAAAAAAGGAGAAGGGATGTTAATCTAAATATAAATTAAAAAAAACATATAAAAGGAAAAAAAGAAGAAGAAGGAAAGGCCAGGCGTTGTTGGGACTAATAAATCAAGCCAGTCCAATTGCCGCATTTTGTTAGGGCCCACGTCCACTAACCTTTTTTTTTGTTGAAAGATTTGTGAAAAAAAAATAAGATGACGCTCTTAATTTTACAGACCAGATATTTGTTTCTCTTACAAAAAAGTTGTGCATGCATGTTTTTTCGATGCAATTTTATACATAAAAAAATTTAATCTGTAAATTAAAAAGCTCGTACATACATGTAATCAAATAAATTGATAACTATGTGAATTAATAACAATAAAAATATATTAACGATAACTAAAAATAAAATTAAAAAATTCAAATGTGTTAATAAACAAAACATTTACCCAGTTATATTTTTTAAATTTATTTATTAAAATTAATCTTTTTATCCAATCAAATGATATTAAAAAAACACACATATTAAATTGATTAAATAAAATAAAAGTAGAAAAAAATATTATGCAAGGTTTGTTGTACATATTATGTTATCTGAAAATAAATATTTTTTATTTTTTAAAATAAATTTCTTTTTGTCTTTATACAAAAAGATAAAAAAAATTGTTGATGAATCATATTAAGTTTTTTAAAAAATTAAATACGAACAACACCATAAAAAACAATATCTATCCAAAAATAAATAAATAAACAAAAAAAATCACAGATGAGAAATATTAATTGAAACATAAATTTAAAAAATATTTTAAAAAATATATAAAAAAAAATATCAGTAAAAAAAAGCAATATAAAAAAAAAAACATTGTTATGTTGTTGTGGCTTAACTCGTTAAATCCGTGACCCATAGCATGAACTCAATCGGGTTTAATATTGTTTTCCCTTTAAATTCGTATTCAACCATCAACAAAAAAAAAACTAAACATGTGATCTAGACCATGAACTCAACCAGACTCTATATTGTTTTTTCTTAAATTTATATTCAACTTTTAAAAACAAATATATACAACACCATAAAAAAAACAATTTATATTAAAAAAAGGTTAAATAAACAAAGCAAATCACAGATAAGTGATATTAATTAAAACATAAATTGAAAATTATCTAAAAAAAGGATATATATAAAAAAATATCAGTAAAAAGAAAGCAACATTAGAAAAAAAAAATAATTGTCCGGCTATTGTAGCTTAACTTGTTAAACTCGTAACTCAGTTCATAAACTCAACCAAGTTCAATTTTTTTTTCTTAAACCTTAAAAAAATTTAAATATGGGACCCGAACCATGAATTCAACGAGGTTAATAATTGTTTTCTCTTAAATTTATATTCAACTTTAAAAAAAATTCAAAAATTAAAAATGCACAACACCATAAAAAAATCAATCTTTATAAAAAAACCTCATCCGGGTTGATTTTTTTTTCTTAAATTTATACTCAACCTTTTAAAAAAAACTTGTAACCGGGATTATGCACTCAACCGGTTAAATATTTTTTTCCCTTTGAATCTATAACAAACTTTAAAAAAAAATAAACAATATCGTCCACAGTAAAACAAGTTGATTTAATACGGAACATAAACTTAACTGAATTTAATATTAATTTTTCTTAAATTCATAATCTACCTTGAAAAAAACACTTGTAACCCCATTGTGTACTGAACCTTGCACGGTGTTTTTCCCATGCAAAAAAGAAAAAAAAAAACAGATTTGTTAACATTAAGTTCTGAAAGTCGATATTTCAGCATTCCCAGTTTCATTTACTTGAAGTGGTTGATAATTCGAGCTACACAAAAAAAGAAGAAGAAGTAATTATTACCTTTTCAATGAATTCGATCCAGATGAAATCTCAACTTTAGTGAGAATATCCATCCATCTTTGTCCATTCTCCTCGTTTTCCCTGAGATTTTCTTCATTCTTATCAAAGACAATTGTGTAACTCTCTGTTTGATCATCTATCTTTGATTGTTCGACATCACAAGAAACTGGAAACACAGTGTCCGATCTCATCTCATCCATGAATCCGACAATCTTGACAAGTTCTTCAAAGCACCATGGTAAAGAAGCACAATCTCTTGCAAATATAATAATTGACAGCCCTGATTCTTCAATGGCCTCAAAGAGTCTTGATCTAATTGCCATTACTTTCTCTGGTTCCTTCCTGTCTGGGACAATCAATCTCCAGGCTCGATCTGCGACTGTGATGATGCCAGGGAAAACATTGGCCTTCCATTGATGGTACGACGAAGAAAAAGCTAAAGAAGCTTTAAATGAAGAAGCTGCTTCTTTGCTTGTAACAATAAAATGGGCAGAAGATGGTTGTGGTGTAATACATACAGAATATAACAAACATACACCACAATTCTTCACCTTTACTCCAGGCTGGCAAGAATGAAATGACAACTCAATGTTGCTAAAAGATCCATGCTTCCATTCTTTAAGCTCTTTAAGGTATTCAAAAGATAGATAGAATAGCCAAATATGATCTGACTGAACTGGTATAGAGTTACAACTAATACACATCGGTGACGGATAATTATCTCTTCCATTGGCTTTAAAATGACAAAAAAGAGAAGGACTTTCACCATTTGCACCGAATGCAACACACGCAACAAACCCCATGCTCCCACTAGGCACTTGCACACTAATTGAAGATCCCTTACTCTGATGGTTAAACCAGCCTGGAATTTCATTTCCTGGAATGGCGATGCCAAATCCAGGTCTTGCATTAGACAAACCCTGTACCATGAAAAACAAAAATTTTAGATAGATAGAGGGAGAGGGAGAGAGATACAAAAAGGTTGGGGTATGATTAAGAGAAGACCTCGAGGTATCTTTCAAGTAGGGTCAACCCCATGCTGTCTTGGCCATAATGATTGTACAATTCCCAGCAGTTAAGACATACGAACTCTGAGATTTTGGAACTGCTTAGCCTTATCGGATCTGGAATTGTTTTTAGGCTTATACAACCATTCAAACATACCGTTTGAACCTTAGATGGAACCTCAGGCAATGATTCAAGCATCGTGCAATCCTCCAAGACAAGCATTTCCAGTTCAAAAAGCTTATTTATGCTTTTAGGCAAGCTAACAAAGTTATTCTGGCTCAGATCTAAGGACCTCAATGAAGATAAGCAGCCAATATCTTCACGAAGTGCCCCTTCTCTTAGATTGCAAGCGCGTAAACCCAGTATTTCTAAAGAACACAGACCAGACAAAGAAGGCAGCACAGCTAGTCTTTTGAATCCATCCAAAGATAATACTTTAAGATTCTGTAAAACAAAAAGGGATGCTGGCAGTTGTCTTATTGAAGTTCCACTTGCATCAAACTCCTCCAAACTTTTAACGTTCCCCAAATTCTGTGGTATATTTTGAAGTTCAGAGCAACCAGACAGATCGAGTTTTTTAAGGGATTTCAAACAACGTATGCTATTCGGAATGCTTTCAAGGTTCTTGCAGTTGTTCATGCTCAATACTTCCAAGCCAATCAAATGACGAATTGATGAAGATAGTTCAGCAATACCAGTCCCGTCCAAACAAAGCTTCATCAAACAGTTCATGTTTCCCACTATATCTGGAAACTTCTCAAGTTTTGAGCAGCCATCAAGAGTGAAAACTTTAAGCGATTCCATTTCAAGGTTGCTTGGGAGAATCCTAATACTTTGGCAATGCACAAGATTCACATGTTGAAGCTTCTTGTGACGTCCAAGTGATGGATGGACCTCAGACAAACTTGTACAACCTTCCAGAATCAGACTCTCGAGATTTGGAATTCCAGTAAGATCTGGAGTCTTGATCAGGTTTAGTGAGTTGCTGAGATTGATGATTTTCAAATTAACTGCACTCTGCAATCAGGCAGGGGAGAAGAAATATGGATGCTACTATCATAAATATATAGGAAAACGATAAAAAGAAATACAAAGGCCCTTAAATTAGGTGATCTCACCTTACACCCATACCATAATTGCTCAATGCTACTGTTAGCCATGTGAAGTTCAACTAGCTCATTCACCTGTAAACCAGCTGGCAACGATTTTGAAGGGTAAGAATGCCATTCAAGAAATTGTAACTTATTGGAAAGATCTTCAGGTCCTTCAGAAAGCTGCACGTTGTTGATTTTGAGCAATCTTAGTCTGCTCATTTTAGAGAAGGCTTCCATGTTCCATTGTGACTCTTTTATTCTAGGCATGTCCAAGAATATTGCTTCTATTTTTTCTTTTCCCTGTCAACCAAAAGGGAATACAAGTTAAAAACAAATACAAAGTAGAGATTGAGCGTAAATTAAATTAAACTTTATGAAATCTTATGGATAATGTTCTCTATCAGCTACTCACTGTGTTGTCCATCAGTGCAAGGCAGACATCCTCGTATGTCCACAATCTACTGCGCTTTCCAGGCTCTTTAGGGTCTTCACAACGAACAATTCTCTTACCCATTATCTGTAATAAATTATGCATCCAGACTTGATCCCCATAGACACTTATGAGAGATCTCTCAATAAGAACTGGTATTCCAATACCTGCATTGAATCCACAGCTGTCAAGTATCCTCGTTATTCGATCTTTTTTAAACCCCTTCAGGAAACATGCAATGTCTAAAAATATTTTCTGATCTGATTCATGGAGACCATCAAAACTAATGCGAAGCACATCCATGATTTTGCAGTCAGGAATCTCATTCATTCTATTAATTGCACCTCTCCATTCAGGGATACTTCTTCCATACAAAAACGAACCTATAACTTCAAGAGCCAGTGGAAGGCCATTAGCATAACCCACAACTTGCTTGGATAGTTCCACGAAATCTTCAGCAGGTTGGTCATTTTTGAAAGCTTTTTGGCTAAATAACATAAGAGCATCATCATCATTCAATTTCTCAGCCTCATAAATTTTAGTATCATCATTTCCAGTAAACACATTTTTATCTCTGCTTGTTATGATAATTCTGCTCCCTGGACCAAACCATCCAGACTCCGCAGCCAAGAATTCTAGTTGTTTTTTGTCATCTACATCATCAAGGATAAGAAGAATCTTTTTAAGTCGTAACCTCCGCTTTATCATCTCAATCCCTCTATAAGAATCCCATACAGAAGCACGTTCCATTAGGATTTCAGAAAGAAGTTGTTCCTGTAAACGGCGTGGTCCATCTTTCTCAGCAAAAACTTCTCTGACATTTGCTAAGAAGCAGCTGCCTTCAAATTGCCAACGAATCCTATCGTATAGTACCCTTGCAACAGTCGTCTTACCTATGCCACCCATTCCGCAAATCCCTATGAAGATTGCTTTGCCTACTTCTTCACCTATATAGCCATTTAATACCTCTACACGAGAATCTATTCCAACTAATTTTTTGCTAATTGTTGGCAGAGTGACGCTTAGTTTGTACGATATGTATTCAGCAATTATTTTAATTGATTCCGATTCATTCCTGCAAAGGAGAGTGCAAAACATTAATCATGCAGTGTGCAGAAATCAAATCAGATAGTGATAATGGGAAGATAAACATTAGCATATTGTAGCTCGAAAATATATGGCTGTTAGCCGGAAATTAATAGACCAACCTTTGAGAAAAATAGGGCCCTGATAATAGATAGCTTCAAGAACAGAGAGGAAAAGGAAAGAATAAACTGAAAAAGGAACTAGGATTGTATTGATGCTAAGAATGATTCGTACAATAGCTATCTTATTGCCTATAGAATCACACATTTACTAAAGAAGCATGCATACATGAACAAAAGCTAGGAAATAAAATATCCATTAAGTTTGGTTTTAACAGACCAAAAAGCAAATGGAGTTCTATCATATATTTTGTCGACCACTAAGTTATTTTTATAAAAAATTTCAATTATCTTGCAAAATAAACTTTAAAAAAACTACTTTAAATTTATTAATTTTCAAGTTTTTCCCATACTAGTATTCGAAAAGTTTTTTTCTAGATTGTTAGAGAATAATATAAATCATATCTTAAGACCTTACCTAGTCAAAATATAATTTATATTATTCTCTAACACATCCCTAGTAAAAATATTTTAGGCTTGAAACTTACACAGATTTACACTGCCTTGTGTTTAATTTTTATCAAATCAATAGGAAAGGTGAGATTCGAATTCCTAGGCTAATGTCCCAATTTCTCAACCTGTTAAATCCTAGATCCAGGCTAAACCAGGAAGCCCAATTCAATGTTAAAGTATGAAATCAGAAATAAAATATCAATTTAACAAACTTGCCAAGGTATAAAAAAAAATAGCAATGAAAAATGAAGAATGAAATCACAAAACAAAATTAAAAATCATCTCAAATAAAATAAATAGCAATAAAAAATGATAATCAAATCTAATAGATTAAAAAATTAAAAGGGTATGAAATTAAAAACAAATTTTAATTCTATAAAATAATTAAAAAAAACAATCGAAAGAACATAGATCAAATATGAAAAAAAAAATTGAAGGGTTGTTGTAAAATTCTAGAAGGTTGGGTGTGGAATTCAAGGAGAGAGAGAGAAAAAAAAGTCATCTGATGCTAAACTGAGAGCATTTCCAATGCAAAATGCTATTTTGAAAAGCTAAATTGATAAAATAGCATTTTGAATAATATAAATATAGCTTTTTTTACCATATCTATTTCAATGAAAAAAGGTCATTTGAAGAGCTATTTATATTGGAGTATAAGAAACAAGTGTTTTATTATTTCTTAATAAGTTTGATGTTATTTTTTTTCCACATGGCTACATTTAATTGGTTTATTTTTTTAGTGGCCCCACTTTGTTGGTTTTGGCTCTTTGAAGAGATATGTAGGAATAATATTTGTAGGAGAAAAAATGCATTTTAGCATTTTGTTTGGCTTTCTCCTTGGAGTGTGTTTTTTTTATTTTTAGCTATCCATTTAGCTTCTCCATTGAAGATGCTCTGAAGAGAATTACTCCTCGCATGCCAACCAGGTACTTAGGCCATGTCGTGACGAATAAAAAAACAATAATGAAGGGCTTTTTTGGGCGCTCTAAACCCTTGCACATGCCGCTTAAATAAGGCGGGACAACTTCCTCGCTTACATGTATTATAGATGCAACAATTATTTTTTTATATATATTTATTAAAATACTAAATTGTCTATAAAACTATATTATCATTAAAAACCAAAAACCAAAAACAAAAAAGGAAAGTATGAATAAGCCCTTAGGTAAGGAATTCTTATTTTAAAGGCCATAAAGTAATTTCATTGTGCCGTGAAAAATGAAATTTCAAAAAAACCCCTAGATCCAATCTTTTTTTTTGTTGCTTTTAAGGGCAATTATGTAATTGCACCATAAAAATTGAAAATACCTAATTGCCCCTTATCAACTCTATAATGATCATTAGCCCTTGTAAAAAAACCCTATTATCCTTAATAGATATCTTTTTTTAGAATGAAAAAATAGTAAATTCATTGTTCCAATCATTGTAAATGAAGATATTTTTACTGTACTTTTCCCGTGGACTTTAAATTTTTGTCAATACAATTGATATATAGTTATCCTCTGTTATTCTAAAATAGAATTAGACAAAAGTATTCTAATCATACTAAAAGTATCTTTGTAATATTGATTTTTTTTATATTGCGATTTTATTATTTGATCTATTAAATAAAAGAAATTCCTCCGTCCGAACAGGCTAATTTTACATTTATTTTATCTTTCTTAACGAAAAGACACCTATCAAATTTTAATTCCAAATAAAAAAATAAAAATATTCACAAACAAAATTATAAATAAATTTGTCTCTTTGATTTATAAATAGTATTCAAGATGGAAAATCTTTTTATTTTATTTTATTTTGAAGAGCTAAAACCAACATATTTCAAAAACTTTAGTCAATTTTTTATTTTTTATGATGAATTTGTTGTCATTTCTTCACAATTTTTAATTTTTTAAGCTAACTTTTATTTGTTCATGCTAGATTTGTTTTTCAACTTTTTTATACATTTTAATTTTTCTTTTTAATATTTTATTTTATTTTCAAAATATAAAGAAAAACCTAAGAATAGAAAGAAGTTTTATATAAAGATTAGAAATGCTTGATCACATCAGTTCAAAATATCATAAAAATAAAAAAATAAAAAATCATGCATATGAAAAAAATACACATTTACTATCATGCTTGTTCATAAATTAAACAATACAGGGCAGATTTGAGAATAAGAATAAGTAGATAGATGATTTACCTATTCCGGACGTCCCAGCCAGCTAGATTGGCCACCGTAGAGAGACAATCTTTCCAGTTCCGGACCTTCTCCAAGTTTTCCTTGAAATTTTGTTCATGCTCACCGAAGGCTTCCTCATATTTCCGTTTCCGCTCGGTTACCTCTGAGGGATCCACATCATAAAAAACTGGCAGAACAGTTTGACCCATCTCTTTCATGCACTGAACAATCTTGACAAGTTCATCCAAGCACCATGGTGAAGAAGCGTAATCTCTTGAAAATATAATGACTGAAAACCTTGATTCTTCGATGGCCTTCCAAAGAGCAGGTTCAATGGTCTTTCCTCTCTCGAGCTTCCTATCATCCATGTACACATCGATGCCTCTCTGTGCCAGATTAGAATATAGATGACTAGTAAAGTTGTTCCGGGTGTCTTTGCCTCTAAAACTAAGGAACACATCATACATATATAGTGGAGGAGAAGAAGATGAAAATGAGGTTATTCCTTGCACGCTGGTGGAAGCCATGAAAATCCCTACAGCGATAAACTAGTACCGATCCCTTCTGGCCTCAACTAGCTCGCTTGGTTCAGCAATTGCTTTCCACGCGTGTAAGGCCTGCTCCTGTGGTCAAACATGAAACAGGAGGTAAGATCAAGAAATTTGGCAATTAAATCTACCAATTAGTAATTTCAAGCTGGAACATGTACATCTCTACTTAGAAATCAGAAAACACCAAATTTCTACGAGTATTTCGCGAATCTAGACGAAACAAACCGCGTGGTAAGTGTTGGCTAAAGAGGCACAATATCCAGCCAAGCCCAATATTTTTTCTTCTTCTGGTATCTTAGTAACCAACTTCCAAAGCCCTTTTCTTTCTTTTTATTCCAATGACTTCGAATTTTTCCGGTTTCTTGAGGTCAAGAACTCGTACTGGTAAGTTTCCAATGATTTTCTTACGGATCTTTTTCTTACACTGTAAAGAAGATGGAGTTTCGGAGGAGAAAAAACAAAAAGAGAAATGAAAGGGATATCAAACGCGCATTGGGCAGCAGAGGCACCTTCCTGTCAAGAGCAGGGGTTGGGCCACACACATCACAGTTGAAAAGTATTTTTTAATGAATTTTCAAACTAATAACTACAAAACTCTTACATTAAATATTATAAATTCCCATTGATTTTTTTAAAAAATAAACTTAAATTGTTAATATAGTAGTGCTTGTATAACAAAACTGAATCCAACCCCTTGGATAATGTAGCCACCATAGCTTGAACACCAAATGCAAACTCATAAAAATGGTTCTCCGTCCAATAATGAAAATTCTTAAAGCCGCTATTCATGAATGAATCCCAGCCACTCATCTCCCGACACTTTCTACCCATAATTAAGATAGCATAGACGAAGACTCCAAGAGATAATCCAAAATTTCTTCCTGCAGAGGCACCATTGATTGCCTGCCTCAACTGTAATGTGGTTGATATTAATTGCAGCACCACTAAATACTCACAAGGAGGAAGAGAACCAACCATCAGCGGCATCACCCTCTTCGCGACCTTTATTTCCGTTGGCTCTATAATAAATTTTGATTTTTGGCTTTCTGCACAACTTTTTTATTACTGCATGATTACATAAAAAATATACATTCATGGCATAATTATAAAACCATTAATTATTTTTTTTTATAACTCTCATAACTTTTTTTTCTTTAAAAAATAAACATTCTGATAAATAAATAAATAAATTATAAAAAATCACAATAATAGAATAAAGAGGTTTTAATTAAGATTATGTTTTTTTATGGTTATTTCAGAACTTTAGAGTCTATTAGATATTTAGTGTGCGTTTAATATTGTGGTATGAAGTTTTTTTTAAAAGTGATTTTTTTAAAATACATAAAAATATTTTTAAAATTTTTTTATATAAACACATCAAAAAACACTCAAAAACATTAATTTGATATTTTTACAAGACAAATATACTTTTAAAACATATTCAAATATAAATATAAGATGGAAACACAATATCAAATACAAACATATTTTTGGTTGATAATTAATAATAAAAAAAAGATACTAGGAAATTATTTTATGTTGATAGAACTTAAATTGTTAATTTTTTGGCTACATGAAATCATATATTTTGAACTTAAATTATCAAACATACTTTTAAATTGTTTCTAGATTTATTCTTTGATTTGCATTTTAACATTTTTTTTATTGTATATAATTCTGATTGCTTTGATTAAAAACATGCGTCAACTCTTTTTTTTCCTTTGAGAAGTAACTTTTAATCCGATATCCACAACAAGAAGTAGAAAAGGACACGTTATTTATTGGAAGAACATGTGGTGCTCTGTTTTCTCGACAACGCTTCGATAGTCAGAAAATCAAGGGCCACCATCCATGTGCATCCTAACACCTTTTATCTTCATTTCCAGTAAAAACAAATCCTCAAACTCGTCCTAATATCTTCTAGAGATCTACTTCTAACTTCAAAATCTATTACAATCCAATTTAATCGGTCTTAAATTGAAATCAATGTTTTGAAAAAAAATATATGATCTAGGCTTCGATCTATCTATAGTAAAACATCATGGTCTTTTATTTCTTTATTAATTCTAATAATAATAATAATAATAATAATGTTTTTATTATTAATTTTTAATATACTAGCTAGTGCTTGTATAACAAAACTGAATCCAACCTCTTGGATAATGTAGCCAGCCACCATAGCTTGAACACTAAGTGCAAACCCAATATTTGTTTATTCTTCTGGTATCTTAGTAACCAACTTCGAAAGCCCTTTTCTTCTCTTTTTATTCCAATGACTTCGAATTGTTTCCGGTTTCTTTAGGTCAAGAACTCACTCGTACTGGTAAGTTTCCTGGATTTTCTTACGGATCTTTTTCTTACACTGTAAAGAAGATGGAGTTTCGGTGGAGAAAAAGCAAAAAGAGAAATGAAAGGGATATCGAAATTTGAGTTTACTTTAGGTCAAGGTTTCCTGGATTTTCCGCTTACTTTAGGTCAAGGTTTCCTGGATTTTCTTACGGATCTTTTTCTTCACTGTAAAGAAGATGGAGTTTCGGTGGAGAAAAAGAAAAAAGAGAAATGAAAGGGATATCGAACGCGCATTGGGCAGCAGAGGCACCTTCCTGTCAAGAGCAGGGGTTGGCCCCACACATCACAATTGAAAAGTATTTTTTAATGAATTTTCAAACTATTAACTATAAAACTCTTATATTAAATATTATAAATTCCCATTGATTTTTTTAAAATAATCTTAGCCACGTACCACCCTATTAACTGGAACTAATTAACGAAAAACAAAATCATATTAAATTGAGCAAAACTGGTCTTACTTCTTCCAATGTCTTCCTTTAATTCTACAACCTCTGCTCCCGTCCACAATCCTCTACCACTACTCTTCCCAAAATTGAACTTACCAAAAGACAACTACCTCTAATGAAAAACCTCTCTCATTCCTTATTTATGTCAGACTTATCTGATACCCTCAGTACCATTGAACAATTCATAACAGAAGACAATGACTCTTACCAAGTTAGTATGCATGATAAACAGCAGGAGAGAGCTCGGTTGTGACTAGCAGATGATGCCGAGACATTATTCAATTCACAAGTTTTAAAGATGGGTGACCAAAACGAGCATGTCTTTGGGAAAGTGATACAAGTTCACTAGGGAGAGCAGTAGGATGATTGGTGATTTTGGAAAGTCCAAAAAAAACCGAATAAGAAAAAAAAAACTCTAGAATTATTACTAATTTCCTAGGAAACCACATGCCTACTTAAATAAAACTAAAAAATCCTAAAGAAAATTAATAATTAAATAACTATTACAATTAAAATAATTTAGCTGGGATTTGTGTCCCGAGTCACACCGTCTCGGAGAAATTAGGCTGTGGACCGAGATCAATTTCCATGAAATCCATTTCACCTTTTTTTGCAAAGCTTGTAAAGGGCATAAAAACCATGCACATTTGCCCGTCCCCCGAGTTCTCTTCATTCAAAGTATACTCCTGCATCTTCCAATCAGTTCGCTCTCCTCTTGGTGCACATCAACTTCAGTACACTCACAATAATGACAATTAGAAATTAAAGTTTACTATTTGAGGACAAATAATGCACACAGTTGGAAATGGAGTCATGTATGAATCAGGATCCACATCCAGGTAAGGGTTTCAGTGGGGATCGAAGATAATTAGATTTTTTAACTTGCCATGCTACAAATGAAATTGGGAGAAATGTATTAAATCAGCTTCAGATTAAAGGGCAAGCGATTATGATCTAAAGTTTCAACAGCCTAAACACGTTCTGCACAGTGATGAGAAATGTGAGTGCGTTATTGTGAAAGAGTCATGCAGTCTACAATACATAGCATTAAAAAAAGTTGTCCTTACATGCTTACTAGGCTTGCAGGATGTTTAATGGGTCCGGAGATTAGTTGTGGTGTGCATAAGCTGGTCCGGACACCCCGAGTTACCAAAAAAAAAAAGTTGTGCTTACTTTTTTTAATGTTATGTGCCAAACCTACGACAGACGCTTATAAGAAAACGAAAAAGAAGAAGAAACCTAGATATTAATAGACTTTAAGGTGTAATTACTAGAAAATTACATACACTAATCATTTTTTTTGTTTTTTTTTCCTGTAAGTTGATCATTATTCTTAGAGTTTGTTGCTACCCAATTTTCGATCCATGTTTTGATAAATTTTCAGAAAAATTCAAAAATAGCGAAAAACATTGAAAATCCCAAAAAAATACGTTTTTAATACATTTGCATCGTTTTTATTATTTTTAGCATCGTCTCAAAAGAATTTAAATTTTCAAAGATATTTGGAACCCGTTCAACTTTTAACGCATCATTTTTAAAAATCATTGATTTTCCACATTGAGTCGATATTGATATTTGCTCGCTTTCAAAAATACAAAAAAAATAAGAAAAATCAAAATTTACAAAAAAAAAAAAGGAAAAGAGAAGGAAAGGAAAAGTTGAGGGACTAATTTGAAGACCTAGCAAAACTTTTCCTATAAATACCATGCTACACTGCATTTTCAAGGGTGGGGGGGCAATTTTGACAAAAAAAAAAGGGGGAAGAGAAATCCTAAACCTATCTCTTTCACACCCAGCCGCCGCCGCCCACCAGAGAATTTTTTCTTCTCTGCACACAACCCCTCCCATCGCCATTTCCCCTGCCATTTCAGCCTTCCACCTCTGCCTCTCCACCCTCACAGCAGACCACCACAGCTTCTACCCACAAACCAGCCACAAGCCTCATGTCTGCCCTTGACATCTCCTCCCTGCGTTTCCTTCTCTTCCCCAAATCGGTTCTTCCCTCTCAACACAGAATAGCCTTTCCCTCATCAACAGCCCCCTCCAGGCTTTGGAATTTTTCTTCTCCCTCAACCAGTGACAGCCGGCCATCTAGACAACCCCAGCAGCAACAACCACAACCCAGTTCAGCCCCTCACCTGATCTCCCTTCCCATCAACATTTGCCTTCATTTTCACCTCTTCAGCCGACCACACAGCGTGAACCCACGCGCCGCCACTGTTCCGGCGGACCCAGAATGCACCCCAGAACCGTTCCTGAATTGTTTAGGGCTATTTTGTATATTTGAAATTGTGTAATGTAATTTTTGTTTAGTTGTTTTGAATTTGTATTTTGAAGTGTAGATGAAAAAAAAAACAAAAAGAGAAAAAAGAAAAAGAAAAAAAAATATAGTGAAAGTGTATGTGTGTGTTTGTATTTTTTTTTTATGGATGTTTTTATTTATGATAAAATTGCAAAGATTAAAGAAGAATTTAATATTTTGATTGGATCACGGTCAAGAATTATTAACTTATACGTAAGTTGTATTTCTAATATCCGATGAAAAAACAATTATTAAAACTTCTTTAAACACATCAAATTCGTGAAGCAGCTTACCTCAGGTAGGGTGCGTTAGGGGTGTTAATACCTTCCCTAACCACAACCAGTTCCTTACCCGTGAATCTCAGACAAGACCAGTACATCCGGTTTCCTAGTAGCCTTCAATAAATTACTAGGTGGCGACTCCAACGAACCAATCAAATCAAACCACACAACAACGAAAAAATTGTCAGCTGATGCCGCGCGGATTTCGATGACGTGCGACAGAGTTATTCACGAAATAGCACACGTTACAACATTTTGTTTTTTGCAAACTAGCATGCGTGAAAAAAATTAAAAAAATAATACACTATTGGTGGTTGTCCTTAGGAGTAGCGC
Organism: Populus nigra; assembly: GCF_951802175.1. Taxonomy (NCBI): domain Eukaryota; kingdom Viridiplantae; phylum Streptophyta; class Magnoliopsida; order Malpighiales; family Salicaceae; genus Populus; species Populus nigra. Next base: position 11,922,246 of record NC_084864.1, on the reverse strand, counting down.
AGCTTGTTGAACTTTTAAATTTCAATAAGTTGCGCTACATTCTCAAAGATTGCGTTGCTTGGAGTAGCTCAGTAGCATAAACTTTGAAATTTTTTTAAGTCAATGGTGCCAAATTTTGGCACAAATGAATATTAAATTGAATTAAAAACCGGGTCTATAAACCATAATTTGAAGGCTTTCTGATCATAGATGATTACAATAAACCAATATATTTTAAAACCGAGTCTATTAAACTTTTTTAAATAATTTAAGCTTAATCTAATATCTTCACTCATTATTGAAATCTTGAGTGATATTTTTAAAGAAAAATTACTTTAATACATTTCTAAACAAAAAACATTTTAAAAAAATTCTAAACAACAACATCAAACAAATATTATATATATACTCTTGTCTTCTTCTTCCATTTTATTTCCCATCAATGCAATAAAAGCATGTATGTCTATATATTTTTTTAATTTAAGGAATGCCCACATGATTGACCAAAGGGAAGGAGGAGAGGGTGGAGGTTGTGCTTGAATAATTTTTTCCACTTGAAAAGATGAAAGGGCAAGTCCCATCTTTTATCAATCTCTTCACTGAGCTTTCCAGTCATGTCTGGTGTATCTACTTGTTTTAACTGTTGATACCTTCTGTTCCACAGATTTCTGTCCCATCCACCAATATTCCCAAAGGAATGCTGGGCTCATTAGGTCCTCCCAATCAACCAGCACTGACTTTTTACCCTTCTTTCTCTGGCTAATTTTCCTGGCTGTTTTGGTAAAAAACAAGAAACGAAGGAAGAAGAAAGTGGAAAGAAAAAATTGTTAAATAATATTTATGTAGTCTTATTTATTAAGGGTAGAATAGTACTTTCAGTTTAATCTATATATACTTTATTTGTATTTAGGTTAAGACTAAGCATTCATAATATACAGATTATTCAGAATTCTAGCCTCCTTTTTGTATTTGATCTCAATTATTTTAACATGGTATCAGAGCTGGTTTTATGGAACGAGGCTTAATCCCGAACACAACTTCGCGGATCCAACTTTGGTATTTCGACAGTTTCTGCAATTATTTTGGTATTTCGTCTTCCCCTCAGCTTTTGCAATTTGGTATTTGCGTTCAGTTTCTGCAAATTTGTTTTATGTTTTGGAGTAATCATATAATTTTGAGAAGATATTTGTTTAGTTTCTGCAATCTCTGTTCAGTTTCTGCAATTTGGTATTTTGTTTTCCGCTGCTTTTGCATTCTGGTTCTCTGTGACTGTTGATTATGGCTACTAAAAGAGATGATTCGCTTCAGTCTGTGAGTGTGAGGTTGGATGGGAAGAACTATTCGTATTGGAGCTATGTAATGAGAAATTTTCTTAAGGGTAAGAAGATGTGGGGATATGTTAGTGGAACTTATGTGGTACCTAAGAATACTGAAGAAGAAGATACTGCTTCGATAGATGTATGGGAAACAAACACTGCAAAGATCATTACTTGGATCAACAATTCTGTTGAGCATTCTATAGGTACACAGTTGGCGAAGTATGAGATAGCAAAGGAGGTTTGGGATCATCTGCAACGATTATTCACGCAATCAAATTTTACAAAACAGTATCAGTTAGAGAATGACATACGAGCTCTTCACCAGAAGAATATGAGTATTCATGAGTTTTATTCTGCCATGACAGATCTTTGGGATCAATTGGCTCTTACAGAATCGGTAGAATTAAAGGTATGTGGTGCCTATATTGAGCGTAGAGAGCAGCAACGATTGGTACAGTTTTTAACAGCACTTCGCAGTGATTTCGAAGGACTTAGAGGTTCAATTCTGCGTCGTTCTCCACTGCCTTCTGTTGACTCTGTTGTCAATGAGTTATTGGCTGAAGAAATACGTCTTCAATCTTATTCTGAAAAGGGAATCCTTTCTGCTTCAAATCCTTCAGTACTAGCAGTACCTTCTAAGCCATTCTCTAATCATCATAACAAGTCCTACACAAGGGTTGGCTTCGATGAGTGTAGTTTATGTAAGCAGAAAGGTCATTGGAAGGTTTAGTGTCCTAAGTTGAGACATCAGAATCAAGCTTGAAAGTCTGGTAGCCAGTCACAATCTAATGCTCATAGACCACCTCAGGGTTATAAACCACCACACCACAATACCGCAACAGTAGCTTCCCCGGGCTCTATTACAGATCCTAATACTTTGGCTGAACAATTTCAGAAGTTTCTCTCCTTGCAACCACAAGCAATGCCCGCTTCTTCTTCCATAGGTCAGTTGCCTCATAGTTTATCAGGTATGTCACACTTTGAATGGGTCTTGGATTATGGCGCTTCCCATCATATGTCTCCAGATTCTTCATCTTTTACCTTTGTGTCCCCTTTGTCATCCATTCCTGTTATGACTGCTGATGGCACTCCTATGCCCTTAGCAGATGTTGGTTCTGTTGTCACACCTCACTTGTCTCTCCCTAATTTTTATCTTATTCCAAAACTCAAATTGAATCTTGCATCTGTTGGTCAAATATGTGATTCTGGTGATTATTTAGTCATGTTTTCTGGTTCTTTTTGTTGTGTAAAGGATCTGCAGTCTCAGAAGCTGATTGGGATAGGCCATAGGGAGAATGGACTATATATTTTGGATGATTTAAAAGTGCAAGTTCCTTTCATTTGAGTCTTTCATCTTCTAGTTTTTATTTATGGCATTCCCGTCTAGGTCATGTTTCGTCTTCTCGTTTGAGATTTTTGGCATCCACAGGAGCTTTAGGAAATTTGAAAACTTGTGACATTTCTGATTGTAGTGGATGTAAACTGGCAAAATTTTCTGCTTTACCTTTTAATCGAAGTATTTCTGTTTCATCTTCACCATTTGATTTGATTCATTCTGATGTATGGGGACCTTCTCCTATTGCTACAAAAGGAGGGTCTCGATATTATGTCTCTTTTATTGATGATCATACTCGTTATTGTTGGGTTTATTTAATGAAACATCGTTCTGAATTCTTTGAGATATATATAGCTTTTCGAGCTCTTATCAAAACTCAACATTCTGCTGTGATCAAATGTTTTAGGTGTGATTTGGGTGGGGAATACACCTCTAATAAATTTTGTCAAATGCTTGCCTTAGATGGAACCATCCACCAAACTTCATGTACAGATACTCCTGAGCAAAATGGTGTTGCTGAAAGAAAACATAGGCACATTGTCGAAACTGCTCGTTCTCTCTTGTTGTCTGCTTTTGTTCTTAGTGAGTTTTGGGGAGAAGCTGTTCTTACTACTGTAAGTTTGATTAATACAATTCCATCTTCTCATAGTTTGGGTCTATCTCCTTTTGAAAAGTTATATGGATATGTCCTTGATTAATCCTCATTTAGAGTCTTTGGTTGTACTTGTTTTGTTCTTTGTCCTCATGTAGAATGCAGTAAGCTATCCTCTCGATCCACTATTTGTGTCTTTCTGGGTTATAGTGAAGGTAAAAAGGGGTATCGTTGTTTTTATCCAATAACTCAGAAACTTTATGTATCTCGTCATGTTGTCTTCCTTGAGCATATACCTTTCTTTTCTATTCCATCCACTACTTATAGCCTGACAAAATCTAATCTCATTCATATATATCCTTTTTCTGAGGATTCTGGTAATGATACCTCTTCCTATGTTCGATCAATTTGTACTCATAAATCTGCAGGTACTGGTACTTTATTCTCTGGCACACTTGAAGCTCCATTCTCATCTATAGCCCCTCAAGCTTAATCTGAGATTGTGGATCCATCTCCGCGTCAGTCCATCCGCATTCGTAGGTCCACAAAACTACCAGATTTTGCTTATTCTTGTTATTCTTCATCATTTACTTCCTTTTTAGCTTATATTCATTGTCTCTTTGAGCCCTCTTCCTATAAAGAGGCAATTCTTGATCCACTTTGGCAGCAAGCTATGGATGAGGAACTTTCTGCTTTGCATAAGACAGATACTTGGGATCTAGTTCCTCTACGTCCTGGTAAACATGTTGTTGGTTGTCGTTGGGTGTATAAGATCAAGACTAATTCTGATGGGTCTATTGAGCGATACAAAGCTAGGCTGGTTGTAAAAGGATACTCTCAACAGTATAGTATGGATTATGAGGAGACATTTGCCCCGGTTGCAAAAATGACTACTATTCGTACTCTTATTGTCGTAGCTTCGATTCGTCAGTGGCATATTTCTCAGCTTGATGTTAAAAATGCCTTCTTGAATGGAGATCTTCGAGAAGAAGTTTATATGGCACCCCCTCCTAGTATTTCACATGACTCTGGATATGTTTGTAAGCTTAAGAAAGCATTATATGGTCTCAGACAAGCACCCCATGCTTGGTTTGAGAAATTCTCTATTGTGATCTCGTCTCTTGGCTTTGTTTCTAGCAGTCATGATTCTGCTCTTTTTATTAAGTGCACTGATGCAAGTCGTATCATTGTGTCTTTATATGTTGATGACATGATTATTACTGGTGATGTTATTGATGGTATTTCGGTTTTGAAGACAGAGTTGGCTAGAAAATTTGAAATGAAGGATTTAGGTTATCTTCGATATTTCCTAGGTATTGAGGTAGCATACTCACCTAGAGGTTACCTTCTTTCTCAGTCGAAATATGTTGCAGATATTCTTGAGCGAGCTAGACTTACTGATAACAAGACTGTGGATACTCCTATTGAGTTTAATGCAAGGTACTCTTCTTCTGATGGTTTACCTTTGATAGATCCTACTTTATATCGCACTATTGTTGGGAGTTTGGTGTATCTCACCATTACTCGTCCAGATAATGCATATGCTGTTCATGTTATTAGTCAGTTTGTTACTTCTTCTACTACTGTTCACTGGGCAGCTGTTCTTTTTATTTTGCGATATTTTCGGGGTACAGTTTTTCAGAGTCTTTTACTTTCATCCACCTCTTCCTTGGAGTTACGTGCATACTCTGATGCTGATCATGGTAGTGATCCCACAGATCGCAAGTCTGTTACCGGGTTCTGTATCTTTTTAGGTGATTCTTTTATTTCTTAGAAGAGCAGGAAACAATCTATTGTTTCTCAATCATCCACCGAAGCAGAATATCGTGCCATGTCATCTACTACCAAAGAGATTGTTTGGTTATGTTGGTTACTTACTGATATGGGAATTTCCTTTTCTCATCCTACTCCTATGTATTGTGACAACCAGAGTTCTATTAAGATTGCTCATAACTTGGTTTTTCATGAGCGCACTAAGCACATTGAGATCGATTGTCATCTTACTCGTCATCATCTCAAACATGGCACTATTGCTTTGCCTTTTGTTCCTTCTTCCTTGTAGATTACAGATTTCTTTACTAAGGCGCATTCCATCTCTCGTTTTCGTTTTCTGGTTAGCAAACTCTCGATGCTTGTAGCTGCCGCATCGTGAGTTTGAGGGGAGATGTTAAATAATATTTGTGTAGTCTTATTTATTAAGGGTAGAATAGTACTTTCAGTTTAACCTATATATACTTTATTTGTATTTAGGTTAAGACTAAGCATTCATAATATACAGATTATTCAGAATTCTAGCCTCCTTTTTGTATTTGATCTCAATTATTTTAACAAAAATCACCTCCCCATATGGGAATTTCAAAGCTGAAAGACAAGGGTTTATAGCAGGACCCAGAATGACATTGTTTCAACAGTAGCACAAACACTCAATAGTCTATTTTTAGTTGGGAAGTGGCATTGTTGTTCTTTCACTGTCTTGTTATAAACCCCCTCTTCGCTTCTCAAATGAAATGCTCGTGTCCTCAGACCAGTCGAAGATACTGAATGGATCCAAGGCCTTGCTCTCTTTCTGCTCCTCTCCATTGAATCCTTGTGTAAACAAAAGGTCAAGAGGGTCAACATCTATCTCTCCCAATTCAGCAAAGAAGTCTTGATCAGATTGACCTGGCATTGATGGCCTGTAACTGTTGTGGTAAACTCAATCATAAGGACCAACTGTTAGAACATTACCATATGAGGTAGTCCCACTCTATTAAAGCAACAAAGTGGAACAACTCATCTACTTTAGTAAAAAGTGGAAATATGAGCTGGTGGAATATATTCTGCATGTTCTCTGTTTTTCCTTTATGTCCTACCGTTCATGTCTATAAATAGGCATCAAGAAAGCATTGCAATGTGTATGGAAAATACAAGAGAGAAAGAGTGGGTGAGTTTGAGTGCTTGTAATCTTCTTGTTATTTTGAAATAAAAACAGTGTGTTTTATCTCTTCTAAGTATTTAAAAGCCACCACCAATTGTCTTTCCCACCAATAATTGGTATAAGAGCCTCATTCATCAGAAAATAGAGGAGTTTCTAGGATATACCTGAATTTTCAAAATTGTCCAAAACACATTTTGACCATTCTACAGTGTAGAGTTCATCTATACGAACTCATCGGTGCAAAAATCAGATTCATCGGAGCAAGGGGTGTCTCACATGCGCCTCCTGAAAATCCAGCACTGTAGCCCACACACATCCGACGCGCTCAGAGGAAGAAGACTACTGAGCCACACGCATGCCATATTTGAGCCGCGCCGAGCCTCCTAAGTCGTACCCTAGCCGAGAAGCTTAACCACCAACCGAGCCGATCCGAGCCAAACGAACATTCCCAGAAAATTCCCAGTTCAACTGCAGCAAACCGCTCGACATCCAAAATCATTTCTTTGACCGGTTCACCCTGTTTATGACCCTACTATTATGGGCATTCCGAAACCATCTACAGTGTCCGTTTTGCCAAATTCAACTCCCAGAAGGTGATATAGTCATTTAAAGAATAAAATGACTACAGAAAATGCACAAACACTTATCCCAAAGCTGACCAAAAACAACTATGATAATTGGTGTATCAGATTGAAGGCATTTCATGGTTCACAAGAGTGTATAGAGATTGTGGAATATGGTTATGATGAACCAGAGTCCAAAAAAGCAGAAGAATCATTACAAGAGGCACAAAAACAAGTCTTGAGAGCCAATATAAAGAAAGACAACAAAACAAAGACTATCATTTATCAAGGTCTTGATGAAGCCACATTTGAGATCATAGCTTCCCCAGAAACATCAAAAGAAATATGGGAGGCTCTCCAACAAAAATATAAAGGTGCTGATAGAATCAAGAAGATTCTTCAATCTTTACGAGGTGAATTTGAATAATTACAAATGAAGTCATTAGAATCTATTTCTGAATATCACACGAGAATTATGGTGATAGTCAATCACATGAGAAGAAATGGAGAAGCCCTTTCAGATGCTCGGATTACTGAGAAAATTTTGAGATCCCTAAATCCAAAATTTGATTTTGTTATTTTCGCTATTGAAGAATCCAAAGAAGTGGACAAGTTGACAATGGATAAGCTTATGAGTTCTTTACAAGCTCATGAACAAAAGATAGTAAAAAAAGATAAGGCAATTGAACATGCCTTACAATCAAAGTTATCTCTCAAGGAGGGCAGGGAGATTTCAACAATTGGATATACCACTCAAGGAAGCGGTCAACAAAGATGAGGGGGATTTAAATTATTCCAACGAAGAGGATCTTGGAACACAGAATTCAGAGGAAGAGGTGGTAGAAACACCACTAGAGGAGGTCGAGGACAACAAACATTTACTCCTAGAGGAAGGGGAGGCAGTTATAACAACCATGACAAGAGAAATATCTAGTGTTATAAATGCAATCAATTTGGGCACTATAGCACTGAATGTCGAAGAAAAGCTCCATCAGAGTTAGAAGGAGAAGTCAACTATGTAGATAATAATATCACCATAAGAGGACCAGCTGCATTATTAGTCCAACAAGGACTAGGCGAGAATCAGGAGAATATATGGTATTTGGATTCTGGAGCTAGCAATCACATGAGTGGTCAACGAGATCTATTTGGAGATCTAGATGAAACTGTAAAAGGTCAAGTTATTTTTAGAGACATCTCAAAAGTTCCAGTGAAAAGAAGAGGCAACATCCCAATCCGTTTGAAGAATGGCGATCATGGCGATCATAGCTACATTGCAGATGTTTATTATGTTCCAGCCATTAAGCATAACTTGCTGAGTATAGGCCAACTTCTGGAGAAAGGTTACACTCTTCTTATGAAGAACTGTAATCTAATAATTGAAGATTATAATGGGAGATTAATTGCCTACATGAAGATGTTCAAGAATAGGATGTTTCCTATAAACATCCAATATGTTGCAGCAAAGTATTTGAGTGTCATCATCAACAATGAAGAGTGACTTTGGAACCTAATGCTTGAACATCTAAATTTCACAAGTTTGAAGATGCTAGCAAGTAAAAATATGGTCAAAGTTATGCCCCATATTAATCATCCAGATGAAGTCTATTTGAGTTGTGTCCTTAGCAAACATCACAGATCCAGTTTTACCAAAGAAGTTAACTGGAAAGCAAATAAACCACGGGAGAATTAAGATTAGAGAGATAGTCTTTTGTATAATTGTGATGATGATTGATAAACCAACCATCCCTTTGTATTTATACCTTTAGGGTTGTATACAATACAATGGTGGAATGTGCTACACATGATAACTATCCTATATATAATGTATTTACATATATGTGGACTCTTTCCTTAATACACCCCGTCAAGTTGAAGGTGGAGATTCCACCCGAAGCTTGGATCTAAAATAAGCAAATGAGACTGGAGGGAGAGGCTTGGTAAAAACATCTGCGAGTTGATCCTTTGACGAGATGAACCGCTGAATTTCTCTCTTAGCAACACGATCATGGACAAAATGATAATCAACTTCAACATGTTTAGTACGAGCGTGGAACACCGGATTGGCAGATAAGAAAGTGGCTCCTAAGTTATCAAACTATAACGTAGTCATGGACGAAGTGGAAATTCGAAGTTCTGCCAATAAAGAATGAATCCATAAAATTTCAGCAGTACCATCAGCCAAGGCTTTGTATTTTGCTTCTGTAGAGGATCTAACAACAGTGCGTTGTTTCCTGGATTTCCATGATATAGGTGTAGAACCAACAAGATAACCACCTGTTGATTTTCGATCGTCAATACTACCTGCCCAATCAGCATCTGTGAAACCATAAAGAGTCAAAAGAGAGTCTCGAGTAATGTGCAGACCATAGGTTGCTATAGCCTGCAGGTAACAGAGGATGCGTTTAACAGCAACCCAATGATCATCAGTAGGGGCATGTATAAATTGACATACTTTGTTGACTGCATAATAGATATCAGGTCGAGTGAAAGTAAGATATTGCAGTGCTCCAACAATCTGTCGATACCGTGTCGGATCAGAGTGAGGAGTACCAGGCACAATTCCTAGTTTAAAGGAGGTAGACAAAGGAGTATCAACCGGTTTGAAGGAAGCCATACTTGCACGTTGGATAATATCGAGTGCATACTTGTCTTGACTTAACAAGATACCCATAGTTGTAGATTTAACTTCAATGCCCAAGAAGAAATGAACAGAACCCAAATCTCAAAGCTTAAATTCTGTTTGCAGTAAAGTAATCAATCTATGAAGCAAGGCTGAGTTACTCCCGGTCAGTAAAATATCATCCACATACACAAGTAGATAAATCATGGCACCATTGAGAGAGAGAATAAACAGAGAAGTGTCAACCTTGGATGCCTTAAATCCAATGGAAATGAGGAACTCGCTCAACCTGTTGTACCAAGCTCGAGGTGCTTGTTTCAAGCCATACAAAGATTTATGAAGATGACACACATGAGATGACATAACAGAATCAGCAAACCTCGGTGGTTGTGCCATGTATACCTCCTTTTGAAGGATGTCATTCAAGAAAGCATTATGAACATCCAACTGGTAAATATTCCAACCATACGAGACAGCAATAGTGAGCACAAGACGTACCGTTGTAGGCTTAACCACTAGGCTAAACGTCTCCAAATAATCAATCCCCTCTTGCTGAGAAAAGTCGTGGGCAACCAACCGTGCTTTATATCGGTCAATCCGACCATCAGCGTGGCGTTTAATCTTGTAAGCCCACCTACTACCAATCACATTCATAGACGGATGAGACGACACCAATGACCAAGTATGATTAGAGTGAAGTGTCTGGATTTCCTCCTGCATGGCATTATACCAAACCAAATACCTGTTGGCATCCTTAAAAGACAGCGGCTCCTGTTGAGGTAATGTTGTAACCCGTGAGGGAGTTGCAACATTGAAGTTAACATCCTTTGGTGGACGTGGTCGAAGCACCATAGGATGGAGGCGGGCTGGCTGGGAGGAGTTGTTATCAACACTGGCCGGTATCTGCTTAAGCTGGAATTTCGACAGATCAACACATAGATTAATTCTATGAGAGGAATCAGAGGAAGAACCTGATGAGGAGCTCAATATATGTGCAGACCGTGGGGTAGAACCAGCTGTAGAATTTGTTGGAGTCACCGCCAGAACAGGGGAACCAGTAGGAGAAGAACCAGGGGAGCTGGCAGGAGCGATCTGAACCTGTACTGCATGCGAGGGTGGCAAATCTGAACCTGTACCTACAACATGATCATGATAATAACATGCAAATAATGGTAAGGGAGCTAAATGAGATATAGGTGGTGAAGGGGGTAACGGTGGAAGGGCTGAAGATGGTGGCTTTGGATGATATAAAGTAACCGGTATAGTGGCGGCAGTAGGATTTGTAGGTGGCACTGCAAACTGTTCAGATTTACCAAAAACATGTTCATGAAACCGGACATGACGAGCAAGATAAATACGTTTGGATGTCAAGTCAAGACATCGATAACCTAAATGAGAGTTACTATCTCCTAGAAAAACACAAGCAGATGAACGAAAATCTAACTTATGAGTATTGTATGGACGGAGGAATGGAAAACAAAGACACCCAAACGTACGAAGAAAAGCATAATCAGAAGATGATTTTAAAAGACATTCGAAAGGACTCTTATAATTAAGAACCGGAGTTGGCATGCGATTAATCAAGTAAACAGAGCTTTCAAAGGCATAACTCCAATATTTAAGGGGAGCGTGACATTGCCCAAGAAGGGTAAGTCCAGTTTCGACAATATGTCTATGACGACGTTCAACCATGCCATTTTGTTCATGGGTGTGCGGGCAGATCACACGGTGATGAATACCTATTGTTTTAAAATACGTATTGAGTTTTCAGTATTCACCACCCCAATCTGTTTGAATATATTTTATTTTTAAAGAAAATTGACGCTCAACGAGCGCTTGAAACTGATGAAAAATATTAAAAACATCAGACTTAGCAACCATCGGATAAAACCAGATAAACTTTGTATGGGCATCCACAAAAATAACAAAATAGCGAAAACCGTCTGATGACAACATAGGAGAGGGACCCCAAACATCACTAAAAATTAAATCAAGAGGAGCTAGAGTTTGATGACCAGTAGTTTTTAGAGTCAGACGACACGACTTGCCTAGAGGACACGCAAGACAATTAAAATTAAAACATTTTGTCGTACATGACACTTTTTTTATTTTTCACCAACAAATGCAAAATGCGTGGGCTTGGATGCCCAAGTCGACGATGCCAGATATCAGCGAAAGTAGAGAGACATGTAGATGAGAAAGCCTGAGGCAATGACATGGCAGACGACTCGGACATAACATATAGACCATTTTTACTCTGAGCGGAAAGAAGCACTTCCTTTGTCATGAGGTCCTTAATATAAAATAAACAGGAATGAAATTAAAAAAACACGTTATTCTCAAGGCAAAATTTTTGAACAGATAGCAAAGGTTTTTTAATGGCAGGAACATGTAAAATATTGGATAAAGTAAATGTGCGTTTTGGGGAATGAATTTTCAAGTGAGCAATATTGGAAATAACAAGGCCCTTACCATCACCAACATGCAGATAATCATTACCAAGGTAAGGTTCTGAACTCTTCATACTAGCAATGTCTGGCGTTACATGATGATTTGCACCCGTATCAGGAAACCATGTGACAAGAGATGTTGCAGGAGCAGTATTAAATGCGAGATTGGCATTGGCTTGGAGAGGATGATTAGCCAACTGAGAGCACTGTTGGGCAGTATGCCCATATTCATAACACAACTGACATTTTACACTACGATTATACCCACCAAAGCGATTTCCTTGCTGCCCAAATTGTCCTGATGGCCGAGAGGGAGATCCAGTAAACTGTCATAAGGAGAATCGGTGTCCTTGTTGCCCAAATTGTTGACCTGAGATATAATTGTTGTTTCCATTATTTCCACGACAAGCATTGTTGCGATTATTATTATTTCTCCAGCCCCCACGAAACCTGCCTCGTCTAGCATTATTGAAGCCCAAGTGATTCTGTACAAAGAAAGCAGCTGGTTGCTGCGATGGGTTTGGTAACAGAGGTGTTGTTACTGCTGGTTGGAGAGCAGCTTTGTGGAGAAATTCATGTGTAAGTAGACTACTGTGGAGATCAATGTAGGAGATGGGATCAGCCTTGGTAGACAAACTGGTGACAAGATCTTTAAATTCACTACGTAACCCCCGAAACACATATAGGTTGAATTCTGCCAAGGAGATTGGTCTGCCAGCCGCAACAAGTTCATCAAACAATGCTTTTGCCTTCTGCAAGTAGGTGCTGGCAGAATCATCATGTTGGCGTAACTCTTGGAAGGAACCGTGAAGTTGCATGATCCTGGAATTTGAAGGAGATGCAAGAGCTGTTTCCAACGTTCTCCAGATATTATGGGAGGTGTTGCAATCCACAACTAAATACAGAACTTCCACCAAGAGAGAGGATAAGAGGGCACTCATGATTAAGTGATCTTGCTGCTTCCATGTCAAGTATGCAGGATTGAAAGAGGATGAAGATACTGCAGCAGATTCCAGATGAAAAGGAAGACATGTTGATGTGCCATCAACAAAAGAGTATACGCCTTGGCCTAAGAGGAATGGCTTCATCTGCATCCTCCAGTACAGAAAGTTGGTATTGGAGAGTTTTAAAGACATTACCTGTTACGTGTTAGGAAGGGATATGATGGCAGCAGCAGGGGACACACCATAGGTGGCTGTCGGCGCCATAATGGAGAAAGAAGATTGAGGTGCAGATGCAGCAGAATAATGAAGTTCTTAATTGTCCATAGGAGAAAGAAGTTTGGCAGAACACGTTTTCTGATTGGTAGGAAGGGAAGAAATTTGCAGATCACGTTCTTTGATATTTGCTGGAAGAAGAGAACCAGATGTAAGGGAGAAGTCTAAAAGCAGGTGAAGAAGGCTGCTGGGGAAGAAGGCTGCTAGACGATGGAAGACTGCTGGTTATTTGTTTTACTCTGATACCAAGTTAAGATTAGAGAGATAGTCTTTTGTATAATTGTGATGATGATTGATAAACCAACCATCCCTTTGTATTTATACCTTTAGGGTTGTATACAATACAATGGTGGAATGTGCTACACATGATAACTATCCTATATATAATGTATTTACATATATGTGGACTCTTTCCTTAACAAGGACCAACTGTTAGAACATTACCATGTGAGGTAGTCCCACTCCATTAAAGCAACAAAGTGGAACAACTCATCTACTTTAGTAAAAAGTGGAAAGATGAGCTGGTGGAATATATTCTGCATGTTCTGTTCTCTGGTTTTCCTTTCTGTCCTACCGTTCATGTCTATAAATAGGTATCAAGAAAGCATTGCAATGTATGTGGAAAATATAAGAGAGAAAGAGTGGGTGAGCTTGAGAGCTTGTAATCTTCTTGTTATTTTGAAATAAAAACAGTGTGTTTTATCTCCTCTGAGTATTTAAAAGTCACCACCAGTGATCTTTCCCACCAACAGTAACTTTGAGAAAACCCTTCACTGAATTCATTATCATCCATCTCCATCTGCTTCTCAATGTCATCAGACTCCTCTTTAACAGATGCACATGCTGTTGAGCTACCACCAATAATATCGGTAGGAGACAATGTATCATTGCTACTCTCCTTCTGATCTTCCTTTGTATTTCTTGTTTTTTGTGCTTGAGCACCTGTGGAGCTCTTTGAAGGTGCATTGCTCTTTGTTGGCTGAGACCTTGTTGAGCCAGCAAGTGCATTTCTCTGTGTTGGCCATGGATGGTTATGCTCAGAATTGTAGGTGATGACCAACATGTTAGGATCATTTCGGCTCCGCTCTACGTGCTTCTTTGCTAAGCAACCCTTAGAGCTGCTGCATCTGTAGTAACCTCTGGAAGGAAAGACAATATGTTTTAACATTCAGTGCAATTCTTAACCAAACATTTACAGACCACTTTCACAATAATAATTACTCAAAGAAAATCAAAGTTCAAAACCGAAAACTGATCAGAAAGATGACAAGAAAACCACTAATAGTTCACAACAATATTATATGCTAAGAAACTCAGTGTTTTGGATTCACTTCCTGCCAATCATTTGAGCATGCAAATTGGGAACTCTTTGAAGCTGTTGAGCTCAAAGAACAATAGTGCATACACATTCATCAATACTAGCACTGCAAGTTACAACCAGTCAATCAATGCTTAAAATGTTGTTTATGCACCAAACAACAAACTGTTTGAGCTCAGTGTCTCGGGAAGCATTACTTGGGTTCACCAGAACTTTTTCAGGGCATTACTAAGCAAAAATATATTGCATTTCATGTGCAAAAGGGTAATAATAAGAAGAAGAATTAAATCAAGAAACATTTTTCCAGGCAATGATATAATTTGTCAGAGAGAATAGAGAACTGAAAAATCCAGCTGTTTGTTCTTTGTAATCTTATCAACTATATATATATATATATATATATATATACACCTTGGATAAGGAGAACCCTTGATGTGTTTTTGTCCATATTTTATCCATGCCCACAAGTCAGATGGAACTACTTCTCCACTAGACCTGCTGTTTGCAGCTGCTGGTGCTGGAATACAAACTACCTTCTTTGCTTGACTCTTCCTGAAATAACAATACAAAATTAATCTTGGAATTTTGTTTACATTTCCAAAATCTAAGACTCAAGATAGAAGCATTTAATGACAATGATGATGAAGAAGCAACGAACAAAGATAACTTTTTTTTATCAAACTATATTTGTACAAGAATTCGATTTCCATTTTGGGGCAGCAATGAATACTTGAGCTTGAGCTATGAAGATTGAAAAGGATGGTATGTTCTTAAAGACAATTATACATCAATCAAAACGCATAGCTATCTTTTCAAGTGATCACTTGAGGAAAGGAAATTAAGAAATAAATAATAAATAAAGTTGCTTGAGAGATAGCTACTACCATGAAAGCTAAGTCTGTGAATGTTATTATGACACCAGTGAGGCTACCTTTTCAGGTTACTTGATTAAATCCCATCAAAGATTTGATGTTCTGTTATGTAATGTAGACAGTCATTGAACAATTTTAAATTTTTTTCTTAACCAATATATTTTAAATTTTTTTTGTTTAGAAATATATATATATATATATATATATATATATATATATATATATATATATATATATATATCAAAACCTCTAGCATAAAAAATTTAAAGGTTGAGCGCGCTACTCCTAGCACAACTTTTTGAGATTTTAATTCTTAGAGGTTATGCTATGGTGAGTAGCGCAATGCTTTATTTTTTTTAAAAAAAAAATCAATAGATTATGTTACTCAACCAATTGAACTGGGATACATCCCTAATTTTTTTTCTTTATTTTTGTGCTAACTTTGGAATTTTGTACTTCATAGTTCAGTTTGTTTGCTTCCTATTCTTTGTATCAAGTACATTAACCATTGCTTTGTATGACTAGAGTGAGCTTAGTCTATTCAGCAATTCAATTTTATCAATAAGATGATTTTATCTTGTGTTTTAAACGATACACAAGCAAAGCTATACATGAAAGCTGAAGAAAAAGTACCTGAAACCTGGACATTCTTGTCCCCATCCCTGCATGGTAAACCTATACATGGAATGAATGTTATAAAGAGCATAGATCTTTTATATATCTTTTCAAACACGAGAACATATTTTTCCAACTTTGTTGACATTAAGTTTTTATCTTTCAGTATTCCCAGTTTCATTTACTTGAAGTGGTTGATACGTCGAGGTATAAAATAAAAGTAATGATACCTTTCCGCTGATCTCGATCCAGATGAAATCTCAACTTCACTGAGAATATCCATCCATCTTTGTACCTTCTCCTCGTTTTCCCTGAGATTTTTTCCAATCTTATCAAAGACAATTGTGTAACTCTCTGTTTGATCATCTATCTTTGATTGTTCGACATCACAAGAAACTGGAAACACAGTGTCCGATCTCATCTCATCCATGAAACCGACAATCTTGACAAGTTCTTCAAAGCACCAAGGTAAAGAAGCACAATCTCTTGCAAATATAATAATTGACAGCCCTGATTCTTCAATGGCCTCAAAGAGTCTTGATCTAATTGCCATTACTTTCTCTGGTTCCTTCATGACTGGGACAATGAATCTCCGGCCTCGATCTGCGACTCCGATGCCAGGGAAAACATTGGCCTTCCATTGATGGTACCACGAAGAAAAAGCTAAATAAGCTTTAAATGAAGAAGCTGCTTCTTTGCTTGTAACAATAAAATGGGCAGAAGATGGTTGTGGTGTAATATATACAGAAGATAACAAACAGACACCACAATTCTTCACCTTTACTCCTGGCTGGAAAGAATGAAATGACAACTCAATGTTGCTAAAGGATTCATGCTTCCATTCTTTAAGCTCTTTAAGATGATCAAAAGATAGATAGAATAGCCAAGTATGATCTGACACAACATGGATAGAGTTACAACTAATACACATCGGCGAAGGATAATTCTCTCTTCCATTGGCTTTGAAATGACAAAAAAGAGAAGGACTTTCACCATTTGCACTGAATGCAACACACGCAACAAACCCCATGCTCCAACTAGGCACTTGCACACTAATTGAAGATCCCTTACTTCGATGGTTAAACCAGCCTGGAATTTCATTTCCTGGAACAGCGATACCAAATCCAGGTCTTGGATTAGACAAACCCTGTACCATGAAAAACAAAAATGTTAGATAGATAGAGGGAGAGGGAGAGAGATACAAAAAGGTTGGGGTATGATTAAGACAAGACCTTGAGGTATCTTTCAAGCATCGTCAACCCCATGCTGTCTTGGCCATTATGATTGTACAATTCCCAGCAGTTAAGACATATGAACTCTGAGATTTTGGAACTGCTTAGCTTTATCGGATCTGGAATTGTTTTTAGGCTTATACAACCATTCAAATATACCGTTTGAACTTTAGATGGAACCTCAGGCAATGATTCAAGCATCGTGCAATCCTCCAAGACAAGCATTTCCAGTTCAAAAAGCTGATCTATGCTTTTAGGCAGGCTAACAAAGTTATTCTGGCTCAGATCTAAAGACCTCAATGAAGATAAGCAGCCAATATCTTCAGGAACTGCCCCTTCTCTTAGATTGCAAGCGCGTAAACCCAGTACTTCTAAAGAACACAGACCAGACAAAGAAGGCAGCACAGCTAGTCTTTTGAATCCATCCAAAGATAATACTTTAAGACTCTTTAAAAGAAAAAGGGATGTTGGCAGTTGTCTTATTGAAGTTCCACTTACATCAAACTCCTCCAAACTTTCAACTTCCCCCAAATTCTCTGGTATATATTTAAATTCGGAGCAGCCAGAGAGATCGAGTTTTTTAAGGGATTTCAAACAAGGTATGCTACTCGGAATGCTTTCAAGGTTCTTGCAGTTGTTCATGCTCAATACTTCTAAGCCAATCAAATGACGAATTGATGAAGATAGTTTTGTAATACCAGTCTCATCCAAATGAAGCACCATCAATTTGTTCATGTTTCCTACTATATCTGGAAACTTCTCAAGTTTTGAGCATCCATCAAAAATGCAAACTTTAAGTGATTCCATTTCAAGGTTGCTAGGGAGAATCCTAATACTTACGCAATCCATAAGATTCACATATTGAAGCTTCTTGTGACGTGCAAGTGATGGATGGACCTCAGACAAACATGTACAACCTTCAAGAATCAGACTCTCGAGATTTGGAATTCCAGTAAGATCTGGAGTCTTGGACAGGTTAAGTGAGTTGCTGAGATTGATGATTTTCAAGTTAACTGCACTCTGCAATCAGGCAGGGAAAAAGTAATATGGATACTACTATCATACATAAAAAAATAAATATAAAGGCACTTAAATTAGTTGATCTCACCTTACACCCATACCATAATTGCTCAATGCTACTGTTAGCCATGTGAAGTTCAACTAGCTCATCCACCTGTAAACCAGCTGGCAATGATTTTGAAGGGTAAGAATGCCATTCAAGAAAAAGCAACTTATTGGAAAGATCTTCAGGTCCTTCAGAAAGCTGCACGTTGTAGATTTTGAGCAATCTTAGTTTGCTCATTTTAGAGAAGGCTTTCATGTTCCATTGTGCCTCTTTTATTCCAGGCATGTCCAGGAAAATGGCTTCTATTTTTTCTTTTCCCTGTCAACCAAAAGGGGAAAACAAGTAGAAAACAAATACAAAGTAGAGATGGAGCGTAAATTAAAATAAACTTCATGAAATCTTATGGATTATGTTCTCTATCAGCTACTCACTGTGCTGTCCATCAGTGCAAGGCAGACATCCTCGTATGTCCACAATCTACTGCGCCTTCCAGGCTCTTCAGGGGATTCACAACGAACAATTTCCTTACCCATTATCTGTAATAAATTATGCATCCAGACTTGATCCCGAGAGACACTTATGAGAGATCTCTCAATAAGAACCGGTATTCCAATACCTGCATGGAATCCACGGCTTTCAAGTATCCTTGTTATGCGATCAATTTTAAACCCCGTCAGGAAACATGCAATGTCTAAAAATATTTTCTTATCTGATTCATGGAGACCATCAAAACTAATGCGAAGCACATCAATAATTTTGCAGTCAGGAATCTCATTCATTCTATTAATTGCACCTCTCCATTCAGGGATACTTCTTGCATACAAAAACGAACCTATAACTTCAATAGCTAGTGGAAGGCCATTAGCATAACCCACAACTTGCTTTGATAGTTCCACGAAATCTTCAGCGGGCTGGTCATTTTTGAAAGCTTTCTGGCTAAACAACATGAGAGCATCATCATCATTCAATTTTTCAGCCTCATAAATTTTAGTATCATCATTTCCAGTTAACACATTTGTATCTCTGCTTGTTATGATAATTCTGCTCCCTGGACCAAACCATCCAGGCTCCGCAGCCAAGAATTCTAGTTGTTTTTTGTCATCTACATCATCAAGGATAAGAAGAATCTTTTTAAGTCGTAACCTCCGCTTTATCATCTCAATCCCTCTATAAGAATCCCATACAGAAGCACGTTCCATTAAGATTTCAGAAAGAAGTTGTTCCTGTAAACGGTGTGGTCCATCTTTCTCAGCAAAAACTTCTCTGACATTTGCTAAGAAGCAGCTGCCTTCAAATTGCCAACGAATCCTATCATATAGTACCCTTGCAACAGTCGTCTTACCTATGCCACCCATTCCGCAAATCCCTATGAAGATTGCTTTGCCTACTCCTTCACCTATATAGCCATTTAATACCTCTAGACGAGAATCTATTCCAACTAATTTTTTGCTAATTGTTGGCAGAGTGACGCTTAGTCTGTACGATATGTATTCAGCAATTATTTTAATTGATTCCGATTCATTCCTGCATAGGAGGGTGCAAAACATTAATCATGCAGTGTGCAGAAATCAAATCAGATAGTGATAATGGGAAAATAAACATTAGCATACTGTAGCTCGAAAATGTATGGCTGTTAGCCGGAAATTAATACACCAACCTTTGAGAAAGATAGGGCCCTGATAATAGATAGCTTCAAGAACAGAGGGGAAAAGGAAGGAATAAACTAAAAACGGAACTAGGATTGTATTGATGCTAAGAATGATCCGTACAATAGCTATCTTATTGCGTATAGAATCACACAGATACTACAGAAGCAAGCATACAACAGCAGCTAGGAAATAAAATATTCATTAAGTTTGGTTTTAACTGGCCAAAAAAGCAAATGGAGTTCTATCATATTTTTTGTCGACCACTAAGTTATTTTTATAATTATTTTTAACAAAAATTTCAACTATCTTGCATAGTAAACTTTTTAAAAAACAACTTATTTTCGAGTTTTTTCCATAGTATTCTTTCTTTTTTCCTAGATTAACATAGTTGATATCCAAATTGAAGAGTTACTATACAAGTTTAGAAGGTCAGGTGCGGTATTCAAGGAAAAAGACAAAAGAAAAGAAAAGAAAAGAAAGTCATTTAGTGTCAAACCAAAAAGAATTACTCCACATATGCCACTCTGGGAGGTAGCTCATGTCGTGGTGAATGAGAAAACATCAATGAAGATAAGGCAGAACAACTTACTCGCTTGTGTGTTCTATAAACAGCGAACCATCTTTTTTTAATCACAAAAAAAAAAGCATGAATAAGCCCTTGAAGATAAGGTAAGTATTTTTAATTTTAAAGGAAATGAAGTTATTTTATTGCACATTGAAAAGTGAAAAATATTAAAAAAGCCCCTATATCTAATTTATTTATTTTTGTTTTTAAGAGCAACTAAGTAATTATAACGTAAAAGAAAAATACCTAACTACCCCTATCAATTCTATAATAACTATTGACCCTTATAAAAAGACCCTATTATCGCTAATAAGTAGTTTATTTAAAAAAAAATTAGTAAATTCATTGTTACAATCCATTAGTAAAAGAAAGACACCTATCAAATTTTAATTCCAAATAAAAAAATAAAAATATTCACAAAACAAATTATAAATAAATTTGTCTCTTTGATTTATAAATAGTTTGAATTTTTTAATTCAAGATGGAAAATCTTTTTATTTTATTTTGAAAAGCTAAAACCAACATATTCAAAAACTTTGGTCAATTTTTTATTTCTTATGATGAATTTGTTGTCATTTCTTCACAATTTTTAATTTTTTAAGATAACTTTTTATTTGTTCATGCTAGATTTGTTTTTCAACATTTTTATACATTTTCATTTTTCTGTTTAATATTTTATTTTATTTTCAAAATATAAAGAAAAACCTAAGAATAGAAAGAAGTTTTATATGAAGATTAGAAATGCTTGATCACATCAGTTCAAAATATCATAAAAAAATAAAAATAAAAATTCATGCATATGAAAAAAATACACATTTACTATCATGCTTGTTCATCAATGAAACAATACTGGGCAGATTTGAGAATAAGAATAAGTAGATAGATGATTTACCTATTCCGGACGTCCCAGCCAGATAGATTGGCCACCGTAGAGAGACAATCTTTCCAGTTCCGGACCTTCTCCAAGTTTTCCTTGAAATTTTGTTCATGCTCAACGAAGGCTTTCTCATATGTCTCTGAGGGATCCACATCATAAAAAACTGGCAGAACAGTGTGCCCCATCTCTTTCATGCACTGAACAATCTTGACAAGTTCATCCAAGCACCATGGTGAAGAAGCGTAATCTCTTGAAAATATAATGATAGAAAACCTTGATTCTTCGATGGCCTTCCAGAGAGCAGGTTCGATGGTCTTTCCTCTCTTGAGCTCCCTATCATCCATGTAGACATCGATGCCTCTCTGTTTCAGATTAGAATATAGATGACTAGTAAAGTTGTTCCGGGTGTCTTTGCCTCTAAAACTAAGGAACACATCATGCATATATAGTGGAGGAGGAGGAGATGAAGATGAGGTTATTCCTTGCACGCTGGTGGAAGCCATGAAAATCCCTAAAGCGATAAACTAGTACCGATCCCTTCTGGCCTCAACTAGCTCGCTTGGTTCAGCAATTGCTTTCCACGCTGTTTTGTATAAGGCCTGCTCCTGTGCTCAAACATGAAACAGAAGGTAAGATCAAGAAATTTGGCAATTAAATCTACCAATTAGTAATTTCAAGCTGGAACAAGTACAATTCTACTTAGAAATCAGAAAACACCAAATTTCTACGAGTATTTCACGAATCTAGACGAAACAAACCGTGTGGTAAGTGTTGGCTAAAGAGGCACAAGATCCAGCCAAGCCCAATAATTTTTCTTCTTCTGGTATCTTAGTAACCAACTTCCAAAGCCCTTTTCTTTCTTTTTATTCCAATGACTTCGAATTTTTTTCCGGTTTCTTGAGGTCAAGAACTCGTACTGGTAAGTTTCCTGGATTTTCTTACGGATCTTCCTGTCAAGAGCAGGGCCACACAATTGAGTGATTCATATTTTTTAATGAATTATCAAGTCCATATTATTTAACATAAATATTTTTGCATTCCAAGAACTTTCCAACAAAATTTTAAAACTGACCGTGAAAAAAACACCATAAACCGTGCATTAATATGTGCATGCAAAAGTTCTAAGGTGAATCACAAAAATCCTACGAAGTACTGTAAAATTGTAAAAATTATTTAAAAATTGGGCGATTTTATAGGAACATATTCTAATACATATAACGCCCTTAATTATTGTCTAGATAAAAATAGTTAAAATGAAAATAATAAGAATTTATAGAAATATTTTTAAGAAAATAAACTCAAAAACAAAATTAAATTAAATAATCATGTTTATTTCTCTAATCTTTTAAGTTTTTCCTATGACTATCTTTTTCAAAAAGTAAATAAGGACATTTTAGATACAATAAAAAGTTTCTATGATATTTTTTTTAAAAGAAGAAATTACTTGATCATTGTGTAGTTTAGTTATTTTATCTTTATTTTTTCAGAAATTATAGTTTATTATTATCTTTGTAAATTATTATTATTTTAAAAAATATCAACAAAAAACATCTAATAATTTACAAAATTATTATTATTTTCAAACTAATAATTATAAAGGTCTTATATTAAATATTATAAATTTTACATTGATATTTAAAAAAAAAACTGAGCCACCACCCTCTTAACCGAGTCTAATTATCTAAAACTCAAAGGTCATGTTTTCAAAATAGCTTTAAGTATGCTATAAAGAACATTCATCCCTCATCATCGTGAGGCAAACTATAACTCCATTCTTAAATACAATTAATGAAAATTATGGGAAGACTTTTTGATAGAGTTGAAAGCCCTACAAGGATAACAATCAATAAGCACATAAAGATAAAGAATTAGCCAAAATAAGATTAAAACACGAAGAACCCTAAGATCTTATTTTTATTTTTGAAATAATGAATTGATAACTTGTCTCTCTGGATATTTACAAGTCTTTATATAGACATGAAATTAACCTTAACATAGTAAGAAAAATTATTATCCTAAAACCAAACGGAAAGATAAAAATAACATAGAATCCAAAATAAATCAAGGAAAAATAATAAAATTGAATCAAACAATATCATTGAGGCATGACCACAAGTTAAGCAACTTATAAAACTAAGCCTTAGGAATATTCTATAGAAATTTTAGTCCAATTCAAAAGTGAGATAAAAAATTATGATCTTTTATTATTTTTTTGCTGGTTTGGTGTGATTCATTAAATGTTCTCTTAGATCTAGCCATATTTCACTAGTTCATTAAAGCATTTATTAGACTATTTATAAATTCTGTTTGTGATAATTCTCTATTTAGCTATGGAAAATCTTCATATATGCTCAAAACCCTCAATTTCTATTACACCACATCACTTTTTCTATAATTCATCAATGTTAGGGGAGTGCAAAAAAATCAAAAAACTGATTAAACCAAGAAAACAAAAAAAAAAATTAAAAAAACCGAACCATAAAAAAAACCTATTAGAATCTTTTTTAAAAATTTCAGGTCGGTTCGGTTTTGGTTTAATAAGCCTGAAATAAAAAAAACCAAACCAAACCGGTTTAGTTAAAAACAAATGCTATAAAAGCGCTTTGTAATTTTTAACCCTAGCATCTCTTTACTTCTTACCCCTCAACTCTCGCAAGCCGCCCCAAGCCTTCACAAATCTCAGAACTCTCATATCTCAATCTCTCACACTCTCAGATCTCAATCTCTCACACTCTCAGCCTGATAAAAAATAATTTTCTCATCACTGTACAAAACTTCACAGATCTAGTCGTCTAACAAGTTTTCAATCTTCATCTTACAGATTGATAGATCTTCAACAAGGCTTAGAGAAGTGTTGGGCTCCTCGTAGATAAGCCTTTGTTGATTATGGACCAATCGCTTAACGTTCATCTTTTCTCTAAAAACAGTTCAATCAGATGCTCTAATATTTGCAAGCTGTTGTTGCTTCTTCTTCTTTCACTCTTGGTGCCAAATACTATTTGCTTTTAAAACTCTATTTTTGTTGTTAATAAGAGTGACAAGACATTAAGCATTCTAAACCATTCTATAAAAGATTATGCAATCCTTGTAATGAAATATCACATGACATTAAGCCCAAAACACAATACAGGTTTTTGCTGGTTTTTTAAAAAAATAATCGAACCAAATCGAACCGAAACCTGTTAGTTTGAATTGGTTTTAGTTGTTTTTTAATAAAAAAAATTGATTTAATTGCTTTTTATAGATAAAAACCAAATCAAACAAAAAATAATGACCCTTAATTAATGTTGCGTCAAATGCCGAGTTAGGTGGCATCACCTCCTAATGGAACATAGTTCAATTTTTTCTTTAAATAATAAATGTAGACCTATATTATGTTTTTGTTTCATTTTCAAATAAAATATTCCTTTGTACACCAATCAAAAACATGGGATTTGGTTTCATTCCTTCATTCAATTAAGCAATTAATACAAAACAATCCTAATATTTAGTTTGGTGTGCTAAAATAAGCCATATTAGTTTCTTAGAACCCTTTCTAGATCACATTCAATCTTGTCAGGGAACCCGTGCTACTTTATGGATACAATTCCAAGAAAAATTGAATGATTCTAGGGCCATCTCTACACGAAGAGCCAAAAAAAAAAACAAAAAAACAAAAAAGGACAAAAAAAAATAAAGAAGCTTTCATCCTTCATTTTTATAGCTGTTTCTATGTTAGAGAGTTATTTTTATATATCGGTCAAAAGAGCCTAAAGTTTGTTTAATAAATCTTTATGTAAAAGAGGAGTTTTAATTGGAGTTTTATTAGTTAGTTATAATTAAATAATAGTTGTATCAATATCAAATATATTAAAATATAATTAGCCTTTTTAAATGGTTTTTTTTATTGGAGTGCATACACTAAAAAAATATTATATTTATACTATTTAAAAAGTTATATTATCAATTTGATTCTTCTATTTTTCCCTTGTAGATGCTCTTAGATCTAGAGTTTTAACATTGTAAACTTCAAGGGTAAGGGAAGAATGATAGGTAATGAAAATATGAGTTGAATGTGTTACTTAGAAAGGGCTCTCGTGGGCTAGTCTAGGCAATGTCCTTAGATCTCCCTGATGGTGAAAGGGGAAAGTAGGCATCTATGGGAAGCAGCCTGGATAGAGAGAATTATATATTATCCCTTGGAGTCCTTAATTAGAAATATTTCCTGAGACGAATCTCGGAAAAAATAGATTGAGAGTTTAATGAGTTTGTCTGGAGTGTAATGAAAATGGTTTTGCCATTCAAATATGTTGAAAAAAGTGGAATGGAACCTATAAATTTTGTTTTAATTCGATTTGATTTATGATTTTTAAACTACTTAACGTTGAATATGTTTTAATTCTAAGATGTTTTCAATATATTTTAAAAGAAATACACCAAAATTAATTAATATAACAAATTTATATAAGAGAAACATAGAGATCAATTGAAGAAACTAATAAAAAGATAAATCATAAATAAATATAGACCTGTAATATAGCATGGGTCCGTGCCTAGTGTATGTTTCCAAAACTCAAAGGTCATGTTTTCTAAATTGCTTTAAGTATGCTATAAAAAACATTCATCCCACATCATCACATGAGCCAAACTATAACTCCATTCTTAAATACAATTAATGAAAGTTATGGCTAAAAGTTATGGGGAGATAAATATTGCCGGCATTGATTTTAGTCATTAAAACAATAGATCTTTCTGGTAAATGTCATTTGATGAGAAGAATTCAATTTATGTATTTTTTCTACCTTGAACATGACTAAACAACATATCTAAAATTCAGGAAAAGTTTTTGTTTCGGGTTGATTTCAAGTTTTGAGATAGTTTTTTGAGGCCATGAATGGATTTATTAAGGTGCATACATAGGGAGTTTTCTAGGAGTTTCAGATAAAAAAAATGGGTTGAAAAATAATTTTTTAGGTAAAAAACCCTTCAGATATGAATTTCCAATCACTATCGTGATTAGAATCTAGGCAAAGTCCTAAAAAAACTCATCTGAGTTTGGGAAGATTTTTTGTTTCATGTTAATTTTAGGTTTTGGGATGATTTTTTTGAGTCATTGATGGATTTATTAAGATGTCTAGAGTGTTTTTCAAGTGTTTTAAATAAAAAATGGTTTGAAAAATAGGTTTTTGGATAAAAAACTCTTTAGCCCAAACTTTCTACCCACCACAATGCCCGAAATCTGGGCAAAGTAAGACGATATGTCGTCTAACTTTTTTTTTTCAAAAAACATTGGGGCGGATGATATGTCTTCTACCCCATTTACATTTTTATTTAAAAAGGGCTCACTAGCCTTTCAAATGGGTCAAGTCTAGCGGCACCATGCCTTTTTTCTTTTTTTCTTCTTTTTTATGGTTTAAAAAAAAATTTATATGTATTTTTTAAAATACTTTTTTTATTTATTACTTCGTCTTTTTTAAATGATGCATATTTTTTTTTAAAAAAAATATTTTATATATATTTAATTATTAATTGTTTTTTTAATTCATCTATAATTTTTTTATGCTTTATGTATCTGCGGCTTTCTCATATTGCCCTTTTTGCTCGGCTACCTCTAGGGATCCAACTGGCAGAACAGTGTGCCCCATCTCTTTCATGCACTGAACAATCTTGACAAGTTCATCCAAGAACCATGGTGAAGACGCGTAATCTCTTGAAAATATAATGACAGAAAACCTTGTTTCTTCGATGGCCTTGCAGAGAGCAGGTTCGATGGTCTTTCCTCTCTCGAGCTCCCTATCATCCATGTATACATTGATGCCTCTCTGAGCCAGATTAGAATCAAGTAGTTCCGGGTGTCTTTGCCTCTAAAACTAAGGAGCACATCTTACATAAAAAGTGGAGGAGGAGAAGATGAAGATGAGGTTATTCCTTGCACGCTGGTGGAAGCCATGAAAATCCCTATAGCAATAAATTAGTACCGATCCTTTCTAGCCTCAACTAGCTCGCTTGGTTCAGCAATTGCTTTCCACGCTATTTTGTATAAGGCCTGCTCCAGTGGTCAAACATGAAACAGGAGGTAAGATCAAGAAATTCGGCAATTAAATCTACCAATTAGCAATTTCAAGCTGGGACAAGTACAAGTTTACTTAGAAATCAGTAAACACCAAATTTCTACGAGTATTTCACGAATCTAGACGAAACAAACCGTGTGGTAAGTGTTGGCTAAAGAGGCACAAGATCCAGCCAAGCCCAATAATTTTTCTTCTTCTGGTATCTTAGTAACCAACTTCCAAAGCCCTTTTCTTTCTTTTTATTCCAATGACTTCGAAATTTTTCCGGTTACTTTAGCTCAAGAACTCGTACTGGTAAGTTTCCTGGATTTTCTTACGGATCTTTTTCTTACACTGTAAAGAAGATGGAGTTTCGGTGGAGAAAAAGCAAAAAGAGAAATGAAAGGGATATCGAAATTTGAGTTGCACTGGGCGGCAGAGGCACCTTCCTGTCAAGAGCAGGGGTTGAGCCACACACATCACAATTGAGGTTTGCAGGCTTCAATTTTAAAGAGAAAAACAAATGCCTACTGTAAATAAAGATATGTTGGCTAACGAGTATATACACTTTCTCCTTGCTTTTGGTTTTTTTCTATATAGAGATGTAAAAATAGTATTTTAGTAGAAGAAAAGGTATTTTAGCTATTCAAATAGCTATGCTCCAATGACTTCAAATTATAAATTGGATGACAAAATTTAACAATGAAAGGCATAATAAAATATAATGTATAATAAATATCATATTAATAGCTTTGTTTTAAATATTTATATAATTTTGTTGGTCTAGTAGGATCGAAAAGACCCTTTATTGTATAAATTATTGTTGTTTAAAACAATATATTTAGTCTAAAAGTTAGAAAATAGCTTTGTTTTAAATATTTATATTATTTTTTCACATAAAATATATTAATTAACAAAAAGCTAAAACATGCAGTGAAATCATAGTTATTAAACCCGGCTCGACGGGTCGTCTCGGGAGCTGGACCAGTCCAGGTTTGTCAAAAGGTCGGCTGGTGCAACGACCCGACCAAACCCGGTCGACCCAGCAGGTCAACCTATGACCTGGGCGAGACCTGGTGTTTTTTTTTTCAAATGTCCCAAGAAAAAAAATTATATTTTTTCAATGTGGGATAAAAAAGCTTTTGGTTTAAATACTTTAATTTAAAAGGATAACATAATATCTTTTTAATATGGGATTTGAAACCCATTAGTATATATACTTATGTTCACAAGAAAAAAGTTATGTTTTTTCAATGTGGGATAAAAAAACTCATTAGTATATATACTCTATGTTTACAAGAAAAAATCTATATTTTTTCAATGTGAGATTTGAAACCCATTAGTATATATACTCTATGTTCCCTTGAAAAAAGTTATTTTTTTTCAATGTGGAACTTGAAACCCATTAGTATATATACTCTATGTTCGCAAGAAAAAAACTATTTTTTTTCAATATGGAATTTGAAACCCATTAGTATATATACTCTATGTTCCCAAGAAAAAAGTTTTGAAACTCATTAGTATATATATTCTATGTTTTCAAGAAAAAAGTTATTTTTTTTCAATGTGGAATTTGAATCCCATTAGTATATATACTATATGTTCATAAGAAAAAAAACTATGTTTTTTCAATGTGGGATTGGAAACCCATTAGTATATATACATAATTTTTTTAAAATTTTTTCTGAGTTGATCTGGGTTAACCTGAGTTGACCCGGGTTGACCCATGAAACCCGGGACCTGGTCCTTTGAACGGGTCAACCCCAGACTAGGTTTAATAACTATGAGTGAAATCACTGTAACCGGTAAAACACTGTAGGTTTTGTCTTTGGTTTGTTGGAGAGTAAGGTTATTTTTGAAGGCTGTTTTGGTCTTTTTAACAGGGATAAAAAAGAGAGGTGATGATGATTGGAGAGGAGGAAAGACGAGCTTGGATTCAATAGCTATTGCGTCTTGTTCCCAGATTCTTATTGGTCAGCGCTTGCGCACTTTGAATTACAGTTGGTTAGAAAAAAAAATGTTCATCTCTATGGCATGCAGGGCGTTGTTCGTAATGCTTCCTGTTTTTTTTTTTTATTATTATTATTATTTTATTTTATCAGGATCATCAATTTCCAACTGATTTGGATGAACACACTATGTATATATGGATTGTGTTGCTCTTGATATTTTAGTTAATGAAAGCAAATATAGACCCCTGATAATGTGCTTTGCTGAATCAGCTTTTTTTTTTTTTTTTGCTGTGAAGATATGCTTTCCGAGAAAGTCCAAAAAAAATTCTAAGTAGCCTATAAATAGGTTTTTAGGTTGAATAATTTGTTAATTAACTAGTCTTATCAATTTTATTTATTATCCCTAATGTGGTTGATAAATTATACTTTATGTTAGGTAGGTCATGGTATCTTGTGATTAGTACTTGTAAAAAATCTTTTCTGGTGAAAATAGAGACTCTTTAATGTTTAAATAAATATCTTTTTTTTAAAAAAAAATATTCTAAATAGAAATGTTCTAAAAATATATATGCAATAAAAAATGAAGATTGTGAATCACTGTTCTAAAAGTATCATTGTGTATTTATAGCTCATGAATCTTTTTTTTTTATGAAGAGACCCTGATAACATTTAATGAGAGATAAATATCTCTTACAACTATATTAATATTTAATGGAAATATGATGGTTTCTTGAAGAACTTTTATACATCTATAAAGTATAGAGAAATTGAGGTTCAAGAATTAAATGTCGCTAATGCTCATAGAGGATGAGTTATTCTCATAGGTTAGATCCAAGGGAGGATGGTCATTTTCTCGAGCTTGCTCAAGAGAGGAAGGGCATTCCATATTACCGGACCTAGCATGTTTGGGGCTTGGCCTATTGCCAAGTCTAATGTGCCCGGGTCTAACTAATATCGGACCTAGCATGTTTTCATTGTAATGTGTTTATATTCTTGAAAATTTATATTTATAATGTTTTCTAAAAACTAATTTTTTAATAAAAAAATATACAGATAAAATCTTAATTCATCAATTTCAAACTCCGCTTTTGGGATGTTCATTGTTCTCCTTGGATCCACACATTCTTTTTTCTGTCGTGCATAGTGACATGGAAATAGTCGCACACAAGATGCCTTTTAGATGTTCAAAATTTGACTACAGCGTTCGTTTTTTTTTGTCTTTTTATTTATTTAGCTCCCCATCTCAATTTACACATCATTTTTATTTTTTTACCATCAACATTAGTCATGGTGTACTTGCATGCTTTGTTTTGAGTTTTGATTATGATTGAAGAATTATTTGCTTTAATGAGATCTAACTACTCTCCATGTAAAAAGAAAAAAAGAAAAGAAAAGAAATCCATGATCTATATTGCTTTTTTTCCCCTTTTTTAAAAAATAGAGGAAAAAAGTTTGAAAATTGTTGCCTTTTCTTCTTTTTAGATATTGAAACATATAAAGATTTGATATTTGAGGGTTTTGTTCTGGATTTAGGAGTTGCTTAGAGTTCTTGAAAATGGGCATTTCTTGCATTGATGGATGTCTGCTGCACATTTGTTTATGGCTTTTTATTCTTTTGTGTGAATAGCCCCTTATTCATAAAAGCCTTATGTAATGTTGAATTAATATGCATATCAAAAGATTTAAAAAAAAACAAAGAAAGAAAGAAGGAGAATATGCTTTGTTGAAGACATTTTCAGATATAATGTGTCCCAAAATAAGTGTGGTAGAAAACAGGTGTATCTGTGGGAAGTCCAAAACAAGCTGATTCAATTGCATTTTTGCGTGTCTGATCGCTGTCTTTGACTTTGTCAACCTTCATTCGACTTCATGTTAGGTAACAGTAATCCTTTTGTTTTCACCTATATGAACATCCAAATAAAAATACTTTAAATGAGTTTGAACTATCCAAAAAACTGTAGCAAAAGTACCGTCCAAGTGTGTTGATTTTACACGGTCATTAAGCAAGGGTTTCGTGTATAAAACCTTTCAAAAAGTTATATGGTTTACTGTAATTTTTCAATCTTTTATAATGTTTTTATATGCTTTTGATGATGTTAAAAATAAATTTTTAAAAATAAAAATAAAATATTAAAAAACAATTATTACTAAACTGAATCTATATCAAATATACACTTTGATTGAAAGCTTTTTTGTCGACTTAGATTCTTCGTAATCTGCAAAAGTTTGCTTGGATTACTTTGATATTTATTTATGTTGATACGAACAAGCTCATCAATAAATAGTTTATGCGCGCGCTCTTGTCTAGACTTTACCTTTGTTTTTTCTCGGTTTCGTTGCGTCCAAATACGGTAATTTATTCACAAGATTCGCTCTTTATGATTGTTTCTTCTTTTTTTTCTCATTTGAAATGACTAATCTTGAACCTTTTTTTTTATTAGAGCGAGTGTCCGGGCCAGTTTACGTACACCTCGACTAATCCTACGGGCCCTGAAGTTAACGATCATGTAAGCCTCTAGTGGCCATCATATGAGCAACCACAAGATTCGAACCTTAAACCATAAAGGAAACAAACCTATTAGTCCCAAGCTTGAACCTTTTTCAAGAGGCTGTCAAGAAGCATGGAGAAGGGATTAGGGTTCTCTATAGAGGCACTTATAGCTTGTGATGGGGAAATCATCTATGACCAGATTATGACTAAAGCAATATGTTCTTCGGATGTTGTAGTTAGATTCACTGGCTATTGAAATTGACAACAAGAAAAAGTAAGGTTGATAGAGTTCTTATGATCAATACTTTATTTATAAAGCATTAAAGCTACCAGAATATGATATAACCACAATGGATAAAAATCTTTTTTATTAATTAGGAAAATAAAGTCTACAATTATCCAAGGAAGATGCACTCCAATAAT
Source organism: Populus nigra (assembly GCF_951802175.1). NCBI lineage: Eukaryota > Viridiplantae > Streptophyta > Magnoliopsida > Malpighiales > Salicaceae > Populus > Populus nigra. The sequence continues at coordinate 11,890,161 of NC_084864.1, read as the reverse complement.
CTTTAATAAACCAAAAAAAATTAGTGCATTTGTGTATCATATTCGGTCGGCGTTTAGTAATTTTGTGGTCGTGATAGAGATTAATAAATAACGAAAGGAAATCCCAGCCATTTTTCATGTAAAAATGGAAGTACTCTCGTAATTAAGGCCGCTATTTTATTATGTAAAAACTCACAAGGAGGAAGAGAACCAACCATCAGCGGCATCACCCTCTTTGGGATCTTGATTTTCATCGGATTAGCACACAACACATCAAGCTGGCTGGAAAGGACTGCCAAGGTACTGTGATTCTGAATAATTATTTTGCTATGCATCAAATAATTGTGGCTGCAGCTGATAGTCCACCTGGTTCGACATCAAATCATAATTCACATCGTCTTTTGATGAATTGTGCTGCAAGTGGTAGCCGACTTGGTTAACCGAATAGGCTGTGGAACAAGGAGATCAATTTCCAGGAAATCCATTTCATTTAATTGGGGTTCCTGCAGGCCACGGATATCTGCTGTGGAGTGTGGACCAAGGAGATCAATTTCCAAGAAATCCATTTAATTTAATTGGGGTTCCTGTTCATAGTCAGGGGTGAAAGCGAATGCAACCAGAATGAAAAGAAGTAGATTTTGGTTTTTTCAAGAGCATTTGATGTGAAGCGTTATATTTAACTCCCACTCTTATCACGTTTAATTAGTATTTAAATTAAATATAAATATAGAAGTTCTTATGATTGATGCTGCTATCCACTGAGAGATAACCATGAAAAGAAAAGAAATTAAACCTCGTCGTATTATAGAAATACTGAGCACAACTTTTGTTACCCATAAATTATTATACAAGCTCGACTCACCATTAACTCATATTCATCCATGTAGCTTATGGTGAGCTGGACTCATCTAATATAGTACTATTAACATAAAATCTTACCAAGTTAAAATTTGCAATGGTATTTTTTAAAAAAAAATCCACATGTTTTTTTTATCTTTCAACATTTTATTTTTTAAAGATTGAGTTTTATAATTTGTTGATGTTTTTTTTATAAGATTATTTTAATTTTATGACTCGTGTTGCGAATTTAGCGGGTTGACTTAGAATTTTTTTATTTATATTTTTTTTAATTTCATCTTTCGACATTAAATTAATTATAAATTAAACTTCAATATTCCTCTCACAAACAGCCCAACTTTGATGTTCCGATCACAAACACTAATTCCTCTCCCATTGCAAATATTCCATCTCAAACTTTTGACTAGGGAGTGTTTATGGTGTTAGATTCAATTATCTATTGGGTCTGGTCAATGGTAGACTCAACACGCCTCGGTCTAACACACTACTAAGCTACCGCTGCACCTGCCGCCGCTGCACCTACTGCAGCTGGAGCACCTGCCGCCGCCGCTCATCGAACTGGTGCCGCCGCTGCACCTGCTACAGCTACCGCCGCTGCAGCTGGAGCACCTGCCCCAACCCCACCTGCTGCAGCCAGAGCACCTGCTGCCGCCGCCGGAGCACCTGCAGCCGCCGCTCATCGAGCTGTTGCCGGAGCACCTGCCGCCGCCGCCGGAGCACCTGCAGCCGCCGCTCATCAAGCTGGTGCCGGAGCACCTGCCGCCGCCGCTCATCGAGCTGGTTCCGGAGCACCTGCTCATCGAGCTGCCACTGCCACTGCTGGAGCACCTGCTGATCGAGCACCTGCTGCTCGAGCTGCACCTGCTGCTCCTGCTGCTTGACCAGCTGCTCCTCCTCGAGCAGCTGCTCCTTATTGAGCTGCTTCCACCACTGCAGCATCACCTGCTGATCAAGCATCTGCTGCTTGAGTTGCCCCAGCTGATCGAGCAGCTGCTCCTCCTGCTTGAGTAGCTGCTGCAGCTTAGGTATAGTCAAACTGTACATGGAATCGATGTTACATGTTTTGTTGGGTGTTAAAAAAGAAATTTAATAAAAAATTTATTGATAGATTTTTTATCAACATGTTTTTGTATTTAAAAAATTTTAAGTGAAAAAAAATATGCATAAATATAATTAAGTAAATCAAGAATTATGTGTGTTAATAAGTAAAAATAACAACTATAAACTATAATTAAAAATAAAAGTGGAAAAATCGATAAACAAGTGTAGATTAAGATATTTAATTTTGAAAAACGAGATATTTACGCGATTATATTTACTAAATTTATTAATTAAAACAAGTTTTTTATTCAATCAAACGATAATAAAAATAAACATACACATTAAATTGATTGAATAAAATAAAATGAAAAAAAATAATATGTAAGGTTGCACATATTAGAAATATTATTTGAAAATAAAAAATTTTATTTTCAAGAATAAAGTTCATCTGTACAAAAAATTAAAAAAATTATAAATGAATCAGAAAAACTTTCTCAAAAATTAAATGCATAACTAAAAATTAACCATCATTTCAAAGAGGATCTCTAAATAACATAAAAAAAGGATGTTAATCTAAATATAATTTTAAAAAAAACATATAAAAGGAAAAAAAAAAAAAGAAAAAGCAAAGGTCAGGTGTTGTTGGGACTACCAAATCAAGCCAATCCAATTGTAGCATTTTGTTATGGCCCACTAACCTTTTTTTTTGTTGCAAGATGTTTGCGAAAAAAATAAGATGACACTCTTTTATAGACAAGATATTTTTTTCTCTTACAAAAAAGTTGTGCATGCATGTTTTTTCGATGCAATTTTATACATAAAAAAATTTAAACTGTAAATTAAAAAGCTCATACATACATGTACATTGATAACTATGTGAATTACTAATAATAAAAATATATTAACAATAACAAAAAAATAAAATTAAAAAATTCAAATGTGTTAATAAACGGAACATTTACCCAGTTATATTTTTTGAATTTATTTTTTAAAATTTATTTTTTATTCAATCAAATGATATTAAAAATAAACAAACGTATTAAATTGATTAAATAAAATAAAAATAGAAAAAATATTATGCAAGGTTGTTGTACATATTATGTTATCTAAAAATAATTTTTTTTATTTTTTAAAATAAAGTTCTTTTATACAAAAAGATAAAAAAAATTATTTATGAATCATAATAATTTTTTAAAAATTAAATACGAACAACACCATAAAAAACAATATTTATGCAAAAATAAATAAATAAACAAAAAAATAATCATAGATGAGGAATGTTAATTGAAACATAAATTTAAAAAATATTTTAAAAAAGATATATAAAAAATATCAGTAAAAAAAAAAAGCAATATCAGAAAAAAAAAACATTGTTTCATTATTGTGGTTTATCTCGTTAAATCCGTGATCCGGAGCATGAACTCAACCTGTTTCAATATTGATTTCCCTTTAAATTCATATTCAACCTTTAACAAAAAAAGAAGTTAAACATGTGACCCAGACCATGAACTCACCCAGACTCTATATTGTTTTCTCTTAAATTTATATTCAACATTTAAAAACAAATACATACAACATCATCAAAAAATAATTTATATTAAAAAAAGATTAAATAAACAAAACAAATCAAGATGAGGGATATTAATTGAAACATAAATTGAAAATTATCTTAAAAAAGATATATAAAAAAAGATATCAGTAAAAAAAAAGCAACATTAGAAAAAAAAATTGTCTGGTTATTGTGGCTTAATTCTTTAGACTCGTAACTCAGTTCATGAACTCAACCGCGTTCAATATTTTTTTCCTTAAACCTTAAAAAAATTAAATATGTGACCCGGACCATGAATTCAACGAGGTTCAATAATTGTTTTCTCTTAAATTTATATTCAACTTTAAAAAAACAAATTCAAAAAATAAAAATACACAACACCATCAAAAATTAAATCTTTATAAAAAAACCTCAACCGGGTTGAAATTTTTTTTTCTTAAATTTATACTCAACCATTCAAAAAAACTTGTGACCTGGATTATGCATTCAACCGGTTCAATATTTTTCTCCCTTTGAATTTATAACAAACTTAAAAAAAAATAAAGTAAACAATATCATCCACAGTACAACATGTCAATTTAATCCAGACCATAAATTCAACTGAGTTTAATATTAATTTTTTTAAAATTCATAATCTACCTTGAAAAAAAAACTTGTAACCCCATTGTGTACTGTTTTTCCCATGCAAAAAAAAAAAAAAAAAAAAAAAAAAAAAAAAACAAAAAAACAGATTTGTTAACATTAAGTTCTGAAAGTCGATATTTCAGCGTTCCTAGTTTCATATACTTGAAGTGGTTGATAAGTCGAGCAACACACACAAAAAAGAAGAAGTAATTATTACCTTTTTGATCCAGATGAAATCTCAACTTCACTGAGAATATCCATCCACCTTCGTACCTTCTCCTCATTTTCCCTAAGATTTTTTCCAATCTTATCAAAGACAATTGTGTAACTCTCTGTTTGATCATCTATCTTTGATTGTTCGAAATCACAAGAAACTGGAAACACAGTGTCCGATCTCATCTCATCCATGAATCCGACAATCTTGACAAGGTCTTCAAAGCACCAAGGTAAAGCAGCACAATCTCTTGCAAATATAATAATTGACAGCCCTGATTCTTCAATGGCCTCAAAGAGTCTTGATCTAATTGCCATTACTTTCTCTGGTTCCTTCCCGAATGGGAAAATGAATCTCCGGGCTCGATCTGCGACTCTGATGCCAGGGAAAACATTGGCCTTCCATTGATGGTACGACGAAGAAAAAGCTAAAGAAGCTTTATATGATGAAGCAGCTTCTTTGCTTGTAACAATAAAATGGGCAGAAGATGGTCGTGGTGTAATACATACAGAAGATAACAAACAGACACCACAATTCTTCACCTTTACTCCAGGCTGGCAAGAAGGAAATGACAACTCAATGTTGCTAAAGGATTCATGCTTCCATTCTTTAAGCTCTTTAAGATGATCAAAAGATAGATAGAATAGCCAAATATGATCTGAAAAGAGAAGGGCTTTACAACTAATATACATCGGCGAAGGATAATTCTCTCTTCCATTGGCTTTGAAATGACAAAAAAGAGAAGGACTTTCACCATTTGCACTGAATGCAACACACGCAACAAACCCCATGCTCCAACTAGGCACTTGCACACTAATTGAAGATCCCTTACTTTGATGGTTAAACCAGCCTGGAATTTCATTTCCTGGAACAGCGATACCAAATCCAGGTCTTGGATTAGGCAAACCCTGTACCATGAAGAACCAAAACGTTAGATAGATAGAGGGAGAGGGAGAGAGATACAAAAAGGTTGGCGTATGATTAAGAGAAGACCTTGAGGTATCTTTCAAGCATCGTCAACCCAAAGCTGTCTTGGCCATTATGCTCGTACAATGCCCAGCAGTTAAGACATATGAACTCTGATCTTTTGGAACTGCTTAGCTTTATCGGATCTGGAATTTCTTTTAGGCGTATACAACCATTCAAATTTACTGTTTGAACTTTTGATGGAACCTCAGGCAATGATTCAAGCATCCTGCAATCCTCCAAGACAAGCATTTCAAGTCCAGAAAGCTGATTTATGCTTTCAGGCAGGCTAACAAAGTTATTTTGGCTTAGATCTAAAGAGTTTAATGAAGATAAGCAGCCAATATCTTCAGGAAGTGCCCCTTCTCTTAGATTGCAAGCGCATAAATCCAGTACTTCTAAAGAACAAAGACCCGACAAAGAAGGCAACCTGTCACCCGTGGGATTCACAGCTATTCTTTTGCATCCATCCAAAGATAATACTTTAAGCCTCTTTAAAAGAAAAATGGATGCTGGCGGTTGTCTTATTGAAGTTCCACTTACATCAATCTCCTCCAAACCTTCAACTTTCCCCAAATTCTGTGGTATATTTTGAAGTTCAGAGCAGCCAGACAGATCAAGTTTTTTAAGGGATTTCAAACAACGTATGCTACTCGGAATGCTTTCAAGGTTCTTGCAGTTGTTCATGCTCAATACTTCTAAGCCAATCAAATGACGAATTGATGAAGATAGTTTTGTAATACCAGTCTCATCCAAATGAAGCACCGTCAATTTGTTCATGTTTCCTACTATATCTGGAAACTTCTCAAGTTTTGAGCATCCATCAAGAATGCAAACTTTAAGTGATTCCATTTCAAGGTTGCTAGGGAGAATCCTAATACTTACGCAATCCATAAGAGTCACATATTCAAGCTTCTTGTGACGTGCAAGTGATGGATGGACCTCAGACAAACTTGTACACCCTTCAAGAATAAGGTTCTCGAGATTTGGAATTCTTGTAAAATCTGGAGTCTTGATCAGGTTTAGTGAGTTGCTGAGATTGATGATTTTCAAATTAACTGCACTCTGCAATCAGGCAGGGGAGAAGAAATATGGATGCTACTATCATAAATATATAGGAAAACGATAAAAAGAAATACAAAGACCCTTAAATTAGGTGATCTCACCTTACACCCATACCATAATTGCTCAATCCTACTATAAGCCATGTGAAGTTCAACTAGCTCATCCACCTGTAAACCAGCTGGCAATGATTTTGAAGGGTAAGAATGCCATTCAAGAAATCGTAGCTTATTGGAAAGATCTTTAGGTCCTTCAGAAAGCTGCACGTTGTAGATTTTGAGCAATCTTAGTTTGCTCATTTTAGAGAAGGCTTTCATGTTCCATTGTGCCTCTTTTATTCCAGGCATGTCCAGGAAAATGGCTTCTATTTTTTCTTTTCCCTGTCAATCAAAAGGGGAATACAAGTAAAAAACAAATACAAAGTAGAGATGGAGCGTAAATTAAAATAAACTTCATGAAATCTTATGGATAATGTTCTCTATCAGCTACTCACTGTGCTGTCCATCAGTGCAAGGCAGACATCCTCGTATGTCCATAATCTACTACGCCTTCCAGGCTCTTCAGGGGATTCACAACGAACAATTTCCTTACCCATTATCTGTAATAAATTATGCATCCAGACTTGATCCCGAGAGACACTTATGAGAGATCTCTCAATAAGAACTGGTATTCCAATACCTGCATGGAATCCACGGCTTTCAAGTATCCTTGTTATTCGATCAATTTTAAACCCCATCAGGAAACATGCAATGTCTAAAAATATTTTCTTATCTGATTCATGGAGACCATCAAAACTAATGCGAAGCACATCAATAATTTTGCCGTCAGGAATCTCATTCATTCTATTAATTGCACCTCTCCATTCAGGGATACTTCTTGCATACAAAAACGAACCTATAACTTCAATAGCAAGTGGAAGGCCATTAGCATAACCCACAACTTGCTTTGATAGTTCCACGAAATCTTCAGCAGGCTGGTCATTTTTGAAAGCTTTCTGGCTAAATAACATCAGAGCATCATCATCATTCAATTTTTCAGCCTCGTAAATTTTAGTATCATCATTTCCAGTTAACACATTTGTATCTCTGCTTGTTATGATAATTCTGCTCCCTGGACCAAACCATCCAGGCTCCGCAGCAAAGAATTCTAGTTGTTTTTTGTCATCTACGTCATCAAGGATAAGAAGAATCTTTTTAAGTCGTAACCTCCGCTTTATCATCTCAATCCCTCTATAAGAATCCCATACAGAAGCACGTTCCATTAAGATTTCAGAAAGAAGTTGTTCCTGTAAACGGCGTGGTCCATCTTTCTCAGCAAAAACTTCTCTGACATTTGCTAAGAAGCAGCTGCCTTCAAATTGCCAACGAATCCTATCGTATAGTACCCTTGCAACAGTCGTCTTACCTATGCCACCCATTCCACAAATCCCTATGAAGATTGCTTGGCCTCCTGCTTCACCTATATAGCCATTTAATACCTCTACACGAGAATCTATTCCAACTATTTTTTTGCTAATTGTTGGCATAGTGACGCTTAGTTTGTACGATATGTATTCAGCAATTATTTTAATTGATTCCGATTCATTCCTGCATAGGAGGGTGCAAAACATTAATTATGCAGTGTGCAGAAATCAAATCAGATAGTGATAATGGGAAAATAAACATTAGCATATTGTAGCTCGAAAATGTATGGCTATTAGCCGGAAATTAATACACCAACCTTTGAGAAAAATAGGGCCCTGATAATAGATAGCTTCAAGAACAGAGAGGAAAAGGAAAGAATAAACTGAAAACATCTAGTTGCTTTTTAAAATATGAAATCCTAAATCCAGACTCAGCCGAAAAGCTTAATTCAATGTTAAAGTATAAAATCAGAAATATATATATATATATATATATAAACTTGCCAAGGTAAAAAAAACATAACAAAAAAAAATGAAGGATGAAATCGTCAAAAAAATAAAATAAAAATAATCTTACATAAAATAAATAGTAATAAAAAAAATAAGAATTAAATCTAATAGATTAAAAAATTAAAAAAGCATAAAATTAACAACAAATTTCAATTCTAAAAAATAATTCAAATAAAAAAATATCAATTAAAAAAATAAATCAAATATGAAAAAAAAAAAAAAACCAGATTGAAGGGTTAATATACAAGTTTAGAAGGTCGGGTGCGGAATTCAAGGATGAAGACTAAAGAAAAGAAAAGAAAAAAAAAAAGAAAAAGATCATTTGATGCCAAACCAGAAAGAATTACTCCACACATGCCACTCAGGGAGATAGATCATGTCATGGTGAATCAGAAAACAACAATGAAAGCTTTTTTTAGGTGCCAAAAGCCATTGCTCGTGTTGCTTAAATAAAACAGAACAACTTCCTCGCTTGTGTGTTCTACAAACAAGCCAGCCAGTTTTCTTCTTTTTTTATTATTACAAAAAAAGAAAAAAAAAAGCATGAATAAGCCCTTGAAGGCAAGGTAAGTATTTTTAATTTTAAAGGAAATAAAGTTATTTTATTGCACCCTGAAAAGTGAAAAATCTTAAAAGAGCCCCAAAGGCAACTAAGTAATTATACCGTAAAAAAATAATACCTAACTACCCCTATTAATTTTATAATGACTATTGACCCTTATAAAAGACCCTATTATCCCTAATAAGTAGTTTATTTTTTTTAGAATGAAAAATTAGTAAATTCATTGTTACAATGCATTAGTAAAAGAAAGAAACCTATAAAATTTTAATTCCAAATAAAAAAAATAAAAATATTCACAAAAAAAATTATAAATAAATTTGTCTCTTTGATTTATAAATAGTTTGAATTTTTTAATTCATGATGGAAAATCTCTTTATTTTATTTTGAAAAGCTAAAACCAACATATTCAAAAACTTTGGTCAATTTTTTATTTCTTATGATGAATTTGTTGTCATTTCTTCACCATTTTTAATTTTTTAAGCTAACTTTTTATTTGCTCATGCTAGATTTGTTTTTCAACATTTTTATACATTTTAATTTTTCTGTTTAATATTTTATTTTATTTTCAAAATATAAAAAAAAAACCTAAGAATAGAAAGAAGTTTTATATAAAGATTAGAAATGCTTGATCACATCAGTTCAAAATATCATAAAAAAATAAAAATAAAAATTCATGCATATGAAAAAAATACACATTTACTATCATGCTTGTTCATCAATGAAACAATACAGGGGGCAGATTTGAGAATAAGAATAAGTAGATAGATGATTTACCTATTCCGGACGTCCCAGCCAGATAGATTGGCCACCGTAGAGAGACAATCTTTCCAGTTCCGGACCTTCTCCAAGTTTTCCTTGAAATTTTGTTCATGCTCACCGAAGGCTTCCTCATATTTCCGTTTCTGCTCGGTTACCTCTGAGGGATCCACATCATAAAAAACTGGCAGAACAGTTTGACCCATCTCTTTCATGCACTGAACAATCTTGACAAGTTCATCCAAGCACCATGGTGAAGAAGCGTAATCTCTTGAAAATATAATGACAGAAAACCTTGATTCTTCTATGGCCTTCCAGAGAGCAGGTTCGATGGTCTTTCCTCTCTCGAGCTCCCTATCATCCATGTATACATCGATGCCTCTCTGTTTCAGATTAGAGTATAGATGACTAGTAAAGTTGTTCCGCGTGTCTTTGCCTCTAAAACTAAGGAACACATCATGCATATATTGAGGAGGAGGAGAAGATGAAGATGAGGTCATTCCTTGCACGCTGGTGGAAGCCATGAAAATCCCTATAGCAATAAATTAGTACCGATCCCTACTAGCCTCTACTAGCTCGCTTGGTTCAGCAATTGCTTTCCACGCTATTTTGTAGAAGGCCTGCTCCTGTGGTCAAACATGAAACAAAAGGTAAGATCAAGAAATTTCGGAAATTAAATCTACCAATTAGCAATTTCAAGCTGGAACATGTACAATTCTACTTAGAAATCAGAAAACACCAAATTTCTACAAGTATTACACGAATCTAGATGAAACAAACCGTGTGGTAAGTGTTGACTAAAGAGACACAAGATCCAGCCAAGCCCAATATTTGTTTCTCCTTCTGGTATCTTAGTAACCAACTTCCGAAGCCCTTTTCTTTCTTTCTTTCTTTTTTCCAATGACTTCGAATTTCTTCCGGTTTCTTTAGATCAAGAACTCGTACTGGTAAGTTTCCTGGATTTCTTACGGATCCCTTTCTTATACTGTAAAGAAGATGGACTTTTGGTGGAGAAAAAGTCAAAAGAAATGAAAGGGATATCGAACGCGCATTGGGCAGCAGAGGCAACTTCCTGTCAAGAGCAGAGGCAACTCGATAACAATTGAGTTGATTCATATTTTTTAATGAATTTTCAAGTCAAGCATCTCCCATTGCCAATATTAAATTGAGTTTAGAATCTCAGACTTTAATATTCTTATCATAAACAGCCTCTCTCCTTCACACCAACCTAAATAGCCACATCAAACCACCACAGCAGCCACCACCCATTCCAGCTGCCCTAACAACCACTCGACGATCACCTCTTTTCCTCTCGTCAACAACAAAACAGTCATAGGTAGTAGACCTTTTTTTATTCTTCTTTTCTCACTACTCCTTAAAAAATTGTATATTAATCTTTTTTGTTTTTAGTATTTGTGTTTTTACCCTTTTTCTTTTGATTTACCCTCTTTTTTTTCTTTTTTCTTTTTGTCTTTGACTCTTTATAAAAAGTTTTATTTCCTTTCAATTTAATCCTTTAATTTTAATCTGTAATATATTATGCTTTTCAATTTCATCCTTATTTTTTTATTTTTTATTTTTTTAGCTAACCATTTTATGACAATTTTTTTTTCAATTTCAACCTTCAATTCAAGTTTATTTTATTTTATTATTTTCAATTTGATCCTAAATTTTTACTTTTTTTTTCTTTCTTCCTTTGCCCTTTTGTATAAACATTATTTCTTTTTTAATTTAGTCCTTCGATTTTAATTTTTCATATATTCCTTTTTTTATTTTGTCCTTAATTATTTGGATTTTTTTTCTTAACTCTTTTATAAAATTTTATTGGTTTTTAACCTCACTATTCAATCCAAGTTTATAGTGTGTTTTTTTTTAATTTTATCCTTATTTTTTTTTATTTTTCTTTTTGTTTGAGTTATTTTTATTTTCAGTTTAACCCTCCAATCAAAACAATTTAGTTCCACTCGAATTTATTTTTTTATTTTGATTTTCACCTTCTTTCTTTTAATTACTATTTTTTTATTTTAGATTATTTTATGGAGTTAATTTTTCCCCTTGCTATGTTCTTTGGTGTTTGTTGACTAAATCCATTTTTTTTATCCTTTTTTTTTTCAATGCTCCAAATGCTTTTTTCTAAGGTATCATGATCTTTTTTTATAAGAAATTGTGCGATTAATATCATTATCTTTTTTGTTGTCTAATGAAAAGAAAACCAACTTATTAATCTAAGTCGGTATTATAACTTGAATCGTAAATTTCTCTCTGTTTTTTTAATATATTTGCATTATCTAAACAAATTTTTTTATGAAAAAATATATAGACTCGCAACAAATTACGGGTCCATGCCTAGTGTTTGTTTCTAAAACTCAAAGGTCATGTTTTCAAAATAGCTTTAAGTATGTTATAAAGAGCATTCATCCCTCATCATCGTGAGTCAAACTATAACTCCATTCTTAAATACAATTAATGAAAATTATGGGTAGACTTTTTGATAGAGTTGAAAGCCCTATAAGGATAACAACAAGCACATAAAGATAAAGAATTAGCCAAAATAAGATTAAAACACGAAGAACCCTAAGATCTTATTTTTATTTCTGAAATAATGAATTGATAACTTTTGTCTCTTTGGGTATTTACAAGTCTTTATATAGGCGTGAAATTGACCTTAACATGGTAAGAAAAATTATTATCCTAAAACAAAAGGAAAGATAGCTAAGAATCCAAAAATAAAATAAAATCAAGAAAAAATAAAAAATTTAAATCAAACAGTATCATTGAGACATGATTTGGGGTCTTCCAGGACTTGAATGGTCACCACAAGCTAAGCAACTTATAAAACTAAGCCTTAGGAATAATCTCCAGAAATTTTAGTTCAATTCAAAAGTCAGATAAAAAATTATAATCTTTTATTATTGTTTTGCTGGTTTGGTGTGATTCATTAAATGTTCATTAAAGCATTTACTAGACTATTCATAAATTCTGTTTGTGATAATTCTCTATTTAGCTATGGAAAATCTTCATATATGCTCAAAACCCTCAATTTCTATTACCTCTGCCACATCACTTTTTTCTATAATTCATCAGTACTGTATGCCGAGTGAGGTGGCATCACCTCCTCATGGAACATAGTTCAAATTTTTCTTTAAATAATAAATGTAGACATATATTATGTTTTTGTTTCATTTTCAAATAAAATCTTCCTTCGTACACCAATCAAAAACATGGGATTTGGTTTCATTCCTTCATTCAATTAAGCAATTAATACAAAAAAATCCTAATATTTAGTTTGGTGTGCTAAAATAAGCCATATTAGTTTCTTAGAACCCTTTCTAGATACAAATTCAATCTTGTCAGTGTACCTGTGCTACATTATGGATACAATTCCAAGAAAAATTGAATGATTCTAGGGCCATGCATCTCTACACGAAGAGCCAAAAAAAAAAGGACAAAAAAAGAAGAAGCTTTCATCCTTCATTTTTATAGCTCTAAGAGGGAGTTATATTGGAGAGCCAAAATAGCATTTCTATGTTACAGAGTTATTCTTATATATCGGTCAGAAGAGCCTAAAGTTTGTTTAATAAATCTTTATGCAAAAGAGGAGTTTTCATTGGAGTTTTATTAGTTAGTTATAATTAAATAATAGCTGTAATATCAAATATATAAAAATATAATTAACTTTTCTAAATGGTTTTTTTTTCATTGGAGTGCATATACTAAAAAATATTATATTTATACTATTTAAAAAGTTATTATGAATTTGATTCTTTCGAATAGCTTTTTCCCTTGTAGATGCTCCTAGTAAGCCTCAAGGGTAAGGGAAGAATGTGGATTCTTCGGATGTCCCCAAGACACGTATCCAAGATGGTAATGAAAATATGAGTTGAATGTGTTAATTAGAAAGGCTCTCGTGGGCTAGTTTAGGCAATGTCCTTCGATCTCCCTGATGGTGAAAGGAGAAAGGAGGCATCTATGGGAAGCAGCCTGGATAGAGAGAATTATGATCCCTTGGAATCTCGGAAAAAATAGATTGAGAGTTTAGTGAGTTTGTCTTAGATAAAGGAGTGTCATGAAAATGGTTTTGCCATTCAAATATGTTGAAAAAATTGCAATGTAACCTATAAATTTTGTTTTAATTCGATTTGATTTATGATTTTTAAACTACTTAACGTTGAATATGTTTTAATTCTAAGGTGTTTTCAAGATATTTTAAAAGAAATACACCAAAATTAATATAATAAATTTATATAAGAGAAACATAGAGATCAATTGAAGAAACTAATAAAAAGATAAATCATAAATAAATATAGACCTGCAATATAGCATGGGTCCGTGCCTAGTGTATGTTTCTAAAACTCAAAGGTCATGTTTTCTAAATTGCTTTAAGTACGCTATAAAAAACATTCATCCCTCATCATAATGAGCCAAACTATAACTCCATTCTTAAATACAATTAATGAAAGTTATGGCTAAAAGTTAGAGTGAGAAAAATATTATTGGCACTATTTTGACCATTAAAACTATTGATTTTTCTTTCAAATGATTTCATTTAATGAGACAAATTCAACTTATGTATATTTTTATACCTTAAACATGACTAAACAAATATATCTAAAATTCATAAAGAATTTTTGTTTTGGATTGATTTCAGGTTTCGAGATAGTTTTTTTAGGCCATGGATGGATTTATCAAGGTGCATAGAGAGTTTTCTAAGTGCTTCAGATTAAAAAAAATAGGTTGAAAAATATGTTTTTGGGTAAAAAACCCTTCATATATGAATTTCCACCCACTACCGTGATCAGAATCTGGACAAAGTCCTAAAAAAACTCATTTGAGTTTGAGAAGATTTTTGATTTCAGGTTGATTTTAGGTTTTGAGATAGTTTTCTGGGGTCATTGATAGATTTATTAAGGTGTCTAGGGTGTTTTTCAAGTGTTTTAAATAAAAAAAATTGGTTTGAAAAATAGGTTTTTGGGTCAAGAACCCTTCAGCCTCGATTTTCCACCACCCACAATGGCTGGAATTTGGAAAAAGTTAAGCGTTATGTAGTCTAACTTATTTTTTTCAAAAAACATTGGAGCAAATGATATATTGTCTATCCCATTTATATTTTTATTTAAAAAGAGCTCACGGGCCCTTCTAAATGGGTCAAGCCTAGTGATACCATGTTTTTTTTATTTATTTAAAAAAACAATCATTTTTTATATGTATTTTTTAAAATAATATTTTGATTTATATTTAAATTAATACCTATTTTTTCTGATTTTTTACTTTGCCTTTTTTAAATGGTGGTTGTTCTTTTGAGTATTTTGTATGTATTTAATTTTTTAAAAGCTTTTTCTAATTCATCTATAATTTTTTTATGTTTTATGTAATTGAAATTTATTTTTTTAAAATAAAAAATATTTATTTTTACATAGTATTTCTAATAATAACAACCTTGCGAAATATTTTTTTCCCTTTGATTTATTCAATCAATTCTATGTATATGTCTTTTTCTACTATCATTATATTAAATAAAAAAATAATTTTAATAAATAGAGTCAATGAATATAATCGGGTAAATAGACAGGTTTGGTAGGTTAATCTAAGTTGACTTGTTAGTTTTTTATTTCCTTTTTCTAATTATTATTTTTTAATTTTATATCTCAACATTGGATTGATTAAAAATTGAGTTTCATAATTTGTTTTGATTTCATTTCTATAGGGTTATCTCGATCCCATGACTTAGATTTGTTAGTTAACCTAAGTTGACTCCAGTTGTATTTTTTGTCCTTTTTTTAATTAATTTGTTTTTAATTTTATGAGTCAACATTGATTTGGTTGAAAATTAAACTTCATAATATATTTTTTTATCATGATCTCATAATCCAGGTCATAGCTTTGGCGTGTTAACCTAGGTTGACTCGGGTTGTTTTTTTATGTTATTTTTTTAATTAATATTTTTATCAATTTCATCCTTCAATATTAGTTAAGTGAGAATTGAGCTTCATAATTGTTTTTTATTTGCTTTCTATAAGGTTATATCAGTCTTATCACTTGGGTTTGTCGGATTAAACTAGGTTGACTATATTTTTTTAATTACTATTTTTTTTCAATTTCATCCTTTATTATTTTTTATTTGTTTTTTATGAGATTATTACAGTTTCATGCATGATCCAGGTCATGGTTTTGATATGTTTACCTAGATTGACACAGGTTGATATAATATGTTGTCTTTTTCATATTTAAAATAAAATGTCATCTTGAAATTTTATTGAGTTAAACTATTTTTTTTATTCTTCAGGTAATCTTTGAACATGTCAAGTCAACCAGGTCACTACCAGAAACCGGTGAAAACCAATGGAATTACCGACGGAATTTTTTTGTCGGCAATTCTTACCGACGGAAATAATTCCGTCTCCAATCCTGTCGGTATATACCGACGGCATAACTCCGTCGGCGATCCGGTCGCTATATACCGACGGAATAACTTCATCGATATATACCAACCGGATCGCCGACGACCTATACAGTTTGTTTGGAAAGATGCAACGGTGTGATGACGTGAAGTTTTTTCAGACGATTTTACCGACAAAATGACCGAGGGTGTAACACCCCACCTCACTAGCAAGATATTGTTCGCTTTGGGCCTCCCAGTCCACCCAAATCCAGGGCTTCCACCCAGGTCCCCCTCACGAGTTTGTTCTTGGCAGCCACGCATGACCCCAAAACGTGTCTTTCAGAGTAGCGCAGCACACTCACCCTGTCAGATACTCTCCCCTTTGGGCCTCCCAGTCCACCTATTTCTAGGCTTCCACCCATGTCCCCCTCAGGGTTTTAAACGCGTCTTACTAGTCAAGGTGAGCATGCACTTATAAGGCCCTGGCTCTGGACGCTCGCTTCCGATGTGAGATATCACAATCCACCCACCTTAAGACGAGTCGTCCTCGACTTTGATACCAAATGTAACACCCCACCTCACTAGCAAGATATTGTCCGCTTTGGGCCTCCCAGTCTACCCAAATCCAAGGCTTCCACCTAGGTCCCCCTCACGGGTTTGTTCTTGGCAGCCACGCATGACCCCAAAACGCGTCTTTCAGAGTAGCGCAACACACTCACCCTGTCAGTTACTGTCCCCTTTGGGCCTCCCAGTCCACCCATTTACGGGCTTCCACCCAGGTCCCCCTTAGGGTTTTAAACGAATCTGATTAGTCAAGGTGAGCATGCACTTATAAGGCCCTAGCTCTAGACGCTCGGTTCCGATGTGGGATATCACAGAGGGATTCAAATCAAGATAGTCGTACAGTGACGTGGCACTTTCACTAGCGGAATCACTGATGGGAACTTTCCGTCAGTGGGTCCATCGGTAAAAGCCATTATATACGTACCCCCTCTGCCAACACTCTCTTCCTCTGTTTCTCCTTCTTCTTCCCTTTCTTCTTTCCCATCCCACCTCTCCCCTCCCAAACTGCAGCCAACCACCCATCCCAACTCTCAACTCTTCTCAACACAAGCACTCAAGTTTCTTGTACGTGGTCACAATATCCGTTTCTTATGGATTTTATCATTTTTTGTAAGTAAATCTACCCTTTTTAGTTTTAACATTTAAATGTGATTTTTTTTAGTATATGTATTTTGTTAACGTATGTACTTGTTTAATTGTTATTTGTCAAAGAAACTTGTAGTATGAATGTATAATTTTGTAGTTGTTATAGTTTGTTTTAGATTTTGTCAAATTATATTTGTTTGTAAATTGTTGAAATTTTGTTTGAATCACACCGAATTAAATATGTTGTGATGAAATAAATAATTAATAGCTCTAGCTTGTTTAAAGGGTCTGTTTTAATTATTATCAATTCTATTGTGAAGTTGTAATTTATAAATTGATAATGAATATTTAACATAAGTGTTTTTTTAGTTTGTTGGATAATATCGGGGAAAACCAATATTTTTGTTATGTTTTATAGAGGTTCAATAGAAGTCATGGATGATCGTTCATAGATGTATCGGGACTCACCCCAAGGATTGCAGAGGATGGATTATTGTAACAATGTTCAGGGTTTTATTAATTTCACAACATCTATTCTGAGGAATTTTACTGATGGCAGTATTAGGTGTCCATGCAAGAAGTGTAAAAATTTAAAGTTTCTGCATCAAGATGTTGTAACGATGCATCTTCTAACCAAAGGGTTCATGAAGGATTACCTATATTGGTATGCGCACGGAGAACTATTTGTTCCTGATGAGAGCATGGAAGAACAGGTGGTTAGGTCAACTTCTAGTGCTAGCAACATCCATGAAGTTGGAAATGAGAACAATAATCCTTACAAGAATATGGTTATGGATGCAATGAGAATGAGTGAAGGTAATGTCAGGGAATGTCCAATCGTAGAAGAAGAACCTAATGCAAATGCAGCAAGGTTTTTTGATCTGTTGAAAGATTCTGACGAACCATTATAGGATGGTTGCACGAACCACAGTAAATTATCAGCTGTAGCACAAGTGTTCACCATCAAGTCAGATCACGGGTTGAGTGAGGCCGGTTATGACAAGATTATCGAATGGGCGAGAAGCATTTTACCTGAAGGGAACAGGCTGAAAGAGAACTTCTATGCTGCCAAGCCCATGATGAAACCCCTCGGTTTAGGATACCAGAAAATTGACATATGCCCTAACTTCTGCATGTTATACTACCTTGAAAATGTTGAGATGACCGAGTGCATGACATATGGGCATTCCCATTACAAACCCAGAACTGGTAGAGGGAAGACTCTCGTGGCATATAAAAAACTTAGATACTTCCCAATCACACCTAGATTGCAGAAGTTATTCATGTCACCAAGAACTGCTGAGCACATGACAGGGCACCAATCACACCTTGTGGTTGATGGTGCATCCTTCTGACGGTGAAGCCTGGAAACACTTTAACAGTGTGCATCCTTACTTTTTAGCTGAATCAAGGAACCTGCATCTTGGGTTGTGTACAGACGGATTCAACCCATTCGGGTCATTTGCTACTCCTTATTCTTGTTGGCCGGTCATACTGACGGTTTATAACTTGCCACCGGGGATGTGTATGAGGCCGGAGTTCATGTTTTTATCTATGGTCATACCAGGTCCGAGCAGTCCGGGACGGAATATAGATGTTTGTCTTCGTTCGTTGATTGATGAGTTGACGCAGTTGTGGTCCTCTAGAGCTTTGACTTATGACATCTTGAGGAAACAGAATTTTGTTATGAGAGCGGCTTTGATGTGGACTATCAATGATTCCCAGCTTATGGAATGGTTTCTGGTTGGAGCACACATGGAAAGCTAGCATATCCATACTGTATGGAGAACAATAAGGCATTCACGCTAACAAATGGGGGTAAAGCTTCTTTTTTTTACTGTCACCGTCATTTCTTGTCGCCGAATCACAGGTACAGAAAGAACAAAAATGATTTCTTTGTTGGCAGAGTTGAAAAGGATGTTGCACCCCCGCGTCTTTCCGGTGAAGAATTATTTGATGTTGTGTCAGAGTACGGTGATATTGTGTTTGGTCTCCAATCAGGTAAGCTAAAGTTTCCTGGTTTTGGTTTGACCTATAATTGGGTGAAGCAAAGTATCTTTTGGGAGCTTCCTTATTAGAAGACCAATCTTCTCTGCCATAACCTTGACTTCATGCACATTGAAAAGAACATTGAGAACATTTTCAACACCATCATGGATGTGAAGGGTAAGATAAAGGACAACATCAAGGCTAGATTGGATGTAGCGTTGTTCTGTAACCGTAAAAATATAGAGTTGGTTTGTGATAGGCACGGGTCGTAAAACCAAGAGCAAGCTTCATGTTAGAGAAAAACACACAACTACTAGTCTACAAATGGCTTAAGAGTCTGCGTTTCCCCGATGGACATGCCTCGAACATATCAAGGCTGGTTAATACGGAGGAATGCAGATTATATGGAATGAAGAGTCATGACTGCCATGTGTTTATGCAAACACTCATCCCATTAGCTTTTCGTGATTTGTTGCTAAAGGGGATATGGGATGCACTAACGGAGATCAGTCATTTCTTTAGAGATATATGCTTCAGCAAGTTGAATGTTGATCATATTGAAAGGCTTGAAAAAAATATCGTCGAGACAATATGCAAACTTGAGATGATATTTCATCCATCATTTTTTGACTCAATGGAGCATCTACCCGCACATTTACCATTTGAGGTAAAAGTTAGAGGACCGGTCCAGTACAGATGGATGTATCCATTCGAGAGGTTAGATATTACAGGAGCTATGTAATTCATAATTAAATGTTTTTTTATTTTTTAATTGATAATTTTTTATTAATTAATTATATATATATATATACAGGTACTTGTTCAATCTTAAAAAAAAAAAAAAGATTAAAAATAAAGCGCATGTTGAGGCATCAATATATGAGGCCTATATTGTTGAAGAGATCTCAACATTTATCTCATACTATTTCGAACCTTATTTGAGAACGAGGATCAACCGTGTTCCACGGCATGATGATGGTGGTGAAGTGTCTTCAAGTGGGAACTTGTCAATATTCTCCAATTCTGGACGACTCACGCCTAAAAATACCATGAAAGGAAGATATTTGTCTAAAATAGAGTTCAGACAAGCACACAATTATATCTTATTTAACTGTGATGAGCTGAGACCTTTTATTAAGTAAGTAGATGTTCGACTTAAACTTTGTCAAGAGTGTACTATTTATGTTTTGTGATACCATAAACTCATATAATTTGGAACAACCTTGCAGGCAACATTGACGATACTTACTGTCCAATAACTCACAGCTGACCGAATCCCAGATCTTTCAATTACAAGATGAATAATTTGCCATGTGGTTTAGAACACATGTAAGTCCTATCACAAACTCATTATCTCTTGCAATGTAATTAATTGTAGTTAATATTACATAATATCTGTTTATTAATTATTGTTGTATTTAATTTACAAGGTTTATCAAATGGGAAGTAGTGCTGCTATTTCACTGTCTTTACTAGGCCTGGGCCCTGAAAAAAAAATCAAGTGTTATAACGGTTATTTTTTCAATGGATGTCTTTCATACTGAAGAATACGGGCATGGAAGAAAGACATACAACAGCGGTGTTTGTATTAAGGGATCGATTTCTAGTGAGTTTGAAGTTGACTACTACGGTAGATTGGAAGAGGTCATCGAACTGCAATATCATAGCGAGCAAAATAGAGTGTTTTTATTCAAATGTTATTGGTATGACACAACTGACAGAGGAATCAGAGTAGATCCTCACTATGGTCTCGTTGAAATCAACTCAAAAGCTAGACACCACAACGTAAACGACGTCTTTGTTTTCGCAAAACAATGCCAACAAGTTTATTACACATACACCCCTTCCTTTAGAAAGGACCGATAAAGAGTTGATTGGTTATCCATTTTAAAAACAAAACCCAAGGGTGGTGTCGAGGTTGTTCAGGATGAGAACGAAGACACAAGTGTGATAGATGAAGTCTTTCAAGCTAGTGAGTTGGTTGAACCATACCGAGTTGCTCCTTCGATTGACTTAGAAGAAAATTTGAATTTTCATGTTTTCAACGATAGTCTTGTTGATGTTGACGCAGAGGAGTTGAATGTTGTTTTGAGCTCTACTAGTGGAAAAGAGAATGTTGTTGAAGAAGATGATAACCACATTGAAGAGTGAGATGAAGCTGATGATAAAAATTCAATTGAGGACGAAAATAAAAATTCTGACTAACTAAACATGTTCTAAAGCCTTATTTTTATAATGTAATATTTTGGAACATGAAATATTTATTCTTCTTTAATGGTCAGCTCTTGTTATTGTGTTGTGTGTGTTGTAAGTTTGCAATTCAAGATTTTGTGAAGGGGATACACAAAAAAATAAGAAATATTGACGGTTTCACCGACGAATTATAACCCGTCGTTATTTCACAGAAAGTTGAAAAAAATATACGGGATTGTGCCACAATCACTGACGGCATCACCAACGATTATAACCCATCGGTATTTCATAGAGAGTTGAAAAACATTTACGGGATTGTGCCACAATCACCGACGGCATCACCGAGAGCGTCACCGACGTACATCACCGATGGAGTCACCGACAGATTACGCACATCCTGAAGCGCACGCGTGTCGGTAGGCAAAGTATCGACGGAGTTTTAGATGGATCAAAAAGTCTGGCGGGATTTTCGAACTTTTTTGGTGCGAAAATCAATTAATTACCGACGGAATTTAATGTCACCGACAACAATAAATGTCCGTCGGTAATACCGTCGGAAAAATTGATATATAAAACCCCTCCTCCCCCCATTTGGTTCATTTTTTCTCTCGGCTCCGTTTCTTTTCTTCTCAATTTCTCTTCTCCTCTCCGTTTCTATTTGGCTTTTGGAAGAGATTTTATTGTTTTGGTGGTAGTTTTAAAAGGTATGTATTCTTTTTTCTTTATCTTTGTATTTTTTTTATTTTAATTATGATTTTTTTTTGGTGTTCTTTGTTTTGTGTATTGTTTGTAGATAAAATCTTAAATTTAACACACTATTAAGGTAAGCATTTTTTATTCATAAATTTATTTTGAATTGATATAGTGTTTTTTAGTTTTATGTATTATTTGTTTTGTGTTTATGTTGTTTTGTATAGTGTTTTTTAGTTTTTTCATTTTATTTATTAATTTTATGATATTATTGTTTGTATTGCTATAATTGTTATTGTTGAATTTATGTTTTAAATGTTAATTGAAATATAGAATTAAATTTAATTAGTTTATCTTAATTTTAGGATATTATTGTTTACCTGTCATTGTTATTGCTTGTTATTATATTTTTATATTTATGTGTACACATTAATTTCTTTTTTGAGGTCCATTAGGGTCGTGTCAGGAATGATATTGATTTAGTTACCTTTTGCTTTTGACCATGTATTTATTTATAAATTAAGAGTCTTGTCTCCTAAAACTTGAAATGTAATATTAATCCGTAAATTTGAATATATGACTTTAATCTAATGTTTGTAACTCTAAGTACTAATTTAACAATGAATGTTCATAGTTGAAATTGATTCTTTTACTTGAATTACATTATATGATATTATTAAATAAGATGTTTTGTGTTGATGATGCTGAGTTGGGTTGAGATCCAAGATGATTGGATCGGGATGTGAAATAAAATTGGAAGTGTAATATGATTTTGTCGATAACTTGGGACCTCCTAGTATAGAGGAGACTCTGTCGATTTTTTTTTTAAATAATCAAAGTTAATTGTGTAATTATTTGTATAAATTTGTGTAGATGCGTAGAATAAAATCTACAGCACGTCGTCAGCAGACAGTTGCAGCTAGTTCTTCTAGCAGCGAGGATGACATATCCTTAGGTGCTGATCACAGCGAGGAATCTACGCCAACTTGTGATGCTGCCTCTTCTAGCGCGATTTCACAGCGCAAAAGCGGTGTGCCTTCACAGCGGGGTCAATTCACCCGCAAGTACCAGACACAATGGAAGAATGACCTCTCAATGTAAGTTTGTTTAGGTTTTAGTTTTTTATATATATACTTATAACATAATTTATGAACAACTAATTAATATTATTAATTTTATTTAATTTCAGGTTCACAAACATTGAGGCTGCAAGGGCTATAACATTGGCGTTTAAATCGTCGATAGAGATTCCATTGTTTCAATGGAGTCAGGTTTCCAGACATCCTGAGTAGAAACCTAATATCGATGCATGGTTTAAGCGATTTCAGGTCTGTGTTAACTTTTAATTTCCAGCTTATTTTTAATAAATGATTTTTATAATTTTATATCTTGTATTATTTTTATTTTATATGAATTATTTATATACACAGAACAAATTTGAGTGGGATAGGGTGAACAACAATGTTGTGAGGAGGGTATGGGAGAATCACGCGACAACTAGGTAACATCGAAAATAATATTTATTTTTGTTTTATAATTTTATGTTTTAAATTCTAATTTGTTACTATGGAAGTAGGTTGCATGATTTTTGGTATGACACCCAAAAAAAATCAAAAAGACATGCGAGGGATAATGGTCTTGAAGGATGGAATGAGGTAGCGGTTTGGCGGGAATTCAAACCGCCATTCATCTCTGGGGAAATATGGACGACATATATTGAGCACGTGACTTCAGAACGGTTCTCACGGCGCTCACAGCCCGGCGCCAACAACTGGAACTAGCAAATTCATGGTTCGGTGACCATGCACACTGGCGGATCCGTCTCATTCAGCGCACATACAAAGCGGATGATAAGATTAATTTTAATGAAATATATCGTTAATTAATTTATCGTTCCTTATAATATATTTAACTTTCAACCTATTTTTTCCTTACAGGCTGCGTCTCTTGGACGTGAACCGAGTCCAATGGAGCTGTTTGTAGAGACGCATGTGCGGAGTCAAGACCGCTAAAAGGGGGTGCAGCAGTTCGTGAACAACCGTGCTCAGCACTCCGTGGTATATTCGTTCATTCATTTTATTTTGTAAGTTATTATTTTCTTGAATTGCATATGATGATTTTTTAAAAAAAAAATCAGGAGACCTATAATAGCCGGTTGAGGAAGAGATATAGGGACAATCCTTCGACCCATCCAGATTTGTGGATGGAGATGGGATCGTCTGGTGGACCCGAAAAAAATCGGGTCTACGGTCTCTCCAACACTACGCCCGAAAACTTGCATTCGGCCCGTAGTGTCTCAACTGTTGGGAGCTCTCCATCAGTATCGAGCACCCAGTCTAAGGAGTTCATTGCCTTGAAACAACAATATCAACAACTCTCAACGAATTATGATGAGCTGCGTCAAATATTCATGGAGATGAGATCAAAGATGGGTGATGATACTTGTGCAACTCCTTTTTGGTCGTACGGTCCCAGGAACAACCAGCCTCCTCCTCCTCCTCCTCCTCCAACTCCGCCGCTATTCTAGTTTAATTTTGTTTTTTAAACACCTTAAATTTGTAATTAATATTTGGATGAATATTATTTAACATTATTTTTAAATTTTTAATGTTTAATCCAATTTTATTTGTTTATTAAGCTTTTTTACTATTAATAAATTATTTTTTATATATATTTTAAATACATACCGATGGCTTTACTGACGGATAAGTTTCGTCAGTATTTCACAGAGAGTTGCGAAACAATTACCACCGATGCCATAATTACCGACGGAATATTTCCGTCTACGTTTAAATACAGACGGTTTTACCGACGTATAATTTCCATCGGTATTTCACAGAGAGTTGCCAAACAATTACCACCGATGCCATAATTACCGACGGAGTATCCGTCGGTAATTACGGTTGAAAATTCAGACAGGTGTAATCTGTCGGTAATGTTCTCGCGGGAAATGTTTTTTTTGGCATGCGTATATGTCTGTAAGACCGTTGGTGTTCCGTCAGTGGGTGGTTTTTTTTATTTGCGACAGAATTAGCAACGAAAAGGAAAATTACCGACGACTATTATACCGACAGACGTATTCCGTCGGTGAAACCGTCGGGAATAATTTCTCCAATGAAGTTCATGCCTGTCACCGACGGAATTAGTCCGTCGGTAAAACTGTTTAATGGTGTAGTGGGTCATATTAAATTAATCCTTCAATGGTTTAATTTTTTTTTACTTGAAGATACATTAATAATATCTAATATTCTATTTTATGTTTTAAGAAAATTAATCTAGTTTATGCTGATTCTTGATGTAGATTTTTTTTTTCAGGAACTACTCTCTGTTGTCTTTTTTACCTTACAGTTAGTTATTGCCTCGATTTATCAATTGTGATCTATTGGGTTTGACTCTAATATTGATTAGGTTGGCCCCTTCTCCCATGGATGGGTACTATCAGAAAAGGTATGTAGGAACAAAGACAACTCCTCTGTAGAAAATGGGCCCACCCATAATATAATCATAATTAACTCCCTAATCATAAATGATTGCTTAAGCTTAACAGTTATCTCCCGCATGTTGCTGTTAATACAACAGAGAAACGGTGCTTCCTGCCATGACTATCGAATAGCTTCACTTTTTTTTTTCTTTTTCTTTTTTTATACAGAAAAGCCAATAAAGTACTATTGTTCAAGTATTTCAATTACAGTAAATGAATAAATTCTTACCAACATTATGATAACTTGTAGAAACCAGGAAAAATATATATATATATATATATCAAGACTGTCCAAGACAATATTTACTAGGATGTTACATGCATAAAGATAATCCACCTCAGTTACTTTGATATTCATCCGTAGGCAATTTAGATCAAATAAAAAATAAAATTCAAATCGTAGTGTAGTTCTGGAAGTAGATTGGAACCAAAACCTAACGATTGAACGAAGAATCAACCCGTAGGCAACTTAGAACGACACATAGGGCACGAAGCACTCCTCAACAACCACTTGACAATGCAATGAGAATGATACACATGAGAGCAGGTAGTGGCAGCAGCTTCAGATCCAACAGAGAAATCTTGTAAGCAAATTGGACAACACAAGGCGTCATTCGAAGCCATATTGTCCTCAATCTTAACTTTCTTGAGGCATGGAATTGGTGGTTTGCAAGCTTGTAAGACATGATTAAAAGGGTTCTCCACAAAATCCCACGAGATCTCCTTATCTTCATCAACATGAATTCCAGTCATGACATTGAAGTGGATTTCATACCATGGTTCAAGAGCAACGACGCACACAAATATATGGTCAGCTTCACAGGGCAATGAAGAAGCACCGCGAGATATGGCTTCAATAAGTTGAGCTCTTGCTGTCGAAGGTAACCTGATGCCTATGCTCCAAAGCAAGTTCCTGTATGTGCGTTCTCTCAAAGGATTCAACAAGAGTTCCCCTCGTTTTACCTGGAATGATTGTCTGGATTTGACAGGCGACCCATCTTGTGATACTTTGACGACGATGAATTCTATTGTGATTCCCTTGGCATCGAATTCGAATGGATCGACACAAGGTGCTGCTAAGAGCTTCATGATTTTATGCTTGTGATATTGCTCGAGTTGTTGTTTAGTAGAGGGAGTGAGAGAGACTTTTAGGTTAAGGTTGTATTTATATAGACAGGATTAATTGAAGGCGGTTTATGGTAATCCGTGTCTGTTTTGGATTCGGATTTGCAGAAGCAAGCTGTCCTAAAATAGCCGTTGGTATATTAGCAACCGTTTTAACCGTTCTCTAGGGTCTAGTTTTCCTACATGTATATATTATCTTGCCGGGTTTCTTATTTAAACAAGAAAAGAAATAAAAATTAATTTATTTGAATCTCAAATGTCACCCCAATCAGTGAAAGTGTAATTAGATTGATTTTTGCTCTTTTTTATTTTCTAAATCTACCCCTTTAATTTAGAATTTAACCTCCCAAAACCCTAAACTTGTCAAGTCTAATTAACTAAAACTATCCCGTTCTACACGTTTCCTTTTGATACAGGGGGTTTTAAGATTTCTTATGTAAATAAGGACGTTGAGTTTCCAGGATTTGATGACAAATAATTAGCCATTGATCATCATAACAAGAGGATTAGCATCCCACGACATTGTTAATGGTGTAATATATCTCACAATTAACAGTCACTTAATATGTAATCAAAACTATATGAGAAGAAGGAACGTACTTGAGAAGTTTGTGTTACCCCAAAATCACTCAAATTACTTAATTTTTGAATTGGCATGGTTGCCAGACCTAGACAGAGATCCTTGGTCGCCACATCGACACCCAAATTACTTAATCTTAGAATTGGCACACAGGTATAGGAATACTGAGCAACTTTGAGAAAAGCTGAATATCAAATTTCAGATCCTTCATTAGAGCAAGTTCTTTTTCGGGTTTCTATTTTGGTCGGTGGATCTTCCATTGGAATGGATATCCTTACCAGTAAGAAAACAAAAATAAGTCTGGCAATACTTACCAGAAAATGTCAGCTGCATTGTGTCATAACAGTGCCGTTCAAGTCTGGTAATATTAAATAATGGTGCCTTTCAGTCCCCCATAATGTTCTACTACTGCTCTATTATGAGAAGCAATCAAGTCACGATCATTAAGAATGCATGCTGGATTAAACAGAGTGATAATGGATAAGGCTTTTTGAATTATGCGTAGTGAAGAATGGACCCTCTCCAACTTACAAAATGTTGTCTATATATTAGTTTCTTTTCAGAAATATCCAAACAACTTCACCAACTTTATGGCAGCAGATAACAGAAAATTACTCATCAATAATGTAGGTATTAGAATAACAATCAAGTCCCCACAAGAGGAGATCTATATTCTATAATAACTTCTCATTCATTGGCAGTTGCATCCTCGGATGGAGCACTTCCTCCATCTGCATAAGAAGAAAGAGATGGTTGAGTTTCCTTGGCTCCTTTGGAGAAAATCAGACAGAGAAAAGCGATTCTCTAACACTACTGGTAATAGCTTTGGGTTACAGAATGATGATCATTCATACCTTCCCCATCTGCCGGGGCATAAGGAGACTTCCGGTATCGTGTTTGCTGTTGTGTTGGCTGGAAAAAAGAAAGAGAAATTACAAAAATAAGCACCCAGTAAAAAGATAGGCTAGCATTTCAACAATAACACAACCCCCAGAAGAAAAATGTACATATTTCTCATGCATGAATAAAAACTAAAGTGTGGAAAACCAAAAACCATTCAGGGTGTCTGCTGATGTGTCTTTTGTTGAATGGAATCAGGCAAAAAATAACAGGGAGGAAATCACAAGAATAGCAGGAGCCACTCATTCATGCTTCTTTCAAATTCACTTGCATTACATACATCATGCCTTGAAGGTAACATCTCTATTTATGGTTGCGTTGCCTTTCACTTTAAATTAAGGATTTAAAGAAAACAACACAATCGTTCAAAGTCATTGAAGAACCTTTGCTTGGAGCAATAAGGAGAAGACTTCAGAGCTGTTCATCCAAATAAATTAGGATAAATCAATCTTCTATCAGTGCAACTGTTCCTCAGCAAAATAGGAGTAGGGTGAATCAATGAATGTCCTGTTAGAAGGCCGGGTAACTATCAATTTCATAAGAGAAAAGAGATGGGATCGTAGGCTCGTCCCTTCCAGTTGATTGCTTTTGTACCTGTACTTGGATCCCGTCCCGAATCACTAAATAGTGAGGGCTCAGAACTTCTATTCTTCATCTTAGAATCGGGTAGAATGCCGTGCCCTCCAAAAATGATAGGAGTAACTTTGATTTTATAGAGGAAACATCCTCCAACAGAAGTATATAATGCGCTAACTCATCCAACTTCTAACCGTTTCCTAGTGATTTTAGATGGTGGCGATCTTAAAGGGGCACAAACCCCTTTTCCACTTTGAGGATATGTGGTTGAAAGTAGATTGTTTCTTTGATCAGGCATTGATTCTGGAGCATCATTTTATCAGGTGATCTTACTTTTAGTTTTTCCTTGCTAAGAAGTAACTAGGTTTGGGGTAAGATCTTATGGGGAAGTAATAGATAAGTGCTCTGAATTCTACTAGTGCGAAGCAGAAAGATCAGCGGAAACATTGTCTCCAGAAATAGAATTAAGGAGGACCACAGATGAGGCATAGTTGGAGGGTGATGTCTAAAGCTTTAAAGATTTTGAAAGGAAATATTTCCACATGATGACTGCTCACAAGAGGAATAAACTTATTGGAATGTTAATGATTGATAAATTCACAGATGAGAAACAATTTCTTCTGTAGGTACACATGCACTATTACCCAAATCCCTACCTAGGAACTACAGAAGGGATTGCTTTAGCAAATATTGGAACCAACTAAACCAATAGGTTAAACAATTGTTGATAATGCCTATAATGGAATGAACTCAAGTTGCACACGGCAATAATTATAGTTGAAAAGTTGTATATGAGACTTATGCAGAAAACACCTATTGTCGGTTTAAAGAACTTAAAGTTCAAAATACAATTCTAGACAGTGGCTCCAAATAAAAGCTTGTATTTTCCCAGTAATCTCTGCCTGGTGAGGTCCTTTTTTTATATTTCCTAGTTTATCACGGGGAGGGGGAGGGGGAGCAAGTCCAAGAAACTATCACACAACACAATTTCTCCTTTGTATAGTTGATCCATTTCACCTCAATCCACATTCATATGCATATATGGTGGCAATAAAACCCCTCCCTCAGAATTTTTGGTTTCAATTGTCCTTATTTGTTTTTCCATTGAGCCTACATGTTGCAGAAGAGCACTAGCAGTGGTTGCAAGCCATTGACAATTTATCATTTGTTCACCTATATCCCATTGCGAGCTCAAGAAAAACCTAAAACCAACTTCAATTGAACATTCACAGACCAATTATCTCAAAGTTATATTAATTTTCTCATGCTCCATAAATTTAATGGATCTTTAGACAGAACGAACTTAATTCTAATAATTTCCTTCTTTTAAACAGGCCACAAGATTCCAAAATAAATGAATACCTAACTTCTTCAGCTTTTGAAGTAGTTCTATCCTCACCAATTTTCTAAGTTAATAACACTCACCGATTCACTTCTTAATACTGTCCATCATCAAGAGCTGATAACACACAAGTAGTTGGTTACTTTTGCATGCAGATCCCCAAATTGGCAAAAATAATCTGGGAAAATGTCTGGCTTCTATCATCACTCGTCTTTTCAGGTTTACAATAATTTCTTCAGAGAATGCCAAGATCAGGCAAAAGAAATCTAGCACAAGGGGAGTACAAAACAGAGCACTAAAGGAGGACAGACTGAATAGGAGAAAAAAAACAATTCCTAAGAACTTAAATATCTAAAGTAGTGGTCAACAAAAACAAAAGAGAAATTAATCTTCTTATAAGGGATAAGCGAAAAATGTACTTCTAAGCAACCCAAACTTAATTTTTCTAACAGGTCTGGTACCTCAAGAGGCCAGGAAGGTGTTATTAGCTCTACCATTTCATCAACTCTTACCCCTCATCATTGTAAGATAGTTTCCAGATTCATTTAACTCTAATTGTAGCTTATCTAGAAAACCCTTAGAGAAAACTCCCAACGACATCCGCCAGCTCGCAACCTTCATTAGTAATCAAAAATCACTTATGCAGTCTAATTTATTTAATATCACTGACCCAGAGTCAAACATAAGCATGGGTAAAGTAAGCACATCAAGTATTCACAAGTTTTCCTCTTTAACAAGGGAAGGAGACAAAGAATGGGTTGACGATATCATTCACATATGTACCTGTAATTTAGGCCGTAGGGCTTCTAGTGGTCCTTTGGGCTTCTCAGCACCTTGCTGTTATGATCATCAAATGATATTAGGTAAGCATCTCAATGCAACCAGTTTTAAGTAAAATAACAGAAAAAACACATGAAAAACAGTACCTTTCCAAGCGCCCAATCAGCAGAATCAAAGAATGCGCGCTCATGGTCCTAAAATCCAAATCATAACTTAGAAAAAAAAATCACGATAGACAAAATATCCATAAAGAATCCAGACTCAGTAACAAGGCATCACCTTAGAAATAAGAGGTGGTTTCTTAGGCATTATTCCTCCATATTTCTTCTTTACAGCTTCCTCCTACATATAAGAATGAACAAATAAATAAATGGAAAATCCGAAAATAGAAAGTTTTTTAATCATGCAGATATATGTCTACAATAAACCATGCATATTATCAACTAGAAGGCAGAAAAGAATGACAGACCTCCTGTTTAGATGAAGGCATGCAGCTTTTATCCTCGGAAAGATTTCCGTTAACCTGCTCTTGCATGTTACCATCCTCCATACCTGAACCTACCACAACAGTACAACAGTTGTCATCATGAACAGACATTTTCCTCACATCAATCAAGTATCACAAATCCTCCGTTCACGCATACAAACTTTAACCAAATCCGGAGAGAACAAATCTTAGCAAGCTTGAGAACTGCTTAACAAGATGCTTGCTACTACTGTACTAATCAAACACAGCACTTCCGAATCTAACCTTTTGTTATGCATTCCAAACATTCCTTCAAAACCACAAAATAAAATCAACAAAGACTCGTCTAAACATTCCAAACTCCTATGCCCACACGTGCCAAATTCAACAATAACTCCGGAAAATCACTGCTAAATCACATTCTTATAATCGAATTTTCTTTAATTACTTTGCTCCACTTGCATAAACAAAAAGAGAAAATCGTAAAATAATCGACAATATTTAATGAATTAATTGATTCAAGAACCTTTTAAGCAATTAAAAAACTGATTAGCCACGACATTAAACGCTTAATAATTTGAACAACAGGATAATTGAATGAAGAAACAAATATAGACAAAAAGTTATCACTTTCTATTAAATACTCTATTTAACGCAGAATTTTTATAAAGAGCCGAAAAGAAGAGAGATGTATCTTATCAAATAACACAGCGAAATACAAGACGAGAGATTTTAGCATTACCGATTATTAGCTTCTGCTCCGATTTCAAATGTCGAGAGGGGGAAAGAGAGACGATTCACAGAGGGATAATATTGTGATCGTTGGGATCCGGAGCCCGATCTGGATTAGGTGAAGTATATTTTGCACCATGTAGATTCCACCATTGTTTCGTTCTAGTCCGGTTAGTTTAGCATTTGCAATTATATCCCTGATTATTATTTTCAAAGTAGCACAATAAGAATAAAAATTGGAAAAAATAACACAATTCAAAATTTAATTAAAAAAATAGCATAGTTTAGCAGAGTGACAAGTAACATCTGCAACTCAAGAGTCGTTTGTGTTAAATATGACTTATAATTCACATGCAATTCCAATTTATTAAAACTTTAAACACCTTTTAGAGAAATGATCCTCCATATTTGACTAGTGGTCAATCTTAGAAGCATTGGAAAGTCGAGAGGTTTAACCTTCATCGATGAAGAAACGTAAGGGACCCATATCAACTCTCCTCCTCTTGCTAACCTAGTTAGCCAGTCTCGATGTTATCTCATCATAGTTCATTGTATCCTCTAATCAAACCTTAAATACGTTGAAATTCCAAGAAGTGAGAAAAACTTACTCTGACTGGAAGAGTTCTTCAAGGAAGCTTCAATGGCACTAATTACTGGTAAAATGACTCTCCTAAAAGGATAGAAATGGAAGGAGTAGTAAATTGATACAACCAATATCATCATGTCTATGACAAATACATGGCGACATTATAATATAAGGAATGATATAGAAATGGAAGGATGCGTAAATTGATGTGGCCAATATCATCATGTCTATGATAAACACATGGCAACATCATAATAGAATGAACAATTTTTTATAAACGCTGAATTTTCAACTTCTTTAGTATGATTGTCCCTTGAAATTCTTGAACACCAAATCACAAGAAAGGTGGTTATGAGGACTCCTTTCATGGTTTGTATTGATATCAGAATAAAGTCTATGTATTTTCAAACACAGAGACTATAGGGGGCAATTGATGGGGCCTAATACCTACACTACCCTTAACAAGGTCAAAAGCATGGAAGATAACCCTATAATAAAGCCCATTAATTATCCTAAAACTAAAGCAATCGTGTTTTTCTTCTAGGTATCTTGTAAATAAATAAAGATCCTCTCACCCTGAGCCTAACCAAGTGGCCTAGCTTCCAAGGCAACCTAGAAAGATCAACTAGCGTGGCCCCTAAAAAGGTTCATCAGGCTTCTTAACTCGTGAAGCACAACTCAGGGGTTTCAAGAAAATCTTATACAACTCAATGATTGGGAAAGACTAGCCTGATCTCGCTAGTAGCCACTTGTCCCTACGCTAGCATATCACTGAGTCATGCATGGACTAATAACTTGGCGGTGTTAGTCACTCCTGTGTTAAAGAAAATTGGTTGACATGAGATAATCACCA
The DNA here is from genome assembly GCF_951802175.1 of Populus nigra. Lineage (NCBI taxonomy): Eukaryota > Viridiplantae > Streptophyta > Magnoliopsida > Malpighiales > Salicaceae > Populus > Populus nigra. Next base: position 11,856,817 of record NC_084864.1, on the reverse strand, counting down.
CCAAAAGCCTGATGATCTAGTTGAAATGTACTGTTTGTGGTTTTGTGTCACATGTTGATATGAAGCTCGCCACTTACAGTACTGTGAAGAATCCTTCTGAAACAAAGAAAGGATTGGAGGACAAAAAGGCAATGAGGAGGGCTAAGAATGAGCGACTGAAGCAAGGTAAAGATGCTGATGAGGAGCAGAAGAAACTGAAGAAGAAAGGTAAAAAAAATAAAAAATTTTCTAAAAGGATGCCCATGCAAAAGCTAGCTCTACAAAAAAGAATGCAAACATTTCTGATGAGGAACGTTTGTCACTAACTTATAGTTATTTTGACAAGAAGGAAGAAGTTGACAATGAAAATGATGAAGATGTTCATAGGCAAATCGACACATCTCTCAAGGCAGGTCGCCACCGCATTCAAAAGCAGGTGAGTGTTGCGACGTCTACATATGAGATGGAGAAGAAAGCAAAGGCATCCAGCAAAGAAAATGCCATTCCAAAAAGCGCTTCACCATCTCGAGAGGAGAAACCAATAACTGAGAATAGGAATTCAAGTACTCATGAAACTCTTGTCAATGAGATGAAGGTAAACCTGGAGTCTTTTCTCGGTTTACTTACTGGGTCAGCTTAGGAAACAATCTTAAATGAAAAGTTATTTACGCATGAAACTTATAAGATCTCACGTTACATTGTTACATTGTATTTAATTAGAATGGATGAGATAAAAATTGAATTCATAATTACTCGGTTAACAAACCAAAATTTTAATACTACATCAAATAAACATCTTAATTTAAACACTTTAAGCTATTAAATGAGATTTTAAGATATGATTTTTATTATTGTCAGAAATATTTCAAAAAACAAAATAGTTTAAATGGTTAAATATTATTTTAAAATTTATTTATATTATTATCTTAGATGTTTAAAGCATTGTACAATGGTGTTTAGAAAGGATTTTGCAAAGGAGGCTGTCAAGAAGAAGAATTATCTGGCTGTTGTTGCTCAGAATGAGGGATCACAGTTACTACTGCTCCGAGCAATATAGGAATTCTGTGGGAAGCAAGCTCGAGTGCATTGAAGGAAGTGGCTCTTGTCCTTGAAGCACTCTAGTCCTGTTGCCTTGTTTTGCCGCACTTAATTAGTATATTTTGCAATAAAGCTTTATGGTGAACCTGTCATAATCTTCATTGCATTCATGGTATCTTAATGCTTCTTGTGCTTCTCGATCTTGTTGATTTTGAAAATTTTATTTGAGATTAGAGGTCCCTTTCCTTTTCAGTTGATGAACATTCAACATGAGCTGTTGCTGCGTGCAGTCTTTTTGCACATGCACAGGGGTTTCCTTTTCCTCAGAGTCCCCTGCAATTTTCTCATTTACTCAATTTTATTAAATTTAACAATGAGCATGCAATTAACCATTAATTGGTAATTGATATTTCCGTACGTTTATTTTTAATGATAAAACATTTGAAGCATAAAGTGTTTCATACCCTCAAGCTATCTGTACTAAATAATTAACTAATGCTATGAATTTGACTGGATTTCATTTCAAAATGCCCCTGGATCTGGGTTTCATCCAAATTCGATTTAATTTTATTTGATGCTAAATGGGAAGCAAAGCCAATTTGACTGTGATGTTGCAATGCTGCATATATTGTAGATTTCACTGTGACCCTTTTTATGTGAAGATGGCTGCATGAATCACCGAAAGCAAGTCTGCAACTTATTTTCTAAATCTGATTCGGCAATGGGGAGAGTAGGATCCTAGATAGGATAGTGCATACTGCATTGAAAGAATTTCTGAGAATTCATTATCAAAAAGAATTTCTGAAATTCCCAAAGTAATCTCCCATTTCTCTTACAAAATTATATCTCATTTAAAATATATTTTGCTAGCGTTTATCTTAAAAATTGAGTTACTATATACGAAATGAAAAATTATTTAATTAAGAAAAAAAAATTAAAAGTTTCCCTGAACAGCACAACGATTCATAACTAGTGATGGAAAGGATACAATATACAATACTTGACAAGTTCAGAAAGTAATTATCAGTAGCAACAGCCAAGCAGATGAACCAGCTGTTTTCTGATAGCAGTTTAATCTCCTGACCAGAACAAGCAAACACCTATGAATTGGAAAATGATTTGTAACAGATAGCACTGCAAAATCACAAAACATGAATACCGTGGGAAATCACAAAGGGGTAAAAAACATGGAGGCAAAATTCTAAAAGGAAAGATCATTAGATAAAAAATAGCACATTTAAGTTTCAGAAAGTCAGTTTTACTTGAGAATCCTTCAGTAACTAAAAGGCGTCATTGTCATAGCTTTTCTGCCTTTTTCACAATTGTGATCGCATGTTATGTGCGGAAAATCATAGGCAATTCTAGAAGATTATCCCTAAAAAGATGGCAGTTTCCTTCTCCAAGTGTATGCTTAGAGTTTGAATTCCCTTACCGATGAAGACTGAAGAAAGTCAGCATTTTGCAGGGAGGATTCAAAGTTCTTTCAATAGGATTGTAAGGAGATATTGTGAAGAAACTAAACAATGACCAGAAAAGCTATGCAATATTAAATGGCAGCATGATTAGACCAGTTTCTGCAACACAGTCCATCAAAAGTAAATTGCAATGCATCCTACAGGGATTGGGGGCTGAGCAGAGCGATGCTTCTAAACTTGGAGAAATGTTAAAAAGTGGGAAAAATACAATTTATCAGTTTAAATCAATTTCCTATTTTTATGTGGAAAATTTGACTATCACCAAAACAACCCCGTCAGCCAAATAAATAATTGAAGTAAAATACAACCTTAAACTGCGTATTGACATTTCTTTTTCTTCAGATGGCTGTCGCTGTGGGCTTGAAACAATCAATATTGCACAAACCAACAGATCTTATCATGCCCCCAAATCTGCCACCAGAAGAATTCAATCATCAGTGAGAAAAAGCGGAACCACATGCGCATGCCACCATGTTGGTCACAAAGGATAAAAGAACAAAAGAAAAGCATGCTATGAATGGGGAACAGGAACTCCTAGCTAGCTTACCGATCAATGCTATTCCTCGCTTTCTCATGCTGGTATGAACCATTGCTCTCTCTCTCAGGGCGATCCACACTTTTTCTTGATTTCTCTCTCCTATCAGTGCTGCATCTTGATTTCTCTCTGCAGTCTATGCTTAGCCTAGGCTTTTCTTTTTGCTCAGCACTTAGCCTACACCGCTCTCTCTGATCTACGCTTGATATAGAAGCCTCTCTAAAATCTGTGCTCTTTCGATGATCCTCTGTTTGATCCACAATGGGCCCAGAAACATTTCTCCGACGAGATGATTTCTCAATGGCTGAAATGAACTTCTTGAGATGCTTGATGTATTGCGGGAAAAGCTCCAAGTCACAATGATTTCCTCCCTTCACCCATAATGGTTCATACTTCTCTTTACAACACTCCCAAAGCTGCTTACCATGGGACCAATCCACGACATCATCAGCAGTTCCCTGCAAGAGACAGAAATCACAAAGGAATGCAACAGCTCAAAAGAGAGTAAACTTGAAAAAAATCTTAAGACAGAATGTTGCATGCTAGTAACCATGACACTTTTATACAGTATAACCTTCAGTTTTATTATCCAAAGAAAGAGACAAGTTCTGCGTATAAGTTATGCATAATTGTGTATCATGGTGGATGGCATCAGTCAACTATCAAACTAACATGCACATTTATCTCATAAGACAACCACTTAAACTGTACACCAAAATACTATAGCAGAGCCTGTGCTGGTCTTAAAGTACCTTGTTCATAGACCATATGAGTTAAAAGTATATTCTGTATCAACTTTTCTTTTTTTTATCCTCACCTGCATTATATTCACTACACAAACAGCAGCATCTCCTAGTTCCATTCAATCGATTATCCTCAATTTTCTGGACCTTTCAAAAGAGTTTGTCACCTTCATCCATCTTCTTGACATTCAACAGATACTTTTCTTACTGCATTTCTTCATCGTTTTTTTTTTCATCCTTTATTTTGGTATTCATTGTCCGTTCTTTAAGCAAATTATTCTCCTTTGGTGTCACCGCATTCTCCAGAGGATGGAATATGGAGTGTACTATCTGATAGAAACATTATGTTTCTATTCTGAAAACTGTAATTTTAAGAAATAAACATGTTTAGACAACTGGTGATTAGTCTTTAAAATTTAAGATGGTTAGAGGTGATATTAAGACCTGGATTTACTCACAGATTATGATGACATTCTTCTAAACTCAATATCTCTTGCAGCTTCTTTTGTTCTCTCTTAAGTTACTGATTTTTTGCCATGAAAACTCAAACGTTTTAATGGATGGTGAGTCTTGCTTTGATTGAAATAAGTCCTACCTGACCCTATTCTTAAACTATATAGTCAGCTCCATGGATCTTTTGCTCAAACTAGTTCAAGTTGATTACAGGATAGTTGAATCACAATCGTTGGAAAGAAGGTATTAAACATGTAGACCCCGTTTGTTTGCTAGAAAGTAGTTTCCTTTTGGAAAGTGAATTCCGGGGAAAGTGAATTCCAGGAAAGTATTTTCCGATGTTTGGTAGTGTAATGAAAAATAAGTTGGAAAACACTTTCCAGTGTTTAGTTATGTTATGGAAAATGAGCTAAAAAATAACTTATTAATGTTTTATTTTTCTCAAGTTTATTAAAATAATAAGGAACAAATCTTACAAATTAAAAGGTTGAATGAGAATGAAATTGAAAAAAAATATAATTTCATAAATTATCTCAATAAAATAAATAATAATCAAAATAATAGAGATCAAATCTAAAAAATTAAAAAAAATAAAAGATGAAGAAATTAAAATAATAATAATTAACATTTCATAAATTATTTCAAATAAAATAAGTAACAATCAAAAGAATGAGGACCAAATTTGATAGATAAAAAATTTCAATAAAAAAATGATAAGGAAAAAGCAAATAGCAATTATAAAAATAAGGACCAAAGTTAATATAAAATTTAAATTTTAAAAGATGAAATTGAAAAATAAATATTCAAAACAAAATATATATAACAATCAAAAATTTGAGGATCAAATTTAATATAATCAGCAAATAATGACATTTCTAAATTTCCGCCTAAATTTTTCAGGAAAACACTTTCCTGAAAACCAAGCCAAATTTTCCTTTGACTGAAAAGTGTTTTCCGTTGACCAACTTTTCTAATGGCAAACAAACACATGAAAGTTTGGAAAGTGGTTTCCCGGAAACCACTTTCCGGAAAACAAACACAGCTAAAAGGAAAAACACTTTCCTGGAAACCAAGCCAAATTTTCCTTTAACTGGAAAGTGTTTTTCGTTGACAGGAAAGTGTTTTTCATTGACAGGAAAATGTTTTCCGTTGACAACCTTTCCTAATGGCAAACAAATACAGGAAAGTTTGGAAAATGGTTTCTCGGAAACTACTTTCCGGGAAACAAACATGGCCGTAGAATAGTTCAATTTGATTACAGGATAGTTGAATCCCAATCAGTGGAAAGAAGGTATTAAACATGTAGAAAGAACAGAGCATCTTTTCTACAAGTTGCAGCAATCAGAACAATAGTCTGAAATTCTGATCCTAAAGTTAAAACTCATAATTGCATCATAAAATCATCTAGGCAACAGAACTTTCCAAAGTGTAATCCAGAATAAGCAAATGTGAGATTTTTTGGTGTAAACAGGAAGCTATTACAAACAATTTCACTTCATGATTGCATTTCTAGGCTATTCACTCAATATAATTTCTGTCTTGTGTGGACAAACCATGCATCTGGTACTTCCCAGCCAGTGTGGCCTCATGAGAAAGGAGGATGGAGTGAAGAAGCATTATAGCAGCAAGCTAAAACATCAGAAACATATCACAGAATTTAGCCATCATTTTCAATGCAAAGAAATACTCACATGAATAACCAGTACAGGACAATTGACCAAAGGTATTTTATCGATGTTCTGTGCCATAAAAAAGCAAGCAACCATTAAATTGCAGTCAACTTGTGAATAGCAAAAATACTCAAGACATCAAAGCTCTGCAGATGAGCATTCAGTGATGAAAAATACCTTGTATATGTCGAACCAATAAGTTCTCTTCACTGGATACATTACACGAAGACCAGAAGCAATAGGGCTGTGAAGAACCACAGCCCTTAACTTCGGTAACCGTGTTGCCAAATCTAAAGCGGGTCCACTCCCAACTGACTGTCCATATAAGATAACATCTTCTTCTTTCACCCCATATTTCTCCTCGAGGCACCTATATGCAGCTTCTATGTCAGCATATGTATTCTGCTCAGTTGGCTGTCCAAAAAGAACAGTGACACAACAAACAGTTCAGATGTCTTCAAAAGAGCGCCAGACTAAAAATATTCCAAAAAAAACCAAGACCCATTTAGCTTCAAGAAACCTTAACAACTAAATCCGACTGTTATTTTGGCTGTCCAATAATTGTCAATCAACTAAGAGGAAACAATAATTTGGTTTACTAATATATTTTATATGACTTGTTCAACTTCTCAAACCAAAATTCAAAAAAAATAATAAACCCATAAAATTCTCCAATTTCATTCCCTTCCATTTCATCTCTTTCCATCAGCTGCCAAACAATCCAAAAACAAATCTCCGAAGAAAAAGGAGGATTTTTAATTTTCTAACCCAACATTTTCTCAATAACCAAACAAGTCAATACCAACAAGAAAAAATCAAATTCCAAAATTTCATTTCCTCCCCTTTTCCCGGCGACCAAACCAATCCCACCAAAAACAAGAACAAATTTTCTCTTCTCCCTATATTGTCTCAGCAACCAAACGCAACAACACCAACCAAAGCAGTTTTTTTTTTTAAAAAAAAAAAACAAAATCTAATCAAAATAATGTACCTTTCCAGTTGACTGTCCATACCCGCTATAATCATACCTGCATAAATACTCAACAAAAATCAACGCTCGCATTTCTTTCTTTTTTAAAAATAAAAAAGGTATCAGCTTTGACCAAGTGAACTGACCCCATCAAGTTAACACGGAGATGCAAACTGAGCTCACAAAACAAATCATACATCTGTCCTAGATCAGCTGCATTTCCATGCGAGTATAGCACCGTCAACGACGCCGCAGGATTCTTAAAATACACCGCCACCACCTGATTCCCTCTCTTCGTGTCCAACTTCAACACATCAACTCTTTTCCTATTAGTATTATTATTGTTGTTGTTACTACGTACAGATGCCCCCATCACCATCCTTAACTTCTTCCCACAATCCTCCGCCTCCTCCTCCTCCTCCTCCAACTCATACGACGGCGGACTCGGCGGAAAAAACGCGAACTTCGCCGCCATCGTCGATGTCACCGCTCCCATTAAAATAACAAAGTAGAACTAGTAACCAGAGTACTGCTACTTAGATTCAGTTACAATCCAACAGTGGAAAAAATCAAATCTGATTTGACAAGTTAAGTTAGGGGGTGCTTGGCTGGGGAGATAGTGAAAGGAGAGCAAAGGAAAGGAAAAGGGATTTTTTGGGGGAGGGAAAGGGGAGGGAAAGGGGAGGAAATTCCGGCGAGGAAAAAGGAAGGGAAGCACGTGTGATTATAGACGTAGGAGGAGTTTTAAACGGGGGAGAGGGAGAGGAAGATGGAGATTGTGTCTGTGACTGTGACAGTGATGGTGATGTTAAATTTGGACAAACACACGTGTCCTTGTGAGGAGAGGTGAGGGGATGATGTGTTTCTTGGGGGACTTTTGCCAGCAGCTTTAATTAAGTGGCCTTATGGTTTGGTCCGTCAACATTATAATGTTTGTGTGATGGGATTTCTTAGGTTGTTTTCTTTATTCTCGTAAGCATTATTATTTTCGAAGCATGGTACGGTGTCTTTGCTTTCTTTTTTCTTTTTTCTTTTTTTTTTTGTGTGCGCTTTATTGCAAATTGCCACGTATGGTGCGTCATTCAGCCTTTCAAATGATACTATTTGAATGAGTGAAGAGTAAGTGCGTATTTATTATAGTATTTATTATAGCAGTTGTTTTTAAATGCTTTTTTATTTAAAAATATTATTTTTAATATTAATATATCAAAATAATTTAAAAATATAAAAAAACTAATTTAAAACAAAAAAAATTATTTTTTTCAAAAATATTTTTAAAATTCATAAACAAACGGGTCATGGGTTCGTGTTCGAGGACAGTGGTTACATCTTATTTTATAAGTTTTTTAATTTTTTTAAAAATATATAATTTTTAATATTTTTAAATTATTCTAATGTGTTATTATTAAAAATAAATTTAAAAAAATATATTATTTTAATATAAAATACTTTAAAAAAACAATTTATATTACCATCTCAAACACCATTTAATCTAAATGTATGACTTAGTTTTGGTTTCACCGGGGAAAAAAATTAAGCTGCAATTTATTATGTATAATTAACTTAGGTTGTTAGGTTAATTTATGAGTTATTTAATTAACTTATATTGCTTTTTTTTATTAAAAAAATATTATTTTTGATGTTGACTTGAATAGACTTATCACAGTTAATAACTTATAGGTCCATCCGTCGAGTTAATGGAGTTTGCAGAGATTAATATTTTTTCAAGTACAGATTAAAACCGCTTGGGTCACAAATGTCTCAGCCTTCGTTTAACAATTATGGATGGGCATGATATTAGGATAGATTGGCCTAATATTCTTTTTTCTGAACGGGTATTGCATAAACTTCGAAAATTTGATCAAATTATTAGAGAAAACTAATATTGAGAAATTGTCATTTAACCACATAGATTTCCTGGTTTTTCCTTTGCTATGGATGTTAATTACTTATAGATCCCATTTATCTAAATTAAATTGTGAAATTTGAAACTCAAGGGAGCCAGTGTATCAACATGTTCAAGTTAAATAATGTTTAAATATTTACGTTTTGTTTAAAAATATAGTTATGGTTGTTTTTCAAAATATTTTTTATTTTAAAATATATTAAAATAATATTTTTTTATTTTTTAAAAATTATTTTTGATATCAACATATTAAAATGATTTAAAATATAAAAAAAATTAATTTTTAAAAATACAGGTTATACTGCATTTTCCAACGCTATCTTTTAGTCACAAGCTTTGCTTCTTCTTCTTCTTTTATTTCTTTAATGATAGAAGGCCTCCTTGAATAGATTTATATACCAATTAAATTTTCTTTTCCGTACGATTTTTTTATTAAAAAAAAACACATCTCATATAAAAGATTTAATAAGCTCTTTTGAGTGCTGGCTTGAAGATAAATAAAAACGTATTTTTTTAATCACCAAACAAACTCTTAGATTATATAAATTAATTCCTGGTTGGATTCAAATAAAGGGTACATGTTGTCTCATCTTTGTCCATCATCACTACAATTATTCAACTAAAAGATGGATAATTAGATAAGCTCCTTGTTGAATCAATCAGGAGTTGAAACTCCCAAATTAAGGGTCCATGCTGTCTCATCCTCCATCATCACTACAATTATTCAATTTTGACAACCAGAAGGTGGATAAATGGAGCCAAGCTTGAAGAGCTGCTTTTACGGGACATTATGGTCCCGGTTATATTTTGAACGGTGTTTGGTAGCGGAGTTCAAATATATTTTGTTTAAAGTTTATTTTTTAAAAAAATTAATTATTTTCTAATCGTTTTAACATGTTATTGTAAAAAATAAATTTTAAAATTACTTTTAGGATTCTATTTTAAAACTATTGAATTGAGAAATTTTTTTGATATAATATTAAAACTTTACTAATCACGAGTTTAAATTTCATTATTTTTATTCTAATTAATAAAAAATTAGACACGAAATATTTCAAATCTATTCAAAGAATTTTTACCTAAAAAATTATTAAAATATAATATAAAATTATTTCTAAAACCTCAAATAATAAATAAAATTATTAAATTATTATTGGATTGAAAAGTGTTGTTACAGTGACAATCATCAATTATTCAACTCCTATCCTTCGCCCCCATGATTGGAGCATCTGGTGTTTTTTTTTTTTTTCAATGCTTCACTCACTCACTCACTTGAATGCCCTTTTGTCGAATGAATGAATGAATGAAGCAGGAATATTTGGTTTATGCTACGTATCTTCGTCTACAAATAAGGAATGTGGCATAATTTTAAAAATAAAATTGACCAATTTCACCATAGATAATTGTTTAATAACTGTCAAGGCAAGGTTAAGCACATTTCACATCCGAAGTTGTTCACATCATAGTTTTGAAACTTGATTTAATCTAGTGGGTGAATTCAGAACCTGGTTGATTCGGAACTAAAACTAGGTTAGATTTAAGAAAAATAAGGAAAGAAAAAATCCGGAATGACCTGATTAACCCAGTAAGACCTGGTCAAAAATCTAATTATAATCTATTAACTTTTGATCTTTTACTAAAACAACTTCGTTTTGATTTAAAAAAAAATAATTTATCCAGACAACCTGATTAAAACTGAAATTCAGATATTAGACCGGTTTAAAAACTTTAATTAGTGATATGAAATTGAAATTCAATTTCCATTGTTGGCTATAATTAATAGATCTTGACAATTGCAATCATCATTGTCCAAACTCGAAACACGCAAGCTCGCATCCACAAAGACAAAAGGGATTTGGATAAATTTGAGGAAGAACAGATGGGGTTGGGGACAGGTGGGAGGAGAGAATGGGGAGACATTTTTGTGATGATTGCAATTGAATTTTCCTCATCAATTTGCGAAGATTTCTTCTTTTCATTCAGATCTTGACATTTGGCGAGGGGTTTTAGAATTTCTTTCAAGGGCTCCACTTGCATGAGAAGTTGATAGCTATCTCTCATTTAATTTCATTGTCTGGGCCATGTTTTTTTACCTAACAAAATTGAGATTATTTTGATGTTGGGCATCTCCTTTTTTTTTTCAAAAAAAAAAAATCAATTATGTGCTGTAAGCTTTATTGTTTTTTCTTTTGCTTTTTTTTTGTGGTTAATTAGATTTCTAGATTATTTTGTCAGATTATACATAAAAAAATTATAGTATTTAAGCTGTAATAATGATATATTATTATAAGTTATATAGCTTGAGTTATTAATTAATACCATGTTATTACCTCATACCATCAAATCCAAAAAATCAATTACACTGAGAGTTTAAATGGAAACAATCGGTTTCTTAAATATTCAAAATTAGTGTAATTACTATGAATTGCCTCTTGAAGTTATTTCTATATTTATTTAATAGTTAACCTGAGAAGATCTGAAAAAACAAATTGAGTTGTGGGAATAATGCATCGAAAAGAGATTTTCAGTTTGATTTTAAGGTTTTTGTCCAATTTATTTTATTATATATCACTGAACTATGCAAAACATATATATTAGTTTTTGAAAATAAATTAATCATAGTAATCAACCAATTAATACTATAGACATGAGAAATAAAAGATGAAAGATATCATCTCCTTTACAATTGACAAGACTGAAAAAAAATCAATTTAATTCATTAACTTAAACTGTTAGTTGAAGCTTTAGAATATAATTTATATTATTATCTAATATACTCCCTTAAGTGAAAGTGTTTTGAACTTGAAACTTGCACAGATTTATTTTATCTTGTATTTAATTTTTATCAAATAAACATGAATGGTAGAATTCGAACTCATGACTATTTAGTCATTAAAATTTTGATACTATGTTATAAAATTAATTTAATCTAATAAATTAAATATAATTTATATTACCCTAGAAAATATTCTGCTCGAAACTCTTTATGGCATTACAGCACACAGAGACGGATGCTGTTTTCCCTGCCTTTCTGTAAAACAGTACAAGGGTTATGATACCTGCAGGCCCAGATCATATGGTTATGAATCTCTCAGCAGGAGCACAAGTACAACCTGTTTTTTTGAAGGCTCTCGCCTACTGTACAATCAAATTGCAATGACAAACCGACAATCTTGAAGCAGTTGTTCTTACAGGCAGGCTGTTGAGTTTTCAGAATCCAAGGTCTGCTCCATGCTCCATGATACTTCTGCTCACAGGTAGTTCATCAACCAAGTTTAATCCGCGTCAAGGAATGGCATCAATGCTTTAAAGGAAGGACCACAAATTCTGGACAAGGACCACAAAACTGGCTACCAACGTCTAAATATTTTATATATATATATGTACAATCAAAATCTGATAAGATTTATAGTGTAGCATGAGCAATTATTTATTATTAACTATTACCTTTTTTATTAAAAGAACAATCTATTTAAATCAATTATATTATATCGAATAACTTTCACACAATTTAATTTTAAATATAAACTAAGTTAGTAGTTAGGTCAAAAAAAATTTTTCAATCAATTTCATCCTTAATTTTTTTTTTATCAATTAACCAAGTTGTTTTTAAAGTGACTAAATTAATTAGAATACATCAAAATAATTTTTATATTATTTAATTTTAAATCTATATTAGATAAAAAATTTGCTTAGAAAACCCTATTATAAAATAATTAAAAGAGGAGAGTTGTTTAGAAGTAGCATCATTATTTGGGCCCTTATTAAACAACTTGAAGGCTTCACACCCTAGAAAATGAAGAAAATCATCATGGAATCTATTATGATCTAACAAATACACAATTATCAAGTAAAAAAATGTCTATTCTCACCACTATCTCTCACTACAAAAAGCTTTCTTCTAGCTCATGCAGAAGAATAAAAGAGTGCAGATCAAAGTAGATATTAGAAAAGATTCAAGCCCGTTTGAATACCTATATAAGTAGAGAGCTGGCATAGCTCCTCTAATCTTTGTAAGAATTCTCACAAATAAAGTTGTATGGATAAATATTTTTTTATTTAATTACCATTCCATCCTTCTACTAGTCCAAATTGCTCAATAGCCTCCTTCTTTCTTTATACATTTTTCTTTAAAAAGATTTTTTTGGACCGACAGAGCATATATAAAAGACAAATTCAGTACTTAACTCTCTAAAAGAAATGCGTTGGGTAAGGATTTGAGGGTTTTTTTTAAAAAAAAACCAACAGCTGTAATTTCATAACATATCAAATTGGCCGGTCTTAATTTGATTTGAGGAAAAACATTTATAAGACAATGATACTCAAACTTTGGTTTTTGTTTCTGGAAAAAAAAATTAAACAACATTGTTCTCTTGAATGTACAAAAAGAATGGTAAAACTGTGAGAAACATTTATATTAAACTAATTTAACAGGTTAAATTTGAAATTTTTTAATTTAATATTTTATTTAACTTGAATTTTTAATTAAATCATATGAAAATTGATATGATTTGACATAGATAATTTGATGAATCTAAAACTATCTTGAATAATTGATAAAAACATGATTTGATTTTTTTCTAAAACAAATTTAAGATGATAATTTTTTAATATTAAAATAATTATATATTATATTAACTCCAGTTGAACCATCTGTCTTTTCTATTCCTTTGCCTTCTTCATTCTCTAACTGTATTAAGCTCGGGTGGAATGAAATTCTTGATTAAATTAATAGTAATAAAAAAATATCTAGTTTGTGTAATTAATACGCTAGAGTATGAGGAAGGCTACAACATTAGAGAGGTGCATGTGACTTCTTTAAAGTTCTGATAATAGTTTTTTTTTTTTGGTGTCGTTGGAATAATTCTAGTGGAGGCATTTTTCTTTTAAAGTGGTGTGTGGCGACAATGGAGCTCTAGTACGATTTCAAAAATCAATTTTTCTTTTCTTTTTATTTTCTCACTCCTCTACCCGGTTTCTAAGCCTAAATTATTTTCTTCTTCCTAGGGATGCATTTTTTTTCCCTAATTTTCAATTGTAATACTTTTAGTTTTAATATTTTTAAAAACAAAAAAATCAAAACATTTTCTTTACAAAATCAAGCTACATCTCGATAACAAAATGCTTGTTTTGAAAACCCCACATCAAGCCTATCTAAACAAACAACAAAGACCAATCTTGAATAAAAACAGCGTTAAATGATTAAATAAAAAAAATACATGACCAGAAAAAATTATAGCTTGGGAATCCACAGTACAATTGTTTATGGTAGCATAGTCGTTGAAATAGTAAAATGCTCAGCTTTTTTACATATTGTTTTTCTCAGCCTGGATCTCCTGGCAACTTTCCACCTGGTAAACCTCCAAAATAATTCCACTGACTTGGTTAGGGTATGAGCCTTGATACGGAAATATTGACTGCATGTTTTCTCTACAGGAACTGTTATTGACAATAGTCTGCCATCCAAGAAACAATGATTTCTATCTCTGTGCTCATGCGGGAATGATTGTGAGTGTCACATAAAGCTTTTTAGATACCTGCGTTTTGGGATCTCATCGAGATTTCTTGAATGTGCTTTCCTTTGGCTGTAAGAACGTCCAGTCTTGTTAGGTTCATCTGTAACTTTTACCCCTTGTTTCCATGCACAGGTGACTGCTAGCCCCGTCTGAGGAGGTCGTCAACCTTCCCACATTTCACTGTCTAAAACTACCCTTGAATCCGGGGTGGAGATTCTTACACACCTTTTCATTACAAGGGCAAACCTCTTGCATGCTCCTCGACAGTGCATTTCAGCACTGTTAAGGTGTGCTGTTATAAATTAATGGATGGCCCTGAATGTTCTTTAATTGTTTTTCCTTCTAGAATGAATTGCCAAGGAAGTAAAGGTACCTTTGTGATAATGTTTTCCTTCCTTTCGCTAAAATTAACATGTTTTTTGATTCCAGAAGACATTGTTTTTTATTTACTTCGCATGCAATATCCATCTCGCAACGGAAAATACCACAATGCTAAACGAAAACTACTTCGTTTAAGGCATCTGTGAGAAAACATGGAGGGAGACTGATTGAACCACGGCAACTTCTTGGCTGGTTTTCACTTTCCCTCTCCTTTTCTTTGGCCATTGAGTAATAAGTAGGTCAAAATATACTTCATGTTTAAACTTGAAGACTTTTCAAGCTAAAGACTTGGACTTGAAGGTGAGATCTTTGGTAGACCCTCCTAGATCCAGTAAACCTCCTGCAAATACCAGCTATATGCACCCCTTTATTTATATCCGCCAACAACCATTACAAAAAATTAGTGGAGCCTTGAATAGAAGATGAACAGCTTGTAGTGGAGCCCAACCAATCCATTAGCACCAAATCATTTTGGTATTTTTTTGAAGATCGTCTCATTTTTAAACCGTGAAAGGGCACCGTTTGGGAACGCGGCTGCGGCCGCGTTCCCAAAAAATTTGAAAATTTTTTGTTTTTTTTTTTTTATTAAAATTTAATATGGTTTGTATGTTTTGGATCGTTTTGATGTGCTGATGTCAAAAATGATTTTTAAAAAATAAAAAAACATCGTTGGCATGCATTTTGGCACGAAAAGTTATTTGAAAAGCACCCGCAACCACACTGCCAAACACGCTCTTCATGATCACAGTCAGAACAGGAGTCAAAGCAAGATGATGATCAGTTCAAATTGGAAGAAATTAAATACAAAAAGGGGTGATCTTTGTTGAATAATTCATTCATTTTTTTTTTCAAAAAACAAGCTAACAACAATACTACCATATTTATTTGTGAATCATCACACTTGTCTATCATTTTCTTTCTTTTTTCTTTCATGTTTTAGAATATAATTGGAAGGTTTTTTGCACTCAAAATTATATCTATTTTCTAATCCAATAATATATAAGGGTTTTGTATTTTTTATTATATGGTATAGTCTATTTTATGAGTCTCACGTTATTCAAGTAAGAGATATCAAAGGATTCATTGGCTTTTTATGAAAAAAAAAGAAAAAAGAAGAATCATTTGAGTTTCACATTACTAATTAATTTTGTTGATTAAAACGAAGGAAGCATTTGATTGAGAATTCATGAAACATTAAGGATCTAATTGAGATAGAAAAAATATAGGCTGGGGATTTAACCAGAGCGACCCTTAAAGATTGGTGACTTTTTCTAGGTTTGCCCCAAATTATATTATTATTTTTAAATTTTAAACTTTTTCTTTTTCTTTCCAAACAGTGGCAATAAATTAAACACCATCTGAGAGAGTATTTGAGTTTGGGTTCTTTCTCTGCCAGAATTTTACTTGTTTCGGTTCTGTCGAGGTGTTCCTCACCAAGCAAAATAGTATCATATAAATTGCATCTAAAGGTAACCCATTTCTAATCCACCAACCAAGCTTCCATTTTTATGTTCTCACATTGATGTTAAGCTCTGTATTTACTTTGAAATCATTTGATTTTGTTCAGCTTCTGGATCTGACTGTAAATTAGGTTTTTTTTTTTATCTGAAATAGTATGCAATCTGTAGTCAATGATTGTTGAATTCTGTTGTTTGGATTAATGGGTTTTGTTTCTTGATGCCTGAAGTCATCATTTGGGGTTTAAAGTTTTGGTCTTTTTTGCTTCATGTGCAATGAATTAGAGCTTACATTTCGAGTTTGGAGTAGAACTGCTATTGTACAATCAGGGTTTTGGGTTTTTTGAGTTTGAGAATTTCTGCCATGGATGGTAGTCCTGGAGAATCATCTGAATCTGGGTCTATTGTATCTAATTCTCACTCGTTGAAAAATGGGGGTTTGCATGATGACGATGGTTGTCCTAGGCAAGTATCACCAATTAGAATTGGTGGGTCGAGGAATACAAGTCCTATCGGTTGTGTTGGATCAAGGAATACCAGCCCTTCTCGGCAAAAGGTGATTAAGACCAAGCCGCGTGGTTTAGATGAGGAAACGGTAGCTACATTTGGCAAGGTTGTTCACCCAGATGTTCAAATGGAGGATAACATATGGGCAATGTTGCCTGAGGACCTGTTGAACGAGATTTTATTAAGGGTTCCTCCATTTATGATCTTTCGTCTTCGTTCAGTTTGTAAAAGGTGGAATTCAATTCTCCAAGATAGTTGTTTTCTTAAATTTCACTCACAAGTGCCCTCTCATGGGCCTTGTCTTTTGACATTTTGGAAGAACTTGCAGACCCCACAATGTTCAGTTTTCAGCTTGCCCCTGAAAGCTTGGTATAGAATTCCATTTACATTTTTGCCACAGTGGGCATTTTGGTTGGTTGGTTCTTCAGGAGGCCTTGTTTGTTTTTCTGGACTTGATGGGCTAACTTTCAAAACTTTAGTTTGTAATCCGCTCACGCAAACTTGGAGAACATTACCAGGCATGCATTATAATCAGCAAAGGCAGTTGATAATGGTTGTGGATAGAATAGACTGCTCATTCAAAGTGATAGCCACTGGTGATATTTTTGTGGACAGATCATTGCCTACTGAAGTGTATGATTCAAAACTTGACAGA
Source organism: Populus nigra (assembly GCF_951802175.1). NCBI lineage: Eukaryota > Viridiplantae > Streptophyta > Magnoliopsida > Malpighiales > Salicaceae > Populus > Populus nigra. The sequence goes on along the minus strand of NC_084864.1, from coordinate 11,839,532 downwards.
TGGTCGCTTCACCAGATAATGCCTGCAGTCAACCTTTGCTCCTCAAAGATGGCATATTGTGACTCTAGATTGTACCTGGAAACCCTTTCACCGCTTGGTTTGATGATGTATAGGCTTGACCCTGGTTACTGGGAACACATTCCGGCAAGATTTCCCAGGTCCTTGCTGGATGGATATCTGGTAGCCGGCACTCAGAAGCGTCTGTTTTTGGTTGGAAGGATTGGCCTTTATAGTACTCTTCAGAGTATGAGGATTTGGGAATTGGATCATGCAAAGATTACGTGGGTGGAGATTAGCAGGATGCCGCCAAAGTATTTTCGAGCTCTGTTGAGGTTATCAGCTGAAAGATTTGAGTGCGTTGGTCAGGACAACTTGATTTGCTTTACATCTTGGAATCAAGGAAAAGGTCTTCTATATGATGTGGATAAGAAGGTCTGGTCTTGGATTGCTGGATGTGCTCTTCAATCATACAACAGCCAAGTCTGTTTCTATGAGCCAAGATTTGATGCGTCCATCTATTGAGCTGGAAATCTTGCTTGCTCTCAATGCCCTGCTCTCTCTTCAGAACATTCAATAACTAGGCCTTGTTCTCTTGGCTGATTGTGACTGATGAGTTCAGTTCCTCTGGCTTTGCATACTAAATTGTAATTATTCATTGACCGAGGAATCATTTCACATCACTGAGTTTTCTTATCAGCTAACGATTGTATTACTTAGAATCAAGATTCTATGATGCCTTTGGCTTGAGCAGTGTCGACCTAGGAATCATTTCATAACACTGAGTTTTCTTGTCTGCTAATGATTGTATGACTTGGAATCAAGATTCTATGATGCCTTTGGCTTGAGCAGTGCTGCACTCAAGTCGTTTGGATAGGTACTCAATGGATAATGATATCATGGGGAAAATTTGTAAGATTCTCTCTTTTCCAGATTTTGTGCATTTCTGAAATATTAAATCTCATGAAAATTACCCATCTTGAACAATTATGATTTCCTTGCTCATTAGTTGTGGTGCTTGTTTCTTTATATGCATGTTGACATCATTTTTGTGTATTGTAGTTGCGTTACTCATTTGGTTTCTGACTTCTCAGTGTTCTCTCACAAATTGATTAGCTAGTATTTAAGCATATAATTCTTGGCTAGAACCATCTCATGTTTTTCAAGATTGCCATTCCTGAAGGAGAGCCTTTTCTTATGGGTGGGCAACATTTCTTGCACCCTGACACGTGTTGATAATTTCTAGAAAAAAATGTCAGGCATTATTATTACAACGGCTACATGTGAATGATGATGCTTCTTTAGTTATGCTAGTCGGTCACCTCCCCTCTTCATCACAATCCTTACATGGAAGGATGTCTTTTTAGGTCTGTTCCTTGATCTTCTCCCCACTTCTTTATTCTGACCATTTGCATCAGCCAAGAATGGTCATATAGTTTTGATTTCTGCAAAATCGGAATAGTCTTTCCTCCAACTCTTGATACCATCTCGTAAATTCTCCGCTTGTGATGGTTATGTTGTACCAACCTGTACGTCTTCATCTGCAAATATTATTTTCCAGGTTCAAAACTTTATTCTGGCTGTGCCTTGTGTACAAATTGCACATGAAGGAAGAGGGGAGATGCTTGATAATTAGGCGAGGGAATCATCGCATAGATACCTGTTTGTTCTTTACTTTGGTAGTGTTTGGTTACTGTTTTGAAAGTATAGAAATTAGTTAGATTTATTTTATGTTCATGACTTTTCAATCATACATGTTTTTGTCTTTTCTATATCTGTCATTAACAAAACACAACCGTAGTTATATGTTCCTTCAAGGTGTGCCGGTTGAACAAGTTAACAACTATATAGAGACACCATCCCTTTTAAGCCACTCTAAATGGCTCATAATGTGCAGCTGCTTAGTCAAACTTCTCTCTGTTACCATCTTTTTATCACAAGAATTCTGCTATTCCGACTTTAATTACAACCCGTGAACACAAAAGTTTTACGTATGAGATTGGATTAGGATCTTGCTTTCTTAATCAAATCGAGAGAGTGTCCCAATTAGAGAACTACAAGACCTTTTCCACTGCAAATATTGCTGCTAAGGGAATCAGCTGGGTGATCCAGTTGGTTGGTTTTTGAATTTCCTTCCTCAATCTTCTTCTTCTTGTTCTTCTTTCAAATTGGGCTTCAGTAGAAGTTCACACAATTAATGGAAGTTAGATGGAATTACTTTATTAGAAGTTTTAAAAAGGTAGGTGTGCTTGCATGAAATAAAATAAAACCCATTTACTCAATTGAAAAAAGCTGTAGAATTGATGAACTGGTAATGTAATTATCCCGTTCTTGTTACTGAAAAAAGAATGGAGCATGAGGGGGGCTGAAGCTTTGAAATAACACAAAACAAGTGTTATTATTTAGGTCTTAGAAGCTTATAATAATAATAATAAAAAAAACTGGTGAGGAATTCACTATACATGCATGCACTATCCTCTTAGCACAATTAACTGTGGATTGAAGTAATGTTTTTTTTTTTTTCAATTTTGGTTATCAAACTTTTTTCTCTTTAATTGCATCCTTTTATATGTTGTTTTTAGGTGTTTTGTTAGTTGGTAGTCTTTTATCTGTACCAGTTCTAAGAATTTAAAGGCTTTTGTAAGATTTTCGAAACTTAATTTGAAGACCAATTTAATCAGATGTATTTTGAACTAATAATTTGAGAGACCCAAATTAAAAAAAAAAGAAGAGGGACCAACACAAGAAAACCACATGGCCAATTACAAATTGACGCAAAAAATTACCTTGTCCACTTCGTTTCCTTTGACTTCTTTTCCAATCCCTTTAGTTTTTGATATTATAGTTATATTTCAAAAATTTATTTTGTTTCTTTTTAGTCCATAAGTTTGATAAAGAAAAGAGTAGTTGATAAAGTTTGGAATTTGGAAGCGGTAGCGATAACGGTTCAAAATATTTTTCGCTTAGAATTGTATCAAGATAAAGTTTTTTTATTTTTTTAAAAATTATTTTTAATATTAACATATTAAAACGATATGAAAATATAAGAAAATTTTTATTTTAAATAAAAATAAAAAATAAAAAATTTTAAAATTTAAAAAAATGTTGTTTCGATCGTGTTTTCAAATACATTGTTCTCAAATACGCTTAGCTGAGAGAAAAGTTATTCTAGTTAAAAAAAAAAAAATCTTGATATGTTCTGTTTAACAGGGGAAGTTTTATTGAGGTTGGTTTTAGGATTTATTTTATCATGAACAAGTAAATTAACTTTAAAATATTTTTTAGACTGTAGTTGATTTTTTATTTATTTTAGCCAATTTAATGTTGATTTTAAAATATATTGAGTTTATTAAAATAATTAGAATAATTTTTAGATGTTTTTAAGCAAAAATAAATAAATAAATAAAATAAAAATAAGTTCGTTTTGGCTCTTAGAAATTGAAAACCCGACTATCCAGCTATTTAAGGTGGCTAAAGTTCAACCAATTGACGACGCATTGAGAAAACCAATTGACGACGCATCGTTTTCTCATTACAGATGATGTGCGCCATTTTTTTTTTTAGAAAAAAATTGGATAAATAACTTTATTTAGCCACAAAATAAAATAAAATAACAGGTATGTGAATCTGACCATAGATGCTTGCGTTTGGTAGGCTTGTTTTTTTAGGCTAGAAGCTAGCCCGCCAAGCCAAGGTTTATTGACTCTTTTTATGAGCTCTTATTGTATTTTTTTTTTAATTTTCATTTAAATAAAATAACTACAATTATTTTAGGATACCTTTTTATTAAATATCATTTAATTTTGAATTTATTTTCAAATTATATTATATTATTTTTATTATATTAGTAAGTATTCTTTTTATACAATCATTCACAATCTTTTTTAAATTTTAAGAAAAATTAACAATAATTAAATAAATAGAATTATATTTATTATATTAGTGCAGTGTCAAGAATTAAAACTTGCTTTTATAGTTTTTATAAGCTCTTATTAAAAAAAAACATTCTTTTGACAAAGAAATGTAAAAAAAAGGGTGCGTATTAATAAGATGGAGGAGTTTTTAATTGGTAAGATGCCTTTTTTTTTATCCTTATAAATTCGAGATCTTTAAAAGGATTTTTTATATTAATTCTAATTGCTTTATCTTTTTTATGGAATAAATGTCATAGCTTGAAAAGCTATATATTGTTTGTTAAGAAAATCCATTGAAGAGAGAAATGATGAAGGAATTATATTAAAAAATTATTTTGTTTTGATAGAATTTGAATTACTGCTTTTTTTGCAAAATTTTCTTGACATATAATTAGTTTTTTTTTTTTGAAGAGCTCTTCAAGACATATAATTAAATATTTTAATCTATATTTATTTTTCAACCTTTGAACTTAGTATTTGTTAGTATTAGAATCTTTTTTTATTGAGAGATACAATTTTCAATTAATTTTATTAAATATATAAACAACTTTTTAATTCATAATTAAATTTTTATTGGTGTAATAAAAAGGTGTTAACAATGTCTATATATGTGTGTGTGTGTTTATGTTTATGTTAATTTTTTTTTAATACGACTCAAAACCAAAAGCAAGCTAGCTGACTAGTAGGAATTAATATTTTCAGTATTTTTTTTAAATTATAAAAAAGATTTCTTAAACCCAGAACCCTTTTGAGGATAGATAAGTATATTGGTGTCAATTAAGCTAAAAGTTCACTGGGATCCTTTCTCTAATTACGCTGTAGTAAATCACTAAATCCCCAGCAAACCACCTCAGCCATTAATTAATTGGAAAGTAGCAAATTCATTTGTTAAGAAGCTGATAGTCAAGCTGGTCACGTAATTAACTTATAAATTATGAAATTAGAGGACTCAGTTATAGGTTTCTTAAGAATATAAAATGGTTCTGCTGCAATTAACTCGAAAAAGAAAAAGAAAGTGTCAAGGCACGGAGAAATTTCCTAATGTTTTTGAAGAAAGCAGTACAAGAACCAAGGCTCTCTGCAAGGAATCTTTCTTGGGTTCTCAAAGACTTTGCCTTAACTTTTGTACTATTTATCTGAAATTAATAAGCATGAATTCGTTACTTAATGATTATCTTGAAAATACATGTGATCTTGTCCTCAATAGGCAAGCAGATGTTCGTTTCTTCGAAAATTGAGCATTGAATAGCACCACAAGAACAGGCCCTGCAGCTCTACCTTTCCACATGAACTTAGATTCTCCCAGCCTCAAAAGCTCCAATATTTCCGTACTCCATGGTGCATTTATATATATCCAAAGCCTCCAATGCCATGCCATTATCATTTACATTTTGGTTTTAACGGATCAGAACCATACACATGATCTTCTTAGACAGCACGAACTGCTACAAGTACCATCAAGTTTTGAGCTTTTAGACATTGATTAATGGAGCCTTACTGTGGACATGTGTCCCAATCTCCTTTGTGGTAATAATATGTGATGAGATTTTCACTCAATAATTTGATGACTTCAAACAATCTGGCATATTTATAGCAATGTACTTGAGTCCAGCTGAGTTTAAGGTGTTTTGGGTTTTGGGTTTGGTAAGTTGTCAAATCTATTATAATTGAATTTAATTATATATTGTACCTAAAAAATATCAGATTTAATATACTTGAGTTTAATTATATGTTAAACTTAAAATACTGTTAGTCTAGCATGTTGTTAGACTCAATATATTTAGGTTCAGTTATGTGCTAAACCCAAGACACCGTGAGTCTAGTATGTTGCCAGACCTAATATACTTGAGTTCAACCATATATTAAGCCCAAATCAATATGAGCATGATAGGTTGTCAGACCCAATGTACTTGAGTTCAACCATGTGTTGAACCTAAGACATCGTGGTGGGTCTGACACGTTGTCAGACCCAATATATTTTGGTTCGGTTAAGTGCTGAGTCCAAGTCAACGTGGGTTTGACAAGTTGTCAGACTCAACATGCTTGGGTTTAGCCATGAGCTGAACTCAAGGCATAATGGGACTACTAAACCCAAGACACCGTGAGTCTAGTACGTTGCTAGACCCAATATACTTGAGTTCAACCATATGTTAAGCCCAAATCAATATGAGCATGATAGGTTGCCAGACACAATATACTTGAGTTCAACCATGTGTTGAACCTAAGACATCGTAGTGGGTCTGACACGTTGTCAAGCCCAACATATTTTGGTTCAGCTAAGTGCTGAGTCCAAATCAATGTGGGTTTGACAAGTTGTCAGACCCAATATGCTTGGGTTTAGCCATGAGCTGAACCCAAGGCATAATGAGACTATTAAGCCCAAGACACCGTGAGTCTAGCATGTTGCCAGACCCAATATACTTGAGTTCAACCATATATTAAGCCTAAATCAATATGAACATGATAGATTGCCAGACCCAATGTACTTGAGTTCAACCATGTGTTGAACCTAAGACATCGTGGTGGGTCTGACACTTTTTCAAGCCCAATATATTTTGGTTCGGCTAAGTACTGAGTCCAAGTCAACGTGGGTTTGACAAGTTGTCAGACCCAACATACTTAGGTTTAGCCATGAGCTGAACCCAAGGCATAATGGGACTACCAAGTTGCTAAATCCAGTATGCTTGGGTTTAGCCATGTGATAAACTTCATGAGTATGATAAACTTCTAAACCTATCGTCCCTAGGCTCAAGTACATGCCAAACCCAATTCATATGGGTATTCTCTTAAGACCTATTAACTTTCTAGTCTTTTCACTCTATCAAAACAACAAGTTCAAGAATTATAAATACCCTATAAACCATCCAGGTAAAATGTTCACCTTTTTCTTTTTCTACTCTCCCAACATTTATACCTTAACTCTTAAAACTTTTATCGTACAAAAATAAAAACAAATACTCATGTTCTTGAAATTAAAAGATCTTTCTTTTATTTATTATAATTTCCATTTCAAGTTAAAAACTTTATCATCAGAGGATTTTTAAATCTTACCGAAAAGAATTGTTTTGTAGATATCAGGATTTCTATCATCAATTATATACTTTCTAGACTATGGAGAAGAGAATATTACGATGAACATTTGATTAACCAAAAAATCAAACACCAAATAACCTAGATCCCGAGTAACTTAGATTTTTGGGACATCATTAATATTGAAAAAAAAAACAGTAATTCTCTCTCCTATGTTAAGGAAAGAAATTAAAAAGAAATAAGAAGAATTTTTAATTATAGTTTTACTGCCTTCATTAGTTTCAAAAAATTAGCAGAAATTAACTTTGACAAATTCTTTTTTTTAATTGGTTTTAAGAATTAAAAATTTTAAAATTTGATTTTTAAAAGGATTAAAGTTTATATATATTTTTAAATTTATTTAATATAAAACTCAAGAAAAAATTAGTCAAAATATATTATAAATTGAATTTAAAATAATAATAATAAAAAAGGGCCGATAAAACTAGGATGCATGTTTAATTTTATTATTATAGTACATGTATATTCATTACAAAGAAATTTATCATGCATATTTTCAATAAATATATAACTATCCGAAACTAAATAAGAAAAAAAATGATTTTATGAAGTCTCAAAGAAATTTCTCATGAGGTATTTAACCTTGCATCTTGAGAAATTTCTCTGATAATTATGGCCTAAAAGTTATCATGTCGATGATATTTGAGCTGAGCTTTTGCGTGATCAAAATTTGAATTCACCGACACAAATCACACCATTTTCAAGAGGCACACACGAGCTTAGTACCAAGCTGGACGACAAGCCCTCGGGTTCTAAACTTCATCAAGCACTAATGATCTCATAGTTTATTATGTGCATACATATTTAATTAAAAGTCGATAAGATTTAGCAAATCCATGCAGTAATCACTTGGTCATGTTCACTAAGCACTTAATTTTTTTTTTGATAATAATCCATTAAGCTCTTAATTTGATGCTAACTCATGCCTCATTGGGAACTATGCATTAATTTTCCTTGCCATTCACCGCCATCTCTTCTTAATTTCTGGTCCTCTAGCAACATCCTATAGGATTTTCTTTCTAAAAATTATCACATTAAATTAAAAAATTTGATAGAATTAATAATATTATTTGAAAAAATTTGATGAAATAACTATCACTTGAAAAAGATTTGGTGAAATAACATACTTTCACTTTATCATGCTTCTAAAATACAACATTTACTAAATGTCGCTATTTTTAAATGTGATAAAATAGTTGTCACGTTTTAAAATAGCGACATTCAAACATGTTGTGCTTTTAAAGTGCGACAATTATCAACTAGTTGACCAGTTGGATATAATTATATAATCGGTTGACCGTTTTACATATAAACTATAATTTTATAAATATTTCTTTCAAATATTTTTTATGAGTAAAAATATATATTTATGTCTAGCTTGTAGACTAAAAAACAGACTTGAATTAAAATCTTAAAAAGTTATTGTTCTCACGGTTGATTCTGAGCAGTCAGATGTTGATTTGCCATAACTAGATGAGGATCTGCTCCTGAAAGATTATGTGGATGACATAGCAGATGCATTATAAACCTATGAGACAATTTTAGGCTCAAGGGAAGGTCTGGTCACGTTAGACTAGAATGATGACTCAAAAAGACCATAACTTTTAAATTGATTGTTAGATCATGCTTAATTTTTTACAAGAGTTTTTAGAGACCTAATGGAATCGCTACTCCGATCGTCAGATTTTAATATTTTAAAAATCTTTCTCTAAAGCCCTGGTTTTGACAATTTTGTGATTTTCCTTACGAATTAGTCTACTGATTAGGCTTGAATTTAAATAGATGTTGCGGTTGTAAACCAGAACATCAATTAAAATTTTATCGTGGTTCCTACCACAACATTAAAAAATATGTTATTTTGCCAAAACATTTTGTTTCTATGTCATTTCTCCATTTATTTGCCTTTTACATGCTATATGCCCAATTTATTCCATCCTATATGCAAAAAATATTCTAACTCAACTTATCAATTAATATAAGTTTTGATTTCACTTTTTTTTTTTTGCCTTTTTAATATTTAAGTTCTTCTTTAATTTTTCTTATAACTTAATTTGATAGCTATATTATATTTTTAATAGGATTTGGCCCGGTCGAGTTAGGAATTATAACATGCACGATGAATCATGTTAGATAAACTCAAATAATTGATTTTGAAATCAAAGATAAAAATTTCTTATAGAAAAAAATAAATAATTTTAAAAGAATTTTAACCATCCATTAACTTAGTGAAACGAAATCTGAAATTCATATTTATATTATGATAATAACTGATTAATTATCATCATTAAGCCAACACATTCTAGTATTTTATAGTTAGGTAACCTAAAAGAGAGATATATATGGAACTTGAATAGGTATGCAGGCTTTGCAAGTTCATGTGCAGCTGTGTGAAGCTAACCATCTTTGTCAAATCTTGCATATTTCAATATTTTTAGCCAAAACAAGAGGGATCCCCATAGGGTATGCAGAGAGAAAGGAAGTCTTCAAAATATGAAATCTCCCTTTCTAGCTAGCTATGGTATTTTATTTTTCTTTCTATGTTCTAGCTAGGAGGGAACTTTCATACAAAAAGGAATTCCCTTTCTAGCTAGCTATGTGATGATATGAAGGGGTGGCCCATTGACACACACACACACACTACCAGCTAGCTGTTGAAGGAATATGTAGGTTTCTAAATGTCAAACATGCATGGTGATATGCTGGGTGTTTCTATTTTCTAACAGAAAGATTCCAGGGCCTGAAAATAATAGGAGAAAAATGTGTTTTGAAGTCTGCCTAAAAGACTAAACCCTATAAGGTATCCAAGGGAAGAGATGACTCGTTTCTTTTTATTACATTCTTTTTGCTGATACGTCAGCTGGCTGCTATATATTACTCGTCTGTGTACTTCTGACTCAGATCTTTGCGAGGATTGACCATATTCCATAGAGTGTATGCTGTCTATTTTCTCACCTTAATTCTTTATAATCATATATATTTTGGTTAATTACTTCAATTATCTCTCTGTGGATTTACTAATTTAACTACCTATATTAATTATATAACTGAGTCAAGCAGTAATGCATGATTTCCACAAAACTTGAAAACTAACGTCTTCTAATCTTTGATTATTGAGAAATCGAGATGAATTTTCTAGACTATTATCTATTTTCAAGTTCTGTTAACTAATTGCAACGTTGAGCAGCTTCCAAATATATATCTATATATTATCTTCTTGTTGAATAAGGATATATAGGATACCTTGACCAGTGAGTGACCACATTCATGTCACACTATATATCTATCTAGACTCAAGCCATCTGGCCTATTATCAGTCAAATTAAAACTTTCATTAGAAAAGAAGCTAAAATAATTAAAACCCTCGAATATTTTTTTAGCACAAGTAGTATTTTTAAGCTAATTTTTGTACATCAAAGTTAAATTTTATACTAATTAAATTTGTTGAATGGTTATTTATCGTGGTCCTGCCCAAGGTTTTTGACTAATTAATACCAGTACTTTGGAAAAACTACATAGTTCTCTAGCTAATTGCTGTAAATTTTAGACAAGCTCCGTAATTAACTATAGTTACTGGTTTAACAATATATATATTCAAATCCCTCGTTGCATGCATGACAGTAAATATATGTGCACATAAAACATCCAATAATCTGTCAGAATATCGTGGCAGGCCTCGTGACTAGCTTTGGTTCAATACTTCAATTCAACCCAGGAGACCACTTTCAAGCTCTTGCAAGACATATGGTTTCTTTATTAATTAATTTCTCATTTTAAACAACTTATTTTATTTGGTTATTTGTTTTAATTTTCTTTTGAGTTTCCCTAGTTCTGCTTGTAGCCAGGGAGCTGTAATATTTTATGTAGGATGGTGTTGGATTAACCCTAGCTTTGACTTGGTTTGAACTCTCTATAAAACCTACACCATGTTTTCCAAGTTTCCTCCCTTTCTATTCTTGAAAAAAAATCATATACTCAAGAGAATAAGAATCAAAAGATGGTGTACAAAAGGTTTTTAGTCATAGTACTAGAGCTGCTGTATGTGATGAATGCTATATGGGGCTCTTATGCGCATGATCACCAAGGTATATAATTATTTATTTCTTCCCTTCTATTAGTCCTGATGAAAACTAAGATTTATTTGATCTTGATTTGAATTCATTTTGTAGATTGGGAAATGAACAAATATGAGCTACTGGGGCCAGAAGAAATTGATGTGCCTGCTCATAAGGTAAGCTTGTAACTCTCAAGTCTCTTTCGATGGTCTAATTAAACTCAGCAAAATATTCTCTACTCTCTACATGTATAAATTTAAGCTGCAAAACATGAGCATTTTCATGTACAGGAACTTAATGGTTTCAGCAGCACTGCTAGCACAAGGAAGATGGCTATTGGAGGAAGGAAAATGGCAGTTCAGAAAGTGACAAGGAGAGAAATTGAGAAAGAGCAAGGCCTTCATGGAGGAGCTCCAGAAGATAATTCAGGTGCAAACTACTCTAATGTCAAATGTGACTTTCAAGTAAAGGGAGATTTAAATGTAAGGTGTAAACTTAGAGCCAAAAGGAACTCTCCTAAAATGATCAAAGGGCCTGGTTTTGTAGCTTTCGGTGATGATTATAGAGTAGCTAAACAACACCCTCCGAAGCATAACTGAGAAAAGCACTGAAACCCTTTTAGTTAGATCCCCTTTTCTGCAATTCTCAGCTTGTAGGTATCCTAGTTAGCAAACATGTGTGGTGCCATGTATAATTTTGAAGCTTCAAGGAATTTAATGCAATTAATCCTTAATTAGGGTTCTTGTGTTTTAGTTACAGTATAGCAGTTCATTGATTTCTTATTTATATCCATGTGATCAGACTACATATATTTGCTTAAAGCTTCGGTTCCAAATCTTGAGAAGTGGCTTGGGCTAAAATATGTTGAATATTTTCTTCATGCTATCTCTGACTGCAGGTAACGAGAAGAATGCTTTAGACGAGTCTCTTGGAGGATCAAAAGATCAATTGAATAATAATAAGGTCTCCCTCTCTACCTTTCTCTCTCTAACATAAACTCGTGCTATAAATTTAATGTATGCTCTATCAACTCAACAATAACTTTTTTGTTTTTGCACAGCAGAAGGATATGAACAATTTGGAGAGAAAGACATTGTCTGCCAGATTGGGAACTCCAAGGACTGAGACGGTCAATCTCCCAAAGTCCGACCCCGAGCTCTCTCAGGATTCCAAAGCATTGCCAACCAAAACCAGCTTGGAAAGTCGACCTTCAAGGGCTGACATGGATCAGGAACCTCAAGGCAGTAGTCCTCTTCCAAAAGGTGAAATGCAAAGGCTTCTTGATGCAACTAAAGAAATTGTGAACCTAATGCACAAAGATTACAGCGGACATGCTAGGCCTGGCCGCAAGCCACCAGTTAACAATAAAGTGCCCATTCACTGAGCACAACTGAAACCCTAGATAGATTACTTTTCAATCACAATTTTGTCCCCAATAGGAAGTGAAGTCCCTTAACCCAATATAGGATAGAACTTCTTTGGTTTTGCTTTAATGGCCATAACACGGAAATGTTGTTTGTTTAATCTTCTAACAAGAAACTTAGCTGTAGAAACATAAAAGTTATGTACATTATAAGCGTATTTCAAAAGCCTTTTCTTCGGTAATTTAATTTGGACTTGTTTTCTGATATATATAAAGTGTAATCACAAAAGTTGCTTGAGTTGTGGTAGCCTTAAAGTGGCTTCTAAACTCGCGTTACCTGTGATTGTATCTTATGATATCAAAAGCAGGTTGCAGATGTTCTAGTAATAATGTCTTTCGAATTACCGATCGATGTCTATATCAGTACCCTTTATTTTTCTATCTCGATCTTTTTCCTCTTTATCTCTGAGATCTAACTCAACTTATAAGTTAGATTATTTGTACGAAATCTCTCATCTACGTGAAAATGGTAGAATCCCAGACATAAACATTTCTCTGGTTCATCCTTATAGAATATTAAAAAAAAAATAAGTCTACTCTTATTCAAAAAAAAAAAAAACTCTTAAAACGTTAGTACGACCTATATATATATCTCCTCATCTATAGGAATTTGTACAAGCTTCATGGTTCGACTAGCATCTAATCCTGTTTTCTTCCCCAGAGCACCTTATCATCATATGTTTTCCCCATGAATTTATTATTCCCTCAAGGATGCACTCATGTTCATATAGAAGTCTTGCGTCTTTCTCTTACTTTCCATGGTAGGAAAGGTCATACGTCTTTCTCTTACCTTCCATGATAAAAAAGGACTTCCTACTATTACAAGAAAGGCAATACTTGACTCTCACTTTGTTAAATACTAACAAGCATGTTTGGCCACCCTCCAAACAACCCTCAGGAACAATGTTTCTAACACTATTTCCTAATTTTTGCACCCCTCTAGCAAATCCCAATCATGTTTGGGGCTTTAAAAGATCAAGTCCAAATCACGGTGCTCTTATGATCTCCAATGCATACTCAGCCACTCTTCATGCTTAGCTTGCCTATCGTGTATAGAATCATGCCTTGGACTTATCAACTCCTTTTCCAACTAAAGACTCTCTCTTGTTGACCGTTGAAGTAGGAAAAACTCCGACTTGTACCTTTATTCCTCAGTAATTGTCTCGAGACAAGCTTATTCAGCTCCTTCTAGACTCTTGGGTGACAAACTATGAACAATGCCATTCTAATGTTAAGCCCATATAAAATTCCAACCTTATGTTCATTACTAAAAAGAATGGATCATTCTAGATGTCTTTCTTTAAAGAGTCTAAAGCATCCACATCATCAAATATCTTAGTTGATGATTGATGATGACTTTTGTCCACTCTGTATTCCTATTCAACATTTTTTATCAGATGGAATTCTTGCGTGCTTACAAGGCACAATCTAAAGATGGGCATAAATTATTTGATCTTGACTATACTTGCTCTGTTTATATTGCTTATACTAAAGATTCTAATTGCTCTTCTAATAAAAGAAAAAAGAAGAGTTTGTAGCAACACCTCAAAAAAAGATTTGAAAAATGAAGACCCTGAAGTTAAACTACTTGGTGAACATTCAAGAAAAATCTGATTATTATGTTCTTTATATAAAAAAAAAAAGGTCAATAACTCTCATTCTCCTTACAAGGCAAGAGTACATGAATGACTATCTCCTCCTCCTCCACAACTACAATAACGTTACATGTTTCAAGACTACGAGGAATAATTTCCTCTTCTAGTCTATAATTCTACAAAATAAAAAACTAAGCATGCTTAGAAAGCAAAAGGTTCTGTCACACAGAATCCTGATGGATCTCAAGAAGTCTCTCAACCACCCATAGAAGCAGTTCTCAACTGGCAATCTAAGAATGCCTTGACACAGAGCAAAATGCTATGCAAAATTGCAAAGCAAACAGAAAGGATAGAAGACCAGCTTCAGAAAACTCTTCCTATCATGGATCAAACAATTATGTAGATCTTTGAAAAAAATTCAACATTTACATGTTGAACTCATCCAAATGGCGGCATTAGATATATCCTTCACTTTGACTATAATGGCTAAAGAGTCAAAGGTAAAAAAACCTTCAAAGTTAACTCCAATCATTTCAAGCACAAAAAACCCATGCCTACAATGAAAAACAATATTCTCCTGTGAAGAGTATATTGCCCCTATTTCTGCAACCTATAACACATTTAATTAGCCTAAGCTATTCAAGATCTTTGCCATCTCCATTGTTACCTCATCATTCACATCTAGAAAACAATCTTATAAAGACTCATAAAAAAATCCACACTAAGAAAGCTATAACTCAAACACCATTACAAACTTAAAACATAAACCCATCATTTCCTCTTTAAGATAATAAACAAAAAACAATAGTTGAAATCCAAACCATCGACAACTCTAACCCCATCTCAGCTTTTCTAAAGCAATCTGATATCATCCATCAACCTACTGAACCAATTCTCTATATATCAACTTCTGACACTTCATCCTCTTCAAAAAGCATTTCTTATGATGACAGTTATTCGACTTCAAAAACTCTGTTGAATTTTTTATCGCGAAATCTCCCCCTTCTCAACCTATCCTCACACTTCTTAGCAAATCATTACTTAAGTGGTTGATGAGGAAATTCATTTTGAAGAATTTGCTTTCCAATCTGATGATGTTCATACCAATTCTCACTAAAAATCCTCTCTAGAACCTAGGAAAGGATTTACTTGGATGAAATTCCTATCTAGAAATGGCAAGATATATTCCATGTTTGGTTGGCAGTCACATAGAACAAATTAAGAGATCCATTGGTATAGATTTATACTAGATTCATTGCCAGGTTTCAAGGTTGCCTTCCTCAATCCTGATTTGGGCTCGGTGCTTACCAATAACAAATGATGAAAAATATGAATATTGCCAAATTTGTTTGTGGTATCCATTATGAATTTCTTGGTGACTGGGTTAACTGCTAACCTCAGGCCAAATAAGAGTATCTATTAATGAAGTGCTTTTATTTCAAACTTCATGACTTAGAAAAACACTACTAAAACATTTCCAACATATATTATATCATTGGTGGAATTGACAATGTCAATTTCAAGTAGGCCTTCCTAAATTATTTTCCAAAGCGTCTCGGTAAAAAAATAGAGAGAAACCTCTTTATTCTAAATGTCTAACTAGTCTCTATCATGCTTCAACAACTATTTCAAATGGCCCTCAAATGACTTGAAGGCTTAAGCAATAAAATGAGTTTCCTATAACAATTTTATCATTTCAAGCTTGATAATGCCTGTAAAAAAGCAAACCTCCATATTAGATGTCAAAAATAGAGCTTTGAAGACTACAACAAAGGGCACAAAAATAGACGAATGTTTAAGTAAAATGAATTCAAAAACAAAAAATGAAAATTCTTCAAAAAAAAGTTCAAATTGTGTGTTGCATGTGCACATGCGGTGTGGCGAGATGTTGGGGTCACAAAGTCACCACCTAGTGTTTTAGTTTAGGGTCACTAAGAGACCCAAATGGACTATTCTTATTTGAAATTCCAGTGTAAAGGCTTGGTTGTAGTTAAAAAAGGTATTAGCACCCCTAGCATATCTTATATGAGGTAAACTGCATTGTGTGGTCTAGATATAGTTTAAAGGTGTTGATGAATTCATAACCGAGGGTTCGTCTATGGCTCAGAACAAAGAATTACACTCAAGAATAAATTTGGCATTTTGAATTTATAATGGGCTCATATGCCTAGATAAAATCTTATAGGAAGAATCCATATAGGTATCCTCACAAGGTTCACTTATCCTAAAAAGCGAAAGCGTCTTCCACTACTCATATATTGTGGTAAAAAATACCTCCAATTAAAATAGGTGAATATTAAAAAAATCTTAGAATTTTCTAGTCAACTTATGATATTTAAATACCAACTTACTTTTAGGTCTAATATTTATACTAGAATGGCGACCATTAAAACTTAGGGTTATTGAAAGAATTGGCTAAATTCTTAAGAAATTTTACAAATTTGTTGAAAATTCCAAAAAAAATACAAAGAAATACAAAAATATTTCTAAAACAATTTTAATTTCTTTTCTTCTTTTTATAAATAAAATATAATTTTTTCCGTAGGGATTAGATTGTATGGAACAAGCGGAAATTTATTATTATTTTTTATTTTTTTAAGGTCATGTTTGGTAAAAACCCATTTTTCCCTAAAACCAAAACTATTAAAATGGGCTTAAGGGTTGTTTGCCAAACACGCTCTTAATCCAAAGAAAAATTTTAGTAAAAATATTACCAGCCAAACAAGGTTTTAACCTTTGATCTAATTTTGACCCAACCGGGTTGACTCAAAACTTTTGTTTCGACCATAAACCAAACCAAAGTCCACTAGTTTAACCTAAAAAATGAAGAACACCGAAGAACATTTAACATGAACTTAGCAACACAAATTTCAAATTAGATCACATATAGACAAACCAAAGACACGTACATGTTGAAAATCATGCAATGATAAATAATCTAGAATTCATACACTTCGATTATCACTAAAAAACTGTGATTTTGACAAAATAAGTTTCGATTCAAAACCGAAAACCTATAATGAAAACCTACTGAAATCATGTTATTGATACAAACAAACCCCTAGATTATTGATTAATAAAGTTGCCCAAAGGATTCTTTGCAAAGAATTGGATCAAAATTGGTCCAAATCATGGAGTGATTAATGTTTTAGTTTCGTAGTCCTGTAAATAAGTGTTTTGGATAGTGAAAATGTGATTTTAGAAATTTCTCGAATTCTTTTCTTTCTTTGTTGTTGGTTTTTCTAAAAGATGTTCTTCTATCATTCTTTGTACTCCAGATTTTAGAAATTCATCTTTATAAAGTGATATTGAGTGACGTTGTTGAAATCTTGTGAAGCTTATTGAATAAAGTTCTTTTGCAAGTAAGGAGTAAAAAAACCTTAAGGACACATGATTTATCTTTGATAACAACAAAAAATCTTATATTGATTATATGTTAAATACTTCAACAAGTAAGTACCTTTTATTGAGTTTTTTAAGTATATTTTCAATATATGCTTATAATGTATGTTAGGAATTAGGGGTGAGTAAAAAAACAGAAAAACTGATTAAACTGAAAAAACAAAAAAAACCGAACCGCAAAAAAAAAACTGATTAGAATATTTAAAAGAAACCAACCGGTTCGGTTCGGTTTTGGTTTCATAAGCCTGAAACCAAAAAACCGAACCGAACTGAAATTAATAACCGAGCCAAACTGAAAAAAAACCGAGCCAAACCAGAAAATACCGAGCCAATCGGTTAGGTTTTAGTTTTTGCTCTAAAATAAGCGAACCAAAACCGGTCGGTTTGAACTGGTTTCGGTTCGTTTTGTTTTTTTTTAAATCAGTTTGGTTATTTTTTAAGGTAAAAACCGAATCGAACCGAAAATGATCACCCCTACTATGAATTCATTCATTCTCTTATGCATAATTCTATGTATGATTAGTATGCATGCTAGGATTATATTTCTATCTTTTATGTAAGTTTATATATTTGCTTAGTAAACATGCTAGATTTTTGTTATAATTGCCATGCTTACCATGATCTTGCAGTATATATAATTGCATAATTATAAATTAATCATATATGCTCACACATGTCTTATTATTATGAAAACTTTGACAACACTAATCCCCACTAACTTGTAAGGAAAAAAATCTAGATATTCCCCACCATCCATATCACACACAAATAAAGATTGTAAATAGTGTGTGTTAAAGTGACTAAATTCAACGAAAGATCTTGAAATCCATTAAGAAAAGGAGAATCTAAAAAAGCAATACACCTTTCTTTGCTCACATTTTTCTCAAGGAAAAATGGTAAAAAAAGAAGTCATGTTCTCCATTTTTTTGCTTTGTTGGTAGAAAGTTCAGAAGGATTCTTCCTCAATAGCTCGGAAGCATATTGAGCTACACACACACACGAGTACCATTCATAGAATATTCAAATTGTTTATCCCTAGCAATGCTTCAATTGTCTTACTATTAAACTATACCTACTGCCCTCACCTCCATAAAAAGAACCTAAGGGAATTTGAATTAACTATAGAAGTTGAAGTAAAGTTGGATTTGAACCAGTGTTCACTATTCAGGACTAATTAATTAGTCCAATCCATTTTTTTTCAAAATAAGAAATTATAATCAATTGACCATTGCATTTAGGATACAAACAAAACCCAACCCAACTCATGATAACCTCAAACATCAAACATATTGGGGTTGGGAAGGTTTGGATCGGATTATTTATGTTCGAATTATTTCAATATCTAATTATAGCAACAAACCAGTGTGGTTTTTTTATATATATATAAAAAAGTAGCAATTGCTGATCGATCTGGATCCATCATTTATAGCTAGGCCTTACATTTGCACGAGTTCCTTTAAAGTAGGAGAGCAAACCGATCTATCATTGATACAATGGCTTGCCAAGACTGAATATACAGATTCAGTGAGGTGATAAGCATCAAAAAAGTAGTGTTGGTCAGGATTAGGGCACGGTTTTAGCTTCGGAATGCAAGCAGAGGTCCCATTGGCCCAGGTTTTGCAACATGGGTTGCTTGTGTCAAGTAAGCCTGTAAAGAAAAAGTCACCAAGGAAAATTAACAACAGAAAAAACAATTTAGTGAGCATAGAAATTAAATGGTGAAAAAAAAAAAGAGCACGTACCATATTTAGAAGGATTCATAATTGCATCGTAGCCTAGCGAATAAGCAAGACCTCGAGCAAAAATAGAGTTGGGGAGAGTGGATGTCAAGTTCTGAAGCATTCCAAGAAGATTATCGTTGAAGTATGATACAAGCTCGTTTAACTCTTCAGCACATTTTCCATTATGTGTAATTTTCCTCGTCATTGATGGGATGCAACCAAGGGGACCAATCTCATACATCACAACTTTCCTGGCTCCTAGATTATATAGCCTCTGTTGGTCATAGATATATGTAAATATTTAGGTATATGAAGAAGTGTGCACCCAGTAAAGAGTACTGATTAACAATTAGTAGTGAAATCTGTGATCTTAACACCGATTGGAAATTCAGAGTAATTGAGAGAGAAACCTGAAAATGCAGTGAAAGTTTATCCAAAAGGAGATGAGCAAATTCTTGAGGAGTATTATGCTTGCTTGTGTCAGATAAGTAGTTACTCATGTAGTCATTACTGCCAATGCAAACTACAAATATAGACTTGGACAAGTACTTCATCAGCTCGTTTGGACCTTCGAAGTGGTTTGGTAAGCTTGACTTAACTGTACGCTGAAATAAATCGATCTGGTCATCCAAACTCAAGCACTTCCCCTGAAAATTAATTGGCACCCATCAAAACGAATAATTGATAATGTGTTTATATATGGTAAGTAGTACCCTTTTCCTTTCTTTTCTATCCTTAAAAAAAATAGAAGCAGTTTTCCCATTTACACCAAATCAGCCCATGAAAATTGAATTTGAACACTGATTACATATGCCAATATGCTTGTGATGAGAAATCTGAGGTAGTATGTGTTGCTATATATCTCAAAAATGGAAGTAATTAATGTGATTGTGATGCTAAGTTACAAGCAAATGATATATTAGCAATCTTAGCATCACGGATGGTGCTAAAAAATACATATATGAAATCGCTATATCTCTTGGTTCCTAACTCATAAAGGTATATGGTTAGATATTATTTTTGACCAAAGAAAAAGATTAGCAAAATTCAGCCAATTAAAAGACGCTGGCACAAAAGTCATATAGCTCGAAGGCTATATTATCATCAACCTCTTATGCCGGAAAAACTTCCACGAGCATGAATGATGATAGAAGAAAATTGAGTTGAACCCACCTCGCGGGCTCTCTCATGCACTGGCTGAATTTACCTTTTTAGAGATCCAATAATTTGTCCATATATATATCGTCAATTTTAACAAAAACAACTTAGATATATATAGATTAAGTGAGTTAGTGTCTTACCAAAGACTGTCCAGTTTCAGGAAGAATGCCACAAGATGCCGACGCATAATTCAAACCAGTTACTGGTGTAGATGTTCGGATGCTTATACACGGCGGAGGATATGGCAGCCCGAGAAATTCAGCTACAACACGAGTTTTAACAACGAACATATATGGTTATACACATGTCAACGTCTAAGAAAAGGAAAGTACGTATTTTTGATGGTTCATATATATGTAGAGATGTTCTTGTCAAAATGTGTAACGTAAAAAATTGTACTATACCTATAAAATCTGGGACCAATCTACCGTTAGTGAATCTTCCTGTATCTCCTCTGGCAAAATCAACACCATAAGGCTTGAAATTAGCCTTGGAAACGGTGGGCAAGAGATTGTTATTGCCGCTATCGAACAGCGAATCGCCGAATACGTACAGTGCTGGTGCAAGTGGTGCACCGCAAACCAAAGAAATGAGAAGATGGAGCACAGAAAAGATAATTAGTGTACTCATCACTGTTTCTCGTTGCAGAACTAGAAGGAAATCTGAAAAGAATTCAACTACTGTGTGTTTACAAGGTGCTCAAAAACCCTTTAAGCTATGGGAAAGTATCGTGTTCTGATCGAGGAACTCTTTTGGGATCTCCCAAAATAGGCATGGAAACTAGCTAGAGGGATGTAGTGACACGAACAAGGAACTGGTATTATAATGGTGAGTTATAAGCTTATTAAATAGGCATGGAAACAAATTTATTTAATTTTGACCAGAATCAATTGAAAACAGAATATATATTGCGTTCCCATGTTCCAGCAAGCCATGTGTCAATGGTTTTTTTGAACAAATTCAAGTTAGAATCCATTGTTGTCGGCTGCAAAAAAAGAAAAAAGTCTATTGTTATGATGCATACCATGACTGCTTAGGCTTTCCATCTTCACCTTCTTACCCACTTTCTGTTATTTGTGCGCTCAGAGTCCATTCAATGTCGTTTTTTTAACGTTATTTGGTTTCTCACCATAAAGCTAGCCATCAACATCAATGGATAAAGTTAAAACAATTGATCAAAGAATTTAATTTTTTAAGTTGAAACCTTGTATTTAGAATTAGAGATGCTAATGGATATCTACTGATAAGAGTTTTACTATATTCATATCTATATTTAAATTATTTATTCAAAGTCTATGCATTACTTATGGGTATGGAAATATATATATATATATATATATCATCAAGTTTTAGATAATTATTATCTGAATACTATTTATTATTTAATATAAACTAATAAAGTAACAGGCATATAGGTATATAATGTTAAATTGCAATATACATATATTATATTGAATTAAAAAAAATATACATGTTATATATATGTGGGGGGGGGGGGGGTACCATGTATATATTTAAGTTGAATTTGGATTATTTTTTGGTCAAATTTGATAATATTTATATTTTATTTATTATTTATCAATTAAAAGTTTTGAAAATTTATACCCAATCTCAAAAAATGACTATCCAGGTAAAAAACTATTCATTCGAATCGGTTGGGATAGATATATATCTATTACTTTTTAGATTTATAATTCTTTCATTTTACTAATGAAATTTCAATGAATTAGATTTATAAGAATTCTTGAATTCTAGATTTTTAAAGTGAAGCATTTTGATCTTGTTTTTTTAGCCTATTTTATTAAACAAAACCTAAAAGATTTGGTGTTTTTCTTTTTGCTTCCTTCATAAAGCACATTATTTACCGGAACAATGCTCTTTTATTTTTCAGTCTTTCAGTTTTTTATTGTTTTTTTCTTCGATTTAGTCATTTAACATTGTGTTTAATTATGAGATTTGATCTTCATAATTTTTTTCTTATTATTTTCTAAAAGATTATCGTGGTCTCAACAAAACATCCTGCTATTGGGGTGGCTATCAATTTTGTGAAAATTTATTTGATTTTATTATTTGTATGAGATTGAAAAGTTAAGAGACCAAAATTAAAGAAGGCAAAAAAGGACAATCCTTATTGTAAAAAAAAATTGACCCTTAGCTTTTTTGCTAAATTCTACTTTGGGGTTTTGTCAAATTTTCTTTTTGGTCCTTTTAGATTGAAGATAAAATCTTTTAGTCCAAGATTTATTTTATTTTCATCTTGGTCGTTGGCTTGAGATATGATAGAGAGTCGCTGGAAAATGGTAAAGGGAAGAGAAAGTTATTGATTGGATAAAATTCTAGCAATGAAAAATGTTTTTTTGGGTGTTAATTGGTTCCATTTAACAAAAAAAATGGTCCATTAAAGTGTTCTTTGACATTCATCTGGCCTTAAAAATTAGATCAGAGCTCAAAAAGTTTTTGAAAATCTAGTTGATTTTTTATTTTTAGAGTGTTTTAGAATCAGGAATGAGTTTACAAAGGTTTTTATTATATTTTTGTGGTATTTTTATTTGAAAACGAGTTTAAAAATAGGTTTGCAGGATTCAAAAACTTTAATCTCAATTCTTTGATCACCTGAAGTGACTGAAAAAGAGACAATCATATGACTTGTTGTCTATTTTATAAAAATATTGTGATTTAACCAGTTAAGTCTATGACCAAGTTATAGGTTTGATAAATTGATCCGGATCAATGGAAAATATTATTATTCTTACTACTTAAAAAGAAAATTTACTTTTTATGCATTAAATTTTAAATTTATAATCAAAATTTTACTTGTAAATAAAAAATTTGGTATGACTCACATAGAATTATTCTATTTTAGTAGTTCGGTAATAAAATTTCTTTGATTTTGTATTCTTGAAATATAAGCGTGACTTGTTATAATACATCCTATTAATAATATAGAAAGGGTAAGCTCTCTCCTTTTTCTGCCGCGCGAGAACGCCGGAGCTTTTGCTTGATTTTAAGTGGGTGGCGGGGTACGTGTCAAAGTCATTGAATTTGTACAGAGCTCAAAAGACTCACGACCACGCGCAACACAACTTCGGCAACTTCTAGATGTCTCCGGTAGTGTTTGTTACTGTGCTTTCTTTGAAAAACAAAATAAAAACAAATTTATAATTTTATAATTGTCTTCGGCAATTTCTTAGATGTCTTCGAAAATATAAGGCCTTTTTTTTACCATGAAAACATTATTTTGATGTTTTATTTTAAAAAATATTTATTTTTTTATTTTAAATTAATTTTTTAATATTTTATTATTATTTTGATACAGTAATATCAAAAATAAAAAAATATTTTAATATAATTTTAATAAAAAATATTTTAAAAAAAAATTAAATATTTTAATTAATATCTGAGATATTATCAAAGATATTTATATGTGTTTGGATTGTGATAATAATAAGATTTAAAATTATTTTAAAAAAAATAAAATTTAAAAGAACACGTGAAAACACACCCTCACCGAAGTTGTGCTCCATGTGGTTGTGAGTCTGAGCTGTGCATGAATTCGTTGACTTTGACACATACCCCGCCACCCACTTAAAATCAAGACTCCAGCTACGAAAACTCGAGCAAAAGCTCCGGCGTTCTCACGCGGCAGAAAAAGGAGAGAGCTGACCCTTATATTTATCGATACATTTAACGAAAATAAATTATCCTCAATTTTGAACCGGATCCATTCCTCTTTCTTGGGGCAGCCCGTTTTCCTGTAAACTACGAAAACAGAACATGGAGCCGAGGAAGTTGTAATTAAGCCAATAAAAATCCTCAAGCCATATTTATTGCTCGAATTAAAAGATAAAAGTGATTTTTCTTCTTTTTTCCCCTCGTAATTAGCTACCAGATTTTCTTTTTAAAAAATAAAAAAGTAGCAACCATTTCTCTTTTTTTAAAATCTCGTTTTGTCATGATTCATATAATAATTGGATGAGTAATTTATTTTTACAAGTAGGGATTTATGCCGCCTCCTCCTCTTTCTCTCCTCCGAACAATTTCTAGTTTATTCAAAAATAACTTTTTATTTTTTTTTATTATTAACGTAAGTGTTCGGGTCAGTTTGAGCACATCTTGAATAATCACAGGGACCCTGAAATTAACGATCATATAAGCCTTCAATAACCCTGAAATTTGTGAGATTTGAACTGATAATCTCTAAAAAGCAAACTTAAAATCTAACGAGTTGAGTTATATCATTCTTGTTTAACTTTTCATTGTTTTTATTCATGGTTTTAGTGTATGTGTTTTATATATATATAAAACTTTTAATTAGGTCGTATATGGTGGCAAGCGAATTATTTATCTTTCTCCATTATCATGATTTATCTTTTGTTTTTAAATAAAGATTTAGTAGTTGTTTCTAGCTGGATAGAGAAAATTGATAGCATGTTCTGTTTCATCATTAATCCATGATGACTCAAACTCATTTTTGCGCGTATGATGCAATTGAATTCCACGTAGACAACCCGAGTTGAAGGATTCAAGAGCGTTTAATTGGAAGGACTATCTTACACTTCTAGTAGTATTGTCCATTTTATTTTTTGAAACAATAAATTATGATTTTTCTAGAAATAGTATGGAAATATTGATTTATTTGTACACGAAATTGCTGTTTTATTTTCTAAAATAAATTACTTTTCTAAGTGAGTTCTTGTCTTCTTTATTTTAAGCTTTTACTTGTTTTATTTATAGCAAAATGACTAAAAAGCTCTGTTTGGTAAGGATTTTAATACTTTATTACTTAATCTTTGAACATAGTTGCCAAATCAATCCAGTCTGTGGATTGATTTGGAAACCCTGTTACCTAATTTGGGCATTAAGTTGAATTGAACAATGAATTGATTTGAAGAAATTCAGCTCACAAAAACATGTTTATGATACGGTTGAAATCCAATGGGTAAAAAGTTGACTTTGACCCAAAAAAAAAACATGGTAAAAAAGTTTGATACTTGGTAATATCATATGTGCTAGTTTGATACTTGGGCTTCGCTATTGTGCTAATGATTTTGAGGAAAATTTTCAATATATATATATATATATATCAGTCTGAATATTTTATGTCTCGAACTCTCTCGCAGCCTCCTCCCTTTTCATCTCTTGCCTCTTGTCTTTGTATCTAGTCTTTTAAAATCAGTACTGCAATCTCTCTTTTCTCTAAAAGTTTTTTCCCCGCATATATGTTATATTTTAGGAAGTTGTTTATGATCTTAGAGCTTATAATAATTTTTTGAAGTCCATTTTTGTGATCTTATAATCAACTCTTTTTTTCTTGAGTTTTAACTCTACTTTAAGGAGCAAAACATTTATTACCATCCATTTGGTCCAAGGGGTTACTTGTTATTTAGCTTAGTAAAATTATAATTTATTTATTTATTTTATGTGCCTTTCAATTTGAGTTTTAATTTATAAAAATGAGCAAGAAGGAATAAGAAAAAAGTCAAAAAAAATATAAAAGTAAAGAAAGTGTAGGTTAGCTCGATAATGAATTTTGACCAAGTAAACATGAAAGGTTAATTTTGATGATATCTAAGCTCATTTATGAAATATAAATATTATGGTTGAAAATTTAGATTTTTTTTATCACACTAGTCAGATTATGATTTTTATTGAATTACCAATAGTATTTTTTTTTTGAGATTATGTAATATATTTGGAATTCATGCCTTAGTTGCCTTGAAGGATTATTCAAAGACGTGATTGTGATATAGGTTAAAAATGAATTATATGAAGTTGTTTAGTCACCTTATGAGTGGGTGTGGGTTTATTTTGGAAAATTAATGCAACAAATTAATGCCAAGATTATAGTTTCTTCTTAAATGAGACATTACTTTCACATTTAGTGATCTTAGCTATACCAATGGGACATGATTTATCCTGTAGAGTACTTCAAAACTATTTAAGAGACATCTTTTTACAAATTTTAGCCTTTAAAATGTTTTCAAATTTAATTTTTGGTTTCTTTAGTATAAAACTTTTACCTTTTTATTCAAAACTTTATTATGTTCATATTACATTTCTTGTGTTTAAAAAAAGAAAATTAAGGTCGTCAAAAAATAACGAAAGGGAGAAAAATTATGTTTAAAACCTTCATCTTCTCACATCCAAGACCTTCTTAATAACCCATTTCCCTTTCTTTCCTAAGATATTATATTCATATTTATCTCTATAACTTACTATCTTAATAGTTTTAAATCTTCTTAATATTTCTTTAACTCAATTATTCTACAGTAGCATGTCTTATGTTGTCTTGAAAGCCTAAAAATCTTTATTTGTGAACTACGGTAACTACTCTTTTTTACTTCTCTTTCATAAAGATACAATTTTGATGAAGATGATGAACCCATTTCTACCATTTATGCATTGAAAAGTACTCATTATAGTAGCATGTGGAATTTATCCAACATGATCCAGTTTAGACTTTTTTTCAGTTTTTAACTTATATCTAAAGTTTCATAGATTTACTTTAAACAAAACTAGTTGCATTTGAAATTTTACATACCTATCTACAATTTTAATAAAAAAAATATTTCAAATTACCTTATTTACTAGTTCTAATTCCAGTTAAAAGTCAAATAAAAAAAACTATCCAAGTTCCAGTTTGATCCCTCTCTTTTTTAACTCATATTTGGAGTTAGATAACTTCAAATTAAATAATTTCAGTTTCATTTAAAATTTGACATTACTGGTTAAAACTTTCAACAAGAAATATATTTTAAATTCTCTTCCTAGCTCAAATTTTGACTGGAAGTCAGGTGATATAATAATCAAGATGATAAATAGCTTTAAAGGGGTTTAAAACTTGACCAAATAACTTTTTTTTTTGTTTAATGTGGGTGTTCGGTCCAGCTTGCGCGTACCTCGACTAATCCCACGGGCCCTGAAGTTAACGACCATGTAAGCCTCTAGTGGCCATCATATGAGCAACTATAGGGCTCGAATCTGAGATTATAGAAAGAATAAATCTTTTGGTCCCAAGCTATTAGTACTGACACCACCTGGAGGGGTACCAAATAACTTTTTACTTAGAGGAGAAAGAGGGTAATTAAAAGCAGATGAAAACGATGAGCTCATGAAGGCCGTGGAGCTGAAATACAAAGACAAGTAGTAGGCCACTGTACCAAAACCTTAAAGTGTTTGTGTATCACTGAGCCCAAATCTAAAACAGGTCCACAAAAGCCGTACAAGCCTGTCGGATTTTCCAAAGAATATGCCAAGAAAGCTGTCCCAGGATAAGCCACGTGGCACCTCTGAAACCGTTGGATAAGCTTACTTCGGTCACCAACCCCAACAAGAAAATCTGCACCCATTGAATTGAGCACAATGGAAAGCAACAAGCTTGCACATATAAAAATGGGTCAGTTGTCTGAGCTTCCTAGATTTCTATTAAATATTTTCTTATTTATTCATTTTGACGCTTGAATAAGTGCAACCCCTTCGGCAGAGCTCAAATCTCTCTTCATTGTTTTCGCAGCAAGCTCATACTTTTCTCTCTTCAACTCTTCAAAAAGGCAAGAACTTACTAGCTCCCATCTTATTTGAATTATGTTACTTGAAAAATTGCACCTTAAGTTTATTCTTCTTGTTGTTGTTCTAGTAATTTCATTTAGCCTTGGCTTCAATTTGGAAGAATTTCCTTGAATGAGATCCAAATCAATCTTGAAGTTTGGATCTGGGATGTTCATCGTTTGTTTAATAAGATTTCATTTTGATTTTTCAGGATTAATGGGGTTATTTGAATTTTATGTTTTTGTTGAATCTAAAAAAGATTGATTAGATGGTTTTTACTTTAAATTAATGATCGGGTTTCGTTGTGATTTTGACGATGAATAGTAGATGGCAAAGCTGGGTTTTTCGTGAAACATGATTATCAGGTCTGGTTGAGGTTGAAGATGGCATGACATAATATACATTTTAGTCCGTGACGTTTCGAAAGTTATTCATTTTAGTCCTTTTTTGTGGGTTGAGTTGTTTTAGAAAGCATACTTCTGACGTGTAAATGAGATTTATCAGATGGGTTCTTGGTAATGAATTCATGGATGAACTGCTTTGGCCTTTTTGCCAACTTGATTGTCACAAATATGTGTAGTGAGTGATGAACGGCTATTCTGCTATGCTTCAAGATTAGGATTTTGTGCCTTCAAACAATAGGGTTGCTTGATTTCGGTTGATCTGTTTTGTAGTTTGTTTTGCATGTATGTTATATGTTTGGATCATGCTTTAGTTGATGGAGGTTCTCAGACAGTGCTGAACAATGCCGTTAGTTTTGGATGAAGTTGAATGAACTTCTCGTTCAATGCACTTATATATATATATATATAAGTGCATTGAAGCTTGTATAAAAGAGTCTATTATGCCATCATATAATTCCTTTGTAAATTTAAATCACTCCATAAAAGAGATATTTGAGTGTGACTATTTATTATGTTCTTGATCATGTCGTTCTAGCCGATGAGTTGTAGCTCAACTGACACTGCTGTCTCTCCTTCCCTCAAGGGGTCTCGTGTTCAAACCTCTCCTATATAACCAAAAAAAAATACCATGATGTTTTAGGTGTCATTCTTTTGTATATAGATTGAATTGCAAGTTTTGTTTAACATACCCATTTCAGCTAAAATTTAACATATTGGTTGCGAGAGCCCTTTTTTCCTTTTAGTTGATTAGCATATTTTTCAACTTCTTAATATAATGAATAGGTGATGGTTCATTGATTTTTGTTTGGAGATAGAATTTGTTCACAAGCAAAGGATTTATAATTAAACCAATATGTCACTACCTCTTTCGAACACCTAACTTTGAAATTAATTTGTGTTCATAATTGATTGTATGCACTGGAGTATTAGCAGTTTTTGATCTCATAAAATAGCACTTTTGAGTCTCTTCAATTACTAAAATCATAGTGACCTGATATAACTTGACAGTTGCATTCTTGTTATTTGTGAATCTTCATATGGACATTAACTGGCCTGTATCTTCTCCAGCTAAGCTAACTGATGTTTATGTTCATATCTAAACCTTAAAATGTTCTTATGTAACAGATTTACAAGATGGCAGCAGCATCAGCAGCTACCTTTTCAGTTGGATCTACTTTCTCCTTCGGCACCAAAGCGAGCCAACTCCCGCAATCAAAGCTCTCATCTGTGAGATTCAACTCCCAGAGCTCACTTGCAACGTTCAGTGGTCTCAAGGCTGCAACATTTGTGACGTGCGAGTCAGAGTCATCTTTCTTAGGCAAGGAAAGCAATGCAGCCCTCCGATGCTCTGTTGCACCAAAAGCTCAAAAATCAAGCCAAAGGTCACAGCATCGCCTAAACCCACAGGCATCCTACAAAGTGGCTGTTCTTGGAGCTGCAGGAGGGATAGGTCAGCCTTTAGCACTTCTAATTAAAATGTCCCCATTGGTTTCAGCCCTGCACCTCTATGATATAGCAAATGTCAAGGGAGTTGCTGCTGACCTCAGTCACTGTAACACTCCCTCGCAAGTTCTGGATTTCACAGGAGCTGCTGAATTACCCAATTCTTTGAAAGGTGTAGACATTGTTGTCATACCTGCTGGAGTTCCCAGGAAGCCTGGTATGACCCGTGATGACCTCTTCAACATCAATGCCAGCATTGTAAAGACCTTGGTTGAGGCTGTTGCTGATAACTGCCCTGATGCTTTTATCCACATTATCAGCAATCCAGTCAACTCTACAGTGCCAATTGCAGCTGAAGTTTTGAAGAAGAAGGGTGTGTATGATCCAAAGAAGCTCTTTGGTGTTACAACACTTGATGTGGTGAGGGCAAATACATTTGTTGCTGAGAAGAAAAACCTCAAGCTTATCGATGTGGATGTACCAGTGGTGGGAGGGCATGCTGGGATAACCATTCTTCCCCTTCTATCAAAGACAAAACCCTCTGTTAGTTTCACTGATGAGGAAGTGCAGGAGCTAACTGTGAGGATCCAGAATGCAGGGACAGAAGTTGTGGAGGCAAAGGCAGGTGCAGGGTCTGCTACCCTGTCAATGGCATATGCTGCAGCCAGATTTGTTGAATCTTCTCTTCGTGCGTTGGACGGTGATGCTGATGTCTATGAGTGCTCGTTTGTGCAATCAGATCTTACTGAGCTTCCATTCTTCGCATCAAGGGTAAAACTTGGGAGGAAGGGGGTTGAAACTATCATTTCATCTGACCTCCAAGGGCTGACTGAGTATGAACAGAAGGCACTGGAAGCTCTCAAGCCTGAACTGAAGGCCAGCATTGAGAAAGGTATCGCATTTGCTCAGAGGGAACCAGTGGCTGCATAGAGTGAGGTCAGTTCTGGAAGCCTAAACCATACTGAGATGCAGGTTTATTGCGATTGATAATTTTTGTTGCGGCTCATCATTACATCAGCACTTTAAGTTTTGTAGAATTTTCGTTTTCTTTTTCTTTTTATATCGTGAGAAACTCTTTTTTAATGAGATATTCCATGATAGCATTGTAGGTTCGAAAATTGCAATTGCTACCATTGAGGGCATGTACCTTTCCTTTTACCCTTTTGAAATAACACTGCTGATGTATCCCAACATTTTTATTAATAACTGAGAAAACTTTTATGCGTTTATTGTCATTTGAATAACCAAGAAACCATATTGAGCTGTCATTTTCAACCTGGTCCTTTCGCAGCTGTCTTTGTTAGGAAGGCTGTATTACCAGAATCTCTGTATGTTCGTAATTATATTGTGGCAGATAATCCAAGGCATGTGTTAATCTATGAATTCATACGAGTAAGGGGATCCCAGGAAACCTTTATAAGAAGCTAGGCAGCCCCATTTTTTCTCGAAAACGTATTCCCCGTGAAAACGTATTCCCCGTGATGAAGGTGGGTAACCCAGTTGTGTGGAGGCAACATTTCAAGAGCTTTATTGAATATTGTAATCATAGGATAGCCATTCTTAATCTGATGTAGGTCAAGGGCCAGGAACTTGGACTTTGCCACTCGTAAATAGGAAGGATGCACTATGAAGATTCGAAATGGATAGCAACAGTAGAGCATCATGCAATAATGCACATATCTAAGTACTGGGTTCGAGAGCAGTTCTAAAGTCAGTAACAGTCTAGCATTTTTGGCCCGTGTTAGGCGTTGAGTTAAAAAAGTTGATTTTTTTTTTAAAATTAATTTTTTTTAGTACTTTTGGATAGTTACGATGTGATGGTGTGAAAAATAAATTTTTTAAAAATAAAAAAAATATATTATTTTAATATATTTATGATTGAAAAACACTTTAATTATTATATTTTTATACATGAAATTAGTTTAATACTTCATATAAATATTGATCGGGTGATATATTATTTGTCATTAAATAACAAGCTTTTAGTGATGTAGCTATCATGAGTTTGACTTCTAGCATAAACAAATAAATCTTTTTAGGCAATAAATGGCATGTCTTTTGTATTTTTTTTAAAAAAAGAAGGGATGGGAAAAAAAAAATTCAAAGCCCGTAGGTCTTTAGCCCATGGGCGTTGGCTTTTTTTCTTTGCCATTTGGGTCCTCATGATTTTTTTTTCTGTTTTTCTTTAATATGAGATTTTATTGAATTGTATTTTTAAATATTAAATTGATAATAAATAGTTTTTGTATTTTTTATTATATAATAGAAGTTTTTTATCTTTTTTTTTAATGATCATATGTTTTTTCTTGTTCTTTTTTTCTCATCTCCATCATTTAATGAGTTTTTTGTCTTTATTTTTTTTATTTCATTCTTTAATATTATATTTTTATTTAATTTTATCATTTAGAATTAGATTGGGGTAAATTAATTTTTGTATTTGTTATGATATAATAAAAGTTTTTTTGCTCTTTTTTTATATAGTTTTTTCAATTTCATCTTTTAATATAGGGCTTTTAATTCCTTTAGGTTTTTGGATCCTTTTTTGTTATCTTTTTTTTTAATTTAGATTTTTATTTAATTTTATTTTTCAGTATCGAGTTAATTTTTTTCTTTTGATCTATTTAATAAATAAGATAACTTTAAACAATTCTCACACGATTTAATTTAAAATCTAAATTAAATAAATAGTCAAATCATAATTATATATAGTCTCCCTTTTCAGTAATTCATGTAATGTAATGGGAAGCAAACGTGAAACAAAAAAATAGAAGGAAAATTCATGTTTGAGATTCCCTTTCATTGATGTTCTTGCTTGCTGGGCTGATTCGACATGGGTTGCTGATGTTAAGCAGGCAAATTCAATCCCAGTAGTGATTTTTGAGAAGCCATTGTCGAAAATCCCACTTGCAGACTATGATTTTTTATAACATGGGTGTCGGCTAGGTATAGGAGACAGGATTTCAGCAACTTGTTTTTTTAAAAAAAAAAAAAATACTTTATGGTTTAATTTTTTTTTCTTTGGAAATCAGTGGGACATTTTTATCAAATCATGCCTGTTGCATCCTTATAATAATAATAAAAAAAGTTATTAAAATAATATCAATTTGAATACCACTTGTAAAGAATTAACTGCTATCTTAACATGTCGATAATAAAATTAACAATAAAAGTTTATTAAATAAATTTTATTAGTACAAATGCAATTAAAAAAATTAGTATAAACACACAAATAGAAAAGTGATAAAGTACACAGACATATCAGTCTTAATTAAATGGCTTGGAGTTATCAAGTAATTATTAGGGCTGTTCTTGCAGTTGGCAAATGAATCAAATGCTTATAAGAGAACAGACTGGATGGTCGTGAATCAATCCAACTCAAACTTGTTAACATGAGTTTTTCTTTAATTAATGAGTCATTAATAATAGATTTATTTTTATTTTTTTTATAAAAATTTTTATCGGTCTCATGACCCGAATTATATTGAATTTATTTTTTATTAAATTGTTTCCATCTCATGACTTGAGTCGCGAATTTAGTAAATTAATCTTATTGACTCGTTTTTTTTATTTTTTAATTGATTTTTTCTTTAATTTTATCATTTAATATTATATTTCATTGAAAATTAAATTTCTTGATTTGTTTTGCTTTATTTTTTTTAAGTTATTTGGACTCCAAAACCCGAGAATAGTGTTTTAAGACTTAACTCGAGTTGACTTTGTTCATTTTATACGTTATTTTTTAATGAAAATATTTACAAATTTTAACGCTCAACATTTGGTTCAATAAGGTTGATTGAGAGTTGAACTTCATAATTTATTTCGACTTGCATTCTACGAGGGCTCAATCTCATGACCAAAGTTGTGGATTTGACAGGTTAAGTTATGTTCTTATTTTTTATTTTTTTTTATTAGATTGTCTTCGACTCATTACTTGAGTTATGAGTTTGGTGGATTGACTTGAGTAATTTTTTATATATATATTTTAATTAATTTGTTTTTTAATCCCATCCTCTAACATTATACTGATTAAGAATTAGACTTTGTAATTTGATTTAATTTGTTTTCTATAGGATTATCTCAATATTATAACTCGGTCACGGGTTTAACAAGTTAACTTAGTTTTTTTTTAATTTATTTATTTTTAATTTTATCTTTTAACATTTGATTGATTGAGAATTAAAATTTATAGTTTGTTTTGATTTGTTTTTTATAAGATTATCATAATCTCACAATCCAGATCATGAATTTAATATATTAACTCAGGTTGATCCAAATCAATTCAATATGTTATTATCTAAATTTTCATCTTAAAATTTTTTAAGTTTTTTTTTTCCATCTGAAAAATTAAAATATTGATAATATTTGAATAATTTTTTAATATTTGGTCAATAATATAGTAATGATTACAAAGAGTCCAAGAATACGTAATTTCCAGTTTCTTTTCTTTCGTTTTCGGGTCAGTGTCCCAGAAAAAAACCCCTCAAAACCATCCCAGTGCAAGATGAAATCTGGACCCTATCGTTCCACGTGTTAGCATTCCATCCGTTGAAAAAAATTCTTTCATCCCAACATTTTCGTAGTCTGAAATGAGAATCAGACCATGCAAAAGCCTCAACAAAAAAAACGCTTAATAGAAAAGATTTGATTTTTTTTTTTTATCTCAAGACTAACATCCTTTCCTTTAGCTAAATTTCATTGTTTCAGCAGAAGCAGAAGCAGAAGCAGTAGCAGTCCTTCAAAATCTTTACCTTTTCTCTTCCAGTAGGTAAAACCAACCAACCCCATTTTCATATTTTTATCATTCCTATTATTGCTTTTCTTGCAGCTTTAAATTATTAGAAGCCATACATTTTTTATTTATTTAATTTATGAAACTATTAATTGTTTTTTTATTATCTGTTCCTTTTAGTTTTTCCATCTGGGGTTGGCTTCTATTTCAATAATAAAAAAAAAAGATTGTTGCATGAATTAGATAGTGTTAAACGTTTGGATTTATGGTTTTTTAATTTTATGTGGATTCAATTATGGATTTGGAGGAGATAGTCTGAAGCTTTTTGCTAAAATTTAAATTTGTGCTATCTCTTAAGGTGTTTTCAGTGAATGGTAGAGTGATATGTGGATTACCACCTGTTCTTCTCTAGATTAAAGGATTTTCATTTACCTTATGTAATTTGAACCAAAAAAGGAAAAAAGAAAAAGAAAAGAAACCATGTAGAGATGAGTACTTACCGGAACATATTCTAAGGTCTGGTTGAGGTTGAAGACGACGTGTCTTACAGTCTAGTCCCTTTGGATTTAAATATTGTTCACTTTAGTCCCTGCAGTGCAGTACTGGCTGCTGCTTTGAATTGCCTTTTTCTCTCCAGAAATGTCCTATGTGTAAGTAAAGCTCTCTTAGATATGCCCTAGGTTTTGAATTTCTGATTTTAAAATGGTGGTAGATGGATCCAATAATCTCATTATAAATTATGGATTATTAGCCCTCAAATTTTTATTGTGACTGCTCATGTTTTTTTTTTTTTTTTGTGTGTGAGAGAGAAGGTGGATGTGCTCACTTTGATTAATTGTTAAAATTAGCTAATTAACTTTATTATTTTTTCTCCTTAATTATATAATTACCTAAAGTAATATTGAATATTATTTCTAACCAATCTCTTTACTTAGCTCTTTCAATCATGCCTTTTAATTTTCCCAATGCCACATCTACATATTTTTGTTTATCTGTTTTATAGTAATGGATCTTTTATCACTTTGCTTACAGGATTTTGGTTGTTCAATCTTCAATGGCCTATGCTTTTGAAGATTTTTGTTCAGTTATACCTTACATTTTGACGCTATATTTGTATTTATCACTGCAATGATGTACTTAAGGAATTTCTATAAGGTTAATGTGTGGTTGGTGGTTTAATTTTAAAGGTGGTTTTGAAGTGAGGTTGCTTGGTTTTGCTAATTTAACTTCTTTTAGTTTGTTTTATGTTTTCGGATCATGCTTTGGCTGCTATAGTTGCCTGGATAGTGATGAACTGCATCTTTATCTTTTGGATTGAATTCAAATAAGCCTCACTTTCGTTGTTAAAGTGTTAGTTCTTTAATGAAATAAGCCCTGCATTGTTTTTTGTTTCACAGCTATACAAAATGGCAGCAACATCTGCTGCTACCTTTTCAATTGGATCAACTTTCTCCCTTGGCACCAAAGTGAGCCAACTCCCGCAATCGAAGCCCTTGTCTGTGAGATTTAACTCCCAGAACACTCTTGCGACCTTCAGTGGACTCAAGGCAGCAATCTTTGTTAAGTGTGAGTCGGAGTCATCTTTCTTAGGCAAGGAAAGCAGTGCAGCGCTTCGAGGCGCTGCTGCACCAAAAGCTCAAAAATCAAGCCAAAGGTCACAGTATCACCTAAACCCACAGGCATCATACAAAGTGGCAATTCTTGGAGCTGCTGGAGGGATAGGTCAGCCTTTAGCACTTCTAGTTAAGATGTCCCCATTGATTTCAGCCCTGCACATCTATGATATAGCAAATGTCAATGGAGTTGCTGCTGATCTCAGTCACTGTAACACCCCTTCACAAGTCTTGGGTTTCACAGGATCTTCTGAATTACCCAATTCTTTGAAGGGTGTAGATGTTGTTGTCATTCCAGCTGGGGTTCCAAGGAAGCCTGGTATGACCCGCGATGACCTCTTCAGCATCAACGCCAACATAGTAAAGACGTTGGTTGAGGCTGTTGCCGATAACTGCCCTGATGCTTTTATCCACATTATCAGCAATCCAGTCAACTCTACATTGCCAATTGCAGCTGAAGTTTTGAAGCAGAAAGGTGTGTATGATCCAAAGAAGCTCTTTGGTGTTACGACACTAGATGTTGTTAGGGCAAACACATTTGTTGCTCAGAAGAAGAATCTCAAGCTTATCGATGTGGATGTACCAGTAGTAGGGGGGCACGCTGGGATAACCATTCTTCCCCTCCTATCAAAGACGAGACCCCCAGTTAGTTTCAATGATGAGGAAGTGCAAGAGCTTACTTTAAGGATCCAGAATGCTGGGACAGAAGTTGTGGAGGCAAAGGAAGGGGCAGGGTCTGCTACCCTGTCAATGGCATATGCTGCAGCCAGATTTGTCGAATCTTCTCTTCGCGCATTGGATGGTGATGCTGATGTCTATGAGTGCTCGTTTGTGCAATCAGATCTTACTGAGCTTCCATTCTTCGCATCAAGGGTAAAACTTGGAAGGAAGGGGGTTGAAGCTATCATTTCATCTGACCTCCAAGGGCTGACTGAGTATGAACAGAAGGCACTGGAAGCTCTCAAGCCTGAACTGAAGGCCAGCATTGAGAAAGGTATCGCATTTGCTCAGAAGCAACCAGTGACTACATAGATTGAGTTAATTTCTGGAAGTCATAACCAGACAGAAATGTGGGTCTTATCTACGTTGGTCATTTTTTCCCCAGATCAATGCATCGGAAATTTCAGTTTTGCAGAATTTTCACCTATCTTATGTCTTGAGAAACTTCTTTTGAGGATATATTTTCTTTAATGTTGTACCTTCACAAATTGCAATTGCTACCATCAAGAAGAGCATGTATTTTTTTCCCCTCGGAGATAAAATGGGGGATGTATCCCAATTTTCGATTTCTTAAGAGTAATTTTTTGCAAGATTGCATGCATGTATTATCATCTGGAGTCCAAGAAAGCATATTGATTTTTCTTTGTTTAGCGTAGACTTTTGCAGGCATCTCTGTTTACAGCAGCGAAGCTAGAATTTTTTAAATGAAACAATAAATTATTAATAAATATTATATTATATAAATATATATTAAAAATCAATTCAAAATATATATATTATTTCATATAAAAAATTTTAAAATAAAAAAAATTATATTATAATTATTCTCTTCGAATTTTTATATTTTGAAACCGCTTCATAATAACTTTATTATCAATCTTATCAAAGATGTTCTTTTTAATGTAAACAACCAAACTGTCATCTATCAACTTATCTCCTATCCTATTTTGTAATCTACTCTTGATAATATTAATTTATTCTTTTATAATAAAAAAATAAATATTTAATTGATTAAATTAGCACATTCAAATATTTATTTTGAACATATTCATGTCAAAACTCTTAAATTATCAAAAATCCTAATATTTTTAATATTAATTATAAAAGAATAAAACTAAAATTAGACAATGAAACAAATAAAGAAAATTTACCTAAAATAAAAGGCAAAAAAAGTAATTGTTTAATTGTACTTAAAGTCTTGATGAGAAATTTACATATGAAAGAGAGATGGGGAACAACAACTTAAAAGAAAAAAAAAAAAACTCCCGGTTAATTAGGGGAAGAAAAAAAAAGGAAAAATCTAGGGTAATATGCTGGACATATATATTATATATAATATTAAGATATAAGCTATCAATAATAACTTTCCTTCTATGTATTAACCATTCACCAAACTATTATATTAATATTTTAATATAAAAAATATTAAAAAAAAAAATTAATTATCCCCATGTGGCTCCGTTTAGTAAGGTTGCATCTGCATCGCCAATCTTTAAATTTACTGATATAAGTTCAGGAGTATTGGATTAGAATTCTAGAAACCTTTCGTAGTAAGCCTAGAGGTGTCCATTTATTTGCTAGAGATGTCCATTTATTTGAGTTCATAGCAAAGCTTTCGTTGAGCATCTTGTTTACATGTTGACATTTATCTTACTTGTCAAATAACACACCATGAAATTCTAAAAAATATAATTTAATTAATTAGGTTTTAAATTTGTTCTTTAGATATCATTAATTTGAATGCTACAAATTTCAGAACCATTAGAAATTTATATAATTATTAACTTTAAAGTTTTAAAAAATTAGTCGAGATACATATAAGTTAATCCGAATATCTATAATTAAAAAAAATAAAAACAAAAACAAAAACAAAACAAACTAAGACACCCTATGATCTTACAATTGTATGTGAACCTCGAAAGGTTACTAGTTCCTTGGCTAATAACTTATAGACTGCCTTTTCTACAAAATGCGTGACCATTTACTAGGACACAAGTCTTAACGGGCAGTGAAAAATATCCTTCGAAATTAGGGAAAGTATAAGACCATACAAGTCCAATGTTTGTACAGGTGACGATGCATAATCAAGATTCGAATGGAAGGCAATGAGTAGAAAATCATGCTATAAGCAAAAGTCACTCAAGAGGTCACTGGGGGGTTATAGAGAAGCATTAAAAGTCAGAAACAAAGTCTAGCATTTGGGCCCAGTTGTATAACCCACACGCAATTAAGACTTTAACCAAAAAAATTAATACTTTAACCATGAAAACTAAACACCATTGACAAAAGAAGCAAGAAACGTAGACCAGGCAACACAGAAAGACGATAGACATGGAGAACAAGCACTTTCTCCTAATCTCCATGCCTGGCCAGGGCCACATAAATCCTATGTTCCAACTTGGCAAGTGCATGATACATGCCGGTGCCGGGAGAGTCACTTTTGCCACTACAGCACATGGTCTCACTCAGGTTGAAGCCTTCCCTTCACTTGAAAATTTACACTATGCCTCTTTCTCAGATGGTTTTGATGATGGTATCAAACCCAACAACGATCCACACCGCATCATGGCTGAACTCAAACGTGTTGGCTCACAAACCTTAACTGGGCTCCTCCTGTCTCTCTCCAAGGAGGGTAATCCGGTGAGTTACCTAATCTACACCCTTCTTCTCCCTTGGGCTGCTGATGTTGCACGTGACATGTCCATCCCATGTGCTTTTCTTTGTATCCTGTCTACTACTGCCTTTGCTCTATGTTACTGTTTCTTTGAAGAACGTGATGGTGTATATGATAGTAATGACAATAGGCCTCCAAGCTCAATTGAAATGCCTGGACTGCCACTGTTCACTAGTAAAGATATGCCTTCCTTCCTTTTGCCCAATGATCCACATGCATCAACACTCATCCCTATCTTTCAACACCATATCCAAGCACTAGAAAAAGACTCAAACCCATGTGTGCTACTCAACACCTCTGATTGCCTAGAAGAAGAAGCAATCAGACTCATCAGTAATCTTAACCCAATCCCAATCGGACCTTTAGTTTCATATGCATTTTTAGATGAAAACAACTCAACAGACTCGTCTTGTGGAATTGACTTGTTTGAAAAATCTACAGAATACAGTCAGTGGTTGAATTCAAAACCAAAAGGGTCAGTAGTTTATGTTTCCTTTGGAAGTCTAGCTGTGTTGCAAAAACATCAAATGGAAAAGATATTGCTCGGTCTAACTGGTACCTGCAGGCCATTCTTATGGGTAATCCGGCCTTCAGCTGGTAGTGATGATAGAGAGTTCGAGGAGAAGATAAGGGACAAAGTGAATGAAGAAGTAGGGTTGATAGTGCCATGGTGTTCACAAATGGAGGTGCTCACTCACGAATCGATAGGGTGTTTTATGATGCATTGTGGATGGAACTCAACACTGGAGAGCCTAGCAACAGGTGTTCCTGTTGTGGGGTTCCCACAGTTCTCTGACCAGACAACAAATGCAAAGATGGTGGAAGAGGCGTGGAGGACCGGAGTTAGAGCAAGAGTGAATGATGATGGTACTTTAGAAGCGGAAGAGATTGAGAGGTGTTTGGAGATGGTGATGGGAGGTGGTCAGAGAGGAGAGGAAATAAGGAGGAATGCTAAAAAGTGGAAAGGATTGACTTTGGAGGCTGTGATGGAGGGGGGTTCTTCATATAACAATCTCAATGCCTTTTTGGAAAAGATCGAATGATGGAGGGAGGCGCTCCACCTTGATTTATAGTCTTGAGTCTGTAACTCTTTCGATTATAGAAAAGTATGCGTGTGCAAGGAGCAGGTTGAATTATGCATGTATCAAGTTAAGGTTCGGATAACTGATGAACTATAATTCAGTTGACATGTGATCCCGTTTATTGGTTTGATCATCCGAAAAAGCTTTGATTTTTCTGAAAATTTTGAACACAAGCTGGCTTGAAAGCGATCCTAATTTCACATTTTAGGGTAGAAGTGTGTGATCCGTTGAGTTGTCTAAAGATGATTTCAAGCATTTATAGGACAGAAACGGAAAGACAATTCTGAGATCGACTTGTTTTGCCGTTACCCGATTTGGTTGATTTCGACGATTCATTCAAACGAGAGTCAAGAAGCCATGTTTATAAACAGCTTGCTGGCCTCTGTAAGCCTTTCACCACAAGGGATGTCTCCTCCATTTCACGTTCATCTATTATAAAAATGAAGAAAATTGATCAGACCATCTGCGCACCATCACATCACAAATTCCTTAATTTTGGATAACATGTAAATAAAAAATAAAGAATAAGATCATGACCAATGAGCTTATCTCTCAGTGGTATTCATGCAAGAGCATGAGGGATGAAGTCCAGCAATCACCTGCTTAAGTGGAGAAGAGGTCCAGGTCCAAATCTGGAGTTCAATTTTTCCTCACCCTCTAAGCTCAAGCTGCTCAAATCCCTTTTATGATGTATTCATAGCATATACCAGTTGTTCTAAATGGAAGTTCGTAGCATGCAACAAACGACATGCCCTCAACAATATCAATGCCAAACACAATAGAAGAAAAGATAAAAGAACAGGTATGCTATACCGGATCATTTTCCATGTATAAATCATAAGATAAAGAGAGTGAAAATGTAAGCGCAGGGAGAAAAAGGATAGGGAAAAACTAAGGATGAAGATAAAGATAAAAAGGAACCAAAAAGGAAAATAAAAACAAGGAAAAAGCTTGCGTGCATAGTAAAACCACAGCAAAATAACAAGCAGCTTCTCATTATATGAATGGAAACCTCTATCTGAAATGAGAATAACAATAAAGAAGATAAAAAAGTTACTGTCATCTTTCTTCCAGGATACTCCACACCACTAGGAAACAAACCAAAGAGTGTATATATATACATGTACAGCTGATCTGGACCTGGCTGTGGATCATGGAAGGACAAAAGTGAACACCACATTTTCCGATATAGGGATCAAATGGCATAATCAAGCAGGTAGACACATCAAGTGCGGAATGATACGCTAGCATTTTTCTCTTCTATGTCTCTTGTGAGCTTGATTCAAGTCTTCTACACTGCTCCCAACTCCATCTTGTATGATCAGTTGATTACTTGGATACTGATTTACCTGATCCTGGGAAAACAATGGATAAGGTAAAAAAAATAATAAGAAAGAGGGAGAGAGAGAGAACCAGATGAAGACAGATGGCCAAACTACTAAAAGAAAAAACAAGGGACACAATAATGCAAAAGTCTAGCAATACTTGCTCAAAGATCCTAGTATCATCAAAGTCTGTTAAAAGAATCAATGCATCATAGAGGGCTTCTGTTAAAAAATCATGGCGTCAGAGGGCTTCAAATACTTCAGTTTAGGATCAAATAGCCTTTTCTTTTCTTTTTTTCTTTTTTTTTAGGAAGAGGTTCCATAGCAAATATGCAACCTTTGTTCAAAAATCATTAGCAAATATGCTAGCTTTGTTCAAAAATCATGGAATCATATAGGAATTGCAATAATTAGTTTAGGATCATAGAAATAAACCATTGAACTTGGTGCCACAGCAGTTGTACCATTTTCTCGTTTGCCAACATCAATTTGCACTGTGATGCTTGTCTGTGCTATATCCACACCCGATGATCGTAGTGCTTGGGTCAGAGAATTTAATATCCTGTTGACCAAAAGCCCATTCTATAACAACATATATAAGATGTCTTTACAGTACTACTTAGCAGCTCAATGAACTGATGGCAGGTATGATTGCTGAGACTACTATTAATAATGCGGTAACTTGTATGAATTCTGAAGATCAAAAATACAAATCTTTATAATAAAATAGGCATCCCTAAAAAGAAACTTCAAAGCATAAGAAAAGGTCTAATCATTGGCATAATATAACACCTTATATCATACATGTACAAGTAACCCTTGTAATGACCCAACAATCTACCTTACAAAAGCCTTACCCCGGATAACCAGTGCATAAAAACTGAAATCATAAACTCCCAGACAACATCAAGGTAAAACTTCATTGATCAAGTTACCAACCTGGATAACTCAAACATAAATCTTCTAAAAATTTTAAGCTGGTGCTAGACAATCGTGATTTTTTCTTTCCTAATCTCCCACGGGTAGGGCTAGTGCATAGTATACATGACCAAACATGCTAGTTTCATAACAAGCATGCCCATGAAGTGATTTCATTCCAAAAATAAGGTCAATGGTTCGATTTCACAATTAGTAATGCAACAGAATTATTGAGAGATGGGCAGATGCTCACTGTTTAGAATAGGTATTGGAGATATTAACTGATTGACTGTCACTCGCCACGTCCTCCTGTCCATTCAATGTATTGTTTGGAGTAATACACTCAGTGGCACATGGTTGACCATGCAATAGTTGGGATTGAAGCTGGTAAGCCATGTTCTCAGCGTCAGAAACAGATTCCTGCAAAGACTCTGTAGGCACACCACCCCTCCCAACAGCAGCAAATACACGCGACTGTGTTTGCAATTCAAATGGAATTGCTGGGTTGGTTGGCCCAGGGGAATGATCCAAGGTTTTATACATTGCAGCAGTGTCCATGTCAGATTTTATTGAGTTATGTACATTTCCAAGCATTACAGTATTTTCATGAGCAGAACCATTCTTCATAACTTGTGTATGACCCAGTATCCTTTTAACAGAAGCACGATAATTCTTCTGTTTCAAAAAAAAACAAAAACCATTTGGAAGGGAGAACAATATAGGGAGCAATATGCCCCACTATCACATATATAGTGGATGCGATTACAATTCATGTCTAGAAAATATTCATCAAAGAGAACAAACTGAAAAGTTGATACACATTATTACCCAATCACCTTCTGTGGCACTTGTGAAAGATAATGTGTTCTGCATGCTATGATATGGGAAACAGATTAAGTCGTTGGTGGT
This sequence comes from Populus nigra, assembly GCF_951802175.1. Classification (NCBI taxonomy): domain Eukaryota; kingdom Viridiplantae; phylum Streptophyta; class Magnoliopsida; order Malpighiales; family Salicaceae; genus Populus; species Populus nigra. The sequence continues at coordinate 11,795,812 of NC_084864.1, read as the reverse complement.
ATTGGTATTTTATGTACAATAAACGGATGAGTGCATTTGAGATGCTATTTTAAAACAATAAAAATTGTCAAAAGTTAGACTACAGTTTCGAGAAAATGATCAAGTACTTGCCTCACAATTTAAGCGTGTCATTCCACACAATCAAGAGGATGTAAATTACTTAAAATCTAAGAGGCCCGTAACTTGATGACACACACCATATCAAGTGCATATAGTAACTAGGGTGTAGAGTAAAATTTTCAATCAGAAAGTAATCAGCAGGGGCACAGTTCAGTTAAACAAGTGCATGCCTCAACATTTATATGAGCCCCTTTAGAACCTAGGCCACTAGATCCAAAGAGATCGTTTTTACAAGCCTAAAAATGCATACATTCAAATGCCAGTGTGTAAGTTCATACAGAATGCACCAAACTCCATATCATCCAAAGTCCTGAACCTCTCTCTAGCCCGTGCTATAAAACTAAGGTTGCATCCTCAATGTTCCAAATCAAACAAGGGAACACATGTATCAAAATCTTAAAATATCATGACTAAGTCATAAGACGGGCCTGATAATGAAAACAGGAAGACATTTATTGACATGTTTACAAATTTTGGCCATTCCACATTTTTAGTTTATTTTACAATGCAAGATGTACAAAAAAATAAACAATGGACCAAGGAGGTTATCACCATCCAATTTTGGCTGCTATGTATGGAAATGCACACAAGACCGCATTAAAATGTGCATATCTTAATCAAAATCGAGGAACTTCAATGAACACGTTCTAAACGTGATAAAAGTTGTAAATTGTGAGCATTTCCTTCAGTTCCAAACAATGATCCTTCTCCTAGTCATGGCAAAGCAACCCACTTTGCATGGCTTGCCAAGCATGTTAGGTGCGATAATTAGAAACTATATTCATCTATCCTTCAAATGCACAAACAAAGTTCATCTACCTTGAAGTTGTTTAATTCAATACCCTAGATTGTTGTTGATTGGTAATGTATGATCATTTATTTTAAAATATTTGTGTTGAAAAGGGTAATGTTGATGAAAAGCAATAATCTGCACTCGCAAACGTCCATGATCGAAAATTTACCCATGGCAATAATTTAGCTGGCTCCTGACTCCAACCTTCATACGACCCCTCATAAATTTGCAACTTATCCTGTAAAAACTGAACGTACTCTATAACCTGCACATGATTAAAAAAAAATCAATAAATTCAGGAATTTAAAAAGAAAAAGAAAAAGGTTGATCGGTTCACCTCTGACAAGAACGACGCCTTGTCTCTTTTCTGATCATTTTGAGGAACAAGATTCCTCAAAGCCTGGAACCTGCATCACAAAATATCATTTAATCGGTGAGCCAAAAACAAAACTCCAATATATACATATATTAAAATTTAAAAACGAATGCGATATGCATTAGTAATCAAATGCAAAATAGTCTACTGAGAAAGCTCAAACACAAGCATTAAATACAAAACTGTTTTCTTTCAAATAATTTTAACATTTTGAAACAAAGAAATTAAGAACTTCGTTTTCATTTCTTCGCCATTTAAGCCTTAAACGACGCCATTTCTTTCAGCGTTTAACAATGCAAATAGAAGTACCATTTTATAATTACATAAAATTATTATTATTATTATTATTATTATTATAGAGTAAAGAGAAATTTACCTCTCGTTAATCTTGCTCCTTCTACGCTGCTCCGTCTCCGAATGCCTGGACCGGTTCGCATTCGCCTTCAGTTCATTGCTTTTACTCTCTGCTTTCGCTGCTTCTCCTATATGTATATAATTATTTACTTCTGAAATTAATTATCAACAAAATTAAAAACAATAAAAAAAAGCTTGTGTACGTCACCTTTGTAGGACGACGAGTCGTAGTCTTCAGCTTCATTATCTTCGTCGAGGTGAGACTTTGTTGATTTCACCATTAGTACTACTATACAGAAATGGAAAAGGAGAGGGGGAGGGAGGAATTTTGTGTGTACAGTTATGCGGAGCAGAAGCCCTAGGCCCTAGGAAGGATAGGAGATGATGACATGACATGATTGATATTCACATTATTCTTTTCTCAAGGAAAATTAATTTGTTTTTTTCTGTTTATGTATATTTATTTAAAAGGGTGCTAACGTGCGCGTGGTGAGTAACCCTTGTTATTATTATCATTATTAAAAATCTGATATGATCCTAAAATCGTATCATCATATTAACCTGATGATTATTATTATTAAATATAAGTAGCAGTTTTTTTCTTCAATAGGTTCATGCTAGACTATATAATATAATTCTTAAGCTTGAACCAGATAACAACATATGGTTTTTAATTTATTATACAATAATTAAATAAATTGAGATTATTAAGATTAGATTTTATTTTAATTAAAAAACTTGTGAAATATATAATCATTAAATTATACTTATGAGTGTATTAATAAAATATTATTGGATTAGTTTTCATATTCTAAACATAAATATTTGTTTTGTTCAAGGATTAGGAACGTGGTCTAATTGAACTCTCCAATCTTTGTCGTTTTGTTTGTTTTATTTGGCCACCATTTCTTTCTCGTTTATCATGTTGATGGGCCAAACTTGTACTTCAAGATTAACCTACCATAATAATGGTTCTATTTTTGTCAAAATATGGAATGAATGTGAAATTAAATGTTACTCACTTTTTTGTCGGTTGTCTGCTCTTTGTTTTGTCTGACATATAGTTGAATTAAATAAATAAAAAATTTAATATTAAAAATATTGAGATATTGTTTTTGATATAATATAGTCAATTTCACAAGTAAAAAGATAATTTAAATAAAAAATAAAAATATAGTTTAATTAAAAAAATAAAAACAATATTGTTTTTTTTAATATTGAAATGACAACATATTAAATAAACTTGAATCAACTCGGGTTAACATGTTAGATCTTTTACTCACATCATAAGGCCATGATAATCTTATAAAAAAAAGCAAATAAAAAAATATTCAACCTAATTCTTAAAATTTTTTTAAAAAAATCAATGTTAAAAGATGAAATTAAAAAAAATATTCAACTAACAAATAAGTTGAGCCGATCTAGGTTAACCTTCTAAACTTGAGTCATAAGATCAGTACAACCCTATAAAAAGCAGATAAAAATAAATTATAAAACTCAATTTAAAATTAAATCAATGTTGAAAGATGAAATAAAAAAAAACAAAAAAAACTATCTAAGTCAATCAAATAAACTCGTGACTCGAATTATAATACCAAGATAACTTCATAAAATATAAATTAAAATGATATTTTCTCTAGATTTATTTGTTAATTTAAAATTATTTGGGGTATCTCAATCTTACCATAATTTCTACATGGTTAAATTACTTTATTACTTTTAAAAACAAAAAAAAAGTTTGATTTAGGGGTTTTTTTGAAATTTTCTTTTGACATGCACAATATAACTATTTTATTTCCCTTGGAATTAAAAAGTCTTAGGCTTTGCTTTAGTGACGTGTTGGTTTTTTTATATTGGTTTTTTTAAAAAAATTATTAGGTGATTCTAGAGGTGATTTGATAATTTCATTAATAAACAAATAATAAAATGGAAAAAGTCATTGGTGCGTTTAAGAAACGTGCTCAACGAGTGCGCTATTCTGCTGATTTTGGAAGGTGTGTATGGCGGCTCACGACCGGTAAAAACTAGCTTTCTTGGTATTTTTCAATTCGCAACAGCAAGGGCTACCTCTCCGTGTGGCGCGTGTGACTTAACTTTTTATAGTTTGGCGGCGATTGACTTTCTTGTTCTTTTTTCTTCTCTTTCTTTCTCAGCTTTCATGCCTATCCTTACAACATTTCACGCCTTCAAGTTTTTTTCTCATAGGATTTGATCCCTGCTATTTTAATTGCTTTTTTTTCATCAATTTTTTAATGTTAAATCTATCAAAAAGAAGAAGAAGAAGGAATCATTAGAGAATTCAGGGAGCTCTACAAGAAACCTGACATGAAAGCTTGCTTGATGAAGTTCGAAATAAAATGGCTTCATTAAACCAGTGCTGAATTCCAAAGAAAATTTAGGACAAATGGAAATTAATTCCGAGTACACGAAATTAAACTAGCAAAATATTTTAAAAGATCAAATATTCATAGAAATAACAATTAACTTTGTACAAATGAATCTTCGAGCATGATTCTTTTTTAATTTCTCCTATCACCATTGCAATTCTCAATCAGAGAAGTTGAATATTAATTAAATCTGAATTGACCAGCTACATCCATCACGAAGGATTGATTGGATCCTCTTCTTTGTAACTTGACTCATCATGCATGCTGACACAGAGTCAAACGAGTTTCATGGAGATCTGGACTTGATCATTTTGGTCACAACCACAATGACTACGCACACGGATGTTTAGCCAAATCGAACTTTATGAGCAGTTGAGAAATGCCTAGCTGCTGCCACCATTTCCTCCTCGGGCCTGAAGGGTGCTGAGTTTCTTGAAGACCTGGCAGCCTCAGCATCAAAGCTTGCAGCGTCATGGAAGAAGAAAACCAACCACCTTAAAAAGGCGGCACGCCGACTTGTGCTCCTCTCCCTGTAGCCCATTTTGTTCAAGAAAGACTGCTATGTTATCCCTTAATCAAGAATAGTCGAGTCGAATGATAAAAGCAGATGTATAAGTGCTTGCTTGTTTGCGTTTCTTCTTGGTTTCATACAGCAATAGCTTTGCTACTTATAAAGCGGAGTATTCTTGGTGGCCACGTTTATATTCGAAGGAATTCTGATGTCAGAGGAGTTTTTTGGTGGAACATTTCAGCAGAGATTTACGTGTTCTCTTGTTGACCAAGGCACAAGCTGATCACTGGAGGGTCCATGTAACTAGCTGCTTTCTCAGCAGTTTCTATGATTCTGTTTGGAACTTTCTTCCCCAGATTAATCAGTCAAATCGTGACTCTTTTATATGTGTGTGTGTGTGTGTGTGTGTGTGTGTGTGTGTGTGTGTGTGTTCACTGTTCAAGCAAGCAGTCAAGTCAAATAGTCCACGCTAGTTTGCATTTCCGCGGTCTGCTGCGGTGGGGGATCGAATTTTTTGTTAACGAATGTGAAGAAGTTTTTGATATTATTATTAAAATATTTTCATTGCAAAATAAAGATAATATGGGTATTTAATAAAAATAAATTGAGAATTATATATGTTAATAAATAATGATAAGTTTGTTAATCTAAACCAAATATTAAGTTAGGAAGTTGAAATAAAAATATATATTAAAATATCTAATCTCATGACGCATGTAATTTTTTTAAATTTTTTTATCTAATTATAGAATAATATTTTGTTTATTTTATAAAAAATGTAATTCATTTTAAATCATCACAAAACATATATTTATCAAGTTTATAATCTATTTTTTTATTAACTTATTTTTTATTTATCCTGGTGAACACAGTTTTAAACTAGAATCATTCTTTCTATTAAAAAAAAAAATATGATTGTTAAAATAAGTTAAAAAATATATTAAAATATTATTTTTATATTTTATTTGTGATTGAAAGCTAAAAAAAATATAGGTATATTAAAATCATGTTCAAAATATATTTATTTTTTATAAAAAATAATAATTTCAATCGAACTTTCATGAATAATTTTTTATTATTATTATTTTCATATTAGATCCATAATAATTGAAAAATAAATTATTAAAATACAAATAAAAAAATATGATTTTATTTAAGAATTATGTCAGAAAATAAGTGATAATTTTATTTTTTTTAAGTGCCAAAAAAGTAAAGAAAAAAAAAAAGAGTTTGGGCCCATCGCCTAGCCCTCCGGTAGCATGCTAAGTTGGTGCAGTTCTCAAGACCAAATCAATATTACTAGCCTTTTTTTTTTTTTTAATAAGGGGGCGAATGACTTATCGTTTCTGTGTTATTTTAAAAAATAAAATAAAATAAAATAAATGATATATCATTTGTTATAGCAGATAACAAGTCCTTTGCTTGCCAAGTTTTCAATAGCTTAACTGGGCATGAACTGGTCTTTTATTTTTGGATCAAATAACTTAATTTCAACCAAGTAAATACATTTAAAAAAAATAGCATACACGACTCAATAAACCCCCTTATGCCTTAAAGTTTTCAAAAATCAATCAAAAAATAAAAAATCTACCTAAAATCCCAAATCTTCCCAAGCTTCAATTTACTTTTTAGGCAATTTGAATGCCAATAACCATCATTATCCAACTTTCCTTATTAGATAGAAAATCTAGAACCAAACTTGATTATTTTTATAATTAAAATCATGACAACCAATTATTTTTTCTATTTATTATCATTTTCTAGCGGGTCTCCTTTTTATACAAGAATCTAAAAATAAATAAAATAAATTTATGAATCAAAATAAACATTGACAAATATTTTGGTTCAAACTTATTATTTTGTGTTTTATAATTTAGTCTCTTTTTTTATTTAGTATTTCTATAATAATTGCAATACTATTTTTATATAATTAGACAATTGAATGATGAAATTAAAAGTAAAATTTGGAAATGAAAAAAAAAAGGCTTCACTATCCATATATACACATACAGTGAAGCATTAAATACCCTAGTTCTTTTAGATGTATAGGCAATCTGGCAATAATATATTATTTTGTTCTTTTAGATGCTTATTAGGAGACTTTTTTAAAAAATATTTATCAAGATATTTATAAAAAAAAATATATTTAAAAAGCATCATATCAATTATAATTAACTTATAAAATTCACAAATAATGAAATCATGATAATCATATGAAAATAAAAATAAATAACAATTATAAAACTTAATTATCAATAAACCAATATTAAAGCCAAATATCTAACAGAAAGAATCGATATATTCTGTCATGGATTAAATATCTGTATCGTTCCGCTATCAACCATGTTACATTGATGTGCGCATTAGTATGCCTAGGAATATTAGAGCTTCCTACAAAAATGGTCTGCTCTTGGGTTATCCCATCAGAAGCAATCTGTCTGCATCAAAATTGACTTTTCGCTTCCAATATGATGGCTGAAATATTTCCCAAAGGAGCTTGAATAGCTTGCATTAGCATATGTCAATGTCACTGGGCTTCAACCTGAGCTCATGGATCTGGAGTTGTGCTGAGTTTGAGAGCCATCAAGTTTTTCAACTCCCATCTCAACATTTTCCCTCTCCTATCAAGGCAGAAGCCGATAACTGCTCTTCACAACTTTTCTCCCTCCAAGTTATGGAACTCAATACCCCATGCAGAAAACGTCGTGGTGGTAGGGGACGATGTCCAAGGCACTCAAGAGCCTACTATTAGAACTCATGGGCTCTTATCAGTCTGAGCCCTCAAGTTCTTCTTGATCATCTAGTTGAGACTCTTCCTTGATCAATTCTCCACCTCCACTCTGATTATTTCCACCAATATTCTTGAAAAACAGTCCAGAAGATGAGGAAACATCTTCGTCAGAATCCTCTTCAGTTTCTTTATCCTTCGATTTTGTTTTTATCTCACTATCCATCCACTTGGGGCAACTATGCATAACTCCAAGGGAAGCCTCAACTGGTTTGGTAGGATCATATCTCAAGCAAGAACATTCAGGCGCTGGATGGGAGAGAAAAGAAAATGGCTTTGATTTTGAGGATGCTTCTATTGCACCATCAATTAAACTTCTTCTAAGATGTTTGCGTATTGAAGTCAGCCATGTATGATTTGCTTGGTACAAATGTTCACGGTTTTCTTCCAAAAGCTTGACAACTTCCTTTCTATTATACAGGAGAAAAACAGATCCTTGTTAACAGACAGAAAAGGTGATGTGCACTGACCCTCCAAGTTTGAACGCATCATCACTTAGATTTGTGCAGACTGAATGACAAAATGACTTTTATAAACACAAGAATAGATTAAGATGTATAGCATGCTTAGCCGAATTCGTAAGGCATATGGTCCAACTAACATGAATTAGTTGCAAAAGGAGACTACACAAACCAACTTATCAAGTTAATCCCAGTACCTGAAATTAGAACCCATTTAAGAAAACATGAAAGAGGCCAGAGTAGATGGGCACTCCCATTGGGCATGTTTGAGGAAAGTGTTTTCCATTAAAGTATTTTTGCAATTCAAATTTACTCCCGTGGTTAACTATTAATAAGCATGCACACTTCTGTTAATAGGAATGATTACCTGTCTAGCCGGAATGTTTTAGATGCAGCTGATTGATAGAGCCTATGCCCCATTACCAAGCTGGCAAAATTTGGACGTCCTTTCCCATCACGGTCAAACCCAGGGATGAAAACATCAGCTTCAACACAAATCAAATAGTCAATTGCTTCCCATAATAGCTTATGGGCATTGGTCCTCAACTCCATTACTGTACTCTCAGGCTCGTTATCACTCTCAGCCACCCAACCCCACCAACCTTCAATGTTGTGTGGATATTTAGGCCGAGCTGGAGGGGGTGGAAGTGGATGGGGACGCGGGCCTGCATTTTTCCATGCTCCAAGCTTTTTTTCTTGCACAACAGAAGGTGGAGCCCTTAATTTAGTGTCAACAATGTTAACCTCACGACCATAAATTCTACTCATCTCCCATGCAGCACTGAGAGAAGTTCTATCAACAGTATTTTCAAACATGGCATGAAGAGGAATCAGTGTCCGCTGGCCACCAAAAACTTCTCCCCCGGAGATATATAAAATTGTGTCCCATGAATATCCATATGCACGTAGAAGAATACCAACCTGCAGAAAACCAATTAATTTCGACCAGAGTAGCACTTAGAATTTATTTAAATATTTTCTTTTTATATGATATCCTTCCTTGTTTTATAAAGTGAAAGAGTTAGACTTGGAACAGCCATTTTTTGGTTTAAGGACCATCATCATAAGCTTGTTCCATCACCCAATCAATGATTAGGCAATGAAAGGTTGTCCCTTCTGTAAGAGATAAATCTGGAGATGACCCCACTCCCTGTACAGGTAAAGTGACTATAATAACCTCAAGATGTAATGTCTTCCTCTACATTCTTAAAAAATTCCAGGGCACAAACAATAGACAAATTAAGCTTCCTAAAATGGACATTTGGAATCAGAAGCACGTTTCCTATGCATCAAATATTAAACAGGAGAATTTGATACACACACTCTTACCTCTTCTGGCATTAATGGACAGGAACCATTAAGACGTTGTTCGGCTGAATTTACAGAAAGCTTCCCCTTAACAATCCCACGTTTCTTCATCCAAGCTCTTTTGTGCTGAATAAGTTCAGTGTGCACATCCTTGGGAAGAGCTCCAAGACACAACACAATTAAACGCAAGGTTAGCTTTGCTGTTCAAGGTTTCCAAAAATCAAAATCAATCATGAATTCAGGAATAGGTGCAGGTACCTGGAAGAGTTCAGCACAGCCATGGTATGCTAAGGCATCTCTCGTCATACCAGGATCAAAGGCTATAAATGGTCTACCAGGAGCCCGTAACCTGAAATACATGGACAGTTCAGAAATCACCAAAGAATATGGCTGATAAATATTTCAATTAAATGATGAGCAGTCATTGACCTGTGCAATATTTTAGTTGCAAGTTCCTGGACCTCTTGCCGAAACCGTAAGGCATGAAAACCAACTCTGCACCTCAGCCTTTGATATTCTTCAAGATGGGGTGGAAGTATAGCCTACATCAGGACCAGAAAGATGGTAATATTCCTAGCCACATGATGTAACAGAAAGATGGTAATCATATTCAGAAAAGAAAATCTAAATCCCAATTTCAAAAAAAATACAGATGGAGTGCAAAGTATCTCATCAGGAAAAATTAGCTGCAAAGAAGATTGTTACTTAGTAGTCCAAAAGGCAGATACGACTAGGATAAATAAATAACGGATCACGTCATTGCGGAAAAGGCAAACTTGAAACAGTTTAAGCAACAAGATTGGTCGAGCTTTATTTCTTTACAGATACACGAGAGCATTATTTTCAATTTACACCAGAAGTCATAAACAAGCACCAGCATGTCTACACTTTGGTGACACTATGGCATAGATCAAGTACAAGAATGCCCAAAGGTATCAAGTTCATGCTGGTGTGAGAATATCATGAACTACTACAAAATAGATTCGAAAAGGAAAGAGTTGAAAAGGAAGGAACTAAGTAAGAAAAATGAAGCAAAGTAGAGCATGCATAAATCTATACATGATTTCTGAATATCAAGTTTTAGATATAACTACATGTCTACACCTATAACAAAACAATGATTGAAAATCAAGTACCTGCAAGCACCCCCCTTCAGAAACAACTAGTTCAACCACTGCATGCTTATTAAGTACTGGGAGAACATGATGCAAATAAAAATATGGTGAAGCTGAATTAGGCACTCTGAATGATGGGATCTTTTTTTTCCTCCTTGCACCTTTAAGATTTTGAGGAAGGGTTTTCACAACTTTAACATCTTTCACCAAAGCTGCCATGAATTGATCCTCATTATATAGGTATGCAAAACTCTTGAACCCGGAGCTGCAATGAACGTTTCATTAAATTGACATAAAATGAATTATTAACAAGTAAACTAATTTTTCCAGAGATACAAATTTTGTGCGAGTTAATAACAGAAAAGGAGTCACCTGATTCCTTTGCTGCTTGTCGTTGATTGGATCTCAGGAATAACTAAAGTAGCATTAAGAAGCCTAGAAATCGCAACCACATCACATATCTGAAAGACCAACAAGATTCAGAAGTCAGACTAACTGTGTTACACATTGATAGGAAATAATACCAACTAGTGCATGTTACCCTCACCGAATTCCTTATTTCATGAAATCCACCTTGTATCCTAACAAACACATACCCACTTGATTCTGATCGGGGATCTGTTGTATGCATATTAAAGTTAGGAGCTCATGCGGCAAATGATATAAACTTGAACAAACAAAACAAAAATCATAGCATAAAATAATTGACTTAGAACAACAATTCCCTAGTTTACTCATCAACAACTTTTGTGTCATGTCACAACATCAGAGATTCTGATTAGAAGATCATATAATCCAACTCTATCCATATAGATAAAAATGGAAAGGCAACATGTTATGCAGGGATAGACACATCATAAGAAATGCCAACTCAATATTAAACTAAAGGGCGTCCAATATACAGAAACACGGGATTGACTGCCATTACACAAAAAGAATGAATTGTACATGGAGCCACAACCAGGTAAAGCAATTAAGTCATACACACAACATGCTCTTGGCCAAATTTCACTTGTGCCATTTCTCCACTGCAAATTCATATCCAAATGCAAAAGAAAAGAAAACAGCTTGGTTCCTGTTCCATTTCGAGCTGTTTAAGTTCAAAAACCATCAGATAGCAATTCCCGTCTCCAGGATCATACAAGCTCTTTAAGTTCCATTACCAGTTGGGTTTATAATACTGATTCCAGTGTATAGAAACCTACTCCAAAGTTTAAACTCTCAAAAACTTGAAAGATCTCAGACTGTGTTTCTAGGCAGAACATACCAAATCTCCACAGAAACAAATTTAGGTTATGGCACCAATATCAATAATAACTTGGCAGTCCTTAAAGAGTTACAAAACCGAGATAAACGAGAAGTAGCAATATGATATTGCAGTGAATTTATATTGTATTCGTAATTAGAAAACCCAGGCAACCTAGTTTAAGTCATAACATTGCAGTATCACATTTTTGTTAATTACAAAATCCTTGGCATGAAAGCTAACCAGCATAATATCCTCTGGGATTTGCATCTGGATGTAAGGATTCAAGCCGCCTTACTTGACCCCATAGTCTTCTGTACAAGGGACTCTGCACCACATATTAAAAGCAAAAATACATCAGAGACCATATGATCCTTATGCTGTAAGTCTAAAAATCTCACCAATACCACCCAAAAATGATTTCAAAAATTTAGAAAACAGATCCAAACTAAGTCAAGAACACAAAATTCCTCTAATGCAAAAAAAAATAATATGGCATCTTCGTGGAAAGGTCTGTTTAGATCCACACAAAACTTAAAACACTCAACAATAAAGCCAAAACTTAAAAACCACTGCATTGACATACTAACACAGAGAAAACAAAGAAATGCCCACAACCAGCCAAACTAAGAAAGAAAGCATCTCAAAACCCACTAAACCAAATCCAAATCTCAACAACACATACACTATGATATAAGCAAACGAGAAAGAAATTGTTAATAAGTAGTGGTGGTGGTGGTGCATACATTCTTGGCAAAGTCAGAGTTTTCAAAGATGGGTCTCCAAGAAAAGATTGTGACTGAAGACTGGTAATCAGAAATGCCTTCCTCAGTGTATCTAGCAAGCAAAAAATGTACAAAGAGAGAAAAGGCTGACAGAACTAGCCCAACTAAACCAACCCACTTCATCTTGGACATAATCACCATCTTCCCTTCTCCTTTCATAGATATTATTAACCAGTAAAGATCTCAGCTTTCTGGTTTTTGCGTGTTTTGAGTGTTGAAGAGAGAAACTTGAAGTAAAAAAGAAAAAAGGCACTTTGAAGCAGTGGAGAGGACAGAGTAGTGGAAGTCAAGAGTCACGGAGAGAGAGAGTTTAAGCCTCAAGGACACGTCTGAGACGTGTCTTATAGACTACAGAAATGTCTGGTTGAAAAATTCAGACAAGGATTGTTTTTTTTTTATTTTTGAAGATTTAACCACTCCCTTATCAATCAAGAAAGAGAAAAAAAAAAAAAAAGAGATAATTTTTTTAATTAGTACAAAGATATTGATTGAATGTTAAATTACTAATTAGTACCACTGGCTTAACGTGTAAATGATTGAGATGTCTGGTACAAGTTGGGTACTTCGATTTTTTTTAAAAGGAAAAATAAATTAATTTAAACAAATTAAATTTGAGTAAGGTTATGACTTATGATCACTTCATAAGAAAGTCTTCTAAAGTCTTAGATTGTGTTTGGCAATATGATAGTGATTGCTTTTTAAATAACTTTTTATACCAAAATATATGTTAATGATATTTTTTTATTTTTTAAAAATCATTTTTAACATCAGTACATCAAAACGATTCAAAAGGTACAAACCGCACTCAATTTTAGCAAAAAAAAAATTCAAAATTTAACGAAACGCAGGTTGAAACGCACAGCCAAACAAACCCTTGCTCTCCTTAGGGTACAGTAGCAAGATTAGAGGCAGTTGGGATAAATTTTTTTATAAATATATTAAAAGAATAAATTTTTTTATTTTTTTATTTTTTCCAATTTAATATATTAAAATCATAAAAAAATTAAAAATATATTAATTTAATTTTTTTAAAACAGAAAAATAGATTGAAAAAAAACACCAAAGAGAGCAAGTGGGGTTTTCAAGGGGTTTCTTGTCTCTTATATGGGATATGAGCGAAGAGCCTTTTTTTTTTTGTGATTTAAAAGTATTTTAAAAAAAATTAATTTTTTTTATTTTTTATTTTAAATTAATATTTTTTAGTATTTTTAAATCATTTTAATATATTGATATCAAAAATAATTTTTAAAAAATAAAAAATATTATTTTTAAATAAAAATTACTTTAATAAACATATGTATCAGCGTGTTAGAGATAGTGGTTAGTGGTTTAAAGTGCTTTTTATTTATAAATATATCAAAATAATATTTTTTTTATTTTTTAAAAATTATTTTTTGAGATTAATACATTAAAATAATTTTAAAATATAAAAAAAATAAAATTTTAATAAAAATAAATTTTAAAACATGGATTTTACTTCGTTTCCAAACATTCCGAAAACTTACCGAAAATCTAAGTATTGGAGCGGGGGTACCTGACAAGCAAAAATGAAAGGCAAAAGGCAGGTGGGGTCCACTTCTGAGAAGGGTAATCACTGTGCATTTTAATTGGGAAAGAGAAAAAGGACAGCTATGACTTGACTCAGGTGGGGGGGTGTGTGGGAATCACATGCACGTTTTTTTCACTGTAACGTTGTATTTAAAAATATACTAACATAAAATTTAAAAAAAAAACTTTACAGTAAATGAGATTTATTGGAGTCTGTACATCCATAACTCTATCTTAAATACTATAATTTATAATTATTTAGTACGTAATAAACTTGTTTTATATATTTTTTAAAAAATTCAAGGTTGTTATAGAAAGTTTGATTTCTTTGCCGCACAGCTGCAGGTAGGTATGGTCATGCCTGGCTGCTTTGCCGGCCTACTGTGTTGCCTGTGCATCTTTCTGGCTGCTGAGCTTCTTCGAGTTTCAAATTAATTTCAAAAGTTTCACGAGTGGTTGAAGTGGTTGATAGTATTAATGATTGTTTTTAAAATATTTTTTAATTTTTAAAAATTTATTTTTAATATTAGTATATCATAATAATTTAAAAATATTAAAAAAAGTAATTTAAAATAAAAAAAATCAATTCTTTTTAAAATCACTTCAAAAACGCTTGAACACTCCTACTTTGGTTTGCTCGGACATTATGAGCGTGTTTGGCAGTGTGGTTGCGGGTGCTTTTCAAATAACTTTTCGTGTTAAAATGCATGCCAACGATGTTTTTATATTTTTTAAAAATCATTTTTGTCATCAGCACATCAAAATGATTCAAAATGTACAAACCATATTAAATTTTAACAAAAAAAAAAAACAAAAAATTTTCAAATTTTTTGGGAACGCGGCCGCAGCCGCGTTCCCAAACGGTGCCTATGATGTGTCGAAAAACATGTGACAAGTTTGGTTGGCTAGCTCCCCCCATAGGCCATTAATATATATATATATATATATATATATATATATATATATATATATATATAAAAGGACAACATCATGCTTACTGAGCACGTGAAAACCATACCTCGAACTTCTTCTTTCATCCAGCACTACTCTATTTCAAGACGATGGATGGAGGGTATCAAAGTTATTAATAATGGAAGAAAGTGATTTGTTACTTGGCGTATGTGCACCTCCACCAAAAATCTACCTCTCTCCTGAAGTTGAGTGTTCCAATATGCAACCATGTAACTGGTGGTTTAATAATAAAAATTAAAAATTAAAAAAATTATTTTTTTATGATTTCAGATTCGAGTTATATAATTGTTTATATAGTTGTTTATACGATGGTCACTGAAAATTTACATGGTCGTTAACTTGAGGGCCCGTGGGATTAGTCGAGGTGCGCGCAAACTGGCCCGAACACCCACGTTAAACTAAAAAAAAATACAACGAAAATTGTTAATTTATTTTTTAAAAAAATCTTAATCATCATATTATATATAGATATATAGTCATTTATGATTTATATAAAAATTACCTGAAAATTAGATATGTTTTTCAGCTTTGAATAATTATTTTAATATTGAATTATTATAAATTATAAGTTATTTTTTATTATCATAAATTACAAATCATCTAAATATTTATATTCTAATAATAATTCACACGAATTATCGGTGAGAAATCTCTTAAGCTCTTTTAAAGATTATTAATGTGATTACATTAAATTTTATCTTCAACCAGAAAGAAACGCGTTATCCTTGGTTGAAGGGTTATCAATGTGATTACATTAAATTTTAATGATGGCCAAATGTAGTTGTTCCTTGTTTTCTTATTGATGTGGGGGATTGCTTTTGGAAAAATGTAAGATTATAACTTAAAGGATGTGGATGCCAGCATGGGTCAATATTTAGGAAGCCCTCTTCACCATTAACTACATCCCACATGCAGATTTTTTATTATTATTATTGATTTCTAAAGTGTTCTATGGTGGAGCAACCTCTGTTCCCTTGAGGTTTCTGGGTCTTGTCTTGAAGAAGAGCAGAATATGTGAATTTGTTTAAGTTACTCTGTTCTTATTTTTCATTTCTGTGAGTTTTAGTTATCTTTTAGTTTAACATTCCTTTTTCGTATTTTATGTTTCCTTTAGCCGGTATTATCAGGTGGCTTCTCCAATCTAGCAGTTCCACCAGTCTCTTCCTTTTACCATCAACTGTTCCAATGTGATAACTACAGAATCACTTTGAAATCAACTGCCTTGATTATGGTTGTGCAAGGTGCAAAACTCGCCCCATGTTCATTGTTGGCATTTCAGATTGGCGTCTGCTTGAGAGAGAAGCTCCCTGCCGCTGCCATCTCTGCTGCCGGCTTTGAATTTTACAGTTTCTCCTCTTCCTTCCATGTGTCCTGATCTGGACCATCCTGTACATATAGATGTGGCAGTTGCAAATTTAGAAGGACCCCTCAGTGGTGAGTGTTGTGTGAATAAATGAATGGAAAGAAAGCCTTCTGGAAGGAGGAGTGTATTTGTTCAGACCAAAACTGGCATTGTTTTGGGTATGGAATTACACAGGAGTGACAATGCCCATACTGTTAAGAGGAAATTACAGCTTACCCTCAATGTCCCAACTGAGGAGAGGCATTGATATTTGGGGACAAGGTGTTAAAAAACGAACTCAGTGCAGATAGAAATGATTCTCCACTTCTTCTTAACAAGAATTCTATGCATAGAAGCTCATCCACACCATGTCTCTCGTCCTCTGGGAAGGATCTTCAGCAGAGTGATTGGAGTGGCCCAATTGAGATACTAGGATTTTCAGAGCACTTTGCTAAAGTAAAACAAATGGTAAATGACATTGTGAAAGCATCGAGGATTGGGGTTGATCCAATTCCTATTCATAGTGGCCTTGGTGGTACATACTATTTCAAGAATTGCCATGGTGAAAATATTGCTATTGTGAAGCCCACAGATGAGGAACCTTACGCCCCTAACAATCCAAAAGGTTTCGTTGGAAAAGCGCTAGGGCAGCCAGGCCTCAAACGTTCAGTGCGCGTTGGAGAGACTGGGTTCAGAGAAGTGGCAGCTTACCTTCTTGACTATAATCACTTTGCCAATGTGCCCTCAACTGCCCTTGTGAAGGTGACACACTCGATTTTCAATGTCAATGATGGAAATAAAAATCAACAGAGAAACCATGTTTGCAAGATTGCATCATTGCAGCAGTTCATACCTCATGATTTTGATGCCAGTGACTATGGGACTTCGAGCTTTCCTGTCACTGCTGTGCATAGGATAGGAATTTTAGATATACGGATCCTTAACACTGACAGACATGCTGGGAACCTTCTGGTCAAGAAACTTGATGGGATTGGGAGGTTTGGTCAGGTGGAGCTCATTCCCATTGATCATGGCCTTTGCCTTCCTGAAAGTTTGGAGGATACATACTTTGAGTGGATCCATTGGCCACAAGCATCGATTCCATTCTCTGAGGATGAACTTGAGTATATAAATAATCTTGACCCTTTCCAAGATTCTGATATGCTTCGGAGGGAACTACCAATGATTCGAGAGGCATGCCTCAGAGTCTTGGTTGTTTGTACAATTTTCCTAAAGGAAGCAGCAGCTTTTGGCTTATGTCTTGCTGAGATTGGTGAGATGATGAGCAGAGAGTTTCGAAGCCATGGAGAGGAGCCCAGTGAGCTTGAGCTTATATGCGTTCAGGCAAGGAGTCTGCTCGGGGAGATGGAATATCTTGTTGATGAGGTGAAACTGGAGACATTGACTGTGAGGAGTTACGTTTGAATTCAAATATAGGAGATAAATTAGAAATGAGACCTCATTGTTTCATGTCCAAAGCCAAAAATGTGCTAAATCCACTTTCCAAGCTAGAGGAGAGTGCGGAGGAGGAGGAGGGAGAGGCAGACATTGAGGAGGAGGAGCTGAATTAAAGCAGAGATGAATACGCTGGCTCTACAGAGGACAAGATTACAAACATTTCAAGGATGTCCATGTTATTAAAAAAAATAAGTGGCGGTGAGAACAGTTGGCGGCATGAGGGTGAGATACGGAGAAGTGGTTACCTGGCTGGTTCTTCTTCCGGAAACAGGAGTGTTAATGAGCAGCTTCCTTCAAGCATGAGTTTTGTGAAGCTAGCTGATCTGGATGAAGGGGAGTGGGTTCTGTTTCTTGAGAACTTTAAGAAACTTTTACATCCAGCTTTCATTAATTGTGATTCTGGAAGTGCAGGTCAGAGGCAAATACAGAGGCTTGGAACTTCCTGCCAGTTTTGAGAAGCGAGTCACTGGATATATGAGAAAGATGGTGGGAAGGTGATGTTGGTCCAAAAGTCAATCCTGAGGACGATAGACTTTGTTCGCGAGTTGGGATTGTCAGAACTTCGTTGATGATAACATCCCATCATCAGCTGCCGGAGGTGAGAACGTCATTTTCTTCATCTGCATAAGTAGTTTTTACCTCCCCTACGTCCCCCTATTTTCTTCATCTGAACTGCTCCGCTTTCAGCCACTGTTTTGAGTGTTGAATGAAATATAATAGAGTGCGGGGAGAACAAGGCACTTGTTCAGGCATGGTTGTGAGTGCTTATTGTTATACCGTCCCTGCGATAAGGTGTTGACTTACTATTTAAGAGGAGAAAGTAATGCCTGTGAAGCATGTGATTAGCTAGATTTGATTTTTGTAGGCTTGAACACCATTTATTTCAAGGTCAAAAAATCTCTCCTTTGAAATCAGGTAATAAAGAATACGCCACAGTTAGAGTTTAGGGAACAATAAGTATTCTCAAATATAACTAAACTAGGTGTGGACCTGTCCTTTCCCGCGGGGGTTTTTTTTTTTTTACCATGTAAAAATTGATGTTCAATTGCTTCAAATGTTTTTTTTTTAATTCATTACTCAAGTCTACAAATAAATTTATTTTATTTTAATTAAAAAATAAAAAAAAATATAAAACAACAACGGAAAAACTATTTTTTTAAGGACAAAATATTTTTTTTAAAGAGAGACAGACCATGTAGTTTAATTTATAGTCTTTTAATTATAGAAGGATGAAATGGGGTAAAAAAATACCCTAGATAAAATGACATGAGTTAACATGATAAACTTGCAATCATAGTAATTAGGGTTGAGCCAATCCTAGTTGCCAAACAAGCGATCTATGTCATAAGAGGATAATTAGATATATTTTTTTAAAAAAAAAAACAATGTTAACTTGCATTAACTTCTTAAAACTATGATCCGAGTTATTAAACCCGAGATAATCTTACTGAAAAAAATCATGAACTTCAATTTCTAATCAATTAAATATTGAAGGATAAAATTGAAAAAATAATTTCAATTATACAAAAGGATTTAAAAAATAATAATTAAAAGAATAAGTATCAAAATTAAAATACAAAATAAATTTTATTTTTGATTGGAAGGTAAAATGAAAAGAAAATTCAATTAAACAAAAGGACAAGAATAAAAGGATCAAAACTAACATAAAAACTAAAAATAAATCTTTGATTGAATGGTGAAATTGAAAAGAAAAACTAATTTAATAAAATGACCTAAAAATATAACAATAAAAGAAATAAGGACCAAGTAAAAAAAATAGCATATCACATATTGAGATTGAAAGATGAAATTGAAAACAAATCAAAATTTTACAAAAGAACTAAGAAAAAAATAAAAAATAAAAAAAGGATCAAAGTGCAAATCCCAATATATTAGAGGACAAATATGAAATTTTGTATGACCAACTCAAAAATCAAGGGAAGGACAGACAGAAAATGAAAAAAAAACAACATTAATGCTAAACTGTGCCACCATCGATGGCAAACTGTGCCACCATCGA
The DNA here is from genome assembly GCF_951802175.1 of Populus nigra. Classification (NCBI taxonomy): domain Eukaryota; kingdom Viridiplantae; phylum Streptophyta; class Magnoliopsida; order Malpighiales; family Salicaceae; genus Populus; species Populus nigra. The sequence goes on along the minus strand of NC_084864.1, from coordinate 11,776,228 downwards.
CGACACATGCCGCCTTAAAAGGAATAGGACGCCACAACTCTTCCATCTACATGATGGAAAGGGAATTTTGACCGCTGGATACGTCGCACATGCTACTTGAAGGGTGCAGATGTCTCCCACGTGCGCGTGTGCGCATTGCACTCACAAAGTCACTCTTTTTATACTTAGTCAAATACTAAATTGCCCTCAACCGATCTAATAATAACAAAAATAATTGTTGTGAAGATATTAAAAAGCCCTTGGAATCTATTTTAAATTTTTTACTTTCAATGATATTTTGATTGTTTTATTGTACTTTTAAAATGAAAAAAAAAACATATTTATTCTTTATCAATTTAGTAATGACTAATACATTTTGTAAAAAAATTATAATACCCTCAATAGTTATTTTAATATTTTTAGGTGTGAATGATAAAGATATCATTACACTGTTCTAACGATGAACAATGCAAATGAATCTATATCTATAATGTTTTTCCAAGACTAATTAGCTTTCGGTAATTGCTAGTCACTGTTTTTCAATTGGCAACATTGCCCTTGTTGATTAATATATGCTAGATTATGGCTCATGCGAAGCTGAAGGTTAATGCAAAAAATAATATTCAGATATTGCTTGCTAATGTGTTGTTTTAGCAAAAATAAAAAAAATTGAACCATATACTCAAAATCCAATGAGGATTTTATATGCAAATAAATATTAAAAAAGGATTCTAAGATTATCCAAAGATTATATCGTGAAATTGAGAAATATACATAAATAAAGATAACCAATTCAAAAGTGGGCTAAGTGACTAATTAAAAGTCAGCTTGACTTAAAAAAAAAATTCAAGACCTCATTTCTTTTCAAAACTCATTTTCATTTAAAAACTCTAAATAAACATCCTTAGAATCCTTCAAAATCAATTTTTCAACTCCAAATACCTTAAAAAAACAAAATTAAATGGAAACAAACTCCCTCAACTTGAACTATTTTTTTTTGACAACATGAAAATTTAAAAACAATTCAATGACACTCTTCTGATTAAGAGAATCATTTTAACATCAAATTTACTCCTTTTTGTCAATGAAAATTGACAAACCAATCTCTTTCTCTTTCTTCTCAAAACAAAAATTAAAAAATAAATAAAATAAAGTTTTGGATTAAAATGTTTAATTAGAGAAGTAAAGGGACTAAAAAAAATTACCAAGATCCAAGAGAGAAAACTCCCCAAAAAAAGATTGTCATTTCTGTTTTTTTTTTTTTGTTTATTCTTATCCTCTAATTTTTAATTTGTTATCAACCTTTATTTTTAATTTTTTTTTATAAAATCAAGCAAACATATAATTATTTTTTTTGGATTCGAGGAAACCCCACCGTTCGGAAAGCGCACTTTGTGGGTCCAGGTGAATAAGTAAAACCCCGGCTGTCTCAGGCTCTTACAAGAGATGCACGCCTTGACTCGAACTCGAGACCTGCTGTGCAGATTTCAAGTTCTTTGTCACCACACTACGTCTCTTGGGGACCAAGCAAACATATAATGCTTTCTCCAGAGACTGTAACATCACTGTAAAAGAAATAATCAAAATTGATCATGAAGATTAATATCTGTGTTCGAATGAAGGAAAAAAAACACTAAACATTAAAAAATAAACCAATACATAATTACTTGTGAATGCACGATCGATCAATGTAACCAAGACACTTTTTAGATTTCTTCTTATTATATAATCGATTCTTCTTTCTTAATTAGACAGCATGGAGATCGCGTGCGCTCTTTATACAAGCCATCACGCGAGCGATATCTGATATAATATTATATAAACCTATCACTCTTAATTATATTATATTTGAAGGTATAGTTTTCAAACCTGGTCTAGCCTAGTGAGTTCATTTTAGATTTAGGGTTAGAATTTAACCGGGTTGATAAAAAAAATAGAAAAAATCATGATATAGTGTGACCCAGCGGGTTGACCCGGCAAAAACCAGTTGTAATCCGTTGACTTTTTTTTTTTTATCAAAACAACGTTGTTTTGAATTTTTTTTAAAATAAAGATTGGCTCAGCTGACCCTGTGACCTGGTCAAAACTCGAAACTTGAACCTTGAATCTGGCCGGGTTTAAAAACTATGTTTAAAGGATGCTCCTTCATTTTTTTTTAGGATTTAATAACGCTAAATATCCATAGAATTTCACAAATTATTTTCTCATGTGTCATAGATGCCAATTGGACTTGTATTGATAGTATGTATATAGACAATTCGGGGTCTATCTTTATCGTCACTACATATGTCACACCATAATTGAAGTTTTTTTATTATTATATATAGACACTCATGTTTGATTGTGGATATTAATTTCTTTCTTTTTTTTATGTGGAAAAAGCCAAGAGTGGGATTCTATTATACTAGAAATCTCCATGAAGTGGAGTACCTAATGCAGTATTCCATCAAATATAAGAAACCCCGGTTAATGTATAAGAATTGAACAACTCAGATTGATTAATATTCCAATTTTTGAAGAAATTATATGGAATAACAAGGAACCCTAAATCCCAAAAGACATGGAAATTTTTTGAAAGTCTTTATATTTTTAGAAAAATAACTTCTAGTTAGTCCAGGATCATTTTAATGACAATCCCTGCTTTGAAGAGACTTTAAAAACATGCTTTGGACCCAAACTATCATCCTGGGTGCATTTTGATACTCTTGGATTTGGATGAAGTGTCCGAGCCTTTTGAATAATTATTCAGGTAAAAAATTTATAATTTTTATTCTCAATCTATATATATTATTTTCTTACATGACATCAATTTCATATAAAAAACAAATAATATTATTTTTAGAATTTAATATTATTTTTCTTTATAAAAATACTAATTTAAACATTCAAGATTTTCAAATCCATCCAAAAGATAATTTTTTTTGCAGGTATGGTGATTCTTTCATCAAGAGATCATCTCCCTTAACTTTGGAGAGTGAATTTAATTCAATGAACTCTTGATTAACCCATAATCCAACCATAAAAAAACCTTATTTCTAAGCATCCAAAATTTGGAACATCATCTCTTGAAAAAATTCAATTTGGTCTTTCAAGTTTTTAATTTTGCATTTTTGGTCCTTGTCCTTTTAGATTTTTACATTTCAATCCTTAACTTTATTTTTATCACATTTCAGTCCTTAAATATTAAAAGAGGAAGGAGAGATGGTTTGGCCGATCTTATTTTGACCATAAAAAAATCTACTCGTGGTGTCAATAGGTTTATCTTAGATAAAAGATTTCAATGGATGTCGTGTTGCTCTTTATTCATGACAGAAAAAATAGATCATGATATGTAAAGTTTTTTAAAATTTGGTTTGATTTTTGTTTTCTTGACTAATTTAAGGCCATTATTATCCTGGATTGGTGGTTAATCAAGTTAACTTCAATTCATTTAAGTTATCATCATTCGAATATTTTTTTTTATTTTAGAAAAAAATTGACTTATCCCACAACATAGCGCAAACAAAAAAATCTAGTTTATTATTGTAATGCAATGTAATGTAATATTTTGCTTGAAAAAAATAATAATCACCACCTCTGCATAAAGTTTTATGGATCAAACTCTTACATAAAATTGATTAATCTCACTTGCATAATGGTCGATCCTAGATCAACAATTCTAGGAAGCCTTTAGAGTTTGTACGAGAATATAGGAAAAGTTATGTTTGTGGTTTTTATAAATGTATTAATATAATATTTTATTATTATTTTTAAAATTTTATTTTTGATAATAACACATCAAAACAATTCAAAAACACTAAAAAATAATAATTTTAAGAAAATAAAATTAACAAGTGTGTATCTATTTTACTGCAATGTCAATCATACGCTTAATGTGCAATACTATTTCTTATAAAATTTCATTTCCTGCACGAGGCTTCCATTATTGTAAAGAAGGTTTGTTTGGATCCCATTACTCCTTAACTCAGAGATCAACATGTTCTTAAAATATTTTCTAGGTCCTGCCATTAGGAAAAAAGAACAATAGAAAGATAAGATGATTTCAGTTTTTGGTGGTTTAGTACCTAATCATACACTCACAAGCTTGAAGAACCAAAATATCATGAGGGTGTATCTTTTTCAAAACTCAAATGACACTGAATACATGAAACTTGCAACAAATGTTGAGATTGATAAAATTGTGTGCGAGTGTGCGTGTAGATAGCAATTGCAACTTTCGAAACTACAACATTTCCTCGATTTCGAAACTACAACATTTCCTCGACGCATCTTCTTCAAAAGAGTTTCTCAAGGCATAAAAGATGAAATATCTACAAAATTTATAGTGTGAACTGTTGATGCAAGGACTAGGACGAGAATTATACCCATCTTTCAGTCTCATTCTATGCGGTCAGGTATATAAAAATTGTGAAACAATAGAAAATTAATTAGAGCATGGTCGAGCAAATGACCGCCTTGAATCTTGAAGGGACCTTTAACTCGAGTATGCAAAAGGAACACATCGGTGTCTATCTGGTATATCATGCTTGTTTGATGAGAGTGGAACATGGAGAGATTAAAACAGAGAAAAGAAGCAGAAGTGCAAAAGGATCCTCTAAGAATTCACTCCACATCTTTTATGCTGGCCATCCTACTCAACTCCACCTGTTGATCGTCTATCCTGGTTAGAACTCGTGACCCTTCTATAGACATGGTGTCTTCCTTGGCAAGGCACCTTTGTTTTATCTTCAGTATAGCCTGTGAAACTTCTCCTATCGAGGGTCGCTTCCTTTGGAATTTTTGCAAGCATTTGTGGGCAACGGTAGCTAGGTCCCTCACTTCTTCAATGCTGCACTCTCCAACCAGCCTCTTGTCTAGTATTTCGTCAACACCATCTGGGCTCATACCAGCCTTCCGAGAGGGAAAAAATAAGACATTTTGGGGATCAGATAATTTTAAATTATTAAAAGAAGAAATCTGCCAGTTATACTTACAAGATTAACATATTCCATTAGGTTTTGATGTGGGTGGATGGCTGTAATAAGTTCGAAGATGATAATACCAAAACTGTAGATGTCACTCTTCATGGTGAACTTGTTTGTGGATATGTACACTGGATCTATGTAGCCATATGTGCCTTTCAAGCCAGAGTTGCGCTCATCAAAGACCTCTTCCTTTGAAAGTCCAAAATCAGCAACCTACACATAAGGCACCAGCAGAGGTCAATCACAGAAATACACAACATGAAACTTTACCTGTGTTTTTACTAATTAATATTTCTAGCATTTATACTCCAGAAAATATCAATTAAACAACAGTAAGCTAGCTGCAAAAGCTTTAATCAGCAGCATCTCAAATTTCAATTACCAAAGAGCTCCACTTTGTATGCAGAGGTTCAAGTTTCAAATCCCGAGGTGGCAGTCATTTGATTTGTTGGTCTAGGGATAGATTGGCAATATTATAGTGCATTAAAAATAAGTTAATGTTAGTATGATAGCTTGCTTACTTTAGCTCTCATTGACTGGTCCAGCAATATGTTTGCAGACTTCAAATCACGATGTATGACAGGTGGGACTGCCTGTGCCAGAATAATGGTCATATTAATGGAACAAGAAAATCCAGCATTCCACCAAGACAACAAAGAGATTCTATATTCAACCTACCCCTTCATGAAGATATTCAATTCCATGTGAAATATCAAGAGCAATTTGAATTCTTTCTTCCCAACTCAAAAATTGTTCTTCATCATCTGGAACATGCCCGACCGGAGTGTTCAGTATCAAGGAATTAAAAAGAGAAAGGAAAAACATGATTTCATTTTATTCATGAAAGAGGTAATATGGACCTAGTTTCAAATCTAGTTGGAAAATTAGTATACACTCAACATTAAAATAAAGTTGCAAGAAACAAACATGATATCTAAAAACATATCTTCGCGCACACTCTTCACGAACTTCATGCATCAGTGTAAGCCTATATGTAGTATTCAGCAGATACCACAACCATCAAAAGCAGATAAATAATATCAGCGAACTGTTTTGCTATAAAATTGATAACTGTTTCACTTCTTTTTTATTGATACAAAAGGAGACATAGTCTTGGGGAAGAGGGAATGAGGATTTGAACCCAGTATGTTACTCCACCACTAGAGCCAAGGGTGAATTGCAGATTTTGGTTGTCTTTACTTCAGACAAGAAAAAGCAAACAACCATATTTGACTGGATGGAATTAACCATACAAGTCCAAAGGCAAAACATTAATGCTAACAAACAGGCAAACATAGATGATCCGCACCCACATGTAGCAAATACTAACACAATGCATTGTTCAAAAGTCATTTAGGAACTCTGGCATCATAAAATCCCATTTCCTCATCAATAGTCACCCTTTTGTAGAAAAAGTAGAGTCTAAAAATTATTAGCTTGTGAACCAACAACATTTGCACAGGTTAAAGAGAACTGTAAGATTGCTACCACTCAAATTAGCACAACCAGAAAAAAAGATAGCAGCCCTATACCATAATGTTCAATGCAGTTTCTATATGTGCTCTTTTCATATTAGATGGTTACATACCAACAGATAGCTCATCACAAAATATAAAGAATAAAATAGTGGAGGCCTTTTAGCTTACTATAAAGGTGGTTTGCTAAGCTCCCATTACTCATGAACTCATAGATCAACATGTGGTTTCCTTTATCTATGCAATACCCTAACAAATTCACAAGATTCCGGTGGTGCAGCCTTCCTAATAGAGATACCTGCAAAATGACCAGGCTAAAAAATGACTACTCGATATGCTTTCTATGAACTTCAGAGCATTAAATGCAAGAAATTTTCAAAGATTTGAAGATATAAATGCAAAATTTGTAACAATTGGGTAGCAATGAATGCTCCATAAGGCTGCCTTTACGTATTTAGTTCCTCATTTTCCCAGAAATTTGCAGAGAGTATCTTTTGAAAGCAGCAATCTTTCTTTGGATTAGTGTAATTGATTTTTGAACATCATTGAGTTTATTAACATTTATGAATAAATAGTCAAACAGACCTTGCTTCTCCAGAATGTTCCCCTATGATGATTGATTTTCTTTTACTATTTTTGAGAGTTTTTCCTAGTTATATTAAAAAAAAATGCTGCAAGCCACTACTAGAAAAGATGAAATATCATTGGTGCATTGTAGATCCTTATTATCTTGGACAGTGTCTTCAAAATTTATAAATTGTTTTATAGTATTTAGAAGAAAAAAAAGGGGGGGCTCAGTAGAATCAAATTTGTCAGTTTAGAATGAGAAAGCTGTCCTAATCATGCCACAGAAGCATCTCTTACAGCGATTCTATGTTCTACATATACACAGAGTGTATAAGTGTTGCAATGTAGTACCTCTGTTTGGAACTCTTTCTCCCCCTGCTTTGAGTTAGATGCAAGCACCTTTACAGCTAATATTTCTCCAGTAGACATAACTGCTTTGTATACAGGACCAAATGAACCTTGTCCCAAAACTGTTGTGAAATTTTGAGTAGCTTTCTGAATATCCCTGGAAAAATAAGACCAATAAATTAAGACATCGACTTAAGCCTTACAAATTGGATGATGGATTTCTGAAGCCTACATGTAATGTCTATTTAGGTTTACTATAAGAAAGTTGAATGGGGTACTATACCCTAGACCCAAAATCAAATCTGCTAAAAACCAGAGGTTGGTTACCCTCATCATAGCACCACCTTCTTGATTAAGGAAATTTGAATAGAAAAGAAACGAATTGGAGAGAATCTACCAAGAAAAGACTATTGTGTAGGATCAATATCTTCTCAATAGGTGTATCTTTCAATAGAGTAAGAGGGTGGATTCTTTTTCTTTATCAAGAAATATGTTTAGAAATAAACTGTTATATGGTCAATGAAGTATTCAGAAAAAAAAAGAAAAAGTGTTGGTACACATATCATAAGTTGATTTGTAATTCAGCGCAATAACAAAACTTTGCTTCCCTTTTAGAGATTTACGTACTTGTAAGAATATCTAAGTATGCCTGATGCAGAAGCAAACCGATCTTTACTGTGATGATTCCACCATGAAGAAACCTGAGAGCTCTTCTGAGGGTGTTCTGTTCCCTGGATGGTGATGGAATTTGCAAGAGAGGCACTAAAGTCATTGCTTGTACCCAAGCCATTCATGCGTATTGGAAGAGTTGGAAGGCTACGATCATTTGAACACCGTCGGAGATAAGCACGCCTCTTGTACCACCTTATGCCGAAAAATACAAGTGAAGCTATCAAGATACTAAGGGCCAAACCAACAGAGATTCCAATAACCAAATCACCTTCAGGAATCATTCTCTGGTCTCTTTTGAAATTCAGACAATGAATACATCTTGAGTTGAGAGTCCAGCAGGCTCACTGCCATAAACAAACAAAAATATCAGGTAAAATGAGAGAATTTTCCCCAGGAAAGTAGTAGTCATGCCAGAAAGCACATAGTTCACCAACAAAATCAAAAATACTAATTATGATTTCGCTCTATGCCTTTCTCATGCTTGCTAGTATTACGGTTGGAAATGCATGATTTTAGGCACTGAATTTAAGGAGCTGAAAAGCAGCCTTAAACAGAACATTTTAACGTATAAAAGCATTTGTTTTCCAAGTATGAAAAGGTAACGATGCCTAAGCAAGATAAACCTAAGAATACGCATGCTTATACAATGAACCAGAGGCAAAAACAAAGTCCAAAAGGAAAATATACAGTTTGACATTTGAAACAAAAATTTCAGAAGTTATCAATTAACAGAAGGGGCATGAAAGAGAGAATTGAAAAGGTTGGAAAAACAAGGAAGATGACCAGACAAAACTCTGCTGCTTAACAGCTGCTTTTCAAAAAAGAAGTTTTCAACTAGGTTCAAGGATGTGTACATCTAGCTTTTCCTATTCATCTGGTTAGTGTGTGATTTAGCAAAAACTCAACAATACGAATCAGTTGCCTTCATCATTCAAATGCATTAAATAATGAGCAACAACACATTTGATAATTACAACTTATAACAAAATAGAAGGCATCCATTACTTCCAAATTTCAGTAAACTGTGTTCCCTTGCATCAGTCAAGATAAAGCCACAAAATATGCACAAGAACCAATTTAGGAAATAAATGCAATCAAGAAACCTCACCAATACACTGCCTATCTTTACTTAATATACTCAGTGTCTGCTCATATAATAACTACAATTCCATGTATCTCATAGAACATTATATTAAGTTCAGACTCAAAGCTAGCAAATCCCAACATGGATCACTCGTATTTACTGATGAAACAAGTCATGAAAATATCTAATACCCACAAAACCTCATGTTTTTCTACCGCTAAAACTTCTTCATCAAAACTATAAAATGGGTTCTCTCTAAAGCTTCACCCCAGGAGTCAAAATCCATCAAAAACACTAAAAAAGCAGCAAGAAGTCGATGATCGAAACCAACCCAAGAAAACAAAATCAAGAACCTTAATAAAATGAAAGTACCTCAACATACCTTACAAAACAGCTGATCACTGTCTGTGCAAAACAACACACATGTTTGATAAATTTGTTCTCTGTTTTTCAATGAAATGTCAAGAGCAAAGGCCATAAAACTATGACCTGGTTAAAGATAGAAAATGTAAAGACTGAAGACCAAGAACAGCTGAAAATGAAGTGTCCTAAAAGGTGGCTTGAATTGGAAATTAAAATAAAAAGGAGGCCAGTGAAAATTTGGTTAGTGAATAAGTGTTGGGCTGCTGGTTTAGGTCCAAAAGGCAAAAGAAATAAAGAGAGGTGTAAATCATTATGTAGTTCTTAGTTTTGAACAGTATTATAATATAGTCCTTTATGTTAGAAAAATTATAACTCAATCCATTTACTATGACCATTGTTTTATTAAAACATATGCTATATATGTTTCTGACATATGGCGTTGTTTGGAATTACATTTCAAATAGGTTTCGTGAAAATTTAAAATTTTTTTGTTTAAAATTAATTTTTTTATGTTTTTGGATTGTTTTGATGTGCTGATGTCAAAAATATTTTTTTAAAATATTTTTTTGATATATTTTCGAGTAAAAAACAATTATTATCACACTTCCAAACACCTCATATAAATAAAACTAAATGATAAGAAAATTGTTATAAGTTAAAACCTTTAAAGACCAATGACACAAGTTATGGGAGACACCTAAAATATTTATTATTATTTTTTTTTATCTAACTATGTCTTTATTTGTCAAAAAATTATTACAACCTTTTATATAGAAAAAACTAGAAAAATATAATAATACTAAATAGAAAAAATAAACTAGAAAAATATAATAATATAGAATAAGAAAATATTCAATTAACTAAAAAAATATTTATTTTTATAAAAAAGTTATTAAATTAGTTTTTCTATGTTGGAAAGAACTTGTTACAGAATTCAAATCTCAATTAGAAATTATTACCCAACACGAATATTTTTTTGTGTATAGGTCATCTCACCATGAGGTGGATGACTTTTTCCTTTTATTTTGCGATTTTTTTTAATTATAATTATTCAACAACATATAACAATTAACCACAAGAAATCATAGAGCTCTTATCCTTTAGACCTCTAAACAAACCATCTAAAATCATTGGATTCTTATATCAACCGACATAAATAGAAGTGAAGAATAAGAGTGTTTGTTACAATTCAAGAACACTAAAAGACCAAGAACACCATAACTATAACTATAAAGAGACACCCAAAATATTTTATTTTTATACATTCATATTTTATCTTATTAAAAAGCTATCACAACCATTTATATAAAAAGAACAAGAAAATCCTAGTAATAATGAATATGAAAAATAAACTAGAAAAACATAACTATACAGAATAGAAAAACATAAAATTAACCATGTTTTAATTTTAATAAGGCAGTGTTCAAAGAGGGTGAAGGGATTAAGTTATAGGTTATAGCAAATATAAAGGACCATGTTGTAACTTAATAAAAATATAGGTACTAAACAATAACTTACTCGAAAAAGGAAACCGTGTAGGCCTTAGCCAGCCGATGGCGGGTCTTATTGGTTGTGGCTTCATAGTGCATAGGCCAATCCGTCACTTTCCCAGCTTTTTGTGCTGTTTCATTCTTGTCTTTTGGTGCTACTTTTATTCATCCTTATTCATAAATATTTATGGCTTAGTTTAACAAATCCACGACTATATAATATATATATATATATATATACACACACACACACACACAATGTTATACTTTTCTTCGAATCATGCTCCAAGTTGTTTAAATATATTTTATTTATTTAGATTATTGAGAGTTGGTATCTCCTCTAGTTTTGACTTTTGAGCCAATTAATTAAGAAAAATATTTTGTTCTATGATTATCCTTTATATTGAGTTTTTTTTTTTTTGAAGATCTCATCATTTGTAATGAATGGATTTAATACTATGGATCCGTCAATTCCAATAGATCAATGGACTCGGTCATTGGTAAGAGAAAACATTTAGGAAATAGTAATTAAAATCTTCATTGTTATCTATGAATTTTTTTTTTCAATTGTTTTTTTTTAATTTAAAGAATGGGTTAATTTGATTATAGCAATGTTTTATTTTATTGTATTTCTTTCGCGCGTGTGTGTTGTAAGGGTAATTATTTTTTGTTCAATTCGGTTTTTATATAAAAAAAGTAACCAAACCGATTTTTTTAAAAAAACCGAAACTGATTCAAACCGACCAGTTTCGGTTCGGTTTTTTAGAACAAAAACCAGTTCAAACTGGTTTGGCTCGATTTTTTTGGTTTGGCTAGGTTTTTTTTGTTTGGGTTCAGTTCAGTTCTGTTTTTCAATTTCAAACTTATAAAATAAAAATCAAACAGAACCAATCAATTTTTTTAAAATTTTAATCGGTTTAATTAGTTTTTTTTCATGATTTGATTTTTTCAGTTATTTTTTTATTTTTTTTAATTTAATTAGTTTTTTAATATTTTTACTCACTCCTTATATACTGCGTTTGGATTAGAACTCGATACAAAGTTGAGGAATATTTTCAACTAAATTAATCAAATCCTAATATCCCTCCGGCTAATTGAGTTCAGGCAAGGAAAACTTGGGTCACGTAAGAGTATGATAAAGCCAAAAAAAGTTACATGCATTGTTAACATTGTTTTCACCGTAGAAAAATTAAATTGCAAAGTAAAAAGTTAATACATGTATTTAATAAAATAAATTAAAAATTATATATATTAATAAAAATAACTTGGAAGGATTCAATAGGAAAAATTAATATAATTAACTTTAATATTGCCAAAATGATTATAATTCAAGCATCATATTTGTTTCTAGACATTGCAAGAACCCATATTAAGCCAACATAAACAAATCACCAAACCCAACCCTAAATTAACTTATATTAGGATTGAATTGAAAAAAAAAATACAAATAACAAAAAAAAAACCCAAAGTGAGTCACTGTTTATATGAGCAATATTTTCACTTGAAGTTTTTTAATTGTATTGATAATTAATTTTTTGTTTAAAAACATAAAGAGGTAAAAAGATACAGTATGAGAATTTTATTTATATATCTAGTAATTTTTCAAGTTTTATAAGTAAAGGTTTGGTAGTTTGCAAAATACTTCAATAAATATTCTAATTTTGACAATCAATTTTAACCTAATCAATCCAAAATAATAAAATAATAGAAATTCTCTCACATAGATAACTTGTATCTTTATCTGTATCTACATTATGATAATGATGGGATAAAAAAACAATTTATATTATAGGAGTGTTTGATAGTATTATAATAATTATTTTTTAAAGTGTATTTTTACTTGAAAATAAATTAAATTTATTTATTTTTATATTTTTTAAAAAATATTTTTGATATAAACAATTTAAAACAATCCAAAAATATAAAAAAAATAAAAAAATAAAATTTAAATTTTTCATGAAACGCTGGAACACAGTTCCAAATTTCTCCTTTGATTAGTTTGTGCTGAAACCGAAGGCACGTTTTGGACTCTTTCTAATCTTATGTTTTCAATCACTATAGTATTAGGGGTCCAAGCCGGCGAAGCATCGACGAAAACCACCAATTACTTTATCATGGCCCATTTGTGAAGCTTACAATTCGATGATCTTTGCCCATTTCTTGTTCCAGAAAACAACTTGTGATAAACAAGGCATTTGTCTTATTCATGTCGAGTGACTTTTAAACCTTCTTGGCAAATCAAGTGGGCTATTTTATTATTACTTCTCAGGAGACCGAGCACGAAGAAGATCAATAAAAACAGAAAATGGCATCTTTGGTAGGTGTGAGATATAAATAAATGCTTTTATATCTTATTTTTGTACGCAAGTTCTGTGGAAATCGGCTGCCAGACCGATTCCTGCTCGCCGCCCGGCAACATCATGATGTTCCTAATGCTTAAGCGAGGAATCTTATCACAGGCAGGTGTATAGGTATTTGAGAATTCTGGACCTGCAATTTGCTTCCTTGTTCCTCACAGACAATGGTTCAGTGGAAAACACTGGCTCTGAGTAAAACGCCTTGCATGGTGCCAGCTTGAAGTTTGGCGTGTTCTATGATGAGATAGCAGCTAGCCTGGTGGACTTGTGGAGATTCACTAGAGACTGCATTTCCCTCGCATCTCACCACAAGCATAGTAAACATCGAATTTGAACACCATTGTTGAAAAGGGATATGTTGTTTCAAGGTTTCGAACAACAGACTTGAAAGTCTGTTTCAAATGTTAATATCTTAAAGCTTCTACCAGCTTATTAGGTGAAGGAACATGAACTGAATTAATATGTCTAGACTGCTATGGTGTCAGTAAGTTTATCTTTCTGAGCTACTTGACTGAATGAATAGAACACACAGATTAATGCTTTAAAATATGGAAAGAACACATACATAAAGCATTTGGAAGCATCTTAATTGTCTGTAGATCTGTATGCAAATCTGGGGACCATGAAGGCTTATTCACTATTTAGAGATTTGGTTACATTTTCTCTTGAAGCAGATGGTATTTTCACGAATGTTTCATAAATTTGTTCCAAATTGACTTCTGATGTGCCTGCAAAAACAAAAGAAGAAGCTAAAAGGCTTCATCCAGCTCGCTTGGACTCAGCCTAGGCATGCACAAATCACTATTAAGTCTCCATGAACATTATCTTGAGATACTGTAACTAATTATTTCTAAGGATCAAGGATTTTTCTTAAAAATATTGATAAATTTACATGAATAAATTCCAAAAAAGGAAAAATTTGTAAGGTTTGTCTTTAATCTTTTGTCAGTCGTTAAGCCTTTCAAACATCTTGTCTGAAAGGTTTGGGAGCAAATGATGTGCCAAACAAATAAAAAAAATAGAAGCCAAAAGACTTGATGCAATTTTCCTGGGTCAACCTTGGTGAGCTGGGCTATCTCAAGGTAGCAACCTACCTACGGAAAAACCCAAACTTTTTTTGTGCTTTTTTTATGTATATTTTTATACATATTTTCTCTTACTACTTTTTTTTATTGTGCAAATATTTTTTTTATTTTTCTACACACAATTCCATAAATTCTTTTCCTTTCTTTTGCACACAATTTCATAAATTCTACTTATTTTCATGCCAAAACTTTTATCGAGAAAGAAGTATGATAAATCAGGCTCCATTCTCCAAATCAATTAAAGCTCGCCATGATATATGTTTTACTGCCTCTAGTTTTATTTTTGGAAAAACACAACCACTTGCCTTGCTTGCTAGAACTATCATCTTGAAAAATGTGAGCTATTGAAATTTTTTATAAATATCAATCTTTTTAGGGAAGTGCGAAATGGTTATGAATCTTAAAAACTACTTGAAAGCAAGGTTATCAATTTCATTTTGTTTCACTTAGAATGATTGAAACATTACATATAAATTCAAAAAATGAAACAAAACGGAACAATTTTTATCTCATTTTAATTCTCGGTCTGTTCTAGATTTTTTAGCTAAATTTCGGCCGGAATGTTATTGTTTCATTCCACATGTTCCGTTCCGCTCTTGAAAAGCCATTGAATCAAATTGAACCTAATTCAATTTAATTAATTAAACCACCCAAGTATAAAAAGCTATTTTTCATTACTATTTTCAATAACAATGATAATAATAATAATATTAAAAATTATTATTATTATTTTCATTAACAATGATATTAATTTTTTAAAATTAGATTTATCACTAATATATATGGTTTATGAATTGTTTTTTTTTTCATATTTATACTTTGTAGGAATTTGAGCAAAATAAGGGAAGTTTTAGATTCCATTAGCCTTGATAACATTGACCTAACTTTATATTTAAAATATTTTACTTTCATAATATTTTAATATTTTATTTAAGTTGAATTACTTTAAGTTAAAGATCTATTTAATCTTGACTATTTAGAAATATTTTAAATTTTAAAATTATATTTGTTTGGCATTGTGTCTGTATTGCATAATTTATAATTAATTTCTCTTGAATTTGAATTATATTTGTTGAATATATATATATATATATATATATATATATATATATATATATATATATATATATATATGAACAGTACAACTCTGAAACAGTACGCCGAAACACTTCAAAACTGAAACATTCCATTTCAAGTAAGAAAATGATACACCTACCAAAACAGAATTGACAACCTTCCTTGAAAGAGAAAGAAAACATTTTTTCATAATTATTATTTATTTATCTTTAAATCAACCTAACATTTAAAATTAATTTAAGTATTAGGAAATTCTCATTAAAAAAAAAACAATTTATAAGCTCAATCATCTAGAAAAACTCAGTTGGATTTCCGCCGTCCATGAGCCAATAGAGATTTGATAGAGATTAAAGGAAGTTGATCGTTTCAACTTTTTTTTTTTTTTTCAACGGGAGAGCAATTTTGGGAATTAGAATTACAAGTAGGGTGTAATTTTTTTAAAATAAACGGGCAAGGCTAGCCCACCATGAGCAGCCCAATTCGAAGCCCAAATCCAACATTCCGTCGAGCTAAGGGAAGCTGTTCGGCATAGGAATTGATTTTGTAGAGTAAAAGGTTAAAATCTTTCAACCCTAGAAAACAATTTTTTTAAAAAAATTGATTGTTGATCACTATTTCTTTTTATAAGGATGACCCATTTCCATGGATTTCCATACGGTTTGGCATGAAAGTTTCTTATTCAGGGTTTTTTCTTTTCAAGGAAAGGATTAAATGATCACGTTGTACCTTTTTTTAATTTAGATAGGAAAACCTTCACCATGTTCATGATTTTAAGCTTGAAAGGAATCATTGTACCTTTTTTTTTACTTATTCAACAAATGCAATTTTTAAGCACTTTTAACAATTTGTTTTCTCTGATAAACTTCAATGAGGCCCTTGAAATAATGAATCATTGCCCACTTTCGGCACTGGCTGGTGTGGTTCGAAAGCTATGTCTGAAGTGCCTGAATACTCATTCAGGCACTGTTATTAGTGGAACTTGAGGGCTCTTAAGTACCCGTCCAAGTATGACCAAGACAGATTCATTGTGAATGGTGATTTCTTGGATCATCCACAAAGATTAAGAAATTCCTGGGATCGGTAAATAGTTACTCTCTTGGATCATCCACCACCTCTATTGCCTCTCCAAATAAGATATTTTTCTGTTTTCTTGTCACCTCTCTCTGTCTCTCAGCCCTATTATGTGCTTTAAAGAGCCTTCTTGGGATCTCGAATCATGACTTGAATACACAATGAAAAGTCTTCTGATCTTTTGAGTACATATGTGGTAATCATTTTACAATCATATATCATGATGTCTAATCCCTTCGAGTATAATCCTTTTAACAAGTTGAACATGGCAGATGAAGGAAGCATGCTCTACTTATACTTTATATATTTCATATAAGTTCTCTTGCAAAATCTCTAGCTGGATGAAGATATTGGAAACAATGTCCAAGGAATATCAATTATTTGTTCAGTTTCTTTAAGATACGGCAATCAAGGCACCAAAATGATTATTATAGATGCCACCGAAATGTGTTAACAATATAATTAATCGTCATAAATGCTGTTCATATCTGCAGGCACATGACTAGTTTTATTACAAGTGTCTCTCGGACTCTCCAAAAAAAAAGAGAGAGCAACCTAAAATCTTTTTCAGGCATGTAAGAATCCCACAAGGAAATCTGGTAGCATGAAGGGATTCATTTTCAGTTACCTAATTTTGAATGGTTTAGCAAGAGATGCACTTTTTTCATGTGGCTAGCACCATGCAAGAGACATGATTAAGTAGTTGGCATGCATCCCATGTTCAACATATGGAACTATGCATGTAGGCAGAGAGAGAGAGGTGAAGTGTCATTATGCACCAAACTAGATGATCAAAGTTTTATGAGAAGGGAAAAGAAGAATGTGACTTTATTGCATATTTGATGCTGAAAAAATTATGACAGGGGATATGAGGGAACTGAGGATGGACTATACATCCCAGAAACTCGCCCACAGGAAATTTTGTACTAACCCCTCTATTATCCAGCTACTTGGACATTATCCCTCCAATGGCACAATTTTCCCCTCTATATACAATCTGGCCATTCAAAAATGAACCATTATAAATATTTTAGTGAGACTGCTGAAGAAACTCATGGATGAAGTCCCTGGTTCTCCTTGAATCCAACTCGACGCAAGCCTCTGCATATAAGTCTGCAATCTCCATGGAATATAAATTAGGGCATCTCCTTTGATGGATATGCACTAGCACCAGGTATTATTAAGGATGACCATCTCATTGGCATGACTAGGTTCATGAACTTCTCAATGGTTCATCTAACAGTTGCAAACACTCTAGTGGATTGGCATAGAAATAATCTTCTTCCTTTGGTTTATCTGGTATAACAACCCGTGCCTTTGGACTACCCATCCGATCAGCATGAGCTTCCTTCACAGTAGAAGAGAATTCATCCCAGCTCAATGAGCCTTTGTTGTATTGATCAATTAAACCAACCAGAAGCTTTCTGTCCAATGAAATAGTCTTCTTGAATCCTAAGAATCTGAAAGTCGTCAAAAGACAACGGAAATTAACCATCTTCAATTGATGTTTTCTTTCTTTCATTCATTTTTCTTTTGGAACTCTAGACACTACAAAGTAAATTAAATCTATCAACTACAAACTCCAGATTATTTAACACCAATAAGTCCTTCTTTAGTTACTTCTTTAGTTACAGCTAGCAGTCCTCTATTTTTCAGATTATACCTGAATTAGTGGCAAGGACTTTTATGCTGTACGTGGTATAATGGTTACAACAGATGTTCATTTAGGACATTTTTAGTTCATTCTTTATAGCTAAGCTCTCAGTTCAGTTGAGAATGTGTATTAGACATAGCAGCAATGAATTACCTGCGATGACCTTCAACAACTTTAGCCATATTGCCATTATATGTAGGAACAAATATGTCACTCTCCAAGGACACCAGATAATCTAGTGCTGCCATTTGAGATGAATGATTCTGGAAAAACTTCAAATCTGATGGTCCCAACAGAGTTTCTTTCCTGACCTGTTTCAGGTTAAAAAGGTGGATTAAGGCATTCATTCATACAGATGTTAGAAGAATTTGTTGCTTCCTTCTACTAACCAAATTAGGAAAAGCGGATGCCAAAGCCTTCATCCTTCTTTTTCCACCATATATTTCTCCAGCAGCAACATAAATTTGAACATTACGGTCAATTCCAAGTGCACTTAACACAAGGGCAGTTTCCTCAGGTGTCAAAGGACACAAACCTTCTTTCCTTTTCATTTCAGAACTAATATCTTTTTCCTTCCACCAGGGATAAGCATATCTGACCAAGTGACGTTTGCGAAAGTTAGTTGTGTTTGAAATTAACAACATATTAAGAAAATAATAAAGAGAAAATTACCTCATTCTTGTCAGTTGTTCTGTTTCCTCATCATTGCAACCGTGAGTGCAGCCAGAGAAAGCCAACATGTCCATTTCATATCTGAGATGAAGCACCAGGAAAGGGCCTCTCTCCCTCAATATCCTAACAACCCTTCTACCCAGTTCTTCTATCTGTGATGTAAACTTCAAAGCATTAAAATTTACACGGCAGCGCAACTTTTGAATCTCAATAGGAAGTCCATTATTTGCAAGACGAGCATCTGTCTTGTTCAAATGTACAACTTTGTACTTTTGCAGCAGAGGAAGAATCTGTTGGCAACAACATTCTAAAATTAGTCGCACTAGTCCAAATACATAGCAAAATGAAAAGGAAAATGAAAAGGCTAATGCTCGCTTTAGAATTCTAGTGAACTAACCTGATGGGTGTAGTAAGAAATGTTTGACCAGCTAACAGGAGGTAATGAGTAGAACAATCCCAATTTTACTCGTGTTTTAAGCCTAGGCGGTAGCTCTTTCAATATTCGAACTTCATCCCTCAAGGAAGTGATGAAATGATCAACATCAAATATGTCTTGAAACTCACTGCCCCACAGTGAAATCAATGGATTGATCAGATAGATTACAAACATTTCTGAATTGAATTTGGCAGATATTTCAAAGAAAGAAAAAATCAAGTGTTTTTCAAGACTTTATACTAGTAAACATTACCTTGGGTCATTCCAAAATGAGGATTTATCCAACTCTGGGACAACAAGAGTAACATTTAGATATCTTGCAATAGCGACCATGTCACATATCTGCATAGCATGTTCAGAAGTGTCAACAACGCAAATGGTTATAGCAGCAAATTATAGAGACCATTCAGAATCAAAGGCGATTTCAATATAGATAATTTATGATAAGTAGCAGTCAACTCACTGCTGCTCGCATTTGGTTGAGTCCTCCATTGCAGGAAACCATGAGATATCCATTATTCTTGTAGATTCCTGCAAAGCAACAATTACCAAATTTAGAAACTAGAGAAGAAATTTCAGAAATTTAAAGGGAAACTAAAACAACAAAGTTAGAAATGATCTATAAGATGAACAAATTAAAAATCTTGATTTTAGTTACAGGCAAATCAACAATGGTGCAGAAACATTAATTATAGTCATGATCAGGAAATCAATCCATGTCAGAAGAAAAAATGTATAAGCAGAATGAAAGGCAATAACTCAATAAAGCAATTTTATCCAAAGAATATTTAGTACAAACGATGAAAATAAGGGAATATATAAAGCAAAGCACCTTACACCTCTACTTTAGTGAATATCAGCAACTTTTTAAAACTGTGTCATTTCTCAACAATAATTAAGCTGAGAATGATGAAATTATGAACTTACTCTTCGGAGGCAGAACAAGTTTGGCAGGAACAGAAGTTAGCTCAGCATCTTGATTACTAAAACAAGAAGGCCAACTCTTTAACAATCTCGGCCCCCAAATCTCTCCCAAGGCCAGTAAATGGACCACGCAAGTCCATAACAAGACAGTTGTGATTGCCCTTATCATCCACAGCTTCATTGAAGACCTTGAAACCACAGAAGTTTTCAACTTATCAACCTTTCCACCACCGAATAACTTCACTTTCATCTCCCATTCCTCAACAGAGTCCTCTGTCTTCCACATTTTTAACATTTCTTTCCCTCCAATATCACCAAACCCACTTTAACAACTCCCTCAATACGAGTCAAATTAAAGATTTAACAAAATAGATGCTCTCTCTTTCCCTCTCTCTCTCTCTCTCTCCTTACTTGATCTTTTGTATTTAAATGTATTGTCGGATATTGCTCACTCTAAAGGAAACGGAGGGATTCTTTGAACTTGATTAAGATGATGAAAACAAAAAAAACCTTGAAGGTCTAAAACCTTTCCTTGTTTCTATAAAAAAAATTCAATCAAAATAACCAAAGACACCAGCTTCATGTTCTTTCATTACTTTAATCTCCAGAAACACCGAACTCCGTCAGCTTACAGAACTCCTAAGCAAAGAACTACACTATCCAAAGAAATCCCACAAATGATATGCAAGGATTTGAACAAAAACTTGACAAATAAAAATCCCAGTTTGAGCTCTATATTGACAATCTCTCATAAAAAGCTCGCTGATCCGGCAATGAAATGTGGTTCGACTTGAAAAAGAAAATGTGGGTTTTGAAGAGTGAATGATTTGGAGAGAGAGAGAGAGAGATTTGTTGTTATTATTTCCCGACGAGATTCCCGGCGATTTGCCAGAGAAACTTGTCGGAGAATATGTGTGTGTGTGAGAGAGAGAGAGAGGCAATGCTGTAATGGGAGATGGAAAGAGAGGAGAGAGCCGGTAATTAAGGAGGAGAGGTGAGTGTTGAGGTTTTTAACTGCTCTGATCTACTGTTACGTTAATGTTGAAACCGTATCCATTAGGATTTTCTTTTACTTCATCATTCATTTTGTCTTTGTCTGTCAGAATAAGTTATGACTCTCTTTTCTTAAAAAAACAGAACAAAACATTTCGCAAGGATTACCAATTATATATCTCCTAAAAAAACAAAACAAAACAAGTTATAAATCATAATTTTTTTATTTTAAATTAATCTTTTTAGTATTTTTAGATAGTTTTCATTTATTAATATCAAAAATAAATTTTAAAAAATAAAAAAATATATTATTTTAATATATTTATAACTAAAAAATACTTTAAAAAACAACTACAACTCCAATACCAAATAAGTTATAAATCATCTCTAAGAAGATATAATAGTTGGCTTCACTCCATCGATAATTAATTAATATTATTTGGAAAACTAATTTAAAATGAATAGCATTTAGACTATGAGTAAATGCAAAGTGTAGGTTAAAAACCTTATGAATTTTTTAAATTATGGATATAATGAATATAAATTCCTCGCTACATTTAGTTTCCGTACGAATGAATAGTCTTTTTTTTTCCCTTTAAGATCAATTGCCATTGATTATGATGAGATGGAACTCAGAATTCCCAACTTTTTTTTTATTTTGCAAGATAAATTTATTAACACGAATAATTTTATTTTTTCTCTCTCTCTTTTTCACAGACCGGGACGATGAATCCACTGTGAATGGTACACGTTACAACCGACCATATATATATATATATATATATATATATATATATATATATATATATATATATCACAGTGCTTTCCATCTATATTTCGAGGGTGTATAAAATTATTTTTTAAAATATTTTTATTTAAAAATATATTAAAATAATATTTTTTATTTTTAAAAATTATTTTTAATATTAACACATCAAAATAATTTAAAAATATTAAAATAATATTAATTTAACTTTTAAAATATAAAAGTATTTCTTACAGAAAGGGGGACAGAATTACAGTACAGTTTTTTTTTTTATTCTTGGTAATTAAACCACTAAAACGGGGGTAGATTAGGAAGGTGAAAGCTGAAGAAAGCAAGTGGCTTGGGGAGGAAGGGCCCACCAAAAGAGAAGTTGATTTTCATTAAGGTTGGAAGCATTGGACAACACGTCAGCAAATTATTGGGTTATGCTGTAGCTTTTGTAATGGCTGACCATGAATGATAGAGGTGCACTACTCTCTTGGGATTGCGTTTGACACTGCATAAAATCAAATTAGATTTAATTTAGGAAAAAATTGAAGTTATCGGAATTATGGTTGTTTTTTAAAATAATTTTTTTTAAAATATATATTTTTTAATTTTTAATAATTATTTTAATATTATCATATGAAAATAATTCAAAATCATATAAAAAATTAATTTTAATTAAAAACATTAAAATTTTATAAAATATAACTTCAAAGAGCGCCTAGAAGAAGTTATTGAGAAAATGATAGTAGTTTTTGACACTGCGGTTGGAAAGTGTTTCTAAAAATTTTAAATTTTTATTATTATTTAAAATTAATATATTTTTGATGTTTTTATATCATTTTGATGTGTTGATGTCAAAAATAATTTTTAAAAAATAAAAAAAATTATTTAAATATATTTTAAAATAAAAAACACTTTAAAAAACAATCGTTACTATATTCTTAAATACCCTTTAAATTTGTCTCTATCTACCGACTAAATCTCCTTTTCTTTTAGATGACTAAATACCCAAGTAGGTCCTTCTCTTCTTAGCTACATGAAGTACAAGAATTTTTATAACACCAGCGGAGTAACTATTTATACATACTTTTGAAAAGAGATAGATAAAATAAAAATGTATATATTTTCGGTTTATATAAAAATATTCTTATCATTTTTAATAAATTTCATATTTAATTTAAATATTTATACTTACTCATTGAGCATTATAAAATATTGTTAACGATGAATGGATGGAAAATACAACTAAGATAATTGATGAATTAATTTTACTAATTGTTGATATGGCAGAACAAATCCAAATCAAATTTAAGAATCCAAGAGTACTCTAGGAAAATATATAGTGATGCATTTGTTTCTCTTAATTTAGTGATTGGTTTGGGTATGAATTAATTATTTTTTTTATTTTTAAAAAATTCAATTCCTAACAAATATTTTTTTTATATATATATATATATATACATGTGTGTGAGCATGCGAGCGCGTGAAGAAACACGGATGCCTCGGTCCTACTGCAATAACAGTGGGTAGTGTCACTCGTACCAAAGAAGAAAACTGTGGTGCAGCATCATTATTATGAAATAAATGGAGATCCTAAAAAGAGAAGAGATGGTCCTAATCCCATGTTAATTGATGTCTGCAGGTGGAATTACAAATTGTGATAGACATTACAAAATGCTATACACTTTACCTTACAATTGCTACAAATGCCTGGCTGGGATTCTCGTGCAGGGTCATCTCCAGCAAACATCTTTCATCAGTAGATTGAAAAGCTGCTTAATTAGCTAACTAGTTTATTCATTAATTGATATATATATATATATATATAGCAATTAATGAACAATATCCAGTTAATTACAAGCAAACAGTACTTAGAGGTTGAAAAATGTGCATTATCCTTCACTCTTGAAATTATAAATGTGTTGAATCGTCTGTGTTTTTATTGTGATTGATGACACTCTATAAGACTTGATAACACAGTGACACAATTTCTAGCAACTGTGATTTTTTTTTGTTTGTCTATATTAAAATTTTTAGATTTATTGATAGAATTTTCTAGTGGTATTTATATTTTTAGTTTATTGGCATGAATTTATGTGGGTAATAATTTTATTGATAGATTTACTAACGCAAAAGCACGTTAAAAAATTTCACTTGTTTTATTTTTTTGGTATTTTTATTAGTATTTTTAAAACCAAGTGTTGAGTGGCCGGATTTATAATGAGATGTTGATTTGTGATAAATTTTGAAAGGTGATGTTTGTTGCATAGAAAAATGATAGAAAAAGAAAAAAAAATGAAAGAGAAAAATAAAAGAATCGGTCGTCAGATTATAAATTAAAAATAACAAGTTATCACGCTTTTTTTTTTCTTTTTTTCTCCTCCTTCTATATATAGTTGACTTGTGATATGAAGGGTAAAGCTTGGGATATTCTAAGTGAACGAGGCTAACTAGATGTAGATAAATCATTTCATTTCACCAAGAAAACCAATAATCTAACATGTACTTAAAAGGGGAGTGACTATAGAATTCTACAATGCTCTGCCATGTCTTGCAAAACGATGTTATTCTCTGAAAAATAAATGAGTTTATGTTGAATGAGCAGTTATAAGTGAAACAACGTCCTTTGGCTGTGATTTTTTTTCTTTTGTTGTGATTTTTGTTTCAATATCTATACATAAAAGGGCCAGTTAAGAGTTTATATAGAATAGTCCCTTTCATGGCTGCATATAAAGAGAAAGGAAGGTGGTAGGAGAAATAGAGAGCAACCGGGTCTATGTTTTCCGGCCAACTGGGAAGCAATTTCAACCACCATCTGAAAAAACTAAGCCTTCGGAATTCAGCGGAGATGTTTAGGGTCGCGAAGAGGGCAGGAAAGGGGGCTTCGAATTGGAAATGAGAGTTGAAAAGTGATTTGAACATTTGTTCTTTAAAATTGAATAAAAATGGACTTTTCTGTCTAAGATGGGTTAGTGCAGCTTACCTGGATGAATGGGAATGATCAAAAAGCCAGTTTTGGGGTAAAAATCTACTGAATTCTGACTATGATTGTCGAACTCCAACCAGAGAAAAAACATTAGGCAAGACTTCATAGGACATAGCAAACACCACGTTATCTTTCTCTCTTTTTTTTCAAGGCTTTATTCGGCTTTGTGTTCTAAATGGGGATATGATAAAATTGGATTTTTTAAAAAAAGATATTTTTTATATTTTTGGATTGTTTTGATGTGCTGATATCAAAAATAATTTTTTTAAAATAAAAAATATATCATTTTAATATATTTTCAAGTAAAAAACACTTTAAAAAATAGCTACTATCATATTTTCAAATATTTTTTTAATCTACTCGAGGTTGAACCTCAACAACGCATGAGAGACTCAAAATTTATCATATTTAATTCTTTTGTTTTTATCCGTTCTTTAATTTATACTTTCATGTTACATTTCAAGTAAAAATATTATATTATATTATATTTTTGGATTTAAAAAAATCTCACCCCCTGAAAAACATATTTTTATGAGTCCAGGTGAGCGAGTAAAACTCTGCCTATCCCAAACTCTTACAAGAGATGCACGCCCTGACTCGAACTCGAAACCTGCTGTGCAGATTTCAAGCCCTTTGCCATTACACTACGCTCTTTAGGGACTATATTTTATTTTTGTTATTACTAGAAATTTAACAAATACAAATAAATATTACATGGATGAAATTTTTCCATGAATAACACCAAAGTGATGATTTATACTTGGATAATCTATTGGATACTAAATCACTTTGATTCCAAACTCAAATTAAGAAAAATAAAACGCGGAATAAAAAAATTACGCTCGGATAATTTATTGAATCCGAATGTCTTTGGATATCCATGAGGCCATTATTTTGCTTTTTAATAGCTATGAGTATGATGTGTTTCTAGATTGTTTATTCGATATTGAAAAATCAATGTTTTTAAAGAATAACATTTAATTTAATATAAGTTTACCATAATTAATTCATAAAGAATAATCTCGAAGACATTAAACACGTGGGCACACTTGCTATTTCAAAATAAACGAGAGGCCGCCGACCCAAACTAGTAAAGTTACGAAAATCAGCAGTCGCCGTAAAGAGAAGAGGCAAAGGATAGTGCAAAGCGAGGGAGTCGTTACTTAAATCAAGAGGGGCACTTATAGCTTCTGTATGCAATCATGGAAGTGCGAGTTTACCTCATCTACAAGGAAGTGAAGGTGACATTCCTTTGTAATTGGTTCGTATGTATCTCTGTGGGATCCCTTCATATGCGTGTAAGATTTGATTGATGGTGAAGGAAGAACTGGAATAAGTAGTGAGACTTCAATGGCTTTCTTGAGTGCTCTCACATGGCCTTTAATTTGTTCCTTGCAGAGATCTACGAGAGGTACAGCTCCTGTGTTGGCAAGGAGCCTCCATGTTAAGCACAGGCTGTCACACTCTTTATTATTATTGAATTGAATTGAATGCGGGTGTTGTAATTCACACCTACCAAGGTTATTTATTCCGTGGTGATGGCATTCTTCACTCCCTTTTTTCAAAGAAGGTTAAAAAGAGTATAGATCCTGGTAATTTTGCTCAGTGGAGAATGATGTAGGCAGCCATTAGTTATGGCCTGGAGATGTTTTGGAGCTGCTTGGAGTCCGACCCTGAATTGGGATTTTGGAAGAGAAAGTACTAAACAATCTGAAGTCCAATCTCCATCAGGAAAATGAAAAATATTCCTGCTAGCTTTTTCAAAGTAGGTTAAAAAGAGATAAATCCCGGTAATTTTGCTCAGTGGAGAATGATGTATGCGGCCATTAGTTATGGCCTGGAGATGTTTTGGAGCTGCTTGGAGTCCGACCCTGAATTGGGATTTTGGAAGAGAAAGTACTAAACAATCTGAAGTCCAATCTCCCTCAGGAAAATGAAAAATGTTACTGCTAGCTGCTGCTGCTGCTCTATGAGCTACCATGTGGAAGTTTGTTAAAAAGAGAAAGAAAGCCGGCCAAGCAAATATGCAAGAACACCACCCTAATGGTCTTAATTATCCATATTTGGACCTTTTCTCTTGGGATCTTCAGTAAATTATAATGGAGAAAAAGGATAAAATATAAAACCGGCCGTTTCTTCATCTAGGTTTTTTTTAATAGCAGGGCTGGGAACATGATCCCAACTAAAAACATTTCTTGCAGAATTGTTAAGGAGTTTTTTTCTTCTTCTTGAAAGTGAACCCAGTCCAACACTTTTCAACAATTCTTATATTTAGAGTAAAATAGTGCAGGTGGAGCATAGGTTATAAGAAATTATTGAACTTTTGTATTTCTATCTATCTGTCTATACACACATATATGTTAAATTGCATGCTTTTAGATATAATTTAGGTTCTGTTTTCTAGAATGTTGTGATTTTTTCTTAATTCTATTGTCACTTAGTCTAGAATAACATGTTTTTTTATTGATAATATCATAATCCAATTTTACATTCCTCAAAATTATCTAAAAAAAATAAAAAATGGACAAAGAAACTTAATCAAAGGTTGAAGAATCAAATTGAACTGAATGGCCGAGATTGGGAGCTCGATTGCAATAATGGAGAGTCTAATTGAAGAAAACAATGAGAATTTAGGATTAAATTAAAAAAATATTGAAGATTGGAAGAGAGTTGCGAAGTAATTATATTCAGAGACTTAATCAAATTGTTGATGAATCTAATTGATTTAATCAAGGGCTTGATCAAAAGTGAAGTTAAGTTATAAAGTTCATTTGGATAAAATTAAAAGAATTAATTAAGTGTAAGGAAATAATTAAATTTTTGATGGGTCAAATTAATTTTATTAAGAATTTAATTGTGAAAAATTAAATTTAAAAACTTAATTTAGACTTAATTAAGAAAATTAAAATTTTAAAGAACTAAATTTAACCTCTACAAGTTTAATCAGATGAAATCAAGGATGAAAGTGTAAAAACCACAAATTGTGAGGACTAGATTTGAGGTTTTATAAATTAATTGACTCAATTAATAGTGAAATTGATTGGATTCCCAAAGGTTAGGTTGAATTGAGAACTTAATCGTAAATTTTTAATAGTTTAAAAATTAAATTTTAATTTTTTTTGTTTTTAATCTTCAAGTTCTTTTGGTTTTTTTTAATTTTTTTAGTTTATTATAAGCCCACCCTGTTTTCTTGACAATAAAATAAGAAGTCAAATGATTATATAATTGATTATATGTCGGTCTAAATTGTTAAATAATCAATCTCAACTTCAAATCTAAATAAATTTAAATTATTATGCTACCAATCTTAATATAAAATTTAATTGAATTAAAATTATAAAATTACCACCTTCAAAAGTTAAATCTAAATGGAATTTTAAAAAATCTAAACAATTAGAAATCTTTCAAGCAAAGTTGCTCTAATTGTTTTAGCTGTGCTTATCTTTTCCATTAATCATCAAAAAATATATATGCTTCATTATCATTATTTTTATCAAGAGCTTTACAAATTCAATTAATAAAAAAATTTATTATTAAATAATTTTCCTTCTTGTTTTTTAATAAACCACCTTTCTTGTTTTATAATCATTACTATTATAATTACCATTATCATAACGATTATCATTCAACCATAAAAAAAAATTTATTGTATGTTATTATTATTATTATTATGAGTATCACAAGGAACTATCATTTTTTTTATAACCGTCACTATTATAATTACCATTTGTATCACAAACATTATTTTTTTTTATTATCACTCAAAAATCATAAAAATTAATTTATTTTATAGAGAAATATTTGTTTTAACACGTCTAAACAATATAAAAAACTCATTTTTTTATAAAAATATTTTTCATAAATTTTTTTTTTGTAAAACTAATGGATCTAAGTTTTTACCATGACAAAAAGACTTCATAGTTTTCAAGCAAATCATCATTTAATAAATTTATATCCTTATTTGTTTTTTTCTCTGAATGAATTAGCATATATGTTTGACCCTAATGTGCTTATAACTAGAACACCTTGTTTACAAGAGAAGTAGGAGAAGATATGTTTCTCCGGTAATCATTTTTTTTTTACCTAAGTATATTTCATGGATAATAGTTTCAAAACAATTTATATTTTATTACACCAAAACTATATTAAATAAAAATATGTTGGAGCTCCTAAAAAAAGCCCAAGCCCTTGATTAAAGCTTAACTCCTATTTGCCCTCCTACTCCTAAGCCGAGAAGGCAGTGAGCAAGGGGCCTAGCCATAAAGCCGTCGGTTGGAGATAGCGTGATGCGCCCAGTACTTGTTATTTTAGGGTTTAACGCATACATCCAGAAATACCCTTCTTGGAAATCAAGATTTTAAGAGGTCACCAAGACAGCTTCCCCTCTGCTCCCCTCCGAAAAAGCAAAAGCAAACAGTTTCTTTAGGGTTTACAACCGGTCTCTCTTTGCAGATCCGTTCTGTATTGTTACAGCAACAGATTCATAAAAAATGAGGAAGCTTAAGTTTCACGAGAAAAAGCTGCTCAAGAAAGTAAATTTCTTGGACTGGAAAAGAGAGAACAACCATAGAGAAGCCCATGTTATGCAACGTTACCACATCGTTGAACGCGACGATTACAAGAAGTATGTTGTGTGCATTGAAAAAGGCCCTTTTGTGTTGTTTCCTGACCCGTGTTCTTTTAGTTCTCTCTAATTTCTTATTAAAAAATGCTCTTTTTTGTGTTTCTTGAACTGTGACTGTTTAAGTTTCCCGTGTTTCTTGAAATGAGCTTATTTAGTTTTTCTCTAATTCTTGGTAAAATTGTGAAAATGCAGGTATTCTAGTGTGTGCCGGATGGTGCAGAAGCTGACAAATATACTGAAGCAGATGGACCCTAGAGACCCTTTTCGTGTTGAAATGACTGACGTGCTTTTGGAGAAGCTGTAAGTTCGTTCGTCTTTTTTTAATCTTGTCATTAGTGGAAAATGTTATGTTTGTTAGTGATAACTTGAGCTAATTGATTGTTGAGACTTTGATATGGTAAAAGTATGAGCTCACGGGGTCAAAATTGTTCGATAAGCATCTTAATCTTGGTGGAAACAAAGTAATTGGGCTGCTCTTGATTAAACTAGTAGCAAATTGATGTCACCCTTTTCGAGTCCTTGATTTTTAAGCTTCGCTCTTCTAACGGCAATATGTATCGTGTTCAAGTTCATGTTTTGCTTCTTGGTTTTAAGGTTTGAACATGAGACAATAAAAAGTCAAAATCTACAAAGATTGTCTTCTTAGGTTGGTCTTGCAAGTGATGTTCGAAGCAGTTCCCTTTTTCTTTCATAGTTATTGCTCTGCTGATATTCTGGTTGTTTCTTTGTGAATGACAGCTACAACATGGGTGTTATACCGAGCAGGAAAAGCCTGGCGTTGTGTGATCGCTTGTCGGTGTCATCCTTTTGCAGGTAGGATAAGGCTTCCTGAAGTGAATTCATTTGCTGTTCAATGAGACCCATTTGTTCACAGCCCTCCCCCCCTTCTTTCCTCATTCAGACGATGTGTACAGAAAATGTACCTGGTAGAAAATGTTTATTTATAGTGTGAAGAGAAATCCCAAACTTCCACTGGAATTTAGCATTCTCCATAACTATCTGATGATACTTTTGCCCTTACTGGTTGCTTGGGATTTTGTTCTTTCAATTCCTTGTGAATGGTGAACTTTTTTGCACGCACCTATTCTGTAATTGTCTTGTTGCTACGCTGAACTACTTGCATAATTGTTTTGTTAATGAGTGTGTCTTGTTGCTCGCAGACGTAGGCTTTCAACTGTTTTGATGAGATTGAAGTTTGCCGAACACTTGAAAGAAGCTGTAACATACATCGAGCAGGGGCATATTCGTGTAGGTCCTGAGACAGTTACCGACCCAGCATTCCTAGTAACGAGGAACACGGAAGACTTTGTTACTTGGGTAGATACATCCAAGATAAAGAGAAAGGTGCTTGAATATAACGAGAAGGTGGATGATTATGATGCAATGAACTGAGAGAGCCATGAAATTGCTGCGCAATTTTTTTTATAATGTCTTGTGTCTCTGGGTTTAAATGCTGGGCATACATGATTACAGCATGGTGCAAGGCTTATATCTCAGAGCTACTTTTACTCTAGTGCTAAGATCAAGAATTTCTGGTGTTACAATTTACACTTATTTTGTGCTTGTGAAATCTTATTAGCGACCTTCTCTCCTTATTCTATACACAGCAGAATTGCTTTTTATACATATGTGTATTAAAATAATATTATTTTTTTTACCGTTTAAATTTAATTTTGATATTAGAATATTAAAACAATTCAAATTCTAAATAGCAATCCCAGTCGGGAGTTAAAAGTTCAAATGCATATAATTTACACCAAGTAGTATTTTATAGATTCCTGATGCCAGCCAGCAGGAGAGGGATTAGCCGATGCTCTATAACGCACAAGAGAATATTAGAGGGAATCAGCCATGAGTGAGTTGAGTTCGACATCGTGGAGAAAGGACAGACTGGTAAGAATCAGTAACGTAAAAATGAGACCACTAGTCTTTGGGGAAAAACAATTTCATTAACAAGAGCAAATTAACAAGAGCAATATGTGTTCACCATATATTCGTTGTCCATTATCTTATGAAGATGCTGGAAACACCCAAGTTCGTAGGATTTGGACAAAAAAAAAGAACAGAAAAAAAGATACAGATACAAGAAGAATATTGGTAAAAGCAGAGAGGACAAAGCTTACAACACAATAGAACACATAGCATGCTCCTGATTATCCCTGCACCTTAGCTTTTCCCCGCGTTAATTGCAGCATGCACAAAGTCCTCACACCGTGCAATCCCGCCAGATAATACATCAGCTAGAACACCGATAATATCAAAGGCTTCCTGCAAATCAGTGGCCGAATTCATCTCATCTAGCCACGACAGCAGCTCCTTGGAGAACCCCACCATTTCTCTCACATTTAACAGCCGCTCCTTCATTATGATCTCCCAACCCTCCAAACTTCCACCCTCATCTTCCCCTTCTGATCCTGTAGAAGTTCCTTCAGCCCCAGCAGGTGGCACATTTGATGACCTTTTGACCTTGAAAAAGTGCTGCAGCTGCTCAATCACGCCTGCGTAGACAAGCATAGGTCGAACGATAGAAAATAACTCATCAGCTCCACCTTTTTCAGCTGCAGGGCTTCCACTGGGACTTCCAGATTCTATTCTGACTGTGCTTGATGAAGTGGGTGATGCACGACTCGATGGACGGCCATGAGTGTGCTGCATGTAAGCATGGTATATTCCACGTTGCAAGAAGGAACGGCGGTGT
This sequence comes from Populus nigra, assembly GCF_951802175.1. NCBI lineage: Eukaryota > Viridiplantae > Streptophyta > Magnoliopsida > Malpighiales > Salicaceae > Populus > Populus nigra. The sequence goes on along the minus strand of NC_084864.1, from coordinate 11,743,955 downwards.
TGCAACCATGATTCATAGGACTCTGAGAGAAGGGAATTCACCATCATAAATTGGACGGTTTCCTCGGTTCCTAGAGCAGGTTGTGCTACAGGAGTAGAAGGTCTGAAATCCAAAGAGGAAGATGCTATATATGATGACACAGCTTTTCCCATGCTACGGCGCTGGGATGGGCTTCCCTGTTCAAGAAGGTGACGAGCCATTTGGATCATGAAAGGCAAAAATCGAGAATTGCTTTCCCTTCCACCACCTCTACATTCTGCACTGAATGATGCTCCTGTGGCAAACCGAGCTAGCATCTACAGAATAATAAGTAAAACTATTAAAAGCATGAGCTCTGATTATGAATTGTTCATGATTTTTTTTTTCAAACTTCAATATACAGGATGAATATAAAACATAATGGAAGGGGAGAAGATAAATGATGGTTCCTTACCAGAACAATGTCATAGGTCAATAGCCGCAGCCGGCTTCCATCAGCACGTCCTAGAGCATTAAGGTTATCCCAATACTGGTCTACATAGCGGATATATTGTGCTAGTGGAACAGATGGCCCATTAACAGGAAATAAAGAATTGCAAAGAGATTCATTATTTCTGAGGGTAGCCCCCTCCCACTCTTTCTTTGGATTCTTCAGAGCTGCATCTGCTCTTTTTGCCTCCTGATGACATTGGAAATGAATAATGTTAAAATAACTGACAGTGGTGTAAACACACTCCCCACGAGCACTTCCTGAACTGCCAACACCCAGGTTCACTCGTTTGCTGAACGAGTAGACACCCAGCAAATCAGTGGGCCTCAAACTGTATCCCTCTCGACACACCATGCATGCCAATCCATCTTCTTCCTCCTCTACATCTTCCAGACCTTCCAGGATTGGTCTAGCAACAACAATTCGCTCACCACCATCCGAAGCCAGTTCTTGTCTCATGCCAAGTCCCTGTTAGAATTAACAAAAGAGAACACAAGAACAATTAAATTGCAAGCAATGTTAGATTCTTTCATGTTATTATGACTAGCAATACAGGGAACACTGGTAATCTGCTGTAGATTTTGAGTCCCATTTTCCTTTTCTTTATAATGAAACACAGCCATCTGAAAAAAAATACAACATAGCATAGCAGTTGGTGGGGCAGGACATTACCTGAAGCAACTCTTCTCTCTTCCTCAAAGCTCGGCGCCTCATTTCATCTCTAGTGGCACGGCGCAACGTACAGACCTTCTCCTCCAAGAATCCATATCCTTCTCCCTCCTTATTAGATAATGTATCTAATAAGTTTTCAGCTCTCGCCCCAATCTCATTCTCTCCAGCGACTCCTTCCAGAGCATGAAGCAGTGGTAAGATCCCTCCCTCATCAATACTCCTTTGTGTAGCCAGGTGCCCCATTGACAATCCCCTCAGCATGGACAATATATGAGGGACAGATGGCAGTTTTAAACCCAAGGACCATTCAGCACTAGATTTGAACCCAGCCTGCCCAGTCACTGCAAAACTGTCCCTAAGATGTCTAACAGCAACATCTATGATACCTTTCTCAAGGATAATATCCTTTAGGCGCTCTCCACAGGAACTTGTCTTCAGTGATTCAGAAACTCTAACAAAATTTTCCACAGTAAACCTCTGCTTGGCTGCTTTTTGAGCGATGTTCTCATCTTTTGGGTTTTCTTGATGCTGTTTCTGCAACTGGTCAAATTCCCTCCAGTCTTGTAAATTCGGGTTGAAATGCTGAATGAGGGCTTCCATTGCAGCAGGTTCACCATATGTCAGATATGGCAAGATTCTTGCAACCATTTCTGTGTTCCTCTGCTGCTTGTTTGACTTTTTTAGTCCTGAAGGGTGGCACAATCTTTCAAGGAACATGACAACTATTTTTTTGGCCTGTTCTCCTGTCCCAGTTTCCTCGCTAGAAACAGTAAGAGCACTCTGTGCAATATTAATATTATCACTCTCATTAGCCTCCAATGTCAAGCTCTCCACAATCAAAAGGATGCCTTCAGCTGGCTCCATGGCATCCACAGAGAAGGCACGCCTTGCTGTTTCAAGAAGAAGGCCCAAAGCTCCTAGCCTTAACAAAGCTCGTCTATTCTCTCGTATTTTGCAGCAATGCATTAGGAGATTAAGAACTGCGACCAATTGCTCCTGATTGGATTTGAAATCATCTCGCAAACGCTGTACAGTCAACTTAGAAGTCAGACATCTCAATAATGAAAAGAAATTTGAACGAACTTAGTTAACTTTTATAATTAAAAGCCTATATACATTTCCTTGAAACAACAAATAAAGAATGCAATCAAAGTCAGACTCTTATCAGATAATTATGGTCTGATTAAGAAAGATTATATCTTACACAACCATACATTCCTCGCATGTCTTTGCATGTCTTTGTATATCCACGATAATACAGAATAATAGTCGCGTTGTAATTCAGCCAAACATTAAGACTTTAATTTTGACAAACAAACAATAAACAAGCAGCTAAGAACATGAGAATTTCAAGATCAGCATGAAAGTCATGTACTTTGATCCAGATGTGCTTGTAAATAGAAGCTGTTTGAAAAATTTGAGCCATGCATAAGGCATACATCAGTAAATAAAAGGAAAAGGAAAAAAAAAACTGATTAAAGACAGATATAGCAAGTCACATAACTTGATTTTACACCTGTCTCATAACCTAAAAAAGCATACAAGGAATCAAAAGAAAAAACTTTTGAAATACTGAATTCATGCTTGAGTTCATCGTATGACAAAAGTCACCAACATCATTTCCCAAATGAAATTATTGGCGATGTTTTTCCCTATATAATAAAGCAACTAGCATTTCAGTAGTGGATTCATGCTGTTTAAAACCCCTGTTTTTTTTTTTCAGTCGTACAGATAGAGTTCAAACTGTAGATGTTCCAGTCTATGGCATATTCATGCTCACCTTGATCATGCCCAACAGAATTTCTAGTCCACCACAATCTCGAACTGCACCTGCTATTGCAAACTCAACTTCTGGGTCTTGAGATTCCTCTCTATCTTCCTCCAGTTCTTTAATCATAGGTTCAGTTGCTTCACCATCTAATCCCTATCAGATATACAAGAAAAAGGATGGGTTGAATATAATATCCACGAGATCAAAGTCATAATACATACTAAACTTTTGTTCTCAGCAAGGACATAAGAACTCAATCAAAATAAGATGAGGAAGGGATTTCAAGGTTTCAATGCATCTTATCCTCAAATTCCTCATCATAGCACCAATTATGGGTCCAAGTGTTGGAGACATACTTGTTGGACCAATTTCAAGATACAAATTCCATAAGAAAAAACCATGCCAAGGCAAACCACAGTTATCAATGACATAATGCAATGGTTGCTTATTATTTTCAATGGCACACCCTCGCATCTCGCATCTCTCATCAACAAAAAAAATATATTAAATATGAACAGTCGTCAATCAAGATGGTATTAACAAACCTGAAGCCTATAAGTCACAGTCATGGGTGGGCAATCTCGGGCTGATGTAACAGCACTTGCAGATAACAAAGTAGAATTAGCCACGGCATTTGAAGATTGACTATTTGACTTCTTCCAAACTTGCTCATAAACTTGAGCAACGCTCAAATCAAGAGATATAATATTCCCAGCAACCAGCAACTCCATCGCATAGTCATCTTCAAGAAGGGCTAGCAGATCCAATTGGTTGCAAATTTTATTTTTAACATCACGCATCAGCGGACCAACTTCAGTGCTGGAATATGGATTCTTAGTCATGGATCCCCTGATGAACTCTTCTTGTGTGTGTGCCTTGTTTAGAACCAACAGATAAAGAGACTCTGGTTTTGAAGGGCATATCAAATTGCAAAGCTGCTCCAGGATAAACTGTACAAACAGAAGAAATTCAAATGGAAATGAGGATTTTTAACGACCCACACATATTAAACTATACACTTGCGAATGAAGAAGAAATGGCAACTGATATGGAGTATAATTAACTATATACTTGCAAAATAGTGATCAGTTACACCCTGGGATTGAAGTTATATGTAACTGGATAAACAAATTATGCAAAGTGACAGAGCAGCACATATATGAGTCAACAAGACAAGGTAATGCAACTCATTAATCCATACCAAACAAGCTCGTCCTTTCCTCTCTTCTCCATGGATTTGCAGACCACAGATACAAGCGTGGATAAATTGTCGTTTATTTTCACTGCTTTCCAGAAGTAGACTGTCTAGAAGATCTTTCAGAAGGCGATTGCAATCACTGATCAACTTTGTCTTTTGCACTATCAAGCCACGGATGACTATAAGAGCCTCAAGGACATCAGACAGCAGATTATTTCGCATAAAACTGCCATCAAGATCAAATTATTTAAAAGATAAAACAAACAGTATAATCACAGAATAGAATAGGCAAGCAAGCATTAATACCTGGATCTGATATTCGGAACCTCCAAAAATTTTCCAAGTAGTTCTATGAGCTTGTGGAGAATGAATCCCTGTGAAATGTCTATGTGCAAACTTCTTTCCAGAGATTCAACATTACCCACTTCTTGGGTTATCAATTTACAAATGCTAGTTAAACATCCACGCACAGTCAAGAACAGACGAGCATCTTCAGAATCGACCATCTTGAAAAGCAATTCAAAGTACTCTGCTGCACTTTCCCCAGCAGCAAGAGTAGCTGGTAGCAAAGCCATCAGTAGGTTTAACAGCCGGAATCGTCTTGAGGAACTCTGAGCACAAAGTAAATTAATGAGCATGCACATCTCTGATCGAATAGATTGTGAACAAGCACTCAGAACAAGTTCAGTCACCCAGGAACCCAGCTCAAATGCAAATAAACCACCTTTAGAAGTCTTACTAGCACGGCGCTTCCACCTAAGGCCATATTTGAGTGCCAGATACTCATTTCTCTGGGTCCTAGATCTCTGGCCTAAGCCTTTAACTGCTTGAGACACCTTGTACTGCCTTCTGACAAAATCAAGATATGATGCTCCTTTTTCCCACTCTGAATAACTTAGTAACTGAATATCCTGAGTCTTTTTAGAAGCATCCCAATTTTTTTCTGTATGTTCTGGTGCAGACTTGTTACCACTCACAAACCCACTCAAAGATCCAGAACCACTTGCGTTATTTTCATCCTTCAGTTGTGCTGCAGAAACAGACTTCCCCGTTCCTTGCTCTTTGTCTACAGTATCAGGTTTTGGAGGAGTACAAGCCTGAGATATAATTCTCAGACAAGGGAGAATAATATGCTCAGCTATTGCAGGATGCTTGGCACCTAATTTAATTGATGAAAATAACAGCTGGAAAACAACACGTAATCTTGATTCCCAAAATTCATCAGCCAGTGAACATACTTCTGAAAGCAATAGCAACTCTTCACGAGTAGCTAAGGCAATGTCCATGGAGCGATGATGTTCAAGACAGTACATGACTTTCTTCTGTATTAAACTATTTAATTCAGTTACTGCATTGATATCACCTTCAGAGAAAGCACAAAGTACAGCTCTAGCTTGGACACGAGCTGCTTTTGGACCTTGATGAATATTATTCTCAAACAATTCAGATAAGATGCCAGCTGTAACAAGTTGTTTCTTCAAATTAGGAAGCTTTGATAGCACCTGTAATATCTCCAAACACTGTGTAACAAACGTAGTTGCGCAGCCATAGCAATTATTTGGAGACCTTGAAATCACAAACCTTGATGCTGCAACTGCACCATCAGATTGTTTTTGGTGCAGGTAACTCATCAAAACCCGACGAAGCCCCTGCAGTGTCTGAACACTTTTGCTGACAGAGTCAAAAGCAGCTTTGCATTTTTCACCATACAAGACACCAAGAAGAGCAATCTTACGATTTATCTTACATGACGGTCCAGGCAGAGATACCATCATCTGCTGAACAGAGTCCTTCTGTTGTGAATCCATTTCATTCTCACCAATGCTTGAAACAATCTTAAGGAGGGGCTTTTTGAAGCCCAGAAGTTGCTGGTATCTTCTGTGAGCATTTTCTGATTCCAATTCAATGGCTGCCAACCCCCTCTTCATATCATCATCATTCTCCATGCTATCAAATGTAAAACTTGGCTTTGCCATGAAGTTGAACTCAAAACGACCATATTTGCTGTATCCACACTCATTGCACAAAAATGAATCCAAATTCTCATAATTTATGTTGCGACATTGCCTGCACTGATATGCATTTTCATGGCAATTGCCGCAAATTCCATGCTTATCAGTGACAGGTCGACTACAACGTGGGCATTGCAGTGGTTCAAGGGATAAAGCCTGAAGATTTTCATAGAAAGAATCCAGTTCAATCATGAAGTTACAAGCAGTGATTGGAATGGGAAATTCCACTTTCAATTCAGTCTGGTTGAAAGCAAGATGACAGCTCTTTGCACGCTTCCACAGGGACCAATTATTTTTCAACTCCGACAAGTCAGCCACAGGCCGATTGTTGTAGTACAGGTTCAACACTTTCACTGATTTAGACTTGCGTGCATCGTGAACATTCATCGTCACAGTTTGGATGGTGTAGCTTCCAGTGCATTTAACTATGATACGATTATCAGTAAACTTCGTTTCAGATTTCAAGCTCTCCAGCTTCATTCTACTATATGGTACCTCAGGAGAACTGCAGGCAACACAAGGCTCACTCTCAAGATAGTAACCATCAAATTCTACCAGACCACTTAAAGTATTATATATGCGAGAATTTGGATGGTTAGCTATGAGCTCATTTTGTGAATGAAGTGTCTCAAAGATGCACCTAATGACATCAGGGGTTAAACATCGGTCAATAAGTCCAGTGCTCTGTTGCTTTGAACTGTTATCGGGGGCCTTCCCCAGCAACCAGGTGACCAGTTCAGTGAACTCAACAATGTTCTGACCATACATTGGCAAATTTTTCACCTTCTGCAAGAGGGCCATTAACATTGTTTCCTTGAATGGTTGTTTCCCATGATGCCATGCACCATAAAGAACTGACTTGGCCTCTGTACGCACAGAGCTTGAGTTCCATTCCAGTAAAAAGCAGTCAATAAATTGCCCCAAGACATCTCCACCCTTGTCAGAAAAGATATCTACAACTGCCTCCATATCCAAAAAGGACTTCTCCAGCCCAGACTCAGTTCCATCTTCACCCTTCTTCTTCTTCTTAGAATCCAGAGCCTGTGCCACTGATTTATTTGTACTTGTTCCAGAGTCCCCTGATTCAGCTTTCTGCAAGGAGTGGCTCATGTCTTTTCCTGAATAAAAGGCCAGATTTAACAGTTTGAGAGTCTGAATGACAAACTCTTCACCAAAATAGAACACTCCATTCATGAGAAATGATAGAACATCGCCATGCTTCAAACAGTACTTCTGCCAATTTCGAGGCCTTGCAGCAGCCACCTCAGCCATTGTAGACAAGCACTTCACAATTTTCACACTTCGCTCATAAGAGATGGGACTTTGAAGGCCACCAGATTTGTTTATGTGCTTGTAGAATTTTTTCACTTCACTTGAGAACTGCCATGAATCTCGAACACTGTAATAGTGGGTTTTGCTACCACACAGATGCAGAAAAAGCCTCCTTGCATATCTTCTCACAAATGCAGTATGAGGATTATTGATGTAATTGCAAAGGACATCTTGATATCCATCTAGCTTCAAATCCTTTGCAGATGATATCTTGTAAACCTTCTCCTTCTCACCAGTCTTGTCTTGCTTCTCTGGTCTAACTAAGGTGTACACCAATCGAAAAGCATTCTCCAATAATAGCCTGTGGTAGTCCATAAAAATATCACTACGGTGAGCTTTTGCATACGAATCCGAGAAGAATGGAGCGAAATTACCCGCTGGTAAATCTCTCCGCACTGTTAATAGAGCCCCACATCCAGAACTAGTGTTCACACCATGGGTGGCCTCAAAATTAGCAGTAGAGGACTTAAAAACATGAACCAGCTGCTGCAGTATGTCCATAAGATAATTGACAAAATTTTGGTTCCTGAGAGAACTGCAGGCTTGTAGCAGCTGAGATGCAAAGTCATTTTTCTCTTGACATTCCAAGGTATACTGAGAAGAAACAGAAGCCGCCTGCATAATGTTCTTATCATGAGTTTCTGTGTTTCCACTTGATTTCGGAACAGAGGCATCACTCCCAGGCTGGTGCCAGTTCCGGAGCATCAAGGTGAAGAACATGAAGACAAGGATTGCAACCTCTCCAAAAGTGGAACGGGTTCTGGCAACAAAAGGTTTGTCGAGATCAATTTCATCCAAGAACCACCTAATTAGTTTCTCTAGATCTAAGGTCTCAGGCTTGGAGCTGTTCACAAAAGGTCCTCCAGCTGCAGATGACAATCTATAGAACAGTTGCATGACAGGGATTGCCCGAACACCAGAGGTTGTCTCCATCCATCCTTTCAGCTGCTCAAGAAATTCAGAAAGAAGCAAGGAATTCACAGCTCGTTTTGAAGCAGAAATTGAGACAGTATCAGTCACCGAAGCGGAAAAGTCTCCAGATTCATTGGGTTCTAAGACATGAATTGATGGAGTGGAACTCTGCATGCTTACATCTGTAGTGGCTGGCAACAAGCTCGAGTCACTTGCATCATCAGTGGAAAAGTGTATTTCATTGCCATCTCCTCCCAAAGATTCCATTTCAATTGGAATAGCAGTCATAGGATGATCTCTAGAATGGGGTGGAGGAAGCCGATCTGCATCCAGAACCTGATAGCAATTCTCACACAAATCAAAATCGGGACAAACAGTGCAATGCCATCTTCGCCTGAGAATAGGCACAGTGGAACAGCCATCACAACAATATTGAACTGATGACGTAATAGAATCTTCTTCAATCATTACTTGTGCATTTCCCCCAGCTGTCTCAGCTGGTCCAGATGCAGAGACCATGCTATCCACAACATCATCTGTTGCTAACATAGTTTGCTTTGGGAATGGAACCTGGAGCAATCTTGATGATATAGCAAGGCTGGAAAAGCAAACAAAAAGATACACATGATGACTTGAATACCTGAGGAATAAAACTTAATAAAAAAATGGGCCAAAAAAAACAAGAACTGCAACCTGCTGGAAGTTCGAACTGCTTCATTGGGGGAGAACAGAAGTTTCTTGAACAATAGGACGGCAGGGGCAACAGAGCGCCCTGTTGTGTCTTTTCCATGTAAAGCCAGACATTCAGCATAACAGTAAATGAGTTCTACAGAAGAGATAACAATGTTGTTCAGAGTTTGAGTGTCAGGCTGCTCCAAGTCCAAAATTCCCCAAAGAACTTGCATAAGCCCATCCACCACTTCAGAACCTACAACAGTTACAAAAGCAAATGTAGTTTGTATCAATTTATAAATGTAAAAGTGCGTATAATCACTACTATGTGCACACACAACCCACTCTCCTAGGGAACAAGGCTTGAGGAACACTGCAAAGTAAATTTTCTGGGGATTGAAAGATCATGTGACACAAGAAGGCCCGTGGAATCTAGATATGAGAAAGCATTATTTTCATTGGCAGGGGTATGCAACTTGAACATTGAACCCCACCAATTATGACAATATACATGGAATTTGTAAGAAATCCGTTGAGAACAAATACCAGGCTAACTAGGTTTGTCAAATAGCATGTAAAAGAACTGTTGTGTTACATGTATGACACTTCATAAATGTTAATGGTGCTTGGTAGAATGAATTTAGTATTGGTACAATATCTGTATGAAGTGCAGTCTGAATCTAATTTATGACATCATGCTTGTGCATGGCTGCATGCCATGGGTTCAGACAGATATAAAAAGGGGTTTGTGATACCATTCATCTCCAGAAAAAAGGCTAAATTTGATCGACGGTGCAATGCAATCTTAGATACAGCACGCATCTGAGCAGTGAACTCTTCAATAATCCATCCTCCAGTATTTCCTCCAACTCCTAATCTTGAAGAAAGAGCAGAGGTTGATTTCACCACCCCATGAAGCCGCATTGCATCCTTGACCTAATACCATCGTATTTATATTCATGAGTACTTGGAGTGCGCACACAAATAGAGGGAAAGGCGTAAACAGTGTTACATGGAATAATCAAGTTATGAGATTACCTGGTAATATCTCTCTTTCTTGGGGAAAACAGCCTGCAAGACACAGCAAGCAGCGGCTTGCAACAACGGTTCTCTGTCACTTTCAAATATAGTTTCTAACAGCAACTTGCACTTGAGTTCACTAAGCTCCAGTTTTACTTCATCTTCTTGTGATCTACGCAGTGAATATATTCTTGATAGAAGCTTCAGACCATCTGATACAGCCTGCTCTTGAACAGAAGTAGACTGCAGCGACCGACACTTCTTTCCAGACCCTGCAAGCAATGAATTGGAGCCAAGCACACGAGCTTCCATGTCCAGCACTGCATCCATTTTCTCCTTCCATCCAAATTCATCTTTGGCTCGGCCATATACTTCAAGCGAGTCAATTCTAGGAAGTGCAGTGCCATTGAAGGTTGGCCCAACAGAGATCGTAAATTCTTCATCAGCAAGGAGTGATTCGGCAACAGTAAATGGTATATCATACCAGGATCGCATGCCCTCATCTAATTTAATTGCTCTCTGGAAAATGGTAATATCAGAGGGTATATGACTTGCTGATATATTCCCCACATACACTCGAAAGCCAACCATAACAATATCAGGGTTTGAATTGGATACAGATATCTGAAAAAACAAGGAGCATGTTATGAAAGAAAATGCCAATTATAAGATCTGAAAAAACTAAAAAAAAAAAATCAAAGGAAATAATGATTATAAATAACGAATTGTGAACTAGGATAAACAGCAGTGACATTGATCACCACTGACCTGCAAAAATAGTATGATATAGATGCCAAGCAGAAACTATAACAGAAAAAATACTTTAACAGCTGATAACCAAGAAAAGTACAAGCTAATCTTAAGTCTGCACAAGTAACAGAATATGTAGATCCCCCTTTAGACTTGGAATATGCTTCTTTCAACAGAAACATCATTCTGAATAATCATATAAAGTAAAATCAAGTTTCTCTTTTCCCTTGTTTGACAAGTGACATTCAGCATTATCGCACACACTTGCCGTTGTGTCAAGCAAAATGTCAAAACAAAAGTACACTTAGAAAAGGTGCTATTTGCCACCACTTGAAAAATTTGCTGTCCAAAATCCAATGCTAATTACAAATTATGAACACTAACACTATAATCTTGCCTTTAAAAGGCTAACTAGACTTACTATTGATAAAACCAATTCCCCATGTGCATCATTATCCAGCAAATTTTAGCACCATAGTGTCCATAACAATAAAAAAGAAAAAACCCACCAACATATCATCAAATCTTCCAACACTGCTAAGTGGTTAAAAGCTGACTTTCAAATAATAGTCCAAACAAAAACATGATTTGGGGGAAACAAAAGAGAAAAATATAAGGACATAGGTATAAATATTTGGTGCCACTAAAAAAGGTATGTAAAATCAATAACCATAACTTCATGAGCAATACCTTAAATCCTGCAGGACTGGGGCTTTCTAAAAAGCCATCCTCTGAAGCCAAGGTGTGCTTGGCTGCTTCAGCATCACCATTTCTGATGGCATCACCACCCAATTTAACATCTGCTGTGATGCAGACTGTTTTCTCAAAGAAATCGAGGGGGAATTCTGGCTTCACACCAGCATAAGCTTTATTGAGAATACCAGAACCCAACTTTTTTACTTTCTCAGCTGTCACACTTGCAGTAGTATCAGCTCCTGCAGGGACATGTGAGTATATCTGAAGGCTTCCGTCATCATGTAATACAAGACAGTGAACTTTGTCTTTTGACAATGGCTTATAAGCAGTTAATCCAACTAAAAGCAAGGTTGATCCCACTGTATGCCGCATGTTCTGGGAATGTAGCTCATGAGGCCCCAAGGATACAGCAAGTGCAGCATTTGATTTCATGCTGGAGAAGCAAACAAATAATCCACTTCCAACAAGCAACTCTTTCCATCGATGCAGACCTGCTGGTGACTTCCTACCATCTTGTTCATCCTCATAAACAAAAGAGATTTCAGTTAGAGATGTTGCATCAGGGCTTAGCCGGCCCATCAAAGTAGTGCCATCTTGATAGGATAACATGAGTAACTTATATGTAGTAGAGAAGTATAAAGATGAGCCCTTTGCATTGATTTCCCTGTCCTGAATTGCAATAATGTCCTTCAATGGCGTGGCCCCAACATTACCTTCCAAAGATAATTGCAGCCTGAACAAGTTCCCTTGTTCTGAGAGTACAATAAGAAACATCCTTCCCTGAGAAGCCATAATAAGGGTTGCATCCACAATCATCTCATTTGGCAGTGTGAAATAGTGCACTGGACTTATGTTGTCCTGGGCTAGGTCATATATTTTAATAAACCTATTAGTTACCACCATTAATCTAACCTGAGAACCCAGAACCCAATCAACCCGCCTAATGTATGCACCTTGCAGAGCAAGTTCAATGGCAAGCCGGTCAGTTACTTCACCACGAGGATTCAAAGTGAGGACATGGCAATCTTCATATCCTGCCACAGCAAGATAATTCTCTGCCACTGAATTGAAAGCAAGATGTACAATTTCAAAGCGAACAACATTTCTTGAGAGAGGCTTGACATTAGTCTTATCTGCCGTTACTGGTGCAGTGGTGGCTTGTCCAATTAATTGCCCAACATCAAATATAGCAACTTTGTCCCCTTCTCCAACAGCAAGTCGACCTCGATTGTTGACACTGAGCAAAGATTTGAAAAGAGAACCACTAGCTAAATGTGATCTGAGTTCCTTGGCATTTGAATAATCAGCCTTTATTTTCAAGTCCAAAGACCCACTTTTATACGCCTTCTTCAACTGCAACAGTTCAACACCATATGAAAGCACCTTGTCTTTCCCTAAAATAACTTTTTTATCCACGGACAGATTTGGATCTCTTTTGCTGGTTATAGAAGACAACAATGAAGAGCAAATTTGAAGCACCTGACCTTCAACATCAACTTCTTCAAGTAACATTGGCATCCTATCCTGAAGCTCTCTCGGAATAGATAACCTGAGTGAATTATCTGCATCTATAGCTGCATCCTCATCTAGCTCAGAATCACTCTCTGGCAAATGATCTGCATCTGCGGTAAAGGGCAGAAAAGACTGAAAATTGCTTGTATTACGAATAGGTGCACTGTCACTTCCAGTGAATTTTCGAGCTTTCAAGCATTGACAGCTGCTACCCCTAACACCACCAGCTCCACAGTCACAGAAAAAACGACTTGAGCGAGAATAAACAACACGATGACCACGGTGACAAACTTTTGCACAGACAGAACAACAGCCTTTTGATCCTGTCAGGTCACAAGTATAACAAAAATACCAGTGTTGTTCCATAAAATTGCTGCCACTGGATGTAAATGTACATACTTTAGAGGCAAGGGCCCTTTCACTGTTGGTATCCTCCTCCTCATCTTTGTCTATGCTAGCTACCTCACCATCAGATGTTCCATCATCCTCCTCATCATCTACAGAATTTGCATCACATTCAAGGGCCGAGGATCCCCCTTCTTGATTTGCAGAAAGAACCAAAGTGTCAGAATTCTTTCTTGATCCGAGTGATTTAAAAGCGACAGAACCTGCTCCAAGACTACCACTCAATACAGGCTTCCCTAAAGACTTCTCCAAGCTGCTCGTAGTGGATCCAAAATCACTCAAGAGAGATCCAAGAAAGCCAAACAGAAATTTCAGTCCTGGAAGCAGATGTTCATCACCAGCAAGCTTCTCCATCAGCATTATGGTCCTCTTCAAAAGCAACTTCATTGAATATTCCCCTCTCGATAGTTGAACAGCAAAATGGAAGTAGGACTTTGCAATATGAACATCAAATAGCAAAAATGCAGCATCGAGTGAAGCCAGCACTGCTTCAAATAAATGACTGTGTTCCATCAAATGTGCCTCAGAGGGTGAGGATACAAGAGAGAGAATAAAACTCATGGTTGTTTCTCTGAAAGAAACAGAATTCCCTTTTGCACAGTTGCCACCCTCTGAAGCTTCCACCACACAACCTAATAACCGCTTCTCCAACCATTTTGACAAATCATGCAAATCCATTCCAAAGAATTTTTCCCTTATCTTCTGTTTGAGATCTGGACAAAAATCTCCAGATAAGATATCAACAAAGAAACTAAGCACCTTCCCATTTACTGATTCAGAGCAACAATCATCCAGGGAATCAATCAGAACTAACAAATCACCACGTTGCAACCCACAGAAATCCTTGAGCATTTCAGGCATATCCTCTGCACCAAGATAAAACTTGAAGATGACAGATTTTATAGGATCTTTTTTAAGGCTATCTGCGGTATTGATGATCTTAGTAATAATCCATTCATAGATACTGCTGTCACTCACTCCTCTGCCATTGATTTCTCTTAAAAACCCTTCCATGTGCTTCATCATAAACAGGTCAGTATAATCTGACAGTTCTGATCCAGTACCGAGGTTACGAACAATGTCTTCACATTTCCCTTGAAGGCTCTCAAAGATTCTATCGAACTTGACAGTCATCACTGAATCTAGAATCTGGCGCATTACCTCAGTCTCCAGGCTAACTTTTTCTCTCAGATCTTCTACTCTGAACAACTTATCTAGAAGGAAAATGATGCCTCTTATGGTGAGAGTACAAGAGAGAAAGACTGCACTAGGAGTTCGAAGATTAGAGGGAAAACCATGCAGCATACACTCCCAAAACACCTTACATTGAATACCTGGAGCCCTTTTGTCGACAACCACATCCAACTTTGATAGGAGATCAAAAACATAACCAAGATTGCAAAAACTGGTTCCATTCTTGAAGACTTCATCGAGCAGGCATTTGTCAAAGCTGGAATGTTTGAGAAGCAGGAGAGACGGGAAGCTTTTCACATCATGCTGGTCATTATCAATAATTGCAAGGAAAGCTTTCTGATAGGCCAGTAAATATCTGCTTAGCAAGGTTGATAACATCCTAACCAGCACTGAGACTTGGCCAGCTTCAATTAAGCAGGAAGTCAGACCTTCTGCAACAGCGACAAACTGATTGTCACTTGCAGTGTTTTCAATCCAGAATGGAGTCACTCCAGGGACTTTAATCTTCATGCAATATCTGCAGAGGCCAACATTGAACAAGGAAAGTACTAGAGACAACCACGACCCAGTTCTTAAAAAATCCCATCCTAGTTCCTTGATGTCCTCGGGTATGTTCAAGGCACAGATTTCGTGCAGAACACCAACTATAGCATCTGTAAGGTTTGAACCCTTGCCAATATTATTGCCATGGCCCAAAAGTGAGCGACTGAAGCAAAAGAAATATGCCATATTAGATATGTCCTGAGCTAAAGGCTCACTCCCAAGTGAAAGTTGATCGTCTGCTGCAGAACTCATGGCAGGAATATCTGAGCAAAGTGAGAAAATATATCTTTCAATTATAAGGTCTTCTACAGATGAAGCTCTTTTACCTTTCCAGAATCCCAGAATCCATGAGAAGGTGGCATATATATCATTCCAACTCAAGCATAAGGATTCAATGGCCAGTTCATCTCTGCAAAGTGAAGGAGGAAGAGCAGAAATGTCAACCAATTGATTGATCAAGGTACTGACAAGAGGCTCTTCCTCAGCACATGCACCCAATAAATTCTTCATGGCAATCGACACCCAAGACAACAACTGATCATTAACCCTATTTGGCAGAAGTGAACCACAAATTGGTGCTTCCCTCAACTTTGAACGCAAATCAAGAAGAAATGATGAAGGGCAATTACGTGGATAAAACATCATATGGTGAAGCAGCAAGATCAACCTTGAAACAAGTAGAGCCCAACATGACAATTGTGTGCTACTAAAACCCACAGATGGAGCATCAACTGCTCGAAGGGAAGAAAATATTAAGTTTGCATGGGCTGCCTTTTCCCCTGTGGATGATAAGTGGAATGCCATTAGAAGAATCTCAACATGAAACACTGATGGAAGATTCGCAATGAGTTCCTTAAAGCAAGGACATTTTGAACCAACAATTTTTGCCTTGTCAACAATGAAACCTGCAAAGCCTTCATAAAGTTTGGTTCTCAACTGGCTACCAACCACACCCACTCTGGAAAAAAGAGTGTGAGCTAGTAAGGTGAGGGTCTGATCATTGTAAGCAAATGCATCATTTTCAACTTTCAGAATTTGCTCAACAAGGTACTCTTCAAGAGAATCAGACAAAGCATGGTGAGTAAGAAGATTCCGCAATAGTTCAAAGCAAAGTTCATGGATGTGCCTAGTTTTTCTCTGTTCATGCAAATTAGCACAACTGTCAGAAGAATTATCTTCCAAAAAACAACAGCCCTGACAGTTGAGTATAGAAAGCAATGTATCAATATGGTTCTCTTGTAGCCTTTTGCACCCATCCTCAAAAATAGAAGGAGACCATTCATGAAAAAAGACAGAATCCTTAAGAAAGCTCAATGTTTCAGTAGCAGCTTGCATTGGCAGATTGCAATTGCTGGAGAAAGAGTTGATGGCTGCTACTGGTTGCTCATACCCATCCACGGATCCCACCGACCGACCACTTTCGGAGAAAAGGTTCCCGAAAAGGGCTTCATCTTCATGGCAAACTGCATTTTCCAGTTCTGCGGAGCAATTAGCTTTTGAACAACTGGAATGAGATCTCTCCACTTTTGGCCTTAATTTTACTCCTTCAGAGTGCAGAAAAGAAATAAGATCCATCAAATTGTCCATCCACTGAGTTGATGGAGAAAATATAATTCTCAATAATTCATCGGCTGTGAACCTTTTAAGCAAAGGGACACGCTCAAAATGAGCAAGGCATGAAGGGCAATCATGTAGAAATTCAGCAGAGCTACCAACAAGATCCGTGTCAAACTCCTTCAAATCAAGAGCCTGATGTGCTTGTCTCTTGATATCCAGAATAAGATTTATTACATAAAGGACAGTTCGAGGAAAGTATACCAGAGGAGGCTTTATATTAGTAGCAGATTTGTCGTCTCTCCATATAGAAGAGTCCAAGTTGTCCAATATAGAAGCAACCACACATGCTTGGATATTCTGAAAAGCACTGGTATTGCAGAAAATAACTTGGACCACATGAAGAAACTCTTCCAACAGAGACAGGATAATACTCTCCAAATTACCCTCAACAGCAGTGTGACTATTTACAAAGTCAAATTGAAGTCTAAACAATTTAGGGAATGCATCAGCACATGAAGCACCCTCCTGTAACATTGAAGCATCATATTCAATGTAAGGGACGTCCTTTATCAAATTTCTGAGCAGCTTCAATATCCTCAAACCAACAGATAGTCTGTTGCAGAAATCTGGACCTGCAATTTTTTCACCAGGCATATCTGGCAACTCTATCAGTTTGTGACAGCATGACATTAGACGTCGGACGCAATCCACATGAACAACAGCCCAGTGCTGAGACAGGAAGATCAAATTGTTCAAATCTTTGTCATGCCCGCTGATCCCAGAAGCCTGCCACTCAGGCTGAATGCACTCAGATTTTAATTTCATTAACAGCCGGTCCACTGGTTTCTCCCCTATTGAGCAACCAACTCCTTCTCAAACAGAGAAAACAGCAAAAGAGAGCTTGTCTTCAGTACAAAATCAAAGCATCAGACAAAATCAATATATATATATATAACTGCATTGAGCTCAGAATACCTTGAAGACTACATTTTATGTGATCATCTAACTCAATACCACAACAATCACCAGAAACCATCGGCAATTCCAGAATGCTATTCTCAGAGCAAGACTGCAATGTATTTGTGACTTTATCTACTCCATCAACCAATGCCAACTCCATAAGCAAAGCCATATTGTTCTGGAAAAGACAAATCAACCAAACATCAGTTAAAGAAGCTTATATGTAATAAAGGTAATGGAATCCCTAAAGCACAACAAATCAAGAGGGGGGCAGGAAGGCTGGAGCACACAAAACCACTACCTGAAAAACAAAGAAAAACAAAGAACACAACATCCAAACAAATTATCTAAAAGAGATGATACTGAGTGTTGTAGCTAAATATCACTACAGTATCAATAGTCATTCTAAATGTATATCTAAAGTACACATGAGAAAGAAAGAAAAAACAAAAATAAATCTATATCTTCAAGGACTCAACCAAAATGGGCAAGATGATTCTCCACACAATTCACCGAGTACAAAATGACAAGCATACAATATCCTATCCTTTGATAAGAGGAAATTTTTATATGTTTATGAAAATGCTAAAGGTCACAAAGTTAGTACAGAGAATAAATCATCCTACTAAATAAAGCAACAAAACAGAAAATATTTAGAAGTGCATCTCCATTTCCTTTGAATATCACCCAAGAATTCCCCATCACCACCACCACCGGAAGTGTGGCATGACAGGGATGCAAGGAGAACTATTGCTTGCCAAAAGGAATTCTAGGAATAACCAATTCAATATCTCTGTTGTTCTTGATTTCTTTTTTGCAAAGTTTTTTTATGTATATTCCCTATGAACTAGGTCTGGATCACCATAGCATTAATTATTGCAGGACTTTTTCTTACACAGCATTAAAGACAATCCTTAAACCTTTGGCAAACAACTATAGTAAATTTAAAGCATTAGATTTCATGTCTATCTCCTTTGGAGCATAGATCGACCTGAACGCTGATCCATTCTCACATCTTGCATAGTGCTTGCAAGAATCATAACATGGAAAGCATCTCAACAAATTAAGCTCAACTAGTAGGCCACGGTTTGGTTCCATAATGTTCCCACCAAGACAAGGTTCTACAAAACCCAAACAACAGGGTTTTGTTGGTTAGCCTGAAGTTGTATGGAAAACATACAGCAAGAAGCGTATGGATATTGTTCCAAAAAATATTCCTACGGGTAAATATGGAGAGTTGTTAAATTCTGACTTCTCAATTTATTTCAGAATGAGTTCTTGAATATATACAGCATCTACAGATCAGCTTCAAATCTGCCTTAATTACTTCAGAATCTTCAACAGTAAATTATGTGTTTTCTTCTAGAGCCTGATGCATTGGGGCACAAGGTTCTCCAAAGCTATGTGCAATCTTCAGCTGAATAGCTAAGAAGCCAAGCTTGGATCTTCTGCCACTAATGCAATTCCTTGGAAATTCATAATGCTGATTTCCTCATTTTCCCCTTCAATACAATAAAACCTTGGTAATGTATATTTGATCCATTTTTTGCATTGACATTTGAAGGGGAGGGGATTGGTTCCTTGGCTTTATGATATGGATGGATTTTAGCTCTTGAAGTTTCCATTTCTTTCAGAACCTAAATGAGGGGGAAATACACTATACCTTCTACCTCTTTAGATGCTAACATTTTCTCACATGTTGACGTGGGGCAGTTTTTTCATTATTCCTGGCATAATAATGTTTATTTTATCATTTCCTTAATTGTTAAGATTTTCTAGGTTTTGAAGAATTTGATAAGAGTACAAGTCATAGTTTAGTAAAACAAGCATAATTTTTAATCCGACCACTAGCTCGAGCTAAAATTTTGAGAGAAAATTTTGAAGGCCCTATTCTCTTATGAGTTAAATTTCATGATGATCAAAGATCAACAAGGCCTAGAAGTTATTGTTTGGGACTTCTTATATTTTCCTAGTTGATTTAGGTTTTTTACATAGTTAGATTAGAAATCTTTTATTATTTTTCCAACTTTGTTTAGAACTTTTTATTAGTATATAAGCAGCCTAGATGAATAAAATAAACCTTTCAAAGTTTCTCTACAATGTTAGGGTTGTAAACTTAAGAGCTTGAAAACCCTAGTTTTATCCACACTATAAGGAGTGTCAGTTGGTATCAAAGTAGATTAGCCTCTTTGATGGACCATTCCACGATGTAGGAGTAGAGGCCTTCTGGGGTGTCGTGTAGGAGTAGAAACTAGATCATTGGAAACAGAGGTTTGGTCACTTGGATCAAGCCATAACAGATCTAATTTGGCTAATGGGAGACGCAAACAGGAATCGCGAAGTGGGGAGAACGTGCCTGGAGACTTATCTCGAGGTCGGCCCAACCCTAGACCTATTCCTAAAAAAATACAAAGTTATAGACAACCACTTGTCTATGTGATGGATTTTGGTAAACAAAAAATTACAAAGTTATCGATCACATTGAAGATCACGTGGTCAAGGAGGGAGCTGAAAAACAATTTCAGTCTTATGACGTCAAGTTGAAGAATACAGTGTTCTTTCAAACATGGATAAAGATCTTGCAATCAACATGAAGGACACTGTAATTTCTTAGTTAACAAGTGCTTAACGAACTTGTGCAAAATCTTGCAATGATAATCCCTAGATTTTTAACTCTTGCCATGCGCAGTATGGAGACTTGCATTCAAATAGTACTCTCTTTCTACACTGTCTTTCCAATGAACTAGAACACGTGGAACAAACTCTTTTGGATTTTGCTAAGACTCGTATGTTGTCACGAGAAAGGTTAGAGAGTTCGGTTTATGTACTCAATAGGTTTCAAGTGAGGCGAGAATAAAAACAATCTTAAATATATATGGTATCTTACGTAGTTAGAGTATTTAAATGGAGCAAAATTCACTAAATCCTCAAAATTTGCATCCTATCAAAACAATTGTTGTGAGATGCCAGTTCTTGCATTTCTTAAAATGTCTTGCTTCCTAGTTTTCAAGGAGTGTCAATAATGGATTTTTAATGGGAATGGCATTTGAACTTTTCATTTCTTTCATGAGATTGAGAATCCATAATCCTTCAATTTCTAATTGTTATTCCCCTTCCTAATACTTCTTCTGCTTATATCCATCCAAATATTATATATTTCCAATAATAAGTGAGCCCTTTCAATATCACCTCTTCTTTCTCCACGAGGCAACTTAGTTTTATGATTGGTTTTTCTTCAAAAAAAATTTCCCATGAGACAACAATATATCCTACATTGGATTGAGTAATTCTTTAAACTGGGTGCGGTGCAGGTTTTTGGGACTTCCTATTTTTTTACTATTTCTTAAACCAATCACTCTTTGAATGGAATAGAATTTCTTCCTCGTTACTTCAAAGATTATTGACCAGCATCTCTCTTTCCATGTGAGATCTAAACAACAATTAACTTAGAATGAAGAATTTAGTTTCTCTTCTTATTGATGTCCTCTAAATACAAAATTATTTAGTACAATAAGCAGTTAGCGAAACAGATTTTTTTACTTTATCTTTGGGATTTTAGCAAGCTATATATAAATTTTGTAAACCATATTGATTAAGCGCTTGGTTGAGTTCTTTTGGCATTCCTGGGTTTTTTCAAACTTGGGTTTTGAAAATAAATTGGTTAAAAGAGACGTTCTTTCACCTGGTTAATACCTCACCACCCAAAAAAAAAGACAAGAATCATAAACCATGGTTCAAGTTCAATGACATTTTATTCCAATTAATATATAACATAAAGTTAATCGCTTCAGCTTGTGATCAAACACACCAGTAAATACCAATAACTTCCAAACTAGGCAACAAAGAGTAGCAACATGCACCATGCACTATTCAAAGTCAGGAAAGAGAGATTATGAAATGCCATAGCTAAGAAGCCTTTTTTTAGATATATAAATACATTTCCCTATTTGCTTACAGCAACCACATTGATATATTAAAAGACTAAGCCCTCGAGCAAGAACAAGATAACTTCCTCGAGAAGCAGAAAGGGTATGCTGGAAGTCAAATTCCTACTTCACAAAGGACTATAAGGTCATACCAATATCATCCAAGAAAGATGATTGGACATGGATATTCCTTTTTAGTAATATGGTTCCATTTTTTGTTCACATAAAAGAACAACAGAAATAAACCAAACGCAATCAATGAAGGCACACAGCATAACTTAACGAATATTCACATACCTGGATACTGAAATCATTGCCACTGAACTCAGATTTCTCCAGATAACAAACAGCAAATTCCACCAATTGGTTCACAACAGCAACTACTATCGGCTCTGCTTGCTCTACTATTTATGCACACAAAAAAATATTTAGAAAAAATTTTTTTAAAAAAAAGAACTGAACATGTTAACTACTAAACTGCTAATTAAAATTCAACCATACAAAAAAAAGCGAATTAAAAAATTATCAATAAATAAAAGAAAATTGAAATTATTAGCAAGTTAACTACTGAACTGCTAATTAAAATTCAACCATACACAAAAATGAATTAAAAGAAATTATCAATAAATAAAAGTGGAAATCGAGTAAAAAAGACAACCTGACAGAGATCTAGAAGACGAAACGATGGCGATACCGAGTGAAACGACAGATTGAATTTGCGAATCGGTCCATAATTGAAACCCTAACTTCAGTTCACTATTATTAGCATCATCATCGATCAGTGAAACGCCGCGTTTTAGAATCGAGTAGAATCGTTGGAGGGCTGACTTGATGGAAGTATCAGAACGGAGTTTTTGTAAGAAGAGATCGGTGGCAGAGAGTTTGTCTTCGAAGAGTGATTTGTGAAGTACTGACAAGTCGTCTGCTTCCATGATCAGAGAGTGAAGAAATTATGGAGATCACTGCATTCGAGAGAGAGAGAGAGAGAGAGAGAGAGAGTTCGCGTTTGGGATGTTTGGAGAAGAGGAAAGGAGAAAGAAAGAGTGAGGTTTATAACTTTGTGAGGAGACGGAGAGTGAGGAAATGGGTTTTTGTAAAAGGCTGTGTGATGGTGGAATCTTTTTATTATTATTTATTTTTTAATTTTATAAATGCTGTTAAATGCTTCTTATTGGGTTTAGGGATTTCTTACTTGGCAAGAAAAGAGTTATTCTTCTGTAGGATACTCTCTCTTTCCCTTTCCTACTTTTGGGATTTTTTCAAAGCAATAGTTTGAGGTTCCAAATCTAGAGAGGACGTAAGAAAATAATTTTATTTTTGTAAATATATAGATTATGATGGGGATAAATTTTTGAAAAACCTAAACATATCTTAATTAAAATCCAAGAAAACACTTGTGATTATTTTTATTTATGTTTGTAATTTTTTTATTAATGTGGGTGTCTAAACTATTTTATGCGCACCTTGATTAATCTCACGAGCTTTAAAGTTAACGACTATATAACTTTCTAGTGGCTATCATATGAGTAACTACAGGGCTCAAACCTGAGATCATACAAAGAACAAATTCTTTAATCTTAAACTCTTATTACTAGTCTACCTTCTACATGGTTATGTTTGTGATTTGATTATAAAGGAAGGTGATTACTACATTCAAATAACTCTTGGGATTTTCTTTGTAATTTTTTATACAATTTATATGAATTTTACTTCTTATATGATTTAATATCAAGTAATTAAAATAGTGTGTGTGTATATATACACACACCAACAAATATTGTTGTTCACTTATCACGGGAAAAAAAATAGTGGTAAATCATTTATTACAATATTTTTTATATATAATATTAGGGGGGGTGAACATAATTACAAGATTACACAGCATTATATAACATTATAAATAGGTCAGAAATAAATTTATCAAAAACAATTGCAAGAAAAAAAAAATAATAGAATTACAAGAGGAGTTGCTCAAAGATCCAAACAATGTGTTAGGTGAGATCACGAGTTGAGTTCATTATGAAAGCAAATCCTTTTGTGTTTGGTTTAGAGGTCGCTATTGTAGTTATGTTTTTAAAAACTTGTTTTATAAAAAGTATTTTTAATTGGGATTGATTTAGAAAAATATATGTTTGGTTAAAACTGTAGTTAAAATTGAAATTGAACAAAAAGTAATTTAATGTGTTTAATTAAAAAAATGCTTCTCAAATTGAGGTTATAACATAATTTAAAAATACATATTAATATTGTAGATTAAACTACAGTTATTATATCATGAAATAAATAATATTGATATTAATTTTTTTTATTATTCCATTAAACTATATGCAATGTCATCATATACAAAATCTATCCAACAAAGACTATATTTTTCATGGTTTCTTAAGTGCGCAACAACAAAAATTGAATTTTTTTAACTGGGTTGGACCTGGCAAGAACATAATTGGAATTGCGATCAAACTCCACAAATGCTACGTCATTATGCGATATCCTTCTAATTTATATAGTGTTATAAAATAATATTAAATACTAGTTTTTCGAGTCAAACTTAATTTTAAAAAAAAAACAATTTTATTACGTACAAAATTCATTCGACAAGAACTACAGTTTCCATGATTTTCTAAGCGTTTAATAAAATTAAGTAAAATATTATCAGGAATGAAATTTAGATTACAATACGAGTAAATTTAATTCACCTTAAACTAATTTTTTTTAAAAAAAAAAAATTATTCACATGAACAGTGCGAGTGAAATCAATTAATTGCACTAGTTTTTCAGGAAAAAAAAAACTTTTCAAATGAATAGTGCAAGGGAATTAATTTACTCGCACTGGTTTTTTAAAATAAAAAAAAATTGTTCACTTTAGTGAACAGTGTGACAATGGGTCCTACCATGAGAAGCAACAAAATGATGCTTCTCAAAACCCGTGTCACAATCTTTGATTTTAGTGGGTTCTACCAGCATAAAGCATTTTTTTCTACGTGACTAAACAATATTATGTGTGGCTGCGGGTGAATCTCACCCGTAACCACGTTACCAAACTAACACTTGATAGATAGCAGATAAATTGTTTCGTGTTTCTTTTTTTTAAACAACCAAAAAAAACTAAGGTACGTGGGTCTCTCTTGGGCCCATATGTCTAAGCTTGTTAACAATCCATGGCTTTTTCTGCTATTTATTTTGATTTCTTGTATTTTTTTTTAAATCTTAGACTTTTTTTTTCTTAGGTTTTTTTTCTTTTTATCATTTTTATCAATTTTATTTTTTATATAAAATTTTTATTTAATTTTATTATTTATTATTGAGTTTGTGGTAAATTAATTTTTGTACTTTTTATCATGTGATAAAAAAAAATCAACAGTTTTTTTTATATATATATATTTTTTAAAATCTCATCATTTAATATAAAATTTTTATTTTATTTGGGTTCTTAGACTTTTTTTTCTAGTTATCTTTGGTTTTTTCCATTTCCTTCCTTTAAAGAGGGCTTTTATTTATTTTTATTTTTAAGTGTTGGGTTGATTTTTTCTGTAAACTTACTTATTAAATAAGTTATGTTGAGATAATTTTCATATAATTTAATTTAAAACTTGACCTTAATAAATATTCGAGTTAAGAATTTTTAAATTTAAATCGTTATACTGAATTTCATTATAATGCTAAAAAGTTTCCTACAATCCAGATATTATTGTTTTACATTAAAAAAAAAAAAGAAGATACAACTCTTCAACACGGCATTTTGCATCAATCAATTTAACTTAATTTCCTATTTTTGTTACTTGAATTAAGATCTCGAGCCTTCGAAAGAGAGAAATTACACTCACGAGAGATCCTGGGAAGTTTCGTAAGAGGATTTGTTTGGACCCCTTCGTCCTTTAGACAGTAAAGCAATGCATCATGCTCAGCTCAGTGTCATTGTCACCTCTATTCTCTCTGTAGTACAATCTTTTAAAGCCAAATGTAATTTCATTGAATTACAGAGTAGGAGTTAATATTGGAGTATGCTTCTTCCTCTCACAATAACAGAGTTTATAATGGCTAACTTAATTCGACATGTTTTTGTTTCACTTAAAAACATAATAGGGACATATGACATGCTATCTATTTATTTATTTTAACATGAATATCTGGGTTAGGTTACGGGTATCTCGACTAATTCTACGGATTCTGGAGTTAACGATCATATAAGTTTCTAGTGATATTAAAAAAACTCGAACCCATAATCATTAGAGAATAAATTTAAAACGTGATTAGTTGAGTTACCCTTCAAAATTACATACTATCCATCTTTTAAAGAAGAAAAAGATGCACAAGGGCAAGACCTTCAAGGTCCAAGAATGCATAGGTAGGTTTTTAATTATAAATCAAAATCACAAGCATATTTTCCCAACCCATGCGCTCTTAGCCCTTCAATTTTCTTATTAAATTAGATTGTTTTAAAATAGATTTGTTAAAATGATATATTTCAAATAATATTAGTGTCTTTTATAATACTATTAACCATTATATGTGAGCTTATGCAAAATTTTCTAAAAACTT
The DNA here is from genome assembly GCF_951802175.1 of Populus nigra. Classification (NCBI taxonomy): domain Eukaryota; kingdom Viridiplantae; phylum Streptophyta; class Magnoliopsida; order Malpighiales; family Salicaceae; genus Populus; species Populus nigra. Next base: position 11,717,815 of record NC_084864.1, on the reverse strand, counting down.
TACTCATAACATTGAATGCAATTGAGATATCTATCTTTTCTTATTAAAAGTTTTATATAATTTTTTTGAAGTTTATTATTTTTATACTTGTTAATATATCTGGGTTAAAATTATCAATTTATTATTTTATATTTTTTTTATTATAGAAACTTGCTTCTATAATTATGATAAGTTTTTATTTAAAAGAAATACTTTTGATAAAAAAATGTTTCGGTAAAAAAAAGGAACACTTCAATAAGGAAAATGGGAAAATGGTGTGTGTATATATATCATCATTATTTCAAATAGTTGATGTTTTTTGGATATTTATTTTAATTGCTTTAGTTTTATGCAATAAACAACATAGCTAAAAAAGATATGTTTTTTGGTTAAAGAAATACATTAATATGAAAAGAGGAATTTATACTAAAAAAAATAACAATTTTCTACAGGATTTAAATTATTACTTTTTTTATAAAAAAATATATTCTTATTAACATGTAATTAAATAAAAAAATGAAAGACACTATACATAAAGAGATTAATTATCTTCATGTGTATTTATCTTGTGCTCTTTAAAAGAGGTATAAGCTAGTTATTTTAGCATTGAGTTTGCCTTATTAACTTTTTTACTATTTATTAATTCATACATTATTCAATTTATTTTATTAAACATAGGCATCAACATGTTCGCATTCTTCTCTAAAAATTCTAGAAGGATATCACTTAGCTAGTTAGATGCAATCTTATTTTGGTGATGTGTGCCATACAACAAGGATTATTTACTAAAAATATGTTTCCTTGTACTATTTATTTTAAAAATATAAAAATTCATTCAAAATTATTTAAAAAATATTTTATATTTATATTTCTTCAACCAAACAAACTTTTATCACCATTAACTTTATTTCCTTTTATTCTAAGATTTTTGTTTTAATTTCAAGAAAACAACAAAACACTATCCAAAAGTTATCATTACAATCACAATTGAAAACACTATTGAAATCATATTCTCTCAAAATTTATTTTTATTTTTGTAATTTTTTATATTTTTATATCAATTTAATGTATTAATTTCAAAAATAATTTTTATAAATAACAAAATATTATTATATATATTTTAAATCGTAACCACTATCAAATTCCCGAAGAATTCCCGAAAAAGCCAGTACCACAACAGAAGGCTGGCTGTCATCATGGGTCCAAAGACACCTAGGAAAAGTACTTGATCGATCAATTCCAGAAGGATGTTTCTGTTCAACAGTGAGAGGTAAGCGTGGCGAATACTCCACAAATCACCACCGCCCTTGTACTGCTGCTTGGATCATACAGCCCATTTTCCGGAAAGTTATTCACAACAAAAATTTTAAAAACAAAATAAAAAATAAAAGCATGCAAGTGCAGGTTTTCAATCTCTCCATCAAAAGCAGGCATGTTACCCATGGTAAAGTATTTCAACTACCCAATCAATCCAAAACTTGATCGCAAAAACAATAGTGAAATCAAAGGGGAACAGCAAAAGCTAAAATAATCTAAGAAAATTCCTTTCGACTATAGCTTCTGTCCAAACTCCAATAGCTTGCTAGAAGCTCATGACATTCTCTGTGCAGCCTCCTTAGCTAAGACTCTCTCCTTTGCTTTGGTCTTAGCCAGAGATTTGGAACCCATGATGCCACCACCCCATTTCTTTCGGTGCTCGTCAAATTTGTCGTTGAAGTTAGCCTGCAATTGGAGGGATCAAAAGTGGAAGATGAAAAGAAAGAAAATTTGAGAAATAGGTAAACAAATTACAGGATATTCAATCAGTAACAAACATCAAAAGCATTACTGCTGGACAGATTCAGTTCACTGTCAGATAATCAAATCAAGTATCAATTGCCTAAGCCTGATAACAAAAGGCCACTCCTAGGAGGATTACAAAAAAACTGAGACACTCATTTACTTCTTTCAGAGGGTTGTGACTTTAAAGAAAAAACATGTGAGATACCCTGGATAAAGAGCAGGCGTACGATAGTAAACATGAAAGGCAATCACACTGTAGTCTTTGGGCATATAGATATTACCTTGACTGCCTCCAAAACCTTGCTAAATTCTAATTTATCCTCGTTCTTCACTGATGTAAGGCACAAAACTGATGCTGTTTTCTTGTGGACAATCTGATTTAAAACATAGAAGAGTCAAAAAAATATATTGATACCATAGGGTTTGTTTTCCAAAAAAATCAATGGATCTTTTAATGCATAGGAAGAGAGTAGAAAAAATCACCGCTCCAAGACGTGACTTGCCCTTCACGATTGCATAAGGAACCTCCATTTTCCGGCACAATGCTGGCAACCAGACAACAAGCTCAATTGGATCCACATCATGTGCGATGACCACCAACTGGGCCTTGTTCTACATGAATCATGTAGAGTCTTAGGAAAAATATAAGATAACCTTAAACAAGAAGGTATTAAATCTGGCATGCATGTTGTTAGCATCCACATCTGATGACAACCAAAAAAAAAAAAACAGAGGGACAAAAAACAACACAGAAACCAGCCAAGTGACTGAAAGAAATGAGAGGAATAAGAGTGGGAGACGAGAATGTGAAAGTAAACAAATTGAAAGCCATCTTCTCCTACACAGCCATAATTACAACAGAACTCCTACATAGATTGATCGAACTAGCTAAACAAGGTACCAAATCATCCATCATCTTATTGCAACCTAAATAATTTACAGAGTTGACCACCAACGCCATGGAAACCAACATCCGTACCTGCTCAATGAGGTAAGTAACATGGTTAAGACCATATTTAACGACAATAGGCTTCTTTGATTCCACAGTCTTCCCCTCCTCAGCAGCTTGTGCTCTTTTAAGAAGCCTTTCCTTCTTAGCAGCCTTGTCCTCAGGTCTATATTTTAGCAACAACTTAAAAAGTTGTGTGGCTGTAATACAAAATGAAGAAAGTATGACCACACATTAACATGGGACGAATCATCTGCAGTTATGGCTAGGCATTGATGAGAATGACGCATGTTAAATTTAAGCCTGCACATCCATGATCCTCGGGTACAAAGTTTGCTAGCTTTTCTAAAATAGGGATGAAAAACTTACCAAGGTTCTTGTCAAGGGTTTTTGTGAACTGGTTAACAGCAGGAGGGACCTTCAAACGCTGTTTCAGAATCCTTCTTTGTCTCTGAATACGAACAACATGCGGCCACTTTACAAATCTAGTCAAATCCTTCTTGGGTGGAAGGGCACCACCAATTCCAAACTGCTTTGGTCGCTTCTCAAACAAAGGATTCACAACCTTTTCCTGTAATTAATCAACATAAATGCACACAACTTTAGTGGAAAAAGGAAAACACATAAAGGCCAAAATTGACAGGGGGAGAATTATGATCCATCACATGCAAGATCTAAGAAGTAGGCATAATCTATACACATTTGAATTCTTGATTCCCAAGAATTTATTGTTTCACTAACACAAGCTTATTTTGTGTGTGTGCATACCAGAGAGAGAGAGAGAGAGAGAGAGAGAGAGAGAGAGAGACATACAGGTTTTTTCTTTGCTGCTAGCGGGGCCTTCACACCTCTTTTGGGAGCCTGTCGTCAACATAAAAACAAGCTAGTGAATCAAAACTGGGAAAAGAAACTCCAAGAACACAAACTTTTCAATGAAAATTTCATAGACACACCATTTCAATATATACGGGGCATTAAAAGTACTAATTCAAACAACACAGAAAAAAGCAGCAGAACCTAACATATATCAAGTGTCTGTAAATATAACTATTCTACACATACATAATTCCACCTTCTCAAAAACCACATAATGAATTTGTTGAAAATCCATCTAAATAACAAAGTTAGTGAGCTAGGACTTTTAGCTTAACTTATAACCAGTACAATGCATTTTCTCACAGCCCACTTTGAAACTTCTACTGCTCAACTTTTAATATAACCTCAAGCATATACTCATTGCTTTTCAGGGGCAACTATCAATTGCAAGTTATTATCAATAAATTGGTCATCGTTCACCAAATCATTGCCACTATAAAGAGCCCTACATATAAAGTCATGTTAAAACTTCAATTCAACTGAAAAAGCAAAAGCACCAAAGTTCCTTCACTCCAACAAGTTTTTAAGCTATATGGGTAACTTAAAATAAAAATCCCGAATGAAGAAGAAAACAGATAGAGTCCTCCATTCACTAAGAAACCAACAGAGCCATCATGAAAATAGCAAACTATATCCCAAACAAATGAAACCAAACAGAAAAAAAAACACATTATATGGACGAGAATATGAAATGGGGATGCAAGAAGTGAAGTGAATATCATACCATGTGGAAGAGGAGATCGAAAGAACCCTGGCAGATGTGTTTGTGAAGGAAGGGTGAGAGCTCTCTGGAGCGTAGCGGAAGCGGCTGGTTTGGTAATTAGGGTTTTTATTTTCTCCATGTTGCGTGGGACTGAAGAAGGCAAGCCCATAAACCTCCCAAGCCCTAATTTCTTTTTCTAATCGGGTCATCTTTGTTGTTTGCTTACCAAAGTTTAGTCGTATTTTCTACTTGTTTTAATCTTGTAGCCTCAAACTTTTATTTATAGTTTTGAAATCCAGCTTATCAGGCTGATTGGGATTGAAATCGAATAGGATTGAAAAATAAATAATAATAAAAAAATTTAGTGTAATCTGACGGGTTGATCCGGTTAAAAACCCGATTACAATCCGTTAATTGTTTTTTTTAACTAAAACATCGTCGTTTTAGTTAAAAAAAATTAATCCGGGTGACCCGATGACCCGGTTAAAACTCGGAACCCGGGTCTTGAACCGGGTTGGATCTAAAAACCATACTTTTATCTTTTGTTTTTCTTTTATTGATTTTATGCAATGAAAAAATATTGTTTATATCAAATCATTTTTATACCAGTTTCATAAGTTCCCAATTATATTCTATATACAAAAAATATTTCTCTTTTAAAAAAAATCAAGAGTAAGAATTCTTTCAAATTTATATCTAGAACAGTGACAAATATAGATAATTTATAATAAAAAAACCTATTTTTACTTAATCTTTAAAAACTCTGAAATAGATTTCTAAAAGCTCAACTATTAATTTGAATTAATTAATTTTTAAACTGATTAAATTTAATTGAGCTATAGATAAATGCTAATAAAACAATTAATCTAGAGCAAAGAATATAAAGCTATATATTTACCTTAAAGTTACCTATTATTTTGTTTGAAAGAACACTTTCCTTTCAATGCATTGTTCACACCCAAAATAAAATCCTCAAAATAATTGTGAGTAATTGGGCTAAATTGCAAGAATTTAATCAATAAGAACTAAGATGGATGTTAGCATCCGTTGCCCAAAGAGATGCGAATGCGGAGGCATTCAATCTTTTGACGTTGGTGAAAGACCAAACCCCCCATAAAGTTAAAACAAGAGTTTTACATTGGGCCAGATAAAAGTTTATAATTAAAAGAATTTTTTTATATATAATTTTAGATTTAAATTTTATAGTTGCTAATATAATAATTATTTAAAGCTTATATAATTATTAATTTCAGAACTCATATAATTAGTTAAAATATGTGTAATCTGACTCGGACATCCATATTAATAATTAAAAAAAATAAAAATTTTACAATTTAGAAAATATTTTGACAACTACATGATATCAATAGCAAATTCGGAATCAATATTAAAAACTTTTATTCCTAAATTTTATTTTATTGTTTAGAAAAAAAATATTGTAATAGTAAAATTTATATTTTTATTTAGTACCATTTCTGTTGTGCTTTGCAATTTGTTTTTTTTATTTATATATAATCTTATACTTTATTTTAATGCAATTTACCTTTGTAATTTTATTATTTTCTTTACCATTTTTCCTAGTGTAATACCTCATTTTCTTTGATTTTTCTTTTTAGTTTATTAAGTAATTGATTTTTTTCCGAATCTTATCCTTTGAATGTTCTTTTTTAGATTCAATTTATTGTTTCCTTTTTTTTTTTGGTAACCCAGGGTGTCCGGGCCAGCTTACACGCACCACAACTAATCCCCGAATCCACTGAACACCATGTAAGCCCAGTAGATAGATAAGATATCGTGGATGTGACAAACGTGCACGCTGAGGCTCGAATCCAGAAAATATAGGTAAGGAAATCTTGCCAAAACCATTAGGCCACAAGCCTTGGTGCTCAATTTATTGTTTCCTCGGTGCTCAATTTATTGTTTCTTGTTTATATATAAAGATAGAGATAGAGAGAGACGGGGGTTATTAAGAATTGAATTTTGTAAATTTATTTTTTATAATGTTGTCTTAATTTTATATCTCAGATTGCTTGTTAAATAGATTAAAGGTTTATTTATTTATTTTTTATTTTTATTATTTAATATTAGTTTGATTGGAGATTAAGTTTTATAATTTATTTTGATTTGTTTTTTATAATGTTATCTTAGTATCATGAATAGTGAGTGTGGTGGATTATTCAAATTCAATCCTTAAATTTCATATATTAACATTAACAAAAAAATAAAAAATAAAAAATAAAATAAAAGAAGATGCTCTCACATTTCGCACTTCCATTATTGAACTGTTCATGAACAGCAGGCAGTTGTTGTTCTTGTTTCATCATGTAGTTTTGAGTAAGGTCTCCTTTCAACTAGGAAGGATGACAATGGGGTAATTTTGTTCTGTTTCCTTTCTGAAGTGGCTACACCAAAGCATTCAAGAGACGTAATGAAGGTTGAAGGGCTGGCGAAAGTAAAGAGCCGTTTACAGGTAATAGAGGTTAACTTTCAACAATTTCCACTTTGAATATTCTGGTGTTCTTGTGAGAATTTCAATTTTCAAGAGCTCAAAATCGTCAGACTTCTGTGGAATTGCTCCTTGTGTCTACTCACTCTGCCCTCTCCAATTCAAATTTCCTTCATATCATTAAAAGACTACTTGCAGTAGAGAATTGGGACTGACATATGAGCCATTAATCTTGATATCCCTCAGGAAACCATTTGCAACTATGCATTGCACACAGATTTCTCCACGTTTTGGCACCTAACATGTCATGAAGCTTTTGCAGGATCTTTATTGTCTTATAGTGCACGTTCTTTTTTCCTAATCTTTTTGGAATATGTTCTTATGATTGATTACAGAAGCATCGGCTTAGTACTAGAAGAGCTTCAGCAGACATTGCAGATCCTCTGGGAAGTGGGAAGCGCAGAGAAGTATCAGGACCCAAGGCAAGATATCAGAGAATGTTATGGCATAGTTTTGATGTTACCAATCTAGAAAGTGTTTCATAAACCTTAAAATAGTATTGGTTGGGTTGTTGTTGTTGTTTCGTTTATGAGATGTAAAGAACATTTTTTCATATGTAGAACCTCAAGACTCACATTTCCAAAACCTCTGATAATTTAAAAGAAAAAATGGAGAGTTCAAGTGGCCTGTTTATCAGACAAGCTGTTCTCATAGACTACCGAATTATCTACAAAGAAATTGCGGTTCAACAAAGTAATATTTCCATTCACAACAAGGCAATGCACCTGGCAGCATTCAGAAATTGCAATGAGTTCACAGATTGCGCCGTAACAGTTGACTGCAATTGATAGAAAAGCAAGATCCATATACTATTTTTACCATATTAGAGTGGTTAAGCTTCTTTTCTGAAGCGTTGTCCTGGCTACATTTCAGGACACCAAGAGAGGGTTGATCACAGCTCCGATGAAGAATGTCATTCCTGATTTCTCCTCCCTGATCAAGAATAAGAAAGGATGGTCAGCTACAAAACTTGGAGGATTCAACCGGCGACTTTGTCTAATCAATCTTGGAGCAGTACTAGCTGCTGCTTCCGTGCCTTCTTCATTAACCTCAATACAGGACGCATGAAATACATTTGACAAGAACAGGGACTTAGCAGAATCAACCATCTCCGACAGTTCTCCAACTGCCTTGAAAGGTAGTTCCAGTCCCAATTCCTTCATAGTTTTTGAGGCTTCAAACTTGAATGAGAACTTAAATCTTGGAATCCAAAACTCAGGAAGATCCTCTTCTCGTAACTTGAATTGCATAGTATAGAGTTCAGGGCTGGATTTGAATACTTGAATCAGACTGTGCAAGCCATCTGTTGCTTCTGGAAGAAAGAAGTACATGGAGAATTGCCTGGTGTCTTGATCATTTTGGTAGGGAATTTTGAGAATCTTATAGCCATCAAAGCATCCATAAAGATGTCTCTGGTATCTCTTGCTGGTCATGAAAGGAACTTGAACAATCTGTCCACCAAGAAGATGGAAGTCATTATATTTAGTTTTTGATGCATCGAATTTCCGATCCCATGTTCCTTTGAAGTAGAGTGCATTTGCAAGGACTAAAGCTGTATCATCGCCCAAACACTTCGAAGGGAGAAGGTTTTTGATGATTCCTCTGGTTTCAGTCTCCACCCACGAATTAATATCATTCAACACTTGATTAGCCTTCAAAGAAAATGATCTAGTGTCAATTGCCAGTATCAGCGGGAAGAAAAATGTAGCTATCCATGGCCAAAATTTAGAACTTTGTAAAATCACCTCCAGATTTGACAAAGCTACTGAGTTAAACTTGTCAGTCGGATGGATACAAATTTCAATCAGCTGGCAGCTAAGTTGCCAGAAATCCAAAATTGCCATGTCTCACAAGGATATACTATCAAAATGTGGATACTGAAGTTTCAATTCTATCAAAGTGCTATTCTTTATGATCTTCAATGGTTTGACGAAATCAAAGACATACCACAATCAATACTAGAATAGCATAAAGAAGCATGAAAGTGATTGCAACATTACCTCATTTACAAAGTCACCCTCTTTGGTTGTAGCACAGTAAACGCCTTTCACCACCTCCTGAAAGGAAGGCTTCAAACGATAACTTAGATCCACCCAAGCACCATTGACAAATGACACGATTGGACTTCCGGTTTGGTCCTCGCTCCAGTTTGATGGCAATAATACAGAAGTGATAGCCTGCGAAGCCAAAGATTTCAGCTCATCGAGGCTTTTCAGTTTTAGAAATGAAAGCAGCTGCTCCAGGGTAGACCCACTTGAGCCTACAGCAACAAGGCCCAACATACAATGGAACGAAAAAGGCGAGAACACAAAGTTTGATGCGCCGTCAGCTTCTTTCAGAAAAATATGGAATGCCATATCCAAGCAGAAGCTAGTATCAACATTTCCTGATGGGATCTGTACTTGGCCCTCCATTGTTATGTCCAAAGTATCAAGTTAACAACAATTTCTTTTACATATGTTTAAACATACAATTGGTAGGTACATTGTAACGGAGCTTACAAAGTGTGTTTATTTAACGACATTGTCGTTAGTACGAGTTGATGCAATTCCTGATGTTTTGCCGTGTCAACAAAGCAGACAAATGCACATATAAGATAATCCATAAAAAGCTAGTCGGCAGAAAATAAATAAAAAACTAAGTATAAAATAAAATATAACCTTGGAAGCCTGCCGAACCAAGCTTAACACAAACAATTATACTTAAAATAACATCCATATGAAACAAAATGTAGCAAATATAACCTAGAAGATTGCCAAGCCAAGCGTAAGAGTGTTTGATTGTGAGGTGCGCTGCGCTTTCATGCTTTTCCTCTTAAAGAAACACACTCTAAATATGGATGATCTTAGTGTCTCATAAAATTAGAAATTTATTTCCTAGATTTCTTTTATTATCTGAATCTGCTCATTTAACCACATGTTTTAGCACTGCAGGAACTGCTATAAAACATTCTTCTCTATCAATGAGTATCTAAGAAATTGAGATATACACATCTTTTAAGCAGTTGGGCACAGAAAAAGAGTTGAAAACATCCATCTAAAACCCTTGCTGCTTAAGCCAGTCACCTTTAGCAACAGGGCTATGAAAAAAAGATGTCTTGATGTTAGAGATTCATTGCATATAAAATAATTAATGTATTTCTTGTCCTGCCTCCTACTATTGCTTCTTCTGTGAAAACCTCTGCAAAAGAAAATTCATCTTTGGTGAACTTTTTTTCTTCCACGTTCTTCCGCTAAAGTAGATTTTTGATCTTTTAAGCGTTGGCCTAGATGAAGTTCAAGAAACCAAGAGAGGGTTGAACAAAGCTACCATGAATAAAATCATTCCTGATTTCTCCTCCTTGATTATGAACATGAAAGGATGGTCTACTACGAAGTTTGGAGGATGCAGCCCGCCACATAATTAATAAATCTTGGAGCAGTACTAGCTGCAGCTTCTGTTCCTTTCTCATTCACTTGAATAGAGGACTCATGAAATACCTTAGACAACACAAGTGACACAGGGGAATCAACCATCTCAGAAAATCCTCCAACAAGACTAAATGGTAGCACCTTTCCCAGTTCCTTCATGGTACCCGAGGCTTCAAACTTGAATGGGAACTTAAATCTTGGAGTCCAGAAGTTCGGTAGATCTTCTTCTTGCAAATTGTGTTTTTCATAGAATTCAGGACTGGACCTGAATATTTGTATTAGAATGTACAAGCCATCTCTAGCATCTGAAGTAAGAAATACATTGAGAATTGCGTGGACTCTTGACCTTTTTGGGGCAATTTTGAGAATTTTATAACCATCAAAGCATCCATCAAGATGTTTCTGCTATATGCTTTGCTGGACATGAGAGGAACTTGAGCAATCTGTCCATTAAGAAGATGGAAGTCTTTGTATTCAGTTTTTGTTGCATCAAATTTTCGATCCCATGCTCCTTTAAAGTAGAGTTCATTTGCAAGGACAAGAGCTGTATCATCGCTCAGACACTCTTGTGGGGACTGGGGAGGAGGTTTTTGATAAGTCCTCTGGTTTAGCCTCAACCCATGAAATGACTTCATTCAGCCCTTCACTAGTTTACAGAACTGAAATTTTCTTTTAAGTTAACAAAAAAATGTCCATGCTATAAGAAATTATTTGATATTATTATTAAACTCGAATATTTTAATATTAAATTTTGTTTATCCGGCTCCTTGTCTAATCCCAGCTAAAAATCAAATGATATAGGAGCTGGCCTGATATGAACATTGTGATGCAGTTATTGTTCTGTTTGTCCGTGGCAACAAAGCAATCTAACAAACAAACACATATACAATAACAACATAAAAACAGAAGGCAGGAATTAAAAGGAACGAGGAAGGAGCCAGGGAACCCCAATGAAACCCGATGTGATGTAGAAGATTCTCGAACAAACTGAACTGTAAGTTATCGTTGACTTGCTAGAAGTTTATGATTTGATTCTCTACGGAAGTGAACAACAGCTATGAATGTGATTGACTTTGCTTGGTGTCTTGACCGTTTTGGTAGGAATTTGGGGGACTTACAACCGTCAAAGGACCCTTGTAGATGTCGCTGGTGTGCCTTGCTGGTCGTGGAAGGAACTCGAAAAATCTGTATATTGAGAAAGTGGAAGTATAGTACTCAGTTTTTTTATGTATTGAGTTTTCGATCCCATGCTCCTTTGAAGGAGAATGCATTTGCAAGGACCAAAGCTGTATCATTGCCCTGACACTGCTGTGGAAGGAGCTTTTTTATGAGATCTTTTGTTTCAATCTCTACCTAGGACTTCATCTAAAACTTGATTATCCTTCAAGAGAAAGCATCGAATGTCAGTTATTGGCTTCTCATGATTATACTTGAAACATGAAAGAAAGATAGATACTGTTGCGATCTTTGTAAGGTCACCTTCACATTTGAACACAAGAAAGCTACCCTTAACCTCACAGTTGGCTGACTACAAGACATGTGATTGCAGTGATGCTAGTGCAGATACAATGGAGAGCCTCTTTGTTATTTCTGCCTCAAAATGCTTGCCTTTGAATTATTCAATTTTTTCCCCCTGAAAAACACTTTTTAATGCTAGAGTTACATCAAAGATGCAAATAGCTAAAAAATAACCTTATTTACGAAGTCAACATCTTAGCGTGTGCCATAGTAAACACCTTCCATCACCTACTGAAAAGGGGTTCAAACGGAAACTTGGATCAACCGAAGCACCATTGCCAAATGACACTAGTAGACCTCTTGCAAGGCCATGGCTTTCATTTGGTGATAATAATACTGCAGTAAGAATCTATGAAACCAAAGAATTCAACTTGTGGATACCTTTGAATCCAAGAAAGGAAAGCAGCCATGCAAGCAGCTGGACCTATTGTCAAAATAGCCTGCAAGTGTCTGTCCCATTTCGATGTGCAAAGAATTTGTTTACTGTTTACCGTTTGCTAACCTTGGGAAGCATAAGGTGGCTTAGACCTTTCAAGCATGTTATGATGTAATTCTTCTTCTTTTTGGTTGCTAATCGTCACATAATTATATATAAGAATAACCATATAAGAGAAAAGGCAGAAAATAAAGAACCTAGAAGATTGCCAAGCTTAATTTTAACTTCATTAATTGTCAACAGGAAGTAAAGTTGTGTTGAGGTTAATGAGACAGATGCAGCCAGCATATGTCGTTATGCCTAGACTCTAGAGGCTATATTGGCACCAAAGAGTGGCGGTCTCAAATTAAAGCTGCTGTATATCTGCATCTGATACGAGTAAATTACAATTTTCACAGAAAATTATGCATTACTACTAATATCTTGCTAATGATTATATATATTGACTACTAGATAAATGACATAAAATCGAATAGTAGGTTACAAAAAAATAATATTCTTCGAAGAGAGCATTCTCAGTGAAAAAGAGGTCCCAGAACCAAAAAAATTGTTTTCAAAGGGCAAGGTTACAGAAAAAGTATTAGCTCGATCATTTTTCTGTGACAATAACTGCCCTTACGCTTCCTGAACCACGACCACAAAAATTTTCCGGAATTGCACAACCAAAATGCTAAAATACCAAATAAAAATTCAATCAGTTTACGAGAAACTGAGTTTGTTGGTTTTCATTCTTTCCATTGAATATCTAAATATTGCTCATGATAAAATACTTCCTACTACCGATACAAAACTTGTCTGTGACAACATAAAGTGCAATCAAAAGGGAAAAACATGAGCTTAAGAACATCTATGGAAGTTCCTCTCGACTATAACTTCTGTCCAATAGCTTGCTAGAAGAAGCTCATGACATTCTTTGTGCAGCCTCCTTGGCTAAGACTCTCTCCTTAGCTTTGGTCTTAGCCAGAGATTTGGAACCCATGATGCCACCCCCCCATTTCTTACGGTGCTCATCAAACTTGTCATTGAAGTTAGCCTGCAGTTTAAGGGAACAAAACTGAAATATGCAAAGAAAACAGAAATTCGAGAAAAAGGTAACAAGATTACATATATTGAATCCAAGGAAAAAAATCACTCCATTCAGTAAACCACACAAAACATCATAAGCATTACTGTTAGACAAACTCTGTTCACTGTGGGATGAGGAAATCAAGTATCGATTGCCTCAGCCTGATAACAAAAAGCTATCTTCTAGGAGGATTACCAATAAAAAACACTTTTTTTTGTTTGAGAGGGTTGTGACTTGAAAAGAACATTCCAGAGATAACCTCTGGATGACGAGCAGGGACACGATCATAATATGATATGTCATCATTGTGTAGTCATTGCTCATTAAAAATATTACCTTGACTGCCTCCAAAACCTTGCTAAACTCCAATTTATCCTCATTCTTCACTGATGTAAGGCACAAAACGGATGCTGTTTTCTTGTGGACAATCTATTTTAAAAACATAGAAGATTCAAATAAATATATAGATACCATAGGATTCGTTTTCCAAAAAAAGCAATGGATCTTTTAATGCACAGGAAAAGATTAGGAAAAAATACCGCTCCAAGACGTGATTTGCCCTTCACAATTGCATAAGGAACCTCCATTTTCCGGCACAAAGCTGGCAACCAGACAACAAGCTCAATTGGATCCACATCATGTGCAATAACAACCAACTGGGCCTTGTTCTACATGCATCAAGTATAGTATTAGGAAAAATATAAGATAACCTTAGACAATAATGCATCAAATCTGTCATTCATGTTGTCAACATCAAAGTCAGATGACAACATGAAATCTATAAAAAAGAAGAGTTGAAAGGAAAGAGTTAAAAAAAATAAAAATAGAGGGATAAAAAACAATGTGCAGCTTCCAGCCAAGTAACTAAAAGAAATTAGACGAATACAAGTGGGAGAAGAAAATGTGAAAACAACCAAATTGAAAGTCATCTTCTCATACACAGTCATAACTCAGATCTGGCCCAAAGTCTGATCCAATGAAGGGGAAGGTCGCTGGCTGAAAGAGTCAGCCCATTTTCTTTTTTACTTTTAATGAAGCACTAAAAAGACATGGATTTGAAATCTTTTTTTTACAAATTAGGAGTTGACTGGGACTCCTCATTTGGTTTAATTGCAAACCCGGCCTAGGTGAAGCCTCAACCCTCAAGTACTAGAGGGTCAACTAGCTAGGCAGGGCCAATTTTGATAATTATGGTTATAGCTCATTTATGAGTGAACTCTTTCTATATAGATCAATCAAGCTACCTAAACAAAATACCAGATCATCCAAACTAAAATTGCTACCTAATTATTTAACAAAGTATGCCATAGAAACCAACATCCGTACCTGCTCAATGAGGTAGGTAACATGGTTAAGACCATATTTAACGACAATAGGCTTCTTTGATTCCACAGTCTTCCCCTCTTCTGCAGCTTGTGCTCTTTTAAGAAGCCTTTCCTTCTTAGCAACCTTGTCCTCAGGTCTATATTTTAGCAACAACTTAAAAAGTTGTGTGGCTGTAATACAAAATGAAGAAAATAAAACGCGAGAAAAATCATCTGCAGTTTTGGTAAGATAAGAACGATGCATGCTAAATTTGATCCTGGACATCCATGATCCTCAGGTACAGAGATTGCTAACTTTTCTAGAACAAAGATGAGAAACTTACCAAGGTTCTTGTCAAGTGTTTTTGTGAACTGGTTAACAGCAGGAGGAACCTTCAATCGCTGTTTCAGAATCCTTCTTTGCCTTTGAATACGAACAACATGTGGCCACTTGACAAATCTAGTCAAATCCTTCTTGGGTGGAAGGGCACCACCAATTCCAAACTGCTTTGGTCGCTTCTCAAACAGAGGATTGACAACCTTTTCCTGTAATTAATCAACATAAATGCACAACACCTTTAGTTGCAAGAGGAGAGCACACAAATCCCAATTTTGACAAGGCGCATTGGAGAGAATTACAATCCCTCACATGCGATTTCTAAGAACTGGGCATAATCTATAAACATTTGCATCCTCAATCCCCAGAAATGATTGTTTCACTAAAAAAAAGCTTATTTTTGCGTTTGTGTGCATACAATAGAGAGAGAAAGAGAGAGAGAGAGAGGCATACAGGTTTTTTCTTTGCTGCTACTGGGGCCTTCACGCCTCTTTTGGGAGCCTGTCATAAATTACATAAACAAGCTAATGATTCAAAAATTGAAAAATAAACTTTTCAATGAAAATTTAATAGACACAACATTTCAAAATACAAGTGACAATAACAGTACTAATTCAAACAAACATATACAAATGCAGCTAAATAACGAAAATTGTGAGCGAGTGCTTCCAGCTAAACTTCCAACCAGTAAACTGCATTTTCTCAAAGTCGATCTTGAAACTTCTACTGCCCCACTTTTAATATAGCTTTAAGCATGTACTCATTGCTTTTCCGGGGAAACTATCAATTGATGGATTATCATAACAAAATTGGTCATCATTCCACAATTTCTAAGCCACATCGTTCTCACCATAAAGATTCAGTATCTACAGTCATATTGAAACTTCAATTCAATAGACAAACAAAAGCACTAATGTTCCATCACTTCAGCAAATCTATTTGGGGTCACTTAAAATAACAATCCCAAATGGAGAGGATAACTGATGGAGTCTCCATTCACTCAGAAATCAACAAACCCATCATAAACAAAGCAACTTCATACCAAACAAATGAAACCAGACAGAACAAAAAACATTAAATGGATGAAAATATGAAATGGGGATGCATGAACTTAAGTGAATGTCGTACCATGTGGAAGAGGAGATCGAAAGAAACGCTGATAAATGTGTTTGTGAAGGAAGTGTGACTGCTTAGAAGCGCAGCTGAAGCGGCTGATTTTATAATTAGGGTTTTATTTTATAAGTCATTCTGTTATGTGGACTGAAGAGGGTGGTAAGCCCACAGGCCTCCCAAACCCTAAAATATTTTTGTTTTCAATTTGGGCATCTTTGTTGTTTACTCATCAAGGTCTAGTCCTAGTTTCCACTTGTTTCATTTATTATGCCCAAACTCCTCTTAATTTGTTGATTATATGTAGCGGAAAAATATTGTTTTTATATAGTTCATTTTATACGAATAAAATTATTTTTTTAAGAAACTAAATATTATTTAAAAATTTTATTGAAAAAGGGAAAATCGGAAGTCAAGAATCTCTTACAGAATTATATCTAGAATAGTGGAAATATAGATAATTTTAAAATAAAAAAACTATTTTTATTTAATTTACAAAATTTCTCTGTGCTCAACTTCTACCATGAATCATTAAGATTTTAAATTGATTAAATGTAATTGAATAGTAACTGAATTATTTATCAAAAAGTTAGTTCATCGCACATTGAGTTATGTGTAAAAACCTTATGAAGTAAATTGTTACAACTATCTCGGAGATACAACTATAAATTTTGAATCCAAGATGAATCGTTTGGGTGTTCATAAAAATTTTAAAGAATATTTTTATTTTAAACTTAATTATTTTTTAAGTTTAAATCATTTTATATGGTGATGTCAGAAATAATTTTTTTAAAAAAAATATTATTTTGATATATTTAAAAATATATATTTTAAAAAAACAATTACTAACACATTATGAAACACCTCGTAAAAACAAACAAAAGCAAGGTTTTGGATATCTTATTAAACTTTTATTTTTATTTTTTATGGAAAAGAAAAATCGTAACTGATTCAAAAATCTATTTTTAATAGAGGATCTTAAAAAAAATAAAGAAAAAAATGATCTAAAAACATCCAAAAAATATTAATTTAAAATAAAAAAATTATTTTTTAAAATTATTTTTAAAATATAAAAACAAATAGGATTATTCTTCCACCTAAATTTGTCTACAGACCTCATGGACATTCTGATTTTTGTTTGCTAGCCCATATTTCTTCTTTTTATGTTAGGCCACGAAGCCTCACCATGCTCATGAGTATTGTGTTAGTGCAAGTGTTGTAAAATTGTGTCTGCCTTTAGATTTATCCAAAATGATATTATGTTATTTCTAAGGAGAATTTTTTATTAAAAAAAATTTTAAAAAAAATATTTGAAAAGAATCCTGGAGTGGTAGTGCTGAAATTATTTTTCTTTGAAAGGTCTACATTTGAAAAAAAATATCGGTTCTTAACTTTATAATTATTGTATTTTCATCAAATTTTATTTAACAATGGAAAATAGAAATGTAGCGAAACATGGTTTATTTTACTTGATTTAAAAATTTGTATAGCAGAATGATCTAATTTCATTTCAGGAAACTTTTACCGACAATTTTAGAGGGTGTTTTGCTTGGTGGGGTACAACTATAAATTCATTATTAAAAAAAAAACATTTGTTTAAAATTAATTATTTTATATTTTTGAATAGTTTTAATCATAGTTATTAAAATGGGACTGATCCGACAAGTTGATCCCGGTAGTGGACCGATCCGGGTAAGATAAGATCAGGATGAGTAAAAATCCAACAAAACCCAGTTGACCAATGACCCATGCAACCGCAAAAATCCGGTTGAGATTTTTATTTAAATGTGTTTTTTTTTCTGGTCAGAAATCTTTTTTTTTATTTTTTAGTTGGTTATTAACTATTTTCAAAGTTTACTGTATAAATATTATAAGAATATTTTATTTTTTAATATAGGATTTAAAGTCATTTAGTATATATAATTCATGTTCATAAAAAAAAAATATTTTTTCAATGTAAAATAAAAAATTTTCTTGATTTAAATATTTCAACTTAAAACGATAACATGCTAGCATAGTTTTTTTAATATGAAATAAAAAATCTTTTGAAACAATATTTTAAACTTCATTATTTATAACATTAATAGTTTATATTTACATGAATTATTTTTTAATTTTTTCATATAAAACATTTAAACTTCAAATATTTTTTTATTTTTTTGGATTGAATCGGGTCAACTCATGTAACCCAGAACCCGACTCCTTAGCTGGGTTTGATAACTATAATTTTAACATGTTGATATCAAAAATATTTTTTTAATATATTTTTAAATAAAAAATATTTTAAAAAATAATCACTACCTCATTTACCTCCTTACGTGACCTATCAAATACTGAAACCTTACAAAGTGGTTGAAAGTTTCAGAACAAGTAGTCTTTGTTCCAATGTTATTGGGTTTGTAGATGTTCCATGTAGAGGTGAGCAAAAAAACTGGAAAATTAAAAAAAATTAAAAAAAAAATAACTGAAAAAACTAAACCTTGAAAAAAACCGATTAAAAATTTGAAAAAACCGGCCAGTTCGGTTCCGGTTTTATAGGCCTAAAACCGAAAAAATAAATTCAAGCGAACCCAAACAAAAAAACTGAAAAAAACAGAGCCAAATCGGCAAAAAACTGAGCTAAACCGAAAAAACCTAGCCAAACCGGTTTGAACCGGTTTTGTCCTAAAAAACCGAACCGAACCGAATGAACCGGTTTCGGTTTTTTTTAAAAAATTTCAATTTAGTTATTTTTTTGATAAAAACTAAATCAAACCGAAAATAATCACCCTTACTTTCATGTTTCATTGGCCACAAGTCATGATAAAATTATGTTTCATTGACCTCTGTCATGTTTATTTATTGTTAATAATTTTAATTCAATTCAATAAATTAACTCTCATGTTAATAAATTAGCTCCTATATTAAATGACAACACAATTATATTTTTAAAAGTTTAATAGGAATTTTATTATACAAATACAAGTTTTTAGTACTTGAGCTCGCATACTAAAATATAACTTTTTACTCAAGTAAATATATCATTAAATCATAAGCTTGTCAAAGTTTAGAAGTACAAAAACCCTTTTAAAAAAAATTAGTAATGCTTTTTTTATCAATAACAAGAGATATTTTTATTTATTTTTTTGTATAAAATAATGCAAATTATTTTAGAAACATATTTAGATCTATCAAGTCTAATAATCTACATAAAAACTTGTAAAAGTAATACATTTATCTTGATATTCATGTTGATATATCTATCTAGAAATTTTATACTAAAAAAATTAATTAATCTACTTAATTATATTTATTATGAAATTTTTAATAATTAATTGATTTTTTTTATTTCATCTTATTTTATTCGTTCATTTTAGAAACAACTTTGGTTTTTAAATTGAAATTAAATTAATGATTAACTTGTCTTTATTTATGGTTTGAAAGTTTGGTTTATGATGGAATAAGTTTCAATAATTACCATGAATATAATGTAGGAATAAATTGAAAATCATTTATGCCAAAAATAAATATATATTTTGGGATTTTTATTTTATATGTTGTTCTAATATTTATTATAAATCATTAAAAAAATTAATTTTTAATCATTTAGGGCTATTCATTTGTTTTTGGGGCTGTGTAATTTTAATTCATATGATTGTCACTTTAATTTTCTGCGTGGTTTATTTACGTAGTTTTATTTTTGTTTTGTTCGGTGCTTATTTTATGAATAGTTTTTTTAAAAGCATATTATTTTATATTATATAAAATTATGTCTTAACTTAATGTCTAGTGACCTAAATAATTTTAAATGATCAGGATTAGCCACAACATATTTAATTAAATAAAATTATATGTTATGCCATGTTAAGTTCACATAAATAATTATAGACATTAATTGAAATTAATTATACTAAATATAATAAATATTATGGCACAAGAATTTTTTATATATTTATATAATTGATTAAAAAAATATCAAATTATTTTTATAATATACCTACATGAAATATAAATTAATTACATAATTTGATAGTTTTATTGAAAGGTTAAGGATAAAATATTAAATTATTTTATTGCAAGGAAAGAATTCTCCTTCATATTCATTTCCAGAGCTGTACAAACAAAATGCTAAAATTCAAATAAACAATCAATCAGTTCATGTTCAAGAGAAATTGAGGCTGTAGGATTTCAGTCTTTCCGTTGAAAATCTAAATATTGCTCATGATAAAATATTTCACCTGCCCAATAAATAAAAAAACCTGGCAGTAAAAACATAAAGTGCTATCAAAGGGGAAAAAAAGAAGCTTAAAAACATCCAAGGAAGTTCCTTTCGACTGAACTTCTGTCCATCAGCTTGCTAGAAGAAGCTCATGACATTCTTTGAGCAGCCTCCTTGGCTAAGACTCTCTCCTTAGCTTTGGTCTTAGCCAGAGATTTGGAACCCATGATGCCGCCCCCCCAACACCAGTCATGGAGGGAACTTGAACAATTTTCCCATTGAGAAGGTGAAAGTCTCGAAACCGTGTCTTGGACAGATCAAGCTTTTGATTCCATGCTCCTTTAAAGTATAGTGCATTGGCAAGGATCAACTCGGGATCCCTTTTTACAGATAGCAATGGGAGGACTTCCTTGATCAGTCCTCTGGTCTTTCTTTCAGCCCACAAATTCACTTCATGTCTTGCTTCATCAGGCTTGAGGGACAAACATAACATATGATTGTTGCTAGACCGAACATTTTTTCGCTCATTTTCGCCATGTATTGTTAACATTCAAAACTTAAGGAAGAAAAGCACCTTGTTTAGAAAAACAACTTCTTCAGCTTGAGCATTGCAGACCTCTCTTACAATTCCTTCGAATGACGGATTCAATCTGTCACGTTGATCGACCCAAACACCATTAATGAACAGCAATGTTGGGTCTGATGTCCTGGCATGTTTCTTTCCAGTTTTTTTTTCTGCAAATGAATTAGTGTTAGCAAAATACCTACGAAGATAAAATGCCTTCGGCTAAAAGACAGACCAAGTCTGTGGCCGGGGAGAGAAATCAGAGTTTATGGAATTGTATAAAACTAGCTTTATTTTTGACTTGGCTTCATAGCCAATATGCCATTAGAGTTGGCTTTTAAACCATCTCTAGTGTTGTTATGCTGAAACATTTTCTATCAGGTCCTGCTACATTACTCAGGTTATGTAAGGATGTAATTTTTCTCCTCAACACCTGTGGTTAGGTGGTCAAAATAGCTCTAGGCCAATTTTCTCTCTGCATGGAGGACTAGATTGCTAAAAACAAGTTAAATAGGAGCGTCCTCTATTCTCTCTTGAAAACAGAACATATCCCTGTAACTTTTAAACTGATCCGATGACACAGCCTATATTGGATAAAAACTTGATTAATGTCTGGCAATAGGTTAAGTATAGTCATGTCAGTGTTCAAGGATTACAACTTACAATATGCAAATGATTTAACCAAAGAAGCTCTTGTGACAAACATTTCAGATTATGTCATGGAAGTTTACATTGTAAAGAAAGCATGGCAGAGGCAGATGATTGAAAAAGCTTATTATATATATTATAGTACAATAATTTTTGTGATCATTTATTGACAATAGAAGAGAAATACAATACTTGCTACTAAATAAACAGAACTCCACCAGAAAGAAAAATAATAAAGAACAAGTAAATTTTGGTTTTAAAAGACATAGCTATTATTGGAAGTTATACAGTGCTATAGCTAGATAGTATTCCGTCAAGGATAAGTTTTCTGTGAAGATGAAGAGGCTGGGGGGATTCCTGGGATGAGAGGAGGTAAATGGGGGAGAGGAGGTAAAGGAGGAATAAGCGAGAAGGGAGGTGGTGGTGGAGGAGGATGAGGAGGAGGAGTTAGGCCAGGGATTGGTGGGAATGGAAACAATGGTGATGGAGGAGGCTGGATTGGGTTAGGAGGAAATAGTGGAGGAGGATGAGGAGGAGGAGTTAGGCCAGGGATTGGTGGGAATGGAAACAATGGTGATGGAGGAGGCTGGATTGGGTTAGGAGGAAATAGTGGAGGAGGATGAGGAGGGGGAGTTAGGCCAGGGATTGGTGGGAATGGAAACAATGGTGATGGAGGAGGTTGGATTGGGTTAGGAGGAAATAGTGGAGGAAGCTGAAAAGTGTTCGGCGGAAAAAGTGGTGGTGTTGGAAAGGAAAACTGATTAGGATGGTGCACTGCTTTCTGATCTGGTAATGTTGTGCTTTCAAAAGATTCTGAAGTTTTGGTCTTTTTGGTATTTCCTGGAATAGGTGGAAGTAAAGGTAGTCCTGGAAGAGGTGGAAGAGGAGGGAGTTGTGGTAATGGTGGCAATTTTGGAAGTACAGGAAGAGGAGGAAGATAGTTCTGGTTCAAAGGAGGGAGATAAGGTGTTGTTGGGTCTTGAAGTGGAGGTAGGACTGTTGGGTTATCAATAGAAGGTAGAGAGGCTTTTCTGGAACTGAATTCCCCGGAATTTTCAATACTTGGTTTTTGATTGCATAAGATTGGCTGTTTTTCAGGCTTGAAAGTGAAAAAACCAGCTGAAAATATATGTGTTCCTTGCTTTCTTGACTTGAGATGGAGCGATGATGAAGTTGCTGATGATGCCACAGCACAAAAAGGCTCACTGCTGCTCAGTAACTTCACCGAACATCCCTTGATTTTCTTTACATGTTTGCTCACTGAGAAAGGCAAATGAACTTCGAATTCCCCGTGCTCATCTGTTTTCACTTCTTCTCGAAAACCTGGCCTTGATTCCTCATCTTTGCATTCTACCGCAACAGATGCATCTGCACACAATACCCCACAAAAACACATACCTATATCATACTGCAAAACAGAACCCACTGAATGAATGTCAGTCGCAGTTGTCTAAAAGAACCTGAAATGAAGTGACTGTTCCTTGAGAAAGCCTCTTGGAAACATGTGTCACAGAAGACAGTGCCAACAACAACTGCAGATGGAAGTTTCTTTCCATGGCTAGCTTCTGCTGAGAGGTTATTAAATGTGCAACTAAGAAGGAATATTATGAAAAACCAAGGCATTTAAGTGTTCTTCGCTCTCGATGACCTCCTGATTCAGAGAAGAATAAGAGCTGGAAGAGTCTACTTTTTATCAATTAGGCTAAGCTCGACACTTGTTCTCTATTATTATACCATGTCCTTTGTCTCCTTATAGCTGTTTGAGATATAAAGATATTTTATATAGTCTTATCAACTTTCAATCTTTCATGGCCTTACCCACCAGGCGTCTTAAAGCCATTCATGCAAAAACCAGTCAACTACAAACCAGCAGTAGTGAATGAGGGTATGTACATATCCTACCATTTAACAGCTCAAAAGGAAGGTAAATTGGCAGGTAGACAAGGAAATACTCTAGCTCTACCCTTCATTGATTTCTTACTTCATGTAACAAAAACTAAATATTACGGGGAAATTATTTTAAATTAAAAGATATTTTATTGTAAATTGTAATAATAATTTTTTTTTGCAAGATGTTTTTTTAGTTTTTCTTTTCTTCTTATTTTTTTTTTCTGTCACTTTAACGTCTTAGATTTGACTTGGTTGCCGCAATCATGCCAGACCTAAGATACTTGAATCTGATAACTATTTCAGGTCTAGACACCTTGGGTCTGGCATGGTTCTGTTGGACCCGTATATCTAAGCCTCACAACCATGCCAAATCCAAGCATTTAGGTCAAAAATTTTAAATTTTTTTTAAATATGATTGGACTGCAAAAACAAATATTGTCTTATCAAATATGATTTTTCATTCATATATAGTAGAACTTAGTTTCAAAATCTTTTTTATTTGTGCAATTTATTTTATAAATTTATAATATTCAAAGAGGAAAAAATAAAATAAAATGTTAGGTTCTAAGTGATTTATTTCAAGTCTTCAAAAATAAACTTTTTTTTCTTGTGTGCATTGTGGATGAAAAATATATAATGAAATTAAACATATATAATTCAGTATTGTTAAAAACAATATAAAATAATGTTATCGTCGGTGAAGAATCACAAAGGACCACCCATTAAATAAATATTTTTTTTTGCGTTGAGTTTGATTAAAAAAAATAAAAATTTATAAAAAAGAGAGAAGATAAAATTTTTATTGAATGAATAAATCCATAAATATAAAAAAATAAATTATTTCAATAGGAATGTATAATTTGAATTTTTATATCTAAAACATTAAATTAGATTTTTGTGATGATTTGTTGTTTATAAATAATTTCTGAACTTGATTTCTATTTAAGATAATTTAAATGTTATTTTATAAAAATAAAAAAATATAATTCTTAACATTTTAATTATTACATGTTATTTAAATTTTTTGAGTTAGATATGAATGTTAAATTTAAGTCGTTTGAGTTTGATATAACCATTAACGTCACATTTAAAATATTCTTTATATTTATAATATTTTTTTATATTTAAAAATAAATAATATTAACCTGTTGCATTTATTGAGTTTGTTCTTTGATGGTTTCAAAATACCAATCATAGATGGTTGGGTCCCTGCTGGTTCACGAGACATGCAGAGTTGACACAAATTTCGTGCCCATACAGTACTCTACCTAATACCACCAAATTCGAGGATGGAGATTGAATATTGTTGAGTACATGCCATTGACCTTCTGAACAAAATAATGTATGGAATGTGGGTTTATTTTAAAGATTTATATTATTATTAATTTCACACCATAAAATTACTTGAGATACACATAAGTTAATTATAATATATTAATAATAATAATAATAAAATGTTATGTACAGACGTTGTTTTACTCCTGGGAGATTGAATGTGGTTCATAAGAGTAGAGTAGAGTGATCAGTGATGAGGATGAGTGATGTTTGCAGGAGCTACAAGGATATCTTTCACCCTCTTTGAAGATCATTGTTGCTCACTGGCATGGCTTACCATTGCCGATTCTGTCATTGGAGACGCCTGTGATCCTGCATGTTTTATAAGAATTTATGCTGGATGATTTCTTCTCCACCCATTAAACACTTGTTTCTCCATTGAATTTCTTGGCCGCTGCTTTCTGCAATCACTCAATCATGCCATTAGCCATTATCATTAGAAGAATCCTCATGATCGATCATTATCCATATAATCTATTTATCTCTAAGGTCTAATCATGATTTTCATAAAATTTAATATTTTTTAATTGTTTTAATATTAAAAATATGTCTAAAAAATATATTACTTTAATATATTACTTGATACATGGTAATCTATAAAGCAGAATAACGACAATAATTACCGCATAAAATACTTGAGCATGTGATCTTGAGAATCGTACTAGAGATACAATCTACAAGATACAAATGTCTTGTGAGAGTGAAAGAATTGTTCTTATATAAAAGAGTCATCTTCATGTCTAATTCCAAGCTCCATTCTTTATCTTCACGGGTGCTTGAAAATGGATATTGTAAAACTGTAAATGTAATAAATCAAATACATGCTGAAGAACTAGACCTAATTCTGGTGATACTTGAGAGCATGTCGCACATGGTGTAGCCATGCACTATGAACTTCGATTAATGAGAGATCAATCATGGAGCTAATTAACATCCTCATACATTTATTTCCAAGCAAAAACTATGGCAATGCCTGACGAGCACTCTCCAGTTTCTCAAGGCCGAGTGTAATTGAGCTTATAAAAAATTATTCATGAAAGTAAAGAAGCATGAACATGCTGAATCCATCAATCATTTCTGAGAATCGAATCCAAATAAGAAGGTGAGTAGAGTGAAATGCTTCCTATCCCTATACTAGTCGCTTCATGGGTGGCCAGTATCAAAGAATATCGAATAACATGGTGGTCTGCAGCATACTCAAAAGGCAATATTGCTATTTCTCTCCGAAACTGGTAAGCAATTTTTCATTACAGCTATATATTGAATATTTCTAGATTATGCAATGGCATCTAATGAAAACGATGATGATTCATGGCTAGATTCCTTCAGCTCTAAGCCCTAATTAGCCAACCTGGTCCAGTACTTTTTTGCCTACAAAAAATAGTTTGACCTTGTATTACATTAACTTTTCTCAAAGATTAGATTCCCAGGAACAAATGCTCATATTTTCCTTTTCTCCCCCGTTCACTGTCACAGCAATTAGAGTGGGTAGCATCGGTTCCACCGATCAGCGGGCAATATATATATATGAATATACGTGGGTCATATCTAATCTGTTTGAGCAGTGAACTCCTTTCAAGAGCAAATTAAAACAATTATTGTTTCTTGGTGAGAGATTCTTGTATCAGTAACGTGAATTCTTGTTCATGTATTTACTAGCTTCAAAATCTTTTTGACAAACTAATAATCAATAAATGTTATGCTAACTAAATATATCCTGCAGTATTCGTGTAGTTTTGATGGAGAATAATGGAGACTCAAACGAGGACTATGATTCATCACTACCAGCGGAAAAATGGTGCGGAGATGAACAACTTTATCAATGGAAGGGCTTTTGGTTCAGACTCCAATACCTGCCAGGAACTCGACAGGTTCTTGACAACTTCAAGCCTCTTCCTAGTGATGTTATCTTAGCTTCTTTCCCAAAAACTGGCACAACTTGGCTCAAAGCTCTCTTATATTCCATCATCAATCGCTCTTCTAGAGTCTGTTTGAGAACCACTCATCCTCACATGCTTGTACCAACATTAGAAGTTCAATTATATGGAGCACAACAACAATCTTTTAGTACCTTCGCCAGCACTAGTTCACCAGCCAGGATTTTGGCAACTCATCTGCCTCACCAACTCTTGGCCGACACTGTCAAACCATCAGATTGTCGCATGATTTATGTTACTCGAAACCCCAAGGACACCCTCACATCATTCTGGCAATTTGTGTTGAAGTCTAGGAGTTATGAAGAGCCATGGCCGTTGGAGGTGGCTGTCGAGAAGTTTTGTAGTGGGGTGGTTCCTTTTGGACCTTACTATGATCATGTTCTGGGGTACTGGAAGGAGAGCTTGGAGAGGCCAGAGAAGGTGTTTTTCATTACTTATGAAGAACTCAAAGATGACACCAGGACTCATGTCAAGAGACTAGCAGATTTCTTGGGGTGTCCCTTTAATGGTGATGGTGAGGAAGAGGTCTTGGATGAGATAGTGATAGGCTGTAGCTTTGAGAAACTGAGCAACTATGAGGTCAACAAGTCCAGTGAGCATTCACAATGGATGAAATTGCCGTTTAGTTCCTTCTTTAGGAAAGGAGATGTCGGGGATCATAGGAATTATCTGAACAACGAAATGGTGGAACGCATTGACACAATTACTGCTGAGAAATTTCACGAGTCAGGTTTCATGTATGGAATTAATTAGCATTCCATCGGAATTTTAGAATTCCGATGAGAAGACAAATAAGCCTTCCGATAAGTTCTTTCTCTATAAAAGGATCGAGATGTGATTGTCGATTACTATAGAATTTCGTTTCTTTTCTTGTAGCAAATAGTACTTTATATTATATCATTTCTTTTCACATAAGAGTTAAAACCACCATGACATCACATATGTGGCCTGTCCTCCCTCTTTTTTTGTTGTTGTTTTTTTGAACAAGTTAGTATTATTCTCTCACATCCTTAGCTAATTACGATTAAAATTTATGTTATTTGGTGAAAAAAATTTAAGATTAAAGAATTTATTTCTTTATAATTTTAGATTTGAATCCTATAATAATTAGTAATATAATTGTTATTAGAGATTTATAAAGTCGTTAATTTAAAAACCTATAAATTTAATTGAAGTACATATAAGCTGATCCAGATATCCAAAAAAAAATTTAGTGTTTGCTTGAGATTAAGGAGAAATGAGTTTATGATGTTGGGTTTTTTTTTATATATAATAATTTAAAGTTTTAAGCTAATTTGTGTTTCAATTGAAAGATAAATCGATAATTTTGGCATTAGTAGTTAATTAGTTATTGATGAAGTCATGAAGACTTCATACTAGTTTTGCTAAATTAATATAATTATCAAATAAGAGTAATTGACTCCTGCGGTACAACTATCCAACAGTAGTGAAATTGTGAATTTAGTTTAGTGAAGTTGTTTAACTGAACACATTATTGCTGGTTTCTCTACAAGTCTTTGCATAAAAATGAAATCCATACCCGTACTTTTATTAGCTGGAATCCACTCTGAGAAGCTTGTTGATGCTACTTTACAAAAGAAGGTAAATTACTAAAGTGTTCTTTCAAATTTTATGCTGCTGTCAAGTTGCACCTTTATTAAAGTATCTGACACCTCTTCGAGTTCATAATTGCATGTTTAATAGTTGCAATTAAATTAAAAAAAAAAAAAACAATCACAATTCTCCCATCCCATCAACCCCACGAAGCCTTGTACCATACCAGTTATGGAGAGTGAGAAAATTGATTATTCATTCCTGCCAAAAGAAAAATTCCGAGGAGATGACTATCTATGCCAATGGAATGGTTTCTGGTTCAGGCAGCCGTTCCTGGAAGCAGCCCACCAAGTCTTGAATCACTACAAGCCCCTCCCCACTGATACAGTCTTAGCTTCTTACCCCAAAACAGGCACAACATGGCTCAAAGCTTTGCTATATTCCGTCATCAATCGCTCTTCAAGGGATTCCATCCTCACCAACCATCCCCATATGCTTGTTCCCACATTAGAGATACAGCTATATGGGCCAAAAACAGCGTCTTTTGATTCTTTTGCTGGCACTGCTAATTCCTCATCCAGGATTTTGGCTACTCATCTGCCTTACCAGGTCATTTCTGGCACCATCAATTCAACAGATTGTCGGGTTGTTTACATCACAAGAAATCCGAAGGACACCTTGGTATCATCATGGCATTTTTATCCAAAATCAAAGGAGGTTAAAGATCCATGGTCTCTAGAGGATGCAGTGGAGAAGTTCTGCAATGGTGTTGGCAACTGTGGACCTTATTATGATCATGTTTTAGGGTACTGGAAAGAGAGCTTGGAGAGGCCTCACAAAGTCTTCTTTATCACTTATGAAGAACTGAAAAGTGACACCAAGACTCATGTCAAGAGGCTGGCTGAGTTCTTGGGGTGCCCATTTGACGGATCTGGTAAAGAAGAGGATGTTCTGGATGAGATTGTTAGCAGTTGTAGCTTTGAGAAAATGAGTAACTATGAGGCCAATAAGTCTGATGATGGCCATATGGGCTGGCTTAAATTTCCACTCAGTTCTTTCTTTAGACAAGGAGGGACGGGAGATCACAAGAATTACTTAACTCCTGAGATGATAAACCATGTTGACAAAATCACAGCAGAGAAGTTTCATGGGTCTGGTTTTATGTATGGCATTTAGCAGCTTCATTGTTGGGATCTTATGGAGCGAGTTTCGAAAGAGTGTTTCTTCAACTTCAGCTCTGTTCGATGCTCTTGCCTTAATTATATATTTAGTTGATCATTATATATATATAAATCCTATTATGTTGAACAGATGCTAGTGAGCATGCGAAGATTTTGTGTGCTAGCAGTGGATTGGGTGTATGGCCATTATTTCTTAAAGCTTTCGATTTCCTTTTTTAAATTTTTTTCTTCTAAAATAACATATCAAGTTTGTTCATCGTTTATACTTTGATAATACAATTAAAACAGTCCATCAATTTATATTGGAAAGAATCACGCATGAAACCAGAAACAAATAAAATGACAGCTGTCTACAGAAACAAACATTAACCTGCAAAAAATTGGAGTACATCAAGCAAATCAGCCTGCAAACTCAAAAGCTTCCTTCTACATCAAATAGCAACATTACAACACTTTTTTTAATGGCAGTATTCAAGCATGAAACTAGTGAAAAATCGTAAACATACCCATAACTCAATAACAACAGATGCCCTATCATACACTAACCATTCTGTACAAAATTAGTGGGAAAATGGGAGAATTCCGCAATCAAAAGGCAGTACAGAAACCCGCTACCGCCTCCCTAAAATGTTCTAAGCCAATGGAGGATCCCTTGATTAGTTTTCCAAATCGATGATGCTTGACTACCTCTCACCACCTCCATGTATGAAGCTCTCAGCTCGCATACCAGATCCAACCACCACCCCCCACCACCACTCCTGCTAACAAAATCAAAGGACATCCCTGAAGATCTCTTCACATTGCCAAGTGTATCCCTGCTCCAAACTGGCCCAAATGTGATCTTCCATGTTGACATGCATGTGGTAAAAAATACAACCAAACAAGGAAAAAATGCACGTTGATCTTATTCACAAGAGCTCTTTATCGTAAAATGCAAGAAGTTGCTTGACGTGATTATGCCAAGCAGCAACATTTTGTCCATCAACTGTAACCCAGTCAACAACAGTAGACGCCGGTTGCTCCCACCACTCGTCAAGCTGCAGAACAATGTCAAGGATTTATAGCTAGATTTAGAACAGAACAATCATGGAATTCTAGGCGACAAACTTCTGCAATTAAAAGAATACATTTGACAGATAACCACAATTAACAGAACTGATCGATTCTTTCCATCACTTTAAAATGAGTAAAATGACAAGTCGCACAGGAAGGGGCAGAAAAAAACATTACCACAAACCTAGACATTACGATATGAACCGAATTGTGACACAAAACAACAATTGAGTCCAAACATAGCAAGCACTCTTAAGCAAAGTCGGAATTGTTACCGCAGCCTTGTGAGTGATCATTGATGGGCAAGATCCTTCTTTTAGAACAAAATAAAGGATTTTATCCTTTGATTTAAGAAACAGATACAAACAACATTTATGTTTGCCTAAGCATTGTGTTAGGCAGTTATTTCTGGATTCCTAAACTCTTCTAATATTTGCCTCTCGAGGGTCCAGCTGGTTAGCTCTTGGAAAAAAAAATGTTGCCCCTGTCCATACACTTTATTTAAGGTTTAAGATGAAATAGAAAAAATATTAGTGCCAGTGACTAGACACACAAACCGGTCCATCTACTCAACTCTATCTTGACTTTAACATTGTTATATCTGCCTGCTCCTCACTTTTGATTCTTTTATAACAATGAAAAGGTGGCAACACCACAGGCATGCAACACCAGTATCCAAAGGAGATGTTTTATATGGCCACTGCACCTCCAACATCTTATCTTGTTAAAAACAGCTAACTAACAGCTTTTTCTTGGCCTTAGAAGCAACCTTAGCCTTCCACATTTGATTCACCAAAAGAAAGGGCCAAGAACAAGTGCTTTTCCTAATGCAATGACACAGGACTCTCCTTTTCTCACTATCTCAACTTTCTGAACAACTGAAAGAAAGAAAGAAAAAAGGGGGTTCCTCCTACAACCATGTATACAAGAAAACCATGAAAAGACATGAGATATCATCCAAAGAATTAACACTCCATCCAATCCCAAAGCTACTATGAAAGACAATCTAAGTATGTTTAAGTGATCCCAACAAGGTCACAGGTCAAGTGTGAGCTAGAAATTCCAGAAATTCACTTCATTAGAGAGTCGTATGACATCAGTACTCTAGTCCCACTAACCCACTACCAAATAAAAGAGCCTAGCAATCTCAACAGCTACAGCGACATTAACACAATACAAAGCAAACATACTTCTGCAGACATCTTCAAATTTTGCTTAAATGACATCAGTACTCTAGTCAAAGTCCAATTTCAAATCAAGGATCAAGAGATGAAATGGATATTCAAGACATAACTATCTTCATTCCAACCCAACCCAACCCAAAATCTCACTCTCTCTCTCGAACAACATGCAGGGAATGCAATGAAAAATCAATAAATTTTCGGCTACAGTTGTTACTCACCAAACCTCTCACGTATTTGCAATCTTCCAAACACTTTTGGGCATTCAAAACTGAAGTCTTAAGCTCAGGTAGCCATTTCTCCGAGACAATCTTGTCTTGCTCAGTGGCCAAATTCAAGCATAAATTTGTTGTCCTGCATGACACCAGCAAATGTGAAACATCTCATAATGTTAAAAAAAGAAGTTATGATAGGAAAGGAAATAGGGTCTGGCTAACAGATGTCCTTAAGGCACACCCTTTAAGAGATTATTTACTGGTGATCTAATTGTAATAATTAGATAATTTAGAATTTCAAACTTTTCTTTATCCAATAACGTTACAAATTCAAAAAAGATATCTTATTTCAGATAATTCACAGGTTGGGTAATGGTTGTTCCTAAAAATTTCAGAATTTAAATTTGTCCAGTCATCACAACATTTAAAAGTTCCATTAGTTACCATAGTTAGTCTCTTAAAAAGTGCCTCAAGGACACTTGTTAGCTTTTCCCAAAGAAGGTAAAAGAGAAACCACATGCATGTCCATGTGATCTAAATGATTGTTTGCATGTATGTGTGTTAGAAATAGGGATGCAAATGAGCCAAGCCACTCATAAATCGCTTGAAGCTTGGCTCGCTTAGGGCTCGGTTTGAACTTGTTTGTTTAGGTATAATGAGCTTATTCAAGCCTATTTTTAAAGCTAAATGAGCTTAGTTAAGCTTAGCTAATTAAGGCTCATGAGATGGCTCAATTAAACTTGTGAATTAGACTCTAAGCAAGTTTGTTTAAAAGCTTGGAAATAGGATCATTTATATGCATGTTAAAATTTAAAACGATAAACCACTTGTATAAGATTTCATAATATAATCTAATTTAATAAGTAATCAAAAACGTTATTTTTATGAAATAAAATTTAATAAAAAGATTTATCAATTATATGTGTGTGTTATATGCAGGAGTTGAGAAATGTAGATATATTTTGTTTAAAAATCCATGAAACAAATTATGTTTTTAAGATCTTTCATGATAATGAAATTATATAAAAATTTTATAAGCATGTCAAAGGTTAAGCCTAGCTCATTTATAGGCTCATTAAGCAGAGAAATAAATTTGAGACGAGCTTGAGCCAAGCAAATTTTAGACGAGCCAAGATTGAGCCTCATGCTTTAGGTTCATCATGAACATGACACGAGCTTGAGCCTTGCTAAAATTAGACAAGACAAGCTCAAACACATCAAATCTCAGCTTGGCCCGGCTCATTTGCAGCCCTGGTCAGACAGAGAGAGAGGAACAGAGCACATGTAACACAAAACATACTCATGGATTAGAAGTAAATTTTATCAAGGATAAAAATCAGGACAAGTTAGTCAGCTGACATAAAATGATAGAAACTAGAAACTTAGGGAAAGGTTTTCAAAGTCTAAGTCTAATAGAGGAGTTCAATGTCAACAACTGCGCAATTTAGAATAAACTTTTGTTGTCAATAAAGAAGAGAAGTGACAGCATAGAAAATCTTTACTCAAAATGCGGACCGTTTGGATAACTACAATATCACAGTAAAACAAACATGCACAAGTTCAGCTGTACCTTTCATATTCTTGTTGAGAACGGTATGCATGGTTCAACAATGCATGACCACTTTCAACAAGATCATGCCGTATATGGACCAGATTGATTGCCTTTGCCAAGTCCTCCAACACACTTGCCTCAGAACCACGAAGTTTTAAACAGAACTCAAGGGACTCTAAAACTGATGCTAAACCAGCATCTGAACCCTCCAAACCTATTTGTCCATTGCAAGTCATTTGATTTGAACATAAGGAAATAAAACAAATGCTCATACTTGGGATGTCAGGTCACTGAATGCATTTCCAATTTCCTTTTATTTTACGAAGTTAAACCAAGTTATAGTCGACAAAATTGTAGGCATAAAATAACATGAGAAGCAACCTTTAGCAGACTCAGTACTCAGAAACGCATGTAGAACAGACCAGATTGCAACTAATTGGAAGAAGTAATCAACTCAGACACTCATTTCTACTAAATATATTGCCAATGCTCAAACTAAATGATGGGTATCCACATAAACATTCAATTTATCATTATAGTAGAGACCAAGGCACAATAGTTCTTATTTAAACAACTAATGCTCAAAGGATGGTTGACTGTTATGCATTCTGATGGAATTATTTATCTTTGACTTCAACAATTATTATGCTTGAATAGTATGACAAAAATCTTAACTTTGAATGCAATCAACCAAGCTTTAATGAACATTCACTGCAAAAAACACCTTATGAACTTTTCTTTCTTGAAAAGTTGATATTAGGATATCATAGAAAAGGCACAATTATGTCATGCTATGACATGTCCAGCTCTTAACCCAAATGGATTTTTTCCTATTCAAAGATTCTTCAAAATTATTGCTCTTTTACTTTAGCAAGAGAGTGTCTATGCAAATCTTCCAACTTGTCAGATGAATCTATTTTATTTTTATTTAAAAAGATTAAAAAAAAAAAACTTTTGCATGGCAGGAATCCTTCAAGTGGATCCTTGACAATCGAGTGTCCCAACTCCCAACATCAGATATCACACCTGACACCCTGCCCAAAAGCTATCCAAAAGGATATACTATGACAAGCTTCGAAACTTCTACAGACAAGTAAGAACTTACCAGCAGGATACTGAAGGGCAGCAGACACACGGCATATTGATGGAATTGCTGATGGATCCCTAGCGCCAGCTCTTGCTGTCAATAAAGCAGCATTCTTCTCCGCAGCAGCAACAGCTTCAGGTCCTGTAGATCCATTAGAACCCATGGACTCCAGCAGTGCCTGATAGAATTCAATCACGAAATAACTTTATTTTAGCACGAATGTACAGCAAAATTTACTGCAATATTTGATACCAGAAAACATGTTGCAGCAATTTCATAAACCTGTGGAGTTGAGGGAAGCATGTAAAGACTATTATCAGGACTTCGCAAGAAAGCATTAACTTCTTTATCAATAAGATCTTTTGCACTGTTTGCAATCTCCGCAACAATTGTGCATGCTGGAATGATAGTAGTTGATGCATACTCCCTTGCAACCAGTGGTTGCTGTTTCCAGAATGCAGCCGCATCCTAAGAGACAAATGAAATTATTATAAGTGTTAATTTATCCAGTGACCACGTGTTCCTTAGAGTTGATAAAGGCTGAAATGCAATGGTTAACATAAATGGCATGGAAGCGACCTGAAAATTAACAATAAAATGTAACACATCCCACTGCTCACATCCATTTCTAGTGAAACATGGATAACTTATTGGCTGAAACAGTAGAATTATCCACAAAGTTGAGTTTTAGCATACAAAAGGAGTTTCTACTCTCGATTTGCACAGATAGCCAAAAACAGTAGAATTATCCACAAAGTTGAGTTTTAGCATACAAAAGGAGTTTCTACTCTCGATTTGCACAGATAGCCAAAAACAATTACATATGTTTAATTGCACTCACTCATTCTTGTGAAACATTGAAAATTTAATTGGCTGAGACATTAAAATTATTGGCATTGTTGAATAAGAGCATAAAAAAAGGATAAATTGAGTCCCATTCTTGTGAAACATTGAAAACTTAATTGGCTGAGACATTAAAATTATTGGCATTGTTGAATAAGAGCATAAAAAAAGGATAAATTGAGTCCCATTCTTGTGAAACATTGAAAACTTAATTGGCTGAGACATTAAAATTATTGGCATTGTTGAATAACAGCATAAAAAAAGGATATATTGAGTTATGCTACAAAAGCATGCAGATAAACACACACTCGCAGTAGTGATCTCCATGAAAAAACATTTGACCTGCAAGGCTTCATTATTAATTCCAACTCATAAATTAATAATAACTACAGTCATTCAATGGTTAATATAATGTCAAACAAACTACTGTTTTGAGTTCTTTAAAAAATTTCAAGATCAAATACCTCCATGATAACCTTCAGTAGAGCAGTATATATTGCTTCAAGTTCAGATCTTCGTGCATCGAACTCCTCAATCTTCTTCCACTTCTTTCTCAAAGAATCTTCAGCCTCTTTCCTCTCTGCACACAATTTATTTAAGCGTTCTATTTCAGACATCAATGTATTCAAGCTTGCCCTCAGTCCAGCAGCTTCTCTCTCCTTGGCCCAAACCTCCAGCTGCACAGAAAATATTGGAGAGTCCACAATTTTAACATGTATCTTTAGCATGATGAACGGATTACAAGTGTATTGGATAATAAAAATATATGGCACATTTGCATTATGATGTCTTGGGTGTAAATTTATGGCGCGTTTAATTGAAGGTACAACGGCATTAACTAGTGTTTTTTAAGCTTCTGTGAGGTCAATGCCTTGAGATCACACTAAAGAAATATGTAAATGAACTTCAAAGTGATGGTGCTGAGATCAAGTGCAGCCAGTATGGATTGTTTGGGGGTTGAGCATAAGCTTTGTTATGTTGTCTCCTTCAAGAAAATAAGTTCATGCGTGTGAATGACCTGTCACATCAATAGTTAGAAGCACTATGGTTGATGTGAGATTTTCAGAGCAAGAAAGAAAGAATGGTTCTAGATATGGTACAATTGGAAATCGGCACTTTTGCATGCCAAGTTTATCTAAAAATCACAATCTGTAGGACAAAGTGACGGAACTGCTTGATGAAATACTCAAACTTCCATAACCAAGCACTGACAACAGACTAGAATCAAAAGCAAGGGTGCAATCCAACATTTCAGCATAGCATGATTTAAGGAACCTTGGTAACCATTAACTGCAAAACAAAGAGAGCAATTACCTCAAATTGCCGCAGACTGCCCATGTTCTGTGTTGTGACTCCAATACCAATTGAGTGGGAAGAAACTACATCACCAGTTCCATGCAATCGTTTTAAGAGATTCTGGCCCACGTCCCTGGCTTCTGCAGCTTTATTAAGTGCATCTTCAGTGGCCAAAAATTGCTGAACATGGGCTTTCTGTTAACAACCACACAAAACAATGTCAAATGAAATGCTCCAGATGCAAGAGAGCAGATATAAAAGCATTAGCATAAAATAAGAGCACAAACAAAACTATCAAATGCTCAAGCACCCACTATATATCTTTTTACAAGGGTATCAGTTTTGCACCCAAACCCCTTCATCACAATGGAATAATAACTTAAAAGAAGAGGAGGTAGGAAAAAATCAAATAAAAAGGATGAATTTATAGAAAACAGATTTTTATCAATAAAACATTTTAACCTGTTAAAAAAATCAAACTATTTTATGCTACTGCTTTATATGAAAACTAAAAGGTAAAATTGAAATACAAAAGCTACCATCTACAAAGGAAGAAAACCTGTCTTTCCAGAAGCTGATTTTGAGATCCTTTGTAAGGCATGTCTATTCCAATCGTCCCATTGCCATAAAGTTGATGGTGCAATGGTGAGTTTGTGTCGGTAGAAGAAACATCCATAACTCTGTTGTTTTCATATTTGTATCTGATCAAGCAATTTAAAATTATTGATCTAGTAAATGGAACATTAATGTCAATAAAGCAACTGTAAATTTGTACAACTGACATTTACAGGAATAAACAACAGAAATCCAGTAAGGAAGCATCACGAAACAGGATACATATTCTTTTAATGTACCTTCCATGTAACAATAACAAATATTAACTATAACATCTACGTGTAACAAAACTCATAGTCTTTTGCATGTAAATACAACATGAATGTGTGATGCGTGATGGTCCTCATCAATTTGAGGAGAATAAAAATAATCGCTTTGATGCAGCAAGTCAATATTCTGACCAATGCCTCGTCAGAAACAGCTCCAAAACAGACTACATCTCACATAATATCCTTTGTCAATTCACAATCTACTAGCTAAACATACATACATTACTAAGAAAGTACAGCTTTGGTTATAGGAAGGAGCAAAGCAAGCATGTGATTGGCTTTAGGCCATTTTGTAATGGCCACAAAAAAAAACATTTATCTTGCAATTCGTTGTGTCTTATCTCCATCATATGCACTCGAAGACCAAATTCCAATTCAGTCTGTAAGCAATTATGCATCAGTGCACATTTAACACGTACAGAATGATCAAATGAATTACAGCAACCAAGCAATTATTACACTACAAGTAACAAGAAATTTTGGAGTGAGCAGGGTAAATGGACACTCGAACAATCTGAGGAAATAATGAACAAAAATTGCACTTGCATGAACCAACATGAAATGGAAAGAAAATATTAGCATACCTTAAGAGTTCAGCATCAGCTCTGACATCAATTTTTTCAATTTCTCTAGAAACCAAAGTTTTCAGCCGTAAAGTGTATGCAGTAATTGCCCGAAGTAAGTGAGGAGGGTTCTTCAAGCAATTCACAATAACAGTTCTTACATCATCAGGTATATCTCCATCAAAATCCATGCCCAACTTGGCTGCTTCTGATTGAGGATTCAAATGAATACCACTTCCTTCATAAGCAGGAAAAGAGTTGCGTATTCTCTCGACCATATAAACTGCAAGAGATTCACATGCCTTCCGGATATTTCTTTCCCAATTTGTTTCAATAAGAATGACATCATCAGCAGATTTGGTTCCCTTAACAGTTGAATAAACAGCTTCCTTAATACTGTTTGCACTGAAGCTGCTAACTTCTTCAAGAGAACTGTCAATGCTAAACCTTTGAGCATCCCTTGCTTGATTAACATATTGATGAAGACGTTTATGGTACTCTGCAAATATTTTTGCTGCCTCATCACATTGTTGGTCATAAGCCTCCAGCATGACCTGCTTGTGCCTGCAGCACAGGTGAGCGCACATTAGTAAAGGACACATCACAAGAGTTGGGATGGATTACATCCTTGTCAAAAGGATCCCTTCTTAACATTGTTACGCAATAAAACAAAAGAAACCACTGTCACTGCCTAATTGTCCTATCTCATCATAAGGCGGGGTTTGCAGCGTCCAGACATCATTAGATCTCCAATGACTATAATCATGTCAGACTGTGAATTGCTATGCCTTTCCAAAATAATTGAAGTTCAATATCAAGTTTTACAAAAGCGCTTAAAACTATTATCATCAGAAAGGGAAGGCCTTTATGCAAAGCAGCAAAATGTTGGCTTCTACTTTCAACCAAGAACTGTCATGTCATTGAAATGGCCATGTACTTGATATCCAAGTACACCAAATTTCTCCTAAAGAATTTATAGAATGAAGCGAGAAATATTTCAATTTCAGAGGAACAACATGGTCCATAGCAGTGCAATAAGAAGCAACTGAAAATGATGCATTAATAATCCTACAGTTCAATATAGACTTCAACTAAATATGTATGACGAACAAAGGAACAGCAATAAACTGATGCCAACCGTCAATATAGGTATACATGCTTTGGAATCATCAATAGCGACAGAATTCACGTAATCCTAGTTGATATTGTCGCTAACACGCCCTCTTGAACTTTTTACTTCCAGAACTGAAACATAGATTTTTGTAGCACAAATTTTACATTGCCCATGTATCTAGAAACGAGAGGTTTCAAGGTGATTTCGAGCAGGATAAAAAAACAAAAATCTTGCATTCTTCACTATGTATGCATAAAAAAAAACATGTTAAACAAACAAACAAACCTATTCTTAGCACGCTCATCAAGCATACGCTTCCTCTCGGCCTCCTCCCTCGAAACCTCAATCATTCTAGCCCTCAAATCCTTCCTCTGCCTCCTAACAATACTCCTCAACCTCTCAACCTCTTTCGCTGCTATTTCCCTCTCTTGCAATGCCACCTCCCTACTCTCCGCAGTACTCGACCCACCCCCACCTTCCCCACCCACCTTCTCCTTCCTCCTCCCTCCTTTACTCCTCCCCTCGTCTTTCCCAACATTTACCAAACCGCCACTCTCCCCGCCACCACCACCATGTACCAGTATATTCTTCCTTATATTCTCCACTGTTTTCTCCGATTTCACTCTCTTTATCAGAAACCCCCAAATGGGTATCATATTTCCACGACAAATCTTCCTTACGGCATCAATTGAGGGCAATTGAGATTTGCTAGTGGCCGCACTCTGTGGCCCTAATGGCCTATACCCCATCTCCTTGTGCAACCACTCTAGTATGGCCTCTGGTTGCGCTACTGCGCCCGATGACCCCTGCATTCTACAAAATATTTCGACACCTTCAACACCGAATTCTACTAGGACGACAGCAGCATTCTTCCAATTGAGATTTGAAGCAAAACCCAAATTTCAATTACACACAACTAGATCTGACAACCAGGAGAAGTAAACCCAAAGAATTGCAGAGAGAGAGAGAGAGAGCTTCGGGGTTTTTTTGTTTGTTTATAATTATTTGAGGGTGTTAGATTGGAAGAATTTAAAAATGGAGGTCCCGCTCTATAGTTTCATTTTTACTTCGATTTGGTGGGGGGTGTTTTTGAGTAACTGTTAAGATATGTGGGGAGTGATTTGTATTATTGTTGTATTATTATCAGTTTTTGAGTAACTGTTAAGACTCTTTTTTTAATTATTATTGGAATTATTTTTATAATTTTACATATATGTTTTTATTTTGATCGTACACTAATTTGTAAGGTCTTATAACTTTATAATTTAATTCTTTTTCTTTTTTTTTCTTTTTTTTTAAAAATATCTTTACCATCCTATATTCTATTCATTTTATAATATTTAAAATTCTTTGTTGATCCAAAATATAAGATATAATTTTCTAAATTATAATGGGCAAATATAAATTAATTTTTTCTTTTCTTTTTCAACACGGTAATCAACTAATTATTATATTTACATGTTTTTTGTTTCTATAAATTCCAATAAAAATATGAACGGGGGAGATGAGGTTTTATTAGAGAGAAGAGGGAGAGAAAACGGCTAGGGTTTGTTATTTCCAATTAATTATATGTTAATTAACTCTTATAATCTTAAGGAATGTCTATTGATTTTACTAATTTTATATTTTATTTTCTAGCTTCTCCCCTCATGATTTATTTCTCTCTTGTTATATACACAAGTGTCCGTTTATCCGTGAGAATTACCCCCTTTTTTTTTATTGTGTTCATTTCATTTTGTTATGAAGATCAATTGGATGTGCCCGGCAAGGACATTTTTTTGTAATTATTATTGGAATGCTTTTTATAATCTAACATGTATGCTTTTATTTTCATCGTAAACTAATTTGTAAGATTAACTTAATGACTTAATTTTTTTTTTCTAAAAAAATCATGCACAATATTAATAACCTTATATACCTGTTTGTTTTTATATTTTAAAAATGTTTTGATATGTTAATGTTAAAATTAATTTTTTAAAAAATAAAAAAATATATTATTTTAATATATTTTCAAATAAAAAATGCTTTAAAAAGTAATTGTTATTACACCTTCTAATATAAAAAATAAATATTGTTTTTATCAATTTAATTTCAGCTTACACTCAATCTAATAATTCAAGGTTACCCTTTACTATGAAATTAAAAAAAATGCAAAAGGGGCAGGGATTGTTTGTGTTTGAAGTAAATTTTGTGGAGACAATATGGCATGTAAATGTAAAATCTATGCAACATGACATCCATAGACATTACAATTTTTATTTATTAATATAAGTATTTTAGTTAGTTTGCACGCAATTCAATTAATTTTATATATTTTAAAATTAATGATTATATAAACCTCCAATCATTCTGAAAAGATTCAAACTCATAATAATTAAAAAATAAATCCATGAACATTATAGTTTTTTAAAAGATAAGTTACATGTGGCTTTGGCACCGTCCATCTAATTTGGTAAAAAGAATGAGTGTACGTACACTCTATGAAACATAGAAAAGATTATCATAATGTTTATATCGAAATCAAAACTTACCATCTCTATGAAGATAGCTACCATAACGGTAGAAACATTGATATGAGATTGCAATTTTGCATTTAAGAAATATATGATCTTTTTGGATTAGCAATCCTGTAATTATTAATAATTATTATTCATGTTATAGTTTTAATCAGTTTGAATTTTATATATATATAAAATACTTGGATCTTTGACTTCAAGTCCATAGCTTGATATACAATCAAAACAACACAAAAACGGAAGAGATAGCAATATCCTACCTTTTTTCACACAGGCATTAAATTTGAGATATAAAGGGTTGTATGCTTGAGTAAACAAAAATGATCCAAGTAAGATTTGAGCCCGTCACTTCAATTTTAAGGGTTACAACCATTTAATTTGATTTTACATTTTAAAAATATTTCTGAAAAAAAATAATTATTTTTACTTTAAATTAATTTTTTTATGTTTTCAGATGATTTTGATGTATTAATATTAAAAATATTTTAAAAAATAATTACTATCATAATATCAAAGAGATTCATGTACTAATCTTGCGAGGTAATTTTTTTTTCACGTAAATTATAATTAACATCGTTAATGTTTTAGTAATAATCCATAAGTGAAAATAAATAAAACATGTGGGTGGTTGATGTTCTAAAGAGGAGAGAATCACAGAGAAGTAAATACGAAAATCCTTTCTTCTCGCCTCTAGATTTGAGATAACCATGGAAGGAATGTATTACGTGTGAATTACATGAGAATCTAGTCATTAATTTGAATTCAATCGTTCAGAGATATTCAACAGAAATAATAAATCATATTCCGAGCATAATTAATTAATTAGTTTTTCCTAATTCCATAGTTAATCCAAACTTAGATAACGATATGAGCACGTAGGACTGAGTCAGCAATTATCATTAATATGAAGGCAAACAGCTTAATCTTCCAAGTTATTTATTTACTAATTTAGAAATCCAACTCGACCATACATGGAATTCAAGAGTAATCCAATTTGTCAAGCATTTTAATTAATTATGAGGACTCCAAAGTCTCGTAAATTATTGCAAAGGGCTTTTTATCCCTTATAAAGAACACCACTCTTATACCTAGGCATGCAGTAGTTACCTTGTTTCAATCCTTCAAAGATGACTGTCATTGTTGAGAATCCTGTCGAGGATATAGAGCTATTTGGTATGTATCGATCTTCTCCTTTTCCTTTTCCTGCCACCTTCATTATCTTCTGAGTTTTTTTTTCCTCTCCATGGATGCTTTTGGCGTGCTAAGATTTCTTCTTCTAATTATGATTGTTACCCTTTCTTGCAAGAAGAACAGAAGAAGGAAATCCATATCGACCCCGATGAGTTGGTGTCTGATGGTGGATTCACGATGCCAGATAGTAATGCATTTGGCCAATCATTTAGGTCAAAACATGTTCTAATGTTTTCTGGATTTTCAAAAGTTAATTAATTCCGAACTTGTTCATAAAGGGCATGCATGGATATCTTACACGAATTGTGATTGCAGGGACTATGAAAATGCAAAGAGTGAAAGGCACCAGATTGTTGAACGAACATACAGGCTGCAACACATTAACCAAACATATGATTACGTGAGAAAATACTGACACATACTGCTGTACAAGAACATTTTATAAATATAATCCATGTTGTAATTGCACTTG
Source organism: Populus nigra (assembly GCF_951802175.1). Taxonomy (NCBI): domain Eukaryota; kingdom Viridiplantae; phylum Streptophyta; class Magnoliopsida; order Malpighiales; family Salicaceae; genus Populus; species Populus nigra. The sequence continues at coordinate 11,674,564 of NC_084864.1, read as the reverse complement.
GAATGGAAATCGATGCAGGTCAAGAAGATGAGGGAAGAATATAGCAGACTGGACAAGGCAGAGATGAGCATATGGGAATGCTGTGAGCTTCTCAATGACGTTGTGGACGAAAGTGATCCTGACTTGGATGAGCCACAAATCATGCACTTGCTGCAGTCAGCTGAAGCAATCAGAAAAGACTACCCTAACGAAGACTGGTTGCACTTGACTGCACTTATCCATGGTATATATTATACAATTCCTTGCATGATTTCCCTCTGGTGCTAGATTACAATAAATGTATATATATTAATATTACTATATTGATTTGCTTGGGACATGCAGATCTTGGAAAAATCCTCCTACTTCCTCAATTTGGAGGATTACCTCAATGGTCTGCTGTAGGTGAGCTACTTGTTAAAATATGAGTGCCTTTATTAATTTATTTGTGTTTTTTTTTACTTATGAATCTCAATATTCAATCTGCAGGTGATATATTCCCTGTTGGCTGTGCTTTTGATGAATCCAACGTCCATTATCAGGTATTAAATTAATGTCGAAAGGCTCCATTATCTAATTAACGTATATAACTTAATAATTAATCCTGATTACGGTGGAGATAAACATAGTCAAATTTGTGATTAATGACAAGTAATCTACACATGACAGTTTTTCAAGGAAAACCCAGATTTCAACAATCCAAAATACAACACCAAGAATGGGGTTTACTCTGAAGGATGTGGACTGAGTAACGTGTTGATGTCATTTGGGCACGATGACTACATGTACTTGGTAATAAAAATATATTAAGATATCAGAGATTAATTAATTTCTAAGCATATTTATAGGGCCAAATTGCCAATTAAAAAACAATACTAATTAAAGAGTATATTGATCTATGTTAACTGTAGGTTGCAAAGGAAAATGGCACGACCCTGCCTTCTGCTGCCTTGTTTGTTATCCGCTACCACTCATTTTATCGTAAGAACTACGATTAAAAATTCTATTTTTTGTTGTGGGTTTTATGCTGTTATACATGATTAGTTTAAAAATATAATAATTGATCATTTGAATTAATTATTTTGTAGCATTACACTCATGTGGAGCATACAAGCATCTGATGAATGAGGAGGATGTGGAGAACCTGAAGTGGCTTCAGATATTCAAGTGAGATTCTGACTGCCTTTCTCCTTCCTTGTAATTATGATAAATTCTTGCCTTTTTTTTCCTTTAATTACATTAATTCTAAGTGATTTCTATCACTAAAGCTATTTTTTTTTAACATTATATACTACAATTGGACAGCAAGTATGATCTCTATAGCAAGAGCAAGGTCCCAATTGATGTTGAAAAAGTCAAGCCATACTATCTTTCCCTCATCGACAAGGTGCGCATCGTTCTTCACTTTCTCAATCAATGATTTCTAGCCTCATAACGTATCATTTCCTCTAAATTTCTTCCTTTCTTCTTCTTCTTCTTCTTCTTCTTCTGCAGTATTTCCCAGCAAAAGTCAAATGGTGAACCTTGGGCATTAATGGCAATATGGTGGTTTGCTTCTTCGAGTTGTTTGATAAATAAATATGCTGGAAAAAAGTAGCTAGATATGGCATGGGAGGTCGAGTGTTCTATGCGTCTAGTTTAGTTACAATTTTTTATTTATTTATTTTTACCTTGCACACAGTTATGGAGCAATTATCTCTCACAAGCCAACTTCACGTACAGAACACTAGAGGAAATATTCTTTTTTTACACAAATGATTGTGTTAAATTTTGGTTTTATATTTATATTTTCTCTTAAAATTACAAAATTTTCCTCAGGGATGTTTAAATTTTACTTTTTTTAATCATGGCTAATCACCAAATTTAATTTTTTTTGGAAAAAATATATAAGATAGTGCAGTACATTTCCTTTTAAATATTATCTACCAATGAAATATCCACTTCAAAAAAATTAATAGAGTAATTAGAATTTTAAGAAATCCAATTTCTATTTACTTGTTTTTTTTATTAGAATTAATTCTCAACTTTAATGATTAGAAAAAAATAATCTTATAACATTTTGATACAAGAGAGTTGCTTTAATTATTAGGCTCCTTGCTTATACAGGTTTAGTTCAATCTGCGTCCACGAGGTTAGATCAGGGGGGAAGCTCGACCGTCCCCTCCACCAAGCACCTTCAAATTTTTCTCATAAAACCCTAGAACTTTCCTAACAGCGTCAATCTATAGCAGCAAGTCCCTAGATTATTGGCAAACGAGGTCTTCTCTTCCACGTCATCCTATTTATCAATATCTGATGACACCATGAAAACACATCCAAAAAGCTCGAAAGCCCACGTCATGTGATTGTGTCTTTGTTTAATATTGTAATTACACTTATTTTTTAAAATATTTTTTATTTTTAATAATAACATATTAAAATAATTTAAAAACACTTCAAAAATTAATTTAAATTAAAAAATTAAAAAATATTTATTTTAAAAATATTTTTATAACACAAAAATAAACATGTTATATTGGTCAACTCCGCGACCTAACTTGTCTTTGAGAGATGCATGGTCTGAGTTCATGAAACTGATGCACATTCACCATTATTTTTTTATTGGTTATTGACCTAAACCAGGTTGCAAAACCAGACACGGAAATCTACTTTGATAATAAATCCTGCCTTCACACTAGTTTTCGCAGCTCTTCTCGAATCACTTGTTTCATCTCTTCAATAAGCGTCCTTTCTTCCTTTTAACTGGTTGATATTCAGCTTTGGCACAGCCTATGTGTGTTTAGAGACCAAATGAATATATTGATGTTATTTCTCGAGTAGCTTTCAGAGCACCTTATTAATGAAAATGATTGTTTTTTAAGGTTTTTTTTTTAAATAAATTAAATAAATTATTTTTCATATTAATATATTAAAATATTTTAAAAAATCAATATAAAAATAAGTTCAACCACAGCCCAACATGACACTTAATTTTCTTTGAGACATGAGCTTCCAAACCCACTGTAATAGTTACATTCTCTTTTTTTATTTTTATTAAGTTTAATGTGGGTGTTTGGGCTAGTTTGTATGTATCTCGATTAATTTTACGGGTCTTAAAATTAACAATCATGTAAACCTCTAGTGATCATCGTATAAACAACCACAAGATTAAATCTAAAAAATAAAATAAATAAATTTTTTAGTATCAAGCTTTTATTAATAATCACCACTTCGATAATTGTGATAGTTACATTCTTACTTAGATTGGAGTCATCGATGGAGACGAAATAGAATTATTATGTGGCGAGGGCAAGTCTTCTATTTATCATGGCGCTCTGTCAAACATCAAGGATGTTAACCAGAAAAGGATCTCTTCTTTCCTAACTCTTTTATTAGACGACATCGTTTGATTTAGGGCTTGATAACTTCTCGCCATCCCAATCAGCCTCGACAGGAAACTTCAATCATCACCTGACGACATGTTGAAGCCACGACTTTTAAGTTTTAATGTTTTTAAATAATTTGTTCATCCCAAATAGCATTGTACACTAAACCAAACTATACGCTAATGTGGGGAATTGTCTATGAAACCATGCATAAGAACACTAAGTCCTTGTTTATTTGTTGTATAGTAAATTTTTTTTAAATAAATTTTAAAAAAATAAATTATTTTTTAATATTTGATAATATAATAAAAAATAAATATTACCTACTCCTAATTTCATGGGATGAAAATAATCATGATTCAAGGCACTTGGCCTCACTCCCATATCTACCATTACCCTTTTCATCGTTAGATTTGCAATATTGGTTATTATAACTACTTAGATCATCCAGAGAACCAGGTCCTCTTTAAAAGATATGTTTGTTCGGCTATCATCATACTTCGAACTAGCTATTTACTCGTGCTATATTGTGGGTTCATTTATTTTACATAAAAAAATATTTTAATGTTATAAATATGTTATATAAAAAAAATACAAGACTCGGGTGTCATGCAAGGAGAAAATCTTGGGACTAGGTCAAATAAATTGATTTTATTTTCATTAGACGAGAAAAAAAAAAGTAACGACAGCTCATGAATAAAAAAAAAACAAAAAGATCATAATAACATGTGAAAAAAAATATTTTTTTTTAAAAAAACAAATATTATAGCTTAATTCCCAACCCATTAAATACGAAAGGAAAAAATTGGGTGAAAAATATACCTAAAAAAAGTTATTTGAGTCAACTCAAGTTAGCATAGCAAACTTGTAACCTTAGTAATTAAGGTTAAGCCAGCCTATATTATCCTACCAAATTCACAGCACAGATCATGAAATCAGGATAACTAAAAAAAAATAATCATAAAGTTTTTTCTAAAAAAAAAACAAAAACAATATCAACCTATATTAATTTTTTAAACATGCTAGTCACAACCCTTCATAAATCTTGAAATAACAAAAAAAAAAAAAACATTATGGTGAAAAGGCGCCATCTGGACATATGGTTTAATTTTTCTGATTTTAAAGGCAAAATCTTTTATTTTATTGTGATTGAAATTTTAGAAAAGATACACAAACCTCTTGTCAAAGCTTTAATAAGGCTTATAAAAAGATTAAATTATCCCTACCACCAAAGGTTTTTTTTTTTTTTTAAGGGGGTTTATCAATAGACACATGTCGTCTCCCTTGATTTCTCCCAATGCAACCTCTCGCCAAGTGGACTGAAATGGCTCATGGTCTGTAAGAAGATAAAGTTTCAAAGGGAAGGATCAAAATATGTGTCGTCTGATGGAATATTTAACCATACAAGTTTGACTACTTAATGACCATAACCATGGCTACCGCACACTCCAAGCCTGAGTAAATTACACTGGAAAACAACCTTGCCCCCTTCAATTAATTGGATTTCTCCATTTCCTCCCACTGATTTGATCCCTTTTTTCTTAATAATTATTTGAGATTATGCTGCATAATGTTTTTTTATTTCAAAATATACTAAAGTTAATGTTTTTTTATTGGTATCGGCATATTAAAATTATAAAAAAGCTCTAAAAATATATTTACGGTAAATTTATGAGATTTGAAATTCAAAATTCTAAGTTTTCCTTGCCTATACTACTACATGTGAAATTCGAATCCATTTCCAGGAAGGAAAATGTCGAGCTTGAAATTTGAAGCATAATTTTCAATATTATAGCACTGCTTGGGAATGCGGTGCAAACCGCGTTCGATAAAAATTTAATTTTTTTTATATGTTTTGGATTGTTTTAATGTGTTGATTTCAAAAATAATTTTTAAAAAATAAAATAAAAATATAATTTTGATGTATTTCGATATGAAAAATACTTTGAAAAACTACTACAACTATACTCTTAAACTGAAATTAAAACTTAATACAAAATTAAATAATTCATAGATGGTCAAGATGCTCACGTGCCAGCACCACTTGCAACAATTGTTTAATGAAAAAAGGCAAGTGAATCCCCACCTCTTAATTTATAGCAAGAGAATCTTAGTAAGTAATTAACAAGTAGCACACTTTAATTATAGCATGCCGGTCTAGCAAATTATCATAATTAGATTCCAAAATTTCACATTCTATTATACTTGCATAATAGATGAATCAATTATAGCATGCCGCTTGTAATTTTAATTCCAAGGGTATTCATAGATGGTTTTTTTTTTCCGGTTTTGGTTTGGTTTTTTTAATTTCAGGCCTATAAAACCAAAATCGAACCGAACCGGTCAATTTTTTTAAAATTTTAATAGGTTATTTTTCACGGTTCATTTTTTTTTGTTATTTTTTTTTCTCAATTTAATCGGTTTTTTAGTTTTTTTGCTCGCTCTTAATAAAAAGATTAAAATACCCCTAACACAAAGACAATTGACTTTTTTAGAAGGGTAAGAATATCATTTTATTACTATAGTGAATAATAAAATAAGTATGAGTAAAAAAATGTAACAATGCTCTTTTAAAATGGCCTTGAGAAATATATAATAGTTATCTCTTGTAACCTTAGGATTCATTTTATAGTGTGTTGAGTTAAGTCAAAACCGTGTTTTGCTGTAATTGTAATTTTAAAAATATACAATTAATTAATATATACTATAATTTTATAATTTTACACGAATTCTATTTAATTTTTTTTTTCAGAACCTTCAATATAAAAAATATAATTTATAATTTCTGTTAAACCTATTTATTTTTACGAAATGCCAAATATATACTTGGTATCAAACCAAAAGGAAACGTAAAAAAGAAGAAGGATGCCCCACAATTAAATAAATTCATGAAATAATAAAAGACAAAATACATTAAAGAGTAAGCATAAAGACGATAATAAATGATAAGATGACACAGAATTGTATTAGTATAGGTTAAAGTACTATTATTGTGTAATTTACAAGTTGGAAGTGGATTGATTCCACCACCCACCACGCACAGAGGACAGACAAAGACTCACCTTTAATCCCGCAAATTCATAGCTTTTCTCGCCGAAACTGATATCGAAATATCCATTCCCTCTTCTTTTCTACAACTTGTCTCAGCTCTTACAAGGTGCTTTCTTTTTTACATCATTCTCAATTTCCTTTTCTTTTAAGACCTCAAATTTGTCTTAAACACGTGAAAATCTCAACGGGTTGTCTTTCATTTTAATGATCCATGTCTGTTTTTGTGTTGACCCTGTTGTTTTCACTTGGTTTTTTGATGGGTTTTGGACGTAATTGAGAAAGTTTTTTTTTTTTTTTTGCTTGGTGATCGTTTATGGGGGATGTTTGTGGAGGTCTGTCTCTTGGTTTTTCAATTTCAGTTTTTGATTGTTCAAAATTGTTTCTTTCTATTAAAAGAAAGAACCCTTCATCTGGTTTTGATAGGAAGTTTTGTAAAGAGCAAACAATGATTGCCATTTTTCTTCCTGGAAAAAGAAAGAAAATTCCTGACTGACAATCCTCGGTTTTCTCTGAAACTTATCAAACCAATTTTTTTCACCATTACCTTTTTAGTTAATTTGGTAGTTGATTGAAGATTCTTTGTACTGATCATGCTCGTACAACTTGAATATATCTATCAATTGAAGTCATTTTTTATTCATGGAGAAAGTCGTTTTTTTAATGTCTATGATGGGGTATCTGTTTGTAAAGCTGAATTAATTGAAGAAATCAAACTGCTTAATTTAGCTCTCCAATTTGCTCTAGTGATATCATTTTAGTGAATCTTTCTGATTTTTATTAGTGACACGATCTTTTTAACATGATTCTCTCCTGATTTACAGGCAGAAAAGTATTAAGCCCCACGAGTTGTTCAACAAAAGGAAAAAAAAAAGGAGGCTATAGGCATTTGTTAACTAAGACAAGGAGGATACTGGTTCGTGGAGGCTACTGAACTCCTACGAGCTTAGAGTCCTCTCTCATTCTCTATATAATGTGCAAGAGAATACTTCTTGATGCTTATGGCCAGTGGCATTAATCTTTGTTGGTGATATTCGAGAATTGCTGTAGCGAGTGAGATTGGAACTGACACAATGGGTTCTGTTTGTTGCTGTTTGCATGTCGATGATTTTGAGGATTATATGAATCCTGAGAATTCTGTATATAGAAACTGCTTGTGCGTCAGTTGCTTTGTCCAGAATTTCCTACATGTGGTATGCGTCCCCTCCTGCATTTCCTCATGGCAATAGGATTAGAGGTCTTATGCGGTGTATCATATATTACTATATTTTTTTATGGCTGTTGACTGGGTTTGTTATTTAACCTGTGAGGTATAAAATGGATGAGTGAAAGAGTGTGAAGGAAAGAATGATGCCTAAAGATGAAAGGCATCTGCATTGTTTTGCTCTTGAATGTTGGTTCTTAATGGTTGACAAATTAATGATTGTTAAAGGCATAGATATCTTAGAGATCTAAAGGACGAGCTAAATACACCCATTAGCTGGTTAAGGTACTATTATTTTTACATGTGACATTGTTGCTGCCACTTTTGAGCACATGACTCCTCTATATTGCTATTGGTATCTACCACCATGGTAATGCAATGGGTGGTAGAAGTTGGAAAGAAATGAAAGCATATTGGTTGTTGCGCTTCTTACCATTGAGAGTCCTCCAGATTATTAGTTTTAGCTAAAGTGAATTTTTTTACTGCAATGCATTTGTTTGATTTTATTTGTATGAGTATCACGTTTATATGAAAAAGTGTTTATTCAGAACTTCCAAGTTGATTTGCATGGAATTAGAAATGCAATTCAATATTAGTTCATATTCCTTCTAATGGAGTTCTAAATATTTTCTTTCTTCTTTCTTTTCCCTCAATGTTTGTAGTATACCTCAATATTTCGTAGAGGGCAAGTGCATTCTGTCCCTTCATCCATTCAAGGGGCAGCATCTCTGACTTCTTCATCTCTTGACAACTCTCTTGCTGAAATGTACCGATCTCCTCCGTGGCCCTTGCCCTATGATGCTGACCCCAGATGCTCGCGCTTGCAGCGTGATGGTCTGGTTTCAAGACGAGAGAAGGGTTCCAGTCATTCACACGAGGAATCAGAACCCTTGAGAAGTGATAATGATGCTGATTCTGAATCCTTCAGCACAGGAGACAAATGGAACGCATCTGCTTGTGAAGGAGGCAAGGAACAGCGTTCTAGATCCTCATTAAAGCTCTCATCAGCAAAAGCAACAGTTGGAATTGGATATGTTTATTCTTCCTCGGAAGAAGAGGATGTCTGTCCTACATGTCTTGATGGTATAATTCTTGATTTAGCTTTAATAGGTTCTGCATCCATTATTACATTCTATGATAACTATGTTTCTGTTGATATTGTTAGTCTAACATTTCTTGAACAATTTTTTTTCTCCTTCCTTGCTAGCTTGTTGAATAAGTATTTCATACATCTCCTAGCACAAGGCAACCCACCTTGTATTCTTTTTTACTTGTTTGTCTTTCGATATCTCTGTCTTAGGTGGGAATAGCATCCATCATTTAAATAGTGATATTATTACCCTATAGGCATATTGAGAACCCCACCTTCCCAACACCCTATACCAAAGCTGCTTTTAGTGATAAAAGACATTGGCTAGTCTTTCTAGTTTAAAAGCTAAGCTAGCTATCTGCATTTTTAGCTGATTTTATCAAAACTATAGTGGGAGATGGTACGAGTCTGAACCAAATAAGATGGAAGCTTTGAGCATGTCAGAATTTTGTTCCACCATTTTGTAGCTGTTCTTCCATTCCATGTTTACCTTCCACATCAATTGGTTCCAACCTTAGAAGCAAACTCTTGTAATTTGGAAGTTTGAAATTCTGTTAAAACCATGTTGGAAGATGCTATGAACTTCAGAAAAAAGGGGGAGCTATGAGCATGTCACAATTAGTTTTTAACAGACTGTAGATTTCTAACCAGTCCTACTCTCAGAAAAAAATTGGATCCAACCTTAGAAGCAAAAGTCTGGTAGTTAAGAAGCTGCTTCTACAAACATGCAACCTTGGCCATCAGTGGCAAAAAAGTGAAATCTTGGATCAAAGCCTGCGTGCTGATGGGGAGTGACTCCTTTTTGTTAATGTTTTAAAGATGCTTAAAATTTTGCTCTTATGGACTAGGAGTATTAACAATTTGTCATTGTTTTCACCCACTTACTTTACACATGCAGAATATACTCCTGAGAACCCAAAGATAATGACAAAATGCTCTCACCATTTCCACCTTGGTTGCATTTATGAGTGGATGGAAAGAAGTGATAGCTGCCCAGTCTGTGGAAAGGTAACTATTGTTGCGTTATTTTCTTCAAACTTGCTCATTCAATTTTCAATATTCATTCTGGAAATATATCAATCAGTACATTTCCTAATTCTGGAAATATTTCAATATTGCCTCCCCTCTCCTCCTGGTTATTGGAATCATTTTTATGAAGCCGAGACTTGCGAGGTTTACAGAAAACCTAATTTTTTTGTCCCTTTTTGGTCATTAAGTTTTGAGAAAAACTTTAGGTTGTTTTTTTTCTTTTACCCTCAAATACAAGTATGCTTGCACGCATTTTGTTGTGAGGCAAGCCAGAACAGGTGAATAGAAATTTTCTTTCTTGCCAGTGGCCTTTTGCTCAAGTGGCATAGGCAGCAACAGGTGGGAGGAATTTGTGGGGTGTGAGGGGTTAGCCAGCGTTTGTGCTTAACAGCCAAAAAACTAATTAACAAAAGTGAGATTTAGGATGTGATGTATTCTAATGCATACCTTAGTAAACTGAAGGGGCTTACATATTGCTTACGAGCCATGAAAGGCAGCTGTGCCACAAGTTGGTTTGCCAGCCATGGGGCCTTGAGAAGCCGCAATTTAAAGAAGATTCATTTCTCACATGATTTTACTTTGAGTGATCACTTATCATGTCTACTGAAGCCATGTAAGCCTCGATAGTTTGGCTGAAATGTCCATCTTGTTTACTGCTTGTATTTGTTTATACTTGGAATCCATGGATTACTGGATGGTCAAAAAATGTTTCATTGATTCTATCCGAAGATATCACCATGTCCGATATGGAGTTGAATATTCAGAGATTAGTCTGGAACCTCAAATCAGCCATATAATCTGCGCTCTCTTGGTGAATCCATTTTGAAAGCATTATTTGGACACCTTCACCATAACTACTCGCATGCAACTTCAACATTTAAATATGAAAATGATTGTTGCATGCTTTTATTAAAATGAAAAAAGAAAATTGAAGTTTAATATTATGGCTTTTTCCCAAAATCTTTTCTATTTTGACTTAACAATGTCTCTTGGTTGGATCCTCCAGGTGATGGTATTCGATGAAACGACTTGATCTTGCTTCAAAGGTTACTGTCATCAATGAAGCAAGCTACAAGACGAGAAGAAAACAAAAGAAGACTGTATAGAGTTCTTTGTGAATACCGCGAGTGTTAATTTGCTGTCTATAGTGAAGATGAACAATTGCTCTTCATAACAATTGTTACAAAGCACATTCTCCTGGAAAAGCCCCGTTCTTAATTTTTTTTCTCCATCCATATGAATGAGAAATCTGCTTATAGTCGCTCATAAGCATTAAAAGACATGACTCGATGTTTGCTGTGTAGTTTTTTGAGGATAGAATCCAGCAAAAGACATCCTTTTGCCAAGCTAACATGGATTCGAGTTAGAACAGGCATTGAAGGACTGAAGATTCGATGCCTCCTCTGGTTGCATGCTATCATTACACCCTTCATTTACTGGTGAGGTTTCAATTTGGTAGCTTTTTACTAATTTGCACCAATTTAGCTCTCAACATGTCAAGATGGTCCTCAATCTATCTTATTAAAATTCAAATCACACGAGGAGGTCACGTGCCCTTCATTCCTTCCCTTCTAATCCGTTAAATCTTATCTACTCTATTTTATTCTTAAAACTAATAGTTATTTTATAACTAAATAACAATTATCTAAAAATCTTTTATTTTCTTTTAATCCACTTTTGTACCAAAATTAGAATACTTTAGAACATATATAGATCAAAATTGAAGGTTTAAGATCATGAAAATTGGAGATTGGAGGTGAATTGACTCTCTTCTAATCATATTATTGAAGATTTTTAAATTGTTTTAGCTACAAATTATTATTTTTTCAAGTTTTTTTAGATTGTTTTGATATTAAAATTAAATTTTAAAAATAAAAAATTATTTTAATATATTTTTGAATAAAAAAATTTAAAAAGTAATTTCTACCAGACTTAAATAGGTAAGGAGCTAGCATATGGAGCTAATTAAAATATATCTAATAAGTTGAGGACGATATTGTAGTTTCCTAAAAATTAATGGGAAGGTCACTGGTCAACGTCAGCGGTCAGATCTCATAGATTGGCAGCGGACAAAGGGAATAATGAGGGTCCCGATGACGTCAAGTCAAAGTTACAGAATTTTTTTATTTAAAAAAAAAGATTCGATAAAAAATCATCATATATTTTGAAAATTTAGTCAACTCAACGCTATCAAACTAAATTATATTAAATTGAAACATGAATACCGATTATAATTTAAAATAAATAAATAAATAAATTAAGAACTAATTTTTTTATTATATGTTTGAAAATGTTTAAGGAAAAAAGTAAAATGTCATTAAAAAAAAACATGTTTTAAACTTTATTTGAAGCGTTAATAAATTCAACTGGCTATAACCAACAAATCTATTGTGGAACAATGTCTATAGAATTTCTTGGAAAAAAATAAGTGTAACGATCAATTTATTTCTTTTTTTGTTTGCACGTGAAAAAAAAGTATAAGTAGTTCGAGAGCTTTGTTCGGTATAATTTTTATTTTTGTTTTTAAGTACTTTTTAAAAGTAATTTTAATTTAAAAATTATTAAATTAATATTTTTTAGTATTTCTCATGTTTTTAATGTATTAATATAAAAATTATAAATAAAATATAAAAAAATTATTTTAATATATTTTCAAATAAAAAATTATTTTAAAAATAACCGTGCATCAAAATCCTAATTTTTTATTGAAGGAATTAATAAATGGAGGATTTAAACCTCAGAGGCATCAATCAGGTTACAAACCATGTTTTAAGGCTTTGTTTGGGATTGGGAATGCAGCCGACTGGACAATTAGTTGTATTTTCAAATGAGTTTTAAAAAATTTATTTTTAATATTAATATATTAAAATTATTCAAAAATATTAAAAAAAATAATTTAAAATAAAAACAAATTTAAATTTTTTCAAAAACACTTTTAAAATACAAAAATAAACCGGCTCTCTGTAGCTTCACACTGTACTTCCATTTAGTTTCTATGAGCCTTGTATAGCAAGACTAAAATGAAACCCTCACAAGAGTGAAAAATGTTGCCTGCTCTATAGAAATGCATTGCAGGGGAGTGGAAGGATGCTTTGAAAAAAAAAAAAACCGAAGTCTCTATTTATTGTAATCTATAAACTTTATGATTGTATTTGCAGGACATGTAAAACACGAAGGATCGTGTATGGAGTATATATTCTCCTCTAGCAAGCTTATTGTTTCTAAGGAAAGCAGATGTTACATTACAGGAATATAAATTTTTCGTAGCAAGGTACAATCATTTTGCGGAAACTTCAAAAGCTTTCTGGAAAACCTCAGGGGGCTGGCCACCACTCAACTTCTGTTTCCCATTGATCTGCTCAAAAAATTCCATGTCAACGGACCTCTTGCATGCCGAAACAAAGATCTAAGCTAAGTAAGAAAGGATGCTTTATGACTTACCACGTAGAATGGGACTCCTGTGATATGTGCTGAGTACTTCTCAAGCTCCTCGTTAACCTTCAGATGATCATAAACAGAAAGTTCAGCCCAGATCAAGTTGCTAGTCAGGCTAGTTTTCAATTTATGAGAATAAGGAAAGGTAACAAAGGCAATCGATTTCATCTGAAGAGAGCTCATGACTGGTTTGATTGTGAAAATATGTAGTAAAGTAACATATTTTAGGGGAGTTGTGCCTGCTGTCAATCAGGATTCAAAAGAAGTGTGATGGAAGACTTGGACAATATTCCATTCCATTGTTTTTCAGAAAAAAGAAAGCAATGAAATTAAACCTCGAATGCTTCCCAAAAAGAGAAAAAACCAACAATCTTTAAAATTTGATTTCTTAATTTTAGCTATTTTCATGGCAACCAAAGGGAATATTAAACAATTAGGGGGGAAAGACCTCCTTGACTCCATTATTAGGATCTTCAAGAAATTTAGCTGCTCCCTCTACCCCAACCTTTTGAGCACATTCTAGAAGAAATTCCCTGCATCCAGTTGGGAGCGTTAGAGTATTCCATAATGGGATGTAAGGATGAATAAACACTATTAACTTTGTTTTACTTTTTCATGATACATCTCAATGGCCTAAGACTGTTATATTAGGATAAGAAGACGTGCTATCCTTGTTAGAATGCAGAAGCATAGACAAATCTTTTTATGAGACAGCAAGACTAGTGAAGGCTTAGCGGAGCCCCTTTCAACTATCTGAGAAAAGCATAGAAATTGAACTGCTTTCTCAATTACCAAGCAGCAACAACCATACTAATAACAAACGCCTCACAAAATTGGGTTCATCTGCCATTTGTTCATGTGAAATGCTTTAAGGCTGCCATCTCATTTGATTCTGAACAATTCAACAATCAATTTATTGATAATGCTTCTTAGACAACGTCATGCTGTGTCGAGGTGACTTGGTTGAATTAAAGCTAGAAATCTGGTTGAAATCCTTGAGTAATAGATTCCACTTGCAACTTCTCGAAAACTATGAGAAAAAAGTCTTGGAAATGCAGCTATGGAGTCTTCTGAAAATGGTTAGTCGCTACAAAGTATTTGGAAACCATAAACACACAAATGCAAAAGAAGATATGATAGGTCTCATGTGTGGAGGTGAAAAGTTCTAAGATATGCACTTACCTATCACCAACATATTTGGCCTGAGTGAAGTATCCAAGAAATAGCTCCTCAGCAAGTTTATGTTGCTTATCAACACCCTGTTGGCCGGCAAAATTTATAAGTCTGTGGCTGTCTAGAGTATTGCCCCTGTTCACAAGACAATTCTTACAGTTTCACCATCAAATCAACTACTTGTACTTGTTTTTCTTATATGACAATGTCCATTTATAAATTCAAATTGAAATCTTACGTGAGTCCAGACATGTTATATTCCAGACCAAGACCTTTAAAAATCTGCAATGATCATAGTGACACAATTACATTCTAACCAAACCCAAAGGCCACACAAACAGTAACATGTACGTAAGAGGAGAAAGAAAAAATGGTAAAAAACCTCAGTCATCCGAGCCAAGATTCCTTCAGCTCGAGATCCAAACTTTTCCCTGTAGAAATCTAGCTTATTCACACCTTCTTTAGGCGCAGAAGGATTAAGAAAAAAAGGATGCCATTTGATCTGCAGAGTAAATATGATCTTTAAGTTACACTGAAACTCCAACGCAAGAAAGAGAGGCAGAGAGAAAGACAGAGAGGAACCTCAAAATCAAACCGATCCTTAGAAGCAGCTATAGCTTTGTCCAAATTTTTCTTGCCAACAAAACACCATGGGCATACAGTGTCTGAACTGACATCAATTCGGATAACTTTCTTCCCAGTGTTGTTACTAACTGACTCAGCCATGATGCTTAAGTATCTGCGATCTTTAAACTATACGAAGTACAAACATAGAGTCAGGTTCACATATTTTAAAGATTCGAAAAGACTAAGGTGGTATTTCTTCTGGTTCCCAAAGCATTGAAACCTAATACGAATTCATTAGAAGACCAGGAACAAAACGCTGCAAGGGAAAAAAAATCCTTCCATTGTCTTTTAGCTGTGAACTAATGTAAGATCGATTGTAACTATTACAGTCTGTAACAATGAATAAGCTTGTTAGTTTCTTATGGTATTCTATTTAGTTGCCTAAAAGAGGCAATAATGTCTACCTTTTCTTCTCTACTTCCTAAACTGGTGCTTCAAGCCCACCCCACCGATTCCTCTTAATTATGTTCCACAGAGAAACTGACTTGTTGGATTGTCGAACTATTATACTATTATATCATTCCTATTTCGACACAAAATGGAATGGTTAAGCTTTTTGAAGTCTTTTGAAGGAACAATCCCAGACTAGCCTCATCCAATTTTACTCGTAGCAACTACCATCCCTTTATCAAATGTTTATCCTTTCTGGATCAATTAAAAGCTACGAACAAAACCAAATGCTAAGCCGAGAAATGAAGCAGAATAACCAAATTCACAAGTTCTTCATTTATGATCGCATTAAAAACTGAAAGAAAAACCGCATAATAATAGAAGGGTTTGCTTTATTTCATATTTTTTTCCCCAAATGCAAGAATAGGATTGCCAACCCAGTTCAGAGATAACACCAACATCGCCAAAAACAATAATAACAATGATGAAAAAGAATAATTTCAATCAACTAGGGTAACTCAAAGAACAAAAACTTGCCAGTCAACAAGGAAGAAGAACGAGACTTGGTAAAATCTATTACAACATGAATTACTAAAATTGGAATAAAGAAAGAATTGACAAAAATGGAAGAGAGGTTTGGTTTCTGAAAGAGAGAAAACGCGTGTACCTGGAAGAATGAAGGAGCTGTGACCTTCTCAAGAGCTACCAAACAATTAAGAAACATGGTGCTTATAAGTAATTTTTAACGATAAAAGTGGACTTTGGATCATTCGACTGTTTCAAGTGTTTTGTCACCTACTGGAAAATTCAGCTGATTAAGAAAAAAAAAAAAGTATTTTCACCAACCCCTTAAAATGTGACAAATTGTCAAATTTTAACAGTTTTTTGTTTTTTGGAAATTAATTTCACACCACACGTTTAAAGAAAATGGTTAAACATTACCCGTCCGGTCTTGACTCTGCTATTTAATCTCTGGAGGCTCAATATGAAGCTATGAACACAAGTGTTGATGAAAGATTCCCTTCATATGCCTTGCACAAATTACACACAAGCATATGACATTCCTGGCACGTAAAATGCTCATAATTCTCAAGGAAACTGGTTAGATTTCACCTTTTCTCTTGGAATATTAAAACAAATAATAATTATTTATCTGAAGTTGGGTCATAATCATATGTTCTATAACTTATTTTTTAGCTTAACTTAATTTATATTGCTAATTATAAAAAAATAATTTTGTTTTTATCAATTAAAATGGCTAAAAAGAAACAGAAGACAGAGTTCTTAGTTCAAGATTTGCTATACAAATTCATTTTAATTTTATATCATTTTACAATTAATTTGACCTATCCAATTTATACAAACTCCTTACTTTTTAGGAGATGAACTCTATAATGAAGTTGCTAGTGAATTATAGTTAGTTATATTAATATCTCATATTTGTTACAATTATGGAATTATATAAAGTTGTGTTTTGATAGTATTTCAAAATGAAAACATAAATAAAAGAATAAACTTATAAAAATAAAAACTTAAAAATAAATGGGATAATTTTAGAATAAACTTATTTATTTTTAAAACAAAAAAAAGAATATAAATGTCACGTCTCTCATGTATTTCCTTTTAAAAGAACAAAATTTACCCAAAAACTATCTCAAATATTAAATTTATTACCATAAAAGATTTTTTGGGTTAAAAAAAGAGATAAAAAAGGAACACATTTATGATTGAAAAAAACTTCATTTGAATACTCTTATTTTTGTATTAAATGTGCAAATTAAAATTTGGATAAATAATATTGAAAATTCAACTCTATATATTTCTTAATTTAAACTTAATTGAATCTAAATGATTTTAATTCTCAATAAAAATCAATTTTCTCAAATAGAAAACAATTATAATTTTAATTAAAATAATTAATGCAAAAGATATATAAGATTACAATTGTTTTTTAAAATATTTTTCATTTAAAAATATATCAAAATTATATATATATATATATATATATATATATATATATATATATTTTGTAATTAACATATCAAAAAATAAAAAATATATAAAAAAATAATTTTAAATAAAAAATTTAAAATTTTAGAAAAAACACAGTAAAAAAAGCAACAGGTACAAAAGCCTTCAAATGCCATGAAAAAATAGTAAAGAAAAAACAGAAAAAGTCAACCATATAACCTGGTTCTAGAAGATTCATGGCCCATACAGCTCTGGAATATAGAAAGCTCCCAATTTCCGCAAGCAATGTCGAATGTGTTCCTTCACATTCTCTCCACTTTCTCCGAAAGACAACTCCATACATAGTACTCTATAATATCCGTACTTTATTACAATATTACATCACATTTTCTCAACAAAATCTCACTGTAATAACGAGAAAAAAGGTATGCTTCAATTGCACCCTTGCTACATTTTTTCTTTTCTTTTCTCCTCCTTCAATTGTCCCAGCAATCAAACTCACACTTTCACCATGATCCATTCAATCTTTGTATCAAAATTTGAAGAATCGCAAATGGGTCATCAAGAGATTTGGTTTTTCCTAATGGGCCATCAGAAGTTTAGATTTTTTCTGCCTTTTCATTAAGAACTGATGAAATTTCCATCTGTCTCATTTTGGGTTTATTTGTTGGTTTTACTGTTAGGGGTTTTTAAAAGACGTGATAGAATAGAAATGGATATAAATGAGATAGTAGGAGAGACGAAAAGGTCAGTGAATTTTCCAACAAAGAGTGCAATTTATGTGTGGGGATACAATCAGAGTGGGCAAACAGGGAGGAAAGGCAAAGATGGTCAATTGAGAATTCCAAAACAGCTTCCTCCTGAGCTTTTTGGGTGCCCTGCAGGAGCTAATGCTAGGTGGTTGGATATAGCTTGTGGCCGTGAGCATACTGCTGCTGTGGCTTCTGATGGGTCACTTTTCACTTGGGGTTTGTTCCCTTCTAACTTTTTTATGGTATTGTTTATTGTATTATCTATCCTTTAATCGCTGTTCATAGTGGATTTTTGTGTTCAATTTATTATGCTGCACTGATAAAAAAAAAAGCATGGATAATAGGGTTTTTTCTTCTCAATGAAGCTGTAATTCCTTGTTGCCGGGAAGCATACTTTGGCTATCACTTGTGAACCTTTGTTCTTTACCTGGGGTTTGGGAATAATATCCTCATTTTGTTCAATTCCTTGGTGATGATTGTGCCTTGGAATTCTTCTAACATGTAATTGAAAATGTTAGTGATTTACTTATTCCAGTGTTTTTTACTGTTATTGGTTGGATAGCGGATTTTAATATTTTAGCAGAATAGCTGTATAATAGTTTTTCTTTATGGATTTAGATGTTTATCTTCTCAAATTTGTTTTTGTGCCTATATCTATTTTCTTTTTTCTTGCATTAGCAATGTACCCTGGTTTTGGGTGCTTGTTCAATATATCGTATCAAGGATCACATTTGATAGTGTACGTGTATTTCCTATGAAGAAAGGCATTATATACCTCTCTGTGAATTCAATCAGGGGATAACGAATTTGGTCAACTGGGAGATGGCACTGAGGACAGCAGGAAGTACCCGAAGAAAGTGAAGCAACTGGAGACAGAGTTTGTGAAATCTGTATCTTGTGGGGCACATTGTACTGCTGCTATTGCAGAGCCTCGTCAAAATGATGGAACCATCTTGAGTAGACTCTGGGTTTGGGGACAAAATCAGGTTGTCATTTTATTCCAGCTAACTTTGCTTTCCTATAAACATCAATAGGTATTAATCCGTTCGGTTTTATTATGTTTTAATGAATTTTATACTTCTCATTACAGGGATCAAATTATCCACGTTTGTTCTGTGGAGCCTTTTCACCAAACACGGTATGTTAAAGATCAGAGTTTGCATTTTCAGTTATAAACAACTAGTTTAAACAACTGCTGGTATTCTAGTACTTAAGCTTATTCATTATGAAATGCAATATATTCTATAGTCCTTCAATACACTATTCTTCTTACTTGGATATGGCATTTTGGCCATTAACTAAAAGTAATTTCAGTCTCAGTTAATCTTTAATTTTTTAGTTTTTACCTATCATCATAAATCTGTTTTGTGTTCATTGATAAGAAACATCACTATCAAGCATCAGCTGGATATATCTTCAATTTTTTATCGACTCTCAATTTACTGGATTAATTTGGATTGTGTACATCAATTGTTTCAGATCATCCGCCAGGTGTCCTGTGGTGCAGTTCATGTGGTGGCTTTATCAGAGGATGGCCTACTGCAAGCTTGGGGTAAATGGTCTTCTGGTTGAATGGTCTTCTGGTTGCATGAAAAGCTATTGTGAATTTTTCTAAAAGAATGTGGATTTTTTGTTGTTGTTTTGTTTCCATCAACTTTCATATAATGTGTCGATGATAAGGCTTAAGAACATCTGGTCAGTATATGCGCCAATTTTTAATTGGTTGACATTTGATCTAAGGAAATGGAAGAATTTGCACCATTCTTATCCGACCTATTTATTAATCAGTATATTATTGCTCTTCTGATAAAGCAGGCTACAATGAATATGGTCAACTTGGCAGAGGTTTTACTTGTGAAGGACTACAGGGGGCTCGTGTAATAAATGCTTATGCAAAGTTTCTTGACGAAGCCCCTGAGCTTGTGAAGATTACCCAAGTGTCATGCGGGGAGTACCACACAGCTGCCATATCTGAAAAGGGCGAGGTGTAAGTTATCTGAAGGACCTCTTAAATGGAGATAGCTCTACATTTAAGCATGAGAACTGTGGTTATCCGCATGACACATGTAACTCTCTTTGAAGGTTGGGAAATATCTTCATATGGGAATCTCATGTCTAGTCAGGAGATGGGGTGCAATGGAAATGCGATGCATTCTGATCCACAAGTCTCTTTCCCCAACCACCTTGGTTATCCCATGAAAAACATAAAGTTATTGTTGATCCATTATTTCTTCCACTAACTTGTAGCTTTAGTTGTTTCTTGCGTTCTCTACTATGATGCTCAAGCCACTTTTCCCTAGCACAAATCTGTCACAGATTTTTTTTTCTGCGACTAACTTATTGTGTGGTCTAGCAATTTGTAGATTTCATGTGCTTAGGATTGTTACATTATCAATCATAGTTTGGTTCTACTTAGCAGAGAGCTCAGTCATAGCTGAAGTGGAACATAATATAACTGAGAAATGGGGGTAGAAACTAGAAAGCTAATATGTAGAACTAGATATTGATTTATGCCAGGAGATGGAAATGGGTTATGAGTTTTGCGTACATGCTGCTCACAAAACTGGTAAAGCAGTTGCAGGAGGTGTCACATCATCCAGGATGACTAGCATAAATTAATGTTGAGTGGCATATGAGTTAATTGCATACTTACTAGATAAGGAGCATATATACAATTGAAGACCCTTAACCAAACATCTTAAGCATGTGGTCTGTATCAATATTTTGTCCAACTTGTTTGTTGAACTTGCAACCCCCTCAAAATTTGACTTATCTCAACTAAGTCACTTTCCTGAAAGGTTCAGCATGTGGTAGCACATGTTTCCGACTGATGCAGATGTCGATTCTTCTGCTGAGAGAACTTCTTCATGTACAGGGACTGTTTCATTAATGTTTGTGTAGCCTTGAGCATACCCTATCTGATGTCCTATCACAAAAAGAAGAAGAAGAAGAAGCAGCAATTAGCATCTGTCTCTAAGAAGAAAGATTCAATATTTAGCCCTTCGCTGACATCCCTCTCTCATCCCTTCTGTATGATGGTCTTTAATCGAGAGAAATCTTTTAGTTTTAAAAGCCTATATTTGTTTGAATGGCTTATCCTATGGCCATACTCCAAAGACAAGTCATAGAAACAATTGGATTCATTCTATATACCACTATCTTTGTTTCTGTCTGCAGAAAATTGATCATTCATGATTGTTAACTTCTTGCCATGCAGCTATACTTGGGGGCTAGGAAACATGGGCCAACTTGGGCATACTTCTCTTCAGTCTGGGGATAAAGAGTTGCTGCCGAGGCGAGTGGTTGCCCTTGATGGAATCTTCATCAAGGATGTTGCATGTGGAGGTGTACACACCTGTGCAGCGACTCAGAAGGGAGCTCTTTATGCTTGGGGTGGTGGTCAAGCTGGGCAATTGGGCCTTGGCCCCCAAACTGGATCTTTTTCTTTCATTCCTAGCGAATCTGAATCCTTTCTGCGAAATATCCCTGCTTTGGTGATCCCAACTGATGTGCAACATGTTGCTTGTGGACATTCTCACACACTTGTTTCTATGAGGGATGGAAGAATACATGGATGGGGTTACAATAGCTATGGTCAGGCAGCGAATGAGAAATCTACTTACGCATGGTATCCATCACCAGTTGACTGGTATGTTATAGCTAAATTTCTTCAGTAGCTTCTGTTGATTTATTTAGTCCTGGATTTTGATGGAAGTACCAAATTGCAGGTGTGTAGGGGAAGTGCGGAAACTAGCAGCTGGCGGTGGCCATTCGGCAGTGTTGACTGATGCTTGTTCCTTGAAAGAGTTGTGCGAGTTTAGACTTGCAGAGAATGTAACTTTATCAAATGCATCTAAGATTGAGGATGTTGCATCCAGAACAGGAGCAGATGCTTTAGCACGCCTCTGTGGAAGATTGAGGTATTCCTCTTTTGTGTATGGTTGATAGATCTGCCTCTGACGTGTTATTTATAGGGTTAACCACAAGAATACATGAGGTTGTATGTTTACCCTTCTTCAATCACATCCATTTTACTCCTAATGTTACCTAAAGTTATCAATTTCACCCTCCCTTCCACTTTCCATCCAAATCTGTTAACAAAATCTTTTACACCCCCATGCAGAAACTTAGAAATTTCAAGATTAATTGAATTTTTTGTTTAAAAATAAAAAGTTAATGATAAAAAAGATAACAGTTAATTTAAACTCAAAATTTTGAAAAACTTGAATCCCATTTAGACTAAAAATTTAAAGTTAGTTGTTAAAAAAGAAAGAACAAACAACCATTGAATCCCATTTAATTCAAAATTAAAAAGAAATTAAAAATTGAATGTTTCAAGTTCAATTTTTTTTTTCCAATCTCGTACTGTTATTTTTCTTGTTCTGTTCTAACTTTGATAAATCTTGAAATTCTGAGTTACCACATGGGTATTTAATGGAATATGTTAACTGATTTGGATGGGAGGTGGATGGAAGGGTACCAATTAAAAACATGTGGTAACCTTAATGGTATAATTGATGGATGCAATTGATGAAGGGTTAACATTGATAACAGCCCTACAGGTAAGGGGTATTTTTGTAGTTAGCCCTTGTTTCTATTTATTCTTTCTATCTGGTTGCTTTACTCTGGAGTTCTTAGTAGCACACCATCTTCTGCTTGTAAAGATGTCCACAATATGCTGCGAGTCACTAGAATTTGATTGGAAGCTGAAATTCTCTAAAATATTTGGAGTGACATGGGATGTGATCTCATGTATTTATATTTTACACTTTCTAGAGTGGCTGTGATGTGAATTTCATATTAATGCGACGCTTCAATGCCAACCTTCTTTAAAATACCGAGTCGAGCTACTGTCAATTGACTCATTGTTTACATTTTGTTACCACTGCTCGTGTGCAGTTTATGCCACCGTGAGCTTTGCCACTTTTATCATTGCGATGGCTTGGATGTACTATCTCGTCATATTCCTATTGTTTCATTTGGAGATGCTTAACAAAACAGTTCTTTTTACCTGCAGGGAGCATTTGCTTGGTGGTGATTTAGATTATGAAGATATCAGCAACAGGAAGGACGAAACAAACAATTAGGACTGGAGATTGCTGCTCACTGTTGTGGTCTGTATTTTCGGTGGTGATCCAATTAGGACTGCAATTAATAACTATATTATTGAGATGCCAATGGGGAATCCCTGGTGCTCTATGTATCACTTCTCGTAGGTCACCTTGATGATCAGTCTGGTTGTGACCATTGAACCAAAACCACATGCTTGATATTGAAGTCGAAATTGAACTTCTGATTGAAAATTGTATAAAATTCAGTGGTTGTTGGACTTAAAGCATATGCAAAAGGATTCTTGCTGTAAAATGTTGCTCGCCTTGATCATAGATAAGTGACGTTGTGTTATGTTAAAGATCTAGCCTCCTGGGAAGGCTACGTTAAATTAAATTAAAAGAAAAGAAGCTCAAAAGCCATACAAAACTTGCATTTGGTGGTAAAACCATCTTGTCAAGGCGATGTAATATTGCAATATTGATTAAGGATAAGTTGGTTTATATATTTTTTTATAAAGTTAAATGATTTTATTGTCTTTAAAGCAAAAAAAATAATATGCAACTTTGATTGCTTTTGTCTTTTACTATTATTTGCATATTAAAATTACCGTGATACCTATAAGATAACAAAAAAAAACATTAAATTTGCACAGGAGGGATTTTTATATTTTTATTTTATGAATAATGAAGTTATGAGATTGCCTTTAAAATAAAATAAAGGGCATTTTTGGTTTTTTATATTTTTTTGTTATTTTGAGCTGACTTAAGGGCTGTTTAGTAATTTTAAAAGATTGAATATTATTAAATTTTTTTTTGTTAATGTGTGCAACGATTCCCGCACCCTTCTATCCGGTTACCATAATTAGTTATTTGCAACCAAGTTGTCCTTTTCATTAATTCGGTGGAGCGCGTGTAAACGACAAACATACAATTGGAATCCAATATTTAGTTGATTTGAAATTAAATTTAATCATATTTTTTTCCAAGATTATCCTAGTTTTATTATCCGGGTGACCAGTTTGACAGGTTAACATGTCATTTTTTATGTTATTTTTTTAATTTCATCATTCAATATTGGGTTAATTGAGAATTGAGCCTTATAATTTGTTGTGACTTGCTTTCTATCAGGTTATCTCAATCATATGACTCGGTTTGTGGGTTTGAATCAATTACCCAGGCTAATTCAAGTTGTATGTTTTTGGTTTTTGAATTGATTTTTTCAATTTTATCCTATCAATATTAGATTTGATTAAAGATCGAGTTTTACAATTTGTTTTGATTTGTTTTTTATAATGTTATTTCGGTCTCATGATTTGAGTATTGAATTTGAAATGTTAACTCAAATTGACCTAAGTCGATCAAATATATTTTCGTCTTAATATTTAAAAAGAATATGTTGTCTTGGAATTTTTTAGTCAAACTATATTTTTAATAGTTGTCTGGGTTGTCTTTGCCTTCGTCAAGTTGACTAGGTCATATTAGATTAACCTCCACACAGTTTAATTTTATTTTTCTATTAGAAAATATATTAATAATATCTAAAAAAAATTTTACATTAAAAAAATTAATTTGACATGTAGCATAGCACAAGGAAATGATCTTTTTAACAATAAACTAAAAGAGGAAGGGGGTTTTGTTTTTTTCTTTTCTTTGATTTTTTTTAATTAATATATTTTTTTCTTCTAATTTCATCCTTTAAATTCAAGGAAATTTTTTTGGGTAAATACAAGTCATTTTCTTGAGCCAGTTAATTATAATTTAGTTATTTTAGTTTATGAAAACAAATTAATCAATCCATATAATATATAAAAATAATTAAATAGTCTTTTGATTTAATAGTATTTTATTTAAGAAAACAGTTTTCTTTCCTCATTCTCGAGCTGGTATATCATCACAGACAACTTCGATTTGTGGTTTACCATGTCGCAATTGGAAAATTGGCATCACTGGAGCTGTAGCTTGTGTGTTAAGTTGACTCATGAGGTGACCACTCACTACTAAATCTAACCCCCACATGAAAAGCAAAACCAAACAAGAAGGGAAAACATAGAATTCTGTCTCTTGTTCTGCGACAATAGGAGTCAAACTCTTTTCCAAGTTTATTGTTTATAGATAAATTAGTTCACATGTTCATCTTGGCTAGGCCAGCGATGGCAGCGTTGCCACCAAATAAGTCAAGATAAAAGCTCTTGATCATGATTCATGAATGAGATTTTCAGCAGCCAAGTCAGGGTGGACTAAGCTTGTTGAAGCAGAGATTATACTTGCACACATGCAAAGTGGAATCTTTGCCTACTTAAGGGATATGACACGACACGGAGCTGGTTTTGGTCTCGAAATAGTTAAGATTACAAATTCAATTATTGTGAATAAGCACTTGAAATTGTCAGCATATTAGTAGAGATTATGCGATGGATAAATTGACGGCTATAAACGAAGTGATAAATACTCTTCTTCTTCACCTCAAGGCCCCATTGATTTTCTGATCTCCCATCCCATGTCTCAAATTCTATCATTGACATGGCGAAGCATCCAATGTGGCATGGTGCTAGGTTGAGTTTGAACTTCAACATCCTTGTTACCGTTCAGGAATCCTCTAATCTGGAAACTGCCACTGCATCATTTTGCAACAAATGGTTATTTTCTAGTCTGTAAATCAACTAGCAAAGCATGGAATTATAGTATCCTCGCTTAAATTGACCACGCATCCTTTTTTCCCTCACTTCCATAGATATAATTAATGTTTCTCTAGAGCAAGAAGGGAGAGAGCATACCCTATAGTTGGTGGAGGATGTGATAGCATCGACGGCTGCAGTGGAGGTTGTGCTTGTGGTGGCATAAAAGAGGACGAGTTCTGGCCAAGGTTTTGCTGCTCCCATTGTGCTTGCTCAGTTAGCGCCTTCAGTTTTTTCTTGACCTTTATTTTCCTCACAAAATGTGCCACTATCAGTTTTCAGATATAATGCAATATAGCCTGTTTGAGTATGAAAGACCAAACCTGACAATCGTATTTGAGTGACTTATATACCTGTTCTACTAGTATGTTGTTCTGGTCCTGAAGTGCCTTTTCCTGCCACAAGCTTGTGCGTTAGATGACACGTACCATGAGTATGAATTAGGGCTACAAACCCTAGGCTCTTGAGCTAGTGTTTTGGTAACAGGCTAGTGCTATATTAGTGACTTTTATGCGGCTACTCAAACATAAACAAAATTTTCACCACAACAGTGAATAGAAGTGCAGAAATCTTACTATATAAAAAAAGAAGTGCAGAAATCTTACTTTTTTCTGCATTTCTGCAAGGGATTCGTGGACGAGTTGGTTCTGCAAATTCGAGATTAACTTACACCATGAGCAAGCATTACAACATGTATATCTAAACAAACTAGCATCTCACAACACAAACATCTTGAACTTCACCTTTCTTGATCGTACGCTCTTAAGAGCAGTATCTATTTTTTGCTCCAGGTGTTGAAGTTCTTTGTAACTTAAAGGGTCCAAATCTTGTCCTGTATAGTTCCTAAATAGGCAAAATGTGAAATATATCACATCATTTTCTTGATTATTGGCCAGTACTGCTGTATTGCCATGTGAGAAACAGTACAAAAAGGATGGTTTCAAGCATCTTGGAGATTTTTTTAAGGAAAAAGAATCTCAAAAACCAGTAAGCCACGGTTCCAATACCCTTGGAAAAAAGAAGAAGAAGTGAACGAAATCCTTTGGTTGAGTATTTTTGTATAGTTGATACAGAGACTAAGACTTCAGCATACCACACGGATAAAAGTCATAATTTATGACTTGACAAACATTACTATAACTCAAATGAAATCATAGTAGTACCTTAGGTTTCTCTGCAAGAGTTCAACCCTAGCCCTGAGCTTTGGGTGCTCCAAAAACCAGCTTCCCTAAAAAGGATTCACAAAAATATCAAGAAACTTTGACACATACAATATCATATTCAATGTGAAGATATGAGATACCATAACCAACAAACACACAACCTATGAATCAGGTCTTAGGCTCCTTAAACAAAACCTAACTTGCTGAAGGGTCGATTGGCCCTTCTCCGGTCCAACCACAAAAGTACAAGATTAATAACTATGGACTCAATCTAGTAGATCATATTCATATAATACCTGATGTTCAGGGCCATGTGGTACAAACTGCTGCTCTGCATACGAGCATCTTTCGTATCTTTCAAGGATCGATTCCATGCTGCCAAAAATGGAGAAGTTCTGAAGAATGCTCAACTAAGATTTATGCAGATGAACTACAAGTTTTAATATTTAAGTACATCCATGAGACCTAAACAAGAATGACTATCCACCCAAAGAAAGAAGTATTTCCTTTTTAAGAAAAGTATTACATGACATGAGAATCTAGTAAAAACAATCTTAAGATATGATTAACTTATTCAATCTATGACCTTTATTTAATGTCAGCATTGCAGTCAATTCGAATGTTAAAAGGCATGTCCTTGGGATTATCCGAGAAAAATACTTGATCTCTATTGATGCATGCGTTAGTTCGAAGACATCCCTTATCGTTGAATAAGAAAAAATCATAGTTATGCAGAATTTTTGGAAGTAAAAGTACTTCTGTTGTCTAGACTAGAAGCAATGCCGACAAAACACTATACCATGACGAACTAGAATATCAGTTCAATCTAAGAATTTAAGTGGGAGATATTAGAGGGATTGAGTTATGGAGATGCAAACAAAATTCGACCAGAAATGTTAAGCAACTAGATGGACAGCCATTTCACATTATAATTTGACAATAATAATTGAGATGGAACTAGAGGTCGTGGTCAAAATTGTTGTAAATGAATTCCTTTCTTACAAAATCTCATTATTTAAAAATATTTTTTTAAAAAATAAACTAGATTTAAATTTAGCTACCAATGCATGTAATCTTAACACATAAACTGGATTTAAATAGGGTAGCTATTGTATTCCAATTTTTTTTCAAATAATGAAATTATTTTGTAGTTTCTAAAGATAAAATCAACATAATTCTCTTACAAAAACTTTTTATTATTATTTTACGTTGTTTTAATAGTTAATTGTAAGGTTATCAAGGAGCATTATTGTAATTGACTACTTATTAAATATTATTCAAAACATATGTTGGTGTGTGTATATGCCAGCGAGTGGATGACCCTCGAGCGATTTTTGAGTGGCGTATGCATGGTTGTCCAATCACCAAGCCCTGCCTTCCACGAAAGCGTTCAAAAAGCCTTGGTGCCCCTTATGTGATGGAGTGGCGCGTGTGCAAAAGGCATCTTTGGGTTGGCATTGAAAACTATTTTTTTTTCCTTTCTCTCATTTTTAAGCTTAATTTTAGCCCCTATAAGAATTCAGACCAACCACTGCAATTTATTTTTCCTTTACATTTGATTCATAACCTTATGATTACTATTTATAAAATTTTAAATGATCTATAAAATTAAAAAAAATGTTTTTCAATTTCATCCCTTATTATTTTTTAGGATCCTTATTCTTTCGATATTTTTTGTTTTTTGTTCAATTAATTTCGCTTTTCAATTTCACCCTTCAATCAAAAGTAAAATTTATTTTGAATTTAAATTTTAATCGTTGTTCTTTTAATTTTAATTTTTTTCTTTTGAATCCTTTTGTGTAATTGATTTTTTTTTCCACTTTAATCTTTCAACATTTAATTGG
Source organism: Populus nigra (assembly GCF_951802175.1). Classification (NCBI taxonomy): domain Eukaryota; kingdom Viridiplantae; phylum Streptophyta; class Magnoliopsida; order Malpighiales; family Salicaceae; genus Populus; species Populus nigra. Next base: position 11,645,768 of record NC_084864.1, on the reverse strand, counting down.
TTGAGAATTGAGCTTCGAGGTTTTTCCAGATATAGTGTTTTCGTTCTAATTTCCCGGGTTACTGGTTTGGAAAGTTAATCCGGGTTGATATTTTTTATTATTTTTACTTTATTTTCCTTTTAGCTTTGTGATTTTTTACGTTTTCTTTTCTTTTTGGTTATCTTGATCTTATGACCTGAGCTGCAAGTTTGGCGGGTTAAGTAGAATCCTAAATTTCACAGGTTATGAGTTTTAGAAATTAAACCAGGTTTAAAAGGATCACTTGGGTTTGCTTGTTTTTTTTTTTAAAAAAAAATTGATGTTTTCTTATTTTATCTTTTTTTTTTAGAGTTTTGTCTTGTTATTTGTTATGATTTACCTTCTATGATATTAGTTTCGAGTTCATGACCAAAGTCACTGGTTTCAAAACTTAACGCGAGTTCACTTTTTTTTTCTTTTTTAAATTGATTTATTTCAATTTTATCCTTCAACTTTTATTTTTTGGAAATTGATCTTCACACTTTTTTATCATTTTCTTTTTATTGTGTTATCCCATTCATGTGCCTATAGTCGCAAAGTTAGTGGATTAACACAAGTTCATTTATATTTCTTTTCATTGCTTTTTCTAATTAAATTTCTTTATTTGATTTTGTTTTTAAATATTGGATTGTTTGATAATTAAGTTTCATTATTTTATTCAAATTTATTTTGAACGTGGATACCTTGATATAACAACTAAGTCAAATATTTTTCATCTTGACCTGTAAATGCTAGAATCAAGTTGTTTTGAACTTTTTTTTAAAATTATATATTTTCTTTAATTTTCATCCTAAAACATTTTATTTGCTAGAGATTAAGCTTAAGCTTCTTTTTTTTTCATTTTGTTTTAAATGAAGTTATTATGTTCTCATTTGATCTAATAGAAATTAATCTTCGAACTTTTTTTCCTGTTTTTTTTTTCTATAAGATTATTTTAATCTTATATCTATTATTACAGAGTTTACAAGTTAACTCAGTTTTAAATTTTTTTTTTAAAAAAATTCATTTTCGTCCTTCAACATTGAGTTTTTAGATACTTTGGATGAGCTAAGTTTCTTTTCCCTTTATATTCATTGTTATTTTTTGTTATTTATTTATTTATTATTGTTGTATTTTTTTTATTTATATTATTTAAATCACCAATTGAATCAATGACTCTACTCTTGATTTGTTTTTTCCTTAACATTCTTTTATTACTAGCTAGCATGTAGCAAAGCACAAGTAACAAATCTAGTTCTTGCATATAAATACAAGTGTTTTGTTTGGTACATCTACCTTGTTTTATGCTCATTTCTTCTCTTTATTTTCGTCCTTCAACATTGAGTTTTTAGATACTTTGGATGAGCTAAGTTTCTTTTCCCTTTATATTCATTGTTATTTTTTGTTATTTATTTATTTATTATTGTTGTATTTTTTTTATTTATATTATTTAAATCACCAATTGAATCAATGACTCTACTCTTGATTTGTTTTTTCCTTAACATTCTTTTATTACTAGCTAGCATGTAGCAAAGCACAAGTAACAAATCTAGTTCTTGCATATAAATACAAGTGTTTTGTTTGGTACATCTACCTTGTTTTATGCTCATTTCTTCTCTTTATTTTCCACATAAGACAAACAAGGTAATCATATTCTATTTTGAGAATTTGTGTTTTAATAAATATATTTTCTTAATTTTCAATTACTAAATCCTTATAAAACAAATAATAAATTTAGAGTTGGAAGATAAAAGGCTATTATTTAATGAAAAATAAACACTTTCTAAGGTTTTTTTTTAATGGAATTCAACTAATGATTTAAATGAAGTGAAAATGTTTTTTTTTTAATAAGATAGTGCTGGGATGACATTTATATCAGCGGTGTCGGGAAGGTGGCGGCGGAGATGATAATAGTTATGTTGTCGTGATAGATTATAGCAGCATTGACGAAATGCTGCCGATGAAGGCGCAAGTGGCGGCGATGATCATTGAAATGATTAGACGTAGATTTTTATTAAGAATTGTATATCATCTCTGAATTTTGGGTATGGATTTACATTTTTCATTATTTGAGTCTTGCTGGGCATTATTTTCAGTAATTTTTATGGGTTAGGTTTGGGTTACATGGGCTGAATTTTAGACTTCTGCACAAATTCATTAATGGCAGTTTCTACCTTGGCAGAATTATCTTCTTCCCCACCCCATGATTGTATCTATAAAATTAGCTTGATGAATCCCAACGTTATTAAAGCTTTTTTTTTTAAGGAAACTGAATCGAAAACTACAGAAACCACGATTTGACTTAGCCGAATCTTTTCCCTTGACAAACCGCTGTTCCCTGTTTTCGTGGGTCTCTTTTGGCCGCATTTTTTTTTATTTTCTTTTTGTTTTTTTTACTAGTTTTCGCATTTATAGTGAAACAAACACATGAATTGCTTGATGATAAATTAAACTGTATTTCATGCTCCGGTGATTACTTAAAAAAAAAATTAAGTTTGAAATGTAGTTTTTATGCAATAGTGTTTATATATTTTTTCAAGTGAGTTACCAAACATTATATATATATATATATATATATATATATATATATATTTTGTTACATATAAATTTTAATTATAATTTTTATTAAACATATATTTAAATTCAACTAATTACAGCTAACCCTACTTTTTTAAAATTTAATTTTTTTAATCACAACCACGAAAGATATCTAAAAAACAAACATACTTGATTCACCTTTCCTCATCTACCTCTTCCTAAAGGAAAAGTAGCTGATGTACAACTTCTAGGTTTAATTTGGACTTGAAAACGAATAAAAAAAACTATAGAACTGGATATTTATCAGATTAAAATTATATATGGTTTTTTTTTTAACAAAATTCGTTTGATAGTGCCAAACTTTTTTTATGATCTAATATGTAACTCTAACTACTAATGATATCTTTCTCCTCTCAAAAAGTCTCAAAATGGAATCTCTAGTTTGCTTAAACAACAACCAGAACCATATATATGTCCCCGTATCCTCGTATATATGCTAATCAAACGGTGTCGTTGAAGCACAAAACCCCATGCACAGAGCTCTATGGCCTTTGGCTAGACCTGACCTGCTACAATTCTATATGATCTTCAGCTTATAATATATGGAAATCCATGTCACTTCCTATGCCTAAAATACTGCTACTTTGCCGCTACTAGCTTCTTGTAGTATATAGACATGGGAAATGACAGACAGTACTGCCGAGATGCACATGCAGGAGTCAAAACTTCAAAATGCACAAATTTGAAGCTTCTCCTTCTCATCATTTGATTGAGTGATTAATGCCGTACGTGTACTAGCTCTAGATGCAAAGAAAACAAAATTGACGAACAAGACAAAAGGGAATCATAAAGGACATAAAATAAAAGAAGGGCGACCAGGAACTATAAATATTTATATAAGAAGATAATTATGAATACCAAGGATTTTTCCACAGAAAAAACTTATAAAACAGTCAACAGTATGTGATGTACACAACTGTCACTGTTCATACATCTACAATAACATCAATGTTCTCTATAGCAAGAAAAATGTGTACTGTAGCATTATTTCTTGTTTGTATCTGTGTTTGTATGTAACAGACATCAAGACTCAAAGATTGTTGCAAGGAAAGGTGCAATGCAGACCTTGAACAGCATGAAAAATGATTACAGGCAGAACCATACGAGGGCGAAAAATAAAGAATGTGAAAAACAAGTACTAGATAGTTTACTATAGAGCAAGATCAACGTGCAAGAACAAAAGTGGAGATAGTTTGAGCGGAGTTAAGCAAGAAGAAAGAAAAAACCTGGAGTCAGTGGAGTACTCAAAGAGCTTCCCTTTTGTAGAGAAAACAATCACAGCGACATCAGCATCACAGAGAACAGAGATCTCATGAGCTTTCTTTAGTAAACCAGTTCTTCTCTTGGAGAATGTCACTTGCCTGCTAATATTGTTCTCGATCCTCTTCAACTGAACCCTACCTCTCCCCATTTTTATTATTTTTCACTCTTTTCTTCAAAGTTTCTATTTCTGTGATGGTATGGTGAACTATCAAGCCAAAGCCCTCCTTTGTATGTATATATGGAAAAGTGTGATGTGGGTCTCGTACTTTTAGAGGGGTGGTTTTGCGAAACAGAAGTGGTTTTAGAGCTGTTTTCTGTCGATCTGTGATTGGTGAAGAGTCTAGCTGTTGGTTGACGTGTCGTTCAGAGCCACAGGTTAATGGAAGAACAGTCTGTGCACAATCTTGTCACCCATGGCGTGGAAACCTCCCTGCTTCTATTTTTTATTCTTGGTTGTTTTAATGACGGCGATCCTTCTACCTCTGTAAACTTCTTATTGCCCCCTTTGCTTTTCACGTTTGGTCACACATCTCAATAATGCTTGTGTACCTATTTTCGTGTAATTTGCATGAAAAACAAAACTCGTTTAATATTATTTCTTACATACTTTTACTTATTTATCAACATACAATAGTGTAAAGGGATTCTTAAGTGTGGGGTCCACGTGGACCATCCTAAAAAACCTCATCCCCGTATATTAATTGTGGTATTAGCTAATGATCTGCATTATCGGTTTGTTTTTCAGAAATTACTCATTCAAATTTTATAAATTTTAAAATTATTGAAAATTTACATGATTATTAATTTTAAATTTTATAAAATTAGTTAAAATACGTACAAGTTAATCCGAATACCTCTATTAATCTAAAAACAAATAATAGTATCTATACAACCTGAAAAGTAGTTCACCTAGTCAGGTCTTGAGTTTGTTCTTTAATGGTCATAATTTCAAATCCCTCCAGGGCTACTGAAAGTTTACATGATCGTTAACATTAGAACTCATGAGATTAGTCAATATACACGCAAGCTGGTCCGAACATCCACGTTTAGTAAAAAAATAATGGTTTTTATACATTTTCAGTTGTTCTTTAAATAAAAATATCATTTCAATATTTTTAATTTAAAACACAAGTTGTATGGCAAATGTAACTGCAACTGGATCCCAAAACAAGCTTTAAATTTCAATAACTCGATGTTCAAAAAGGAGTTAACATTCAATACTGTTTAAATCATTGTATTTCAATGAAATAAAAAAAAAATCCTCCAAGTAAAATCCAATGAGTACTAAAATTATTCACATCATTTCAAATTACTGAACGAGATTTAATAATGGGTGAGGTGCCTCAAATGGCTTTATAATAAATCTTTAACGTGTGTGTGTATAAAAAAGTAAAATTAATTTTAATTTTAAACTTGCATATATCTAACAAAACTTTATACTTAATTTTAATTTAATTTAGAATTAAAAATGATGAAATTCAAACTCCTAAACACTTGTTTACAAAAACTATCATATTATATAACAAATCATTTTAAAATAAAAATAAGATCTCAATAATTGTTTTATATCAACTCTCTAGTAATGTAAAAAATAGGGTAAAAAAGGTTATTTATATTAAATAATAAAAATCATTAAAACATATTATTTCTCATATATAGTCTAATGAGATTTAAGACTTTTAATTAAAGAGAAAGTATATATTTTTAATCATCAAACTAATCCTCCTGATTCTTTTGCAAGTCGATCTAAATATATTCCTCAAATTAGTGAAAAATCGATTATATATATCATGATACGATACCAAATGAGCATAGGGTTTTTTCGGTTTATGTTCCCTTCCCTCTCTCTTTTTTCCCCTTGTAACATAGATTAATTCACTTCAAACCCTAATGGAACCTGGGGAATCTCTCTTGGAGTTATTGCACCTAGCTGAAGTGGAATATTAACATATATTTATAGCACCATATATAAGAACCTGGCCAATCTTCTTCTTCTTCGTTTAGAGAAGCAAAAAAGCAAAACCAGACAGAAATAGAAAAAAAAATGCTGATTTTGCAACCAAATTGGCTCTCTTTTCACAAATATTTGATATGATGCCTAATATCTACCACTCTTGAGTCGATTTCTCAGTTTGAAGATGATCTGCTCTGCTATGGCCTTCTCTTCTTCTCGAAATGCTTTAATGTGATTAGGTCCAGGCTGTGTACACAGTCAAGCTATCTCAAATGGCTCTCCCTTCTGCATATATAAAAAATTAAATTAAAAAAAGAGCTAGAAAATGCAATGAAACAAACAGTGTCTAATTAAATTGTTTGAAGATAGTAGAAACATCATCATTAAAACTCTGATCAAATCAAACCTTCTTTATGAACACTCGACGACCACTTAAATGTACTTTAAGCCCTCCATTATCCACAAGGTAATATTAAATCAGTAATTTTTTTTTATATTTAAAACAACCTTAATTAGGGGGTTTAACGTAAGCCAGACACATAATCGGTGGTTCAGACCACGTGCGAAAAGGTGAAATGACTTGATTTTGTTGTTTTTGCCGAAGAATATGAAGAAGAGGACTAACGAATGCAACGGACAAAACTGTCGGGGCCCGGGTAGATTTTTATCGCCAGCGTTTGATGTGATACGCTTCAACACTACAATCTTGTCCTTGCTGACCTAATTGCTCCCTTGTTTTGTACGGCACTAACACGCGCTCATTTCTCCCTCTATATATATATATATATATACTGGCTGTTTTTCCATGCCATGCGCAAGGGAATTTTTCAAAATCAATTTTGTTATAATTAAAATAAATATTTGCAAGAAAGATAGATATTTTGAATTTTATATATATATATATATATATATATATATATATATGGGGGTGGGGGTGGGGGTGGGGGGTTTGATAACGTGTCCTACGTATAGCGTATCTCGTATATATACATGGGCTGATCTGATGGATGTAGTTTAAAGTTTAAACGTACACGCTTTAACCGCCTATTAATAAGCGGGGCAGCTACTCTCCCACGTGTTATTTCTTATGGTAGTAAATGCAAGTCGCTGCTGTCATTGTCCTCATGAAGACAACAAGACACCGGTCCGCGTTACTTGAAAATTTAATTTTTTTTAATTTAAATTTAAATATTTAAATATTTTAAGATTATTTTAATAGATTAATGTTAAAAATAATTTTTAAAAAATAAAAAATATATTATTTTGATATATTTTTGATAAAAAACTTTAAAAAACAACATTTGACAATATTATTTTTAATATTAGTCTACCAAAATTATCTAATTATAAAAAAAAATTTATTTTAATATATTTTTAGGTATAAATATTAAGATAATAATATATTAAATTAATTCAGGTTAATTATGATTATATTGAATTCTTTTAAATCCAACAATTTCGTTCTTTTCGGATGATTCTAATCCTAGTCTATCATGTACTGACTGTTTGGGAGTTGAGAACTTTCATCTGATTCAAACTTGATCATGCCTGGGATAGACCCCAACACTTGGGAGGTGGGAGTTGGGACCCAGTTCCTATGTGAGCTAAGGTGTTCTGAATCAGATTTAAGTTCTTAAAGGGCTCTTTCATATATATCGGTTTTTAGAATAGGAAAAAAACGATATGAAAGAGCCCTTTAACAACTCAATTGGAATTATAGTTTGATGGTTTAAGTTTCACTCATGATGTGTGATTTAGGCTAAACACACGGATAAAATTTTCCTGGCTATCAAGTGTACAAGTGAGTGATTTGTCTCATACGTATGTGTAAGATGGTTTCTGTGAATCCAGAGCTGCCATGGAAGGGTCTGTGTCAATGAAAAGAAAATGTCAAGATTTCAATAATGTTTGCTCTTTTAAGATGCTTTAAGCATTGACCATGAGGAACCATCATATGCGTTGTCTATTCTCACAGGGAGAGCAGCTCAGTGAATGAAATTGTTAGAAAAGGAGTTCATAATCATAGAGAAACAAATTAAGTCTTCCAGAACTTCTTGCATGCCTCTTGGATGTAATTAAGCAATTACATAGTAGGTGTCTCTTTATGAGCAACCAAGAGCACAAATTTCAAAGCATCCACCCTGGAATGAACCCATGAACTTGCTGGGCGGCATGTGTTGCAGTTATCTGGTCTGAACCAACAGAATTATAGCTGTTTTCACAATATGAATAAACAGAAAGGAGATTAGGATAGCCGTCGAATTAATGAATCAATATTCTGGACACAGGCCTAGTCTAGTTGATCTGAGTACACATCAGATGAAAGGAATTGAGATATCTTGAGAAGTTGAATGTTTACCCTATTTGCAAAGTGGGATTGCATTCTAAATGCTGGAATAGCCCCTGAGACTCTGCATGCTGATGGCCATAGGACATACTTTGCTGATCATCACCTTCCCATGATGGTCGGAGGTTATTTCTTGCACTGATTTCATCCAGCTGCCGAACATTAGAAAACAGCAGGCAAACCACATTAGCTGACAAACATGAGTATATCAGCAAATTAGTATGTTTAGAAAGAACGTATACAGAATTTATTGTGCAATAGAATTGAATTTGTTGCAAAATTCGAAAAAATTGAGTATGCTAGCCAGCATTTTACTACAGGGAAAAAATGAAAACAAGGAGAGTGAGAACAAAGAAAAACAGGAAACTCCTGAACTTATACACGGTTTTTTTTACTTTTTCCCACTTTTAGAATGCAAGAAGAAATACTTGTAGCTTTTGAAAACATTCATGAAATGATGAACAATGCTATTTCTTAATCATGAGAAGCAGTAAGGCGTTTGGTTCTATGGGTCTCGGTAGATGGATTCTTTATAATATCCTGATTAGCATGAGAGATACAGGGCCTTTAAGAAAATTTAAGAATAACTCATGACAACCTTGCAGAAAACAAATTTCTATATACCTGGGGCTAGCAAGTCACCACCAACAAGTCTAGCCTCTCATACAGTATAAAATCAGTTTGGATATAACAAGGTGAAATATTACCTTTATTGTCAAAGCTCTGTTTGCTTCCAGCAACATATGTTCCTGTACTCAAAATACTTTTCAGTTAGCATTGGAAGTAACATAAAGTGAGTTGCACTAATTATACACTAACTGTCACTTTCATATACCTTATTTTGAAGATCACCAAGTTGGTCGAGCATATACTGGGTCTGCAGAGTGGCATGGAATGATAATAATATCAACAAACACAATGTAGAAGAGCTAGTATTTTCTTTTCAGCAAATAAACATTAAGAAACAAGATACACAAAGCACTATATATAAATTCTCCATGCTTTTCTCAAAAGATAAGATCAGCAGGCTCTTAGCCTATGAAAGCCAAGCCAAGAGACAATCTCATAGTCTATCATTTTGTACAGTAAACTCACAGCCGATTGTAATTGCAGAACTATATGGGAGGATTCTATCAGCCCGTCCTAGCAGGAGCTGCAGAATCAAGGAACCATTGATCTTTCCTAACAAAGACGGGAACATCAAATTCACTACTATACAGCTAGAACAGGCGGCACAAACAAATGGCTGAAAGAAAGATAGCCATTTTACGCCTATCTTAAGGCCGTAAAGGAAAACCAGGAAACGATAGGAAAGAAATAGCAACAGAAAGCTATAGCTCAACAATAACTGAATTAAGAAAAAAAAATCCTAATACAAGAATTAGTTTTGTCGCTAGAACACCTTGTTGCGTCTCTCTTCCAAGTACCCTTGTCTTGATTTGTAGTCCATGAAATTTTAACTTCATAGAACATGCATTAATGCTAGTAATTGATACCCAGAAAATCATCTTAATGTGAAATATGAAGTTGATATTTTTTCCTCGATGATAGAAAGAAAAATATAACAATAAGAATTTAGATTACCTTAGTTGACCGAACTTGCTTCAATGACGACTCCAAATGACGCTCGAGCTGCTCGAGCTCTTTTGTATTCAGAGGTCCAAGGTCCTCTCCAAGAAGGTTCCTGCAGTACAAAAGGAAATTTATCAAGTATAAGAAATCTGCATATATTTGATAACAAGGCAGCGTTCATTAAACTTTTACAGTTTGGCAAGAAACTTCAGCTTTAACCACATCTCCAGGTGCAGGGCTCAACTCAATAACTAAGAAATTAAAAGTTGCTAAATAATATCTCCCGGATGCTTGTTATTGTGGTTACCTCTGAGTTCTTTGTAGGATCTCAAATTTTGCTTTCACTTTCAGGTACTCCCTGTAGCTGCTCTGCAATCATAAACCCAAGTCATATGAAACTACAAACCAAGAATTATAACTGAAGTTATTAATTCTAACGCAAGTCATCTCATAAATGAACAAAACATGATATGTCTCAGGCTTGGTTAGAAAACCATAGCACCTATGAAGTCAGATATTAAGTAGAGCATAATGAACACTGAATCGTAATTCTTCTTCCTTTCTTAATTAATATACCTAACCTTTTTATATATTGTGGGAACAACAGCATAACCTTTCACCATCCATATAATCGAATCATTTTCTATATTGAATGAGCAGTCTCTTTCATTTGTGCCCGTTATGGTACAATAACCCAACTAAATTGTTGCACCAGTTTTTGAAGGATTTTCTAAATTTTAAAAGACCTGAATCTCCTTAAAAGAAAGCAAGATATACATGCCTCAAATTGATTTGTACGGAGCCAATGTAATTCAACTGATATTCTTCCTAGAGAGGTCCTACAGTAAAAACCTTCCTTTTACAACCAAAAGAACTATAAAACACTAATATATAATTAATAAAATAGACCAGGAAAAAAGGAACGAACACCTCGATTTCTAGTCAAAAGAACATTCAAGCCTATGCGATTTGGCAAAGCCTTAAAAAACTGAAAAAACAGACAGACTTTCTCTTTAACTCGTTTCTGATACAAAAATCCAAATAAATCTTCGTGTGGGTGGTACATTCTCTCTATAAAAGGTAAAGCCTAAAGCTCTACATATATACCTTTTGGCCAATAAAATTCCCACCTGAAAATAATGAGAAAATACTTCACTTTTATTTTTGTTAATTTCTTTCAATACATCATACAATTTGTATAGATGAGTATTTATAGCTAAGAAAATTTTTTAACTTTAGAGTTCATTAAATTTTGTAATTTACCTATGTAAATAATGAGAGCACAACCTGATGCGCATTTAATTTTGTGTTACCGTATGTTCAAAGTAGTCAAAGAGCAAAATTCTAATTAAAACCTCTCATTTAATATCGAAATGCTTCAAAGAATTATGTAAGATTATGAGAGAAGAATAATGAATACTCTGTACTTCATCTAAAAATGGCATTACACTGTAGTCATCTACATTGCTGTAAAAAGAATACAACTAAGCTTACCTCGAGCTCCTTGGCTGGTTTGTTGACTTCTTCTGCCCCATAGCTGCACTTCTGATACCTTTCCAGGGTCTTGAGCATGCTGTAAAAGGGAAAAGCATGAAATAAGTCTAACCAAACCACAGCCTGATTATTGGAAAATCAGATATGCAAAAATGATATTTGTTCTTTTTTCTAAAAACAAGATCATTATATTAATCAGGAGCTTACGCAAAAGGGTTTTAAGTGGTAACTGTTAAGCAAACATTCGTAATCTAACCATAACAATGGCAGTGAAGCCTTGTATAAAAAATAAAAGGCCTGTTTCAGCATCGATCTGGAAACCACATGTGTGTTATTTTGCCCTCTTTAAAATCTTGAATAAATATTTAATTTGGCTTTAACTATACTACTAGAAAAAAGCCATAACCCTTTTTTTCCTATTACCTAGCTAATTAATTTCCTACAAGAGATCGAGAGGTACAGTAAATTATAAGATCTGGTGATATTTTATCCATCCAATCATCGTGCAAGAATTTCTCCATGCCCTTCTACGCTGTGGAACAAATGAATGAATGTTCATATTGACCTCAAGATGTACATTTCTTTCTTTCCATCCCCATGATATATTCCATGAATGTGACAAATGCCAACCCTCGATCTACCACGAGAAGAGAGGCCTGGTTTAACCTACATATATGGTATTGATGCATGTAGGGAGTAATCCATATGAGTAGTACTGTCTACTGTATCATAAATATAGGGTTTTCATATGTATAAATATTTCGGGACAAACCTATGAACGTAATTTTATATAACATATTTTTCAATATGGTAATCTTGTATAAAAATAATAATTTATGCAAGGATATAATTGAAAAAACAAATATTTATTTAAAGTTACATTGTGGATTCCCTCAATATTTCTAAACGTAGTGTACTCATCGAACAATTTCAAAACTGGTTACACTAGGTCAATAACCAGTCAAAATCAATATTGAAACCCAACTTTGAAGTTACACAGTTTGATTGCTTTACGATTTTTATTTTTATTTTCATTTACAGCCTCCACATCTCTTGCGATGTGATCTTTAAGGTCTAAAAAAGTAAAATCAACTAAGTTTGAACTTCTTCTTCTTTTTTTTTTCAAATTTCCCATAAAAACTTTATAATTCTCAATTTTGGTATTTAAGACATCATGTCTCGAACTCCCATTCACAGTTCTGGTTCTATTCCGCAACCACGTCTTTCCAATTCAATTATTTGGCCATGTTTAAAACGTGAAAACAAAGTGACTTCTATCGTTTATTTCTCTCTCTTCTTTTTCCTTTTCTTTTTTGACCGGTGCACTAATTTTCATTGTAATTATCTCTACGAAGGCATTTGTTTTGGATACGTAAAAATATTTTATGGTTGAGAAAAAATTCACTTGAAAAATATGGATGTAGTGATGGTAATAATAAAGTGATAATAATATATTATGATGATAAAGTATTGATGGTAACAGTTAATGAATGTAGACGATAATAGTAGTGGTGATGATGGTGGTGGGGTGGCGGATTTTATAAAATTGATGAGTGGATTATTGTTTATAAATTTTTTTTTATGAAACTTCACAAGTTGAAATATTTTTTAATAAATGAATTAAATTTAAAAATTAATTATAAAGTATTTTAAGTTCATAGAATTTTTTGTAAAAATATTTTTTGAAAAAAAAAGATAAAAAAATTTAAAAAATATATTTGCTATTAGTGTCTCTTAATATAATGTTAAGTTGTTTGAGACAATCCTATTCAACTTTGCCTATTAATCTATAACATTATTAACCGGTACTTGCATTTGAATTTTGTTATTATTTTTAGTTAATTTTCATTTTAAGAAATAAAGATAATATATTTATATGTGGTAGTGTAGTAGTTTTTTAGGTGAAAAAACTTATCAAAACAAGTTTTTTAAAAGGGGATGTGATGATATCAAAAAAAAACTCCAAGTAGTTTAAGGGTAAGACTTATATATTGGATAATCAGTTAATCTTTTGGTTCTGACAATATAATTCATTCTTTTTAGTTAAAGTGGTTAGAGATAGGTGCCTGATATACCTACAAAAGATCATCTTTGGTGAATTTGATAATTCTCTAATGATTAAGTCAATGATTTTTTAAGAGAAAATCCAATAATATTATAAAGAGATACTTTAAAAATAAATATGCACTAGAGAATGGAGATTTTGAATTTTTTTGGTAAACTTGAGAAGTGAATTTTTAATAGAAAATACAATAATATTACAAAGAGATACACGAGAAATAAATATATAATAGAGAATGGAGATTCCAAACCTTTTGTTTAAAGAATTAATTATTTATTTATAGCCCATAAGTTTTTTTATGGAGAGGGGGGGTAAAGTGTAATATTGTCCTGATAGTATTAAAAAGAGAAAATATATTTGACATATGTATTAATGTTGATGGGAATTATCATTAATATATGTATTAATGAGGGAAAATATCTTAACATATGTATTAATGTGGATAAAAATATGGTAGGTTCTTAATGGATTTTACACATTATCTCTTGCACAACAATAATATCAATGGAAATAAAGTAGGTTCTTAGAAGATTTTTATACAATTAATGGGTATAAAGAGAGCATGATCTAAAATGTAATTGTGCATAAAGAAGATGGGCCCTTCTTTTGGCTGAGGCCAATAGAGTGTGGGTCTTTTCCTTAGCTGGGTCCAAGGAAGGTTGGGTTTTATGGTGGTTATTTGAGCTTTTAAATCTGGGTTTATTAATAGTTTTTCAAGTTTTTGTGATATTTATATGTAAAAACTTGTAAAAATAATTGGTACGAAGAGTTTGTTAATTTTTTTATATGAGAAGCGGTTTAAATCCTCGGTTAATATAACAAAGAGCCTATGTGTAGGGGTATGCTTCAGGAGGGTAAGGTGAAACCATAAAGAAATTCATCATTAGAAAAAATTTCTAATAGGTGGAGAAACTCAAGTAGGGTAAGCCTATATTTAGAAAATATTCTAAGAAGCTTGGAGAAGGGGGGGGATGAATTCTTATCGACGTCTATATTTAGATAATTTTAAAAGGGAAGAGAGGACATTCCCATGTTGATACCTATACTTAGAAATTTTTCTAACGGGCGGAGGGGAACCCAAGGGTGGTGCTATTGCACTAAGAACACCAAGTCAATCCATTTCTTGAAGAGTTATAATATTTATGGAAGTTTTTAAGAGATGAGGCCCCATGTTATAGGGCGTGAGAGCCTCCCACCGAAGAGAGACTAAATTTGAAAGTGAGAGATTCTCATCCGTGGAGATAGCATAAAGTATAAGAGCCTATTTAAAGAATTGTGTTGGTTCTCTAGGTTCTAGTTAGCCTTAGTGGTATATATTTGGTCATAGGATGAGGGTCTTGTTGCGTTGTTGAGGTTGACCATCTTAAGTTATCATAGAGGGTGGAGCTATCGCATTAGGAGGAACCGCTTCCAATGAGATTATGCAACCATACTAAAGAGAATCCTTTCCAAAGAAAGTATACAATTGCACTAGGAAAAACCCCTTTCAAAGATGTTATGCAATAGTATTAAAGAGAACCCTATCTAAAAACAATGTGTAATTACACCAAGAAAAATCCCTTTCAAGAAGAGTGTGCAAGAGTCCAGAAACTTCCATTTAAGATCTGTAGGTAGAAAATGTATTTCAGTGATAATTATTTTAATTTAAAAATAAATTTACATCCTATCAAGGATAATATATCCTGAGATGATTTATTGGACTTTAAGGAGTCTTCTGATCCATTATTTAGAGAGTGGTGCTATTGTACTAGAGAGACCCATGACCAATCCCTTTCAAGTGTGGGGATGCCACAAGTGCCAAGATTTGTTAAGGTAACAAAAGTTAATTTTTCCCCTGAGCAGCCAACACAGCCTAAGTGACAGGTTACATTTGGTTGATGAGCTATTGGAAGTTCAAATGAGCAAATATGCTCGTGATAATGAGTAGATTCATTAAGCGTTATAGCCCAAGTGTGTCATGATGTATGCCATGTAAAGACTTTGAAATGTCATTAGAAAAAAACTGATAGCTTTTTTATCACTTTTCCCACACACGACACTAATAATGATGCCTCAAAAAATCCAAGTAGCTTGGGGGCAAAGCTTATGTCTTGAATAATCAGATAATCTCCTGATTTTAGCAATATAATCCATTCTTTTTAGTCAAAGTGGCTGGAGGCTAGTGCCTAAAAAACAAATGACCCTTTCATCCTTGAGGATGCAATAAATATATAATAAATGCTATGAAATTAGAAGGGCTATTAGCTTTTAAATCAACAAGAAAGATTCATACCTAGTAGTGGAGATTGAGTGTGTTTTTTTATTATTAATATTATCTATTAGTAGAAGCATTTCACTAAATTTGAGCATGCTCCAATTGAGTGATTGTAACTAGTTTCTGAATTTCAATTTATAAAATTTATATATGAAATTTGTTTAAATTTTATACACCAAGTCTGAGTGTTCTCATTGAAGGGGATGCATTAACTTTGTATCTTATTTCCCTTCTTCTCCTTTCCCATTTTCTTTCCAAAGCTTTTGTATGTCCAAGTTCTAAATATGTGAATTTTGGATACTAAAAAGAATCTACTCCTTGAGATGATCAAGCCAAATAGCAAACATACTACAATCGATGATGATTACATTTTTATTTCACACATTGATTAACTTCTATGATCGATAATTGGGAAGAGGGTAATTAAGTTTTCTGTTATGTTAACTATCGTCAGTTATGAAAGTTTGAAATCTATTTGCCCTAGAGCTGGAGTTATAAGACAAAAACCCTAGCAAATGTCAGTTTTACATTCTTAATATCTATCTGATCTAGACTTTCTTGCCTATATAAGGAGAAGTTAATTAACAGCGACAAACACATACATGTTTGCACTCAAAGATTACAAGATTAATGATTGAAACACTTAAGAAGCTACAATGGATTGCTAATAAATGGCACTAAATTAATCCAACCTCGAAATATTATGATTTTAACCAAAGTTTCATTTTTAAGACAAAAAAAATGATAAATCAATTGATTACTAATCCCAATAAAAATATTAGAATACCCAAAACTCATGCTGCTAAGAGAATGTTTGGATGTTTCAGTTATTTTTTAAATTGTTTTAAAAAAATATTTTTTTTATTTTTAAAATTTTATTTTTAATATTAACATATTAAATCAATTTAAAAATAAAAACAAAAAAAAATATTTTTTTATAAGTCCCCGAATCCCCCGAACATTTCTCAAATCAATCATTCATTTGTTTTTTAGTTTAATTAATAATTAACCACAGTTTCTTTATTGAAACAAGTGCCTACGTGGATTTCTGTAAGAACCATGTAACAAGGGAGAAGTGCTTTTTATACCTAGCAGATAACAGTTGAATATGGCCAAGTAATTATAGGGCTTTTCACAGCTCGCAGCTCTCTCAAACGAATCCGAATTGCCTCATGGGTAAGAACAGGTTCCCAGGATAATCTACCCAACTTCATTTATTAGCATTTTTCAAAGCAAACTTTTTCTCAAAAAAAAAATGTTAAAAACAGAACTTAGAAGAACTGCCAGCTGCAGGATATATCAATCTCTTTTGTTCCTTTTTTTTTTTTTCAACTTGAGGGAAAGAGAAAACAGAATCAGTAACGAAGTTTTTTATCAAATAATTTCAAACTTCTTGAGAGGAAAAAAAACAATAACAAGAAGAAGAATTTTGTGCTACTAATGAATCTTTTTTCAAATAAATATTTATCAATTAGGTACTCTATAGCTCACCCAGAAGCAAACATCAATATTTCAATGATGAACAACAAAAAGACTTCAAATTTGATTCAGATCCCATGAAGAAACTATTGCACAGAGCAGATCAAACAAAAATATAATTGATTTGAGCATCACAAGGATTAGAACAAAAGTAAACAAAGAGTTAATGAAAACAACAAGAAAATTTCACAAACTAACACACTTCATCAAGTTCTTAACCGAAGTTACCATCAAAATTTAAAAGTGACCATTCCAATAGTCCCCAGAAAAAGTAAATGCTGAAAATTTGTTAGATAGAGAAAGATGTAAAGAAGCTTGCTTTGTGGGACAAGAATCACACGAAATATCAAGTCCATGAAAAAATCAAGATAGCTAATAAACGGATCCAACATATAATGAATCAAAAACGAAAAGGAAGAATGCATTGAAGATGGAGGTGAGAAGGAAAGGGAAAAAGGGTCATACTTAGATGTGCTACAAAACTCAAAGAGCTTGCCACGGTTGGAGAAGATGATGAGAGCAACCTCAGCTTCACAAAGGACAGATAGCTCATAAGCTTTCTTCAACAACCCATTTCTTCTCTTCGCAAACGTCACCTGCCTGTTTATCTTGTTCTCTATCCTCTTCAGCTCCACTCTACCTCTCCCCATACTCCTTAAATATTATTATACAACCCATAAAAAAAAAAAACAATCAGAAACCCTTCTTTCTTTGAAATTAATACATATATCTAAGTTTATGATATATTTACTTGTTATGTGTCCTAGCTAGAGCAGTCTTTCGTTTTCTTTTGAGTTTTTATTTTCCTCGTTTCTTGTTCTCCTCTTAAGAACAAGGAGGTGATTATTGCCTTTAAGAATCAGAACCTGGATAATAACAAAAAAAATTGTGAAAAAACAAGAGAAAGTTGGATATTTTGAAGAAACCCTAGAGAGAGAGAAAGACGCACCAATAATAGAGAACTACAGAGTTTGTAGAAAGAGAGAGTTATGTTTCAAGAATTGCTTTGGTTGTCTTTTCTTCTCTTTCTATATATATATATATAAATATAAGGTTTTCTGTAGAAATTAAATGCAGCTTAGGGTTATTTGTTTTTCTAGATAACCTTTAATACCATAATTAAATTTAATGCTTGTTTGTCTACGTAGTTAGCTTTGTTTTATATATATATTTTTTTTACGTAATTAATTACAGTTTAGTAACGTAGACAAACACGCACTAAGCATCTTCTAATTAGTATATGATCATTCACATCATTAAATTAGAAACCATAAAAATAATTCATGTCTGCAGAGTTTTATCTATACGCCACCCTCTCAACCATTATGCGGCTACGGATGTTTAGCAACGTGATAATTATTGTTTTTTAAAGTATTTTATATATTAAAATATATTAAATTAATATTTTTTTATTTTTAAAAAATAATTTTTAATATTAATATTTCAAAACAATCTGAATATATATAAAAAAATAAATTAAAATAAAAAAATAAATTTTTTAAAAAATTATTAATCCAACATGAATGTAGGAGGGGCCGGGTGGAAATGGATTGGTCTTTTCACATTGAAAAGAAAAATTATTTTATGGGTATCAGTTTGTCATTTCCAGATGTGTTCACACGTCATCTTTCTTAAAATGGATCTTAACGTGTTGGTTTACTATTGGTGGAAGTTCTTGATTTGACTTTGACTCTAACGAGGTTGTTCGACTACAACGTTGCTATTTGGGCCGTGGAGAATTCTCAGTAAACTGAATTTCCTTTTTACATACATTAAATCCAATTAAGTATATATCCTGAAGAAAATTAATTGGAGTATAATATACAGAGTGAAAAGTTAAAATTATTAATTAATTAATTAATTAATTTTAATGTGTCCTTTAATATCCTTTAAAATAAATTAATTTTAATTAATGCATAAAATAATCTAAAAATATTTATTATCGTTGGATGGGAAAATAATATGGTAATAATAGCAATATATAATTTAAAACAATAGAAGTTTCTTGCTAATTAATTCGTTTCTTACGTGGAAATGAAGATTTTGCTAGGATATATATACATAAAAAAAAAACCTTCGCTTTATATTGTAACACCAATTGAAGGGATGTTTGATTAATCTGGCGACTTTAATTTCTAGAAAATATTTTGAACCTCCAAGACTCTTTATTTTGAATTCAGTTAACATGTTTTATTAAAGTCTTGAAATTCATTTTATATCATGTCTTTAATTATCATGTTATCAATATATATATATATATATATATATATATATATATATCAGGGTTATTACCTTTTTATTTGATTTAATTTGTCTTAATTTATATTTTTTTAATAATTGAACTGGATCATCTAAACTATGCACAAAGTGAATGTTTTAACCCATGCTAATTCCTTCTGCAATTAACAAATTACTCCCTTAAGCAAGCCTATAGTTTATTCAAGTAGAATATCCATTTACAATTCTTTCTCAAGATCCTTGTGGAGAAATAACTTTTACATCACTTGTGGAGAAATAACTTTTACATCAAATTGATGTAAAAGCCAGTCTAAATTCATAGCTAGAGATATTTATAACTCAGACTATATTAAACTTTGCTAATGAAAACAGTCTATTGGTAGTTTATATCATACATCTGAGTAGTATATCCCTTTGCTACAATTCTTGATTTGTATTTTTCAATGATCCTGTTTGCTTTATACTTGATAGAAAACATCTATCTACATCCTACACGTTACTAGAATTTTGCAATTTATTGAAAAAATAATATGAACTTATTCCACCGATGAAACTTAATTTTACCAAAAGGCTTACAAATGGTTACTGTTTGTTGGAAAAATTTCCTCGGTGATTTCTCTTTTGTTTGTAATTGTGTAAGTAAAATAATCAACAATGAATTTACAGAAGAAATAAGCACACCAAACAAAAAACATTTATTTGTTTTATTCTGTCGGTATTAGTGATTTTTAATATTATCGACAGAATTAAACTTTTGATGATTAAATAGTAGTAATGGCATTTTCAGTAATTTTTTTTAATTCTCTAAAATATACCAACAAATTTAACCCGTCGGTAAAAGCGTTAGTAATTTTAGTAAAGTATTTTTAAAAAATAATAAATTGAGTAGAAAAATAGTTAAAAGAAATTAAATTAAAATAAAAATCAAATAATTGTTATAAATTTAAAAATTTATTAGTTCAAATACAATACATCTGAAGAAATGGGCTAGAGGAGGCGGGTCGTTACAAGGACTAGAAGGACGATAAGGAGGAGCACACGTACCACTCAAGTGTGATTCCAACTCCATATACAATGGTCGAGGTTCGACTGTCTCAGCACTGAGTCATTGTGTCTCGGCAGCAAGATGGGTCATCTGAGCTTTAACTTGTTGGTTTAAAATCTCCTCGAACTTCGAAGTTTGAGTGCTCGAAACTTATTACAAGCATTCAATGATTAAAACACTTTGATCTATTTGTAAGTTTTCGGTCATAATGTTTGAGATACCGTAAACCTAATTGATATCAAGTCTATCAGACAATCATACCTCCAATCATATTTTCAGATCAAGTTCCTGATGGGTCGAAGGATCATCCCCGTTCTCTCTTACAACTAGGTGTTATATATTTCCTAGAAAAAAAAAGGTCAACAAATTTAAAAAATAATAATAACTTAAGAAAATAAATTGTTACAACCCAACATACCATGAACTTCTGAGCTCGGTTATCCACAAGTTGTTACACCTCTTTTCCAACAGTCATAATTTCATACGTGTGTTTCTACAAAAAGCTTTGTCGGTCTTGGTTCGCGTCCAATAATTGTAGCATGCAAGAGAAAAATGTTATTAGATAAACATATTCATATAAAATAACAATTTTAAAAAATAAATGTAATAATAAAAAATAATAATCGTATCATCTGCTTCGCATGTGAAAAAAACAAAATGGATCCATCAGTGTGCATGGTAATAGAACAGTGAATCTCCATCTTCTTGTTTTCCACACCAGATTGTGAGTGTTACACAAAACACTCGAACGCCACGTGCTAAATATAATTTGCTCATATAATGTCTGAGACGTATAGAGGTATGAAATCTTTTTAAACCGCCACATCTTTCTTGCTTGCCTGAAAGCTCTCTTTCTTTAGCATTGTTTTTTTTTTCTACATCTCGTATCAAAAATCACGCAACCTATATGATAGAAATAAATTACCGGTTAATAAAAGAAAAATAAATTTTTAAAATTAAAATAAATGTTTTTTTATTTTATTTTTATCTAGTTACATTGTGATTATCCCAAACTCTCTAGATTATGGCATGATGTCCATGCTCACCATACGTGTAACACAACAATTTAAAACCAAAAAAAAAAAATCAATCTGATTGTACTATATACCAAGTTTTTCTCTGAGGCCTTTCCCCTATGTGAGGAAATGCCACCCCACCACTATAGCTAGCTAATTCATTTAGAAATTATAAATAGAAAAAAACAAGAAGAAGAAGAAATAGAGGGCATGTTTACTCGTACAAAAATGTTGTCACGCTGGCAAGAATAATTTGATTACGCATGCTCTTCCTATTATGGAACTTAATATTCATGGTGATAGATATATGTAAGAATATTAAAAAAAAAAAAAAACCCTGAAATGGCTCTTCCAAAATTCCCATCCCTAGGATTTATGGCCTCACTCATCCAACGGTTGATCAGTAATCTTTTTTTTTTTAGTACATTAATTAATTAGCAACAAAAAAAAGTTATGCAGTTGTGGATCACCATCCCTGGATCAAATTTGAACAGACAGCAATAAAGACAAACACAAACGTAGGATATGGTCCAAAAGTAGTGGCAAGCAATGTGGATGGTGACATTAGAGTTTCGGTCAAACAAGTTCATTTGTGTAGATTAATTATGTTTATTTTTGTATTTTAAAATTATTTTTTTAATTTTAAATTTAATTTTTTTAATATTTTCAGATCGTTTTGATATGCTGATATCAAAATTAAATTTTAAAAAAATAATAATAAAATATTATTTTGATATATTTTTAAATAAAAATTACTTTAAAAAATAACCGCCGTGATAATCCCTCTTAGCAATTCCTATTACTTCTAAGATTGTTATTCCTGATTCTAATTATAATATATACTACAAGAAATAGTAAAGTTTAATTATATGTTGTCATTTTGGGTGATAACCTTATACATATAAAGTTTAATTATAAAAAAAACTTAGTTTCCTTTTTCAGAAAATCTTTATAATAAAGAGCAAAGCAAAGTCACTTGTTTGTTTTGATAGCTTCATTTATTACGCATAGTAATTGATGCATTCACGGTACATTTCCACTCCTTCCCGTGTGAAATTAAGGCAAATTGGGATGGAATTGGACCATATAATTAGAACTAGAGTCTCCCTTGTCTGAAACCAAGAAAAACCAAATAAAATTATGACAAGATCCCCACATTGAGGTTATGGAGAAACCTGAACAATAATTTTGCTAGGTTTTGTGGATTAGAGTAGGCAGACATACATTGGAAAGAAGAGTTTTTTTTGTTGAGTTTCCACTAGCATATGTCTTGACATAAATTTGAAAGCACATGCGTGTTCATGTAGTCAAAGCATGAATATGTGCTTCTGGTAAAGATTGCAGTTCATGCAATGATGCTTTCCTGACTTAGCTAGATGCCATCAAAATGCAAACTTACCTGCCAACTACATGTTTAAAGTCACATTTGCTTTGAATGTCTTCTGGTTCTGGTCTTTATTTAGATGCCAAAGGTTTGTATGCGAGGAATCCTCTAATAAGGGCAAGTAATTTCCGCGTGAACCTTTCGTTGCAAAATTTATGATTATTAGTAATGAAAGTGTCTGGAATTTGCAGTACAACACAGCAACTTTGCATAAGGAAAAACCGAGTTAAAACTTGAAGAGGTCAAACCCACAAGCCTACTACATTCAACTCTCAACAGGCTACACAGCATCTTTATATATATCATTTCCTTGTTAGGAGGTGGTCCATTGATCCAAAAGAAGCCATGAAGGGCTAGTTGAAACATCAGGTATAATTCAAGACCATCACACAAGAGGGGATATACATGAAAATGGAAAGCAAGTTGAAATATCATGAAAGCAGGAAACGTGATTAGCTTGAGGGTTATGGCATGCTCGTGGACCATCATCTCTCCCCTCAAGAACATATATTTTTCACAATCTAATCCACAATCAGTCAGAATCTGACAGATATGATAAGAGAATTAAGGATATTAAACTTATTGTAATTTGGAGCAATATGTAATTAAACTGATTGTGCTTTGGAGCAATCAGGGCAGCAAAAGCGACCTCTAGCTTGACACTTAGAACATCTAATGGTCTTCACCTTTGAGTCGCCGCCAAGTGACTCATACATATCATCTATAAAGGTAAAACTCAATGCTCCACCTTCTTTGACTAAGCCAGTTCCTTTACATCCTGAGCATGCTATCATCCTTAGATCACCACATCTCTTGCACATCCCCAGAGAACTGCATATTCAAGGAGTTGCACATACAACAAGTAAGAAGTGGAATTACATTGAACGATACATAATTACTAAAATTGTGTCAGCTCAGCAATGAATGTTATGCATTTTCCACTATAGACCTAAATCTGATTGAATATTATTGCACAGAAGGATGCCAGTATGCCACCTACCAGGATGCAATAGTAAAGTAAAAAAAAAATCAATTAGCCACCCACCAACATTCAGTTAACAATGGAGAAGTGAAGATTTTCAAGAACTTCTACCCTCAATGCTTGAGCCCTGTTTTCTGTGTTCATATGCATGCCACATTGCGTGTGTGTGTTACTTATGCAACAGAACACACACAGCAAGCGGATAGAAGTTCTATCTGCAAAGATAAATTTTAGCCCCTTCATTTCTACCACTGTCCTAAGTGATTCAGATCACCGCCAAATTCATGGGGCACGTTCTGTTTTATTAAGCAGAACCACTTCTCTTGTTTGAAAACAAGTAGCACAACCTTTGTTAATTTGCGAATGGCTTGCATAATAAAAAAACCTTGTAGCATTTACAGACATTATATTGCACTTTGACTAGGTTGTAATTCCTGGTTCTCAAACAGTGAGGACAATGCCCCCCAACGTTCTGGAATACAAGAAGGCCTGGAACAAAGCAAAGTGGTTGCAACAAGAGAGAAACAATATGAGATATGGACATTGTCATAATTGAAATTTCCAAGTCCATAACTGCAAGACCGTGTATCCTACCATCTTAAGAAAACTAACAGACAGAACTGTAGGTGGTGATATTGGAAATCATTATAATGGCCATATGCACAAATAAAGTCACAATTGCATCTGGGATGATACAGAATGTTTTCTTTTCAGGGTTGCCAAAGTCCGATTCTCTACATTAATCGCTAGTTCAAATTGCTATTAAAGCATTTACATTAAGCATACTTGATAACCACTAGAAAATAATAGAACCACGAAAACATCTTGACTGTAACAACACTGGGAATGGAACCTCTCCTCAAATAATAGTAAGAATTATAAAGAAGAGTTATGAAAACCTACAGTTGAGTTGATCCTATAAATGCAAAGACCAAAAAGGGATAACAGAACTAAGCTAGAACATAGTTGCAATCCAAGCTCCTCTTGACCTAATACATAAAACATGGTTATAAAAGCTCGAGACAGCATTGTTCATTTACCAATCTAAAATGGACAAGACCAATCTCTACATTAAGTAAAAATTAAGGTACTCGACAATGCTGAATAAAGCACCAAGGAAAGAAGTAGAAAAAATCTTCAAGCTAGGAAGAACAAGACTTGAACATCTTGAATTTTCCTCACAGTCAAGGTCCCATCTTTCTTGCACGACTCTAGATCCAATTTTCCATGTTAAGTTGTAAGTGAAACAAAATATTTCCCATAAGATACTAGCTGTAAAATCATGTTAAGAACTTAATCTTCGCTGATTTTTAGCGAGTAGACAATAGCTACTCTCCAGAACATGTTTTCTTCTCAATCTTCCATTGCATACTCACCAATTGATACAGTGACCCAAGTTTCATTTTACTCAGAGTAAATAGACAAAACACAAAGAAAACAAAATGGGAACAACTATAAACCTATCAAAACTCAAAAACAGAGAAAAACAGCATCATTGTACAAACAGATTTTTCAAGCTTGTAGCAATCAAAGGCAATAATTCAAAGAAATGGTAACTTAACTTGGTGCTATGTTAAGCAACTATAATAAACCAGAAATAGTAGCAAAAGGAAGACATTTTTGTTTACCTTCTTTGTGAAGCAGAGATGAAAGAGTCAATCTTTGGGGCAGAAATGGTTGCACATAAAAGCAAAGCTCCAACACCAAAACCTGCTACTTCACTTGCTGTTAAGTTATTCATCTCCTCCTCTTCTTCTGTCGCTCACACAGTCCTTCCTTTCTACTCTAAAATGTTCACTTCCTCTCCCACCACAAAAAATATATCGGATATCATTTATTACTTATTATATTAATATAGCATATTCTGACCTGGAAAGCAAATGGCCTATTAGCTCAGTTGGTTAGAGCGTCGTGCTAATAACGCGAAGGTCGCAGGTTCGAAACCTGCATGGGCCACTCATTAATTATTATTTTTGTTTGTATTTTTTTGTTTGTATTTTTTTATTTGGATTTGGGCGAGCCCATGGAAAAAGCCCACACTTTTGCCCATTTATCCTGGGACTTATCCCTATAATCTTTTTTTTTTTTGTGTTTAAAAAATACAGCTATTGTTTTTTATCTTAATATTTTATATTATATTTTTTTATCAGAAATTGAAAATTTTCATGTGCTCACATCATTTTCTCGTTATTTTTACTTCTTTAATTTATTCCCCTAGCTTAACCTAAATTAAAGAAAAAGGAAGGAAAAACAAACTATCATTGCATCATATTCCTATCATTCTTGTTCGGTTATTCAAGTGTTTTTACCTTTATTTTCTTATATTATCATAGATATATTATTTTTTAATATTTTTTTATTTTTTATGATATCATATATTTATTATTCAAAAAAAAAATTATGTGTTTCTTTTTGGCCCGATTAATACTAGATGATAAGTATAATTAAACGGAAAAAAAATGGATACGATGGTATAATCAAATTAAGGAAGAAGAACATATTATTTATTGGAGATGTCCCCAATCTAGGGAACAAGTAGTGTTATGTTATCTGCTTATCTCACTAGACTCATTTTCGATTTGATTTTTTCCAGAGTTTTTGAGCATGCAATTACAACCCCCACATAGTCTATAATAATTTGAGCCTATGGATGATCATCTAAGTTCCAAAAGCCACCCCATAGTCTATAATAATCCTCTACCACAGAATCTGCCCAAGATACAACATCTTGAGACATCACAGGCAAGCATTGATCCTCCAAAGCGGGGTACATCATTTCTGGTGCTTCATGCGTCTTTTCATGAGCAATGGTGTTGACCATTTTCATGTCAGCTTCTAGCTGCTGCTGCAGGTGTTGCTGGTGTTCCTCTTCCTGTTTGAGGATCTGAGCTTTTCTCTTTTCTTGTTTCTGAGAGCATTTCTCTTTCTTTTTGGAATGTGTTCTCCAATAGTTCTTTATCTCATTGTCTGTTCTTCCGGGCAAGTATCTAGCAATAGTTGACCACCTAGATAGACATGTATGAAATATTAACTCCAGTTTACAAAGAACGAAGACAGACAGGAAAAAGAAAAGGAAAGATATTGTAAACGGTGAGATCAACTGCATTACTTGTTTCCCAGGAGAGCATGCAGTTCAATGATGATGCCTTCCTCTTGAGGTGTTATCTGGCCTCTCTTAAGTCCTGGCCTAAGGTAATTCACCCATCTCAGCCTGCAGCTCTTCCCACTCCTGTTCAAACCTGGTAAGAAAATCAATCATAAGTAATCAAAGTTAAGCACTAAAACAATCAACGAGAAAATTACTCTTGGAAACCAATTAATGCATGCGCATGTTAAAAGGTAATATCACAAGCAGAAAGCATGATCAGTATCTGCTAATGAATGATAAAATCTAAATTCTATATATCTCTTCTTTCTATCTGTAATCTGTATCTCCCTTTCATATAGCAAGTAGGTGGTAATGTTTACTGTGATTGCCTTTGCCACATCAAACTAGCAAGAGAGGTTACCTGGGCACCTAGAAACAGAACTCCATCTCCCCTCGCCATGCAAGCTCACGTATTCAATAAGCAATTTATCCTCTTCAGGAGTCCAAGGACCTTTCCTCCACCCTTGCTCAGGAATTCCCCAACCCATCCTTGCTACCATGTTGCTTTAAACTGTTGTGTATGTTGTCTCCAATTTGCATGACACAAATGAACACAGGCTCCCCTATATATATACCCCCCTCAATCAGACATGCAGCTTGAATCCTTAAAGTTATTTTACATGTTACAGTGATGATCTCATAAGCACAAATATCTTAATTTCTCCAATATTATTTTTGCTTAAGGGCGGTGCAATCATTCCTTCCCTCCTATAATCTGAATCCAAGTGTTTCTATAAACTTACCAGCTCACTATCGCTTCCCAATCAGCATGGCACAGTTGTCTTTACTAAATCTTTGCTGCCGTACTGTATATCATCAGCATAAATCCAGCCTTCAACATCATTGATTTCATGTCTTAATTCAAGATAGAAACTAAGCTTGTTGTCTACGATAATGAGATTGTGTAGACAGCATGATCTTGATTTAGCCAAAAAAGAAAGTTAGTGGGTTGTTGTTACTTCCTCGAAAACAGCTTGTGCTCCAATGCCATTGCACCATCTGTTGACATAAACTATCCTTAAATCCATGCCTTAGAAATTGTTTAATGTTAATGAAGTATATTT
The DNA here is from genome assembly GCF_951802175.1 of Populus nigra. NCBI lineage: Eukaryota > Viridiplantae > Streptophyta > Magnoliopsida > Malpighiales > Salicaceae > Populus > Populus nigra. The sequence goes on along the minus strand of NC_084864.1, from coordinate 11,617,871 downwards.
TATTAGCTAATGAAGCTTCTAGGATGCCATATAATTAAGGTAATGGGGTATTTAAATATGCCCAAAACAGTCGCCATAGATGAGTCACCTAAGCTATATATATCTGCCTCTGGGATGACTACAAGTAGCATTTTTATAGAGTGCTAGGGCATAAATAATTGGTTAGACTTAATATTTTATGTGGTAAATGCCTAGGTATTGATGGTTAAGGGAAATTATTTCATTAATTAATATAGACGCACGTACGAAAGCGACCTTTATACAGTTTTCGAGATCTTGTTAAAGAACGTGAAGATCATGTCATGCTAAGCAAGCTTGATTTGCTAGTGCGGAACGGAAGTGGAAAGCATGGTCTTCTCTTAAGGTGTGTTAAGTACTTCTAATTGTTTGAACACAACCTCTCCATATGACGACCAAAGTACCTACTTTTCTTTTAAACAAAGTGAACCATCCATGTGTTCCATAATGATTCGAAGAATGCCAAGTTTGAACTCCAAAATGATCGCTATCCTATTTAGTAGTTTTATAATAAAAATTTATGTCGGTATTTATACTTACACCATATCGATAAATATATTATCGATTATTATCGATTGGCTCGCAAATGAAAATAATTTATCAAAAAAACTCTCATCGATAATTTAAGATTTGTTAGTGAGTCTGTCAGCAATAAATATACTGATAGATTTACAGATGGACAAAACACACTAAAAAAATATTCTCTTCATTCTGTCAGTATCGTTATCGGTAAATTTAACATATCACCAACAAGAAAATCATATGTAATGTCACCAGTGTTTTTATTTGTTCGTTGATATATCTATCGGTAAATATAATATATCACCGATAGAATACCATTTGTAACCCCGTCAGTAATATTTTAAAAATATATTTTTTAAAAATATATATTGAACAAAAGTAGAAAAATAATTAAATAAATTAAAATAATATAAAAATCAAATACTTATTAAAAAATTAAATATTTTTACGTTCAAATACAATAAATCTAAAATGGAGGCAGCGCTGAAGGAGGAGGAGGAGGAGGAGGAGGTTGGTCATCATTGGAACCGTGGAACCAATCAGGGGATGCACATGTATCACGCATCTGTGATTTCATCTTCATTATCAATCAACGAAGTTCTTCATAATCAGTAGTGAGTTATTCATATTTTTTATTAAAATGGGTCGTCCAAGCTTGTACTTGTTGGTCTAGCATCGCTGCGAACTTTAGAGTTTGAGTGCTCGGAATCAATTGCGAGCATCCAATGGTCGCAACACTATGGGCCGTTTGCAAGTTCTTAATCATAGTGTTAGAAAGTCTATACACCCGATTTTTATCGAGTCCACCAGACGATCTTGCCTCCAACCATAAATTCAGGTCAAGATTCGAATGAGTCGAAGGATGATTCTCGTATCTCTCCTTCAACCAACTGTTATATGTATCTTGGGAAGAAAAAATAAATTCATCAAATTTAAAAAAATAATAACTTAAGAAAAAAAATAGTTAAAAACCAACTTATCATAAAGTGTTGAGCTCGGCAATTCATGAACTACTGTACCCCTTTTAGGCGATCATCACTCCACACATGTATTTCAACAAAAAGCTTCATCAGGCTTGGCTCGCGTCCGAGAACCATAGCCTGTAAGATAAAAATATTATCAATTAAATGTATTTATAAGAAAAAACAACTAATAAAAAATGGATGTAATAAAAAAAATGCTACCATCTGCTTTGCATGTGAAATGAATGAAATGGAGTTGCTAGTGTGTGTAATAATGGAACCTTAAACACGTCGGTTTTGATTTTTCGTACTGGGATGTGACCATCACGTAAAACACGCGGACGTCACATGCTAAATGTATTTTGCCCATACAACCTATGAGATGTTTGTAATTGATTTGTACCATATAGGTTGCTAAATTTTCATTTTCTACATGATAATATTTGTAATCCTAAATTTAAAAAAAGAATCTAAATTTACAAAAATTCAAAATAATAATTATGAGTGTGTTTTGGAAGATTGGGCATGTATAATTATTTTCTAAAATTTATATTAATTAGATTCATTGATGATGAAACAATGAATTTAAAAATTTGAGATAGCTTGAAGTATTTTCAAAATTTGTAAGAAAACAAAAGAGCATAATCCCCAAAAACATAAAGGCTAAAAAAACCAGGTAAATCTTCAAAACCTGGGTTAATCGCTACGTTGTGGATGGGCAAAAGTTATCTCAATTGCAAAAACATTTCATATGACGTTAGCGTTTTAAAGAACTTAAAGAAAATTTGAGTTCTAGGTCATCGAACCAACTAGGTTGACCAATTTCAAGTAATTTAGACCGAACTTAAAATGCAAGGAATGGACACCTACCATTATGAAGGAAAGTGTGTGTGTGTGTGTGTAAGATAACAAAAAAGGCAAACCCAACAACCAACTCGAGTCAACAAATCAAACACATGACATAGAATATAAAATTGAGATGACCCTATAAATAGAAAAGCAAAAAAAAATATCAGATAAAAACTATTTGAAAAAATATGCTTTAAAAAAACACTAAAGTCGACTTGGGCTAATCTTTATGATCTATAACTTAGATCATGAGACTAAGATGACACCATTAAAGGCAAACCCGAAAAAACAAAGAAGAAAAATTCTTAATCAAATAAATATTGAGAGGTGAAATTGAAAAAAATCCAATCAATCAAAAAATCAATGCAAGACAAAAAAAAAAGCAATTAAAATAATTATAAATAAATTCTTCATAAAAATTAACTAAAATTAAATGTTTAGGTAAGATTAAATGAAATTGAATGTTTAAGGATGTAATTAAAAAAAATTAATTAAGAAAATGATTCAAAAAATAGCAATTAAAAAAATTAGGATCAAATTTGACATAAAAATTAAATGAAAATAATTGCTTAGAGATGAAATTTAAAAAAAATCAAGAAAATCAAGAAAATGATTCAAAACAAAACAAATTGCAATCAAATGACCAAGGATCAAATCGAAAATAAAATTCAATTTGAAATAATCAATGTAATTAAAACAATTGCAATTAGAAGAAAAGAGACTGAATAAAAAAGAAAAAGAAATTAAAGGGCTGATATAATTTTTTGCATGGCCACCACACAATCCAAAGAAGAAATAATAGGAAAAGAAAGAAATAAAAAGCAAATTGACACCAAATCAGACCGAACCATCATACACGCGTCACCAAAAAAAAAAGAGGACGCCAAGACAAATTAAATGATCCAGTAGAAACACAATTAACACCATTGTACTCAGCCTCACACATTGATCGAAGGTGGCGAAACGGCTTACACGTGTGAGACACGTGTCAGCAACGTTTTCTCTCTTTTTTTTTTATTTGTTCAAAAACAAAAATGCCTTTAAGAATATATAATAATAACAAAAAAAAAATCATTATAAAATTACAAACAAGCTGTTGAATCCAAGATTAAAAATATTGAATATTAAGGATAATGAAATAATAAAACTGTTTATTGTAAAATACAATTATTATAAGACCCCAAGACCAAAATAGATAATTTTAAAAAAAAAATCTGGATTTGCTCCTTGCAAAATCATGTTAGCTAGGTTTTCTTCCTTTTTGAAAGTTAAAAAAACCTAATAAATCAGTAGTGATTGGTCTCGTAAGGGTATAACTTGAAAACTGTTGTATTTTAAAATATATTTTATTTAAAAATACATTAAAATAATATAAAATTATTTTTAATATGAAATATTAAAATAATTTAAAAATATATAAAAAATTAATTTAAAATAAAAAAATTAAAATTTATCCAAAAAAACAAGAATTAGCTGTGAACGCATTAAAAGGTCAAAGTATGGGTCCAGACTCCAGAGTCCAGACTGTTAGGGTAGTGTCACATCCTGGAACGAAGTCTTCGTCAAGAACCCGAAAAACTCCTTCCCAAGAGAATTAATTATCTTTCCTTGTGGAAAAAAACTGGTCAGTTTGTCACTGGCCTGTGAACGTTGGACACCAAGATTTGTCCTTTCCTCTCTGTATAAAGAAGAATAAAGTGGAAACAGAGGCAGGCAACTTCCTCCGCCGTGTTGGAAAGGAAAGGGAGACTGCTTTACTGGAAGCTTCCGGTATGGGAGAGGCGGGAATGACTCTGAAAGAAATTAGAAGAGTCTTTCCGAGTCCTCCCATACCGCAGATTTCCAGTAGTTCCTCCCTTTACTTATCTTCACTATTCCAGCAGCTCTGGATCACCAAGATCTATCATCCTGTGAGGTAGATCTGGTCAAGTCTGATGCTTTGCTCATATCGTACATGGCCAAGTCTCTTAGCTAAGGTTCTCCTAACCTGTAATTTTATATTATCTATTTTTTCTGACCATGGTTTATTTATTTTTATTATTTTGAGATTTTACTGTGATTTGAAGGGATACGAGCAATCGATTCTCTGCAGAAGTTCTCCAGTTTCTTCTCGGCAACAGTAGCATGGAGGAGATGCCCACTTCCTCATGGGAGAATCCCTTTGACAGAGTTATAGCTAAAATAACTAGAAGAAAGCTATTTTAGCCTGCTCATGCTCTCTCTGAAACAGGGAGTGAGTTTGCAGAGAGTCTTGCATACAGAAGTTCATACTGAAAATTAATGATTTTAATTGCCTTCTTTCAATTCTTTGAAAAATTTTAAAAAAATTATTTTGATGCTGTGGTCTTCACATCTAATTCGAATTTCAATCCTTTCAAGAACAAAAACAAGCAGATATAATATTAGTCTCTGAAGACAAGGAAGATTTGAGAAACTTCAGGTGAAGATTCACTAAGATGGTTTTCTAACAAATCAAGGCAGTTAATAGGAAATTTCGAACACCGAAATGCCTTCATGGCAAACTAGTAAAAGTCATCCAAGAGATTGTTTCCAAAATGTTTTGTTTTTCTGTTGGTATATTAAAATCATTAAAAATATATAAAAAATATTAAACTAAAACTAAAAAAAAATTAAAACTTTTAAAAAGCTTTGGTTCCACAAGTTCATCATCTGATGATTCATGTTTATATCAAAGCCTTTAAGCATCACAATAGCAAAACATGAGTTCATGAACATGAATCATAAGTTATTCTTAAATTATAAATCCAGGAGCTATAGTTATTTTGATACTATGATAAGTTTTATTTCAAAAAGTCTTGCCTTTGATAAAAATAAAGACAGTTTTCGTTCAAAATAATACATGAATAAAAAAGAAATTTTTGACTGAAAATGCATTTTTTACTCTATAATATAAATCTTTGAAATTGTTACAAATATTCATTGTAATTTATATAATATTAAATTTTGAACATGGTCTCTCTGCATTTCATGAAAAAAAAAAATAACTACATAGCTAAAAAAAAAGGTGTTAGTTAAAAAAAAAGGTGTGTAAGAATAACACTAAGAGGTGTAGCTCAACTAGTTAGATTATGAATTTGCTTTTCAGAGATCACCAATTCGAATCTCACAAATCTTAGAATCACTGGAAGCTTATGAGATTGTTAACTTTAGAACATGTGAGATTAATCAAGGTACACAGAAACTGGTTTAAAATCTAAAATCCTTTCCATGTTGGGTAGACCATGCTTAATGACCGCATCACTTTGATTTTTATATATAAAAAATTATTAACTTAGACTAATCGAGGTTAATGTGATCTGGGCCTTAGCTAGCTGAGCCCTAAGGCTTCAAATAAAAGCTCACGTTTTGGAGAAAAATCGTTGTCTATCCTTCTAGTCCAGAGGGGAAGCCCATTGAGGTAAATTCTAGCCCATCCATTCTTTGAATTCAAGAGAAGGCCTAAAGAAATTTCAAACAAAACCCACCCGATCAAAACACAACCCTCCAGATCACATTAGCGAAAAACACCTAACATTATCTAACGTGCACTAGGGTCAGAAATTAGGGTTTAAGGAATTCCAGTAACTGCTTTGAGGAGCAGACATAGGACACACACTCACATCTATAAATAAAGCTCTTTACTCAACTTTGATGCATGTTCTTGTTGATTGCAAGGGCTGTCAACCGTATAAAAGAACCTCTTCTTTTCGCTTCTTAAGAGATTGTCTTTTGTTGATAAAAGCATAAGAGCAATGGCAGGGGAAGATCTGGAAGATTATACCATTATTAAAGAAGGAGAGGCTGAGATACTTATGAATGTTAAAAACCAAGTGTTTTACAACAAAACCCAGGTGCCTAAATCTTGTCTTCTGTTCTTTTGTTGGTTGTTTTATAGTAAATTTGTCTAAATGAGATGTAAAGTTCGAATCTTTGATTTTGCTGGATAGTAAATCCGGTTTTTTTGAATTGGAGTTTTGATGGGGTATTGGTTTTAATTGGAGAGCTCTGGTTACTGTTTAATGGAAATATCTTAGGTAGAGGAACTAAGGTGTAATTGGTCAAAGAGAAAATTCTCAAAGAACTAGTGAAGAAGCCTTATATCATAAATCAATATGCGGGGTTTTGATTGTCTCTTCAGTGACTGATTTACAACTGGTATTTTCACATGATAATGTAGTCTCCTAATTTTTCTTTTCCGGAGTTCAAAGATTTTGTTGTGGTTGCTTTACTGCTTCTGTACATTGTGCAATTAGAGGATCCTCATGATTTGACTCTATAATTGCCAGGTTAACAACAGAGACTTGTCTATTGCTGTCCTGAGGACATTTGTCTCCAAACGCAAAGAGGAGCATGAAGCAAAACTGTCCAAAAGAACAAAATCAGCAGATAAGGCATCTGGCAAGGATGCATCTGAGCCTGCTGTAGAAGAAGAATCTAATGGGTCTGCTTTGGATAATGAAAAATCTAATGTTGAATGCGAAGTGCACAAAGAGATATCTCAGGTTGAACCTTGTAGCATTTCAGAAGAACCAATGAAGTCCGCAGAGGGAAATCATCGAGGGGAGCTGAAGCCACCAAAAGTTCTTGAGGTTCAATATCAGATCTCTTATTTCTACATATTTTCATACTCTCTTAATTAGTATTTGTTGTTATCAGTTCATTTGTTATCATTTTATAGGATTATCAAATCACTTTGCAAGTACTTCCTTTCTGGATACGCAGGCATTGTCAGCTTCCGGGTTAAGATCTCTAAGATATGCTTGTGAGGTAGAAGGGATTGGTAAAGTAGTGGCCTTGGATAATGATAAAGGTAAATATTTTGGATGCTTGACTTCTGGAAGCCTTTGCCTGTTCCTTGATTTTGAAAAGACACATTCTTGCACAAAATGGCCCTAGAAAAAGATCACGAGGCTGCTTCTATATCAGATGCCCATTAATGTAGACATTCTCTCACATATAAGTGTATCGTGTAACTTTATACGGCCAAAATAATAATCTGCATAACAGGAGTTTTATTCTGTCATTTTCACCCTGCAGCATCAGTTGAAGCTTGCCAGAAAAATATTAAGTTCAACGGTTCGGTGGCAATTTCAAAGGTCGAATCACATCTTGCTGATGCTCGTGTATATATGCTCACTCACCCCAAAGAATTTGATATGGTATGCATTTTATTTACTTGTTTAATTTATCCTTCTGAAAATCTGCATCCCTATAAAAAATGTCTTGTCAGTTCCGCCATAAACAGATTCGAATACCTTTAACTGTTTTCATGATTACTAATTCAATTATTTCAGAAAGTCCTAGCAGTTTTTCTGTTCATGTCAAAGCAGAAAAAGGAAAAAAATCTACTGCTCATTGGTTTAGATTGTTTCAGGTTGATCTTGATCCTTACGGATCACCTTCAGTATTTTTGGACTCTGCAGTTCAATCTGTTGTTGATGGTGGAATGCTGATGTGTACAGCAACTGATATGGCAGTGCTCTGTGGAGGCAATGGCGAGGTTTGTTACTCAAAGTAAGATTACAGTCTTTACCTTCTTGTTAACCATTCTTTTCCGAGACTGGTGGCATACCTTTTAACAAATACTTGTGGAATTAGGTATGGTTCTTACCCATTGAGAGGGAAATACTGCCATGAAATGGCCTTGAGGATCCTCCTTGCCTCAATTGAGGTACATCCATGCTCTTGAAAATCTCTCATTTCTTTTTTCCTTTTGGAGAACACAGACAAGCTATTTATATGCTTTTGGTCTAAAGAAACATTACACAATTGTGGGGAATATGAGCACCGAGAGTATCCTGCTTGAGCTGGAGATTCTTTTTTTCAATAATTAATTGTTTGTTCTTCTGCAGAGCCATGCAAATCGCTACAAGCGCTACATTGTTCCTATTCTGTCTGTCCAAATGAACTTTTATGTTCGGGTTTTTGTTCGTGTGTACACGTAGGTAGCCTGTTTATTTTCATTAACGTTTGCTAAATATATAAGATAGCACTTCCATATCTAGCTGACTGAAACTGAAATTGTTGATTGCAGTTCTGCAAGTGCAATGAAAAACACTCCTCTTAAGCTCTCGTATGTTTATCAATGCATTGGTTGTGATTCTTATCATCTTCAACCTATTGGGAGGACTGTCTCCAAGGTACGCATCCTGTTTCAATGTCACTTGTGCTTAGTTATTTACATGCATGGATGCATCCAAATTGATTTAATTTTCCATTTCATCACTTTATTGGTGATCTTGCTTCTCTTCATTTTTTCCTTCTACCATGGCTGACAGTAGTTTAGGATTGGTTGAGTTTGAGTGAGGGGGGCCATTCCAGCATTATGTGGCCAATTTGGTAGTGAGCTCACAGGTTGGCAAGTTTGAACAATCCCTTTAGTGCTATTCCAACCTGATGAGCTCTGTTGGTGGGATGTAATTGAGTTTGAAACGTGACTTAAAATCATTGAGATCTACCAAATTAACATTTTAATACATGGAGTGTATATGCTGAATGTGTTGACCTGCCCAGTTAAAATGGAATGAGTTGTGCCTGTTGGTTTGTATCGAATTCTATTGGCTGTAAAATATCTTGACATCTTTCATAACTTTGTTGACAGAGTTTATAAATCTTTTGGCTGTTCTGGATAAGCAATTTTATATTCTTAATTTTTCAAATTTATGAAAAAAAAATCTTAAATTGTTCACCATCGAATATTGCAGTGACTTATATATATCATTTGATTTTATTTTTCAGGATAGCAGTGTAAGATATCTACCTGGGTTTGGTCCTGCTGTTCCTCAAGAGTGCAGTGACTGTGGGAAGAAATACAATATGGGTGGACCTATATGGTCTGCTCCCATTCATGATCAAGAATGGGTGACTTCCATACTCAAAAGTGTGAAATCAATGAAGGACCGATATCCTGCTTATGATCGCATATCAGCTGTACTAACAACGATATCTGAGGTTAGTTCCTGTGCTCCTTTTTTGGCCTTGTTTCAGTTTTCTTCAGCTATTCCATTTCTTTGCTAGTGCAGGTCAAAGGTTTGACCTGTCATAATTTCCATGGTGCTGGAAATTTGGCGCGGGAGATGTATTGGTTGGATTTATTGCTTTTAATGTTTAAGATGCATTTTTGCACTTTAAGTTCTTGCCTGATTCTCCTGGAAAAATGATTATTGGTGTTTGTATTCCAACTAGCAGTTCAGTGAGCTGCATTGTGTCATTATAATTTGTAACATTAACCTTTCAAAAGAAAAAAGAGGAGTACAAAAAAAAAGAGAGAATAAAACATATGTTTGCTTCATTTAATAGTGTCACACATTGACTTTTCTTTCCAAAAATTTATATTCTGAAAAAGAAATATGATCAAATATTCTTTTTTCAAGTTAGCTATGCTTTAAACACGGAGGGGAAATTCATAATATATTTATCTTTGCTACCAGTGTGTTAATGATATAGTTGTTCTCATTCCAATTTTACTGTTTGCAGGAATTGCCTGATGTTCCTCTCTTTTTGAGTCTGCACAACCTCTGTGCAACACTAAAATGCACCTCGCCATCTGCAGTAATTTTCCGTTCTGCTGTGATCAATGCAGGATATCGTATCTCTGGGACGCATGTAAATCCCCTGGGGCTAAAATCAGATGCCCCCATGGATGTCATTTGGGACATAATGAGATGCTGGGTAAGACACATGTCCAAGGATTTTCTTCTTGTTTTGCCTTCATAATCCCATACAACGTTGTTTCTTTGTGATTATCGGATTCATGGGAGGCAAATAACAAAATGGGAGTTCACTGATGCTAACACCCTTTTGTCATAGAAAGGTGTTTTAGTAGGGCCTCACCATGCATGTGCATTTGTGTATTTTTCTTTATTGAAAAATAAAAGGTTTTTTTCCTTCCTGGTGCATAAAGCTAAAATAAATTGAAGTAATAGCAACCTGTTAGAGCTTCCTGGACTTTTCACCTTTGGGACATAATAAGATGCTGTGTTAGGACTCCTGTCTGAGGTTTTCCTTGGCTTCCTGTTATGCCTTCATAATCCCAGTTAATGTTGTTGTCAATGATTATCTGATTCATGGGAGGCAAATAACAAATTGGGAGTTCGCTGATAGCACCTTTTTTAAAAAGGTGTTTTACTAGTACCTCACCTTACATGTGCATTTGTGTATTTTAGTTTATTTTTTTTTGAAAAGGTTTTTTTTCCCCCTCCTGATGCATAAAGTTCAAATAAATTGAAGTAATAGCAACCTGTTAGAGCTTCCTGGACTTTTCTCCTTTGGAACATAATAAGATGCTGTGTGCGGACTCTTGTCTGAGGTTTTCCTTGGCTTCCTGTTGTGCCTTCATAATCCCAGTTAATGTTGTTATCAATGATTATCTGATTCATGGGAGGCAAATAACAAATTGGGAGTTCGCTGATAGCACCTTTTTTAAAAAGGTGTTTTACTAGTACCTCACCTTACATGTGCATTTGTGTATTTTGGTTTATTTTTTTAAAAAAGGTTTTTTTTTCCCTCCTGATGCATAAATTTCAAATAAATTGAAGTAATAGCAACCTGTTAGAGCTTCCTGGACTTTTCTCCTTTGGAACATAATAAGATGCTGTGTGCGGACTCTTGTCTGAGGTTTTCCTTGGCTTCCTGTTGTGCCTTCATAATCCCAGTTAATGTTGTTGTCAATGATTATCTGATTCATGGGAGGCAAATAACAAATTGGGAGTTCGCTGATAGCACCTTTTTTAAAAAGGTGTTTTACTAGTACCTCACCTTACATGTGCATTTGTGTATTTTAGTTTATTTTTTTTTGAAAAGGTTTTTTTTTCCCCTCCTGATGAATAAAGTTCAAATAAATTGAAGTAATAGCAACCTGTTAGAGCTTCCTGGACTTTTCTCCTTTGGAACATAATAAGATGCTGTGTGCGGACTCTTGTCTGAGGTTTTCCTTGGCTTCCTGTTGTGCCTTCATAATCCCAGTTAATGTTGTTATCAATGATTATCTGATTCATGGGAGGCAAATAACAAATTGGGAGTTCGCTGATAGCACCTTTTTTAAAAAGGTGTTTTACTAGTACCTCACCTTACATGTGCATTTGTGTATTTTGGTTTATTTTTTTAAAAAAGGTTTTTTTTTCCCTCCTGATGCATAAATTTCAAATAAATTGAAGTAATAGCAACCTGTTTGAGCTTCCTGGACTTTTCTCCTTTGGAACATAATAAGATGCTGTTTTAGGACTCTTGTCTGAGGTTTTCCTGGCTTCCTGCTATGCCTTCATAATCCCAGTTAATGTTGTTATCAATGATTATCTGATTCATGGGAGGCAAATAACAAATTGGGAGTTCGCTGATAGCACCTTTTTTAAAAAGGTGTTTTACTAGTACCTCACCATACATGTGCATTTGCGTATTTTTGTTTATTTTTTTTAAATAAGGTTTTTTTCCCCTCCCGATGCATAAAGTTCAAATAAATTGAAGTAATAGCAAACTGTTTGAGCTTCCTGGACTTTTCTCCTTTGGAACATAATAAGATGCTGTATTAGGACTCTTGTCTGAGGTTTTCCTTGGCTTCATGTTATGCCTTCATAATCCCAGTTAATGTTGTTGTCAATGATTATCTGATTCATGGGAGGCAAATAACAAATTGGGAGTTCGCTGATAGCACCTTTTTTTAAAAGGTGTTTTACTAGTACCTTACCATACATGTGCATATGTGCAGGCTTTGTCTCTTCTCCTTCAGAAGAATTTCCTTCCTGTTGCATTGAGTTAAAATAGATTGAAGATGATGTCAATTTGTTTGAGCTTCCCGCAATTTTCTTTTTTCTTTGTTGACATAATATGATCCTGGATAAGGACTAATGCCCAAGGTTTTCATTTACTTCCTGTCATGCCTTCATAATCCCAGTTAATGTTGTTATCAATGATTATCTGATTCATGGGAGGCAAATAACAAATTGGGAGTTCGCTGATAGCACCTTTTGGTCATAGAAAGGGGTTTTACTAGTACCTCACCGTACATGTGTGTGTGCACTGTTCTTTCGAAAATAGAAAAGGTTTTCTTTCCTAACCCAATTATTTAAATTGAAATTGATCGATAAAGGAAGCAATTTGTTTGAGCTTCCTGTGTTTTTCTCTTTCTTCTTTGGGACATATTATGATCCTTTACTTCCTGTTTTTCCTTCATAATCCCAGATACGGGTGTTTTTGTGGTTATCTGATTTATGGGAGGCAGAAAACATAATGGCTATTTGCTGATAGCACCTTTTGGTCATAGAAAGGTGTTTTACTAGTGCTTTACTATACAAATGCCTGCTTTTGGCTTCTTTTTTCCATTTTTTTCCTTAAAAAAAGAGTTTTCCTATTCTTCCTGGCGCACAATGTTAAAATGCGTCAAAGAATTAGCAATTTGTATGAGCTTCCTGGATGTTTTCCCTCTCCTCTTTTGACATAATGGGTTATGTATCTTCATGTAGGTGAAAAATCATCCTGTGAAAGCTCAAGCGCCTGATCAGCCAGGCAGCGTGATACTTGCAAAAGAACCTGTTCTTCAAGTATGTTTATTTCCCAAGCTGCGGATCTAGATTTTTTCCTTATAACCTAAGTTGTTAATTCAATGTTAAACCAATTCTTGAACAATTGCCCGCATTTGTACTTTGCATGTGCAGTACACACACTTCCCTGTGTTGTGGATGATTATCATCTGGCTGAGTTCTCTTACCTTTTGTTTCTTCTTACCTAGGCCAACTTTGCCCGAGCAGTTGCATCTCTTAGCAAGGCACAAGCCAAGAAGGTCGCACGTTTCCTTCCGAATCCTGAAAGACATTGGGGGCCAAAACTAAGGGCAGGTCGTCAAATTACCAGCAAGCACATTTCTCTTTTGGGTCCAGAGGCAGTGAATGAACATCTTAACCATGAAAACAGTGAAGAGCCTAAAGCCAAACGTCCAAAAACAGATGATATCAGTGATCCTACCTCAAGCTCTTAAGAATTAAGCCGTTTGATGCTACAGAAGTCATCTGTTTTAATGTTCTCTGCATAGCAGGTGGTTTCACATACCACTAAATTCTTAGAAGCTGAGAAAATTTTGGTGAATGTGGAAGCAATCTTGTGTTTCTTATCCATAGAACCCCTTGCCATTGTTTTAGTGTCAGATGCTTTTTATTACATTATAAATTCTTTTGCTTTTGTTAATCCACTGTGACAGTTTAGATTTTTTTTAGCAACTGTATAGGTCCTGCAAGGCATTGTGATTGTTTAGAAATACATTGAAGCAATATTATTTTATTATTTAAAATATAAAAATATCTACAAATATAAAAATATTTTTTAACTGCAAAAAACAAAGGATCTTGACCATAAAGGTGCTGGGTGCCTCGTGACAAATTTTCTATGAAAGAAATAACTGCACAGGTTTCATTTTATGTATAATGGACGATTGTTTTGTGAGATTCAACTTATGATTCGCAGTAATTGACCAAAAAGAATTTTCAAAAGGAATTGACCGCAAATTTTTCTTGGCTCACCTGACGTGTTATTTGTGTGAAACTTGAATCTGGCATTGTTTGACGATTCTTGTTTCTGAAGTCTAACTCGCACCTTCAAGGTCTCAGTCTTGCTGGGATTATCTTCGTCTTCTGTCTCCAATTTTTATTTCACTTGCATGTCGCGTGTCTTCAACAGTACCATCACTACTTTAGATCACATGCTGAAAGAATTTATGGTGCTAAGGCCACAAATAAAGCAAGCCGTCGGACTTCATATAACAAGTGTTAATCATCAACCTCCATAACAATTAATGCGTGTTTGTTTGATATTATAATGTGTTTATAAATATATCAAAATAATATTTTTATTACACCCAGCTGATTAATGGAACAAGACAAAAGGAATGAAACAAGAAGCCTCTTCCACTAAGCTTTTGTTTCTTAATACCTAGTAAAAGTTTAAGATAATCGTCGTAACTTTGCCAAATCCAAGAAGCATATTTTATTACTAAACTATCTGCATTTTATTCATGTGAACAAGAAGTTAATAAATTAAAAATAAAATAAAATACGTCCACCAATAGGAAAATCCAAGCATCGGCCACACTGGCAAGAATTAAGGATACAATGACTTAAATAATTAAACTCTTTTCTCATCCCGGTTTATGAACCTAATCAAAATCTCACTTAAGCTTTGCCATTGGTAGCTTTAGCAGAAGCTCCTGAGGGGTTAAGCTCGTCCCAGGCCTCGATCCAAGTAACCATGGCATCAGCAAGCTTGTCAAAGTAAGGATCAACCTTTCCAAGCTTCTCTTTAACCTGCTTGGACAGCTCAATGTAGCACTTCTGAACAGTGGTGCAGTCTTTTGAAAGAGTGGCAGCTTGGAAGAAGGGAATGATCTCTTCCTGCCAGAAGATGCCTTTGTACTCCTTCTTTAGGTTCACAAATGGGTTGCTAGCCTTGCTGTGATAGATATATGGCAAACCAGTCTTCACTCCTAGTCCCAAATGATCACAGATAACCTGGAAACAATCATCAATTAAATACCAAAAACATTTCTAAAACATATAGAACAAGTCTTGCTTTTTTATGAAACAGATGCACATATGTACCTTGGTGCACCAGCCAGCCCACATATCATCGTAGCGACCAATTGGTTGACCGTCACCCATGAGACCAAAGTACATGGCAGGGCCAATCAAATCGCGGTCAAAACATAAATTCATACCACACATAGGGAACAAGGTGCCCTTAGGAATGGTCAAAACAGCATCCACGTACCTAATAAATTGCATGCATGGTATTAAAAACTAATTAAATCAAAGGCATTTAGAGGGCCAAATTATGTCCTCTCACTCATCAATGGATCACACACCTTGTGTTCCTCTCAAGAGGCTTGACAAGCTGAGTAGGTGCATCATAATCAGGGATGTTGAGCCACAGGCCATGAGAAACAGCAGTGGGGACACCCTCACGAAGACTGAAGGGGTATCCACGAACAAAATCTGCACCATCTCTGTAAGGATCATAGAGGGTGTTGAAGAAAAATGGAGTTGATGGCGAGAGAATGTTCTTGATGTGCTGCTCAAGTGCATTGATAGCTTTACCAGATGGATCCTTAGCAACCTAACCACATAGCTAACAATTAAACATCTATTTTTTTTTTTTGTTGAATAGATAAAGTGATGCATTCAAATTGTGACGAGTCAGGATTTTTATATCAAAACATGGTGAGAAATAAAATGAAGTTTTTTTAAAGTGTAGTTTTAAAGAATACTAACCATCTAGAACGGATACTTAAGCACATGGAGTTAGTATAAAATAATTGATTAATCATGCTGGGATTTATTTTTTTATGAGCGCAAGCGGAGCATTTAGCTTTCAAATCCGATGCATTACCTCCTAGTTTATTCTAAACAAGGACCCACCAATCAAAAAAGAGAAAAAGTGAAGCTTCCTTCCATTATCAATTAGCAAGAACATGTGAAATCACAGACAATTCAAAATTAGACCAGATCAGAATTCACAGCTGTCCATCACTGCAATTTGCAACCAAATATTTGTCAATTACAAATGGCATATTGCTGTGATACCTCTTTGTGCAAAGTTGTAAACATTGCTTCAGCTTTCCATGCATGGGCCACTTATTTGAATTTGTATAACAAATCCAAGTTGATTAGGTGTGAGATAATGATATGAGGTGTCATAAATAATACAAAACCCAACATGGTCAGATCTCAAGTTACAAGACCATGTCACAATGTCTAGAGAGATTTCACATCATTACTTCAAATCTAATATGGCAGGGTCATAGAAACAGAACAGAAAAGGATACTTAGGTACATTGGACTGGAAAAGTCTAAAGACTTGGACTACTTCGAAGCCAAAAAAACCCCAATTTCACAAATGCCACTATCAAACTAAAATGGAAGCAAGAATCAAAACATAATTCTAAGGATCCTGCAATTTTTTATTTGGTTTACAAGTTCAATTAGGACTTCAAACCATAAATCTGTAATATGTGTCAATTCAAATTTTCTGAAGACGATTTAAAAATGATTATGCCAATGTATATCACTTAATAAAATGTACTACAAATCACTCACAATTATGAGGAAGAAAATACAGAAATCCACTGACAAAGAAGCTTTGCAGATCAAAAACATACTACAGTTACAGAATTAGTATACGGAGATTTAAAAATCATAAATCCGTGATGTGTCAATTAAAGTTTATGAAGAAGATTTAAACATGATTATGCCAATGTATATCGCTTAACAAAATGGAGTACAAATCACTCACAAATGTGTTTTAGAAAAAACAGATATCCACCGACAGAGAAGTTTTGCAGATCAAAAACATGCAACAGTTACAGAATCGGCATATAAATTTATCAACAAACATAACATAAACAGATCCAAAATCAAGAAAATCCAAGTCACAAAACAGATCAAATCTACCTCTAAATTAAAAAAGATCTAAACTTTGGCCTAAAAAAACCAAAATCCAGATGCAGAACACCACAAAAAATAATAAAAAGGAGAGAAAAAACATAGATCGAAAGAACTTACAAAGCAATCATCATCAATAGTGAAAATATACTTCTTCTTAGAAACCATGTAACCAAAGCAACGACAAGCAGAGTCCTTGAAAGAGATGCAAGAGGCCTTGGGACCAAGAATCTTGTTAATATCATTCCTATTATAAAGCTCATAATCAAAACCCTCAGGGACCTTAATAATCTTAGAAGGATCACCGTCTTGAACGATGATAAGATGGTATGGCTCAAAGAATGGCCTCCACATCTCCAAGAAATCCAAGTTCCTTATGGTTGGTATAACAATGTCAAGCTCATCTTTCAATAAAGGCACAACCTTTGCTGCTGATTTTGTGTCAGTTGCAGGCTCAACCATTGTTAAGGGGAGTACGAGAGACAAAGAGGAAGGGAGGGAATTCTAGTGCAGAGAAGGAGACGAGTGTGGAGGGATATGTGAGCAAGGAGGTGTGTAATGTGTATATATAAGGAGAGGTGTGGGCTGGCAAGTGCGATGCCGTGAAATGTGGCCGAAATGGAGGCGAAGTAGGAGACGTGTCTGAAGGTTCAAGGGTGGAATGCGAGAGAGAGGGGGGCGGGGACTAGTTCAAAAACACAGACGAGGTTGTAGGGGTCACCTAATGGGTAAAATTCATTGAATGGTCCTTCAAGTTTCATAAATTAACTAACTCAGCCCCCCTATCGCTTTCAGCATGTAATCTCATGCAATATCTTCGTCCACTTAGATGCATGCACGTAGCAACACGAGTGTACTTATGATGAACAAGAGCAGTGAAAGATGTCTTTCAGAGAGCTGTGAAGATTAATTTTTAAAATATTTATGAATATATTAAAATAATATATTTTTTATTTTTTAAAAATCTTTTTTAACATTAATTAAAAAATTAATTTAAAATCAGTTTTTTTCATGATCAATCCAGTACTAGATTCGAAATCTAATTTAGCTTTATTTTATTTTTAACCCGATATATTTTTCAAAAACCATGTTATTTTGATTATTTTTTTAAAAAAATTTAAACATCCATTTTATTAAAAAAATAACTATAAAACAACATCAATTTTTTTTGAAAAATTGAAATAATTAATTTAAAATAAAGAAAAAACATAAAAAAAATTCAAAATATTTTTGAAACATAATAACAAATAATAACTAATTTTAAAGTCCATTTGACTGCATAATGCTCCTGGGAGGACTGTCGGTTCCTCCCTCCATTTGGCGGAGGATCACACATTTCAAACGTATTTTTTGTACGATTTCCGTGTGGGGTCCTTACTTGTGTTGGCCCAGAGGTGTTCGATGGTCTAAAGTCTTTTGGGGCGGTACTATTGGTGTCTGGCATGGGTCAGGGTGTTTTGACTTCCGACATCTGTCATAAAGGTAATCTGGGTCTGTAAATTTTTTTTATTGTTTTTTAAAAATATTTGAAGTGATGTTTTTTTAATATTTTTTACATTAATATTAAAATAAAAATATTATTTTAATATATTTTAATAAGTTATGCTGCATAAAAATATTTCGTAATTGAGGTCTTCAGATTTGGTTTTATGAGTTGCATGATGTTAACTGTACTACTAACAAAGCACCATAGAAGACCAGGAATTGCTATTTTATAAATTATAATTAGTCTTTAAAATCAAAATAAATAAACTCCAAGAATAAATAAGTATATGTCTGTATAATGTATTGTCTTGAAGGTATAAAATGGGGAAAAGAAATGTTGCTTGCTGCAGAATTCCCTTAATCATCAATTAATACACTTTACTTGAGCTTTTAGTAACGAAACAAAGCACATGCATCTCCTTTAAGGTAAATCTTCTCAGAGGTGTTTAAATAGTAAAAATTTAGGATTAAAAAATTTATTTTTTTATGTGATTTCAAGTTTGAACAATATGATTATTAATATAATGGTTACTGAAAGCTTATATGACTGTTAATTTCAGGGTCCGTGAGATTAGTTGAGATACTCGCAAACTGGCTGGAATACCCACTTTAATTAAAAAAATAAAAATTAAGGTAACATATATGTTGACTGTCAATTGTTTTTTTTCCTTTTTTTTTTTTGCAAAACCCCCCACATTTATTTTCCTTAATTGAACCAAGAAAATTAGAAACTTACTCTTAAAAATAAGTTGTTTTTTGATTGATAAATGTTGGCATACGTTTGATTTTCCACTCTTTGTTTCTTAAATTCTCAAAGAAAACAGACACAAAAGAGTTGGAAATATCTCCCAATAGAGAGCATTGTGCTTGACAAATTTTAAGTAATTAAAGCTGGTCAATAGTCCCTAATCAAAGGTTTGCTAATTATTGATAAAGCGGTTTAACATTGTCTCGAGAGTCATTAATCCATCATTAATTAGTTGTCGTCGACTGAAGCACATTAATGTAGATGAAAAAAAATATTCTGGTAACATCAATGACTTTAGATAATCTACCTTAAAGGTTAAGATAATTAATTTTTTTATTATTATACAAGATTATTTCTCAAGAATGTACCTCGAATAATTACATGTATATATTTCAATATAGAAAAATATTTAAATTGGACTGTAGATTATATATATTCAGTGAGAGTGTTACATCTACAAACAAAATTAAACCCAGCTTGTAAAATCTATTTTCTAATTAAATCAACTTGTAAAAAAGAAAAAAATATATACATTATTAGGTCAACTGCATGTGAAGTTGCTTTGAAATTTAGCGATCTGAACTTGTCTTGTACTCCGTTTTAGCTTATATACTTATCTATTAATTACAATTAACTCATAAGTCCGGATCACACGCAAGAGATTATTTGTCATAAATTATTATCTTATCTTTCTTTTTTCACAAAATAAATCACCAATTGCACAATATCTTGGTATTCTTAAAAATGCAAATTCCAGAATAGTTTTGTTTGAAAGTGTGGTTATGGTTATTTTTTAAAGTGTTTTTCACTTAGAAATGTATCAAAATAATAATTTTTTTATTTTTTAAATATTATTTGTTATATTAACGCATCAAAATAATCTAAAAATATTAAAAATATATATTAATTTGAAGCAAAGAAAAACAAATAAAAATTTAATTTTTTTTTAAATATTTTTAAAACACAAAAATAAATAGATTTTCCACACCTCATGAAATAAAAAAAAAAATGCAAACACTACTATATATATATATATATATATATATATATATATATATATATAAAATGAAAATATAAGAAAATATACAAGTGTAACTTTCGTAAGGCATGGAAAGTCAAGATCTAATCAATCTTATAGTACCGGTCAAATTAGGCATAGGTTTGGTTCAAAATTTCAAATCGCTTTGTAAGCATTCTTTCTTTCTATCAGGTACCTGCGTAAATCATAAATATCAAAATTTAAAATCATATAAATATTTTCAAGTACTTTCAGACAAAGGAATAGATGGATGGGGGAAAATGGAAAGCCAGAGAGACATGCAGGCACCGACAGGGAAAAGCACCGCCGCTTTTGATGAGGAGTGAATGCCGGAGGAGGAGGAGGAGGAGGAGAGTTGGATATTGTGTGGCACTAGAAAGATGAACTGCGTTGCATGTGTATGGAAACTCGGGGTTTTTCTTTTTGTTGCTTTCATCATTAGCAAAGTTTAATTTACGCGTTTGATGGTGCTTATTTACTTTATCGATCTCCCTTTCCTTGAGATGATTTTCATATTTCATGTCTACTTTAGAACAAGAGAAATTCCATTTTCAGGTGAAGGAAAACTAAACCGAGTTAATCTCTAAAAAATACAAGAGAGGTTCTACATTTAACAGAATGGAATACCTTTTACGAATGGTTTTTTATTTTTTATTATTAATATGGATGTTCGAGTCAAGTTTGTATATATCTCAACTAATTTTACTGGCCTGAAGATAACGACCATGTAAGTATCTAGTAGCTCTGAAGTTTGTGTGACTCAAATAAATGATCTCTAGAAAGTAAATTTAGAACTTAACCAGTTGAGTTATACATCTCAAAGTTTATTTTTTATGAATATTTTAAAAGCCTAAGTGGTACATCATTTCATATATATATATATATATATATATATATATATATATAGAATGTTATTGGAAAATAGTAAATTATTAATATTTATGTATACATGTAAATAGAAAATAAGTATGCTCGGGTTGACATCAAAACTTATGTTAATATAATATGCTAATCATTGATTATAATTTATCGTTATAAATGTTTTAATCTACATATATATATATATATATATATATATATATATGCTAGAAAATACATTATATTGAATAAAAAGTTATATTATACAATAATCATATATACATATTATATTATATAAATTTTATTATAAAAATAGGATACCGTGGAAAAAATTGTTGTTTTCAATGTGTACCGAACATGAGAATGAGAAGATGTTGAATGGTATTATTTTAAAAAAGTCAATAACTACAAAAAATACTATTTTTTATGAAATGGTCAAATATGTTAAATAATTTCTATTTTACAGGATTTAAATTAAATTAAATTTCTTTATATGATCATTACGACAGTAGTTTATAATTCTAAACGCATTTACGTACGAAAGTGACATGTGAAGCACCATTTCGATACATATATAATAAGATAGTCTGTTATTAAACACTTAAAAAAAAAACTTTTTGTACATATTCATGTATAGTTTTCATAGGAGCATTTTGTGTGGATTCTAGATTATAGTTTCTGATAATAAATAAATAAATAAATAAAAACCCCAATCGAATTAATTCTCCAACTGCACAGGTCAAGCTCCCATTCACACGTAACAAAATTTGATGAATTTGATGTGGTGTAGAAGTGGAGTTTTAGTTGAATATTCTAACTAAAAAAACATGTTTCTAAAACGAGAAGTAAGAACTCGTGTTTGACATCAACAGCCTAGACGGAATGCTGGTTCAACTGCACATATATAGAGACTTAGAGACTGTAGATTTGTCTAGCCCACGTCCATAATATATAGTAGTAGGCTTAGATAATGACATGATTCCAAAGGTCCGCCATTTTTATCACATAGATTTGTCTAGCCCACGTCCATTTTTTTTTCTCTCCCAGTCGACACTGCTACTGGAATCACTCCCACAGACTGATCAATGAACCACCAGTTGCTCCTGCACTCGTTAATCAACACAATACACCCCTCATATACATCATCAATATCTATGTTTTCCTCTAAGGGAGTACTAAAAGCTAATCCTCTACTCAATCTACCTATTAATATATTTAATTTATTTACAGCTTTGTAAGAAACAAAGGGATGTGTGGCTTTTAGGTCCAGTAAGGTATGCATTCTTTGTGAATTTAACATCACCCCACCTTTCATTTCAATACATATATTATGCTCTTTTTTATTTTTTTTTGCAATGTGTTCCTAACTTCTGAGTTCAAAACCTATAACTATGAGGTTTCAATCACATACACACATACAAGCATTCTTACATGCTTCTACATTCATAATTTCAAGTGTCATACTCACATCCCCCAAAATTATTTTTATATTTATCTTTTTTATTTGAAAATACTAAAAAATTAGAAATTAGATATTCTAAAATATTTTTGGAACACAAGAAGATAAGCTTTCAAGTTGCAAAAGATAAAAATACTAGAAGAATAGCCAAATTAAGATGTTTTGACAAGATTGAATGAAGAAATGAAGAAAATTTGAGGTTGAAATTCAAACATGATGAAAATTGAAAGAATTAATTATGTTTAAGAACCTAACAAGTTTAATTGACTTATTTAAATACATAATTGAAGAAAAATTAAGTTTGAAAGTCAATTGAAAAAAAAATGAAATAATTAATTAAGTTTAATGACTTAATTAAACTTATAATGGATTGTGTGAATTCAATCAAGGACTTAATTGAAGAAAAATCAA
This sequence comes from Populus nigra, assembly GCF_951802175.1. Lineage (NCBI taxonomy): Eukaryota > Viridiplantae > Streptophyta > Magnoliopsida > Malpighiales > Salicaceae > Populus > Populus nigra. Next base: position 11,595,100 of record NC_084864.1, on the reverse strand, counting down.
GTCTGAAGACTTAATTCAGATCAATTCACAAAGATCAGAAGATTAGAGACAATTAAAACTTTAAAATTCTAAATTGGTGCAATCAAGGACTTAATTGAAATAAATTTAAAGTATGAAGTTCAATTAAGGACCATATTGAAAAAAATTAAAATCAATAACCACTTTGTAAAAAACACTAAAACTTAAGGGTACAATTGAAGAAGGCTAAGGGTGGAATTGCAAGGAATTCAAATAATTAAGGCTGATTGAGGGCTTCATTGCAAAGCGTTAAAGGTTAAAGGACCAAATTGAGAAAGACCATAATTTTAGTATTCATTGTCTTCTTTCCCTAAAACAAAAGAAAAAAGATGCTCAATTGCCCATTTTTAGCCTTAATTCCTTCATCACCCCTTCATCAAACCACACAAATCTTATGCCGACCTATACCTTGATATTTTTACTTCACTCTAAGTTAAATTTCCAGTTCTTATTACATGAAAAATACTTACAGATTCTCTCCTAAAAACACCACCCGACATTACTCTGCCTGCAAAAACAACCTTGTGTCCTCCATTGTCAGTTATAGAGCAAGACAAGCTTTTGTCCTTTTCTTTAATGAATGGATGAGATTTATTCTTTAACATATAAAATTGAGATCCCATTAATCTATAAACCCTAGAACTTCCCTATTTCTCCCATAAAAATCCTACAAACCCTAACTCAAGCAGCTAGAGGTAGAGAGAGGAACACTACCATGAATACTGCCTCCTAACCAAGACCGCAACAACATTTTTTTCTTATCTTTTCCAACCTGAAAAATATCACACCCCGAGCTAGGTAAGTCAAATTAAATCAAAGTAGCATTTTCTTTTTTTTTTTACATGGATCCTAAGTAATCCTTTCATTTTTCATCCGATAAATTCCATGTTGATCCTGTCTTTTTTATTTACATGGATTCCAAGTTGATCTTTTTATATAATTTTTTTTATGTGAATCCCAAGTTGATCCTTTCATTTTTATTTATATGAATCCCAATATGATCCCTTTCAATTTTATTTATGAGAGTCCTATGATGATCCCTTTCATTTTTATTTGTGAGGATCTTAAGATGATCCTTTTCATTTTCAGTTATATATGGATCCAAAGATGATCCCTTTTATTTTCAATTGGATGAATTCTAAGATGATTCATTTTATTTTCTAGTTATTTTTCTTTACAAATTTAAAAATAATTTTTCTGATGTCTTTATATCATAAGTATTGTAAAGAGAGAACAACTGTCATAACTAAATTTGACCTCTTATTTTTCAATATATTTTTTAAAAATAAGAAATATATAAAGAAAAAAAAACTAAAATAAATATAAGGGTTCGAGACTCTTTCAATCATAATTGTGGGATAAAAAAGATAAGGATATTAAGAAATTAAAAGATAGAAATTATAGGGAATAAATAGATGAAGGATCAAAATGAGTAAATAAATTATTAAAGAGTATGTTGAAAATATATGAGAGATCAGAGCAACAAAATACATAAGCAATCAAAGATCCTACTCGAGATAAACTTTTTTACTAGAGAGAAACCAAAACCACAACCAAGCCCAAAAAAGAAAGATAAAAAAGAGAGAATTGATTGACCCTAAAAAAAAGTTAAAGAAAAAGAAGAGAAATTTTTAGCCTTAGTCTTTTCTCTCTCAACCCCACTTTCCGTAGCCTACTCCTACTAGAATCACTCATAATAATAGATTAGTGAACTAACAGTTGCTCTTACACTCATAGCCACCAACTTCCATCTCCTTTACATGAATACACCATCTCTTCCACATGATCATAACTTAATCACCATTGATCAGCACTAACCTCTCTTTCTATGATTTAACCAAATCATATCCTTTCTTGTCATCCATTAAAGCAACCTAAACAATAGAAGTCGTAGTAGCATTTGAAAGAAAAACGAGAGAGAGAACATAGTTGAGAGGGAAAATAAGAAGGAAAGCTAGCCATACAATTTCATAGCTTGACATTCCCTCTCAAATGGTTATGGATTGCATCGCCAACATAAAAGTGAAGAGGAAAGAGCATAGCACCTGATCTAGATAGCTATCTCTCCAACCGGTGTATAGACCTAAGTGCCACAACCATGGCAATGCTGTCACACGCCGACACTGTCCATTTTAGTTCCACCGGTGTCTGGACAAAATCCAGCAGTTTCCAATCATCATTTTTGAACCCTTAACGCAATTTCTTATTTATCTCTAATAAAGTTTAACATGCTATTTATTTTTGAATTATGTTGAATATGTGTACGACTTAATCAATATGCATTAATTTGTTTGGATATATTGGCATAATGATGTTTGGCCTGTATTTTTGTTTTCTTGTAACTCAAAATCAATTCAAGATTATAAATTCTAATTAGGTTTTTTCTCTTAAGGATAAATGATTTTATATCTAAGATTAGTTTGTGTGAGGCTATTTTTGTATCTCTTTTTGATATATGGGTAAGTTTGGCTAGATCGACATGATCTCATATAAGATCAATGAGTGTGAGTAAAGGTTTTTGGGTCCATTTTCGACATAATCAAAGTAAGTGGGTTAAATTTTCAACTTAATATTTACCATCCTTTCGAGTCCAACATCCATATTTTAAGAGTAAAGATATGGCTTCGTTGTAGGGGCTAGGTCGTAGATCATTACTTTTAAGTTTTAGTAGTCTTTTACCATGTCATTTTAGGTAAATAACTAGTATATAAGCATTATAGGTAGGGGTGATCATTTCCGGTTCGGTTCGGTTCGGATTTCACATAAAAAATTAACTAAACCAACATTATTATTTTTAAAAATTTAAAACCAAAATCGGTTTAAACCGATTGGTTTTGGTTTGTTCGGTCTGGTTTTTATTGTTCAAAAACCGGTAAAACCAAGAAGCAAATCCCATTTTTGTTGTTCAAGAACTTGTTTCAATTTACATGATCAAGACATGATTGAATTCTAGTTAAAATACAAGCAAAACCAGAGTTGCAAATTATAACATAATAAAAAAAATGCAAAAACTCATAAAATATCAAGAAAAATAGAAATCGGAGATCAATTAAGTTTGGAAGGAAAACAGATCTGCCCATAGTTAATGAGTTGGATCCAAATGAGAACTCAAGATTGGAAGGAAAATAGATTTTCCCATAATGATGTAGTTTGATTGAAGTAAATGGTAAAGTTCATGAATTTATTGCTAAGAAGAGAAGAGAATATGATGGAGAAGATAAGATGCAGGGATGGACTTAGAGAGATGAGAGATAGAGAGAAAAAAAAGGGGGCGCTTACAAGGAAAGATGAGAAGCAGAGAGAAAAAAAGGGGAGGGGTGCGGGCGTTGGTTTAGGGAGATTATTTATAGTCTCTTTTATTTTTTCAAAGTTATGGTTGAACCGGTTCAATTCATTCCTGTTCTATCGGTTTCAGGTATTTAAAATCGAAACTAAACCGAACCAAAAATTATTTTGGGTTTTCTAATCGGTTAATTTAATTTATTTTCTCGGTTTGGTTTTTTTGATTAATTTTTTTATTTTATCGGTTTAATCGATTTTTCAGGTTTTTTACTCACCCTTAATTATAGGTATATTTTATCATAAAATTCAAACATGAAACAGCTTATTGTATGTATAATATTTTATAGTGATTTTAATATTTTCTTTTGCATAATCAGTCACTTATCCAAAACCTTTGAAAATCACTCAAAGTTTTCTAGTTATTATAAAACTAAGATATCAGTTTTTATTTTTCATTTGTCCTCTACAATAAATTTTAAAGAGTAACTAATGAAATTATATTAGTTATTTATTGTGATCTACTTTGAAGAAATATATATATAATCTTAAATAAAAATATTCTTATCACATATAGAAATTCTCGGCCTAACTTGAACCTAACAAAACCCCATCAAAGAACTAGCTTAGACAGCTTCTGATGCTAACATGATACCAAAACACCATGGCATGTTTATTAAATTGGATACTTTTTTTTCTTCACGCGATGGTGAACTTCTCATTTATCTTCAAAGCAGCGGAGAAGTCAAAAATCATTTTCAGCAAGCTAAATTAAGATTTTAATCTTATACTTCATAATTAGTCTAACAACCTAATATTCGTGTTCAATTATTAAACAAATTTCAAGAGTAATTAAATATTATCCTACACGCCTCAATATTACCAATGAAAATCTCCGAAGCTATTTTTTTTTTTACAAAAAAAAAACCTAAAACTTAACAAAGAGCTTGAGTTATGCATAACAATAACAAGAATATAGTTAATAAAAACATAAAAAAATAAAAAGAATAAGAAAAGAAATGCTTATACTACTATCAAAATAAATAAAAATACATGGTTTATACAACCATTTAGTAGGTGATCCAATGATAAAAATTTGAGACTAAGGGGTTTGCTTCCCTTATGATTTCATGTTCGAGTTCTGTGGTTGTTAATATGATGGTCACTGAAAATTTACATGAGATTAGTCGAGGTGCACACAAACTGGTCTAGATATCTATGTTAATTAAAAAAAAATACATGGTTATGCAGAGTAGATTTTAAATGGGCAGACTGCAGAGAGGTGTCAAATGAATTAGAAAGTCCATTAAACTACTTAAGACATTTCAAGCCCACAAATATAAAAGAATGACTTACCGTTGTTTTATGGGCCAAGATCTTGCCCTTTTACACATGGACGATCAAAATGAATTGTTCAAAGACCATCAATTTTTTTTTCTTCTTGACAGAAGCCGCATGGCATTAAAAAAAAAAAAAAAACCCTACAGCAGAAGGTGTTTTCCGAGCAAAATTTGATTCGATCCGCAGCGTGGCAAGTGCTGAATATTATCGATAAAAACATTCATATCTCAAAATGTATTAAACTTGAAACCTCCAGACAGAAATTTCATAAATTAATAGATGGGACGTCCCTTTAAGGATTTGATCACACTAGTCCTATTTGATTTTTAACCAAATCCTCTAGTTTACCATCTGGGTTAGAGCTTAAACAATCATTAGTGTCATCTAAAACCATGTCAAATATGATCCGAGGATTGGATTTTACTCACATTAGGGAAGAGAAGATTTGTGAGAAAAGATCACCATGCACATCTGAGAAGTTGCAAGAGCTTCCATCTCTTTGGGCAAGCACATATGGGAAGCTTTCATTATATTTCAAGGACTATATGTTCAAGATCCAAACATTAATGGGTGCTAGTTTTCCACTTTTTCTTCATTTCTCCGGTCTTCATACTAGCTTTCATCATTAAGGTGGCTGGTAAAAGAATTACAGCGAATACCTCTTTTAAATACTATTTCTTAGACCTAATCTTTGTCCAATAAAGACTTGGAACATTAATTCTTATTCCATCTTTGTACAAGAAAACAATCATTTCAGCACTAGAAAGATTTTAATTCATCAGTGAAGTAAACAGGAAAAGCTCCCAGCGGTATCAACATGGCTAATCAGCTCAAGATGTTTCCTAAGCCCATCAAGCATCCCTAGAATTTTGATCGTTTTAGCCCATAATCGCTAGATGCTATGTTATCTGAAAAATCGGTCTTCGATCTGCTTCGATCACAAAACTATTTCTTCTGTAAAAAGCTTATTACCTCGTTTTAACTGGACAATAATATACTTGCGTTCTTCCATTTATTTCTCAGAATCAACAGTAGTATATACAGCATCTAACTTTATAGTTGGATAATGTCATTTGGCGGCAATGTGTTTTTGTTTATTTCTTGAGAAAACATGATGGCATTGCTTGATTAGCTCTATGATTTGTATCCCATCACATGATTGAAGACGGGAGGGGAGAAGAAGGAAAAGGAAATGGAATATGAACACGATAACAATATAGCCAAAAATGGAAAAACTAGCTCGATGTCATTCACTTTCTAACATGTTAGAACATCATTATCAGTTCTGATATGCTATATCTCTCTCTCTCTTCTGTACATGCATAGGTTATTATTAGTTAGTGAGACGAGACCCTAATGTGTAGCCCATTTGGTGCTTCAACTCTTGGAAATTTCATTAATGAGTCTCCCCCAACCTCTTCCCATCTGCAGGTAAGCAACAGGGCAGCCAGATCAGCAAATTAAGACCAGTTTTGTTGCTCAAGGATAGATTTTTATTTGTGGGTTTCTGTATTTACCTGTATCTAGTTACAAAATAATGAAGGAAAGTTGAAATCTCAGCTATTCCTAGCTCCTTTCCTGGACACTGCCTGGTACCTCCTCCAAAAATGAAGAGATAGTTTTGAGACTCCAAACTTTTGTCCTGCATTTACCAAACACAGATTAGTTTCGTTCCTTCAAGGAAATTGTTGATTTTTTATTTTAGTTTCAGAAACAGGTACAGGAAGGAAAAATAAACAGAAAAAAATATGATAATTTAATAATCACTCACCAGCCATCTCCATGGGTTAAAGGAGAATGGGTCAGGATATAAATATGGATCATAGTTTATCTCCCTTGTGTAAACGTAGATTCTCCATCCTTTTGGAATCACAAATCCTGAAAACAATAGAGAGTAAAGCTATTATTAGCCAGCCATAAATTATCCACATTAAGCATGATAAGCAAATAGCAAATTTAGAACCTAATGTTTCTTTCTTGATGAACATTAAAGCAAGCCCACCAGCATAAAGAAAAGAAAAAGAAAAAAAACCCATCAGTTAAAGATTGATTTAATTTCACATATTTTACTATATAAAAGAATTCCTTTCAACAAAAAGCTCCCTTTCTTGTCAAAAATAATTTAAACATGATTTTGGGTCACCAAGAGAATGGCCTAGCTGGATTGGTAGGTATTCCATGTAAATCATAAGAGTTGTAAGGCCCACAAAGGGAGATGATCTTATTCTCATGATTATCTTTTATATTAACAAAGATCTAAAAGCATAGCTGCTGCTAGCTGCAAAACAGCTTCTTGAGCCCTTAAAAACAATAGAGTTTAATTTATTTTTCTGGGTTCTTCAGGGTATCCTAAACTATACTATTGCTCAAGACTAATAATTCAAGATTCTGTCTGGGTTGGACTCGAACTCGAGATGGAAACATTATTCTATATAAAAAGTAAAAATAAAATAAATAACACTCACTATTTAGTTCCATTTCTTTAGTAGTCTTCCTCAAAACCCCATTTACTATTGTAGCCAATCTTGAGGTCTCAAAAATCACCTGCATGAGATGAAACAGAATATATGATCAAATTAAGCTCAGCAACTTATCAGCAAAATAAAGGCAGTAGATAATCGAGAAGTAAATTTTTTCACTCACGGCACGAGTAAAACGCATCGATTTAAGGTCATTTAAATCGATTGGATCCTCAGGCCTTTTCTTTTCTCTAATTGCCAAATGCTCTTTCTACACAGAGATGAAGCATCCAGTCAAGAACACAGGAATGTTACAAACATGTACAAACACTTGAAACCGTTAAGTGTTTCATCATTTTGTTTATTGTCCAGACTTACTCTTAGCTCCTGAAGAACTCTTGGGTGATCATGCAGATATTTGACTGCCATCATTGAAGTAGTCGAAACCGTTTCGTAGCCAGAGTACAAAATTGTGATTATTTGATCAATTATCTCTTCATCTGTTAGTTTAAATTTATTTTCTTCAGTTCTCATAAGTCGACCAAGCATGTCCTGGTGGTTCAATTTCGATGCCCTCCTCCCGTCTATTAGCTGCCTTAACATGCGTACAATATTTTTTCTTGCCTGCATGACATAGTGAAATAGATACAGTGAGAAAGACTTGACTAAAAACTAGACATAGAAATGTTCTATGTTCTTAGAAAATCAATTACCTGGACTCCTTGTCGATAATTTGTGCCAGGAAGGTCAATTGGCAATGACAAAGTGCCTAAAACCAGCCTGAAAAACTCAGGCATGAATGCTTGAGATATTGAGCAAGAATCAGTGCCAGCAATTTGCTTAAGTGCAGAGAGAAGTGCCATCTGCATAAAAATAATGGTGCAGAATGTACATTATTATTAATCCAGGGAAACTTAAGTTGAAGGGCTACATTAAATTCTGATGTATGGCATGATGGTAGGTACCTCCTTAGTCATTTGTTGAATGTCAATAATTTTGGTATCCCAGTTGCTGAGGTGGGTTCTCATGAACTCATCAATTGTTGGCAAAAGTCGTTCTCTGATCATGGTGGGGCTAATGAGGGATAATAATGCCCCTCTCATGTACTTGTGAGTGGAGCCATGAACTGCTGCAATGTTGCGATTGCCTAAGATATCCAGCATGGACTGAGGGTAACCAGGAACAAGGCCCTTTCCCTCGTTCATTAGGATGTATCGATTGAGCTCTGGATCCATGGACACAATGGTAGGACACCCCAGAATGTGGGATTTGAAAATACTCCCATACCTGCAATTTTAAAGAGACAAAGGTTACCTGCTGATATAAGCTATCCATTTATCAAGAATGTTACGTTTGAGTTAAATTTACAAGAAAACCCACACACAACTGTTCTAACTAACAGCCATAACTTCATTAAGAGATTGGCCTTAGCTGTATGGGTATCTTTTGTGGGTTAGCAGGGACCAATCCTCACCCAAAAGGAAAAAGAAGGTACAAGTCCTTTTTCTTTTGTTTTTGATTGAAATGGAAAGAGAAAAAAAGAAAGATGACTTTAGAAGCAATTGTCAGCTAACCATAAACAAGAAAATAAGCAGGGATACAAATAAATGAGGTGAAAAGCTTAAACCAAGAATTCACTTGAAAGTAATATATCAACAGTTGACACACCGAATGAACAAGAGCTAGGAACACAACTCCTTCCAATCTGCGAGCATGCATCAGAAATAATACTGGATAGAACACAAGCAGAGAAAAACACGCAGTAACAACATCAACATAATGAATTAAGATTCATGCAAACAATCACCTTGCTCTCTGATTCTTCATGAAGTTTGGACCTTGCTTTAGAAACTCAGTGGTCTCTCCAAAGACTGGCCATCCCATAGTACCTGGAGGCAACCCTTTCTTCCTATATCTCACCTCGTTCAACCTCAACAAAGCAGAGGAGATACAGAACAAAAAGAGAACTGCCACAAGAACCATCAAGAGAACTGCCATTGATGCTTCCAAGGAAGAAAAACAGCTCCAAGCCCACCTCGGAAAGAGCTGCTAATGTTATCGAAATGCTCTAATTTGAGCTTGCCAGGAGGAATGCACACACATATATATAGGCCTTTAAACTATATGCAAAATGCAAAGACCCTACTAGCAAAGGGACCCTACTCTCTATAACCACGGGTAATAAAAGCACTTCACAGGAAATTAAAAGAAGAACAATATTTTAACTGAAAACTTTTAACTGAGCCAACTACTTGACTCAAAAAAAGACTTGGAACGCAATTCTCTCAAGAATCAAGGCATGAATGTCTGTATTATCTGAAGTTCCATTTAAAAATACAACAATTTGTGGATGGGGAGAATTCTTTATGATGGGTTGTTGGTGTTTTCGAGAAATGATTGGGGCACACTATCTGTTGGTTTATATGGTAGAAGTATAAAAACTAGCCTTGCTAGAGAGGAAAGGACGTAACTACTGAGTTAAAAGGGGCGATATATATAGAGCCACATGCACCCATTGGACCCAAAAGAAAAGCCATTGCCCTTCACATGTCTGTCAACAAGATCTGCATAAAATGGAATTACAAAAACCACTAGAGGACAGGCTCTTGGAAACTGCATAAAAAGAAAAGCCATTGGTTTTGTGAATAAGTGGGGAGAGAGAAAGTTTGTTTTCTGTAGTTTTTGTGGTTCCATTCTAACTGCAAGTTTCAAACTTAGACTGCGCCTTGAAGCAGGCTGAAGCTGTGAACAGTAATTCCATGAATACCATCAAACTGTGCAGTTGACTTTACTTCGACAGCATTATCTACCAGACTTCTAATAAATTTGTAATGCTCAAGGTGCTCATTTATTCTTTATCCGAGTATGATTTTAAAAAAAATAATTCTTTTATAAACACATTAGTTTGAACATGGTTGTTTAAGATCTAGCCGGGTAAAACATTAGGGCTCTACAGGATAAATAGAAGATTAGGGCTGCATCATTTGAAAAATATTTTTGAAAAAATTTAAATTTTTTTATTTATTTTCAGATCATTTTGATGTATTGATATTAAAAATAATTTTTTAAAAATAAAAAATATTATTTTAATGTATTTTCAAGTAAAAAACACTTTAAAAAACAACCGCAATCACACTACAAAATACCTTCTAACTAGATGACTAGAGTACTAAGATGCCCGTTAAAGCTTAATTTATAAAATATAAATAAAATATTCAAGTGATGTGGAATTATTTGGCATTCTCGTTAAACTCGGTTAGTAGATTAAATTTGAAAAATTTTCAACTTCATTTCTTATCTAATTTAAATTTTAAATTAAATTGTGTGAAAATTGTATTGATGTGACTTAGTCAATTTCGTATGTAAAAGTGAAAAAAAAAAACATCAAAAGAAAAAAAATGACCAAAAAGATTAAAAAAAAAAATTAGGTGCAAGGGTCCAAATGCAGTCGGTACTATTTGTAAAATCATGATTTGATTTTACAAAAAAATATCTCAATATGATATTTTTTAAAAAGTATTAAGATGAGATATATTAGAATGACTCAGATCAACCATGAATAACTCGTCAAAACTATGACTTGGGTTATGAACTTTACTGGATTCAATAATATTTTTTATTTAAATAAATATTAATAAAATATAAAGATTAATTTAAAATTAATTAAATATCAAATAGTAAAATTAAAAAAAAAACTAAGTTAGGCACGCGGGTCTGAATGACTCAGCGTGCCTAAGTCATAAAAAAGCCTAAACACTTGGGATTGAGGTAGGCCCCATGCTTAGGCCATACATTTTTTTTTCCTTTTGAAGGGGCGGATGACTTTTATTTTTTATTTTTTTTAAAAAAGTAATAAACAATGTGTTGCATGCTGAGTTATAAATCCATATTCCAACCACCATTATAGTGGCTAAAAAGACAAGTGTAAGGGTTTTTTGGGTAAAAAATTTATTTTTCAAGTCATTTTCACCTTAAAACACCTCTAAAATATCCAAAAAAACCCTCTTCAAACCACATAATAATCCTAAAACACTTAAAAAACAAAAATCAACAAAATAAAAAATCTCTAAACTAAGCTCGATCTCCTTTTTAAGGATTGTTAGAGAAAAATTCACCACCATCAAACTTTCATCATCGAAAAGAACTCATTGACGCTAAAAACAACGAGTTTTTTCATCGAAAAACAATCTAACCAATAACTTTCTATCTTCTTTCTGTTTTTAGACAACTTTCTCTCTCCTCTCTCAAAACCAAGGACTGAAAAATAAAAAAATAAACTTTTGGATCAAATAAATTTTTTTGATGATGTGTGATTTGGTACATATTTTTTCTTAGTGTTTTACATTTCAGTTATTTGTCTTTTAATTTAGTGTACATATCATAATTTCAAGCCTAATTCTATCTAAGTAGGCCCGAGAAAAACTCAATTGAAAGAAAAAAAATTTCAAAAAAATTAGTTGCTTAACTATTTATATAAAGAGTGAAAGTGTGAATTTCTTTTTAATAAAGTTTTATTAAACACTAATACTTTTAGAAATCATAATCAAAAAATAAAAATACAAGTATAATAAGGCTAAACAAAGCTTTAACTTTCTCCAAAAGGGAAAAGAAAAAAAAATCCTACTTTTTTCCAAATTAATTTGAAAATTGCTACAATGATTGATCAATGGTTGGACCTTCGCGGCACAAAGGGATAAAATGCATGGTTTTATGCTAATCACATGAAGTGGACATAACATATAATTGGAGCCTTTGGAGTTTTCCTGCCTTTAATTGGCACATATTTCGCTTCATTCCATGCTTTTTTCGTTACCTTTTAAGCTTCTCAAATTCGACAGAGATTGTCTTGAGCATTGAGCAAGCCACCATTGATTGCCAAGATTTTGCTTTGTAGCGAAATTAGTGGGATTTGCAAGATTGACCGTTGATTAATCACTTTTTATTGTTTTCTTACATAGAAAATAAAACAGTCTTGTCAATCCTCAGAAAACATTTGTTAACAGTCATTCACAGTTCCGAATCAATAGTAATTTCCTTGTTTTGTCTTAAGTTAACATGATTGATGCTCATATTATCAGAGTATGTTATGTATGGGTAGTCTCTTCTCATGATCATCGAACCGCACCATTCCATTGTTTTTTTTGTTTTTTTTTTTATCACAATGTTTGGTTTAACTAATTGTAATTTGCATGGACATGAATATAAAAGGAAAAATAACTTTGATTCTATAAGTTTTGTAAACTTGGCAAAGTATAAAACAATCTAAATATAGATTACTTGTAGTTGATTGAAAATTCTAAACATTAGTTTAATACAAAATAAAAGGATTGGGAAAAAAAAGGAGAACAAGGCAAACGAGTTATTACTTGGTGTGCAGAACATCTCTCGTAAAGCTATTTCTTATATTGATTTTTATATAACTAAAATTGATTAATAATTAATTTTGATAATTACCGAAATTAATTATTGCTGTTTTTTCTTAATTACATGCTATAAAAAAATAAAACCTAATAATTTATCTCAATAAAAATCAAAAGTTTTCCCTTTGAAAATAAACTATTTAGGTAGATTTATTGTTCAAATAATTTATTCATGCACTGTATAGTAAGTCCAAACCCTAGCACAGGTCCGGGCCTGATTCTATGCCTTATCGAGTAAGCGAGCATGTATGAATTAAGCCAAAAGCTCATTTAGCTTAAGGCCTCTCTAAAATTTTAATGCTCTATAGGTCCAACTTTAACTCTTTTATAGAAAACCTAAGCATATGCTTAGGCTCAAGCCCATGCTAAGTTGAGCAAAGCGAGTGTGTGTGGGGCTCAAGTCCAAAACTCACTTGACTTAGGATCTATCCTCTCTAAAAGCTTTTGTACTCTACGGATATAATTTTAACTCTTTAACTTTTTGTTGTGTAAGCTAAAAGAAAATCATGTTTTCTTTTAATATGAGATTAAAGGGTTTGGGTATGTAAAACATATTAACTAAATGTTATTTGAGATCAATTTCTCATTCACCCATAATTTATTTTAAACATATGAATACTCTTTGTTAAAGTACTTTTGTTAGAAAATAATTTTCAATAAAATCTTAATCTAGACAGTGAGTGAATCTCTTATTTAATTTAATTTCAAATATGTTCATCAACCATGTTTAAAAATGAATTCCAAGATCTATAACCCGTTGCAAGCATCGGCGTGGCCTTAAGATGACCTTAAGTGGTTCGGAAGTGGTTATAGGGTTTAACCATAGGAGCCTTGAAGTTGTCTTATTAACAAACTTATCAGCGTTGTCCCAGGTTGAACCCTCAATACTTTGGATCCATTATTAGGATGTATACCTATGGCATTTGAGTCAGATCTAAATTGACATTTAGCACCTTGAACTTGATCCCATTCTAGAAACTCGAGTGCTTCAAACCTAGTGATAAACCGAACATCGATGCTCAAATCTCGATATTAGACCACTCCTCATATCTCAAAACCTAGTCCTTGTTAAATCCCAAGTTTCTTAAACTCATTATTGACTTTAACCTTGGGTGCCCTAGATTGTGGCTGAGATCGGATTTAAAGTGCACCGAGCCTAATCTTGGACGACATTCTAACATTGATGATCATATTTTAGGTTAAAATCCCAGAGCTCGAATCCTAATACCAAGAAAACCCTCATTGACCCAAATCTTGTTGTAAGTTAGAACCTTATACCTAAAATCTTGGTTCTTAGGTAGAAACCTTGGTTCCTCAATCTTAGTCGTGGTTCAATTCCTATAACCTAGTTTGAGAAGATTAGGACACTCTCACACACCTCGAGTTATTTACTCAACTAAAAGGACTAGGATAAACCCCAACCGGTTCAATTCATTTTTATTGCTATTGAATCCTTTTAACTTTTCTATTTCAATTTTATTTTTCAATATTACATTGATTGTGAATTGATCTTTATAATTTCTTTTGTTTTATTTTCTCCGAGGTTATTACAGTCTTAAGCAAACATCCTAATATTTAGTTGGTTCTTGATTTTATGAGCATCTATTTTTGTTATCATATCATTAAGTAAAGAGCAGTTAAAAAAAAAACTCTTTAGCTTAGCGGAGTCCATGATCTGAATTGCGAGTTTAATAGGTTAAGTCATAAAATCCAAGTCGATTCAATATATCTCTGTCTTAATACTAAAAAAGACATCATCTTGAAAACTTTTTTAAAGTCTAACCATGCTTTTTATCATTCATTTGGGTTGCTTTTAGAGCCTCCAAGTTGACTAAGTCACATTAGGGAAACTTTTAGCAAGTTAATCTTAAACTCATGCTAGGTAAAGAGTTGGATCGTGAGGTTTCAAGGTTAATAAGCTAAATTGAACCTTTTTTTAAAAAAAAATTCCATCTTTTTTTTTCTTTTAATTGAATCATTTTTGGCATTTTCTTTTCAATTTGATCCTTTAAATTATAGTTGATTTTGAATTGATCTTCATCAATTATTATAGTTTGAAAACTCCTAAAAATTGTTTGTTTTAAAAATCCTTGAAAATAATAATTAAATAGTATTAATAAAGAGAGTGGACATAGGGACCATATTTAATTAGGAATCCTTTCTGATATGTTAGTTAAAAATAACGATATGATTAACAAAAATAAAATAAAATAAAATAAAAACAACATTGCATTACTGAAGAGAGCGGACAAACGGACCTTGCATATTTAATTAGTTATGAGCCCTTAATAAAAAGATTTGGTTAAAATTTTTTGAGTATTTGATAATTTTGATCAATTCAACTCAATTAAAAAGTTTTACTACGAAAAAATAAATATTCTGAGAAAGTTCAGAACTAAAAATGTTACTTTTTTCAAAATAGTAAAAACTCTAAATAAAAATTAGAATAAAAAAATAATATTATAATTTTAAAAAATACAATTTTGAGTAATTTTAAGGGGGAAAAAAACTAAATATGTTCAATAAGAAAATTCATAATTTCTCAGCCAGAATTCTTTTGAAAATTTTAAATAAAATTAAAAAAATAAAAATGTTAATAAATAACAAATTTTAAAGTAAAGTTAAAAAACATTTATTAAAAAAACAAAAAACTATTTCTTGAAAATTTCAAGAAATTTTAATGCTTGAGAATTTTTGAATTTTTTTATAACTTAAACATTGAGTTTCTTTTAATGTTTTTTCAAAAACATAGATTTTTTTTTCAAATCTTAGTTTTATTTCTTATATATTTTTCAATATTTTAACACTAAAGTTTACTGGAATCTTTTTTTATTTAATATTTGTTTTGAAAATTAATTCTCAATAATTCCCAAAACTTTTTTGAGAAGTATTAATGCTTTTATTCCTCAAACTCTTATGAAGTTTTAATTGGTATTCATATTTAAGTTTATCTCAAACTAGTCTCATTAAGCTAAATTGATGAAATTTTGGGAAGTAAGATAAAACTTGATCAAGCATGATTTTTAATAAACTTTTCAAACTTTAATTTTTTTAATAAAAAATAAAAAATAATACAAATAAGCACTTGGTGTTACCATCAGTATTATTCTTTTATGTAAAAGAAAAAGTAGTAAAATGGTCATATTCATCACAAAAAAAGGAAAAAGAAAAAAGAAAACGATTCGCAAAGAAAATTGTAATTATTATTTTTGTTTACTAATTAAGTTATTTTCAAAGTAAAATAATAAAAAAAAACTTTATTTCTAAATACATATAATTAACACTCTATATAGTTTTTAAATTTTATTTTATTCACTAGCTTACTTGATTTGGTGAAATAGTCTTAATTCCACATGATAAAAAACCTTCTAAAATACATCACCTACTAATCTAATAAAAAATACATCACGTGTTTTTTTTCTCTCTAAATAATTAGATGTGGATGACAGGTTATTAACCTCTTAAAAATAATAAAAATAATTAAATCAGCATAGTGGACGGCCATCATTTTTATTAAGCCTAGGCGCACTATGCCACCTATGCCAAGCATGTGCGCCTTGCCCTATTTTTTTGGGTTCATTGATTTTCTTCTTCTTCTTTTTTTTTCTATTCTCATTCTTCAATATTTGGGTTTTTATTAATTTTTTATTGATTATTTTTTCTAGTTTTTACAAATTTTTATGATATTTTTTTAATAAGATATTGTTAATTTTTACTTAGTTTATGAATATGCTTTCAATGTTTTTCTAATCTTAGGAAGAATTGTTTTGTGTACCCCTACCTATTTTTTTCCTCTCTCTTTATTTTATTAAGTCACTTTCCTATGCATTTTTTTAATTATTGTTTTATTTAAGAAAACATTGGTTCTAAAAAATAATATTATTAAATACAAGCGAGTCTGTAACTTGTGTTTCAAGGTTACATATTTATATCCACATCTATCTTTCAACTTTTTTATTTATTCTTTGATATCAATTGGTTTTTACTTGCTTTTTATAAAAAATGATAGCATTTTATATGAATGTGTGCAACCTTATATGATATTTTTTTTCTTTGAATTTTTTAATTGATTTCGTGCGTGTCTATATCTTTCATCATTTCAATAGATAATTTGTTTTCTAATAAATCAAATCATTAAATACAACTAGGTAAATGAATCATGTTGCGATGTTAAATATCTGAAACTACATCTATTTCCTGATTTTTTTAGTTTAGTCTTCAATTATCATTAACAAAAAAAATTTTACATTTGTTGACATTGATGGTTTTTGATTTATTTAATTAGATGCATGTATAAGCCTTTTGCTTTACACTTATAATTTTTTTTATTTAATTGTATTTGCAAGATGCATTTATGAACACAAAAATTATATGTTATTATTAACAAGAATTAGCCTCTAAGATAAAATAAAAATAAAAATATACAAAATAAAAAGAATAATCGGTGTAAAATATTTGCATGTTCATCTGTTTTTTGTTTTTACTAAGAAGATTAATTTTCTATTTTCATAATTAATTAATGTTAATAATTCTTTTTTTATCAATTCATTTTTCTTATTTTATTTTATTAACTATAAACAATATCTTCTTTGTTTTTTATTAAAAAAATTATTAAATATGAAAACACATTTATAATTTAAGCTCTATTTTACATTTAAAATTAACTTGGAATTCCATTTGTAATGTAGCGTAGGTTATATGACTAATGTGTTTTGTGTGTATATATGATGATGTTCCAAAATTTGAAATGATCGGAAATAAGGTTATTTAGTGTTTGAATAATGATTAATCATGCGTTCAGGTTAATATTCCCTTCTCCAGAGCTTAGAAAATGCATGATTGGTGGTAAAAGTCCTAACACTTGCAAAACAATATCTTTTGGTGGGTTTAAAAACCTTTCGATGATAAAATACGTAATTTAAATAAGAGATTGTAATAAATAAATAAAAAAGGCTTTAAATTCTAAGAACAAAAGTTTTAGTATGAAAAATACTTTGAGAATTAAAGTATGAATGCTTGAAAAAAATAAAATGTGAACCCTTTACTTTAGTGGTTCATATGGTATGCATAATCCATGAACGTTGTTGTTTTGATGAGTGGAGGAGCTGAAGAATCATTTTCTCTTGATGACATTAATGAGAGATAAAAATTTCTTATATGTTATCAATGAGAGACAAATATCATTTACACATCATTAATGAGATTAAATTTAGTAGCTTTTGAAAGACCTATTATACACCTATAGATATAGGAAGACGATTATTTCTGACATGAATTGTTTATGTTAAAAATCTTAAGAATAAATAAACAAGTCTTATGACCTAACATGAGTATGTAACGACCTCCAGACCACTTAGGCTTGGTCTGTAGCCAAGTTTATGAGAAATGAGTTTGGCAACTCGCCAGACCATGCTTGCTTGGATTCAGCAAGTGATTGAAACCTATGGTGTTAAACTGACAACTTACTAGACCAATGTTTACTTGAGCTCGGCACGTAACCGAATTTAAATATGTTGAGTTTGATAGTTCACCAGACTCATATTTACTTGGGCTTAACACATGGTTGAATCAAGAATATTGGGTGTGACAGATTGCTAGATCCACGTTTATTTAGACTAAACATATAGCTGACCCCACAAAACGTTAAAAATTCTCTCTCTCTCTCTCTCTCTCTCTCTCTCTCTCTCTCTCACACACACACACACACACACACACACACACACACACACACACACACACACACACACATATATTTATTGATGGTTTGGCAGGCAAGTTAAATAAATGGTCCAAGATACATTAATAGGAAAGACGGGGGAAGTTGTTCATTGATTGCTCCTGTACGCGGAAAGAAAGAGTTGTGAAAAGCTTTAATGGGAACTATTAATCTTCTTCTTCTTTTATGGGAACCATTAATCATCTATAAAAAAAAATAGGTAAAAAAGTACATTGGTTTGTGTGGTAAGATGGTCCTTTGGTATTTAATGTTGCTACTAATAGTAGGGTGGATAGACAGATGGTCCTCCTGCCAGTTAGATTAGAAGAATCAATTAATGAGGTGCAATTAACAACCCCCCCACCCCTAATGTTCTTCTTCTCTTCATTTAATTTATACTGGATCTGGGCACGCTATTCACCGCGGGCTGTAATTTTCTCTTCTTCTTTTTTCTTTTGTTTTTTTGTAAAATTGATGTTTTACAAAGAAAAGAAAGATTTATGATTTGGGTTATAGCCTTGATTAAGTTAAATATATTGATTTTATTTTAATTAGATAATAAAAAAATAAATAATAATAATAAAGGGACCAAATTTTTCAAAAAAATAAAAACAATCATGATAATTTGACAAAAAACCTTTGGAATAATAAAATTGAATAAGAAAAGATAAAACAAATTAGCCTTAGATATAAACTAGGTAATAAAAAGCGAGTCAATCAAAATTAACATGCTAAACTCGTAGTTAAAATCATGAAATCAAGATAACCTATTAAAATTTTTTAAAGAAAACCATAAAACTAGATTATTTTTTTAAAAAAATAAATGTCGAATGATGAAGTTGGAAAGAAAAATAAGTAAAAAAAAAATGTAACTCACGTTAACTTTTCAAACTCGTAACATAGATAATTAGAATGAAAGTATCATATATAGAAAAATAATAAAATTCAATCCCCAACAAATCAAACATTGAATAATGAAATTATAAAAAAAATTATAAAAAAAATTCAAATTAAAAAATAAAATTAAAAGAATAAGGATTCTCTCTCTCTCTCTCTCTCTCTCTCTCTCTCTATATATATATATATATATATATATATATATATATATATATATATATATATATATATATATATATATCTGGAATCCCAAACC
Source organism: Populus nigra (assembly GCF_951802175.1). Classification (NCBI taxonomy): domain Eukaryota; kingdom Viridiplantae; phylum Streptophyta; class Magnoliopsida; order Malpighiales; family Salicaceae; genus Populus; species Populus nigra. The sequence goes on along the minus strand of NC_084864.1, from coordinate 11,575,714 downwards.
TTTTCAATAAAAATAAAATAAAGGAACAATATTTGTCAAATCCATTATTGTAGAAATAGTCAAAGATAACCTATCAGTGTCCTTTATTACCAAGATAACTTTTCGAAGAAATTTAAACACGTTAACTTTTCCTGTATGAACTGTTGTGCTACTACAATTCAAGCCGCTCAACAGTGTCAAGTGGAAACAACATAGTAAAATGGAATTTGATATATTTATTTCACTCTTGCTAAACTAATTAAATTTGGTATATTTATTTCACACTTGCTAGACTAATGAATATCTAGGGTTCTTTTACAGAAGAATATTTGATTTTCTTGATAAATTATTTACCACTTAAATACGGATTAGAAAGCATTATGTTGTAAATAATTATTTTCATATTTTAATGGTTCTCAATATTTTTTTTATTAGATAGATAAACTCACATCAAAAGAAACGCTGAATCTTTAAGATAGCGTTTGGTTACTGTCTCGAGACAAAAAAGATAGCAACAATGGAGATAGAGAAAACATGACAGAGACAAAAACATATTTGGTAATGGTGTATAAGACAATGATTTTCTTTGTATCATGGTTGGTTAAGGTGGAAAAGACAAAATAAAATATGAAAAAATTTATTTTACCTTTAATATGAATTATTGTCAAAATTATATATTTTTATAAGAAAAAAAAATATATTTTTACTTTAGTTTATATTGAGTGTTGAAATTAATAATATTATAATAACCCTGATAATAAAACTATGATTGGTCTGATGGATTGACCCGAAATTGAGCCGACCTAGGGCCTAGACTGGCCCGAGTATAAAAAAATATAGAGGAAGGATTGACTCGACTTGACCCGATCAAAAACTCAATTCAACCCGAGATAAAACAAGATTAAAAAATACATTGACTTTTTTGAAAAATAATTTTGGTCAAAACAAGATTGCTTTGATTATTTTTAATTTTTTTGGGTCAACCGAGTTGATCCTCCCGACTCGTGACCTGAACATTATCTCAGGTAGACTTCCGAGTCAGGTTTTAAAACCATAATAATAATAATCATTTTTATCCATAAACTTACTCGAATCAACCTTTGTTAATCCTCTCGACCTGTGACCCAAACCTTGCCTTGTTTGATCATCAAATTGAGTTTAAAAACTATGATAATAACAACTTTTATTCTTATATTGACTTGAGTCAGTCAACCCGAGTTGACCCTCAAAATCCATGACTTGGGTCTTGCCCGGGTTGACCTATTGAATCGAGTTTTAAAACTATAATAATAATTATTTTTATTCTTATGTTGACTCGGATCGACCGAGGCTGACCCTCTTGACACATGACTTAGGCCTTACCTTAAGTCGACCATCGAGTTAAATTTTAAAACTATGATAATAACCACTTTTGTTTTTGCGTTGACTCAGATCAACGGTCAACCTCAGTTGTGGCCGGGTCTTGCCCCGAGTTGACCTCTAAATCGAGTTTTAAAATTATGATAATAACTATTTTTATTTTTATGTGACTCGTGTCAACTGACTCGTGATCCGTGCCTCGACTAGTGACCCAGGCCTCAACCAGTGACCCGAGTTTTGCCTCAACCAAGTTGAATATTAAAATTATGATAATAATAATAATTTTTATCCTTACATGTTTGAGGTTGATAATTTTAAAATTAAGAAATTTTTACAATGATATTTTAGAATAAAAAATAATAAATATTATCTCTAGAGAGATATTCTTTTTGTACCTCTTGTTTTGAAAAATATTAAATTTACTCTAAAATTATTTTAAAAATATATTTATTTTAATAAATTTATCTTTGTCTTTTTAACTAAATATATTTATATTTATATTTTTTTTATTTCAAGACAGTAACTAAACTATATCTAGGTGAATAAATGCACTCAAGGATATGCTTCCGTCTTTTCTTGTTAAACAAATCTCTAGCAAAAGTACAATAATCTGGAGTGTAAACTTCAATTTTTCTACCTAAACAATCTATAATTAAAGGCTACGATCAATCTCCTTAAAAGTTTGGTCAAAATAAAACACAATTAGTGTTTGAACAAAAAAAATTCAAAAATGCCATCCCTGGCATTTTCTTTCTAAATTAATTATTATTTGGATAAATTAGTTTTATTTTAAATATGTCACAAGTTTATATCATTTGTGTTATTCTTCTGTTTTCAAGTTTTAAAAACATTTAAAAAACACATTTGTTTGAATTTTACTTTTTTTTAAAAAAATACAACTAACCAATCACCTTCACAATTTTAGAAACCATTTTGTTTATATTTAAACAATTCTGACTAGTTATCAGATTTTTAGAATAAAAAATATAATTTATTTATTTAGATTCGAGGAAATCCAATTCCTTAAAAATGTATTTTATGGGTCCAAGTAAACAAGTAAAATTTTAGATATTCCAGGCTCTTACAAAAAATATCTGTCCTGACTCGATCTCGAAATCTGCTGTACAGATCTTAAGCGTACAGATTTTAAGCACTTTGCTATCCTACCATGTTTCTCCATGTTTCTTGAGGCAAAAAATATTGAAAAATCAGAAAATTGAAATGACAGAACCTCAAGTATCATTTTTGGATCAAACTTTACAATTCATGTTTGCCCAATGAGGTTAAAAAAAAGAAAAAGAAAAAACCCGACCTCCTCACAAGTCGCACTGGAGGAACAAAGTAAATGTAATGTCTTCAAAAAAGAGAAATATCTGTCAAAACCACGTAAAGGACACCCACAAAGCCGCTTGATATATGAATAGAAGTGGGGTTTCTGCATCTATTTACATCGCAAATGGTGGCACTCGTGTATCTTACGGGCGGCTCCGTACAGTAGGTGTACATGACCTCCAGTCTAATCAGCATGTTAAATGGTTTGCAAAGAGACATGGCATGCATGTCTTGTAAACTTCTGTTTATCTTCTTCGTCTGCTACTCTCTTCATTTGGTTTTTGACTTTTTTATTTAAGCCTATGGAGCTTGTCTTGATGTGGGACTAAAGGTGAATAGGATGGCGACTTGAAGAAAAGTGTGGATCCATAGGAGGATCCTTGGAAAAGGATTTGACACAATCTTGCAAAAACCCATTTTACAAATTTTCAAAAGCGACAAATTTGTTCAACCATCCTTTTCATGAGAAGGGAGGATTCAATTGAAGAAAGTGATGGAGGGTTAGGCATTTGGGATCGGACGTCGATAGAGGTGCCGAAAGAAATATAACAAAAACCAAAAGGATATGTTTTATTCATGGTTTAAAAACCCATGAAAGAATTGCAATCCCTCTTCTTGAAAAGATGGGTTCTGCTTTCCATCTCTATGCCAGGGTAAGTAAACAAAATGATGCATCCACTTTGCAAACCAAAATAGATTTAATTTATTCTCAAGAGAATATATGAGTGAATATAAGAGTAAATATTTTTTAAAGTGTTTTTTTATTTGAAAATATATCGAAATAATATATTTTTTATTTTTTAAAATTTATTTTTGATATCAGCGTATTAAAACGATCGAAAAACATAAAAAAAATTTGAATCTAAAGTGAAATTTTTTTATTTTTTTTAAATATTTTAAAAATATAAAAACAAACATTTCCCAAGTGAAGCCATCCGTGCACAAGGTTTCAATCCGTGATTTCTTATCTTATATTTTGCTAAACAGTAAAACCGACCATCCTCGAATAAATAAAGAAATAAAAAAACAAAGTAAAAATCTTCATTCTGGAAGAATGTTTGATGCATCAAAAGGTCGAGTTATTCATGTTACATGGGAATTATACCCCACATATGTGGTAGAAATTATAGTATACATGGGCACCATAAAATAATGACAAATGGCATGATAAACACCTTTGAATGCCAATAATTTGTTGCCAATAAAACCATTAATAATGGAGAGAATTATCAATCCCATCAATGGAGAGATATTGCCGACAAATAGGAGGGTATTGATGATACCAAAATGTTGTCGACTCTCAGAAAATAAAATGAATTATGTAGAGAGAACACAAGGAAGATAGGAATTGGAGCAAGAAGCTAAGAGCAACTAGCATTTTGGCAGGATAACACCAAAAAGTGGGTGCAATCTGCACGGATGCTCGCTGTCATCAAGCAGAAATCTTCAACAATAATGAACATCTTTATGTAGTGAGAACTAAGTAGGAGGGGGCACTGCCCCCTCTCCTTCACGTAGGCCTGTGTTCTTGAGAGAAAAAAGAGGAGGAAGAAGATTCAAATCTAAAACTTGAACAGGATGCATCTTGTTCTTGCTGTCTGTCAACGTTTAGAAAGTGTGAAAGGGAGGGATGAGGTGAGGTCATCGATCCATTCTATAGCATGGGGACATGCATACAAGGGAGGGGAATGTCACAATCTAACCACATTCCAAACTATATGATTGATTTATAATTAACAAAAAATGATGTGCATTAAATTAAAAAGGCTCTAATAGCACAGCACGATGGCCTTTTCTTTTTTGGTCTGCCACCATTAGTTTTTGTACCCTCTCTTCTTCTCCTACCTCTTAACATTATTCTCCCTCTCCATGTGTGTATTATTTGTTTACATTCACACGTGCATGCATCTTACACGTGCGTTTTTATCTCTTGAATGTACCAAGATCTAATTGTGTTTATCCTACTTTTAAAAATGCTTTTTGTATTTATGATTTTTTAAAGTGTTTTTGGAATATTGATATCAAAATTTTAAAAAACAATTATGAAAAAATATGTTATTTTAATATATTTTCAATCGAAAAATACTTTAAAAAAATATACCAACTAAGATACACATAAAAAAATAAAATCAAATTCAGCAATTAAATATATACCTTTTGTGGTTGAATTAATTAATTACAAGTAATTACATTAATGTATGGCAAAGTACAAGAAAGTTGGTCATTCATGTTGGTCAACTAGTAATCATGGCTTGATCAACATGTTCAAATTAATTTGAATACTCGTACGGTATAACAATTAGCAAACACCATGAAAAATAGTATATTACTTGCACAAAAAATAATAATTTCTAATTAAAATACTTATCAAAACCAACTAAAAAATATAATTGCATTTTATTTGCATAAGAAATAACAATTTATTTTTTCATCTTAAATAAAGAGAAAAAAGATTAATTAATTTCAAAGTTTGTTTTGCTTATCTAAATAATGATACATATTAAAATTAAAGATGTTTCTCAAACTCATATGGATCCGTCTATTTTTATATATTTGAAATATTTTTTTCAATTTAAATAAATTTTCAATCCCATGCATTCAATATATCCATATTTGCTATATACACAAGATTTCCCCTATACTATTCAAAGAAAAATTAATTTCATACCATAACAAATGAAAGATTAATTTCAAAATCTTAAGAGAACTTGAAAAACCTTGAAAATTGAAAATTTGAAAAAAAAAATATGAAAAACTTGGAAAGATAAAACATTGGAACGTTCCAAAAGAAATTGAAATAACCCATTGATAGTATTTGAAAACTAATGAGATTTTTAAAAATCCACGTCTTGCAGAAATACTTTTGTTGCACATATAAAAATATTTCTATTCATATGGCTTTCTGGATATTGTTTTTTAATCAGATGTTTCGGAGTTAGTTTATTTTTTCAATATTTTTCATTTTTTATTACTTTTGAGGGTTTTTTTCGGTTAATGTTTGTATAATCTTGGGTTTCTTGATCACTTTCTGATATTTTTTTTTTAAATTCGACTTATTAGGTTTTGAAAAATTAATTTCTTTTGATGGCTGTAGAGGTATTTTTGTCGAAGAATGGCAAAAAGAACATAGAGGAGAGAACATAAAGTTACAAGAATAAACGAGAGTGATTTTGTTTTTGTTTTTTTTTAATGTATATATATAAGAAGATACGCTCATTATTATATATATACAGGTAAATGGATAATTAGCAAAATAGTAATGTGATTTGTTACGAAAACAAGTTGCAAGCATATATAATATGTTGACAATAATCTAGGGATTGAATTGAAAACTTACATAAAAAAGTCAGCAGGTTTACTCATTAAAATTAAAATTAAATCAAATTAAAATTTTTTAAAAATCTTGATTCCTATGAAAGAAACATTGTGGGGTCTCTCACATACTACCCGGATGACAACAATAGTTTTTTATTTTTATTTTTTGACATGCAAGAAAATTAACGAGAGAAAAAAAAAATAAATTATCGGAGCCAAGTTGTGGCTACACCGCCGACACATGCTGTAATAAGAGAGAGCAATTGGAGGTCAATTCCAGCAACACCAATAAAAACCATCATCAAAGCTTGTAAGAGGTCATATACACCGCCCAAAAATGATGATTTTCCTCACATGCTAGCACGTGAGTTGCATATACTAATTATTTTTTAATATTAATTTGGTCCCTCATTAGATTTTTTTTATTTGATCTCCGGTTCTTTTATAACTCAATTTTTTAATTTGTAACCGGATTCTTTCATAGCTCTTTAGTTTGGCGTCTCTCACATACTACCCGGATGACAACAATAGTTTTTTATTTTTATTTTTTGACATGCAAGAAAATTAACGAGAGAAAAATAAAAAGAAAAAAAAATTATCGGAGCCAAGTTGTGGCTACACCGCCGACACATGCTGTAATAAGAGAGAGCAATTGGAGGTCAATTCCAGCAACACCAATAAAAACCATCATCAAAGCTTGTAAGAGGTCATATACACCGCCCAAAAATGATGATTTTCCTCACATGCTAGCACGTGAGTTGCATATACTAATTATTTTTTAATATTAATTTGGTCCCTTATTAGATTTTTTTTATTTGATCTCCGGTTCTTTTATAACTCAATTTTTTAATTTGTAACCGGATTCTTTCATAGCTCTTTAGTTTGGCGTCTCTCACATACTACCCGGATGACAACAATAGTTTTTTATTTTTATTTTTTGACATGCAAGAAAATTAACGAGAGAAAAATAAAAAGAAAAAAAAATTATCGGAGCCAAGTTGTGGCTACACCGCCGACACATGCTGTAATAAGAGAGAGCAATTGGAGGTCAATTCCAGCAACACCAATAAAAACCATCATCAAAGCTTGTAAGAGGTCATTTACGCCGCCTAAAAATGATGATTTTCCTCACATGCTAGCACGTGAGTTGCATATACTAATTATTTTTTAATATTAATTTGATCCCTCATTAGATTTTTTTTATTTGATCTCCGGTTCTTTTATAACTCAATTTTTTAATTTGTAACCGGATTCTTTCATAGCTCTTTAGTTTGGTCCTAAATTTCATCTAACTCGAGTTCAATAAAAACCCAACTTGGTAGAAAAGAAGGGAAGAGAAATGAAAGAGACAAATAGCCAAATCGAGATTAAACACACTATCAAACTTTCTATATGTATTCCTGATTTTTCATCAACTCAAAATTTAAAATCACCGATATGATTTTTTTTCTTACACTTGAAGTGACTTTTTTTACTTTAAACATTTCTTTTCCCACTTTTCTCCCACCCCATGTGTTAACTCTAAAATTTTAATAAGAAATATCAATTTTTTTTTTTTAATGAAGATAGTAATTTGATTGTTATTTACAAGTGTTGTTGCGGATTGGAAGGAGCGAAGGGATCAGACCAAACCCTTTTCGGAACTAACAAACAAAAACTAAACTATTATTAATTTGTGCTCTTCCATCTATACAATAGACATTAATGTTATAGTATATTAAATGATTTTCCCTGTCTTTGTCCACTCGCACGCTCACTTGTCTTCTTCCTCCAGCAAGTTCTTATCATGTTGAGAATTATGACATTCATAAATACTGTGTTAATTATAAGCCATGCCAATCCATCTTCCATGGCTGATATTGGGCGCCCAACGCACAGTGAAAGAGGGTGAGAAAGATTACTTGCAGAAAGACTGCATAGCGAGTGATATTTTTTTATTTATAATATTTTATTTTCAGATTCGGTTGACTGATCTTCTTTCTTTTTTGCTAGGTTTTTCCTACAGGGAGATTTCCCTCTCATCACTTATTATTTGGTTCCGTGCATTCTCATCTGTCTTCTTTCTTTGGAAAATATTTCTTCGAAATTATGGGACTTTCCTGGTGCGGATATTGTTGGTTCATGAACCATCACAATCGATGATTCTTAGCCAACAATTTCTTGGTGCCTTTCAATCATTAAGATAATGGTTCATATTTTTGAAAATTCGCGAAAGATATTGAATTGAAACGTGGATAACAGGAGGAAAACTTTTTAACATAGAAAATGATCTACATATTGAAGAGTTGAAAAAAAAAGGGGGGGGGGGGGATAGGTAGGCAGAAGACTTCGTATGCAAAGGAAGTGATTTATTTTTATTCCTCTGTTTTATGTCATTTTTAAAAAAATTTCATTCTCAACATTATTTTTTTTTGAATTTGTTTTTATAAATTATATGGAGTTGTTTTTACGAGGTTAACACTGTCTCAAACAAATATCATAATATTTAATTTATTTTTAATTTATGCTTGATTTTACAAGCATTTATTTTTGTTATTCTATAATTAAGTAAAATATAGTTTTAAGAAAATATATTTCTTAAACACACTGAAGTTCATAACTCGGATCGTGAATTTGACAGGTTAAGTTTGGATTGATCCAATATATTATCATCTTAATATTAAAATAAAATCTCATCTTGATTTTTTTAATGCCAAAACTATATTTTTTACTGGTTGTCCGGATTGTTTTGAACTAGCCAATTCAACAAGATCATGTTAGATCAATTTGCACACTATTTAAAATATTGATGTATTTTGAATTGCCTTTAGTGTGAAATGTGATAAGCTTTTCAGCATGTCCTTGAAAGATTTTTTATTTGACAAAATTAAAAGGCAAGCATATATATATATTTGCCCTTTTATATCTAAATTTTACGTCTGCTCTTTAACCTTTTCTTTTCCAGCAGGGAACTCAGATGAAAATAGAGAGTTTTTGAAGAAGAATAAAATTGAAATAACTTTGTCTTGATAAAAACTATACTGTACGTTCGTAGAATTATAGAAACCTTAAGAACTAAGAGATATTTAATTAGTTGTATTTTAGAAATTTTACGAAATTAAGAGATGAATATATTCAATTTTATTAGTAGAGGAACAACTTTTAGCAACCTGCCGACGAAAGACAAAAAATAAATAAATAAATAAAATATCCTTTCCTTCTGGTCGTTAAAGTCTTTAATTAAATCAGAAAACTTAGCAGTTGATGCCAAGATTCCACATCTTTTAATTAAATCTTCTATTCAACCTTTTATTAAAATATTTAGTGAAACAGGGAAAAATAAATCAAAAGTACATCAATTTAATTGATTCATGTCGTACTTAGACTATAGATTGATGTTGCAGTCTCACGAATTAGTAGCGAGAGCAATCTTAGCTTCTTACCTTGCAAAGCCCTAAAATGTAACAATCGCATGAATTATTGGTCAATGCCAAAACAGTCCCAAAATAATCAATTATTTGCCACTTTAAACGTCTATTTTCGAATGCCAGAAATCACCATTTTCACCTCAGATCGAGTATCAAAACAGATATTTATTGAGATTGTGATAATTTTATAAAAAATAAATTATATAGTTTATTTTCTAATCAATTCAATAATAAAAGATGATATTAAAAAAAAATCAATTAAAAAAAATTAAAGAAAAAAAGAGCATATCCAGTCAGTTAGTAAACTCGTCAAACCTATAAATTAGATGGCTAGCATGCCAAACCTATGAACCGGGTTATGGACTCCACTAAAATTATAATTTTTTTAAAAAAACTATTTCTTATTTAATTATATGATAATACAAATAAATGGTTGCAAAAACAAATACTAACTCATATCGAGATTTTTTTTGAAGCCGCGATAACCTTATAGAAAGCAAAATGAAACCGAATATGAAACTGAATTTTTAATTAACTCTATATTTAAGGATAAAATTGAAAAAAAAATAGTTAAAAAAAATTAAACTCGTTAAACTCATAAACCAGGTCAGTCAGCAAGACTCGCGAACCAGGTTCATGGATTTTATAAAGTTTAATAACATTTTTTTTCTAAAACTGTTTTTTTTTAACTATATGAGAAAAAAATAGACGATAATAAAGTCAAGTTCAATTAAAAAAATACCCCACCAAACTAGTAAACCGAGGCAATCTCAATTATTTTGGCAAACCTACAAACCACATCAACTCTATAGAAAAGAAAATGAAAAGAAAAAAAAAATTATAAAGTCTAATTATCAACTACCACCAATATTGAAAGATAAAACAAACAAATAAAAAATAAAAAAAAAATCATAACAAAAGTTCAATAATAATAAAAAAAAAAACAAAAGGAAATATAAACATAAACTCAACCTAGGTTATCTCCTATAAATCATGTTAACCTTATAGAAAGAAAAATAAAAATAAATAAATTATGAAACTTAATCCTCAACTACTCTAATAATATTTTGAAAGATAAAATAGATAAAAACAAGTTTTTAAAAAATTCATAACAAAAAATCTATAAAAAATATCAAAAGACAAAAAAAAAAAAAATTTATGGATTACTAGTAATTTATTGACTATGCGAGTAAGATGTTTTTTAAAGTATGAAAAATTTTTGATGATTTTTAATGATTTTAAGATAAGAATGTCAGAATTATTTAATATTTTTTCAAATAAAAAATATTTTAATGATACCATGGAATATACTATTAAGTCGTTATGTTCTTATTAGAAAATTTATATTTAAGAGTTCTAAGATTACAAATAGAACGTCCCACAATGTTAGCATATAATTGTTAAGCTCAGTTTTTTGCAAGCATATATCTAGTTTGATTATAAATAAAATATTAGTTTACTAGTTAAACTGTTAAACTCATGAACTTGAAATCCTTTATATTATAAAACCTGATCCGAAAATAAAGAATTGATCAAATAATGTTTTTTTTATATAAAAAATATTAAAATATTTTTTTTGATAAAAAAATTTCAAAATAAAATAAAATAAACAGATTAATAGCTAGATTTTAACCGAGTCGCGAGTATTTTTAACCAATTCAACCAAGTATTTTTTATAATTATTTTCTTTTCAATATAAACAGGTTTAAGTTTCAGACCGGCTAGATTCTTGATGGACCCATCAAACCATCTATCTTTTATAACAATGATGAAATTTACAAGCATGAATGGTTGTGAGTAGTTGAGGTTGATTTTTTTTTTTTTATCAAAAGTTTTTAAAAAAATTACTTTAAATTAATATTTTTTTAGTATTTTCAAAACGTTTTGATATATTAATATAAAAAATAAATTAAAAAAATAAAAAATTATTTTAATATATATTTTTTAAAAAAACACACTTTAAAAAAACAAGTTATATCACACTATCATACACCCCCATTTAATTAAAGAATTAAAGCAAAAACATCCTGAAGAAAAGATATGCAACTAGTCGGAAGTCCCTTGAGCCTCAAAATCCCAAATGCCAAGAACAAAAGGTAGAACAAAATGAGCAGTGGTAACACATAAAGCCCATCAATCAATGAATTCATCTCTGCAAAAATTGCACTAAGAATCTGCAGGAAAGATTAAAGAATGTCAGTTCATTTGTTTTCTAGTTCTTAACGTCTTCTTATCCCCGATTACTTTAAAGAGGGAAAGAGAAAAGAAACTGAGAGGTGGGGTTCCCGCACATGATGATTGAGTGCACGTGTGGCTAGTTCTGTCCACGTGCACCTGTTTTATTCAATGAATTGATTGATTTTTGTCTCCTTGCCCTCTATCTTTCTGATATTTCTCACCCTTTTATCTTGTCTCCTTGCTGACTGTCATCTCCATGCATGGTCCCTCCCTCCCTCCCTCCCTGTTTTCTGCAATTTTACTTCCCAGAAATTAACCCCCGGTAATTCCCTTTTGGAAAACCCAACTGAAACCTCCCACCTCCCCCTGTATATACAGAGTAAAATATCACAGTTTCAAAAAAATTCAGTAAAGTAACAAAGTTTATATTTTTTCATGATTTCGAATAGTTTATTCATTAAAATGTTATCATTTTAAAACATTCTAACAAGCTGCAATTCAGAATTGTGATATTTTATAAAATACAATCTAGTCTCTTCTTATTTCCCAATATAAACAACCCACCTGTTGTGTGTGAAGCGGATGCAAGTGTAATTGACAACTGATTTGCTGCAAAAAAATGATCAAATTATGTTTTGAGAATTCATTCGTCGATCAATGTAGGTAAGACTTTTTCGAGTCTAGTGTGAATGAAGATGATGATATGTTGGGTTTGAATGAGACATAAAATAATGATGATGATATAATGGTATAATAAGACCTTCTACTCCTGGTGATGATAATGGATCTGAATTTTTTGTTTTCAAAGATTGGGTACTTTGTTTTAGACATTCGGCCGATGACACTGTTTTGGTGGCTGAACAAACTTTTAGCACTAAAAATAATTTAATGAATGTAGTTAATCTTTAAATCTATGCTTTCTTTTTTTTTTTCCAATTTTTTTCTTTTATTTTAAACATTATCCCTTAATCATTTGGGTTAGATTGGTCCCGTACCCTCTTTTCAATTATCACTATGCTCACCAATTTTTTTTAGATTTTCTTCTTTGATTTTTTTTTTATTTTTTTTGGTTTGGAAAAATCATTATGCAAATGATAAGTAAAAAGTAAAAAATTATAAAATAGCCAAAATTGATCAAATTCTGTCAAAACTACACTTTTAAGAAAGTTTTTATATTTATTAAAATAAGTTTAAAAAACTTATCAAAACAGCAGGTCAAAATCAACTTATGATATTTTTACATAAATGAGTGGTTTTTAATAAACCCAGACTCTACATCTGGCGCTCCTTGTTCGATGCCCGTCTCTTTGCATTGCACCTTGCACTTGTCTTTCCAAACTATTTTAGCTTGGATCTTACTCCACCTACACTATTAGGTGCACAAAAGTCTCTGATGGCCCACCACGTCTCCATCTCTTAATTAAATAAGTTTAGTGAAAGACAAGTATATGGTTGTAATGTTTTGGGTAGGCTGAGTAGAATGCAACTCACGATTCAAGATTAATTTATAAGGGTATGCAAATGATAAGTAAAAAGTAAAAAATTATAAAATAGCCAAAATTGATCAAATTCTGTCAAAACTGCACTTTTAAGAAAGTTTTTATATTTATTAAAATAAGTTTAAAAAACTTATCAAAACAGCAGGTCAAAATCAACTTATGATATTTTTACATAAATGAGTGGTTTTTAACAAACCCAGACTCTACATCTGGCGCTCCTTGTTCGATGCCCGTCTCTTTGCATTGCACCTTGCACTTGTCTTTCCAAACTATTTTAGCTTGGATCTTACTCCACCTACACTATTAGGTGCATAAAAGTCTCTGATGGCCCACCACGTCTCCATCTCTTAATTAAATAAGTTTAGTGAAAGACAAGTATATGGTTGTAATGTTTTGGGTAGGCTGAGTAGAATGCAACTCACGATTCAAGATTAATTTATAAGGGTATGCAAATGATAAGTAAAAAGTAAAAAAATTATAAAATAGCCAAAATTGATCAAATTCTGTCAAAACTGCACTTTTAAGAAAGTTTTTATATTTATTAAAATAAGTTTAAAAAACTTATCAAAACAGCAGGTCAAAATCAACTTATGATATTTTTACATAAATGAGTGGTTTTTAACAAACCCAGACTCTACATCTGGCGCTCCTTGTTCGATGCCCGTCTCTTTGCATTGCACCTTGCACCCAAACTATTTTAGCTTGGATCTTACTCCACCTACACTATTAGGTGCACAAAAGTCTCTGATGGCCCACCACGTCTCCATCTCTTAATTAAATAAGTTTAGTGAAAGACAAGTATATGGTTGTAATGTTTTGGGTAGGCTGAGTAGAATGCAACTCACGATTCAAGATTAATTTATAAGGGTGAAATGACTCTTTAGCCCCTTCACTCCAACAAAAGAACAGGTTTAAGAGTTATAAATACTCCTTAAACTACCTATGTAAAGGGTTCACAATCTTCATTCTTTATTGCATATATATTTTCAGAGTATCTCACTCTAAAATATCATTGCATTCTCTCTCTCTCTCTCTCACTATAAATATACTTACTTAAGTATCTGAGAGCTTCATAACCTACCATAGGGGACCTTTTGCAAGTACTTGACTTTTCACATTAAACTACACCCATTTTGGCCATCCTAGCCACAAAGAATGCTCTCCAATGAAATCTAAGACTGATATGCCTCTTCAGTAGGGCTCTTGAGCCTTACCTTATATACATGGATGGCCACATGCCTCCTTCCTCTCCAATATAGTCTCAAACTGACACGACTCTCTAATAGAGCTCATGGGTCTTATGCTATCTATAAGGACGGTCGTGGCCTCCCGCTTTCCAGTGCAGTTTTGGACTAAAACAGCTATCTAGTGGGGTTACTAGGCCTCATAAATCTCCATGGATTGATCTTGAATCTCCCGTCTTTTTAATAGAATCTTGGACTGGCATGACTCTCTATTGGGGCTCCCAAACCTCACAAATTCTCACAGGATTAGTCTCACACTAACACGACTCTTAAGTAAGACTTTAGGGCCTCACACAATCTCCATGGATAATCTTATATCTCCCACTCTCAAGTACTACAAGTGTACAATCACTCTTCGGGGTAGCTTTTATGCCTCATGACATCATGAGTGAGGTAATTCTCTAAAAACAATAACTATCAAGTGAGAGTATCGCCTCCATGATGCTAGGGATGCCATTAACCACTCTTAGTGAGGAGCTCTCACACCTCATTCCATCAATATAAAGACTACATATCTCCCACACTTAATTGACCACTCTTCAGTGGTAGGCTTCCAAGCCCCAAGTTATTATCATGGAGGCCACAAGCCTTCTATTCGTTAGTAGTGAGCTCTTAAGCCATACATTTGTCAAAGAGGCCACTGGCCTTCCATTATAGTGTGATGTCTTATTGTTACGGGGCTTTCAAACCTCACACTACCATAAGGAATGATCATTTAAGGGTTACCTTCAACCTCTTCAAAATTTTATAAGTATAAGCTCACCCTTTATGGGTTCTTCTCGGTCTTTTATAAAAATTATCTAAATATAGGTTCCCTCTCCATGTGTTTGCTTCCCTCATCCTTTTAGAATTCTTTTCTAAGCATGACTTATCCTTCATGATTTCCCCTTAGCCTCTTTGAATTTTTTCTAAGCATGATTTCTTATCTACGGGTTCCCTTAACCCTTTAGATTTTTTTTTTAAGAATGAGTGTGGAACCCTTAACCTTTTAAAGTTTTTTTTTCTAAGCATGGCTTTTTCTCTAAAGGTTCTCCTCAACCTTTTAGAAATATTTTTGTGTATAGGCGTGAAACCCTCGACCTTTTAGAATTTTTTTCTAAGTATGACTTCTCCTCCACGAGATCCCTCTTTGCCTTTTAGATTTTTTCTAAGTATAAGTTTCTCTTCCATGAGTTCATCCTCTCCGCCTCTTAGAAAAAAGTTTCTAAGTATAAGCTCTTTCTTCATGGCTTTGTTAAATGGGTCACGCTCACCTTTCTAGAAAGTTTTTTAAGTATGAGTTCATGGTTCCCCTCTATATATTTAGAAAATCTTTCAAATGTGGTGTGCACCCCTACATATTGGTTCTTCGATAAATTATCCTGGGGTTTCCATGTCTCTTCTCATACAAGAAAAAGAATCAACATCTTATCCAATATGTTAGGCAATTAAGTCTTTTTGTATTTTTTATCGCAATGATTTAGGGGGTTATTAATAGACCTATTTTTATTAAAAAATATCATATTAGAGAGCTTTGTGGCTCTTTAGCTTTATGGATCCGTGGCTTTGTGGTTTTTTAGCTATGGCTTGTTAGATGTGGCTTTATGCCAGGGCTAACCCACGTAGGTCTAGCACTTTATCGGGCTCAAGCATCATAAAACCAACACCTTATAAGAGCTAACTCTGAGTGGCCTGTCACCTTACCAACCTAACCCTCTGTGGGCCTCGCTCCCTAATGAGCTAGACCTTTTGCAGGCTCGGCACCCTGCCTAGCCCATTTCTTTGCGGGCCTTGCCATATCCAGTTTAGGGAATTGTCTGGGATTGGATTTATGGTCTAAGCCTAATACCTAACCCTTGTGATTTTTTACTAAGCTCATGTGTATGGTTGTGGTGTCTTAGGTAGGTTAAGTGAAATAAAACTTACAATTTAAGATTAATTTATAAAGGCAAAATGATTCTTCATCCTCTCCACTTCAGTAAAAGGACAAGTTCGAAAACTATAAATACTTCTTAAACCGTCCAAGTAAGAGGTTCACAGTCTTTATTTTCCATTGTGTGTGTGTGTGTCTATATATATATTCAGAAAATCTCTCTCTAAATTATTAATGTGCTCTCTCTCACTACAAAAAATACTTACTTCAATATATAAGAATTTCCTAACCTACCACATGAAATTTTTTGCAAGTGTCTGGCTTTTCAAATCAAGCTACACCTATTTTAGCCATCCTTGCCACAAGGAATGGAGTAGATTCCATGATGAAGTGATTAATTAACTATCTAACCACGTAAATCTTGTTTTTAAGCAATTTTGAAATATCATCACTTAACAACATAAATCTACATTAAAGCCATTGTCAACCAAAGTGTATCTTACACTGGGCTTCATAGTTTCTAAATCTTATATCTTAACTTAACCATTCATATTTTTTTAATTATTATTTGTATATTTTTCGTAGTTTTAAATCCATATCATTTAAGATTTTGTGTTTGGTAATGCGGAGTATTTTAATTAAAAATATATTAAAATAATATTTTTTTATATCAATATTTTTTTAAAAAAAACAATTTAAGTTGAACTGAATTATCAAAGACAAGTCTAGAATGAAGGTTTGCTTCTCTGGTGTATGTGCAGAGTGGTGAAGAGTCACGTACAGCAAATCCAAGGAGTCTGGTTCCTCACGTCTTAAAAAATAAATAAAAAATCATTCATTGACAATCTTTCCAAGTGCTTTCGAATAAATTAATCATAGTTGCTAGTTTTTGAAAATGATCTGATTAAGGGGGGGAAAAGAAGAAGTCTAATCACCCCATCTTAATCAACAGTGGTGGGTAAGAGTTACTGCTTCTGCTTGATGAAGGCAGTATCAGTACTGGGGGCAGAGTCGAGTTCACGTGGTGCTTGACTGATTGCTGGCCCATCTTCATATATGTTCCCTGTGCAGCTTAGACTTCAGAGCTCTATATATATATATACCTTGCTCGTTTGTATAAAGGGCATCAGCATCGGCATCAGCTAATTTATTGGAAGCTGTTTGCAGATTTTCTAGCAATATTTAACTCTTTGTCGAACTTGGATCCCTGTGTCCAGTCAATGACAAGTTGGGCAATGGTTCTTTTCTTGTTGAAATTATGTATGTGTATGTCTTGATCAAACAACAAGTTAAAGCTGCTTGTCCCTCAGCTTGTACTTTCAGTCTTAGATTGTTTGAAATGATTTTTGTTCATGCGTTCACGCATGTTTTGTTTTTTGTTTTAATCTACACACGATAAAAGAAAATATCAAGAGCCATAGGCAATTTGTATATAGTTACGATGGAAATTATAAGAATCCGAGATGAAGTGCTTCCAAATTACTGGGTTTCATGTTCAAATTCTTATTTCATTCGGTTCAAGCATAGATAGGTCAGCTTGAGTTGCTACCAACATAAAAACACTCATACTCTGCATGCAGCATTTACCATTTCTAAATTTGATTATCAATCTCATCCCTATCCATTCAAAAAATCACCAAAGATAATACAAGTATGGACGAATTTTAGGGATGGATTGGCCCTCCAAATCTTGAAAATCTTATAAAACCCTCTCGCACTTGTAAAAATTCTAAAGCACATCTATGAAATGGCCCTTTTTACAGTGAAAATTATACGCTATATATATATATATATAACAATACTAATTTACATGGGAGAAAGATTGTGAGAGGCATGATTGTGGACATTGTTGAAAAATTACAATCCCTATATACAATTGATGCTAAAATTAAGGCAGGGGATATTTTTGTCATGTAATTGACAATTGAGTCCCAGAACAAAATTATTTTCCAATCAGGTCCCCTCAATCATTATGCAAGCACCCCTTCACATTAAGAACTTATGACATAAAAAGACCTAATCTCATGACATAACCAACCAAGAGTTCAAGATGGAGTTGAATGGGCGAGGTCAAATAGATGTATGACAATGGGTGTTGCCTTTGCTTGGAGACCCAATTGGGAATTTGATTCTACTTTGAGGGCATATCTATCATTTGCCCAAAAGATTATGTTCAACATTTATTCTTCTTAGTGTATCATCCTATTGTTCATGTGTACTTGAATGGACAAGACTTTACATACATGTTCTGTGGCCTTTGGGCTATTTCAATTATTTGTGTAGTAGATATTGTTGAGATTGTTTACTTTTCCAAATTGATTGTGATACGCTCTAGCCATATAATAACAAATTTGACAAAAAGGAACAAGAAAAACCAGAAAAGAACTAAACCATTGCTCATGCTTGAATTTGTCCAAGTTAGGGAGAGATAGCTAGCAAAGGAGCCTGTCAATATTGACGAAAGGTGCCAATGTTAGATCCTTTGGAAAATTGACCTTTCCTTTCCTGTAATTATCACCCACACGCGGAGTCATACATTTAGGCAAGTCTTGAACACATCAAGTTTAGCTGGTACTGCATAAAACATGTAGTATCGTCAATTAACCTGGCGTATAGGAAAAGTAAACATTGCAATCAAATCCAACATGACGATCTCTTCCAATATGAGGTTACCATCGTGCAAATTTATGGAATCTTGTCTAATTGATTGAGCCCACAACTGTTAATGATTAGGTGTAAATAATTAATCCAACGATCCCATTTCTGAAAGAAATGAACTACAGTAATCTACACAAACTTTAGCTCATGTCTTCAACACTGTGCATTAGACAATTGCAACGCGGTGAGCCTCTCATGCACCGGCTATCCTGGCAACTTATGCTGGCAATTGCACACCTTGCTGTCAATGATCAGATTACATCCGCCATGAATATCCAGCGTTGTGTCTAGCATTAGTTTATCTGCATATTTATCTGATGATTATGCCATCTTTTGGGAGCTTCAGTGTCCCAGGAAGTGCATTAACCAAGATAGACATTATCTAATGAGAAATAGAAAGGAGAAGATTGACATAATTTTCTCTCAAGTTAAGAGATTATGATCAACTTGAACACAAGACTTTGGCCCAAATGTGTGCTTCCAACCAACATTTTGCAGAAGATTCTCGCCTTTTAGTTGGTTCCACTTTCACAACCTCAAAGCCACCCCCCATGTGTTAAGGTCCCCATTACATTTTGTTTTGATGCTTAAGTGCTTGTCTTTGCTGTTGTTTCTTTCATTCTTGTTTGCAAAATTTAATAAAAAACATTTATCCCCTCACTCTTCTCCCACTTAGCCCACATTAGGTGACCTAATGTCATGGAAAGGGGTGTACCAAAGCCCATGTGATCTGGTGCCATATTGGCCACCTTGAAGATCAAATTCTAGCTCCTGTGGGGCATCGATGGGGATGCCCTACAACAAGAAACAACAATGGAAATTTTGGGAATGATGCCCCTATTGCACGTTACCCCCTCGTGGGCATATCGTAATCGTCCTTGGTACGATTTGGGCATCAATTGACAAGTACCAGACAGTTAGTGAGCCCCAAACTCCATGAATTCTTTTGGTTACAGAAGAGAAAAGAAATTATACCCTTTGTTCACTTTGAGTTTCTTATGGATGCTTTCTCGAGTCCAAAAATTGGCTCACACGAATATGGATGAAATTTCCTACACAATTGTTACATTTGGTTCTGCTTTTGCCATTTTGGGGGTGAAGTAGGAAGGAGGGCTATCCAATTTGTTGGTTCCATTTACCTTTCAACAATAGCCCTGCACATCTCTGTCCAATTCTGAAACTAGAGAGCTGCGATGATCTACAAAATCAAGAAAAGTAAACTGCATGACCATTTTTTGCATGCTGCGCCTTTTTACCCTCTAGTAGCTTAGATACTCCCTCGTTGGCCTGGAATTCAAAAATAAAAAAGAGTTATCCGGCCTACATTGTCAGCTTTGTCATTGTCTTGTGGCTAAAACCTTGGATACTCTCCACAGGCTTTTCTCTTGTTAACATGGTTACTTTGGAGTCTTGGACGAAACATCAGAGAACTTTGCTGTATTTTCTTGTCTTAAGAACTTGAAAAGCACCCTAGTTCGAGTAAAACAACCTTATTTGTTGGCGACAAGTTAGAACACAAGCTAGCTATCAATTTTCCCATCTAGTCTGTAGTTTACCCATGGTTTCAATCAAATGCTAGTAATTTAAGACATCCAGTTGCCTACAGACATTCTTAATATGGTCAATGTTGGACTATATAGGGCATGCTGGTCAACCTGGACGGAAAAAAATACGTCTGTAAATACGTCTGTGAAAGAAGATAATTATAATTAAACTAGGCCAATAACATGAATCCCATTATTCGATCCATCACACCAATCAAGCAACATCGAAGCATGTTCCTAGTAATGTAGTCCTATTATTGAGTTTTCATGCAGATCTGATAAGATAGAATATTATGCTCAAGAACAGTAGTAATTAAATATTAATATCATCATGTCTTAAGATTACTACTAGCATGTGTTGGATACATCCTAGCCTACCTACTCAAATGCTTCAGAACAACATAATTAGGGCTAATAAGCTACAAAAAAAATGATTATTAGTTCCTGAATTTGATTAATTAATCAAGCCTTGGATTCTATGTTTGACTGATTGCAGATTAATTTCCCTGAAATCCGTGAAGACGGTGATATAATTAACTTGTAGATTTGTCATAATTTTTGGGGGATTGTGTTGCTAATTGAGTTTATTGTGGTCAAATTGGCATGATCAAGGCATCACTTGAATTTCATTACTTTTTAGACTATGATCCTAAGAATGCCAAATCATTTTGAGTCCTTGAAGCCCTCACAGTCAAATTTAGATCAATCAAACAAATCTCTCCTTGGCATCCTAGCTAGTGTAGACCATTCTTTAGTAGCAAAATTGTGGAAAATCTGTCCCAGTGATAATGATATCCACTTGCATTAATTACTCGATCATATTCAGCTTAGTTAAACTACTTGGAAAAATATGTTGATGAAAAAGGCACTGAGAAATTTAAAAAAATATATAGTTATATTTGGATAGTACTATATATCTAGATCATAACAACTCAATTATTGAAATTATGGACAAATCCACTCTGTAGCCTATATATACTCATGCCCTACTAGTTTGGCCCAATGTGTTGGATATATAACCAGGCAGTTGGTTGCCCTTTGCTGGCGACTACTGGCTGCTAGGATAGTCCATGCATTGTTGAGGGATTTCTTTCCATTTTCTTGCTGACCCACTTTCATAATTCAAGGACTCTTCTTTTGTAGCCCATTAATATGCTTCAAGAGAAACTTGAACATTTTTCAATGATATCATTAGTATTTGACAATGGTTGCTATTGTTTTCTTGCTAGTAATTTTACGTCTTGTTGCTGGCATTATGCATCCCACATGCTCATTCCTCTATTAAAATGGTGCTTAAATTAAATTAAAATAAAATATCAAAGATAATTTTAACAGCATGAAGCCTAGATATTTCACTTTTTGATTGATTTCCATCGGGCAGCAGAGATTTAAACAAGCACTTTAATTATGTTTTTCTTGCTCACCCAACAATATGAGAATCGTTGCTGGGTCTGTGAATTGAGACCCATATGCTATGAAGCATATTAGAATGGATTCTGTGCGAGTCTGGCTTAGATTACTTGAGTTTGAGGCCGTAAATTCTTGGAGTAAGTTTCTTTGATCACCACTGCAGCTACAGAATGTTTACCGTTTTCTCAAGTACAATTGGATTAATTTTATTACAAAATAAAAATCTCCCAAATCCCTAATCTATTGTATTGTGGATGACTGTCAATGCTAGTAGGGAGTGCAGGCTCCTGAAGTCGATCCAGGCTGCAAGTAGAAGAAAATACTTGATATGGTTAGAGAATTTTCCTGAGTTGGGATCACATTATTATGGAAAACTTGATATGGGTATGATTTTGATGAACTAATTTGACCATGCTCTAGTGTCCACAGGAGTCAAAACAACAAGAATAAGTTCGTGCAATCACAAGACTATAAAATGAACATAAGAATATGGTCTTGAATAGTAATGGCAAGCATTAAAATAATTTGATATGGCAATTAATATACTTAATCCCCATTATAACTTACCACACATGCATGGATATCATCACACCCACACAATAGCTTCCCATTTAGCAGGTCCACGGCTTGAAATGATCCTCCTCCTTCACTCCTCTGCAGCCCCCCACGCATAAAAAGAAACAAATTATTATGACCTCTTCTGTTCTATTATCAATGTCAACTAAACTTGAAAATATTAGATAATTTACGAGTGATAAGCATACCTTGTAATAATCCACAGCAACAAAATTTGCCCACCTGCTGGCAGCAGCCCCATCACAAGTATGAAGCATGTTTATGAGATTCCCCGAGTTATCTTCACAAGAGAGTTCCTTCATGGGGATAGATCTAAAGTAATTTACCAACACCAAAGATCTACTCTTGTCATCAAGAGGAGGTGACTCTCCCCTGTTAGCACAGCTTCCTGCTTTCATGCCATCATCCCCATCTGCCACACACAAAAAAAAAAAAAAAAAAAAGTTTAAACCAAAATTATATGCATATGGTATAACGAATTCTACTGATGTATGAAAGTTCAAAAAAAATGAAAGAATTTTTAACGTTATTTCTTACATTGATTTTCAACCATGTAATTCCATTGGTAAGCAATGCCTTCACTTGCTTCCTTGGATTGAATTGAAGTGAAAACAAGTAGCCTTTGGTTGTTCTGGACCATGTCACTAACTAATGGCCAATCTTGACCATTTTTTG
This sequence comes from Populus nigra, assembly GCF_951802175.1. NCBI lineage: Eukaryota > Viridiplantae > Streptophyta > Magnoliopsida > Malpighiales > Salicaceae > Populus > Populus nigra. Next base: position 11,552,686 of record NC_084864.1, on the reverse strand, counting down.
GCATTTTTGCCACAGGAAACCAATATTTCATTAACCCAGCATCAGTGAAGACCTTGGTCAGTCCATTTGGGGCTTGAACATAATCTTCTAAGATTAATGTAACAATTTCTGTTGGATTTGCTGCTAAGAAAGCTTCAATTTCCTTTAGGGTGTCAATTGCTGGACCCTATTGGGGCAAACATTTACATTTTCACACATTAGAGAAAATAAATGAAACAAAAAAAAATTCATATTATGCAGCAGGGAATCAATGTACATACAAATGCGGTATAATCATAACATTGTCCTTTAAATGAATGGCATAACCATACATCTCCTTGAAAATCATAGGTATCAAGCATCAAGGCTCGAGCTCCATTCTGTGGTCAAATAATTAACGGCACTTGTTAACTTGTAAAAAAAAAAAAAGAGGGTTTCTAATTAACATGGTAAGGAGGAAAAAACACTTACATTTAACTGCTCTGTGATGCTGTCTTCTTGATTGGTAAATGTGATTCGAGGGACTCCGGTGTGAGAAGGGTATCCATCAATAGCATATGCATTATGGGTTGTCAAAAATGCATATTTGTTGAAAGGCAAAGAATTGTTCTAATAATAAGATGAAAAAAATAAAAACTACTCAATTTGTGTATTTCATTTGAAATTGCATTCCAAATAACATTTTACTAATTTTTAAAATAATTTTTTTAAATAAAAAAAATATTATTTTAATATATTTCTAAACAAAAAAACATTTTAAAATATAATTACTATTATATTTTTAAATTAATTCTCTATTCATAATCTGACCGGAGTTTAAAGATACTGAATTTGGTTTAAACTAATTTAGTAACAATGATTCAAGTTGGAAGTGATGTTACAAACAATCGATTCAATTTTTTATGCAATATCCATTTCCAATCCCGAAGCTTTCCACTCAGAATTCTCAGCTTCTTTAAAATCCTGAATCTACCAAGTTCCCAAGTCACAACAAGAGTTCCACATACCCTGCAACTCGGTATCAACAGTCAGTGAAATTCAGTCGGCACTCCTCCATCTTAAGGAGGGCCCTTTTTTATTTTGGGAGATCTCAATCTATTATTAAATGGACCATGGCCAAGGCAGGCCCTCCATTTCAATAACAAACGTACCCTAACCACCCTAATTCGTCCACTTTGCGTTGTGTGAATCCCTGTTTGTTGTGACTGATAACCTTCCTGGAAACTGCCCTAAAGGAAATCCTTCATTGATAGACAATATCTTTTACTTTTTTATTCTTTTCTTTTGATTTGTAAACCTTACCCTCCCCATCTTCATGATATCATCGTGTAAGTTATAACATACCTAAACCAAAAGTCTTCTTATGCACATCATGGAAAGACAAAAAGTAAAACGAACCACTCAGATGAGCCAATCAAGGCGTCTGTGAACTAAACGTTGCCTAACAAGCTCATAAACATGGTGCGTCCTTACAAAAGAGAGAGAAGAAAATAACCCGCATAATTTTTAAGCAAAAAAGAGAATTAGGGAATTACCAGAAGCTTGAATTGGTTTGTGATGGTTGATCTTACACATCTAGAACCTGAAAATCCTACCAGGCAAGAGGAACAATAGAGCCCAGCTTCACAATCTTGGTTGGATGAGCATCCATCAAGTATCTAAATATTGATATTTACAAAGATGAATTAGGAAAAAAAAAACAAATTAGAGTTAACGTTTCATGATCACTTGCATGTAAAAGGGAACGCACAAACCCTGCATTGTCCATTGGAGCAGGCTGTAGCAACATCAGCAAGGACCACTAAAGCTGTGATGATCAAAAACAAGTTCTGAGAAAAGCCCATGTTGCCAGGGAAACGAAAGGATGTACAACTATTATAGGAGAATAAAGGAATGTAAAGAGGCAGGACATATATCCGTGCAAGTAATATTTAGTACTCTATGTATTTCAAGTGTCATTGAAACCATGGATTTTGTGTGTTCGATTTTTCCATGGATGACAGATTAACGTGAACTTTTCCTGTTTGTTGGCTGAGAAAACAAAGGAAACTTCACAAAACTCTGCTGGGAACAAGACAGATGAGGAGTTGGTCTATTCAAGGAGAATGATGTTGAAATATGGGAAAAAGGTGCCTTCTACGGTAAATTGAAAGTCACCTTATTGGCCTCTAAATAAAATCTGTACCTATCTAATTAATTAACCACACATTTTATCACGACCCGATCCCCGGATCCATGGCCGGCACATAGGCAAGGTTCCCCTCCAAGGTTCCATGCCTATGCGAACCCAAACTTACACACAAACTTATCCTAACTCAATCAGAGTTCAACACAACATTAATAACAAAATCAATTTCATAATATAATTGAATTGTCTTAATACAAAAGTTTATAAAAGTTCAGAGTTTTGGAGCACTAACTAGACATAAAGGAAAGGTACAAAGTACAACCAAAAAGCAGGTTCTGAAGGTCCAACAAAATGACCTGCTATCAAGCTATAAGCCTGAAAAGAATAATAATATGAGATGGTGAGTTCAACAACTCAGTGAGTAGATAACGTTCAATATACACACACGAGGTAATACAGAAATGAGAAATATATATACAAGTATGGCTCTAGGTTCTTATAGAAAGGTTTCTCAAATTGGCCATAACAAGAAGATCATATGGTAAAACTCGTCAGAAAATCAAAATGCAATGAGCATGAGGCTCCGTACTGTGGGATGATCAATCCACACAGGTTGGTGACTCCCCCGACCAACTAGGGTTCAGATACGATGTGCACAAAGACTAACACTACCCTGTTAGCATGGGTATTCTGACTGACATACCATAGGTTCATAATCATAATCTAACAAACATATTCATATCTCAAAGCTCAACTCATGACATCAATCAAATGAGGAGCTATCAATTCAGAAGTCAATTCAAAATATATGTTGGTTCATATCAAGAATTCAGATTCAATAATTGATCATGCTTTATCATAACAAGGATAATAATCAACATATATATTATCAAGAAGCATGATTCAATTTATATTAACAAATCAAATATTTATACTATTTCTCATGCATATGGAAAATTATTCACTCACCTGACTCAAAAGCAACAAAACTCAAAGCTGATATAGAAGAAAATCCTACTGACGTCCCGCCGGTAGAATATCAGGATTATCTGAATATAAAGGAGAAATATTCAAGAATGACTCAAAAGAATATATAACCTATTTAATACACTTATCTAAGGGTATATTTCATAACCCTAAATGTTTTTAGACTAAACTAGTTATTTTTCTAAAAACCCAAAATCTAACGGTTTTCCCGAAATCTAATCCATAATAAAGCAAATAATAAAACTTGATAATAATTCACTAAATAACCCTTAATTATTCATCAAACTAATCTGAAAAAGGTAATATTACAGCTAGGGACTAATCTGTAATTTATCATATTCTTAAGGGTTAAATTGCAACTTTTGTCAAATTGGAGGACCAAACTAAAATTTATCATAAATCCATGAATATACTGAAATTATGTCCATAATTCATCCTCATTTCTGTCCAGATCATATCATTATACTCCAGGGACCATTCTGGAATTTTACCAAATTTTTAGGGTCATTGTAATTTTTATAAAATTGGAGGACTAAATTGAAAGTGTTAAATTTTCATATCTATACAGTAATTCTGCCCATAATTCATATGTTATTCTGTTCAGAATCTCGGAATATGTCCCAGGGACCAATCTGTAATTTTCCAAAGTTTGGGGACTAAACTGTAATTTTCCAAAATTGAGGGACCAAATTGAATTTTCGTCATCTTCAACCTCCAACTCAGAATTCTCACAGGTTACCCACTGTTCTTGCCAAATTTCTAACTCAACATTCACCATTTACACAATTCATAACTCAAAATCATCACAATCTTCCATAATCAACTCATTAATCAATTACCCATAACAATCAACCTTATAACATTCAATTTAATTCATCAATTAAACCCAAAACATAAATTTTCAAAACCCTAACATTTATCAAAACCAAAATTAAAGCTTAATTAACACATATTTATACATTTAACAACCTAAATCTTACCTTTAAACTTATTTCTTCCAATCTCTTCCTTTTCCCTTATTTTCCCCTCTTTTCTCTTCTTCTTCTTCTTTCTCCCCTTCTCTCTCACGGTTTGTTCTCTCAATATTCAGATCTCTTTTTTTTTTCCCTTTCTATTTATATTTATCAACTATTATTCAATTACTACTATACCTTTCATTTAATTATACCACTCTTTAGGCCACCAAGGGCTTTGTTGTATTTTCCTAACTCTTTTAATTCAAAACATTACACATTTGACCAAGATAATTTTTTTTTAGTTTTTTTTAGTTTAACGTGGGTGTTCGGGTCAGCTTGCGCGCACCTCGACTAATCCCATGAGCTTTGAAGTTAATGACCATGTACGTCTCCAGTAATCATTATATAAGCAACCATAGAGCTCAAATCTAAAACAACAGAAAAAATATACCTCCACCACACATTTGGCCAAGATATTGATTATAATTGTGATAGCAAACACACAAAATCAAAGACAGATCAATGGTGCAGTTAATGGCCAATTTTGATGTTTTTCAAATGTAAGGTCTGGGTTAGCAGATACTGTACAAAAGTTGGGAAAGATATCCTCAATGCATTACCTTATTATATTGCAACTGCTCATTATTTTTGTGTTTTAAAAGTATTTTTAAAAAAAATTAATTTTTTTTAATTTTTTTACTTTGAATTAATTTTTTTTTTGGTATTTTTAGATCATTTTAATATATTATATCAAAAATAAATTTAAAAAATAAAAAAATATTTATTTTAATATATTTTTAAATAAAAAATACTTTGAAAAACAACGCTATTATACTTTCATACACTCTTAATTTTTTTTTGAGAAAGTTGATGAACCTTCGTGAAGCTACTATTTTTCTTCTTCTTCCTCCTCGTCTTCTTCTTTCACTATTCAGTTTCACTTCAACAAGGGAGATGTAAATAAAAACAAAGACATTAAAAATTTATTATATATTAAATACTTTTATCACCGTCGTTACCAGCTTAAAAACAAGACATTAAAGATTTTAAATTTCATTTTGATTCCTTGTTATTATTTCAAACATGATATTTGAATTAAAAATGTTATTTTGATTTCTCCATTTCTATCTTGAACCTTTCATTTCCTAATAACCACACAGTGCCCACACAAAACCCAAGAACTAGTGTCTAGTGCTGTAATTTGCTGTTTATTTTTGTGTTTAAAAAATATTTTAAAAAAATTTAATTTTTTTTATTTCAAATTAATATTTTAAAAAAAATTTAATTTTTTTATTTCAAATTAATAATTTTTTTATATTTTCATATTATGTTAATACATTAATATTAAAAATAATTTTTTTTAAAAAAAATATCATCTTAATACTTTTTTGAATAAAAAATATTTTAAAAAATAACTATATTTATACTGGCTTGACTGATAAGGAGAATAGATAAAAGAATATGAGAGGAAGAGTAATAGCCTTATGTATGGTATTTAAAATGTTTTTTATTTAAAAATATATTTAATTAATTTTTTTCTTGTTTTCAATTTTTTTTTATATCAACTCTCAAAATAATCTTAAAAAAATACTTTTGATTACTGGGGCGTGAAAAGTTGTCCAATGGTCAAATTTGAAGCAGACAAAAGAAATTAGTTTTTTGGGCCAATCTCAAACAAAAGGAATTGGGCCTAACTTTGTCCATTCCTTCACGGTCTAGAATTTGTACTAGGAAAAGCCCATTATTAATCCATTTAGTGTGTAGTTTGGACTAATGTAAAATGAATAAAATTATAAAAATAACATGGATTACTACATAGAAATTTAATTACATTAAATAATTAATTTTAAGGATAAATCAAGTACATATATTTAGCCCTTTGCATGGATAGCCATACTGGTAAGAATGCCAGTAAAATCATGTATAACGAGGTGAAGAAAATAAGGATAGAAAATTAACTCGTGTTTACCTTGCATGTTACTGCTGCTGGAGTAATATTGCCATATACAAATTATTTAGTAGGTGTTAAGCGGTAAAAGTTTAGGACTAAAGAGTTTGTTTTTTTTATTGTTTCATGTTTGAGCAATCTAATTATTAATATAATAGTCATTAGAGGTTTATATATTCGTTAACTTCAGGACTCGTGAGATTAGTCGAGATACATATAAACTAGTCCGGATACCTACATTAATTTTATATATATATATATATATATATATCGCCAAATACACAAAAATTACCGCATTACACTTTTCATGAAATCTCTCATCGTGCAGTGAAAGTGAAGTGTGAGATAAGGTTATCATGAGCAAATATATGAAACAAACGATAGGCTTTTCATGAGCTCCCTGACACTTGGAAAATAAAATGGTGAATTCTTATAGGCTTTCCAAGAGCCCTTATTATGAAAAAGTTTGAAGTAATTTTTTGGGGCCTGCCATAGACCTCTTAAACCCAAAAGAATTCATTCAAAGCATTATGTAAATTTCACTTGTCATCAATTTATTTTAATAAATAAGGAAAAAGCCCTTTTTTTAGAAAATCATTTTGTTTTATAAACATTTAAATTAGAGTTAACATATCTGATACAATATCTCTGAAAAGTTATTATGAATACATTATTTAGGGAGAGAATGAACAGTTAATTGAAAAAGTTGTTTTAGGCTAAGATGGTTATTCTTTAATTTGTATCCTGAAGTTCTACATTTTATAATTGAGTCTTTAATTATTTTTTTTAATTTCACTTTGGATCAATACAATTGTATCTTTGGATTTCTGTATCATTTACAAAATAGTCCTTGATTTTAAATTTAATCAATTCAGTCCTTAATTAACTCCTCAAACTTTTAATTCTTTCAAAATCACTCATGATAAAATCAATTAACCCCTATAGTGTTAGTGCCTATTCACTTCGGTCCCTGTAATTTTATTTCTTGCAATTTTGATCTAAATTGACCTTGAACTTTGATATTTTTTTCAATTTAGCTCTTGATTGCATTATAATTAAACTAATTCAAAGTTTAATTAAGTCTCTAAACTTATTAATTCTTTTATTTTTGGCCAAATTGACTTTCAACTTTATAATTTCATCCTATTAGTCCCCCAAATTGTTAATTTATGTTGTTTTGATCAAATTCTTAAATTATTATTATTATTATTATTATTATTATTATTATTATTATTATTATTATTATTATATTTTTTTTATAAATTCAAAATTGGGTTATAACACATAGAAATAAATATATGTATATATGTACATTCGTAAATATTGTAATTTACAGTTGACTTAGGATATATTACGTTGACTAGAAGAAGAAAATTTTGATTACGATGCAAGCAATCTAGAAAAATCCAATAATAGTCTTTGAGCGTGCGGTCTACACACGCTCAATCCTTCTTCTTCTTCTTTTTTCTTTTCCCTCTCTCAGAAACTTTGGATTTCAAACCGTTCCATGATTGTATAGAAACTTTGAAAATTAAAATTTGCTGGTAGTATTTTTATGTTTTATCTTTGTTAAAAATGGAAACAATATTGTCCAATCTCCTTAGCTTGAGGTTAAGAATCCTGGTATTAATCATTGGCCTCGTTAATGGAGAGAAGAATTCCTGAATAAAATTGGAAAACTCTAGCAAATGAAGCAAGTTCCAGTCTCGCTATGTATTATAACATTTAAAACGACCACAGACTCATTTCACACACTTTATAAATCATTAAAAACAAAACAAGTTGCTAGCTAGCTAGCTGTAATATTTATCAGATATAGCTTCAGGGGGTTTATACATAATTATCAGTATATTTATTTATTTATCTTCAGAGAAGAAGTGGTTGATGGTTGGCATGATCTCAGGTCGGCGAGTTCTCAGGAATTTGCGCAGGCCATGTTCTGCATACTTCTCCCCTTCCTCTTTGTTTTCTAGCACTCCCATGCCACGGTTTGCTTTGTTGACCCTGTTAATCAATCCCAGGCAAGGAAAACGTATCAGCAAAATGAAAACATAGAATATTCTTTGGAGTTTAAGAATTTGTTCTACGTACCTGACATCAGGGTTCATGAAAACGTTCCTTGTAAGCTGAAAGATGCACAAACTTGTTACACAGGTCATCGCAGCTAGTAGCGGGTAGACCTAGCGAGCACAAATAAGCTAATGAGATACAAGAATATCAAAGGCAAGAGAACCCTAGAAGAATCAAGCCCAGATGGTAATGCTCTAGCCCATTCAAGCCCATAAGCTTTGTAAAATTTGTATATATACTTAAACGTGGTGGTCATGGTTGCTTACCTCTGGTTTCATCCAACGCCCCATATGAAGGTATTTGCTTTTGCTACTGCAAAATTGATGGTTTAATTTCCTCCTCGAACTTCAAGAAATAAGCTAGATATCGTTATACACACACATAGAGGTATTATTTTGCATATATATAGTGTCATGTCATAGCAGTCAACTCACGAGAATGACTAGGCCAGCCATGCAATGTGTATATTATGGACTGTAGATTTCAGTGGGCTGAGAATTAACTATGACTTTTACAAGAAACCAGGGGCACTAGCCTCTTGTTTTGCTAGGTTTGGAACTTTCCATGGCATGGTAGATTTGTTGACAAGTTTGAGTTTTTTAAAACTACTCAGCATATTTGGATTAGCATTGACATGCCTTGCCGCTGTCATGAAAACGCTTGAGAACGACTCAATCGTAGAAAATTTTATGGATTGGGATTCTAGCCCTAAATTGACATTTCGTATTTTATTCTTCTAAATCTAAACATGATAGCTTGTGTTCATGGATACCTTCTTTTCTCCGTAGAAGTCTAGGCACAGGACATGCTATTTTCTATGTGAATATGTCATTCTTATATAGATCGTTGGATTTTTTTTTTCTCCTTGAACAAAGAGGAATTTGAGTTCATGCTATTTGGGTTTTGGATTGGATAAAATTCGAATTGATTTGTACCCAGCTTACTCTAATTGATAGTTAAAATAAAGAAAATAAAAGAGGATTTCTCTGTATAAAAGGAAAGTATTTGAATCCCAGTGTGGCCTATCATTAGATTTTAGAGTTTTTTTTTTACATTAATATGGATTTATTTATTAAAAAAAAGATGACGTTTTTTAACTAAAATTCTTAATAATCATCTTGGTGATGTAATTACTTTTGTCTTACATGTAATTGTTAGATTAGTTGTAAAATCAAGACCATTATAAAGATACTGTGAACGATATTATCAGCAAGGTGACTTGTAGGATTTCAATTTTAATACAAGTTGGTATAAATCAATTTTGACGTTTTCTAGTCTAAGCACATGGATGGAAGTTTGACCAGCCTCAACACAGTATATTAGCTGAGGAGACATGGGCTGAATGTGGAGAACACCTTGGACATTTTACTCAGCAAGGCCCATGTAATAGCATTAACAGCAAAAAAAATTAAAAAAAAAACCTTTTTTTTTTTTAGAAAACGGATGCCCTTAGAGGATGATGATGGGTAACTACTACGTTGGCCTTTCAATTGAATGTAGAAATTAATTGCGTGTAAACATCGGTCAATAAACATGTAAACCCTCGAAAAAAAAAAAACAAGGTGTGGAAGTTTTTTTTAAAAAAAAATAAAAGACAATCAGTGCTTTGATATGGATGGAAGGAGGAATTGAATTTAATATGAATGAAAGGAGAAATTGCCAAATAGAGCGAGATTTGATATGAATTTCATTGAATTCGTATGAATTTTTATGCTAGGAAGGCCGGCCCAAGTAAATGCTGGAGTTTTGTAAATTACGTGTTTTGATGATGAAATAAATGAGAGTAATCATGGTTAGAGTTGTTGTAAATTGAGTTATAAAATATAGGATTATTATGGGCGTGTTTTGGATGATTGGGTGTGTAAAATGATTAATGCTGAAATTTATGCTAATTACATATTTTAATGATGAAATGAATGAGTAATCATGGTAGAATTATTGTGAATTGAGTTGTGAATTATAGAATTATATTTATGGGCGTGTTTTGGATGATTATGTGTGTAAAATGAAGGCTGAAATTTATGCTAATTACATGTTTTGATGATGAAATGAATGGTGATCATCATGCTTAGCTTTTTTTGTTGGAAAAATCCTTATAAAGTTCGATAATTTTTTTTAATTAAATAAAAGTTTAATAATAAATCACTGTAATTATGGATTTAATTAATGGATGATGAGATGATATTACCTTTAGGGTATTCAAAAAAAATCAATTTCCTCATTTTCCACGCACATAATTACTGAAAAAGTGTAATAAAAAGGTTTAGGTGTTACATTACATGTGTGCATTTAATTAATATCTTAATCAAATCAACAAATCAAGTTAGAATCCTTCAAAAATATGGTTAAAAATAAAATCCACATTTACAAAAATTAATCCATCTTAAATTTTATGCTCTATTAAATAACTAAAGGTAGATCCACTCCAAAAATAAATAAATTAGAAAGCCTAAATCTAAATTATGTTAAGAGGAAACACCTTTAACATTAAAATCCATGTTTTTTTTTAATTTAATTCATGTCTAAATAGGATTTTATCCAAGTCATTTTTTTAGATTATAATTAGAAATCACACAAGTTTGAAACTAATATGAATTGAAATGAAACTTGCAATTTAGTATTAATTGCGTTTAGATTAAATTACTAGAGGGATATAATTGCAACAATTAAAATTTTTGGGGTGAATTTTTAATTACAATATAAATTACAATTAGAAAGAGTACAAAATGCTAACATGAGAGTACGCTGAACAGTTAAAAATTTACTCGCACACAAGAAAGCTCATCACTGATCGGAATTGAGCGACTTGAGTGATGAAGGACGCCAGGACGGAGGAGGAGGAGATGATGTTGGTGGTCGGGTGCGTCCCTTGGTGGAAGAGATGGAGAGAGAGGGGTTGGTCGTGGAATATTCGGGTGTGTGTAGAAAATTTTTGGTGGGGTTTGTGTGTTCGAGCTTCCATGTTTTTCTCACTTTGTTTGTGTGTGTCCCCCTTTTTGTCCGACAGCGCAACCTATTTACATTGCTAGGGTATTGATTTATAGGGTTGCTCCTAAAGACAAGGAGATCTTCCTCTTCAATTTTTTTTTTTCATTTTCAAATCTTTTCCTTTTATTTTTTTCTTCTTTAGATTTTTCTTTTCTTTCCTCTCATTTCAAATATTTTTTTCCTATTATAAGAAAAAAATAAATTAAGGAGCCTTATATTATACTGTTAAAAATTGAACTTGAACATTCCTATTCCTAATATGTGTAGCTTAACTGGTTAGATCTTGAATTTGCTTTCTAGAGATCACTAGTTTGAATCCTACAGATTTCAGGGTCACTGAAGATTTACATGGTTATTAACTCCAGGATCAGTGGGATTAGTCGAGGTGCACGCAAGTTAATCCAAACACTCATATTAATATATAATAATAAAAAAAATTAAAGTTGGGCCACTAAACAAATCTTATAATTTTTTTGGGTCCTTATTAATTGTATTTTCAAGCCTTATTCTTCAATGAGGGTAAAAATTGGGTGAGAATAATAAGTTATGAAGTGAGAATAACATCATAAAATTACCAAGATTTTTTACTTTATAGAAGGAGAATTGTATATTGTAAAAAAGCATTTATATCTATCTTAAAGGAAAATGGGAATTGAATCACATAGTGAGAAAGAGATTATTTTATTTATTACACTCAAATGGATTTTATTCATTGAATAATTTCGCTGGAAGATCAATCAAATCTCAAGATTAATTATTCTGAGTAATTCAGCGACGAAGACTTTTAGCAATGATATCGACATAAACAAGTGTCATTCGGCTTCTGGAAGAAGAAACAAAGTCCCATGGCTGCTGCTCCATACATGGCTTGACAGCCCTTGCTACATTCGTCTGGTTTACAACCACCTCCATGCAGTACTTTCTCGCACTGGGCAGTCACCAACATTTGCTCATTCCCTACATGCATATTCAAAATAAAATAAAAAAATTAGGAACATAATTTTTAAAATGCATAGATCTTACGTTAAGTTTGAGTGGAGAAAAATACAAAATATATAGTTGTAGCAAGAAGAAGATTTACCACAGTTGATAAGCAGAACTACAAGAAGGATGAGAGTGATCGAAAGGCTTTTCATATTCAAATATTCTACACGTTAAAAAAGTATATTAATTTGAAGGAGAGAAAAATAGGAGGCCTTGGTGCAGGAGAGGATTAATTGGATGGGTGGTATTTATAGCTAAATTTGTATCTGATTTCAAAAGTTTGAGATTCGATTGCTTACCAAATCCTCTTAAATATTTGCATTAACGATAATATTTTCTTATTTGGCCGTAATCCATACAAATTCTCTTTTAATGACAAGAATATAATTATTATCTCTACAGTTTTGCATGGCTTTTCCTTGTTTAGCCCTCACTTGTTCATGCCATAGTTTTGAAACCCAACCTGACCGATCTAAACCCGGCCCAGCCGACCTGGGTCTATAGCTGGGCCGGGTCTAAGCAAAAAACAGGCTGGGAATTGGCCTGGTGAGACCCGGCCGATCCAGATAAACCCGGCTGAAACCTGACCTTATTTTTTTATATATATATATATTCATGATCGAAATGACGTCGTTTTGGCCTTTTACAGTTAAAAGGCCAAAACAAGAAGAATTCTCAATTGAAAGAAACGAACACAGTACAGAAGACCTAATTAATTTCAAACCTAATTTAAGAAATCTTCAAACCCATTTTAGTCACGAAGAAGAGCAGAGGAGCAGAAGACTCTTGAATCCTTAATTGTTGTTTCAAATCTGAGAATAAGGTTAGATGAGCTGTTGTTACTTGTTTCTTTTTTTTTTCGCTCTTTCTTTTCTATAACAGTGACATATCCTCTGTTTCAAATTGAAACATCTTTAATCGCTATTTGTTTTGAACTAGCAGGCTTGCAGCTCTTTACTATAACAGTAACATCGATTCTTCTCTATTCTCACACTCACAGGTATGTATCTCACTTTTATCTGTTCTTTTCTTTTCTGCGACTTCAAATGGTCAAAGACTTAAACTTTACTATGAATATTGCTCAAACATCGGTGCATTCTTCTATTTTACTGTTGCGGAAAAAATATGATAAGAAAGCTCTTGACTTGCTATTCTATTTTACTGTGAATTTTGTTTCACTGTTTGTTCGTTCTGCTTTTGCTTCTGCTTCTGTAAATTAGTTAATTTTGCTTCTGCTGGAGTGATTGAATTTTATTTCCCTGTTCGTTTGTTCTGCTTTTGCTTTTACTTCTACAAATTAGTTAATTTTGCTTTTGTTAGAGTTATTGTGAAACCTAGATTTTTATTTAAGCTAGTTGTGCTTAGTTTTTATGGATTGATCTGTTTGCCATCCAATGTTTAATATCATTCAACCTTAGGAATCAGAATCCAGGATCATTTACTGGCATTTTAGTTGATTTTAGTTCACTATTAATTTAACCTTCAGGAATCAGGATCATATTAGTTGACTAATAATTTAACCTTTAGGCTTAATTTAACCTTCAGGCTCATCAGGATCATATTAGGCCATCCAATGTTTGATTTTTTCCACAAATACTTTTCTTCTGTCTAGTATCCTTGCAAGGTTCCATTAGGAAGCAAAATTTTCTCAAGATAAGAAAAGAATCTCAAAAAAATAAAAATACTGAAGTCATTTATTCATTATATAATAAAAGTATATGATTTGGCTTGAAATTATATTCCCTCTTATAAATTATATCAGGTCTTTAAAATATCTTCACATGATGGTAGTATTCCAAGTAGTGTGATCCTTCAACGGTCCAATCATCTCAACCTTTAATTTCCATATCAAGTGGTAGTAGTTTAACTGGTCAGATTCTGAATTTACTTCCTACATATCACCAGTTTGAATCCCACAGATTTCAGGATCACTGGAGATTTACATGGTTATTAACTTCATGTCCCGTGAGATTAGTTGAAGTCCACACAAGTTAGTCCAGACACCCACGTTAATAAAAAAAAAAATTAGACTTGAGCTACTAAACCAATCTTATAATTTTTTTGGGTCCTTATTAATTGTATTTTCAAGCCTTATTCTTCAATGAGGGTAAAAATTGGGTGAGAATAATAAGTTATGAAGGAGAATAACATCATAAAATTACCAAGATTTTTTACTTTATAGAAGGAGAATTGTATATTGTAAAAAAGCATTTATATCTATCTTAAAGGAAAATGGGAATTGAATCACATAGTGAGAAAGAGATTATTTTATTTATTACACTCAAATGGATTTTATTCATTGAATAATTTCGCTGGAAGATCAATCAAATATCAAGATTAATTATTCTGAGGAGTAATTCAGAGACGAAGAAATTTAGCAATGATATCGACATAAACAAGTGTCATTCGGCTTCTGGAAGAAGAAACAAAGCCCCATGGCTGCTGCTCCATACATGGCTTGACAGCCCTTGCTACATTCGTCTGGTTTACAACCACCTCCATGCAGTACTTTCTCGCACTGGGCAGTCACCAACATTTGCTCATTCCCTACATGCATATTCAAAATAAAATAAAAAAATTAGGAAACATAATTTTTAAAATGCATAGATCTTACGTTAAGTTTGAGTGGATCGAGAAAAATACAAAATATATAGTTGCAGCAAGAAGAAGATTTACCACAGTTGATAAGCAGAACCACAAGAAGGATGAGAGTGATCGAAAGGCTTTTCATATTCAAATATTCTACACGTAAAAAAAGTATACTACTTTGAAGAACAGAGAAAAATAGGATCTAGGCCTTGGTGCAGGAGAGGATTAATTGGATGGGTGGTATTTATAGCTAAATTTGCATCTGATTTCAAAAGTTTGAGATTCGATTGCTTACCAAATCCTCGTAAATATTTGCATTAACGATAATTTTTTCTTATTTGGCCATAATCCATACAAATTCTCTTTTAATGACAAGAATATAATTCTTATCTCTACAGATTTGCGTTGCTTTTCCTTGTATAGCCCTCACTTGTTCATGCTACACTTTTTGTAGCTTCTCCTTGTTCATGTTTTTTCCCTTCAATATCAATTTATTTAAAGCAATTCCTCTCATAAGGAGAAGAACATAACTCTCACGGAATGAAATTGATATTGAAGGAAGAAAATCTCATGTTCATGAACGTATCAATTTATTTCTTTCAGCACCTGTCTCACTTACTAAAATTGAATATTATTCCTACATGAAACAAATAACAAAAAAAAAAAATCATATCTCTACAAATTGGAGTAAAGTGCAAACAATGGAAATCGTACCTACTAAACTCGAATTCACCTGGCCTAATTAAAGTAGGAGTATGAGTATTTTTTTTATAAAATATTTTTTATTTAAAAAAAACCAAAAACATACCCATATTCGTTTCATTATTTTTTTTAAAAAAAAAATCTTCAAGTTAATTTGATTGGATTTGGCTAGGTCAATCAAATTTTACTTTATCAATATTTTTTTTATTCAACTGAAAATATTATTGTTTATGCAAATATTTAAGAGAATTTGGTTTGTTATTATTCAGTATGAGTCTTAATTACTTGTTAATTTTAATTTTATGTAAATTCCTTTTTATATCCCTTTCAAAGTAATAGTAAGAAAGAAGAAAAAATATAAGAAAACCTATATTTTAATGAATTTATTTTATGTTCAATTGGTTAAAATTTTATAATTTACTATATATATTTTTAAATAATATATTTTGGAGGATCTGACTTGCCAAATAAGAATCGTCCTTCAATATATTTTGTTCAATTAGTTCTATTTTACTCTGATATCATATTAAAGAATTATTTTATAAAAAATTAAAGTTATTAAGTGAGGTTTTAAAATCTTATTTTTATTATTTTCTAACACATAATTTTTAAATAAAAACTTTTTATATTTAAAATTTACGCAGACTCACAATACCTTATACTATTAATTAATTTTAATTAGAAGAGAAAATGAGAATAATAAAATTCAATCAAATAACTACTTGTTGATACAAATAAAAGATTTCTTAAAGTAACGTGTTCTTGATTAATTTTAAAGACACCATTACAGAGAGTCCTGTATGTGATAATTGTTCTATACAATCCATGTGTCTAAAAGAATCAAGAAAATAAATGCTGAAAATACAAAGAAGGAAGGAACTGCATATATCACGAGAGGATCAAATGCCTGCTGACTGTGCATAACTACTGTTTTACATGTTGATTTATTGCTATGTTAACATTATCTATAATTACCATATATTTTTAGTTCCTAATACATAAATCATTACTTCATAAAATAATATTTATGGTAGATGTTCCATAAATTTTTTTGTATATAAAATAATATTTATGGTAAATGGTACCCAAAAAATTTAGGATTCGTGATTCATTGGTTAACTTTTTATTCATAAAATGTGCAACATCTACCAATTTAACTTAAGTTTATAAAATAAAATATGAGAATTGTATTTTGAAAACTAAAGTAATCAAAATTTAGACTTTATCTATTATTTTTCTCTTACTTTTTTTAAGAATAAAAAAGATTAAATTTGAATTTATTACTTTTAAATAGTGGTGTTATTCTCAGTTCACAACTTGTATTATCACTCCATTCTATGTTATGATTAATATGACTTTACCTAGAAGCGGAGCTGATAGTATTTGATAAGAGGAGGCTAAAATTAATATAATAAGATATATTATTAAAATATTTATTTATTCAAAATAAAAATATCATACTACTTTATATTTAAATACTAAATAAAAAAATTAAAATGTTTTGCAGGGACTAGGGACTTGGGCCCCTACTTGCCTCCTTCTAGTTCCGCCCCTAACCTTGTCAACTATGTGTCTTAATATTTTTATAATTTCAATGTAATTAATTTTATGTTTTTTTTTAAATAATAATAATATGAAATAGGAATAAAAAAAGGAAATATTAATGAAAATAAAACCCGAAATTTATTTTATTTTAATTTGGTTCATATTTTGTACTTTAAAATATTTTTTCTTAAATAATATATAATTTAATTACTATATAATTTAATTCTTAATAAAGACATTTTATTTTATTACTATACATTTTAATTTCATTATGAAACAAATATTATAATATTAGTAATAATATTTGGCCCCATAAAAATTTAAGATCATTATTCATTAAGTAACTTAATTATTCATAAAATTGTAATATTTACCTATTCAATGTCAAGTTTGTAAAAAAAACAATTATGTGACTTGTACTTTTAGAAACTAAAGTCATAAGTATTTAGTGTCAAATTTATTTTTGAATATTATTTTTGTACTTTCAAGATTTTAATAAAATAAAGAAACACAATAATGTTATTTTATTATCTACAATAAATCGGAGTAAAAATAATAAAACTTAAAGCAGGAATCCACTCTTATTTCAAGGCCTCATTTAGAGGCCCACATACAAAAGACATTTGATATTGTATTCCCAATCAAATCAGATGGGTATTTTGCATTTCTTTATCCTTCTGGTACGATACTGACAAAAACTCTAAAAGCAGCGGAACAAATCTCGTAGAAAACACTATAGTCACACACTGATTTTACTATTTATTATTACAGAGTAATAATTAGGGTGTTTTTCGAAGAAAAAACAAGAAGGCTATGGTAGAGGTATTTTGATTATTTTTTTTTTGGTAACTCATTAATCATTAATGATTTGTCAGGGGATTTATGTAGTTTTTTCATTTTTATGGAATAACAAAATGACTTTAGTTCCCTTTAGATCAAATATTTTTAATCTAATAGGCAAAGGTATTTAGGTCTTTTTAGTTTTTAAAATACAATGAAAAAGATAAATTTGGCATTTGAACCAAAAAATAAAAATAAACATTAATCCAGGAGCCTTTTAGTCTTTTTAATATAATTTTTTCGTTAATTTCATAAGCATCTAAGGTTGTTTGTTCTTTTTCAATTAATTAATTAATTTTAAAATTAAAAAAATTATTGGAGAGTTTTATTTTTGATGTGTTATTGGATGTGTCATTGTATCCTCTTGCTCTTGGTACGATGCGTGTTGGTAGATATGCGGTAGTTTATTATCAACAAACCTTTTGTTTCTTTTTCTTGTCTCTTCTCCCCCAAAATATACAACTTAGTCCTCTTTATTTTTTATATTTTAATTTTTATATTTTATTATCATTATTTTCAATCCTTATTTCAATTTTAATTTTATTTTTTGACCTTTTTATATAATCATTTTTCAATTTAGTCCTTCAATTCTATTTTGTCATGTTTTATTTTTTTTCAATTCAACCCTTGATCTTTTGATTTCTATTTATTTTCTTGACCGTTATGTAAAAGTTTTAATATTGGTTTTCAATTTCATCATTTAATCCAAGTTTATAATGTATTGTTTGATCCTTATTCTTTTGATTTTTTTTTTCTCCTTTTATTAAACTTATTTTTTTAGATGTAATCCTATAACCAATAATTTCGGGTTGTTCTCTAATTTATTTTTCTATTTTTATTTTCACTCTCATTCTTTTAATTGTGATTTTTTTTTATCACAAATCCTTTTGTTAATTGATTTTTGTTTTCTAATTTTACCCTTCAATATTTGATTTGTTAGGGATTGAGCCTCATATTTTCTTCATATATGGTGCTTTTAGTCTAATTACTCGAGTCATAAATTTAAACAATTAATGCGGGTTAATATCCATTTTCTATGCTTATTTTCTTGTTTTTTTTAATTGTTCGACAATGTTTTTTTAAGAAAAATTAGTTTTATGGTTTTCTTCAATTTATTTTCTATTGATTTGTTTGGATCTCATGACCTAAGTAACATGTTTTGTGAGTTAATCCGAATTAACTCGCCATTTATTACTTAAATTACATATCTATCAAGCTACCCATGTTGACTAGAGCTGATTGTTTTTATCCAGTATCATGCTTCCAAAGGTTTTTTTTTCTTAAGTTATCGTGGTGATTTTTTTTCATTTATTTAAACAAACAATTCATAATCTATCTAATTAAATGCTTGCATAAACTTTTTTATTTATATTTAGAATTTTTATATTAAAAATATATTAAAAAAATTTACATGTCTAATTTATTTTGTTGAAAAATAAAAATATAATCGCGATAGAGAGTCAAATAACTAATTATTTTCTAATTCAAGGGTTTATCGTTTCACTTAAATAATCCAATTAATAATTTTATCCCTATGAGACACGAAAGAGAAAGGTAGTTGAAGTGCATTTTCATCTACATCTGTGTAAGAACAAGATTGGAAGTACTAATCAAATCAGTCACTGTCTTAAAACAGAGGATGTGTAGGAAATTTGATGTTTGCATGTTGTTACAAACTATACATGTCACATCCGCATGGAACCAGAAATGTTGAGAGGTTATGATCAAGTAAAAAAAATTCAAGTATTTAATCGTCGCTGGCTTAGCCACCTCTCAACATTTGGCAATTTCTTTGCAGCAATTCTTGTTGCCTCTATATATTTCCAGCACATATATAGCATATTATTCTTTCCCTATAGCCACCAAAACTTGTTGCTTAAAACAATTCTAGGACTGATTTAAAAAAGATTAGTGTAGGAAATTCACTAGAATTGCATTTAATCTATGGATATAACAGCTACATTCTCTGCTGTCTTGTTTCTGATGCTATTTTCCTGTGCAGGTAAAGCTCAAGTTACTTCATCTGTACTCAGTGCTTCTGCTTATTGATATTCTTGCTCTCTTTTTTTTTAATGTTGCGACTGCAGGTGCATATGATCCTCTCGATCCAACTGGAAATGTAACGATGAAATGGGATATTATGTTTTGGACAACTGATGGCTATATTGTAAGTGCTAGATCAATAGCACAAATTATGACTAAATTTATCATACCATACGCGTATTCTATTAAAACAAATGATTCAAATATGACATGCTGAAATTGAGCTGTGATGATGGTTCTGCTGCAAAAAACTTCCCAGGCAATTGTAATATTGAACAATTTCCAAACGTTTCGGCACTTTATGAAACCAGGATGGACCATTGGCCCTACAAAGTTGGTGCCTTCCAACAGGTTTCTTACTCCTGATGGTCCGCGAAGAACAAAGGCCCTGAGTAAGTCCTTCTCTCCTTCCTGAATCCACCTATACTCTTATTCACTGTACAATTTAAGTCTCTTAAAATGCAAGCAGCCGGCTCCTCACCACTATCCTTGTGACTTGGAATGTGACCTGCACTTACTCACAGTTCGTGGCAAGAAGAAACCTAAATTGGTGGGTCTCTCTCAACTTTCTACAATCAGATACTCACTCCCTGCCCAACTTGTGCTTGCGGTTGCCAAAACAGTGACACTTGTGGCAAGTAATGCAGCATTTCCATTACCTCTGATAGACTTCAATGAATCCCAGATCAGTGATTTTTACTAGAGAAACCAAGTCATGTAATGAATTACGATGATGCAGTAGCGATTCCAGAATTCTTCAATTGCAGGTAGCAAACACAACTCGGAAAGATAATAGCTCTTTGCCACAATGCACACACCATATGTCACTGGCATGTGAAGGTGAATTAGAAGGAGTACTGGAGTGTGAAGATCGCAATAAGAAGTTTCAACTACAGGAAGAACTAATCGACTTGGACCCTCGCTGTGCAGCATCCGAATCTCAGCAATGTAGCACAAGTTTTTACCTTTGAGTACAAACCTCTCATTGCCTATGACTCAATAAGTCAGTATCAAAGAAATCTTACATTTCTAAAAGGATGAGATTGCATCAGAAACAGAACTTGATATAAAATTCCTTTTATGTCATGTGCAGATGACACATGAATGTTCTATGGCTTGAAGTACTACAATGATGTATTAATGTAATATAGCCATTGTCTTTGCCATTATTGGCTTCCAATACACCCTCAGATTAGGCAGATTGCCAGGTCTTGTAGTAAACCTTGAGAGTCTACGTAAGTAAACCAGCGCAAAAATGGAAATTTAAGAAAGCCATTATTAGAATAAACGAGGAGCGAGGAATTAAGGTGGCCGAACTAGCACTAGGCAACCAGGGGATAGGCATCCGGAGGAGGCATGACACAACTATCGCCATTGAAATAGATTCTCTGAGGGAAGGCCCAGCCCTTCTTGGAAGTAAAAGTTGCCTTGTCTTTTCGGAAAAGCAACTCTAAATGAACTTTACCATAACGACCAGCTTGCATCAGCACGTCGTTGTAGTGCTTGATTCCCCACAGCATGGCAGTATCATCTGTGGTGTCCGAAAAGTTTCAATATGATGAGAATCAACCCCTTTTCTTTCATTCCAGTGATAAAAAAGATGCAATAATAAATAAATGAAGCGTGTAAGATTAACCACAGGGAGATAGGCGACTTACTAGTAGTTGAAAGAGAAGTTAATGCTTTGTATTTAGAGCCGACAACCTGCGTCAAATTGTCGAAATTGGGGTGCTGAAGAACTAAGTTCCAATGTGTATAGTTCATATGATAATTCAAATTTGTAATTGTGATCGTAACTCTCCAGTAATGCTTGTAGTTGAGCTTAAGATGCCATTGAATTTTGATTGGGCACATATGGCTCGTGCATTGGACAAGAGGCGTGATGATGTTCTTTTGGCCTGGACCTGGAACATGAGGTGATTTTGGACTACAAACAAGATATTGTAAAGTGATAGTAAATTTAATATATCTCGAAGAAACTAGAACTAGCATATTCCTGGAAGGGAACTTACTCTACACAACCCCTTGAAACTGGATTGTTTTTTCGGCAGCCGCAAGAACATGTCGGGCAGGGTGCTATTGTCTTGTTGTGGAAAGATGAGAGGGAGACACAGCAAGTAGGGACCTTGTGAGCCAGGAATTGTGAGTATGTGCATGTAATATTCCAGGTCACTGCAATACAAAATTTTCAGAAGTTATTCCAGCATTACCTCGGACGCAGTTTTAAAATCAGTTAAGCAGGCAGGCATTGGTTCTCGTGAATTTTCCAATTTACTCTTTAAACTAAAATTCATTGAATCGCATAAATTTTAGAGATCCAACATCTCTTCAGTTCTATTGTTCTTACTCAAAGCTTGTGTGACTCTCCTTTTATCTGCAGATAAAAATCTAGTAGGTCTAACAATTTTTGCAGGGCCACATGTATAACCAGGTCCTGGTGTATTCAGAGTGATGTTCTTAGGTATCTTGACTGTTTTGTTGGTAGTTCCAGCTGCACCCACAGCAAGCTGGAATGAGCTTGCTGCATTAGAAGGATCTTGCATCGGTGAACTGATTACTCCCCCTTTGCAGCAATTTGCAATCTGTTGGTTGTAAGGAGTTCCTGGCAATAAATCTACAACAGTTGGACTCTTCTTACAGGAAACTGGAATTTCCCCTTGGAATCTTGAACAATCTCCTTGCTCTGTTGTTAAACCTCCTACCATGTTCCATATTACCTCGTGCTCTGCCCATGTCCATCCTAATGACCAACCTGGTGCTTCGATGTGGCGATACTGCTGGTAGTTGTAGATTGTGACGACAGCCTTTCCATTAATGAAGATGTCAGAAAAACAAAGATATAGGATGCTCAAGAGAAACTACGAGTTCAATGGAGGCTAGCAAATGAACTACTACCTTTATAGTTCAGTAGTTAATGGTGGTGCCCGAGTGCACCCTTCTTTAAATAGATAAAATCCAGCAATGAAAAAAACAAAAAGATATAAGAACCATTCTAATTGGGCTTGTCACAGAAGAAAGGGGAGGATTGTGAAAGATTGATGGCCATAAAATGTCTATTCTAAATGGGCTTGATTGAATGTACAAGAACAGTGATCGATACTCACTACATAGCCATCAGGAGTCCAGGCCATGACGTCCCATTTGATTGTGATATTCCCATTTGGATCAAGAGCATCATACGCTTCTACAAATTTTGATAAACAGCAACTTGTGTTAGAAGACGATGGCATCAAAAGAAGTGGTATAAAGGAATTAGGCATCATAAACTGATAAAGGAGAACGGCTAAGAGATCAAAAATCAAGCACAATGACTGACAATTAAAATGGCAAAGGGATTATATCTTATCTGATAACTAACAGAAACTTTAAATCATCAGGAAAAGAAAATCATATGTTGCGCCACTTATGGGAATACTAAAGATCAGTCCAATATTCGTTTTCTAGTAGTAGCTTCCTCCTAAAATGATATAAGATGAAAAAACCAAAAACAGAACTCGAATCGAAGTACGAATTTAGCATTTTAGACTAAATTTGAAAAAAAGCTAGATAGTAAAAATGAAATAATTTTAAAAATGAAATAATTTTATGGGCAACAAAACTGTGAATGGACTGAAACCCCCGTTAACATAAAAACAATATACAATATAAAGAATAAAGAATCCAACATTAGAAAGGCTAAAGCCTGAACAAAAGGAAAGGAGAAAACTTTGCAAACCTGTTGAAGTGAAGCTAGTGCAACAAAGCACAATCAGAAGCAGAACAGTTGATTTCGAGAGGAAACTCATTATGAGAGATACAAGTTCTTAGCTTAGTTCTGGAAAAATAGGGAGTTAACGTGACCATCAGAAAAAAGAGTAAAGACTAACTATTGTGTGGATGTAAAGAATTCAATTCCTAACATTTACCCCTGCAGTAATCTCTTGATATCTACCAACAAGCCACAACCACCAATGAGCCGAAAGCTCGTCAGTGATTTCTGTACTGGCTCGTTTATAATTCTAATCCAACTTGTTACATTAAAGAGATGATATTACAGTTGTTTATTACTAGGATGTTAGAAACTTTGCATAGGATTGTCTTGAATGTTGTGGGGTACGTTTGTCTCGTAGTCAACTAGCACAACTCGGTCGCTTTGCTGGCTTTTTGTAGAAATTTTGTAACCAAACAGGGACATATATGTTGTTCTCTTTCTCCACGTGAACAGCCATTATAGTTTACGACTATTGCAGGGGTGGTCGGGACTTCTTTAATGGTTGCTTTTGAAAGGTTTATATATATATTTTAAAAAGATATTTTTTATATCAATATATTTAAAAAATTAATTTTTATAAAATATTATTTGTACCGTGTTTTCTAATAGCACTTTCAAGGGTGTTTGAATGGAAGGTAACTTGTGTTTTCTAAATAAAAAACATGTTTTTATAGCTTTTAAAGGTGTGATGTGTGCTTAAAAGGTATTATACCTTTGATAAAAAACCATCATACCTCTAAGCCAAACACACCTGAACATTTGATACATTAAACATCACTCAACTAAATTGATCTGATTTAATTGGATTTGATTTAATTGGATTAAGACAAACCTAGTAAAAATTTAATCCAGTTTTTCTTGGGACAGATACAGGTATAGATGAAGGATTCACCCAATCTACAACTGACCAAGGTTTTTTTTAATTATTATATGCCTCTTAAAATAAGTTAATTAACTAAATTTTACTTACTAAATAATTTAAATTAATCTCTTAGATTTTTTTATTATATATAATAAGTATTTCTTTATTATTATGTTTTAATCTTTGTACAAATCAATCTCAGTTGTTAACTTTACTCTATAATTAAAGTTTAATTTATAATCATGTATATTTTAAAGAATTAATTTAACTTAAAAACTTAAGTTATTAGGTGAGGTTTTAAGATATAATTTATATTATTCTTTAATACTCTATCAAGTAAAAGTTCTTTAAATTTAAAACTTGCACAAACTCATATTATTTTATATTTAATTTTTATCAAATAAATAAGGATTGTGAGATTTAAATTCGTGACCATTTAATTATTGAGGCTTTGATACCATATCAAATAACTAATTCAATCCAAAAGCTTTATATTTATCAAACTTTATTCAATTACTACAATACCCCTTATTTATTTATATATACTTTTAAGCCTCCAAGATATTCTTACCTTTTCCTATTTATTTTTCAAAACATCACACTCGTCTAGCTTGTTGCTTTGAGGTTAAAAATCAATTTGTCCTTGCCATGGATAATTTATATTTATCAAACTAGACAATTCTAGGTGAATGGTGTGGGTTGTATGGTCTCAACAATTTCTAAACATAAAAAGTTATTTTTGATATTTTATGTATACAATTGTACTGATTTCCTATTTAGTATATATAAACCATAATATATATTTTATATTTTTAAATAACATATAGTATTAATCTTTAAATATAATTTAGAAAAATAAATTTATCGGCGGGATAAGTGAGATTTTTAACACATATTAATTAGAATATTGTGAATCTTGTGAGATTATATAAATAATCTAAAAAGATATTTTATCAAAAATATTTAAAAAGAGGTCGGTTAGAGTATCTAATGGATATCCAACAAGTGAAAATGATCATTTACCTACTCAACTTAACAATACACAAGTGTGTTCAAAACCCGATATAAGCTGACCCGACTCATTCTCTTCTCTACATGCTTTTTTTTAAGTCACTGTAAAAAAAAATTAACATATCACCTTCAATTATTCTTAGTAAACAAATCTTCACCTCAAAAAAGTAAGTTATGTAAAATATTTATATTTATATTTTAATGCCATAATACTACAAAATTTCCAATTACAAAAAATTTAAAATATGGTTTTTTTAAAAAAAAACATTGAAAATTAGAAAACTCAAGACATAGTAGCCTGAAGAAAGTTAAAAAAAGTATTGAAAAAACTGAAACAACTCGGGTTAATTTAATAAACTTGCGATCTAGGATAACCTCACAAAATAAAAAAGGGATAAAAAAAGCAATTAAAAAAATAAGGACCAAAATTGAATAAAAATAAATAAAATAA
The DNA here is from genome assembly GCF_951802175.1 of Populus nigra. Taxonomy (NCBI): domain Eukaryota; kingdom Viridiplantae; phylum Streptophyta; class Magnoliopsida; order Malpighiales; family Salicaceae; genus Populus; species Populus nigra. The sequence continues at coordinate 11,526,852 of NC_084864.1, read as the reverse complement.
ATAAATGTTGAAGGATAAAATTGAAAAAAAAACTCACAAAATAAAAAAGGGATAAAAAACAATTAAAAGAATGAGGATCAAAATTGAATAAAAAATAAATAAAATAAATAAATAAATATTAAGGGATAAAATTTAAAAAAAAATCAAGAAAATGATAAAAAAAGTAATAAAAAAAACAAATACCATATTTGATCTAAAAATTAAATAAAACCAAGTGAAAATAGATAAAATTGAAGAAAAAAATCTAAAAAAAAATTCAAAATAAATAAAAACCAATTAAAACAAGAAGAAGGATCATAATTAATAAAAATAAATAAATGAAAGGACAACACTAAATTTTGTTAACTCAACTCAGATTTTAAGAAGATAAAAAAAAAAAAGGAGAAAAAAACAACATCATCATAGAATCGCTATGAATTTCACTACATGTCACCCATCAGTTACGTTATCATTGGAAGCTTCAGGCGACACGTCGGTTGGACTCTTTGACCACCAAAAAATAGTGCACACACTGCCCAAAGAAAGTGGGCGACATCCACTCCCTTACGTGCATATCACATGACAACCATAAAACACCCCTTGAAAGTTGAAACCTTTTTTATTTTATTTTTTCTACTTAAAAGGTAATAAAGTAATTTCATTACTTTTTAAAAAGTAAATGATGCAAAATCCCTCTTAACCTTTAATTCTTTGTTTATTTTTTAAGGGCATTTTTTTAAGGAACTCTCCGACAGCATAATTAATGTCATTTAATTTTATAATAATAAATAATTCTTCAAGCATTTTACCACCATAAAATTGCCATTTGATAATATCATTGTAATGTAGTGATCTACTCTACAGGACAATGAGTCTAGCCCTACAATAATAAACTAATGAAGTTTATTTTATTTTAATTTTAATTTTTAATTTAATATAATTCATTAAGAAATTATAGAATACACAACTGTTAATCTATATCTTCCTTCTTTTTTATTCCATTTTTTAGTGTTTTCCTTTTACCTCGTAATTGATTGTTTGCACATACTTGTACAGTTTGAAGATTCATCTTGCTTCGTGAACTGAAACCTTTTCAAATCCATTAACGAAGATTGCAACCTTATTGTTAGTTGAACATGATCGTTTGATGATAAAAGGCAAATATTTTCGTAGTTCCGGCTAAAAAACCTCTTCATAGGGCTGAAGACTAGCCCGAAAAGCCTGCAGTTCAGGCTCAGAATTCGACTTCAATGATCGATGCTGGCTAGGTCCTGGATAAGTAAAAATAGACTGAAGTCTAACTCAGGCTAGTTTAGGTTCGTATAGCCTGTCACAGACGTCGAAAGGGGAGGATTGTGAAAGATTGATGGCCATAAAATGTCTTCTCTACAGAACGGATGCTTTTGATATAATTTCCATGTTCATGATTGAATTCTCATTTAAATTTAGACTCCTTTTTATGGTTTAAAGTTTCATAGCATATAGTCAAAATGCCAGTGAATTCGTCCACCGAATACCAACAATATATAGGCACAAGCCATTCAGCATTGAAATAATTAAAATAACAAAACATCATTTAGATAAGATCAAATCTTGAATTTATTTTTTTAATAATTATGAATTCGAGTTTTTTTAAGGTTATTTGAGATTTATATATTCATTAACTTCAGAACCCATAAGATTAGTTAAGATAATATAAACTAACTCAAATAACAATGTTAATTTTTTTAAAATAATAATAACAAAACATCTTGAACTGATTGAAATGCTGGATGTCATCCATATAGCCATTGTCTTCGCCATTATTGGCTTCCAGTACACCCTCAGATTAGGCAGATTGCCACGTCTTGTAGTGAACCTTGAGAGTCTATGTAAGTAAACCAGTGCAAAAAAGGAAATTTAAGAAAGCCATTATTAGAGTAAACGAGGAGCGAGGAATTAAGGTGGTCGAACTAGCACTAGGCCACCAGGGGATAGGCATCCGGAGGAGGCATGACACAACTATCGCCATTGAAATAGATTCTCTGAGGGAAGGCCCAGCCCTTCTTGGAAGTAAAAGTTGCCTTGTCTTTTCGGAAAAGCAACTCTAAATGAACTTTACCATAACGACCAGCTTGCATCAGCACGTCGTTGTAGTGCTTGATTCCCCACAGCATGGCAGTATCATCTGTGGTGTCCGAAAAGTTTCAATATGATGAGAATCAACCCGTTTCCTTTCATTCCAGTGATGAAAAAGATGCAATAATAAATAATGAAGCGTGTAAGATTAACCACAGGGAGATAGGCGACTTACTAGTAGTTGAAAGAGAAGTTAATGCTTCGTATTTAGAGCCGAAAACCTGCGTCAAATTGTCGAAATTGGAGTGCTGAACAATTAAGTTCCATTGTGTATAGTTCATATGATAATTCAAATTTGTAATTCTGATCGTAACTCTCCAGTAATCCTTGTAGTTGAGCTTAAGATGCCATTGAATTTTGATTGGGCACATATGGCTCGTGCATTGGACAAGAGGCGTGATGATGTTCTTGTGGCCTGGAACATGAGGTGATTTTGGACTGCAAACAGGATATTGTAAAGTGATAGTAAATTTAGTATATCTCGAAGAAACTAAAACTAGCATATTCCAGGGAGGGAACTTACTCCACACAACCCCTTGAAACTGTATTGTTTTTTCTGCGGCCACAAGAAGATGCCGGGCAGGGAGCTATTGCCTTGTTGTTGAAAGATGAGAGAGAGACACAGCAAGTAGGAGCCTTGTGAGTCAGGAAATGTGAGTATGTGCATGTAATATTCCAGGTCACTGCAATACAAAATTTTCAGAAGTTATTCCAACATTACCACGGAAGCTGGTTTAAAATCAGTTAGGGAGGCAGGCAGGCAGGCATTGGTTTTGTGATTTTTTCCAATTTGCTCTTCAAACTAAAATTCATTGAATCGCATATATTTTAGAGATCAAACATATTTTTTGAAGACAATTGTGGGTTCAAGGAATATTTTGTATATAAGAAAAAAAAATGCATGTAGGCAATTCTACTCTCTTCAGTACTATTGTTCTTACTCAAAGCTTGTGTGATTCTCCTTTTATCTGCAGATAAAAATTTAGAAGGTCTAACAATTTTTGCAGGACCACATGTATAACCAGGTCCTGGTGTATTCAGAGTGATGTTCTTAGGTATCCTGACTGTTTTGTTGGTATTTCCAGCTGAACCCACACTGAGCTGGAATGAGCTTGCTGCATTAGCTGGATCTTGCACCATCGAGCTGATTAATCCCCCTTTGCAGCAATTTGCAATCTTTTGGTTGTGAGGAGTTCTCGGCGATAAATCTACAACTGTTGGACTCTTCTTACAGCAACGTGGAATGTTACCTTTGAATCTTGAACAATTTCCTTGCTCTGTTGTTTGGCCTCCAAAAATGCTCCATATTACCTCATTATTTGCCCATGTCCATCCTAGTAACCAACCCGGTGCTTCGATGTGGCGATACTGCTGGTAGTTGTAGATTGTGACGACAGCCTATCCATTCATGAAGATGTTAGCAAACCAAAGATATAAGATGCTCATGAGAAACTACGAGTTCAATGGATGCTAGCAAATGAAACTACTGCAACGAAAAGATAACCAAAATTATTATTGATTCGTGGCTTTGGAAAACTTTAATGCCCTAAAACTTGTAAACAACCATTGAAGCTACCAGGCTCAAGAAACTCTCAAGACCTCAAGTAAAATGGTCATTAAAAATACACATGGTGGAGGACTGATTATATTAATCAATAGCATCATAACCTCCCAAAAAACACCTTGTCCAAGACAGAGTTGAAAGACCCTTCTGCAGCTGGATATTTTACATAATCTAGCAAAAATACCAAATTTAGAGTGCATCCATTGCCTGCTATTCTAATTGGGATTCGATTGAATATATATGTACAGTGATCGATACTTACTACATAGCCATCAGGAGTCCAGTTCACAACGTCCCATTTGATTGTAATATTCCCATTTGGATCAAGAGCATCATAGGCTTCTGAAAATTTGATAAACAAGTTCTTGTGTTAGGAGACAATCGCAGCAAAAGTAGTTATGTGAAGGAATTAGGCACGTCATAAACTGATAGGGAGAACGGCTGAGAGCTTAAAACATGTAGTAGCCAACAATTAAAATGACATTGTGATCATATCTTATCTTTAATCTATCAGAAACTTTAAACCATCAGAAAAGAAGAAAATAAAAGGTGGAAGGAAAATAATATCATATGTTGCGCCACCTAAAGGAATACAAAAGAGTCCGATATTCCCCTTTTAGTTGTATTTCCATAATGAATAATCATACTGAAGTGAAGAAACCAAAAACAGAATTCGAATCCATGGTAGAAATTAAGATTTTAGATCGTAAAATTGGAAAGGCTCACTGGTGCAGTGAAAGCCCGTTAGCTGTATGTTCATAGTTAATAATCATGCTAGGAAGAAGTCCCAAATAGAATACTCGAATTCATGGTAAAAGCTTTGTAGAGTAGGCTGAGGACTACAATGAAAACCCATTAGCATCGACATAATCATACTTTCAAGGCAACAAAATCTGTGAATAGACTGAAGTCTAAAACCCCATTGGCATAAAAACAGCAAATGTAATAACTAAAGACTCCATCATTGGAAAGACTAAAGCCTTAACATAAGAAAAGGAGAAGATCCTGCACACCTGTTGAAGTGAAGCTGGTGCAGCAAAGCACAAACAGGAGCAGAACAGTTGATTTTGAGAGGAAACTCATTATGGGAGAAACAAGTACTTTTGCTTTGTTCAAGACACAATAAAGAGAGTGGTCTTTAAGCCCCTTATTAACAGTTCAGCAACACGTTTTAGTGAAGTAAACGCAATTAATTGCCATTGATTTCAGTGATTAAAAAACATAATTTTGATACTTGACTGATTCAGATTGATTTACTTAGTTTAGGCCTTTACAATTCTACATGACTGATTATAAAAATGGGATGCATGACAATTGTTTATTACTATGATGTTAGAAAATTACTAGAGTACTTCAGTTTTGGGTACGTTGACTTCAATTTGCGGGGTGCAGAGTCATGCTATTGGTTTCAGTCTGTTGTTTAGGCGTGCTTCTGCAGAAATTTTTAGTAGCTGACAGGTAACTGTTGTTCACCCACACTAGTTTCATTCTATTTCATTATCTTTCAGTGGTGTTTGTATCGTTGAACATTGAATAAAATATATGGTGCCCGCATAAAATTTTATACTTGCAAAAAATTTGTCATAAAATATATGGCGCAATACCATACTCTTACAGCTCGAAACTCGAAAAAATACATCAGAACATGCAGAAGAAAGAAGAAAAAAAAGTGTGAGATGTAGTTTATTTAGACCGGGCTTAAATAACATGGGGGCCATTGTTTGGGCCTCGACCCAAACAGCATTAAGGGAACAAAGGTTGCCGTTTAGGCTTTACAAGCCCAAGCAGCAACAAATTACTTTTTAAAAAAACTTTGTGTACCATCAAAAGGTATGATTGGCTTTGAATATTTGTCTAAGTTCAGGATTCCCTCTGTTAGTTTGAGTTATTAGATGTGGCATGTGCCAGAGCATAGAACCATCACAAAAAATTATGGTATAATGTCACAAGTTTCTTTTAAAGAGTAAAAAAAAATTATAACTCAGGTTATAAAACTAGTTATATTAAATAAGTCAGTTTTATTTTAATTAAATAATTAAAAAAAGATAACGATAATAAATATATCAAATAAAGAAAATTTGAAGACAATAACCTAGGAAAAAACATTTTTCAAAAAGATGAAAAAAGATGCAACTCAATTCTTAGCTGAATAAATACAAATGATGAAATGAGATAAAAAAAAACATAAAAAATCTGGCATAAGTCAACTCAAGCTAGCACAACAAACTTGTAATCCAATTAATTAAAGTTGAGCTAACATGGGTGAATCCGCTAAACCGTCGACCTAGGTCATGAGACGCCATGCCTAATTTGTTTTTTAAAAAAAAACAATATCGAATAGTGAAATTAAAAAATAAAATAAAAAAAAAATATTTCAACTGGTGCTAGCTTCTTAAACTTGTGACCCAGGTCAGTAGATTAGAAGCGCCCCATATGGATAAACAAAGAAGTCCAAATCCGAACCAATTAAATATTAAAGGATGAAATTAGAAGAACAAAAAATTCAATCACACAAAAGGACTAGAAGGGAAAAAAAATGCTATTAAAGGAATGATGATTAAAACTAAACACAAATAGATCAAAGGACACCTATACGTTTTTTATATTGAGTGTTGCACATGTGTGACGTCACAACGATCATCTTCGTAAATCGAGATTGTCAGAATGATATAGGTGGAAGGACAAGAAGTTCTTGTTTTTTATCAGTAGAAAAAAGAGAATTAGAGTCATCACCTAATATTTTAGTCACTAAAATTCCTAATTGGTCTAAGAATATGGGTAAGGGGACTGATTGTGTAAATAGAAGGTATTAACACCCCAAATAAGTCTGACCTAAGATAAGCTACATTGTTTATTTGTCTGATGTAAACTAATGTAATGTTGTGTTTTCTAACCATTTGTCTATCTAGGGTTATGTCAAACAAGTCGGTTTTATTTTTCAAACTTGTTGTAAATTCATGTAATATATTTTTTTAAACATGCCAAAGTATTTTAGATTTTTTTTTAAAAGAAATGTGCTTAAATAACTTTAGGATTTTTAGTCCTATGCAATAATTTTTTTTAGGCAAAAACCTATTTTTCTTTGTAATAAAATTATTAAAATAGACCTAAATGGTGTTTGCTAAACACACCTTTAAACAAAAAAAAAGCCTTTAACAAAAACATAGCAAACCAAACAGGGTCTTAACTCTTTTGCTTAATTTTGGCCCGACTAGGTTGACCCTAAAATTTTAGTTTGACCATAAACCAAACAAAAAATTATGGTTTGACCCAAAACAAACAAAAAACAAAGTCAAATACAAAAAACAGATTAAACATAAAAAAACACACAAAAAACTCAAAAATTCTTGAACAAAATGGATAGAAAAAAACACACAAAGAACATTGAAATCTAACCCAGCAATGTAGGTTCCAAATTAGACCAAATATAATCAAAATAAAGACACATACATGTTAAAAATCATATAAGAATTAATAATCTAGCATCCATTCACTTCGATTATCACTTAAATGTCATGATTTTATCAAAATAAGTATCGGTTTAAAACTAAAATTCTAAGATTAAATTCCATAAAAAACTTGTTATTAATATAAATGAACCCTAGATTATTTACCGATCAAGCTACATTTTAGTTAATTTATTTTTTTATTGTTATTGCTATGTCATGTTATCATAGTTTTAAAATTTGACCCGACCCGGGTTTAAGAAAAAATCAGCCAGGAATTGGACCCAACAAAACTCGTTCGACCTGGTCAACCTGAGTAAACCCAGATGAGACCCGAGTGCTTATATATATATATATATATATATATATATATATATAAGTAAAATGTTACTGTTTCAGCCTTTTACTGTCAAACCATTTGCAACATGAAGATAAAAAACCTAAACTCTTTAATTTGCAAAGCCATATCAATGACCGAAAAGAGCAGAGAAATTTAAGCCACACATAAAAGACTTAAAGGTAAGTCATACCAAGTTTTATAAATAAAAGAAGTAAAAAGATCAATCAGTCATTGCTTATTTGCCTTTGCTTCCTCCTTAAATCTTAAAATATTCTCGGCATGCAATGGGGTGAGAGATGCATGCCGGGTGGTGGTGGCAGACATCGTGGGTTGGTGGATGGATGCATTGGCGGTGCAGGGAGAGTTTGTTAAGTAGTTGTTTGGAGGGTGGTCAGATCTTGTGGTGATGATGGCGATTCGATTTTTATTGGTGCGAACATGGGTGCGAGTATGGATTAAAGGCTTTCATGGTGAAAATTGACACACGTTAGCAAAGGAAGGATTTTGAGGGCGAAGAGTGGGGAAGATTAGAGAGAAAATGAAATACTGGGTTTGTTGTGTTTATTGTGAAGGTGGCAAATTAGAGAGATTAAGGAAGTGATACACGTTAGCCAAATATGGATCTTGGGGATGAAGGATAAGAGAGAAAGAAAATTGGTGTCTTTTTTATTGGTGTGGTTTTGTGGATTGTGGTCTTCGATTTGACTAAGGAGGTAGGTGCGGGGGATAAGAGGCGGTGTTTACCAATAGTGGGCAGCTTTTAGAGTTTTATCGGAGAGATAATAACAACTTTTCTTTTGAAAAGAATCCGATTCCCGGATTTTAAACACTAAGCCACACGCAAAAGACTTAAAGCCAATGTAATTCTTTTTTTTTTTGGGTTGACCCAGGTCAACTCATTTGACTCGTGACTCGATCATTATACCAGGTCCAGTTTTAAAACTATGCATGTTATAAAATAACCATATCAATCTTGAACCAAATGTCCTTTTCCATTAACATAGAGCCGTTTGGAAGTGTGGTTGTGGTTGCTTTTCAAAGTGCTTTTTACTCGGAAAAGCTTAAAAAATATTTTTTTTTATTTTTAAAAAATTATTTTTGATATCAACACATCAAAATGATTAAAAAAATACTAAAAAAATATTAATTTGAAGTAAAGAAAAAAATAAATTTAATTTTTTTCAAAAACATTTTAAAAATACAAAAACAAATAAAATCATAATGAAATACACGGCCTCTCTTTTTGTAAAAGCTAGTAAATTTTTGATCGAGCCCATGAGATTTCGAGTTTTTAACTTTTTGGCATTATTTGGATGAGAAACTCTATATTTCCCATAGATATTATTAAAACTTATTAATTCCATGTAATTTTCATTTTTTATAGTTAATACTTTGTGAATGATCTTTAAACGAAAAAAAATAAAAAATAAAAGAAATATCACTTCATTTTCAAAGTAAATAATACATATAAAGCCGATTTTAGAGATTCTATAATAAAAGACTACTTATGGAAAGTAAAAATCACTTTAGGACAAATTTTTTTAATTAAAAAAACTCGGTAAATTAAAAAATAAAAAATAAAAGCTTTCATTATACCTTTGTTTATACATAAAAATGTTTTCAATATATTAAATGATAAAAGAGGTAAATCCATATGCTAAATGCTGGGCCAGCATAGGTCCGCCCCAGGATGAAACCTTTAACCACATGATTTGACCGTCTTCCAATCAGCTCACCGTCCAAACCAAACCTAATTTCCGGGTCAACCATAGCCGCGTCGGCTTAATTGAAAATAAAAAAATAAAAATAAAACAAGACCATTCTTTGTTTGCGCTCCAAGTGTTTTTTTTTTTAAATAAGAAAATAAGCGCAATAAAATAAAATAAAAAAGAGTATAAATAAATAAAAGAAAAGTCCACTATTCTTTCTTTATTTTCTTTTTCTTTCAATTTTTTTTTTATGTAGCAGCAGTTCTTTAGCTTTTACCAATTCAATTCAAGAATTGAATTATCTTTTGCTATAACTTTGAAAAATAAACACATTAATGCGTTCTTGATTTCCTTTCCCTTCCCATTTTTTTGTATTTAATTTTGTAGAGTTGTATTCTGAAAGCTCCTCAGATTCAACCAAATCAAATCAAATGGCAGCATCATCGCTTGGACAGACCACCGAGATCAACTGGGACAAGTAATTCCCTTCTCTTTTCTTCTTCACTCATTTATATTATCATGGATTTATCATATTGTCTTTTTATCTTGTTTTTTGAACCGGAAAATGAAGATCCTTGTACGCTTGGTTTTTATGATTATTTCTTGGAAAAGCAGAAATTTTGACTCGGGTAACAGTAATTACATGAAAATGGCTTGACGGGTTTCTTAATTTATTTGTTTTTTGTTGTTGTTGTTTTATATATATTGTAAATGGATACTTTGGAATAGACAGACCCACATGAGGTTTTTGCTTCATTCGCTTATGGCTCCAATATATATTCATGTTTTTGCATCAGTACTGTATTTATTATGGATGGTTTAAGGAATCCAAGAAACCAGCTTGATGAGCGTGGTTTCTGTTTTTATTTTTGAAACGAATTGTAAGGTCACTTGAATGTCTTTCCTTTCCTTTTTCTTTAATTGGGTTTAGGAGCGTTTGTGATTATAATGAATATTTTCATGATGCGAAATACAAGACTTGAGAAGGTTGTTGTTTTTTTTTTTTACATTATATCTCATTTGAATCCTAAATTTGCATCGTCATTGGCTTATTTTCGCTACCTGTTATCTTGCAGGCTCGATAAGACTAAGTTTTATGTTGTAGGAGCCGGTATATTTACTGGAGTGACAGTGGCACTGTATCCCATGTCTGTTATAAAAACTAGACTTCAGGTTGCTACGAAGGATACTGTTGAGAAAAGTGCATCTTCTGTTATTAGAGGGATACTGAAAACAGATGGGATTCCTGGTCTCTATAGAGGATTTGGTACTGTCGTCACTGGTGCAATTCCTACCAGAATTATCTTTCTTACTGCATTGGAGACCACGAAAGCAGCTGCTTTTAAGATGGTTGAGCCATTTAAATTCTCTGAACCTTCACAAGCAGCCTTAGCAAATGGCATTGCTGGCATGTCAGCATCGCTTTGTTCTCAAGCTGTCTTTGTTCCCATTGATGTGGTATGTGATTCTTGTTCTTTTTAGTATTTATCCCATTGTAAGAACGAAAAAAAAAGAAGCATCCAAGTGACTTTTATTTATCTAGATTGAGGTTTGAATTTTATGTAGTCGCCGAGGTTTGAATTTTATGTTATGTAGGAGACAACTTAAAATTTTAAACTAGGATGCAATTCAAATGTGTTATGTGTCTGATTAAAACCCATTAAGTGAAGAGTTTGTCATATTATCAGATGAACTCTGGTGCACAAAATTTATGAGTACTTCATAATAGGTTTTGCATTTAACATCTGCAACATGCTTAACCCATCCTCTACTTTCTTTTCTTTTTTCCCAGAGAAAAAAAAGGTAACAAAAATGCTGAATTTCTTTGTAGTGGTTCTGTTCAGATTAGCCAAAAGTTGATGGTGCAAGGATATTCTGGCCATGAGAAGTATAATGGGGGTCTGGATGTTGCACGCAAGATTATAAGGACTGATGGCATCAGAGGATTTTACAGGGGGTTTGGTCTATCAGTCATGACTTATTCACCATCTAGTGCTGTATGGTGGGCGAGTTATGGTTCAAGCCAACGTGTCATCTGGAGGTGAGACATGTGATGACATTGCTTATTTTTCCATTTATTTCAACATTTATAAAGAGCTCAATCAATTTAATCTCCTGGGTGAAATAGTTATTGAACATTTTTCTGTCCTTTATTCGAGAGATAATGATGTGCCTTTAGATTTTTTGTTTGGGGAATTAGGATATGGATTGAACTGAAGTCATTATTCCTTATAACATATTTGAGTTGTCACAATCATCAATGGCCTCCAACTACCCTGAGGAGGGTTTCTCAGCTGCAGTGAAAAGTCTCAAATAGTTATGATTAGCTGACTTTAAATGAGACATAGGCATACTGATAATGGTTATAGATAGACAGGAAGCATTGTAAGGTTAGGAATGGAGTTGATTGTATAATGGTTGCTCAGTATTGGGTTTGGAGCACACCAAGTGGCTATGCTGCATGCATGCAAGTATGAAAGTAAGAACAGACTGTTTCAGGATTCTAAAGGTTGAATGGCTGTAATCAAATCATGTTTATGAACTTGTGCATTGTCAACTTTTTCCAATGAAATTGCATGATCTAATTTCCCAGTGATATATTATCTGATTCTTTTGGGCAGGCTTTTAGGCCAGGGTACTGATCGCGAGGGAGCTGCTCCTAGTGAGTCAACTATAATGCTAGTTCAGGCAACTGGAGGAATTATCGCGGGAGCTACAGCTTCCTGCATCACTACCCCTTTGGATACAATTAAGACTCGCTTACAGGTATTCTACCTACTCGAAGCTGAACCTGTCTTGTTTTAAGGGTACACACAACCTGTAAACCAGTGCCTATTTAACCTTCCTAGAAGAATAATCAAAGCATAACAGTGAGTTTTAGCTTCAAATACTCGACCAAACATAAAGACATGGAGCTTTAGTTTCCAGCTGGATGGTTTGGCAGTTGGCTTTGCAATTTCATGTTTAATATTTTCTCCATGGCTTGCTGAATTGAATATTTATCTGCAGTCTTTCTCATCTCCATGGCCCTCATTTTTTTCATATTTCCTTGTACTTTTAGTGCATCCACTTGCAAATATATATATATATATATATATATATATATATATATATTTTGCAATAGATGATAATTTTTATTTGTTACCAGTTCCACTTGTGCTATGTGATCCATTTTTCTTTATAACCCTTTTCTTCTTTTGGGAAGTTTACATCCTTGCTTTAATTTTAACTTGGTAGAAAATATCATCGAGAAAAAAAATATTGCTCATATAATTGCTCCTCAAATAAATGCTAAAGTCTTTTTTCTGAAAATGGATTGTGGAAAAAAGAAAATTTGGAGGCCATTCCTTTGTGCAATGATAAAGTTTTGAGCTTGGGCTTATAACCACAAGGTTGCCTCTGAATTCTCCAACCTCTGAACTAAATGAGGATTTCTTCTTCTTCTTTCTAAATATATTTAAATTCAGCTCACTTAGTTGGTTTTAATTTTAACTTTTTTTCCAGTTCTGCTTTCTGTATTGGGTTTATGTTTCTTCCGAATCCTTGCCTATTTTTGGGAACTTACTCCCTTGTTTTACTTTAACTTGATGGAAAAACATCATTAAAAAAAGAAATATTGCTCATATAAATGCTCCTGAAATAAATGCTGAATTATTTTTTGAAAAAGTCAAGTGAAAAAAGTAAATTTGGAGGCCATTGCTTGGTGCAATGATAAAGTTTTGGGCTTAGGCTTACAACTACAAGGTTTTTTTTTTCTTCTGAATTTTCCATCCTGCAATCTGAATTTAATGGGGATTTTCCTGCAATCCAACCTTAAAAGAAGCTTGTATCTTGTATGTTTGCAGTTCATTTTTTTTAATATGGTTTCTCCTAACTTTGTGGTTTTTATTCTTTAGGTGATGAGTCTTGAAAGAAGAAGCTCTGCAAGACAAGTTGTTAAAAGCTTGATTAAGGATGATGGTTGGACAGGCTTCTACAGAGGGTTGGGTCCTAGATTTTTCAGCATGTCAGCGTGGGGAACCACAATGATATTAGCTTATGAATATTTGAGTATGGGTTCCTTCTCTTTTACCAATATTTTTTTTTTAGAAAATGAGATTACTAATTTGAGAATCTTAACATTGCTACTTTCTGATTTTGGGGCTTCAAAGAACAATGTGGTTTGCAAGTCCCTGACTGCATTTCATAATCTACCTCTTATTTTCCTCCTTGTCCGATTAGCGCCGTTTGGAACCCCCTAAACCTTGTATCTGCACTCTTTCCACCCCCCCTGTTAATTGCATTTTGGAATCCATTTGATTGACATAATTTGAACTGGAAGAATGAATTGGGTTTACCTTCATTTGTTCTGTTTTAATGTGACTGAGAGCCTTGTTTTTTTAAATGTATTGTCACTCATTTAGATACTGACTAAGTAGAGTTTGCAGTCAGATTAACATACAGTATTCATTCATTCCATTAATCCTTAATGGACTGAATGAATAAAATGATTTTTATTGTATGTTCTTTGCCTGTGGTCCTCGACTACTTGGATGCTTAACTGGAGCATTGGAGGTTCCCACATTGCTCCATTGTTGGTATATTTGAGCAACTCTGAAACATGAAGCTGGTCAATAGGTGTCTATAAGCTGTACAGAGATTTTACAATTGAAACTATTCAAGTAAAATTTTGGTGCAATCAGTGTTCTATATACATGTACCAATTTGGGGCTTCACTGTACTACCTCAGATACTGTCAAAATATGCTTCTTGCAATTTGGAAGCTTAGATCAGCGGTTAACATGTCTGGTGTTGGTGCTTCATGAAATGGTGTTACCTTTTCTCTTTCTGAACATTATTTCCAGGTTGGAAATTCATGTAATTAGTTCAAATCCTAGAAGATGAATGGTGGCTTAGAATGCTGTGAAAAAATCATTCCCTTGTTCATTTTTCAAATTAGAAAAGACATAACTTTTTGCTTGAACTTTGTGAATATAAAAAATCATACTCTTATATCTAGAGACTTTCCATCTATGATCTTTAAATCTGAAGACATATCATCTGGTTTAATGAAAGTGCTATTAACATACCAAACTTTATTAGATTGTTGTTGTGCACTTAGGAAGAAATAAAGTACTTGTCCTCCTTTGTTGTTTTCAATAGCATAATCAGCTTCATAGTTTTCTACGTTGTCTTTTTACTAGCAGTACCTTTGTGAATGTTTGGGATTTCTGTCTTTTGCATCTATACCAGCACTCTTTTACTTAGTGTCCACCTCTTTTTCAAATTCATAAGTTGGAGGAAAGAATGTAAAAATATAACCTTTTGTTTTCTGGTTTTTTGCTGGGACTTTTATTTAAAATTTGACACAAGTGTTTTATATATAAACATATTGATTTTTTTGTTTCCTAATCGACGAGGAATTCCACTCACAAGTAATATCTGTACATTTTTTCTCATGTTTGCTTAAGGCTAGGAAAATGAAACAAAAATCATGTTATGCTGTATAAAAAGGTAATGTAATGTAAGTGACTGGTTTCACCATCACCGGTAAAGTGTCTGTAATGACTGGCATGGCCTTTGGGCTACATAATGCTTAGATCAGTTAAAATCATGGATGTAATGACTGGCTATGAATTAAGTTTTTGTAATTGTTTTTTTTTTAATAAATTCTTTGATGTCCAAAGTACACTTATTATGGGCTTGAGGAAGTATTAATTTATATAGTTAACATCTGGCCTTCCTCATGTATTTGCTTATTTATTGAAGTCACAAAGTTCTATGTTCATCTATGGTGACACCTGTGTAGTTTAAAGTAAGGGAATATCAGAGTACACAGTTATTATAGCATAATTTTGAGATACTTTTTTAGGGATTGAGATTTTTATTGGCTGAGAGCTATAAGGTACTTGGATGGTCAGCCAACAATTTACTGATATTTGACCGGGGCCTCTCCTGTTTTTGAAACTTCAATGGTAATGACCATAGTTCATTTTTCAAGGCTTTGATTATATAAATTTTTCCAGTTAGTCTTATATAGGACCTACTATCTACTATCAGACCACATGTCAGCTTGACTATGTTTGTTCTTGCTGGTATTATTATTTTGCTTGTTGATTGCATTTGTTTTTCTATGCAAGATGTTCTTCAAGCAATTGCTATCTATTTGTATGTCTGCAATATGCTAAGTTTGAGAATTCCTTTCTTTTCTCCATTCAGAGCGGTTGTGTGCAAAGGATGAATAGATGTGAACCTGCTATTGATCAATGGTAGAGATTTGGTTCTGAAGGTGGCTTGATCAAGTTATCTTTGGAGTTGGCATTTTTACACATGCAGAAGAAACTTTTCTTGTATTCCCAACCCTGATACAATATTGTTGGTCTAGTCTTTGGCATTACTGCCACTGAGGAGCGAACCTCCTATTGAATCTGGATTAGTTACAGAATTTTAAAGACTTTTTAATCTGCCTGAGATTCTAAGCACCGATTCTTTTACTCTCTCTAGGAACACAAGGTTAGGATAAATGAGTCAGTTAGATGCTCCACTGGCATATCCATTTTTCATCTTGCATAGCTAGTGTATTCTTGTAGCAAAATATTTTATCCGTTGCAATTATATTGTGATTTTTCCATTTTGAACTCGAGAAATTTTAGTGTAGTATCTGGAAGACCACAGAGTTACGTGCTTTGGCAGAAACATTTGTATACCTGAATGAAATCTCTTTTCAATAATAAGGTTTGATTACTCTTTGGAACTCATTTCCAATACATGGTTCTCTAGTTACATGCAAAAGTTGCAGGTTGTTCAAAATGGTGGTTATTTTGGTTTTGGTGATTTAAGCACTCATTACCGCAATATCAGCAATGAGAAAAAGCAACTACTGAAAATTGCTCTTAATGGTGAAGGGATTATACATCAGGCTTCCTCGGAGTGAAAGCTAGCCAAAGATGCTTTTGTTTACTGAAGGTGTTATTTGCAGCAGTTCGCATGCCGTGCATCTGCTTGCATAATTGTTACAGTGCTTCCAGCTTGGATATTTAGATGGTGATGTTGGATTCTGTTGCAGCAAAACAGTTCTTGTGCTAGGATTTTGTTGCTGAAGAACAGTTCTTGTGCTAGGATTCTAATGAATCGCGGTGTGATTTTTGTATTTAATGTCAGAAGGTAATGCATATCATCCATATTGATATATTCGTCTAATTTCAGGGAGCAATGAACATAAGTGGATAGTGAGATTTGGGATTCATGCTTGGAAATGTTCTCACGTTTTGGGTTCGACAGATTGAAACAATCTGCACATTTCTTCTCTCTCTTGTTTCATTGAAGTGAAACAAACTACACCGTTAAAGGTGTTAAAGGTGTGTTTGAAAATGTGGTAGTGATTGTGGTTTAAAGTGTTTTTTGTTTAGAAATGTATGAAAATAATATATATATTTTTATTTTTTTAAAATTATTTTTGATATTAGTATATTAAAACGATCTTAAAATATAAAAAAATAATAATTTTAAGCATGTTTTTTTTCAAAATTTGGTGGAACACGGTTTGAACCCCGTTTCCAACAAGGCCTAAGTATAAAACTAAAAAGTATGAGTCATTCTCTCGTACATTATTGTGGATGGATTGCAAAATTTTTTGTTTTTCAATTTGGTTCTTAAACTTTTTATTTGGCAATTTAGTTCTAATTAAAAAATAATTGATTTTGATTTTTTTATGAAAGAGTGATTGAAAGAAGAGGGATCTAAATGAAAAAGATACCAAATATGGTGGCGTGCTTTAAGTTTTGAAAATGATGCATTTTGGTCCTTGAATTTAAAAAAAAATAAAGATTATACAATTTTGATACCTCAATATTTTGCAATTTAATTTTGGTATGAAAGTTTATTCTTGTTATTTTTTAGTCCCTGGTTGAGAGAGGTCACTGGATTTTAGTAGTTGAGAGAGAATCATGTCGTTAACACTGATTTAGAGCATTAAAAAGGATGATATTTGTATTAAATAATTCTTTTTAACTAGGAGAGTTCATATTAGATGTTTTTTTTTACTTTTAAAGTTCGTGAAAAAACAAATATGATCTCAGGTTGATTTTTGGTTTCAGGTTCATTTATGTTTTTTGGAGGCTTTTTTGGTTTTTTTTGAGGTTATGAATAAGTTTATCATGGTTTTTAAGGTTTTTTTTTTTATAGGTGTTTTAGGTCAAAATGAGTTTTTGGGTAAAAAAACTTGGGTTCTGATTTTCCGACCACTACAATAGTTGGAATCTAGGCAAGATCAGACGACGCGTTATCTATCTAAACAGGTGATGTGTTGTCTGAATTAAAAAAAAAAAATAGAGGTGGACGACATGTCATCCACTCCAAGTGCAACAAAAAAAGGAGCTTCGTTAGGCGAGCTCTAATGAATTGGGTCAGGCCCAACAACATTTGATCTATTTTTCCCTTATTTTTTCAATTAATGTTTCTTTTTATATGTTTTTTTATAAAATAAAAAATCATTTATATTTAGATTAATACCTCTTTTTTTTTGTTTAGAATCTCTTTTAAATGATGATTATCTTCTGGTTATGTTTTTAATTTTTAAAAAGGTTTTTCTAATTTATTTATATTTTTTTTATCTTTTGTATATATGAACTAGATTTTTGAAAACAAAAAATATTTATTTTTAAATAATATTTCTAATATGTGTAGCGTTGCATAATATTTTTTTTTATTCAATTAATTTAATGTGTTTTTCTATTTCTATTATCGTTTGATTGAATAAAAAAACATTGTAATAAATAAAATTTAGCAAACATAATTGTTAAATGCTCCGTCTTACAAGATTAAATATCTTGATTTGTATCTATCTCTTGAATTTTTAAATTTTATTTTTAGGTATTGTTAATGACTTTTTATTAGTATACATAGTTCTTGGTTTACTTGATTACATGTATGCACAAACGTTTTTATCTACACTTTAATTTTTTGAATTATAGAAATGCATTGAAAAAATCTACATATACAATACTTTTATATATAAAAAAATATCAGACTCGCGGTGAATCGTGGATTATATAACTAGTAAGTACTTAAATATTGAAGTGATAAAAAATAACATAAAGCACTTGATTGGGATGAATAAGCACTTGATTGGGATGAATATGACATTGAAGCTAAAATTTTTGATAATTTTAGTTTTTTTGTGGACTAGAATCAGAATCATATATTAAAATTTGACGAGGATGATGAAAATGATGGCAAAGGAAAAGATTTAAATGCAAATTTTTTAATTAGTGATCTCCATGAGAAGATATCAAAATTAGATGTGGTTATGAAGCATACCGTGAAGGATGTGTGTTTAAGAAAAAATTTAGAATTAATGAGGTGAAAACTGATGCTATTGCAATTCAGCTCATGCAAGACTTTCAAGTCGTTGGCAGTATCCAATTCGAATATTATAGACTTCGTCAAAGGTAGCTTACAAAGAAAGTACCCATAAGACATGATTATAATAAAAAGTCGTTGGCAGTATCCAATCGAATATTATAGACTTCGTCTAAGGTAGTTTACAAAGAAAGTACCCTTAAGACGTGATTATAATAAAAAGTCTATATTTCCTGAAAAAAGGAAAAGAAAAACACTACAAAGCTGAGAAAGGCAGACAATATCGATTGTCAAAATCTGAAGGATACTCAAATGAGTTTCGGAAATATTGAGGAGGGTGTAGGAAAACCTGAAAATGTACGAGAGAACACAACCCCATCATGGGTTGCTGTAATGTGATAGAATTATGGAATGAAAAACATATTGGAATGAGCAATAACTATTACTTGATTTTTCTATTTTCTGGTTGTGCAATTATCAATCTGTAAGTGTTTGTTTGGAATACTAGGAATAGTAATCTAATGCATGAGAATAGCGTAGAGCAGCTCAAAATCTAATTAGAATACATCACGTTAAATTTGTGTTTAGTGGAGACTATGAATGATAAGTTGATAAATCCAATTTGGGTAATGCTCATAGGAGCTGGCAGGCATTGTATCTAAAGGTTTATCTGGGGGCGCACTGTATGTGTTTGGAACACTGATTTTTCACAGCAAATTCGATTGAGGAAGATGAAGAAAGAATCAATAACCATGCCTTTGTTCTAGGAAGCTGGGGATTAGTTTTGCTCGGTGTCTATGTATGAACTATGAAGGGCTAAAATCGAGTGATAGACTAGAGGATGGTGCTTAGGATAGCCTCGTTTCTGTCTCCGTCTCTGTAGTCCCGACTCTCTTTTTGGCTGTTGTTTTAGCTGTCTTGATTTGTGGCATTTTGCCTTCTATACCTGAAGATTTGGTTCATTTTTTTTTGTGTCTGTTTTTTTGTTCTCCCTTTCCATGGTAGCTTTTGTTGTCCTGTGTTCTACAAAGATTGGCTTATGAAGGAAAAAGAAGACATTGTCACACGATTAATTCAATTGAAAATGAAAAAAAAAACCCTTAATAGTTCAGAATCATGGAAACGAGTTTGGAATATCAATATTTATGAGCAATGCAAATTAGGACCATCTACACTGTTGGCATTTTTCTCAGCAGTTTGTTGAAGCTGCAATGCAAATTCAAGGCCCCAAACGACATCACCCATTTTAGGGCGTTCAATTCCTTGACCATGTAAGCAACTGTTAGCAATCTCTGCAAACTTATTTAAAGAGACAGGGGAAACCTCGCCCTTTAAATGTGGATCCACGATCTGATCAAGGGTTCCTCTTTGGTAACATTTTCGTGCCCAGTCAGCTAAGCTTGCTTGATCTTTCGGTAAACTTGGAATCACTGGTGGCCTTGCACATAGCACCTCAAACAAAACCACACCGAATGAATAAACATCAGATTTCTCTGTTAGGTGTTGCCTACGGTAGTACTCTGGATCCACATATCCAATGCTACCTCTAACTTGATAGAAATCTTAGAATCCAGAAACTACAGTTTTAAGTATAGAAGAAATAGATACAAAGGAGCAGAGTTGAGTAGAAAGATCAATACTTTTAATTAATTTCAAATGCCTATATATAGGCTTACATGGAACTTGGAATGGATTGAAACTCTCAACAAACTTGAGAGATTATTGGAATTGAAAATAACAAACTGCAGCAGAATGTTACTGCTGCAAATCCTGAAGTAGAAAAACGATTGCATAAAATTCAAATAACATAACTACACTTAACTCTATCTATCTCAAGGCAGAATCTCATAATTCTAACACTCCTCCTTGAGACTTGCCTTGGACAAACCAAGTTTCATCCTTAGAAATTCCAGCCTTGATCTAGGAAGAGCTTTAGTCATTATATCTGTAAGTTGAACATCTGTTGGACAATAGTGTAGCTTTATAAGCAGATTCTTCTCAGCTTCTCTTATAGAATGAAATTTCACATTGATATGCTTGGTTCTGCCATGTTGAACCGGATTTAGAGCAATAGCAATAGCAGATTTGTTGTCACAATAAAGCTCAGCTGGTGAGCTTTGATCTTGACCCAAATCAGCAAGCAACTTGTTCAACCAAATTGCTTGATTTGCAGCAGCTGCCATGGAGATATACTCTGCTTCTGCAGTTGATTGTGCCACCACCTCTTGCTTCTTTGCATTCCAACAAATTGCACCTGAACCAATGTTAAAAACATACCCGGAGGTGCTTTTCATGTCATCAACACTCCCTGCCCAGTCACTTCTGCATAACCAATTAGTTTTACTCCTCCTGTCTTCAAGTACCAGATGCCAAGATCAGCTGTTCCTCTAATGTACTTCAACACCCTTTTAGCAATTCCCATGTGAATATTGCTAGGTGAGCTCATGAACCTTGACAACAAACCAGCTGGAAACATTAAGTCAGGTCTAGTTGCTGTCAAGTATAGTAAACTGCCCACTAAACTTCTAAATCCAGAGGGATCTTCAAGTTTCTCACCATCATTCTTTGAAATCTTCTCATTTTGTGCCAAAGGAGTTGCTACTTCTTTGCATGACTCAAGTTTGAACTTCTTGAGTATATCAACAACATATTTCCTTTGTGAAATAAAAATACCCGAACTACATTGATGTATCTCCATTCCAAGAAAGTAGTTCATAATGCCAAGATCAGACATTTCAAACACATCTTGCATTTCTGTTTTGAACTCTTCCAGCAACTTTGCATTGCTTCCAGTAACTAGCATGTCGTCTACATAGAGTGAGATCACCAGCTGCAGACCATCTTCATCTTGTTTCAGATACAAAGTAGCTTCATTTTCACTTCTCTTGAATCCCAGTTGAATCAAATGAGTGTCAATTCTGCTGTACCAGGCCCTTGGTGCTTGCTTCAAGCCATAAAGAGCCTTGTGTAGCTTGTATACTTTGTGTTCATTACCAGCAACTACAAAGCCTTCTGGTTGCTGAACATAAATCTCTTCAAGAAGTATTCCATTTAGAAAAGCAGACTTAACATCTAAATGATATACTCTCCATCCTTTTTGTCCCGCAAGAGCAAGTAGGAGTCTTATAGTGTCATGCCTAGCTACTGGTGCAAAAGTATCTCCATAATCCACTCCAGCAACTTGAGCAAAGCCTTTAACAACCAATCTAGCCTTGTGTTTGAAGATTGAACCATCTGGATTGAATTTGGTTCTAAAGACCCACTTCACTCCAATTTCCTTTTTATCTTCAGGAAGTTCAGTCAATCTCCAAGTCCCATTTCTTTCAATGGAATCAATTTCTGATTTCATTGCTTCAATCCAAGCTGGAACTCCTGCAGCTTCAGTATAATTTGTAGGCTCAGCATGTACAAGATTACATCTTTCGTACACATCACACAATGGTCTAACCTTAAGTACTGCTGTATCTGAAGTTGCTTTAATGTTTTGTTGAACTTCAACACCAATACTTCTTACTGCTGGTTCAAGTGCAGCTGTGATATTCTGATCAACTCCTTTTAAGTCCCAATTCCAGCAGGAATTCTCATCAAAATGCACATCTCTACTGACCTGAATTTTAGCTCCATTCAGATTGAAAATTCTGTAACCTTTTGATTCTGTCGCATATCCCACCAGAATTCCTTTCTCTGCTCTTTCATCCAGTTTCCCTCTTTTGGCAGATGGTACAAGAAAGTAGCACAATGATCCAAACACTTTGAGATGTTTGGCAGTAGGCCGGACACCAGACCATGCTTCCAATGGTGTTTTGCTTTGAATAGACTTAGTTGGAAGTCTATTAAGCAAATATACTGAAGTATTTACTGCTTCAGCCCAAAGAAACCTTGGCAACTTCTTTTCAAACAAGATACATCTGGACATCTCCATCACAGTTCTGTTCTTCCTTTCAGAAACTCCATTCTGTTGTGGAGAGTATGGAATTGTCAGCTGGTGTACAATCCCAGCTTCTAAACAAAAGGCATTGAACTCCTTCGAAATATACTCTCCTCCATTATCAGTTCTCAACACCTTGATCTTCTGTCCACTTTGAGTTTCAGCCATGCTCTTGAAGTTTTTGAACATTAATAGTGCTTGTGACTTGGTTTTCAGAAAATAAACCCAAGTCATTCTACTGAAGTCATCAATGAACAATATAAAGTACATATTATTGCTCAAGGAGGCTGTGCTCATTGGTCCACATATGTCTGAGTGAACTAACTCCAGCTTGTGAGTTGCTCTTTTAGATATACCTTTGGGAAATGGTTGTCGGTGTTGCTTTCCCAGTTCACAGCTTCCACATGTATGAGCAGTAACATGAATTTCAGACATGTTTTCTACCATTCCAGTATCATACAGCAGCTTTAATGAATTGAGATTGTAATGACCAAATCTTTTGTGCCAAAGAATGCTTTCATCAATCTTAGCACTAAACACATGTCCTTTAACAGCATCAAGCTTCAAATAGAAGCTATTACCATCCATTTTGATTTTTGCTATCTCTGAATTATGTGTATCAGTAATAAAGCAAAATTTCTCTTTAAAAGAGACTTCATAACCATTCCTGAGCATCTGTGCAACACTAAGGAGATTTTGATCTAGTTCTGGAATGTAAAGAACATTTGTGATGGTTTTAATACCTTTATTTGTGCTGACCGCAACAGTGCCTTTCCCCTTAGCCTGCACAATATCTCCATTTCCCAACTTGATCTTCGGTTGAACTGATCTGTCAATAGAAGAAAAGATTGACAGAAACTTAGACATGTGACTTGTGCAGCCACTGTCTATAAGCCATGTATTTAGTTCAGAAGTATTGCTAGCTTGTGATGCCATAAACAAATGCTCTTCATCATCTTTGCCTTCTTCAGAAACATTTGCTTGTTGTTGTATTTGTTGCTGTGATTGTTTCTT
Source organism: Populus nigra (assembly GCF_951802175.1). NCBI lineage: Eukaryota > Viridiplantae > Streptophyta > Magnoliopsida > Malpighiales > Salicaceae > Populus > Populus nigra. The sequence continues at coordinate 11,503,415 of NC_084864.1, read as the reverse complement.
CTTGATTCTGCAAAATTTCTCACTATGACCCAGATTATTACAGAACATACACTGGAGAGAAGGTTTACCCTTAAACCAGCAATCTTTCTCAGTATGATTAGTTCTTCTGCAATAAGGGCATGGTAAGAAAATCTGTCTTCTTGAAGGTGTATTTGTTTTCCTTTTAGAAAACTTGACAAGTTTGTTTCTTGGCAGGTTACCAGCACTCCTTCCCTTGTTGTTTGCTTGGAAAGCCCCTTCAACAGCCTCATCATCTCTCATATGAACCCTTTGCTCCTGTACGTGTAGTTTGCTAATTAACTCAGCAATAGTAAGATTTTGCAAATCACAAGATTCTTCTATTGCAGAGATTTTGGCTTCAAACTTTTGTGGGACTGACATCATAAGTTTTTCTACTACCTTATGATCTTCAAATGTATTTCCAAGAAGTCTCATTTGATTTACAACATCCATTAATCTGCCAGAATAATCTTTGACAGATTCATTGTCTTTCATCTTCATCAACTCAAATTCCCTTTTAAATGCAAGAAGCTTAACTGCTTTGACTCTGTTGCTCCCTTCAAATTCAATTTGGAGCTTATCCCATACTTGTTTTGGTGTTTCCAGATTCATTATTTTGGTGAAAATATGATCTGCAAGTCCAGAATGTAGGCAGGTAATGGCTTTGTCCTTCTTGAGTTTTTCTTCTTCATGTGCTTTCATTTGAGCGATTGTGGGATTTGCATTCAATGGTGGTGGATCAGAATCAGTCACCACAACATTCCACAAGCCTTGAGATCTTAGATAAAATCTCATTTTGACAGCCCAAATATGATAAAGTTCACCACTAAACATTGGAATTGCAGATGCTATATTACTTGAAGTAGACATTGAAATAGAAGGAAAATAACTCACTAGTATTTCTGCTCACCCTCTCTGTGTTTAGCACTCACAATACTTGCCTCACCCTCTCTGTGTTTGTCACTCACAATACTTGCCTCACAGCCCGTATGATATAATGCTCTGATACCACTGATAGAAATCTTAGAATCCAGAAACTACAGTTTTAAGTATAGAAGAAATAGATACAAAGGAGCAGAGTTGAGTAGAAAGATCAATACTTTTAATTAATTTCAAATGCCTATATATAGGCTTACATGGAACTTGGAATGGATTGAAACTCTCAACAAACTTGAGAGATTATTGAAATTGAAAATAACAAACTGCAGCAAAATGTTACTGCTGCAAATCCTGAAGTAGAAAAACGATTGCATAAAATTCAAATAACATAACTACACTTAACTCTATCTATCTCAAGGCAGAATCTCATAATTCTAACATAACTACAGTGCTAACATGGGTTTGGGATGTACTAGTGGGACCCAATCTGGACAGCCCAAAATCTGAAACCTTAGCCACCCAATTCTCATCTAACAATATGTTTGTTGACTTGACATCACGGTGAATGATTGTGTGCTTTGCTCCTGAATGAAGATAACGCAACCCTTTTGCAGCACCAATGCATATTTCTAGCCTTTGCTTCCATGGAAGAGGAGAGTTCTTTGTTTTGTATAGATGTTCTCTAAGGGTGCCTCTTGATATGTAATCGTATACAAGGATCATCTCGCCATGATCATCACAGTATCCAATCAGTGACACTAGATGGAGGTGGCGCAGATTGGATAACATCTCAATCTCTGTCCGGAACTCACGTGTCCCTTGCTTTGATGATGATTCTAGTCGTTTGATGGCTACCGTACCGTATTCAATGTATCCTTTATACACAGTACCAAATCCCCCTGAACCAATAATATTTTGATCATCAAAGTTTCTTGTTGCTTCTTTGATTTCGACAAATGTAAACCGTCGGCAAAGATTAGTAGGTAGTGATGAAGAGATTGTAGTCGTGGATTTAGATGTTTGTGATATTATAGTCCAGGAGGATTTTTCCTCACTCTTGCTAGGGTCCTTGACTCGCTTCTGCTTGAAAGCAAAGAAATAAAGAATAAGAGAGCAAGCAAATACTGCACCTATGGAACCTCCAACGATGCCTATAACCGTAATTATTGATGATCTTTTGCCCGTTCTTCTCTCTGGATGTTGTTCTGCTGGTGGAGGAGCCACTGTTGGCTCAGGGTTGAATCCTGCAAGATTTCCGTCTGTTTTATTCAGCTTGAATATTTCCAAGCCATTCAAGATTGCATCAGCATAAGTAGGTTTCAGTTCTATGTTAGGGTGTAGTTCGAGCCACAAGTCCTGCTTGCTCTGGCCCCCTGGAGGGACCAGCACGATGTAGTCTTTGTAAACTGGAATGCCGTTGCCACCGCTCATATGGATCACATCTGCATCATACTCTGCTGTTTGATTGTTGATGAATATTAAAAATATCTGTTGATTTTCATTTATGAACTCCTTTCGGGTCTCACAAAAGTGGAGTCTAAGGAGATAAAGGAAACCAGCATCAACTGGGAAGATCCATGTGAGATTGTAATTCATGTTAAGACGTGGTTCAGGACCCATTGAACGCATAGTACTATATACCATAACAGGTGCGGAGTAAGCTGGCGTTTTGGTTGTGTACTTTATCTTAACGCCTGGGAGATATGGAGTGTTTCCAGCTTGTCCAATGAGATACTCTAAATCTTGATTCCATGTCCTGTACATGCCAGTATCTTCCATGTCCTGGATGCTGAACTGGAGCATTGGAGGTTCCCACATTGCTCCATTGCTGGTATATTTGAGCAACTCTGAAACATGAAGCTGGCCAATAGGTGTCTATAAGTAGTGTTGTTACCCATATTCGGAAGAAATCCAAAAAAAAAAAGATTGGAGCGAGAAAAGGATGCTGGAATTGGTTGAGGAGGTTAAAAAATGCAAGATGTTGAAATTTGACAATATATTTTTGACTGATGGAAGCCCTGTTGACAAAGAAAATTCAAGTTGAGAAAGAAAAGTCTAAAGTGATATTTATGGACTCAATTAAATCTTATCTAAGGTTTAATTGAATTTATGGAGGGTTTGATTGTAAGAAAAATTGATTTTAAAGTCAATTTAGGCTTTTATTAAAGTTCTGGGGTCCAATTATAATTTTGAAAGAGTTGATTTGGCCAAATCAGGGGTTTAATTGCATAATTATTAAAGTTTGATGGTAAATTAGGGATTTAATTGAAACAATCCAAGACCAAGGACCAAACTAGAAAAGGCACTAACATTAAGGGATCCAATTACGATTTTGTTGGGGATTTGATTACAAAACTGCAAAAAATTCAATGGCCAAATCCAAAGAACCCAAGCGGCGCCGTTTCCACCATTTCACCGTCTGCAACAGCTGATATTCTGTGATAATAAAGGAAGGAGATGTTAGCAGCGATAATGGAGCCGTTTCCAAATCAAAAAAGGAGCGTATCGCGGCTGACAACCCTCGCCACCGTGATGCACGCTGGCTTACCAAAAACACTCTCTTCCTCTGGCTATAAAAGCCAGAAGAAGAACTGAACACGGGGAGAGAAAAAAAAAGCAGAGAGAGAGGAGAGGTTACATTGAGGAGAAAGCAAGAGGGAAACAGATTAGGAGAACGTAAGAAATAGGAGAGAGAGCGGAGAAATATTGAGAAAGAAAAAAGGAGAGCAGACGAATCAAACCGAACGGAAGCAGAGGACACAGAAAGCAGATAACACAACACCATCGCCATCTTCGTCTTCTCAAAACCAGGTACGTTCGATGTCCTTCTCAGTTCCTGTATAATGAGTTGATGCATGTTTAGTATGTAAAAGAAGAAAAGAAAATGTAAGGAAATCAACGCTGCAATCACTCTGTTTTTTCTTCCTTTTGTTCTGTTCCTATATCAAAAACAAGATGATGAACAATGCGAAGGTAATTTAATTACCTTCGCACTGTTTATGTACGTGTAAAATATTACGCGTGCATGGGAAAGATGGGAAAGATGGGCTGGTCACTAGCAAGGGCCAATGACTAGGCTGCGCAAGTTGGCTGGATTCAGCCCAAAAAAAAAAAAAAAAAATATTTTAAAAATCTGTAATATTTTTTTTGTTGTTTTCTAGTATATTTTAATCAACATCGATTTGTATTTTTATACTGTAAAGATACAAGTTTGGTGTTAAAATACCTGGTTTTCGATAAAACATAAATAAATAAATAAAAATAAAATATTTTGTTTTCATCAAGTCTCTCAAAAATAAATCATATTGTATTTTCATATATATATATATATATATATATATATATAAATAAATAAAAATTCAAAAATATGTATTAGCACACATTTTGACTTTAATAACAAGTTTATTAAAGTAACGAGAACTAAGCCAATATTTCAAAAATTTCAAAAAATATTATTTTGTTTTCTTTTAATAACCGGGGTTATGACTTTATATGTAAGACGTATTCCGGATATTAAAATTCTTTTGTTGACACCAGAATTACTCGATAAGATAAGGATCTCCTTATCGAGGATGACTTTTCTTAAACCATAGACATATCAACAACTAGAAAACACGACCAGACCTTAGATTTTATCAGACATTAAAATAATACAGCTTATCTTAGGTAGGGCATATTTGGGGTGCTAATACCTTTCCTTTATGCAACCAGTCCCCGTACCCCGATCTCTGAGACTAGTTAGGGTTTCTAGTGACCAAAATACTAGGTGGCGACTCCCATTCCAACTTTCCATTGATAAGAGACAAGAATCCCTTGTCTCTTAACATTTGCCATATTTTTAGATAAGATAAAATTTTAAGGGTGAATGTTTTTGCCGCTACGCTGCACACATGCATTGTCTGGTGTTGGTGCTTCACTGTACTACTTCAGAAACTATCAAAAATATGCTTCTTGGAATTCGGAAGCTTAGATCATCGGTTAACATGTCTAGTGTTGGTGCTTCATGAAATGATGTTACCTTTTCTCTTTCTGAACGTTATTTCCAGGTTGGAAATTCAAGTAATTAGTTCAAATCCTAGAAGATGAATGGTGATGGGGACACCAAATCCGAAATATTATTTATGCATGCGAATGATCATAGACGATGGAGGATAACCCAAACAATTGAGAGATTGGGCTTTAACTTATGTTTTGGGTTTAATTTATATGAACTTTTAGTTGAGTTTTATTTGTTTGGCTTTATTTGTTGGGTTTGATTTAATTATTGTTGGGTATTTTATTTAGTGGGCCATAAGCCCAATCGTTTATTCTAGTTAGGATTTTAGTATAAATACCCTACTTTTCTAAATGTTAAGGGAGTTTTGATGATTAATGAAAATTTGTAGATTTTGCATATCTCCAATCCCCTTTCTTCTCTCTCTTTGCTTTCTCTTCTTCAGCTTCTTTCTTTTCTAAAGCTTCTTTCTGTTTTTGCTTTAATTTTATTATTTATTGTTCCGCATCAAATTTGGTATCAGAGCAAGGCTTTTAATTGTTCTTACAATTAAACGGTTTATAATGTTTATACTAAACCCTAGATCCGGTTTGATCTGAAAAAAAAAAAAATTCCCTGTTCAAAAACCTACTGTTCTGATCACAAGAACCTACTGTTCACTGTTCAAAATCATTGTTCATCGTCTCCATCATCAAACCGGACACCGTTACCCACAACACCCATCACAGCCAATATCGATTCGGGTTTACAGCAGCAAAGGCAGCGCCTCAGCCAGTGTCGTCCTCTTCAACGCCATCGACCGTCCACAGTACCATCGTCGCCCCCCACCATTAGCGATCGACAGAGCAGTAGAACCGACCGGCGGCAACCACCATCTTCAACAGACCGCGGTGGTCCTCGCCTTCAGCAGCCAAATTAGAACCACAAACCACCACCTTCAGTGCCCGCAATAGTTATTCGTCTTCACCAGCCACACCTTCTCTCAACAGCCACCAAAATCTACAACAGTTCTCACAACAACCAAATCAATTCACCTTCAGCAAACCGCCTCGCACAGTAGCAGATCAACTCAACCCAGAGACTCGCCATGGCAGACCAGTATCTTAATCCTTTCACCTGTATCGGGTTACGAGGATTAATTTGTTGATTGATTTCCAAGAGCAGGTTTGTGTGAAGACGGCAACCAGATGAAGGAAACCAGGAAACCAAAGAAAACTCTCAGCAAAATTAATTAGCCCTGCCACGTCATCAGCCATGCCACCCTGCCACGCTAGATAAGATCATCCCCGTCACCCACCACGTTAGCAAACTAGTCATGTCATCTGCCGTGTCAGCAGTCCATTCATCTAGTTTGCCGCATCAGCTCCAGCAAACTCCCAGCACTCTAGTTAGTGAATCACTCTCTCATATTTGTTGAAGTTACTTTTCTTGGTTTTTCACTTGTCATTTAAGTTATTATTAATATTACTTTTGTGTCTAGAAAATTCCAAAAAAAAAAATCTCTCACCTAACAAAGAATATTATAATTTTTGTTCATCAACCTCTTTCATCAATGATAGCTAATATTCTATTCTATTTGATAATTATGAGTTCTTGCTTATGACATCGTGTTTGATTAATCATTTACACTTAAGAATCTAGTATTACATGCTTACAATTTTATTAGTGTAATTTGTTCTTGATTAATCTCCACATTTTAAAAAAAAAAGAGATAAAAAAAAATTAGCTTTATTTTTGTATTGTGATTTTACATGCAAGAACCATTTGTGATCTCAATTTCATTTATAAGTGAGTTTTGCATGCATTTGTGTCATGATGATCTAGTGTCCAAGCTTAAGTTTACATTTACCGTAGACTTAACCCTTAATGATACTCTTATGACAATTTAAAGAAACTGCAAACTTAGGTGATCAACATGTTTAAAAGAATTGAACCCCAAGAGAGTTTTCGAATAAGGCACTCAAAGACCAATAAATATCACAAGAATAATTATTATGGACAAGTTCACTCTGAGCGCCACCAATATGACTATCATTTAGGTTACTCTAAACACGATGACTTTGAGGAGCGAGTCTTGAGTCCTAACAAAATAGAAGCTCCCACTTTTGACGGTCGTCATGACCCTTGGATATTTGATATGTGGATTCGTGATATGGATAAATTCTTTGAGTGGCATAAATTATCTGATAATAGGAAAGTAAGATTTGCTAAGATGAAACTCATTGATGAAGCCAAAGTTTATTGGAGAGATGTTGAGGATTGTTTAGAGATGAGAGGTAAACCTCCTATAACTGATTGGATCAAAATGAAACATAAACTTCAGGAGAAGTACCTACCCCAGTCTTATAGGAATAAACTCTTAGACCAATGGAACAATCTAAGACAAGGAAATAAGTCTATCAATGAGTATATAACGAAGTTTAACGATTACATGATTAGATGTGCCATAAGAGAGAATGAAGCCATGACTTTGTGTAGATTTTGTAAAGGCTTAAATGATGATCTTAGAAGAGAAGTGTGTTTCAAGGTGTATCTACCCTTAACCAAACTTATACATTAGTTAAAAATTACAAGTTGGTCACGAAGAATCAGTGGATGAATCGTCAGGGCTCTTATAGTATCCCTACTAGGTCTCAATTCAGAAACAATGATTCTTTGTTAGGTGCTCCACCCCACAGACCTAATCCTAGTAGCACCCAACTTTGTAAGAAAGATAAAGGTAAACGAGTTATCAATGAAGTGTCTAAGGTGAGTTCAAAGGTTAAGTGTACTAATTGTTTAGGTTTTGGTCATATCTCCTTAGATTGCACCTCTAAACCCTTAGTTATCCAAAAACATAAGGATATAGGTAAAGAGGAATATTGTAGTGTTGAAGTGTATGAGCCTAATCTTGAGGATTTTAGTGACCTGGATGACGAGGATGTGCAAGAAGAGGGACTTAACACAATGAGTCCACATGAGCTTGAGACTGAGGTTAAGAAAGAGTATGATATGTCTGCTTCAATGGTAAAGGAAGTTTTAGGGAACTCTTCAGTGGAATCGCCTATAGAGATACGTATGGTCTTAGAAGAGTCTTATGATATTAGTCCTCCTAAACTACCTGATTCCTCATCCCACATGCTTGGTGTCCAGCACATCATAAGTTTAGAGCAACATATTGAGCTTTTTGACCCCTTACCACATGCACGTGATGAGGAAGATGAAGATAATCCTAGTTTACTTGATCGTGTCCATACCATATCTATACAGGTTTCAAACAATGTTTGTCACATTCCACACCCTCAATCATTTAGTGTTCATAGTTACAAACCTGAGAAGCCTATAGAACACCCTTCCATATCTCCTCACGATAGGATGTCTAAGTCAACTGAGTTGTTACCATATAGGGTTCATAATTTGCATATTGAGATCATGAAACAAATTCAAGCAAGTAATGAACAATACAAATTTCAAGCTAATTTACTTAAGTATCATGATGCACTTAATGTTGGAGATTATTTCATGATACAGATTAGACCTGAACGGTGTCCTTTGGAAACCGATCATAAATTGCAAGTAAGTAGTGCTAGACCATTCAAAGTGTTGCAAATGATTAAATCAAATAATTATGTCATTAAATTGCCATTAAACTTTGATATTAGCTCTACTTTTAACATGAAAGACCTCAATATTTATAAAATACAGTCTATCCCTGATGCTCCTTTTAATACCCTTACCTCATTATCCATATCTTTGGCACAAAAGGAACATATTAATGCTACTTTAAATGCACAAGTTGTTTTTACTAGGGATGGTGAACTTCAGCAAATCCCAATATATGGGCTCGACGACTAGATTCAGACTATACTTGGATTATCAGAGAGACATCACAACAACTTGATCTTTATCTTTGAGAGTGTTATCGGAGTCGCCTTGGCCTATACTCGATTGGGTCGAGTTCTTCCAACCCCGGGAGAATTGATGGGGACACCAAATCCGAAATATTATTTATGCATGCGAATGATCATTGACGATGGAGGATAGCCCAAACAATTGAGAGATTGGGCTTTAACTTATGTTTTGGGTTTAATTTATATGAACTTTTAGTTGAGTTTTATTTGTTTGGCTTTATTTGTTGGGTTTGATTTAATTATTGTTGGGTATTTTATTTAGTGGGCCATAAGCCCAATCGTTTATTCTAGTTAGGGTTTTAGTATAAATACCCTACTTTTCTAAATGTTAAGGGAGTTTTGATGATTAATGAAAATTTGCAGATTTTGCATATCTCCAATCTCCTTTCTTCTCTCTCTTTGCTTTCTCTTCTTCAGCTTCTTTCTTTTCTAAAGCTTCTTTTTGTTTTTGCTTTAATTTTATTATTTATTGTTCCGCATCAAATGGTGGCTTAGAATGTTGTGAAAAAATCATTCCTTATTCATTTTTCAAATTAGAAAAGACATAACTTTTTGCTTGAACTTTTAGAATATAAAAAATCATACTTTTATATCTAGATACTTTCCATCTATGATCTTTAAATCTGAAGACAAATTATCTGGTTTAATGAAAGTGCTATTAGCATACCAAACTTTATTAGATTGTTGTTGTGCACTTAGGAAGAAATAAAATACTTGTGCTCCTTTATTGTTTTCAATAGCATAATCAGCTTCATAGTTTTCTACGTTGTCTTTTTACTAGCAGTACCTTTGTGAATGTTTGGGATTTCTGTCTTTTGCATCTATACCAGCACTCTTTTACTTAGTGTCCACCTCTTTTTCAAATTCATAAGCAGGAGGAAAAAATGTAAAAATATAACCTTTTGTTTTCTGGTTTTTTTGCTGGGACTTTTATTTAAAATTTGACACAAGTGTTTTATATATAAACATCTCGATTTTTTTGTTTCCTAATCGACGAGGAATTCCACTCACAAGTAATATCTGTACATTTTTTTCTCCTGTTTGGTCAAGGCTAGGTAAGTGAAAAAAAATCATGTTATGCTGTATAAAAAGGTAATGTTAGTGACCGGTTTCACCATCACCGGTAAAGTGTCTGTAATGACTGGCATGGCCATGGGCTACATTATGCTTGGATCCGTTAAAATCATGGATGTAATGACTGGCTATGAATGAAGTTTTTGTAATTTAAAATAAAATAAAATAAATTCTGTGATGTCCAAAGTACACTTATTATGGGCTTGAGGAAGTATTAATTTATATAGTTAACATCTGGCCTTCCTCTTGTTTTTGCTTATTTATTGAAGTCACAAAGTTCTTTGTTCATCTATGGTGACACCTGTGTAGTTTAAAGTAAGGGAATATCAGAGTACACAGTTATTATAGCATAATTTTGAGATAACTTTTTTAGGGATTGAGATTTTTATTGGCTGAGAGCTCCCTATAAGGTACGTGGATGGTCAGCCAACAATTTAGTGATATTTGACCGAGGCCTCTCCTGTTTTTGAAACTTCAATGGTAATGACCATAGTTCATTTTTCAAGGCTTTGATTATATAATTTTTTTTTCCGGTTAGTCTATATAGGACCTACTATCTACAATCTGACCACATGTCAGCTTGACTATGTTTGTTCTTGCTGGTATTATTATTTTGCTTGTTGATTGCATTTGTTTTTCTATGCAAGATGTTTTTCAAGCAATTGCTATCTATTTGTATGTCTGCAATATGCTAAGTTTGAGAATTCCTTTCTTTTCTCCATTCAGAGCGGTTGTGTGCGAAGGATGAATAGATGTGAACCTGCTATTGATCAATGGTAGAGATTCGGTTCTGAAGGTGGCTTGATCAAGTTATCTTTGGAGTTGGCATTTTTACACATGCAGAAGAAACTTTTCTTGTATTCCCAACCCTGATACAAAATTGTTGGTCTAGTCTTTGGCGTTACTGCCACTGAGGAGCGAACCTCCTATTGAATCTGGATTAGTTACAGAATTTTAAAGACTTTTTAATCCGCCTGAGATTCTAAGCACCGATTCTTTTACTCTCCCTAGGAACGCAAGGTTAGGATAAATGAGTCAGTTAGATGCTCCACTGGTATATCCATTTTTCATCTTGCATAGCTAGTGTATTCTTGTAGCAAAATATTTTATCTGTTGCAATTATGTTGTGATTTTTCCATTTTGAACTCGAGAAATTTTAGTGTAGTATCTGAAGACCACAGAGTTACGTGCTTTGGCAGAAACAGTTGTATACCTGAATGAAATCTCTTTTCAATAATAAGGTTTGATTACTCTTTGGAACTCATTTCCAATACATGGTTCTCTAGTTACATGCAAAAGTTGCAGGTGGTTCAAAATGGTGGTTATTTTGGTTTTGGTGATTTAAGCACTCATTGCTGCAATATCAGCAATGAGAAAAAGCAACTACTGAAAATTGCTCTTAATGGTGAAAGCATTATACATCAGGCTTCCTCGGAGTGAAAGCTTGCCAAAGATGCTTTTGTTTACTGAAGGTGTTATTTGCTGCAGTTCGCATGCCGTGCATCTGCTTGCATAATTCTTACTGGCTTCCAGCTTGGATAATTAGATGGTGATGTTGGATTGTGTTGCAGCTAACAGTTCTTGTGCTGGGATTCGATGAATTGCTGTGTGATTTTTGTACTTAATGTCAGAAGGTAATGCATATCATCCATATTGATTTCAGGGAGCAATGAACATAAGTGGATAATGAGATTTGGGATTCATGCTTGGAAATGTTCTCACGCTTTGGGTTCGAAAGACTGAAACAATCTGCACATTTCTTCTTTCTCTTGTTTCATTGAAGTGATAAACTAACTACAACATTAAGTATAAAACTAAAAGGTATGAGTTTTTCACTATGGATGATTTTAATGTTTATTTTCTTACATATTATTACGGATGGACTTCCAAAATTTATTTGTTTTTCAATTTGGTTCTTAAACTTTTTTTTCGACGATTTAGTCCTAGTTGAAGACCAATTGATTTTGATTTCTCATGAAAGAGTGAGATTGAAATAAGAGGGATTTAAATGAAAAAGACACTAAACATGGCAGTGTGCTTTAAGTTTTAAAAATGATGCACTTTGGTTTATGAATTTTAAAAAACACAGATTATACAATTTTGATATCTCAATATTTTTCAATTTAATTTTGGTACAAAAATTTATTTTTGTTATTTTTTAGTTCTTTGTTGAGAGAGGAGAGAGAGGTCACTGGATTTCAATGGTAAAGAAAAAATCATGTCGTTGACACTAATTTAGGTTACTAAAACGGATGATATTTGTGTTAAATAATTTCTTTTAACTAGAAGAGTTCATATTAGGTGTTTTTCTTACATTTAAAGTTTAAGAAAAAAAATGATCTCGGACTGATTTTTGGTTACATATTCATTTATGTTTTTCGGAGGGTTTCTTGGTTTTTTAGGTCATGAATAAGTTTATCATGATTCTTAAGGTTTTTTATAAGTATTTTGGGTCAAAATGAGTTTTTGAGTAAAAAAACTTAGGCCTTAATTTTTTAACCACTTCAATGATTAGAATCTGGACAAGATCAGATGATGCGTTGTCTGTCTCAATAGGTGACATGCCATCTGGTTTTTTTTTTTTTTTTAAATAAGGATGGACAATATGTCATCCGCTCCAAGTGAAGCAAAAAAAAAAAGGTCCAGTCGGGCGAGCCCTAATGAAATGAGTCAGGCCATACAACACCTGATTTTTTTCCCCTATTTTTTCGATTAATCCTTATTATTTATATTTAGATTAATACCTCTTTTCTTTTTTATTTTGTTTGGAGAATCTCTTTTAAATGATAATTATTTTTTGGTTATGTTTTTAATTTTTGAAGAGGTTTTTCTGGTTCATTTATAATTTTTTTTTTTTATCTTTTGTATAGATGAACTATATTTTTGAAAATAAAAAATATTTATTTTCAAATAATATTTCTAATATGTGTAGTCTTACATAATTTTTTTATTCAATCAATTTAATGTGTTTGTCCATTTCTATTATTGTTTGATTGAATAAAAATACATTGCAATAAACAAAATTTAGTAAACATAATCGTGTAAATGTTCCGTCTTGCGAGATTAAATATCTTGATCCACACCTGTCTGTTGATTTTTCAATTTTTATTTTTAGGTATCGTTAATGACTTTTTATTTATTTATTAGCACGCATAATTCTCGGTTTACTTGATTACATGTATAAACTTTTTGATCCACACTTCAAATTTTTTTATTAAAGAAATGCGTAGAAAAAACTTGCTTATATAATGTTTTTATATAAAATAAAAATATCTGACCTGCAACGAAACGCAAATCATATAACTAGTAAGTACTAAATTGAAATGATAAAAAATAACATAAAGCACAAGTAAATTGTATAGACAATTCATTAGAGGCCCCTCTATATATAGATAATGGAGCATTGATTCTTAAGTTTAGGGAGACACATGGTGGCCGTGTAAGTCTATATTGGATCCATGTGCTTGCAGGTAACGATGGATTCTCATGAGTCCTACAATTTAATATGCTTAAGAATAAGGCTGATATGTTGGATAATTGGTTGATCTTTTAGTTCAAGCAATTTGATCAATTCTTCATAGTTAATGTATCTGGTGACTTGATATGAAAAGCCTAGAGGGTTGGTAACTAGTAGCAAGTAATGTTTAGTAAGCTTGGTGACCGGTAGTTGGTACCTGCAAAAAGTCCCCTTTGATGGACGCGGGGATTCTCTGATTGTAAAGTCAGTAACTTTATAAAGAGAGAAAGTGCAATAATATTTTAGAAAGAAATACTCTGAAAATATATACACAGTAAAAAATAAAGAGATTGTGAACCTTTGACTTGAAGGATTCATGGTGTATTTATAGCTCATGAATCTTATCCTTTTGTGAAGAGAATGGGTTGAAGTGTAATTTCAACATTGTGATATTTTGAGTCGTATTCTACTCAAAATAATATGTATTTGATCAATATAAAATATCAAGAGACCTAAGTAGGGTCTGGAAAAAATTCTCTAGCCAGTGTTGGGCTCAAATAAGGTGTCTGAGCCTATTAGAGGTGAAAGTAGGTTTAGGAGCGCTACTTGGACCCAAACACACTAAGCTTAGGCATGACAACCCGTGCCCATGAGGGCTATGAGGTGCATGCCTTGCACCATTTGGGTGTACGCTCATTGGGGTGCACTGAGCGTACATGCACTAGGAGACGCCTAAAGCACTGCATAGTGCCCATGCATTGGGTGTCTATACGCCCATGCAGGGAGCATAGGCTACTTGCCTGAGCCCATGTCCTGGGTGCGTGGGCTCGGGCTATCATGCCTAAGCTCATCTTCCATGAGTGTTTTTTGAGCTTTTTTTTTTTTAGAGGATTTCTTTAGGTCTATTTTGGAGGATTTTTTGGGTTCATTTTATTTGCATCCATCATATTCTATTATCAATTTAAAAAGTCTGAAGTGATAGATTAAGAATATATTTTGTATATAAGTTCCTCATTTTCCATTCCTAACCCAACAACACATCTTAAAACACTAAACTGACCTAAACCTTCAAATAGGGAATTGAATTTTAATGAAATTTAATCCCTTTCACAATATCTGACAATAAGCAATAAATAGCTTCTATAAGGAGGATTTTTTAGGAAAATTTATTTATTAATTAATTTTTTTTCTATTTAGTGTAAGAAGTTCAATTTTATGTTTAATTATTTATTTAATTTTCCTAGTTTATTTAGAATTTTTATTACTTTTTTTTATTTTTAGGTTTCTAGTTTATTTAGGTTAGTTTTTAAGTTTATTTAAGAAGTTATAAACCTCTTAGTAAGGAAAACAACTTAAAAATTCAGTAATAAAATTATAATTTAGGGTTTTGTGTGACAATTTTATTTGACTTCAATGATACTAGTGGTTGTCTTTATAGCTTTGTTTTTGTTTGTTTATGTTTTTGTTTATGTTAGTTGATATTAAAGTTCAATGATACTGGTGGTTATTTGCTTGCTATGTGCTAGAATAACCACGATTTAAAGAGGTAGTAAAATAAAACATGCTCGTGTAGGAGGGAATGAAAAAGTTTCTCTTGAGAAAGAGATGTTCAAAAGATAATGATAGAAGACATGCAAAAATAAATTATAAAATTAAAAAGAGATGTTCAGATGATATAAGACATGCAAAAACAAATTACAATATTAACCCATTAGTTGGTGGAGGTAAGCAGCCTAGGGTATTTGACATCCATGGTTAGTATTAAAAATTTGTTTTAAAGATATAAGCAGAGAAAATAATTTTTTGATTGGGATAAATATAATATTGAAATTAAAATTTTTGATAATTCTAATTCTTTTATGAACCGGAATCAAATACCAAAATTTAATGAGGACGATATTGAAAATGATGGTAAAGAAAAAGATTTAATGCAAAATTTTTAATTAGTGATCTCCACGAGAAGATAACAAAGATACATGTGGTTATGAAGCTTACCGTGAAGGATGTGTGTATAAGAAAAAAATTAGAATTAATGAGGTGAAAGCTGATGCTATTGCAATTCAGCTCATGCAAGACTTCCAAGTCGTTGGCAGTATCCAATCGAATATTATAGACGACTTCGTCTAAGGTAGTTTACGAAGAAAGTGTCCTTAAGACGTGATTATAATAAAAAGTCTATATTTCACAGAAAATTCGATTGAGGAATATCAATATCTATGAGCAATGCAAACCCTTAATAGTCTGAGTTTCTACACCATCAGTTTCTTGGGACTGACCGCATGCTAACCTTAAGTTTGCATAACATCAAGCTACAACAATATAATGGATATATGCAAAACACAAGCTCAGGATTCTACAGTGGCACCAGTTCCACTTATAACAAATTGAAGCTACTGTTTATATACATAGACATGATCTAACGCAAGCAAGCTGCGAATCATATATTTTAAGCAGTCCACATTGAGAAATGATTTCAATCTCATCTTGCCTTTGGGTCAATTATTTCAGAAAACACACCCCTTGCTCTTTGATCTGGATCACTTTGGGTGACACTTTCGCGAGTGCTAACAGTGCTCCTTGAATGTGACTCCGCTCCACTAAACATGTCATCGTCATCAGTGGTCATGACATCTTGACGTGGTGAAAATGAGCTTTTATTTTCCATATTGTTGGCATTGTTCTCAGCAGTTTGTTGAACCTGCAATGCAAATTCAAGGCCCCAAACGACATCACCCATTTTAGGGCGTTCAATTCCTTGCCCATGTAAGCAACTGTTAGCAATCTCTGCAAACTTATTTAAAGAGGCAGGGGCAACCTCGCCCTTTAAATGTGGATCCACGATCTGATCAAGGGTTCCTCTATGGTAACACTTTCTTGCCCAGTCAGCTAAGCTTGCTTGATCTTTCGGTGAGCTTGGAATTACTGGTGGCCTTGCACATAGCACCTCAAACAAAACCACACCGAATGAATAAACATCAGATTTCTCTGTTAGGTGTTGCCTACGGTAGTATTCTGGATCCACATATCCAATGCTACCTCTAACTACAGTGCTAACATGGGTTTGGGATGTACTAGTGGGACCCAATCTGGACAGCCCAAAATCTGAAACCTTAGCCACCCAATTCTCATCTAACAATATGTTTGTTGACTTCACATCACGGTGAATGATTGTGTGCTTTGCTCCTGAATGAAGATAATGCAACCCTTTTGCAGCACCAATGCATATTTCTAGCCTTTGCTTCCATGGAAGAGGAGAGCTCTTTGTTTTGTATAGATGTTCTCTTAGGGTGCCTCTTGACATGTAATCGTATACAAGGATCATCTCGCCATGATCATCACAGTATCCAATCAGTGACACTAGATGGAGGTGGCGAAGATTGGATAACATCTCAATCTCTGTCTGGAACTCACGTGTCCCTTGCTTTGATGATGAATCTAGTCGTTTGATGGCTACTGCGATGAAACCGTATTCAATGTATCCTTTATACACAGTACCAAACCCCCCTGAACCAATAATATTTTGATCATCAAAGTTTCCTGTTGCTTCGTTGATTTCGAAAAAAGTAAACCGTCGGCAAAGATCAGTAGGTAGTGATGGAGAGATTGTAGTCGTGGACCTAGATGTTTGTGATAGTAGAGTCCAGGAGGATTTTTCCTCACTCTTGCTAGGGTCCTTGACTCGCTTCTGCTTGAAAGCAAAGAAATAAAGAATAAGAGAGCAAGCAAATACTGCACCTATGGAACCTCCAACGATGCCTATAACCGTAAGTATTGATGATCTTTTGCCCGTTCTTCTCTCTTGTAGACTTGGATGTTGTTCTGCTGGTGGAGGAGCCACTGTTGGATCAGGGTTGAATCCTGCAAGATTTCCATCTGTTGTATTCAGCTTGAATATTTCCAAGCCATTCAAGATTGCATCAGCATAAGTAGGTTTCAGTTCCATGTTAGGGTGTAGTTCGAGCCACAAGTCCTGCTTGCTCTGGCTCCCTTGAGGGACCAGCACGATGTAGTCTTTGTAAACTGGAATACCGTTACCACCGCTCATATGGATCACATCTGCATCATACTCTGCTGTTTGATTGTTGATGAATATTAAAAATACCTGTTGATTTACACTTTTGAACTCCATTCGAAACTCACAAAAGTGGAGTCTAAGGAGATAATGGAAATCAGCATCAACTGGGAAGATCCATGTGAGATTGTAATTCATGTTAACACGTGGTTCAGGACCCATTGAACGCATAGTACTATATACCATAGCAGGTGCGGAGTAAGCTGGCGTTTTGGTTGTGTACTCTATCTTAACGCCTGGGAGATATGGAGTGTTTCCAGTTCGTCCACCAAGGAGATACTCTGAATCTTGATGCCATGTCCTGTACATGCCCGTATCTCCTGTGCTGCTGATATCTTGCCCCCCAACATTCAGTCGATAGACTGTCTCAAGCGCAGTTGTGTTATCCAGATAGGAGAGATCGGTGCCCACATTGGTCAGTGGATTATCACTGCCACGAGCATAGAAGCTGTCTGGCATGGAAACGATTTCGATACCATTAATGAAGGCAAAAGATGCTGGAGACGGAATGAAGGTTAATTCAAGCTTCTGGTTGTCCCACACGGTGATGATGAACTCTTTGGTGAAGTAGTCCACTGGAGGTCTTATAGCAGGAACTGTAAGAGAGGCACTAAAGTTGTTTAGTAGCTCGTAGTTATTGGCACTAAGCGAGAAATAGGATGTGGATATATCAAGATTTGAGTAAGAAGCTGGATAAAAGTAGAGACGCACAAATTTTGGGCCAGGCAAGACTGGAAATGTGTAAGTGAATTTAGAGTGAAAAATACGGGCTGTCATGTATGGGACTTGGTTGACAGAGGGGTCTTGATTGGAGGCTGCAAACACAGATGAGGCTTCTGGGGGGTTAGACGCAGCAAACTTAGACTGGGAATCACCATCCCAACCACGACCATCTGGAGATGACAAATTAGAGGATGCACCACAGTTAAGGAGTATTAGATCAGTGGGGCTGTATCTCTGCAAGTAATCTGTAGTAGCAGTAACGTAGAGGAAAAGATGGAGGGGAGGGAGAAGGTAGAGAGCGATGAAGATGGACATTATGCTATTTCTTTTGTGGAATAAATTGGAGTAAGAAAACCTATGCATTAAATGCAAAGATTTTGATTTAAGGGAAGATGATCAATGGTGTTTTTGTCTCCATACAGTAGCATATTTGCTCAAGTTGAGAATAATCCAATAATATATTTGAAGCCCGGCGGAGAAGAAAATTCGACGATATGGCTAATGGGACATATTGGTCGCTGTACTTGGTCAGCTTTGGATGGCTGCTTTCCATTGTGTGGTTCTTAATTCTGCAATAAAGACGCCATGAATAGTCTAATTTCAACACACTAGTTGCCATTTTGTTGATATCAGTATTGACTTGAAAGTACTCGGTTTCTATGAAACTTATTTTGATTTTCTTTTTTCCTTAACATGTTAATTGTTGGATTAAGATCACACACACCACTTAATTTCTTATTTGATTAATATTCTTAACGAGTTTGAATGTATTTCAGGTTGGTGTTCACCATAACAAATGCAGTAATCACAGCTTGGAGATTAGGCTTCAAAAGGTGCAAAGCGTTTTGGTTCATGAGTGTGCCTTTTTGGGCTGAGCTTATAACCAAAAATCTTATCATCTGGTATAGTAATCGCTTACAAAACTTGGTTAATGATAAATCTTTCTTCCCATTAATCGAAGAATAATGGATTTACCTCTCGACATACTTGGTGCCGAATGAAATCAATAGCACTAGTAAAGAAGAGGCAAGCTGTCCTCTCTTCCCTGCAGATGGCAATTTGTGCTCTATCATCCTGTTAAGCTTGATTTCCATACATGAGGGGAAACTGAATGGAGTTCTCGGTGGATGAAAAATAATTGGAATAATAAATGAAATGAAATTGAGCTTCATTGTTGAAAATATCATGCTGAAATTAACTTCAATCCTAAGGAAAATCCAAGTCCTCTACAATGAACAGGTCTAGCAGATGTTCTTATCTTGTACAAACAGGACACCTTAAGCAAACCTGTGAACATTCCAAGATCTGTTTTTCAACTTCATAGCTTGCAATAGATTAATGAGGAAGCTTCGCCATTAATTAGTGCACGAGAAAGACAATCACTAGACATCGTATCGACAAAGCAATTGCTTGCTATTTTCTTCAATTATAAATCATCATAAAGTACATACAAATTTTATTGTTCTACTCATCGGAAGCATGAGTAGAAAGAAAGAAGAAAGATTCAGACAGTCACCCTACACGTAGAGCAAACTGATCCACCCATCTTGGTGGAGCTCACATAGACGGACTGGGTCACCTTGCGCTTTATGGGTGGCTATTCAAATCGAAACCCACGCAGACAGATAAAGAACTGACCCCTTTGTCCCCTCTTCCTCGATCAATGACCACGTTTGCACCGATTGTAGTAAGTACAAGGCCGAGAGTCAGGATTGATCGGTTTTGCACAGTTTTGATATATTTGTGCATTGCAAATTGGTTGTCGTTCTAAACTCTTATAGTTAATATGATTACCCGGATAGGCCAGCAGTCTCTGATGCACTTCAGATTCCATAGAGAACTCCTCTTCATTACCTTCACCGACTGTGGCGTTGAAAATGGGACTCGAGTTGCTTTCAAGAAAGGCAGCTGTAGAAGCAGATGTGATCACAGAAACCAGCAGGATAGTTAAAGAGAGCCACCAGAGGATTTCAATACTTACGTGAGGCCTCATCTCTTTCTGCCTGTACCCTTCTGTTACAGAGTTTGAAGAGCACTAAATAGACGTCACTGCTAAGAAGGATTCAAACTCTGGATATGGAGTGAAAGGCTAGCTTTTTTCCATTGACTTAGGTCTTCACATGACTGTGATTTTGACATTGTGCGCACTAATTGCTTACAGTTGGCAAACTGGTTGGATAATGGTCCTCGCCAAGTCTATCCTCATTGTTCGTTTGCAGCCATGAACACTTATTTTAGTGTTTGGTAGTTGTTTTTTTATAGTATTTTTTATTTAAAAATATATTAAAATAATATTTTTTTAAATTTATTTTTCGTATCAATAATGCAAACACTCATCTTGCAGCGTTTTCCAGGGGCCATCTAATAATTGTCGGAACCATGTGCGAGTCAAGTGCATGGGCCATCAGCTGATGCTAAGTTCTGAAAAATTTGCAATTATTTTTTGATGTGATCCTGCTAACAAACACTAGCATTTCTTTTACTTTTATTTAATTAAATGGTAGGGTATAGCAGTTGGTACAAGGGACCATAGAAATGGTTTTTGAACTGGTGCTATATATTGGCATACATACCCATAAATCTATTGGCATAACATTTTGGAAATGGAATCTCAAGGTTTTTTCTTCTTCAACATGAAAGCTTTCTTTTTTTCGTTTATTAATATTCATAAATTAAGAGAAAGTGTTGATTTTTCAATTGAATATATGTAAGGTATGAATTTGCTATGCGTTTAGAACACATGAAAGACTTATTTATATTAGGCTTTTTGAACTTTAAAACTAATTAAATTCTGCTTGAAGTTGAAAATATGTCATGGATGACGTGATAACGTGATAAGCACTTTTTGAATAATTGAAGTGGATGAAATTCTTTACTTTTTTATCCTAATATTTGGTACAGTTTTTATTATCTATAATTATTCATTCGATACACATGAATATTTATTTTATTATAAAAAAAATAGTATACTTCCATTAAAATTAACATCAATTGGAAATAGTATACACGCCAAATTTTTTAGTGGCACAAGCAAAATAAAATAGAAAAATAATTTAATAATAATAATAAAATAAAAAATTAGAAAAACCTATCATTGGTTTAAGATCCGAAACCTAATACTTACAATACCAAACAAAATATAAAACTACAAATTATAAGCAAATAGCATGCAAGAGATATGACACCTATAAGTTAAAATAGCCACCTGGTTTCCTCATAGTCATTGGCCTTTTATTTGCTGGCTTGTTTTTATTTCTATGCACGCAATAAATGGTTAACTTAGAGCTAGCTTCATTATTGACCAAATCGGTTCCTTATGGCTTTTTATATGAAAATAAATTATGATACTATTACTATATTTGTCATTCTTAACCCCATAATAATAATAATAATAATAATAATAATAATAATAATAATAATAATTTACAATGAAAATAACTAAAAAACTAATAAAATATTCCATATCCCGTATTAGCCTTAATAAATCATCTTTTATGCATATAATGCACATAAAGATCATATCAATTGAGTTGAAAACCTTTTAAATATGTTATTGGGCGCATGAGGTACATGTCCAAAGACGTCTTCAATCTGCGCTTCAAGCACGTGCACAGCTGGGACGTCAGGGGAGAGGCAGTCTGATGATACTAGCTTTAAGAGATAATTTTTTTATTTTAAATTATTTTTTTATATCTTTAGAAAATTTTTCCGTATTAACCAGACCACTCTTAAAGTTTCAATATTTAGAATTTTTTTTAGAATATGGTTGAATAGAAGTAATAGCAATATATACTTCTATTTGAAACCATCAACAATATTTATTCTCGTATCATCAATAAAGCTATTTCTACAACATCACTTCCATTTATCAAGAGTTATTCCTAAACCATCAACAATATTCATTCTCATATCAGGTTATTAATTTTTATTTCTATTTATCTTTTTATTAATGTTTTTTGAGCTTTATTTATTTTCAATTTTGACCCTAAACATTTTTTTTCATTTAATTTTTTAAATCAGTTTGGTACTCATTCTCTTAATTATTATTATTTTTTAATTTTATCCCTCATCATTTTATTTTATTTTATTTTTATATGAAATTTTGGTCTTCATTCTTTGATTGTTTTTTCATCATTTTCTTATTTTATTTTAATTTTCAATTTAATCTCTCGTTATTTTTTTCATTTAATTTTTATGCCAAATTTGGTCCTCATTTTCTTTATTACTATTTATTTTGTTTATCTAATTTTTTATGATTAGAAATTTTGCTTAGTATTTTTTTAGAGTTTGTCTTCTATAGTTTAATCCTGGTCTCATTACACAAGTCACTAGTTTCGAGGATTAGCCCAATTTAATTTTAATTTTTTATTCTCTTTTTTTAAAATTGATTATTTTTTAATTTTATCATTTAACTTTAGGTTATCAAGCCTTGAGTTTCATGATTTTTTTCACTTTTCTTTTTTTGTCTTATCCTAGGTCATAGATTTGTTGGGTGAACCCAAGTTCATTCAAGTTTTTTTATTTAATTTTTTTATTTCATTATTTGATATTAAGTCATTGGGTCTTGAGCTTCATGATTTTTTTCTACATTCTTTTATGTGGGTTTATTTCGATCTCATATCACATGTCTTAGATTTTTTATGGTTTTTTTAATTTTATTTTTTATTTCATCATTTGAAATTACATTATTGGGCCTTAAGTTTTGTGATTTTTTTCATTTTTTTATTGGATTATCCAGAGTCACAGGTTTTTCAAGTTAACTTGGCTTGACTTTGAGTTTTTCAATATTCTTTTTATTCTACTTCAGTCTTTTTTTCTAGGTTCTTTTTATTTTAAATAATTTTTTTATCCAGATCACATTTTGTAGGTTGCGAGTTAGCTAAGCGAACTTCAGCTAACTCAATTGTTTTCACACTGTTTTTTTTAAATGATTTTTTGTTTCAATTTAATTCTTTAACATTAGATTGTTGGATCATGATCTTAATGATTTTTTCCACTTTCCTTTATATGAGGTTTAACTCGAGTCATGAGTTAGTCAAGTTAATCCGGGTGGGCTTAATTGTTTTCTTGACTTTTTATTTATTGATTTAACTTTGATATTTTTTTAAGTCTTAAAAAAAAATATTTTTTATTCTGATCTCATATCGAGGGTAACGGGTAGTTGGGTGAGTCCGAGCTGACTCATGTTTTTTCTTTGATGTTTCTACTTTTGAATTTTATTTTTCTAGTTTCATCTTTTGACATTAGATTATTGAGTTTTAAGTTTTTTTTTTCTCTTTCTTTTCTATAAGGTTAGCCTGATCTTTTATGATGGATCACGGATTAGTCAAGTTAACCTGACTTAATTTAGGTTATCACCATGGGACCAAATTCTTTTATTTTTCAACACACACACACAGATATATATATATATATATATATATATATATATATATATATATATATATATATATATATATATATATATATATATCTGTGTGTGTGTGTGTGAGAGAGAGAGAGAGAGAGTGAGAGAGAGAGAGAGAGAGAGAGAAAGAGATCATTGAAGACATATTCATGATGAATAAAAGTACAAAATTAGATTAATTGAAATATAATTAGTTTAGTTATATAAATATTACTTAAGTTTGATGTCATTTATCTACACAACAAAAAAAATTTAAAATTCTCGTAACGATTATAAATCACTTTTTTCCTTGACAACACAAACTCTCTTTCTCTGTTTTTTTTTTTTTTTGCTAGGAGTGGTAAAAAAGAGATATATAGAGAAAAGGAGATTTATGAGTAATATGCAAAGAATGATTCAAACTATTAATGTAGTTGAGCTTATAGCAATTAAAGGTTCTGAGTATTGAGATAAAGATATTATACAATTAAATGAAAATTTTATACAATTAGATAGAAATCTAATCTATAAAGACTACGTGGATAATCTAACATATGCTTTTATGAACTGGTAAGACATGTTTAGACCTAAGAGAATATTTTGTCACGTCAGATTAGGTTAACACATTAAGACCGCCTCTCTTATTAAACTATTGGATCTCTTGGAATTAGAAATCAAGCCTAGATGTTGTTGTTTAGGTCAATTTTGTTATTTTCCTAGGTTTTTTTGGGATCTATTATTTAATTTGATTTTTTATTTTAATTTCCTTTGTGCTTTTGGATTTCTAGTTATTTCCTAGTAGATGTAGGGGTTTTTTTTTTCTATTTATAAGTCTTGTAAACATCTATTTATGGAGGTGAGGTTAAGCTCTGATTAACCTTTTTTTTCTTTCTTTTTTTTCTCTCTCCTACCCTCAAAATTTGCACCAGCCTTTTCAAAAATTAATTGTGTCCTCCAGGTTATATTTATATCAATTTTGGTTATCATTTTTTTTATTGCTATTTATTTTTGCTTTTAATGCTTTTTGAACTTTATTTTTTTCAATTTTGTAACTAAACATTTTATTTTATTTAATTATTTAATCCAATTTGGTCCTTATTCTTTTGATTGCTATCTTTTTTTTTCAATTTTATTCATCATCATTTTATTTCCTTTAATTTTTGTGTCCAATTTTGATCCTCATTCTTTTATTGCTATTTTTTTTTTATCATTTTCTTAATTTATTTTAAATTTTAATTTAGTCCCTCATTGTTTTCTTTCATTTAATTTTTATGCCAGATTTAATCTTTATTTTTTTTTATTGCTATTTGTTTTGTTTATCTAATTTTGGATGATTAGGGATTTTACTTGGTATTTTTTAGAGTTTGCCTTCTATGGTTAAATCTTGATCTCATGACACATGTCACTAGTTTTGAGATTTAACTCAATTTAACTTCGATATTTTTTATGCTGTTTTCTTAAAATTGATTATTTTTCAATTTTATTATTTCATTTTAGGTTATTGGATCTTGAGTTTCATGGTTTTTTTCACTTTTCTTTTTTTATTTTATCCTAGGTCATAGGTTTGCTGAGTGAACCCAGATTCATTCGAGTTTTAAATTTTATTTAGTCTTGAGTTTCATGGTTTTTATTTAATTTTTTATTTCATAATTCGACATTAAGTTATTGGATCGTGAGCTTCATAGTTTATTCCTCATTCTTTTATGTAAGTTTATCTTGATCTCATATCACAGGTCTTAGACTTTTTATGGTTTTTTTAATTTTATCATCTGAAAGTACATTATTATGCCTTAAGCTTTGTGATTTTTTTTCATTTTTCTTTTTATGGGGTTATCCTGAGTTGCAGGTTTGTTAAGTTAACCTGGGTTGACTTCGGGTTTTTTTTATATTCCTTTTATTTTTCTTTGATCTTTTTATCTAGGACCTTTTTATTTTAAATAATTTTTTATCTTGATCACATTCTGTTGATCGCGAGTTAGTTGAGTGAATCTTAGCTATCTCAATTTTTTTTTTACATTGTTTTTTTTTAAATGATTTTTTATTTCAATTTAATTCTTTGACATTAGATTGTCAGGTCATGATCTTAGTGATTTTTTCCACTTTCCTTTATATGAGGTTGGCTCAAGTTACGAGTTAATCAAATTAACCCGGGTGGACTCAATTGTTTTCTTGACATTAACTTTGATCTTTTTTTAAAAGTTTTTTTTAATTTATTTTTTTATTCTGATCTCATATTGAGGGTAGCGGCTAGTTGGGTGAGCTAGGGTTGACTCGTGTTTTTTCTTCGACATTTCTATTTTTAAATTTTATTTTTCAAGTTTTATCTTTTGATTTAAATTATTGGGCTTTAAGCATTCTTATTTTTTTCACTTAAAAGAGAATTGGAGGGGGGTCATTGGAATCTAAAAGTAAGTTTGACATATTCATGATGAATAAAAGTGCAAAATTAGATTAATTGAAATATTATTAGTTTAGTTATATAAATATAAATATTACGTAAAGTTCGATGTCATTTATCCACGAACAAAAAAAATCTAAAATCTTGGTAGATTAGAAATCCTTTTTTTGTTACAGCAATAACTCTCTTTTTTTTTGGGTAGAAGTGGTAAAAAAGAGATATAGAGAGGAGATGAGATTAATCAACTCCTTTTAATACGCAGAGATTCAAACCACTGATATAGTTGAGCTTATAATAATTAAAGGTTCTGAGCAATCGGGTAAAGATATGATACAATAAAATAGAAATTTTATACAACTAAATAGGGATCTTACCTAGACAAACTATATGGATAGCCTAACATATGTTTTTATAAATCAATGAGACACATGTTTAGATCTAAGAGAAGGTTTTGTCACGTCAGATTGGGTTAACATATTAAGACTGCGTCTCTTATTAGACTATTGGATCTCCTAGAATTAGAAATCAAGCCTAGATGTTGCTGTTTATGTCAATTTTGTTATTTTTCCTAGGTTTTTTTGGAATTTATTATTTAATTTGATTTTTTATTTTAATTTTCTTTGTGCTTTTGGATTTCTAGTTGTTTCCTATTAGATGTAGAGTTTTATTTTTATCTATTTATAAGACTTGTAAACATCTAAGAAAGCAGACTTTATTAGTTTTATTTTTAGATAAATAAATTATAAATTTATAGTTCATATATGTAATCTTTTTCTATATATGCATAAAATTATCATTACAGGTCTCGATCGGCTGCATCAACCATGCTTTGAGTTGTTTGAATTTTTTTTATTATTATTTCATATTAAGCATAAACAGGGAGGTAGTGAAAGGGAAATTAAGAATTATGCAGAATTGAACAAAAAATGAAAGGTCAATTTTTAAAATAGGATGCCCACTCCGGAGTGGAAACTGGAATATCAAAGGCAAATACATGTTGTTGGCAAAGTTCCAAGCCTTCGAAATGTCCAATGCACGTTATGAGGCAACAAATAGAGAGGACCAAAGCCTAGGTCCAAGCCTTTGGAAGTGGAAGAAGTGACCTTTGAAAGGTCGTCTGTGTTGTGTAGTAAGTGACCTTTGATATGTCGTCTCGTCTGTGCTGTGTAGCAGTGACCTTTGAAAGGGCATCAAAGACTTCCAAGTCGTTGGCGTTATGCAACCAATAATTCAACATTAAAAAAATCCGCACTTTCCAAGAAAATTATATTTCGCAAAATAATAACATTAAAGTCTTATAATGTTATCATCACTATATTATATACATGACAATCAATGTATTCTATTAGTTACTTCTTCAGCTGCTGACCTTGAAAAACAAATAACAAAAAAATAAAATAAAACCCATAACTCATAAAAAATGATAATAATATCTTCATTTAGTGTGTGTACCTGTTAGTAACTTCCAAAAAGTTAAAAATATTTACTATATATATATATATATATATATATATATATATATATATATATATATAGTAAATATTTTTAACTTTTTGAAATATACTAACAGACTAAGCCTGTTAGTAACTCCATTAATAATAATTTTAAAAAATATATATTTTTTAAATCTATTAAAATAAAATAAAATAATATCAAAATAAAATATTTATTATAAATTTAAATATTCATAAATTCAAATATAATTAATCTAAAATAGAGAGGCTGGAGGAGGAGACAGGTCTTTTGTAAGTTGTTGAAATGTTTGGTTATTGATTTTAAAAATAAAAAGATACAATCTATATATACAATCATAAATTTTAAATACGGATTAAAGATGTCATTCAGGATGACTTGAAGTTTTGAATGGGTATTTTTTTAGTTCAAAATGCATTACATCTCATTTGTGATGAACAAATGAAACAATGAATGTTGTTTTGTAATGATTTTTTTTTAAATCAAATAATTCGTATCAAATTTTGAATATATTGAAGCATTTTAAAGTCTCTTCATAAGATCTCTCTTATTGTGTGTTGGATATCTAATGTATTGAAGCACTTGGTTGAGAGGCTTGTAATTTATGACATGTCTTGGTGCCACTTCTTTCTATTTCAGCTTGATTTCAGGCATAAAAAGATGGCACACAAACAAGGTGATTTACTAGGGCTTATAAGACACTTTTTGGGTAATTCATTAATTTAACTTTTTTAATAAT
The DNA here is from genome assembly GCF_951802175.1 of Populus nigra. Taxonomy (NCBI): domain Eukaryota; kingdom Viridiplantae; phylum Streptophyta; class Magnoliopsida; order Malpighiales; family Salicaceae; genus Populus; species Populus nigra. Next base: position 11,475,330 of record NC_084864.1, on the reverse strand, counting down.
ATTTTAGTAGTTTTTTATTGATTTGAATCGGTCTTTCCTTTGTAAGGATTTTCTTTTCATTAAAACTTTTTTCAAATCAATGCTGCTTGTGCTACACACTTTTTCAAGTTCATTATAAAAAAAGTAGATAGATGAAGATGATTGCTATTAAAAACTCATTCTGTAAAACAATTACTATAACTACTTATTTCTTGCATCGTAAAAAATATTATTTTAAAAGATCCATGTTTCAATGTTATGGTTTTTTACTATTGAATGAAAATATTGATCTATTAATACTAAATAAACATATAGAGAAATAGATCGTTAGTTATTTTCAATCATTGTAATTAATATTATTTAAGAATAAAATATTAAAAAAGAGGAAAATCATGGTGAGGAATAGCAACAAAAGTCATTACCATGTTTTTGCATACAATAAAATTATTATTTTTTTCTTTAAAGAAAAACTCATTTAACTTGGTCTTAGAAATAGAAAGGTATTTTTTATTAGATTTATTAGTCATTATCGTTTTGAATAAAAGCAAGTAAGTCTTTTTACATTTCAAATGATGATTTACATGCCCTTAAAAATCATTACCATGTTTTTGCACTTTGAATGCATAGTAAAATAATTATAATAGAACTTGTGTTTAGGGGCACTTAAGCCTTTTCAACACGGTTATTTTATAATTATCTATTTGGATAGGAGGCAATTAAGACCTTGACCATATATAAAATTAATTTAAAAAATGTGGTTAGTGCATGCCACTCACGTCTCATCATTTAGGAGGCATTTGTGTTTTTAAGACGACACATTTTATACCTCACAATGGTCAAATGTCATCATCCGCTACAGCGTATAAAGCAAAGCATCGTCATTTTCACAGTAGTAGGTCACGTGTTCAGGATAGAGATGAGGTTAAGCTCTTATGAATCTTTTTCTTCTCCTCTCTCTTTTCTCTCTTCTAGCCTCAAAATTTGTATCACTCCTTTCAAAAATCAATTGTGTCCTCCAGGTTGTATTTTTTTTATCAATTTTAGTTATCATTTTTTTATTGCTATTTGTTTTTGCTTTTAATGCTTTTTGAACTTTATTTTTTTCAATTTTGTCCCTAAATATTTTATTTTATTTTATTACTCAATATAGTTTGGTCTTCATTCTTTTAATTGCTTTTTTTTTCAATTTTATTCCTCATTATTTTATTCCATTTAATTTTTATATCCAATTTTAGTCCTCATTCTTTGATTTCTAACTTTTTTTTTATCATTTTTTTAAATTTTTTAATTTTCAATTTAGTCCCTCATTGTTTTCTTTCATTTAATTTTTATGCTAGATTTCATCTTTATTTTTTATTGCTATTTGTTTTGTTTATCTAATTTTGGATGATTAGGGATTTTGCTTGGTATTTTTTAGTGTTTGCTTTCTATGGTTTAATCCTGATCTCACGACTCAGGTCACTAGTTTCGAGGATTAGCCTAATTTAACTTCAATATTTTTTATATCCTTTTCTTAAAATTGATTATTTTTCAATTTTATCATTTAACTTTAGGTTATTAGATCTTGAGTTTTATGGTTTTTTCCACTTTTCTTTTTCTATCTTATCCTAGGTCATGGGTTTGCTAGGGAACCCAGGTTCATTCGAGTTTTAATTTTTATTCAATCTTGAGTTTCATGGTTTTTATTTAATTTTTTTATTTCATTACTCGACATTAAGTTATTGGGTCTTGAGCTTCATGGTTTTTTCCTCATTCTTTTATGTGACTTTGTCTCGATCTCATATCACATGTCTTAGACTTTTTATGGTTTTTTTAATTTTATTTTTTTTATTTCATCATTTGAAATTACATTATTGGGCAGGCTTTGTGATTTTTTTTTCATTTTTCTTTATGTGGGGTTATCCTAAGTCGCAAGTTTGTCAAGTTAACCTGGGTTGACTTTGGTTTTTTCGATATTTCTTTTATTTTTTGCCGGTCTTTTTTTCTAGGTCTTTTTTATTTAAAATAATTTTTTATCCCAATCACATTCTGCGGGCTGCGAGTTAGTCGACTGAACCATGGCTGACTCAATTTTTTTTACATTTTTTTTAAATGATTTTTTATTTCAATTTAATTCTTTGACATTAGATTGTTGGGTCATGATCTTAGTGATTTTTTCCACTTTTCTTTATATGAGGTTGGCCCGAGTTACGAGTAAGTCAAGTTAACCCGGGTGGACTCATTTGTTTTCTTGACATTTTATTTATTGATTTAACTTCGATCTTTCTTTTAAGTCTTTTTTTTAATTTATTTTTTTATTTTGATCTCATATCGAGGGTAGCGGGTAGTTGGATGAGCCCGAGTTGACTCGTGTTTTTTCATTGATGTTTTTATTTTTCGAGTTTCATATTCTGACATTAGGTTATTAGGCTTAGAGCATTATTATTTTTTTCGCTTTCTTTTCTATAGAATTATACTAATATTTTATTCTAAATCACGGGTTATTCAAGTTAACTTGACTTAACTTAGATTATCATTGCCTTAACATTCTTTTTGTTAACGTGGAACACCATACTAGTAATATATATATAAAAAAGAAATGGAGACCAAATTCTTTTATCTCTCTCTCTCTCTCTCTCTCTCTCTCTCATATATATATATATATATATATATATGTGTGTGTGTGTGTGTGTGTGTGTGTGTGTGTATGTGTGTGTGTGTGTGAGAGAGAGAGAGAGTTTGGTCCGCATTTCTCTTTTTTTTAGTTTAACGTAGGTGTCCGGGCCAGCTTGCGCGCACCTCGACTAATCCCACGGGCCCTAAAGTTAACGACCATGTAAGCCTCCAGTGGCCATCATATGAGCAACCACAGGGCTCGAACCTGAAACCACAGAGGGAGCAAACCTCTTGGTCCCAAGCTCTTACCACCGGGCCAACACCTAGATGGTTCGCATTTCTCTTTTATATATATAAGAAATGGGGACCAAATTTTGGAGTCTAAAAGTAAGTTTGACATATTCACGATGAATAAAAGTATAAGTTATATAAATATAAATATTACGCTAAAGTTTGATGTCATTTATCCACACAGGAAAAAAAACATCTAAAATCTTGGTAGAATAGAAATCCTTTTTTTTTCTTGACAGCACAAACTCTTTTTTTTTTTTTAGTTTAACGTGGGTGTCTGGGCCAGCTTGCATGCACCTCGACTAATTCCACGGGCCCTGAAGTTAACGATCATGTAAGCCTCCAGTGGCCATCATATGAGCAACCACAGGGCTCGAACCTGAGACCACAGAGGGAGCAAATCTCTTGGTCCCAAGCTCTTACCACTGGGCCACCACCTAGATGGTTACAAACTCTTTTTTTGTTGTTGCTAGAAGTGGTAAGAAAAAATATAGAGAGGAGATGAGATTTATCAGCTCCTTTCAATACATAGAGAGATTCAAACCATTGATGTAGTCGAACTTGTAGTAATTAAAGATCATGAGTATTTTGGTAAAGATATGATACAATAAAATAGAGATTTTATATAACTGGATAGGGATCTGACCTAGATAGACTATATGGATATCTAACATATGTTTTTATAAATCAATTAGACATGTCTAGGTCTAAGAGGAGGTTTTGTCGTATCAGATTAGGTTAACACCTTAAAACTGCTTCTCTTATCAGACTGTTGGACCTTTTAGAATTAGGAATCAAGTGTGGATGCTGCTATTTGGGTCAATTTTATTATTTTTTCTAGATTTTTTTGGATTTATTATTTAATATGGTTTTTTATTTTAATTTCCTTTGTGCTTTTAGATTTTTAGTTGTTTTCTAGTAGGTGTAGGGTTTTTTTTTAATCTATTTATAGGTCTTGTAAACATCTAAAAAAAATAGACTTCATGAATTTATTTTCAGATAAAAAAATTATGAATTTATGGTTCATGTCTGTAATTTTTTTATGCTTAAATTTATCCTTATAGTTTTTGCCTGAGTCAACCATGCTTTGCGTTGGCTAATTATTATTTTTTATTTCATATTAAGTATAAACAGGTAAGTAGTGAAAGGGAAATTAAGAATAATGCAAAATTGAACAAAAAATAAAAGGTCAATTTTTAAAATAAGATGCCCACTCTGGCGTGAAAAATGGAATATTAAAGGCAAATACATGTTGTAGGCAAAGTTCCAAGCCTTTGGCCCAAGTTTCATGTTAAGGAATACTTTAAAAGGCGTGAAAAAGTACTATAGCTTTTTTTATGCCTTTTTATTTTCTCCATTATTTCTTTATTTTTAATATATAATTATATTATATTATATTATATTATATTATATTATAACATATCCTAAAAAGTACTGTAGCTATCTTTTTTTTTAAAAAAAATTTTAATGAATTTTTTTGTTTAATTTAGTTTGTTAATGTTAATTTTTTTTTATTTAGTTATCAGATTTTCATGACACGGTTTCCGGGTTTAATGGGTTAACCTGGTTTGACGAGTTAACCCAGAATTTTTTTTCTTTTTAATTAATTTTTTTCGTTTAGTTTAGTTTGTTAATGTTAAATTTCTTTTTTATATAATTATCAGATTTTCATGACACGTATTCCGGGTTTGACGGGTTAACTTGATTTGACGAGTTAACCCAGTTAATTCTGGTTAAACCCGTCAATTTTTTTTCCTATTTAGTTATCAAACTTTCATGACGCGGATCCTAGGTTTGATGGGTTAACCTGGTTTGAAGGGTTAGCCCAGTTAATTTAGATTTTTTTTTCTTTTTCTTCATTAGTTTTTTTTCTTCCTATTGGTTTTTTTTCTTTGTTTTTTTATTTTTCATTAATCTATTTAGTTATCACACTTTTATGACACGACCTTATAGCTAAACCCACTTCCAATGCTCTTGGGTCCGGTGTTGCAGTCAGATTCACTTAAACTTAAGTCATGTAAATTTAATATTATTATTAATATTATAAATATTACTCTTGGGTCAAGCGTTGCAGCTAGACCCAAGGCTTTTGGGTATATCTTTGCAGAAAGACCTAACACTCTTAGATCTTGGCTTTTTTTGATATTTTTTATACACAAAAAAAAAATTAACCCGTGGCGTATGCCTTTGGTTTTTTTTTTCCTTTTTTTTTCTTTTTAAGCCTTTTACTGTGGACTGCACTTTATTTTTTTCTCTATAGTTTCTTAATATTAAATTTTTTCTTCATTAGTTTAGCTCTGTTGATTTAGATTTTTTTTTCTTTTTCTTCATTAGTTTTTTTCTTCCTGTAGGTTTTTTTTTCTCTTTGCTTTTTCCTTTTTTATTTTTTTTTAAATTTAGTTCATTAATATTAAATCTTTTTTCTATTTAATTATCACACTTTCATGACACGGATCCCAAGTTTGACGGGTTAACCCATTTGAATCAGATTTTTTTTTCCTTATTAGTTTTTTTCTTCCGATTTCATCTTTTAATATTACATGCAGTCAACAGTGAAAAGGCTGATGCCTTTAGTTTTTTTATGTTTTTTTTATGCATTTCACTATGGACTGCACAGTGCAGTCCACGGTGAAAAGATTGATGCCTTCTTTTTTTTTTATTTAATTTTTTTATTTAGTTTGTTGATATTAAATATGTTTCTATGTAGTTATCAAACTTTCATGATATGGATCTTAGGTTTAACGGGTTACCTAGTTAATTTAGATTCTTTTTCTTTTTCTTCATTAGTTTTTTTCTTCTTATAAGTTTTTTTCTGTTATTTTTTCTTTTGAATTAATATTTTTTTATTTAATTTAGTTCATTAATATAAAATGTTTTTCTATTTAGTTATTGGTTGATGACTTTTTTTTATTTAGTTATTAGGTTTGGCTAATTAAAGAAAAAAAAATTTTCTTTTTGTTTTTTTGCCGTTTTTATGCTTTTGACTGTGGACTGCACAGTGCAGTCCACAGTGAGAAAGCTGATGCCTTTTGTTTGTTTTAGTTTTTTTCCTTTTAAATTAATTTTTTTTGATTAATTTAGTTTGTTAATGTTCAATTTTTTTTATTTAGATATCAAACTTTCACGACGCGAATCCAAGATTTGACGGATTAACCTGCTTTGAAGGGTTAACCCAGTTCATTCAGATTTTTGTTCCTTTTCTTCATTAGTTTTTTAAAGAAAAACTTATGGATTACTACAATGTTTCCCTATATGACTTTTTTTTTTTATGAATTATTTCTTCTTTTTTTTCCAAAATAGTCTTTGTCGATTTTGCTTCGTAGTTTTTTTCTTTAAAACATTGTGGATAGTTACAATATTTCCCCATATTTTTATTGTTTTACTACAGTGTTTCCCCACATGTTTTTTTTTTAAATATTGAGCTGGTTGAGAATTCAGCTTTAATTTTCTCCACATGTTTTTTTCCTAATTTTTTTCATTTTTTCATTGTTTTTTTTTCCAAAATTGTCTTCTTCTTCTTTTTGTGTTTTTTTAGAATTGTTTTTATTTTTATTTTTTTTAATATCGAGCTGGTTGAGAATTTAGTTTTGTAGTTTTTTCTTTAAAACACCGTGGATTGCTACAGTGTTTCCCCCACAAGGTTTTTTTTAAATGGTTTTTTTCGTTTTGTTTTTCCAGAATAGTCTTTGTCGATTCTATTTTTTTTATTTTGAGCTGGTTGAGAATTTAGCTTCGTGGTTTTTTTCTTAAAAACACTGTGGATTGCTACAGTATTCCCCCATATGATTTTTTTTTGTTATGATTTTTTTCAAAATTATCTTTATCGATTTTATTATTTTTAATATTGAGTTGGTTGAGAATTACAACTGTAGATTTCCTCATGAAACACTATAGATTGATACAATGTTTCCCTGCATGTTTTTTTTTTTCCCTTTTAGGTTTTTTTTATGATTTTTTTCAAAATTTTCTTTGTTCATTTAATTTTTCAAATATTAATCTGGTTGAGAATTTAGCTTTATAGCTTTTTCCTTGAAAACATTGTGGATTGCAGCAATTTTTCTACTTATAATTTTCTAAGGTTATTGGGTCTGGTATTGCAGCCAAACCCACTTAAACTTGGGTCATGCAAGTTTAATGTTATTATTAATATTATAAATATTACTTTTAGGTCAGACGTTGTAGCCAAATCCAAGATTTTTGAAAATAACTTTACAGAAATATATAATACTTTTAGATTTTAATTTTTTTTATATATATTTTTTTTTAAATGATCCGCGGTATCGCGCGTTGATGTAACTAGTAAACATCTAATGCACGTTATGAGGCAACAGATAGAGTGGACCAATTGGAAATGGAAGAAGTGACCATTGAAAGGTCGTCTGTGTTGTGTAGTAAGTGACCTTTTAAAGGTCGTCTCGTCTGTGCTGTGTAGCAGTGACCTTTGAAAGGGCATCAAAGACTTTCAAGTCGTTGGCGTTATGCAACCAATAATTCAACATTAAAAAAATCCGCACTTTCCAAGAAAATTAACTTTGAAGATATCATAATCAGACTTCTGTATATTTCCGTAGAATTAAAACAAAAAACAAATTATGGAAATATATTGGTAATGTTCTGGAAATGAGACGTCAGATTTTTCGTCCTTAACATGTGGACCTTTCTTTATTGATTTTAATAAATTTAGATATATATAACTAGTAAATTCACGTTGTTTTATCTTATTAATTTATACAATCATTTTAATTCTTATTTAATATTTTTTTTTCTTATTTTCTCTATAATATCACTTGATAAGTTGGCAAAGATAATGATGTCCAATATATTTCGGAAAATAATAACATGAAAGTCTTACAATGTTGTTATCAATTTACTATTTTACGTACTAATACCATATATCTGCATGCAATAAATATATTTTTTATTTTTTTTATTGTGTGTAAATTTTTTTTATAATGCTCAAAAAGTAACTAGTGATATTTTATTAATTACTTCTTGAGCTGACCTTGAAAAAAAAAAAATTAAAACTTATAACTCATAAAAAATACTAATAATATCTATATTTAAAATATATCTCCTCTCTCTCTCTCTCTCTCTCTCTCTCTATATATATATATATATATATAAATTTATTAATTGACTTTATTTTTTTTTACTGGTGAAATATTCTTTAGAAATTATTTTAAAATTAAGAAAAAATAGATGAACTTCTTGTATTTTATTTGAATCTGAGTATATGTCAAATAATCTTGTTTTTATATGTCAAATAAAATTTGGTTTTAACATATTGATTAAACATGTTATGATAGGAGAAAGGAACACATTTTTTGGGAAAAAAGTCAGCTTTTTTATTTTATAAATAAAGAGTTGCTTGCATAGAGATAAATCTTCTCAGTCTATTGATTTCCTTTCATCCAAGTGATCCGAATTTTGAATCAGATAGCTTGAGCATCCCTAACTTCTTAATTACTAAGCATGCACTTGTTCATATTGTTAGCTTGAAATTGTGGTGATCTTGCGGCTGAGTGGCCAAATAACATGAAAAATTGGTTCCAATTAATGCTGAATATGCATAGTACTGCAATAAAATCATTCTACTAGACACACTAATTGTTGTTACCTATTTTTGGGTTCCCACAAAAAAATAAGAAAATAACAAAAATATCAAAAAAATATTCAGAAGATATCCAAAAAATAATAGGAGCGAGAAAAGGATGCTGGAATGCTAAAAAAATGCCAAAATTGGTTGAGGAGATTCAAAAATACAAAAGGTTGAAATTTGACAGTGATAGCCTTGTTAATAAGGAAAATTCAATTTGAGGAAGAAAAGTTCAAAATCAGATGTTTATGGACTAAATTAAATTTTATCTAAGGTTTAATTGAATTTATGGAGGGTTTGGTTGCAAGAACATTGATCTTTTAAGTCAATTTAGGTTTTATTGGAAGAAATCAAAGTTCTGGGGGTTCAATTATAATTTTGAAGAGTTGATTTGGTCAAATCAGGGGCTTAATTGTATAATTATTGAAGTTTGATGGCCAATTAGGGACTTAATTGAAACAATCCAAAACCAAGGACTAAACCGAAATAGGCGATAAAAGCAAAGGATCCAATTACAATTCATCTGGGGGGCTTGATTACAAAATTGTCAAAACAGCCAAGGACCGAATCGAAAATATTCATTTGAATTGTGAAACGGCGCCGTTTCCTTAGACACTATTCATCACCATCTTCAAAGCAGCCGTTTCAGCAGACAGGAACCGCAAGAAGAAAATGCCGCAGATTGCTTGATTGCTTCAGTTATGGGACCATTACCGAACGTCTTTAATATAAAAGAAAAAACGCACGCAGTTTTGGCTATAAAAGCAGAGAAAAAAAGGAGAAAACGTGGGGGGGCAGAAACACTGGGGAGGGAACGAGACAGAGGAGAAAGAAAACAGAGAAGGTGAAACGTAAAGAGGAGAAAAGCAACGAGACAGAGAGCAGAACAGGGAGGAAGAACCCGAGGGGGGGAAGAGAAAAGAAACGAGAGAGGAGAGGTGACAGTGAGGAAACACAAGAGGGAGAACGACAGAAGGAAAATAGAGAGGAGAGGGAAAAAGGAGAGGAGAAACAGAGAAAAAAAAGAGAGGAATGGGACAGCAAAGGAAAAAAAACAGAGGAAACAACAGGAGGAGAGGAAGCAGTGTTGGTGGAACAGCCCTTCCGCCACTGTGAACCAACGAGAGCACCACCACCACCACGAAGCCAGTGCAGAGAGGGGGGCGAGAACGACAGAGGAAAGAAAAAAAAACAGAAAGAAGCATTGCCAGCCATCTTCTTCGTCACCAAGCACCAGCTTCGCCTCCAGCTGCACCAGGGAACAGGGAAGAAGAAAACGAGAGAGACGGCAAACAGAAACAGAAACAGAAACAGAAAAAAGGAAGAACCCGAAGAAAAAAACAGAAACAGCCACATGGGCCGGGCTGGGCCCAGCCTGAAAAAAATTCCAAAAAAATCTTTTCAAAAATTTATGATTTTCTCGTATATTTTTTATTGTATTTTGATTAATATTAGTTTATATTTTTATACTGTAAAGATACAAATCCGGTATTAAAATACCCGGTTTTCATCATGACATTTTAAAAATAAAAAAATAAAAAAAATGTTTTATTTTCATGCATACGGCCTAGTCTTTCAAAAATAAAAATAAAAAATCATATCATATTTTCATACAACAAAGATTCAAAAATTTGTATTAGCATGCATTTTGGCTTTAATAACCAGTTTATTAAAGTCACGAGAACTAGACCAATATTTCAAAAATTTCAAAAAAAAATTATTTTGTTTTCTTTTAATATCTGGGGTTATGACCTTATACGTAAGATGTATTTTGGATATTAAATTTCTTTTGTTGACGTCAGCATTACCCGATAAGATAAGGATCTCCTTACCGAGAAGGACTTTTCTTAAATCATAGACAGACCAACAACTAGGAAACCCGACAAGACCTTAGATTTTATCAGACAATAAAACAATGCAGCTTACCTTAGGTAGGGCGTATTTGAGGTGCTAATACATTCCCTTTACGCAACCAGTCTCCGTACCCGATCTGTGAGACCAGTTAGGGTTCTTAGTGACCAAAATATTAGGTGGTGACTCCCATTTTTCCACTAATAAAAGACAAGAATTCCTTGTCTCCCCACATTTGCCACATAAGATAGATTTTGAGGGTGAATGTTTTCGCCGCGACGCCGCACACGTGCGACAGAATAGCAACTCCACTGGGGACCTTGTGGACTAAGCTTTGTTTTTATCTGATAATTGTGTTTTGTTTGGTTTGTGTGTTTTTTTGTTAATAAGTTTATTTTATTTATTTATTTTGAATTTTTATACATTTATATTCATGCATTGTATAGAATTGCCTCATGCATTACACAATTTAATTTTTGGGAAGCACACACAATCTTATTAAGTTAGGAGGGGAATTAGCGATCTGCCCTATGACTATTAGTTAGGGTTCAGATGCGGGAAACACCCAACTCATATATGAGTGCCTGCTTGGTAATGGTGGGCATACGTGCCTTAACTGTTCCTTGCAACGCCCCCACACTGTCTTTACGAAGATCGTCACTGGACAAATATGAGACCCTTTTGAGATTAGATAGTCAACCAACCTTTTGTCTCACTTAATGAATATAACATGTTCTTAGGTTGAGTGTTTTAGTTTTTGTTTTGCATCAAAGTAAACCCTTCTTGAAGCATCTTGAACTCAAGACTTGTGGTTGACATAATGGTCGTTACTTAGAAAATTTCTGTTGTGGCGCAAAAATCAAAATTCTTAGGGTTACGACCAGGTGTTAACTCTGGAAGGGCGAGCTCATCATATAAGAAACATACTCATACATTTATCATACATACTGTCAGGTTGAAGCATAGATCCCCCATCTAAGATTTGCTACACCTGAAAGATAGATAATGAAGAAAGAGCTCAATTGGAGGCCCATTATCAAAATGAAATTGAGAGCATCAAAAGTGAAGTAGCTAGACTTACAGATCGGCTTGAACAAGTGCTGAGCTCCAAAAATGAAAAGGGGATTTTTGCACAACCTCCTATGAAAACACCATCAACCCACGTCCCAGGAACATTTCAAAACTTGGGGGCAGATTCAACAGCAGAACAACATTTTGTGCCTATCGCCCCTATCCCGTCAAGCCAAGCTCTTATCACCATGGATTTAACAACAGATGGACCCCCTGGCAATATATCCACTGATTTTGTGAACTACGACAAGTTGTCTGCTTTGGAAGAAAGATTAAGAGCAGTTAAGGGTAATAATTGGTTTGATTCCATACGAGCAGCTGAAGTGTGTTTAATACCAAACATCATAGTACCAAAGAACTTTAGGATACTAGAGTTCATAAAATACATTGGATTGGAATGTCCAAACACTCACTTTCGATTTTACTATAATAAAATGGCTGAGGTGATTTATGATGATAAGCTGTTGATCTATTTTTTCCAAGATAGTCTGACAGGATCTGCCCTAAACTGGTATATGAGGTTGGACAATGCTAAAGTTAAGAAATGGAAAGATTTGGTCGAGGCTTTTCTTAAGCTGTACAAGTTCAATCTTGAAATTGCTCCTGACAGAACCATCCTAATGTCTATAGAGAAGGAAAACCAAGAGTCTATGAGGGCATACGCGCAAAGATGGCGAGATAAGGCAACATATGTTCAACCTCCACTGATAGAAATGGTGATGTTGTTTGCCAACACCTTTCAATCCCCTTATTATGCGCATTTAATAGGAAGTTTGGCTCAACATTTCCATGAAGTTGTGAGGATTGCTGAAAGAATTGAACAAGCTATAAAGAGGGGAAAGATTGAAGGTTCTGTCATGGATTCCAGAACAATGATGAGAGATGACTCTGGAGGTGGATGAGCAAGAGGCAAGTTGAGTTTGTGAAAGGTGATGTCATTGGCTATATTGTCCCCCGAAGAACTAGTCTTGTTTAGATCGTCGTTTCCCTTCAGAAAACAAAAGGTCGATACCTAATTCCACCAAAAAATCTGTTTTGAACAGTACCGCTGCCGTAATGAACAGTACCGCAGCAAGCAAAAATTTTGTTTTTTTTTTCAGAAAAAGAAATAACAATCACAACAAATAAAAATAATAGCACAAGAATCAACTAAAATTACTTCCCCGGCAACGACGCCAAAATTTGTTGCGATGTCGCGGTCGCACAAATTAATTACCCTAGCTTCAAACACAACACACAAGATAGTATAGAGCAAGCAAGGGGTCGATCCCACGAGGAAGATTCAAGTCAGATTTTATGCTAGATGATATGCAATTTGGGAGGGTTTGGACGTTATCTAGGCTAAAGCAAAAGAAAACAGAAAACTATCAAACAAAATTTAATAAAATCAGAAAATTATCAAGAGAACAAATCTTAGTCACAAGCACACATCCACCTACAGAAATCAGAACTGATCATGGAAACGAAACATCAATTTATATTCTGAATATTTATCTCTTCTTAACATTGGTTAGTTAACAGATTCGCCGTATAACTAACCCTAACCATCAAACAACCACAGTGTCCGCACTAGTAATTTAATTCAATGGCAGCCTTAAGAACTAGATAAGTTGATTAATAAAGAAAACATAACTGTCCGCAGTTTATGTTTGATTTGATTGAATGTTCTCCCTAAGATTAATAACGTAGATCCACCACAATTATTAAACTCAGTTGCTTCACAAGTTCATATACCACAACTCCAGTTTTGATATCAAACTTAGTAATATATTGTCTACAATAATAACTTAGAGTCCGCTCTAGCAATTAAAATAAACAATCATAGGAAAAATAAGCATAGGAGAACAAACATATTCATCATATAAACTGAAAAGAAAAGGTAAAATAAATCTCACATTTCTTGAAATTCGAAGGTTTCCGTGTCCTTGCAACCAAGAAAAAGTGTTTAGCCTTGCATGTTTGTTGAACAACTAGTCAAAAAGAAGGAAGAATGCATAATTTAGGGTTTCTTAGAGGAAGAGGGCGTTTTTCTCTTCTTGGCTGGCTGCCCCCCTTCTCTTTTCTCATTCTTTTTATATCCTAGGAAACCCTAGGTCTCTATTTTACAAAATAGTCCTCCATTAAGTAGATTGCTTACATTTAAGTACTTCAATAACTATTTTTCTAAAAAAAGAAAAATAGTCTTGCATGAAATCTTCAAGCTTTGACTTAGAGGAGCTAAATTGCTAAAATAAAAACTTGGATGTCGGTTTAGATGCTTCAGAACGTAATTTGGACTTGTTTCTTCATGAAACCTATTTGCTGGCAGAATTCAGATGTCATCTTTGAAAAATAATATCTCCCTCATATGAAATATTTTTTGGCTGAAATTTGGAAATTTTATAGACCTTTGAGTCAGGAATCCAACAAAATTTAGTTTGCATCAATTGGACTTCTTTAGCTCCAGATATTCAAGTCGGAATAGACGAAGGTCAACATGGCAGATTGCGAGATTTGACTTTGAAGGCTGTGATTTCCATGCTCTTCCTTATTTTATTTTCTTGCCTTAGATTTCCAGAAATTTATGGATGTTAGCTTTCTAATGCCACTAGAATCACTTCATTTCAACCTCTAGAGCTCACGCTCTGCACAAAACATCGACTGAAGGTCAAATCTGCCAATTACCTCCAATTTACTCCTTTTTGCATCTTTCATCCAAAAGTGCCTTCAAAATATAAAACAAAGAATATCAAGGTATTTTATATATAAAACATAGGCAAAATACTAGTTAAATATGGGTGAAACTATCGAATAATATGGTTGCATCAGCACCCATATTAAATAATATTTTTTTGCTTCAAAAGATCAAACAATAAGAATATGTTGAGGTGCGAATGTACTGCCCCACCTCTTATACCTTGCAATTCTAAACTACACAATAAGGAGATCATCTTTATTGTCATTTACTCTAATAGTATCAGCTATTCGTCTATTTCTGAGCATTTTCTAAAATAAAAATGAGAGCACTCAAGTCATGCTAGAACAATAGCATGATAATTATCACAGAATTATAAGAAAGCATATCTATCACAAGGAAGAAGACATGCTTGATGAGAACTCAAAATTTCAAAAACATCAAACAAGATGATACAGATCCTAATGCTCCACTTATTATGAAATTAATTATACTATTGGTTCTTTAACCTAAAGCTCTGATACCAAGTTTGTCACCACCTGATTCCCGGATCCATGACCGGCATATAGGCAAGGCTCCCCTTCAAGGTTCCATACCTATGCGAACCCAAACTTACATACAAACTTATCCATTAAATAAGTCAATCAGATTTCAATGCAGCAGTAACAACAAAACTAACTTTATAATATAATTTAATTGACTTAATACAAGAGTTAATATAATTTCATAGTTTTGAAGTACTAACTACACATAAAGGAAAATATACAAATTACAACCAAAAGAGCAGGTTCTGAAGGTCCAACAAAAGTGACCTGCTATCAAGCTATAAGCCTGAAAAGATAAATAATGAGAGGGTGAGTTCAACAACTCAGTGAGTAGATAATGTTCAATATACACACATGAGGTAATACTACAATGAGAATACACACACACACACACACACACACACAATTATGGCTCTATGTTCTTATAGGAAGGTTTCTCAAATAGGCCATAACAAGAATATCATATGGTAAAACTCGTCAGAAAATCAAAATGCAATGAGCATAAGGCTCCGTACTGTGGGATGATCAGTCCACACAGGTTGGTGACTCCCCCGACCAACTAAGATTCAGATACGATGTGCACAACGACTAACACTACCCTGTTAGTATGGGTATTCTGACTGACATACCATAGGTTCATAATCATAATCAAACAGACATATTTATATCTCAAGGCTCAACTCATGACATCAATCAAATGAGGAGCTATCAATTCAGAAGTCAATTCAAAATATATACTAGTTCATATCAAGAATTTAGATTCAACAATTGATCATGCTTTATCATAACAAGGATAATAATCAACATATATATTATCAAGAAGCATGATCCAATTCATATTAACAAATCAAATATTTATAATATTTCTCATGCATATGAAAAATTATCCACTCACCTGACTCGAAAGCAAACAAAAGTCAAAAGCAGACACTGAAGAAAATCCTACTGACATCCTGTTGGTAGAATATCAAGATTATCTAAATATAAAGGAGACATATTCAAGAATGACTTAAAAGAACATATAACCTATTTAATACATTTATCTAAGGGTATATTCCATAACCCTATATGTTTTTAGACTAAACTAGTTATTTTCCCAAAAAACCCAAAAATTAATGGTTTTCCCGTAATCTAATCCATAATAAAACAAATAATAAGACTTGATAATATTTCACTAAATAACCCTCAATTATTCATCAAACCAATCTGCAAAAGCTAATATTACAGCTAGGGACCAATCTGGAATTTATCATATTTTTAAGGGTCAAATTGTAATTTTTGTCAAATTGGACCAAACTAAAATTATCATAAATCCATGACTATACTGAAATTCTGACCATAATTAATCCTCAATTCTGTCTAGAATATCTCATTATGCTCCAGGGATCATTTATTCCTATATCTAAGCCTTCAAGGGCTTTGTAGCCTTTTCCTATCTCTTTTAATTCAAAACATTACAATTATGGGGTGTGTGCCCAACACCAGCTGGGCGTACGCCCTACATGAGTGTAAACCCATTGGGGTGCATTGGGTGTAAATGCACTGACACCCAATACATTGCATAGTGCCCATGAATTGGGCGTCCATATGCCTATGCAGGGAGCATGGACTCAGGCTACTTGCCCGAGCCCATGTTCTTGGTCTGTGATAGCCCGAGCTCGTGTTTCATTTGGGGAATTTTTTTATTCATTTTATTTGTATCTATGGTTAACCCATTAGTTGGCTAAGGTAAGGAGCCTAGGGTATCTTGAGAAGAGTAATCATGGATCTATGGTTAATTTTGAGAACCTGTTTGAGACGTAAGCATAGAGAAAATAATTTTAATTTGATCGGGATGACTATGACATTGAAACAAATTTTTTTGAAAATTCTAGTTTTTTTATGGAGTAGAATCAAACATCAAAATTTGATGAGGATGATGAAAATGACGGTAAAGAAGAAGATTTAAATGCAAAATTTTTAATTAACGATCTCCACGAGAAGAGAACAAAATTAGATGTGGTTATGAAACATGCCGTGAAGGATGTGTGTTTAAGAAAAAATTTAGAATTAATGAGGTGAAAGCTGATGCTATTGCAATTCAGCTCATGAAAGACTTTGAAGTCGTTGGCAGTATCCAATCGAATATTATAGACTTCGTCTAAGGCAGTTTACAAAGAAAGTACCCATAAGACATGATTATAATAAAAAGTCGTTGGCAGTATATAGACTTCGTCTAAGGTAGTTTACAAATAAAGTATCCTTTATCCATGATTATAATAAAAAGTCAATATTTCCTGAAGAAAATAAAAAAATAAGTTTTGTAGAATGAGTTTCGAAAATATTGAGGAGGGTGTAGGAAAACCTGAAAATGTACGAGAGAACACAACCCCATCATGGGTTGCTGTAATATGATAGAATGGAATGGAAAACATATTGGAATGATCAACAACTATTACTTAATTTTTCTATTTTCTGTTTGTGTAATTATCAATCTGTAAGTGTTTGTTTGGAATGCTAGGAATAGTAATCTAATGCATGAGAAGAGCGTAGAGCAGCTCAAAATCTAATTAGAATACAACATGTTAAATTTGTGTTCAGTGGAGACTGAATGATAAGTTGATAAATCCAATTTGGGTAATGCTAATAGGAGCTGGCAGGCATTGTATTCTGAAGGTTTATCTGGGGGCACTGTATGTGTTTGGAACACTGATTTTTGACGGCAAATTCGATTGAGGAAGATGAAGAAAGAATCAATAACCATGCCTTTGTTCTAGGAAGCTGGGGATTAGTTTTGCTCGGTGTCTATGTATGAACTATGAAGGGCTAAAATCGAGTGATAGAATAGAGGAAGGTGCAAAGGATAGCCTCGTTCCTGTCTCCGTTTCTGAAGTCTCGAATCTCTTTTTGGCTGTTGTTTTAGCTGTCTTGATTTGTGGCATTTTGCCTTCTATACCTGAAGATTTGGTTCATTTTTTTTTGTCTGTTTTTTTGTTCTCTCTTTCCACGATAGCTTTCGCTGTCTTGTGTTCTACAAAGATTGGCTTATGAAGGAAAAAGATGACGTTGTTCTACAATTAATTCAATCGAAAATGAAAAAAAAAAACCTTAATTAATACTTCAGAATCATGGAAACCAGTTTGGAATATCAATATTTATGAGCAATGCTATGATCATCTACACCATCAGTTGCTTGGCACTGACCGCATGCTAACCATAACATCAAGCTACAACAATATAATGGATATATGCAAAACACAAGCTCAGGATTCTACAGTGGCACCAGGTCCACTTATAACAAATTGAAGCTACTATTTATATATATAGACATGATCTAATGCTAGCAAGCTGCGAATCATATATATTAAGCAGCCCACATTGAGAAATGATTTCAATCTCATCTTGCCTTTGGGTCAATTATTTCAGAAAACACACCCCTCGCTCTTTGATCTGGATCACTTTGGGTGACACTTTCATGAGTGCTAACTGTGCTCCTTGAATGTGACTCTGCTCCACTAAACATGTCATCGTCATCAGTGGTCATGACATCTCGTTGTGGTGATAATGAGCTTTTATTTTCCATATTGATCCCATCTACACTGTTGGCATTGTTCTCAGCAGTTTGTTGAACCTGCAATGCAAATTCAAGGCCCCAAACGACATCACCCATTTTAGGGCGTTCAATTCCTTGCCCATGTAAGCAACTGTTAGCAATCTCTGCAAACTTATTTAAAGAGGCAGGGGCAACCTCGCCCTTTAAATGTGGATCCACGATCTGATCAAGGGTTCCTCTATGGTAACACTTTCTTGCCCAGTCAGCTAAGCTTGCTTGATCTTTCGGTGAGCTTGGAATTACTGGTGGCCTTGCACATAGCACCTCAAACAAAACCACACCGAATGAATAAACATCAGATTTCTCTGTTAGGTGTTGCCTACGGTAGTATTCTGGATCCACATATCCAATGCTACCTCTAACTACAGTGCTAACATGGGTTTGGGATGTACTAGTGGGACCCAATCTGGACAGCCCAAAATCTGAAACCTTAGCCACCCAATTCTCATCTAACAATATGTTTGTTGACTTCACATCACGGTGAATGATTGTGTGCTTTGCTCCTGAATGAAGATAATGCAACCCTTTTGCAGCACCAATGCATATTTCTAGCCTTTGCTTCCATGGAAGAGGAGAGCTCTTTGTTTTGTATAGATGTTCTCTTAGGGTGCCTCTTGACATGTAATCGTATACAAGGATCATCTCGCCATGATCATCACAGTATCCAATCAGTGACACTAGATGGAGGTGGCGAAGATTGGATAACATCTCAATCTCTGTCTGGAACTCACGTGTCCCTTGCTTTGATGATGAATCTAGTCGTTTGATGGCTACTGCGATGAAACCGTATTCAATGTATCCTTTATACACAGTACCAAACCCCCCTGAACCAATAATATTTTGATCATCAAAGTTTCCTGTTGCTTCGTTGATTTCGAAAAAAGTAAACCGTCGGCAAAGATCAGTAGGTAGTGATGGAGAGATTGTAGTCGTGGACCTAGATGTTTGTGATAGTAGAGTCCAGGAGGATTTTTCCTCACTCTTGCTAGGGTCCTTGACTCGCTTCTGCTTGAAAGCAAAGAAATAAAGAATAAGAGAGCAAGCAAATACTGCACCTATGGAACCTCCAACGATGCCTATAACCGTAAGTATTGATGATCTTTTGCCCGTTCTTCTCTCTTGTAGACTTGGATGTTGTTCTGCTGGTGGAGGAGCCACTGTTGGATCAGGGTTGAATCCTGCAAGATTTCCATCTGTTGTATTCAGCTTGAATATTTCCAAGCCATTCAAGATTGCATCAGCATAAGTAGGTTTCAGTTCCATGTTAGGGTGTAGTTCGAGCCACAAGTCCTGCTTGCTCTGGCTCCCTTGAGGGACCAGCACGATGTAGTCTTTGTAAACTGGAATACCGTTACCACCGCTCATATGGATCACATCTGCATCATACTCTGCTGTTTGATTGTTGATGAATATTAAAAATACCTGTTGATTTACACTTTTGAACTCCATTCGAAACTCACAAAAGTGGAGTCTAAGGAGATAATGGAAATCAGCATCAACTGGGAAGATCCATGTGAGATTGTAATTCATGTTAACACGTGGTTCAGGACCCATTGAACGCATAGTACTATATACCATAGCAGGTGCGGAGTAAGCTGGCGTTTTGGTTGTGTACTCTATCTTAACACCTGGGAGATATGGAGTGTTTCCAGTTCGTCCACCAAGGAGATACTCTGAATCTTGATGCCATGTCCTGTACATGCCCGTATCTCCTGTGCTGCTGATATCTTGCCCCCCAACATTCAGTCGATAGACTGTCTCAAGCGCAGTTGTGTTATCCAGATAGGAGAGATCGGTGCCCACATTGGTCAGTGGATTATCACTGCCACGAGCATAGAAGCTGTCTGGCATGGAAACGATTTCGATACCATTAATGAAGGCAAAAGATGCTGGAGACGGAATGAAGGTTAATTCAAGCTTCTGGTTGTCCCACACGGTGATGATGAACTCTTTGGTGAAGTAGTCCACTGGAGGTCTTATAGCAGGAACTGTAAGAGAGGCACTAAAGTTGTTTAGTAGCTCGTAGTTATTGGCACTAAGCGAGAAATAGGATGTGGATATATCAAGATTTGAGTAAGAAGCTGGATAAAAGTAGAGACGCACAAATTTTGGGCCAGGCAAGACTGGAAATGTGTAAGTGAATTTAGAGTGAAAAATACGGGCTGTCATGTATGGGACTTGGTTGACAGAGGGGTCTTGATTGGAGGCTGCAAACACAGATGAGGCTTCTGGGGGGTTAGACGCAGCAAACTTAGACTGGGAATCACCATCCCAACCACGACCATCTGGAGATGACAAATTAGAGGATGCACCACAGTTAAGGAGTATTAGATCAGTGGGGCTGTATCTCTGCAAGTAATCTGTAGTAGCAGTAACGTAGAGGAAAAGATGGAGGGGAGGGAGAAGGTAGAGAGCGATGAAGATGGACATTATGCTATTTCTTTTGTGGAATAAATTGGAGTAAGAAAACCTATGCATTAAATGCAAAGATTTTGATTTAAGGGAAGATGATCAATGGTGTTTTTGTCTCCATACAGTAGCATATTTGCTCAAGTTGAGAATAATCCAATAATATATTTGAAGCCCGGCGGAGAAGAAAATTCGACGATATGGCTAATGGGACATATTGGTCGCTGTACTTGGTCAGCTTTGGATGGCTGCTTTCCATTGTGTGGTTCTTAATTCTGCAATAAAGACGCCATGAATAGTCTAATTTCAACACACTAGTTGCCATTTTGTTGATATCAGTATTGACTTGAAAGTACTCGGTTTCTATGAAACTTATTTTGATTTTCTTTTTTCCTTAACATGTTAATTGTTGGATTAAGATCACACACACCACTTAATTTCTTATTTGATTAATATTCTTAACGAGTTTGAATGTATTTCAGGTTGGTGTTCACCATAACAAATGCAGTAATCACAGCTTGGAGATTAGGCTTCAAAAGGTGCAAAGCGTTTTGGTTCATGAGTGTGCCTTTTTGGGCTGAGCTTATAACCAAAAATCTTATCATCTGGTATAGTAATCGCTTACAAAACTTGGTTAATGATAAATCTTTCTTCCCATTAATCGAAGAATAATGGATTTACCTCTCGACATACTTGGTGCCGAATGAAATCAATAGCACTAGTAAAGAAGAGGCAAGCTGTCCTCTCTTCCCTGCAGATGGCAATTTGTGCTCTATCATCCTGTTAAGCTTGATTTCCATACATGAGGGGAAACTGAATGGAGTTCTCGGTGGATGAAAAATAATTGGAATAATAAATGAAATGAAATTGAGCTTCATTGTTGAAAATATTGTCACGACCCGAGTCCCGGATCCATGACCGGCACATAGGCAAGGTTCCCCTCCAAGGTTCCATATCTATGCGAACCCAAACTTACACACAAACTTATCCTAACTCAATCAGAGTTCAACGCAACATTAATAACAAAATCAACTTTATAATATAATTGAATTGTCTTAATACAAGAGTTTATATAAGTTCAGAGTTTTGGAGCACTAACTAGACATAAAGGAAGGTACAAATTACTACCAAAAGAGCAGGTTCTGAAGGTCCAACAAAATGACCTGCTATCAAGCTATAAGCCTGAAAAGGATAAATAATGAGATGGCGAGTTCAACAACTCAGTGAGTAGATAACGTTCAATATACACACACGATGTAATACAGCAATGAGAAATATATATACAAGTATGGATTTAGGTTCTTATGGAAGTGTTCTCAAATTGGCCATAACAAGAAGATCATATGGTAAAACTCGTCAGAAAATCAAAATGCAATGAGCATGAGGCTCCGTACTGTGGGATGATCAGTCCACACAGGTTGGTGACTCCCCCGACCAACTAGGGTTCAGATACGATGTGCACAAAGACTAACACTACCCTGTTAGCATGGGTATTCTGACTTACATACCATAGGTTCATAATTATAATCTAACAAACATATTCATATCTCAAAACTCAACTCATGACATCAATCGAATGAGGAGCTATCAATTCAGAAGTCAATTCAAAATATATGTTGGTTCATATCAAGAATTCAGATTCAATAATTGATCATGCTTTACCCTGCTCAACCTCATTTCTAATCCTGAGTAGTGAATCATCTTTCTTCTGAGCTGTTTTTATCTTATCAAACAAATCTGACTTAACCTGAAAATGAGCAATCATTGCTCCAGCTTCACTAAGATCAAATCTGACTCCTTCATCCACCAACTCATGCAGCTCCCTAATCAGAGGTCTTCGTACCTCCTGAATATGAGCTAAGCTCCTTGACGATTTTCTACTCAAAGCATCGGCAACTACATTTGCCTTACCTGGGTGGTAATGTATGGTACAATCATAATCCTTCAGCAGTTCCATCCATCTCCTCTGCCTCAGGTTTAGATCTCTCTGCTGAAAGATATATTTCAAACTCTTGTGATCTGTGAAGATCTCACAAGTTTCACCATACAAGTAGTGCCTCCAAATCTTCAAGGAAAAAATTACAGCCGCCATCTCTAAATCATGTGTAGGATAGTTCTGTTCATGCTTCTTCAGCTGCCGTGAAGCATAGGCAATAACCTTGCCATGCTGCATTAGAACACATCCTAACCCCACTCTCGAAGCATCACAATACACTGTGTAACCACCAGAACCTGATGGTACTGCCAGAATAGGCGCTGTAGTCAATCTCTCTTTCAACTCTAAGAAACTTTTCTCACAAGCTTCAGACCACTGAAACTTAACATTTTTCTGCGTTAACTTAGTCAATGGTGCAGAAATCCGAGAAAAGTTCTCCACAAACCTCCGATAATAGCCGGCCAACCCTAAGAAACTTCTTATCTCTGTCGCCGAAGTAGGCCTAAGCCACTGCTTAACTGCCTCAATCTTTTGAGGATCAACTTCAATCCCATTCCTTGACACTACATGCCCAAGAAATGCTACACTCTCCAACCAAAACTCACTCTTTGAGAACTTGCTGTACAACTGATGATCTCGCAAAGTTTGAAGCACCATTCTCAAGTGTTGCTCATGCTCCTCCCTAGACCTCGAATACACCAAAATATCATCAATAAAAACTATCACAAATCGATCAATAAACTGGCCAAACACTCTATTCATCAAATCCAAAAAGCTGCTGGTGCATTCGTCAACCCAAAAGACATCACTAAGAACTCATAATGACCATACCGAGTTCTGAAAGCTGTTTTTGAAATGTCCTCATCTCTTATCCTCAACTGATGATACCCAGATCGAAGATCGATCTTAGAAAAGAATTGAGCTCCTTGCAATTGGTCAAACAAATCATCTATACGAGGGAGTGGGTATCTATTTCAAACTGTCACCCGATTCAGTTGCCTATAATCTATACACAACCTCAATGACCCATCCTTCTTCTTCACAAACAACACTGGGGCTCCCCAAGGGGACATACTTGGTCGGATAAACTTTTTATCCAACAAATCCTGCAGTTGCTCCTTTAGCTCCCTCAATTCTGCTGGTGCCATTCTATATGGTGCCATTGATATCGGTTCAGTACCCGGAACCAAATCAATACAAAACTCAATTTCCCTATACGGAGGCAATCCAGGTAAGTCATCGGGAAAGACATCAATAAACTCCCTAACTATAGGGACTTGGTCTAATTGGGGAACTTCTTTCTCTACATCCACTATATATGTTAGGTAGCACTGTATCTCTTTTCTAGCCATTTTCCTCGAGATAACTGACAACATAATTGATGGAGACCCAATCTTATCTCCTTGAAATACCAACTCAACTTCTTCATCTAGATCAAATATTATTTTCTTACCCCAACAATTTACTGAAGCCCTATGCTTTGCCAACCAATCCATTCCCAAAATCACATCAAAATCAACCATATCTAAGATATTTAAGTCTCCCATAAAGATTTTATCTCCAATCTCTATTTCACAATCCAGATACACATACTTCACTAATATTAATTCATCTAAGGGAGTGGAGACTGTAATCGGGGATTTTAACAAGGTTGGTTGTTTATCTAACCTCATGGCAAAATATGGAGACACAAATGAATGGGTTGCACCAGTATCAAACAAAACTTTTGCTTCAAAAGAGCAAACAGGAAGAATACTTGAAACAACTGTGTTGGATGCCTGAGCATCCTGCTGAGTCAAGGCAAAAACTCTGGCATGCCCCTGACCCTGCTGTATCTGACCTCTATCACCTGCACCCCGACCTCTCTGACCACGGACACCAAAACCTCTACCCCCATGAGCCACAGACTGGCTCGTCGATGGTGCCTGAATAGAATGCTGGACTGAAGCAAATAACCCCGAAGCTGACAACTGTCTCCTCGGGCACTCTCTGATCTTATGACCTATCTGGCCACAACTAAAACAAGCCCCAGTCCTTCTGTAGCACTCTGCACTAGTATGACTTCCTCCACAATGCTGACATGAAGAACTATCACTAGGTGAAACAAATGAACTACGAGGTGCAGTCTGAACTAAACTCTGAGTACCACTACTGCCACTCTGACCGCCTGAGCCACTAACTGACGGTCTCTGTCTAAACCTCCTCTGAACCCATGAGCCCTGACGGCCACTTCGTCCCCTAGACGGACCTGCACTTAATCCCTGTTGCCTAAAAGACTGACCCTCTTCTCTAGGCCTCTTAGACTGGCCTGCAATCATGTCCTCTAATTCTCGCGCCTCTATCAATCTGGCGCTGTCAACAGCTGAGGAGTATGATGGAAACACCTGTGACACCATCACCAAATACATAGAGGATTTGAGTCCTCTAATAAACCTCTTCACCCTCCACTCCTCAGTGGGTAGAAGATGCTCTGCATACCTAGACAGCTGAGTAAACTTCAGATCATACTCATCCACTATCATGCTCCCCTGAGATAGCCTCTCAAACTCATAAAGTCGAGCATCCCTAACGCTTTAAGGGAGAAACCTGTCTAAGAACATGGAGCTAAACTCCTTCCATGTCCACTGAGTCTCTATTGGTCTTGCTCTTTTTCTAGACTCAAACCAAGAGATTGCCACATCTCCTTCCAACCTGAACGATGCCAAACTCACAGCTCGGTGGTCTGTACATCCCAAAGCTTCACACCGTCGCCAAATATCATCTAGGAACCTCTGAGGATCCTCTGAACTGTCCATCCCAGTAAAAATAGGAGGTGCCAACTTCATGAAGTCATTCAACGACACATTAACTCCCTGAACAGTGTGGGATGTCGAGGGTACATCTCTATCCCTCCTTCTATCTCTCTCCATAGAAAACTCTATCCAGGTCCGCACAACCTGACTAAGTTACTGAAGCTCTGTAACAGGTTCAGGGTCAGCTACCCCCACACCTGTTTCATCAACCATATCTTCCTCTTCTATCTCCTGAGGCTCTTCCTCCACTGGTGAAGGTACCTCCTCAACATGTTGAGGCACGGGTGCACCGCGCCTCCTTCTCTGCCTTGCAGTTCTCAACCGCCCAATAGGGACATCATCCTGATCATCTTCTACTCTAATAGTATCATCTATTCGTCTATTCCTCGGCATTTCCTAAAATAAAAAAAAATAAGAGCACTCAAGTCATGCTAGAACAATAGCATGATAGTTATCACAAAATTATAGGAAAGCATATCTATCACAAGGAAGAAGACATGCTTAATGACAATTCAGATTTTCAAAGACAACAAACAAGACAACACGAATCCTAATGCTCCACTTATTACGAATTTAATTATATTATTGTTTCTTTAACCTAAAGCTCTGATACCACGTTTGTCACGACCCGAGTCCCGGATCCATGACCGGCACATAGGCAAGGTTCCCCTCCAAGGTTCCATACCTATGCGAACCCAAACTTACACACAAACTTATCCTAACTCAATCAGAGTTCAACGCAACATTAATAACAAAATCAACTTTATAATATAATTGAATTGTCTTAATACAAGAGTTTATATAAGTTCAGAGTTTTGGAGCACTAACTAGACATAAAGGAAGGTACAAATTACTACCAAAAGAGCAGGTTCTGAAGGTCCAACAAAATGACCTGCTATCAAGCTATAAGCCTGAAAAGGATAAATAATGAGATGGTGAGTTCAACAACTCAGTGAGTAGATAACGTTCAATATACACACACGAGGTAATACAACAATGAGAAATATATATACAAGTATGGATTTAGGTTCTTATGGAAGTGTTCTCAAATTGGCCATAACAAGAAGATCATATGGTAAAACTCGTCAGAAAATCAAAATGCAATGAGCATGAGGCTCCGTACTGTGGGATGATCAGTCCACACAGGTTGGTGACTCCCCCGACCAACTAGGGTTCAGATACGATGTGCACAAAGACTAACACTACCCTGTTAGCATGGGTATTCTGACTTACATACCATAGGTTCATAATTATAATCTAACAAACATATTCATATCTCAAAACTCAACTCATGACATCAATCAAATGAGGAGCTATCAATTCAGAAGTCAATTCAAAATATATGTTGGTTCATATCAAGAATTCAGATTCAATAATTGATCATGCTTTATCATAACAAGGATAATAATCAACATATATATTATCAAGAAGCATGATTCAATTCATATTAACAAATCAAATATTTATACTATTTCTCATGCATATGGAAAATCATCCACTCACCTGACTCAAAAGCAACAAAACTCAAAGCTGATATCGAAGAAAATCCTACTGACGTCCCGCCGGTAGAATATCAGGATTATCTGAATATAAAGGAGACATATTCAAGAATGACTCAAAATAATATATAACCTATTTAATATACTTATCTAAGGGTATATTTCATAACCCTAAATTTTTTTTGAAAACTCACTAGCCAATTTTTCCTAAAAACCCAACATTTAACGGTTTTCCCGAAATCTAATCCATAATAAAAACAACTAATAAAATTGACAATAATTCACTAAATAACCCTCAATTATTCATCAAACCAATCTGAAAAGGGTAATATTACAGCTAGGGACTAATCTGTAATTTATCATATTCTTAAGGGTTAAATTGCAACTTTTATCAAATTGGAGGACCAAACTAAAATTTATCATAAATCCATGAATATACTGAAATTATGTCCATAATTCATCCTCATTTCTGTCCAGATCATCTCATTATACTCCAGGGACCATTCTGGAATTTTACCAAATTTTTAGGGTCAAATTGTAATTTTTGTCAAATTGGAGGACCAAATTGAAAGTGTTAAATTCTCTTATCTGTACAATAATTCTGTCCATAATTCATATGTTATTCTGTTCAGATTCTCGGAATATGTCCCAGGGACCAAACCAAAATTTTGTCATCTTCAACCTCAAACCCAGAATTTTCAACAGAAAACCCACTATTCTTTCCTTATTTCTAACACAAATTCACCATTCAACAAAACCATAACTCAAAATCATCATTTTCATCTACAATCTCTCAAAATCATCCAAATAATCAAATACCCACAACAATTAACTCTATAACATTCAAATTAATTCATCAATTAACCCAAAACATAAATTTTCAAAACCCTAACATTTATCAAAACCAAAATTAAAAACTCAATAATATAAATTTATACATTTAACAACTTAAATCTTACCTTTAAACTTATTTCCTCCAACTCCTTTTCTTTTTCCCTTATTTTCCCCTCTTTTCTCTTCTTCTTCTTCTTCCTCTTTCTCCCTTCTCTCTCCCGTCAGTTTTTACTCTAAATTTTCAGATCTCTTGTTTTCCTTTTCTTTTTTTTTTACTTCCTATTTATATATATCATCTCTTTATACAATTACTACAATACCCCTCATTTAATTATACCCACTCTTTAAGCCACCAAGGGCTTTGTTGTATTTTCCTAACTCTTTTAATTCAAAACATTACAAATATCATGCTGAAATTAACTTCAATCCTAAGGAAAATCCAAGTCCTCTACAATGAACAGGTCTAGCAGATGTTCTTATCTTGTACAAACAGGACACCTTAAGCAAACCTGTGAACATTCCAAGATCTGTTTTTCAACTTCATAGCTTGCAATAGATTAATGAGGAAGCTTCGCCATTAATTAGTGCACGAGAAAGACAATCACTAGACATCGTATCGACAAAGCAATTGCTTGCTATTTTCTTCAATTATAAATCATCATAAAGTACATACAAATTTTATTGTTCTACTCATCGGAAGCATGAGTAGAAAGAAAGAAGAAAGATTCAGACAGTCACCCTACACGTAGAGCAAACTGATCCACCCATCTTGGTGGAGCTCACATAGACGGACTGGGTCACCTTGCGCTTTATGGGTGGCTATTCAAATCGAAACCCACGCAGACAGATAAAGAACTGACCCCTTTGTCCCCTCTTCCTCGATCAATGACCACGTTTGCACCGATTGTAGTAAGTACAAGGCCGAGAGTCAGGATTGATCGGTTTTGCACAGTTTTGATATATTTGTGCATTGCAAATTGGTTGTCGTTCTAAACTCTTATAGTTAATATGATTACCCGGATAGGCCAGCAGTCTCTGATGCACTTCAGATTCCATAGAGAACTCCTCTTCATTACCTTCACCGACTGTGGCGTTGAAAATGGGACTCGAGTTGCTTTCAAGAAAGGCAGCTGTAGAAGCAGATGTGATCACAGAAACCAGCAGGATAGTTAAAGAGAGCCACCAGAGGATTTCAATACTTACGTGAGGCCTCATCTCTTTCTGCCTGTACCCTTCTGTTACAGAGTTTGAAGAGCACTAAATAGACGTCACTGCTAAGAAGGATTCAAACTCTGGATATGGAGTGAAAGGCTAGCTTTTTTCCATTGACTTAGGTCTTCACATGACTGTGATTTTGACATTGTGCGCACTAATTGCTTACAGTTGGCAAACTGGTTGGATAATGGTCCTCGCCAAGTCTATCCTCATTGTTCGTTTGCAGCCATGAACACTTATTTTAGTGTTTGGTAGTTGTTTTTTTATAGTATTTTTTATTTAAAAATATATTAAAATAATATTTTTTTAAATTTATTTTTCGTATCAATAATGCAAACACTCATCTTGCAGCGTTTTCCAGGGGCCATCTAATAATTGTCGGAACCATGTGCGAGTCAAGTGCATGGGCCATCAGCTGATGCTAAGTTCTGAAAAATTTGCAATTATTTTTTGATGTGATCCTGCTAACAAACACTAGCATTTCTTTTACTTTTATTTAATTAAATGGTAGGGTATAGCAGTTGGTACAAGGGACCATAGAAATGGTTTTTGAACTGGTGCTATATATTGGCATACATACCCATAAATCTATTGGCATAACATTTTGGAAATGGAATCTCAAGGTTTTTTCTTCTTCAACATGAAAGCTTTCTTTTTTTCGTTTATTAATATTCATAAATTAAGAGAAAGTGTTGATTTTTCAATTGAATATATGTAAGGTATGAATTTGCTATGCGTTTAGAACACATGAAAGACTTATTTATATTAGGCTTTTTGAACTTTAAAACTAATTAAATTCTGCTTGAAGTTGAAAATATGTCATGGATGACGTGATAACGTGATAAGCACTTTTTGAATAATTGAAGTGGATGAAATTCTTTACTTTTTTATCCTAATATTTGGTACAGTTTTTATTATCTATAATTATTCATTCGATACACATGAATATTTATTTTATTATAAAAAAAATAGTATACTTCCATTAAAATTAACATCAATTGGAAATAGTATACACGCCAAATTTTTTAGTGGCACAAGCAAAATAAAATAGAAAAATAATTTAATAATAATAATAAAATAAAAAATTAGAAAAACCTATCATTGGTTTAAGATCCGAAACCTAATACTTACAATACCAAACAAAATATAAAACTACAAATTATAAGCAAATAGCATGCAAGAGATATGACACCTATAAGTTAAAATAGCCACCTGGTTTCCTCATAGTCATTGGCCTTTTATTTGCTGGCTTGTTTTTATTTCTATGCACGCAATAAATGGTTAACTTAGAGCTAGCTTCATTATTGACCAAATCGGTTCCTTATGGCTTTTTATATGAAAATAAATTATGATACTATTACTATATTTGTCATTCTTAACCCCATAATAATAATAATAATAATAATAATAATAATAATAATAATAATAATTTACAATGAAAATAACTAAAAAACTAATAAAATATTCCATATCCCGTATTAGCCTTAATAAATCATCTTTTATGCATATAATGCACATAAAGATCATATCAATTGAGTTGAAAACCTTTTAAATATGTTATTGGGCGCATGAGGTACATGTCCAAAGACGTCTTCAATCTGCGCTTCAAGCACGTGCACAGCTGGGACGTCAGGGGAGAGGCAGTCTGATGATACTAGCTTTAAGAGATAATTTTTTTATTTTAAATTATTTTTTTATATCTTTAGAAAATTTTTCCGTATTAACCAGACCACTCTTAAAGTTTCAATATTTAGAATTTTTTTTAGAATATGGTTGAATAGAAGTAATAGCAATATATACTTCTATTTGAAACCATCAACAATATTTATTCTCGTATCATCAATAAAGCTATTTCTACAACATCACTTCCATTTATCAAGAGTTATTCCTAAACCATCAACAATATTCATTCTCATATCAGGTTATTAATTTTTATTTCTATTTATCTTTTTATTAATGTTTTTTGAGCTTTATTTATTTTCAATTTTGACCCTAAACATTTTTTTTCATTTAATTTTTTAAATCAGTTTGGTACTCATTCTCTTAATTATTATTATTTTTTAATTTTATCCCTCATCATTTTATTTTATTTTATTTTTATATGAAATTTTGGTCTTCATTCTTTGATTGTTTTTTCATCATTTTCTTATTTTATTTTAATTTTCAATTTAATCTCTCGTTATTTTTTTCATTTAATTTTTATGCCAAATTTGGTCCTCATTTTCTTTATTACTATTTATTTTGTTTATCTAATTTTTTATGATTAGAAATTTTGCTTAGTATTTTTTTAGAGTTTGTCTTCTATAGTTTAATCCTGGTCTCATTACACAAGTCACTAGTTTCGAGGATTAGCCCAATTTAATTTTAATTTTTTATTCTCTTTTCTTAAAATTGATTATTTTTTAATTTTATCATTTAACTTTAGGTTATCGGCCTTGAGTTTCATGATTTTTTTCACTTTTCTTTTTTTGTCTTATCCTAGGTCATAGATTTGTTGGGTGAACCCAAGTTCATTCAAGTTTTTTTATTTAATTTTTTTATTTCATTATTTGATATTAAGTCATTGGGTCTTGAGCTTCATGATTTTTTTCTACATTCTTTTATGTGGGTTTATTTCGATCTCATATCACATGTCTTAGATTTTTTATGGTTTTTTTAATTTTATTTTTTATTTCATCATTTGAAATTACATTATTGGGCCTTAAGTTTTGTGATTTTTTTCATTTTTTTATTGGATTATCCAGAGTCACAGGTTTTTCAAGTTAACTTGGCTTGACTTTGAGTTTTTCAATATTCTTTTTATTCTACTTCAGTCTTTTTTTCTAGGTTCTTTTTATTTTAAATAATTTTTTTATCCAGATCACATTTTGTAGGTTGCGAGTTAGCTAAGCGAACTTCAGCTAACTCAATTGTTTTCACACTGTTTTTTTTAAATGATTTTTTGTTTCAATTTAATTCTTTAACATTAGATTGTTGGATCATGATCTTAATGATTTTTTCCACTTTCCTTTATATGAGGTTTAACTCGAGTCATGAGTTAGTCAAGTTAATCCGGGTGGGCTTAATTGTTTTCTTGACTTTTTATTTATTGATTTAACTTTGATATTTTTTTAAGTCTTAAAAAAAAATATTTTTTATTCTGATCTCATATCGAGGGTAACGGGTAGTTGGGTGAGTCCGAGCTGACTCATGTTTTTTCTTTGATGTTTCTACTTTTGAATTTTATTTTTCTAGTTTCATCTTTTGACATTAGATTATTGAGTTTTAAGTTTTTTTTTTCTCTTTCTTTTCTATAAGGTTAGCCTGATCTTTTATGATGGATCACGGATTAGTCAAGTTAACCTGACTTAATTTAGGTTATCACCATGGGACCAAATTCTTTTATTTTTCAACACACACACACAGATATATATATATATATATATATCTGTGTGTGTGTGTGTGTGAGAGAGTGAGAGAGAGAGAGAGAGAGATCATTGAAGACATATTCATGATGAATAAAAGTACAAAATTAGATTAATTGAAATATAATTAGTTTAGTTATATAAATATTACTTAAGTTTGATGTCATTTATCTACACAACAAAAAAAATTTAAAATTCTCGTAACGATTATAAATCACTTTTTTCCTTGACAACACAAACTCTCTTTCTCTGTTTTTTTTTTTTTTTTTTTGCTAGAAGTGGTAAAAAAAAGATATATAGAGAAAAGGAGATTTATGAGTAATATGCAAAGAATGATTCAAACTATTAATGTAGTTGAGCTTATAGCAATTAAAGGTTCTGAGTATTGAGATAAAGATATTATACAATTAAATGAAAATTTTATACAATTAGATAGAAATCTAATCTATAAAGACTACGTGGATAATCTAACATATGCTTTTATGAACTGGTAAGACATGTTTAGACCTAAGAGAATATTTTGTCACGTCAGATTAGGTTAACACATTAAGACCGCCTCTCTTATTAAACTATTGGATCTCTTGGAATTAGAAATCAAGCCTAGATGTTGTTGTTTAGGTCAATTTTGTTATTTTCCTAGGTTTTTTTGGGATCTATTATTTAATTTGATTTTTTATTTTAATTTCCTTTGTGCTTTTGGATTTCTAGTTATTTCCTAGTAGATGTAGGGGTTTTTTTTTTCTATTTATAAGTCTTGTAAACATCTATTTATGGAGGTGAGGTTAAGCTCTGATTAACCTTTTTTTTCTTTCTTTTTTTTTCTCTCTCCTACCCTCAAAATTTGCACCAGCCTTTTCAAAAATTAATTGTGTCCTCCAGGTTATATTTATATCAATTTTGGTTATTATTTTTTTTATTGCTATTTATTTTTGCTTTTAATGCTTTTTGAACTTTATTTTTTTCAATTTTGTAACTAAACATTTTATTTTATTTAATTATTTAATCCAATTTGGTCCTTATTCTTTTGATTGCTATCTTTTTTTTTTCAATTTTATTCATCATCATTTTATTTCCTTTAATTTTTGTGTCCAATTTTGATCCTCATTCTTTTATTGCTATTTTTTTTATCATTTTCTTAATTTATTTTAAATTTTAATTTAGTCCCTCATTGTTTTATTTCATTTAATTTTTATGCCAGATTTAATCTTTATTTTTTTTTATTGCTATTTGTTTTGTTTATCTAATTTTGGATTATTAGGGATTTTACTTGGTATTTTTTAGAGTTTGCCTTCTATGGTTAAATCTTGATCTCATGACACATGTCACTAGTTTTGAGATTTAACTCAATTTAACTTCGATATTTTTTATGCTGTTTTCTTAAAATTGATTATTTTTCAATTTTATTATTTCATTTTAGGTTATTGGATCTTGAGTTTCATGGTTTTTTTCACTTTTCTTTTTCTATTTTATCCTAGGTCATAGGTTTGCTGAGTGAACCCAGATTCATTCGAGTTTTAAATTTTATTTAGTCTTGAGTTTCATGGTTTTTATTTAATTTTTTATTTCATAATTCGACATTAAGTTATTGGATCGTGAGCTTCATAGTTTATTCCTCATTCTTTTATGTAAGTTTATCTTGATCTCATATCACAGGTCTTAGACTTTTTATGGTTTTTTTTTTAATTTTATCATCTGAAAGTACATTATTATGCCTTAAGCTTTGTGATTTTTTTTCATTTTTCTTTTTATGGGGTTATCCTGAGTTGCAGGTTTGTTAAGTTAACCTGGGTTGACTTCGGGTTTTTTTTATATTCCTTTTATTTTTCTTTGATCTTTTTATCTAGGACCTTTTTATTTTAAATAATTTTTTATCTCGATCACATTCTGTTGATCGCGAGTTAGTTGAGTGAATCTTAGCTATCTCAATTTTTTTTTTACATTGTTTTTTTTTAAATGATTTTTTATTTCAATTTAATTCTTTGACATTAGATTGTCGGGTCATGATCTTAGTGATTTTTTCCACTTTCCTTTATATGAGGTTGGCTCAAGTTACGAGTTAATCAAATTAACCCGGGTGGACTCAATTGTTTTCTTGACATTAACTTTGATCTTTTTTTAAAAGTTTTTTTTAATTTATTTTTTTATTCTGATCTCATATTGAGGGTAGCGGCTAGTTGGGTGAGCTCGGGTTGACTCGTGTTTTTTCTTCGACGTTTCTAATTTTAAATTTTATTTTTCAAGTTTTATCTTTTGATATTAAATTATTGGGCTTTAAGCATTCTTATTTTTTTCACTTAAAAGAGAATTGGAGGGGGGTCATTGGAATCTAAAAGTAAGTTTGACATATTCATGATGAATAAAAGTGCAAAATTAGATTAATTGAAATATTATTAGTTTAGTTATATAAATATAAATATTACGTAAAGTTCGATGTCATTTATCCACGAACAAAAAAAATCTAAAATCTTGGTAGATTAGAAATCCTTTTTTTGTTACAGCAATAACTCTCTTTTTTTTTGGGTAGAAGTGGTAAAAAAGAGATATAGAGAGGAGATGAGATTAATCAACTCCTTTTAATACGCAGAGATTCAAACCACTGATATAGTTGAGCTTATAATAATTAAAGGTTCTGAGCAATCGGGTAAAGATATGATACAATAAAATAGAAATTTTATACAACTAAATAGGGATCTTACCTAGACAAACTATATGGATAGCCTAACATATGTTTTTATAAATCAATGAGACACATGTTTAGATCTAAGAGAAGGTTTTGTCACGTCAGATTGGGTTAACACATTAAGACTGCGTCTCTTATCAGACTATTGGATCTCCTAGAATTAGAAATCAAGCCTAGATGTTGTTGTTTATGTCAATTTTGTTATTTTTCCTAGGTTTTTTTGGAATTTATTATTTAATTTGATTTTTTATTTTAATTTTCTTTGTGCTTTTGGATTTCTAGTTGTTTCCTATTAGATGTAGAGTTTTATTTTTATCTATTTATAAGACTTGTAAACATCTAAGAAAGCAGACTTTATTAGTTTTATTTTTAGATAAATAAATTATAAATTTATAGTTCATATATGTAATCTTTTTCTATATATGCATAAAATTATCATTACAGGTCTCGATCGGCTGCATCAACCATGCTTTGAGTTGTTTGAATTTTTTTTTTTATTATTTCATATTAAGCATAAACAGGGAGGTAGTGAAAGGGAAATTAAGAATTATGCAGAATTGAACAAAAAATGAAAGGTCAATTTTTAAAATAGGATGCCCACTCCGGAGTGGAAACTGGAATATCAAAGGCAAATACATGTTGTTGGCAAAGTTCCAAGCCTTCGAAATGTCCAATGCACGTTATGAGGCAACAAATAGAGAGGACCAAAGCCTAGGTCCAAGCCTTTGGAAGTGGAAGAAGTGACCTTTGAAAGGTCGTCTGTGTTGTGTAGTAAGTGACCTTTGATATGTCGTCTCGTCTGTGCTGTGTAGCAGTGACCTTTGAAAGGGCATCAAAGACTTCCAAGTCGTTGGCGTTATGCAACCAATAATTCAACATTAAAAAAATCCGCACTTTCCAAGAAAATTATATTTCGCAAAATAATAACATTAAAGTCTTATAATGTTATCATCACTATATTATATACATGACAATCAATGTATTCTATTAGTTACTTCTTCAGCTGCTGACCTTGAAAAACAAATAACAAAAAAATAAAATAAAACCCATAACTCATAAAAAATGATAATAATATCTTCATTTAGTGTGTGTACCTGTTAGTAACTTCCAAAAAGTTAAAAATATTTACTATATATATATATATATATATATATATATATATATAGTAAATATTTTTAACTTTTTGAAATATACTAACAGACTAAGCCTGTTAGTAACTCCATTAATAATAATTTTAAAAAATATATATTTTTTAAATATATTAAAATAAAATAAAATAATATCAAAATAAAATATTTATTATAAATTTAAATATTCATAAATTCAAATATAATTAATCTAAAATAGAGAGGCTGGAGGAGGAGACAGGTCTTTTGTAAGTTGTTGAAATGTTTGGTTATTGATTTTAAAAATAAAAAGATACAATCTATATATACAATCATAAATTTTAAATACGGATTAAAGATGTCATTCAGGATGACTTGAAGTTTTGAATGGGTATTTTTTTAGTTCAAAATGCATTACATCTCATTTGTGATGAACAAATGAAACAATGAATGTTGTTTTGTAATGATTTTTTTTTAAATCAAATAATTCGTATCAAATTTTGAATATATTGAAGCATTTTAAAGTCTCTTCATAAGATCTCTCTTATTGTGTGTTGGATATCTAATGTATTGAAGCACTTGGTTGAGAGGCTTGTAATTTATGACATGTCTTGGTGCCACTTCTTTCTATTTCAGCTTGATTTCAGGCATAAAAAGATGGCACACAAACAAGGTGATTTACTAGGGCTTATAAGACACTTTTTGGGTAATTCATTAATTTAACTTTTTTAATAATATTTTAGTAGTTTTTTATTGATTTGAATCGGTCTTTCCTTTGTAAGGATTTTCTTTTCATTAAAACTTTTTTCAAATCAATGCTGCTTGTGCTACACACTTTTTCAAGTTCATTATAAAAAAAGTAGATAGATGAAGATGATTGCTATTAAAAACTCATAGTCATTGGCCTTTTATTTGCTGGCTTGTTTTTATTTCTATGCACGCAAGAAATGGTTAACTTAGAGCTAGCTTCATTATTGACCAAATCGGTTCCTTATGGCTTTTTATATGAAAATAAATTATGATACTATTACTATATTTGTCATTCTTAACCCCATAATAATAATAATAATAATAATAATAATAATAATAATAATAATAATTTACAATGAAAATAACTAAAAAACTAATAAAATATTCCATATCCCGTATTAGCCTTAATAAATCATCTTTTATGCATATAATGCACATAAAGATCATATCAATTGAGTTGAAAACCTTTTAAATATGTTATTGGGCGCATGAGGTACATGTCCAAAGACGACTTCAATCTGCGCTTCAAGCACGTGCACAGCTGGGACGTCAGGGGAGAGGCAGTCTGATGATACTAGCTTTAAGAGATAATTTTTTTATTTTAAATTAATTTTTTATATCTTTAGAAAATTTTTCCGTATTAACCAGACCACTCTTAAAGTTTCAATATTTAGAATTTTTTTTAGAATATGGTTGAATAGAAGTAATAGCAATATATACTTCTATTTGAAACCATCAACAATATTTATTCTCGTATCATCAATAAAGCTATTTCTACAACATCACTTCCATTTATCAAGAGTTATTCCTAAACTGTCACACCCTCGCGAGCGGAGCGCGGCGTCGCAGCGATCCTCAATTGGTTTCGGGGGGTTTTTTTTTTGTTTTGAATAAATGAGTCACCACCTAGTATTATGGTCACTAGGAAACCTAACTGGTCTTTCAGAGATTCTAAGGCAAGGGACTGGTTGCGTAAAGGGAAGGTGTTAGCACCCCTAGTACGCCCTACCTAAGGTAAGCTGCTTGGTGTTTGGTTTGTCTTATAATTGTTATGGTGTTGGTGTTTTCTAATCCCATCAATTTTTCTTGGTTTGATTCTAATTAAATTTATTAAGATAGAAATCCAAGGAGATTCCATATGCTTTACAAGCTCATTTTTTCCTTGGTATTTCAAGAGTTTGCGAATCGTAAATCGCAAGGAGGAGGGGAAAAAAATTTAAAACTCTAGGGCGCTTAATAGCCTATTTTTGCCTTAGTGTTTCATACTATCACGGCTCGTAAACCGCGGAGTAAAAAATTGAAATGTCCTCGATTATAATCAAGGCTTCTTTTAATGATTTCTTTATCCAAACATTAGCGGTGAATAATAGATAATTTCCCCCCAAAATAAGATTTTTATATTTTTTGGAATATTGGCCAATACCCTTTGGAGTTTTACAAAAATGTTGTAAAATCTAGAAATGCAAGAAAATAATTTTTATTTTGTGTTTAAGAAATTCATGCGAAAACACATTTTTCAAAAACTTCCAATAATTTTTTTATATAAAAAAAAAGCGTTCAAAACATGTTAGGGTATTGGCCGTATGCAACACATAAAAAAAACATTTTTTTGATATATATGTATATTTGTCACATCGCGTCGAAAAACCGAGTATTGATATATTTTTTTTACAAAAAAAAATCCAGACCTTGAAATAAATATACCAGAAAATAAATCTCTTTCCATTTCTTTTATTTTTTATTTTAAAAAAAAAAATAGGTCCGGCCGGGTCACTTGCCCAAGCAAGTGACCCGGCTGGACACATACAGCTTAATGAAAGCTGGTGAGTTACTGTTCAAGTGAATTAAATTTCACTTGAACAGTAACACATGCAACCAAAAAATGCATGTAGAACTGAATAACAGACCTGGAGAAAAAACAAAGGAGCTGCAGCGATGTTGAAGGCGTGCTGGCTGGTCTGTCCATGTTTGTCTGTTCTAGCTCTTTTCCTTTTTGTTCTCTGCTTGCGTCGGTCTCCTTTCTGGTCAGGCAGCGGCTGGAGGCGAAGTGGAGGGAGACGACTGGTTGCTGCTCACGAAAGACGTCCCTCCTCGCTGTTCACGGTGGAGCCAGGTTTGCCGCAGCGCTGGACGTGTTGCAGACGCAGTGCTGATGAGGACAAACTGGCAAGGTGCAAGGCTATCACGGTAAAGGGCGGCGTCTCTCAGAAAGAGATTCAACAGCCCAGGGGGTGCACCTTCTCTGTTTCTAAACTGAGAACACATGGAAGATGGCGGTGTGGCTGGTTTAGGCGGTCAGTTCCTGGAGAGAAAAATAAACATGGGCAGGGAGTGGTGGATACTAGTCTAGGTTTCGCCAAGGAAAGGGGTATGTCTGGTTTGTCGTTGGCAAAGAAAGGGAGGCTGGCCGAGAGATGGAATGGGGACCAACGGGGAAAGGGAGAAGAAAGGAGCTGAAATGGCTGGCTGGCAAAGGGAAATGAGAGGTGACTTCTGTGTAGAGAAAGGGAGGGGAGAGAGTGCGGCTGAAGGGAGAAGGGAAGCTTGTGTGCAGAGGGAAAGTTTTGGCTAAGGAAGGGGCAGTGACGGCTGTGAGAGGGAGAGCGCTGGGTCTCAAAGTTTGCTGGGGAAAGCAGCAGCAAAGGAGGAAGGTAGGAGGATGTGTAACAGAGGGGGGAAAATGAGGAAAACAGTGGAGGCCGGTCAGGGCATACTGGTTTTGGCGAGAGAGAAGGAAAAGAGGGTGAGGTGGGGTTTTGGGTGAGAGATGATTCTCTGGTTTGTTTTACAAAGGCAAGGGAGGGGAGGTTCTTGGTTCTGCAGGGAAGATAGAGATGGGAGTGGTGGCTTCGTTTCGGCTGGTAGAAAAAATTAGGTTTAGGGTTTTGTTTTTTTCCGTGGTTGCCCTAAATTTTTTTTCTTTAAAAATTGTTCTATTTAAATTTTCTCCTCCTCAGCATATAGCTGGATGTTCACTTATATAGAAAATCTCTACATGTTTTATTTAAGGAAATATTGCAATAATTATTGTAGAGATTGTCTTCTATAACCAGCACCAACAAATCCTATATATATGGTATTTTTTTTATTGCAGTGATTATTTTCCATAACCAGCACAAATCAAATCATATATCTATGGTATTTTATATTGCAGTAATTATATATGATTCAATAATTATCTCCTTGACATATTGCTTCCTTAATATTAGCCCTGATGCTCTATGTTGTCGCCACATGTAAACCCTTATTTTTTATTTTTATTTATTTTTAAAAATTATTAAAATATGGATCAAAAATTGGGTAGCAACAGATGCCCCCTCTTTACAATGCTTACGAAGCAAAACTCCTCAATGTTTTGCATAGTAAGCTTGTAAAGAAAAAAAGTCTTCCTTGCTTGCTGAGTGATCCACTCATCCAAGGACTTTAATTTTTAAAAGAAAATAGTCTCGTTATCATGGGTGACTTGCCCCTTTTTTTTTGTTTTTTTAAAGAAAATTGGTTTATTTTCACGGGCGACTTGCCCACACACACTCAAACATGGTCTATTTTTAGGGGCGACCTACCCACATACTCACGCTGGTCTATTTTCATGGCGCGACCTGCCCTTTTGAGTGGGTTAACCTAAGATCCCATCTGGCGATCTCCTTTAACCCGAACAAAGTTGGTGTGTAACTCGGTCAACCTGAAATCCCATCTGATGATTCCCTTTAACCAAAGCTAAATCTGTGTGTGGTTGGGTTAACCTGAGATCCCATCTGGCGATCTCCTTTAATCCGAAGCAAAGTTGGTGTGTAGCTCGATTAACCTGAAATCCCATCTGGCGATTCCCTGTAACCAAAGCTAAACTCTGTGTGTGGTTGACTTAACTTGAGATCTCATCTGGCGATCTCCTTTAACCAAAACCAATACAAAAATGTGTGTGTGGTCTTATTATGACGGGTGACCTACCCAAATCCAAGATTGTCTCATTTTGATGGGTGACCTACCCAGATGCAAGATGGTCTCATTGTGATGGGTGACCTACCCAAGTGGAGAGAAGGGAAGAGTGGTCTCATTCTTATGGGTGACCTACCCAGGGGAAGAATGGCCTCATTATAATGGGTGACCTACCCAGGTAAAAAAAAATGGAGAATGGTCTCATTCTAATGGGTGACCTACCCAAAAAATGGTCGCATCGTGATGGGTGACCTACCCAAGTGGAAAAGGGGAAGAGTGGTCTCATTCTTATGGGTGACCTACCCAGGGAGAAGAATGGCCTTATTATAATGGGTGATCTACCCAGGTAAAAAAAAGATGGAGAATGGTCTCATTCTAATGGGTGACCTACCTAAAAAATGGTCTCATTATGATGGGTGACCTACCCAAGTGGAAAAGGGGAAGAGTGGTCTCATTCTTATGGGTGACCTACCCAGGGAGAAGAATGGCCTCATTATAATGGGTGACCTACCGAGGTAAAAAAAGATGGAGAACGGTCTCATTCTAATGAGTGATCTACGCAGAAAAAATGGTCTCATTATGATGGATGACCTACCCAAGTGGAAAGGGGGAAGAGTGGTCTCATTCTTATGGGTAACCTATCCAAGGGGAAGAATGGCCTCATTATAATGGGTGACCTACCCAGGTAAAAAAAAAAGATGGAGAATAGTCTCATTCTAATGGGTGATCTAACCGGAAAAAAATGATGGTCTCATTATGATGGGTGACCTACCCAGACGTAAGAGAAAAGGATTTTAGAAAGGGGTCTCAATATTTTGAGACCTGCCCATTTTATTTATTTTTTCTAGAAAAACTCATGTTTTTTTTTCAAAAAAAAAATGGTCTTAATATCGGATGACCTGCCTGTTTTGAACTTCAAAAGAAATCATCTTACCTGGAGGAGTGAAACAGTGCTGGTTCACAATTCCTATCTTTTTTTGTAGTTTCGTTGACCTGAGATTTTGTACCTCAACGGTTTTCCCAAAAACTTGGAGATATTATGGCTTTCGTCACACCTTTCCTGCCAAGTTAGTGTTATGACAATATAGCATGCATGTTTTTGTTACCTATCTTGGAAACGCAGGTCCCCCCTTTCCATAGTAGACTTCTTCGAGTTCCTATTTCCATTTGTTTGCCTGAACTATCCTCTTGAACTAGAATATGCTCCACGTGCTATATTTCCTATCCTTTTTATGCTTGGTGAAGAGATCTCTAGTTCCTTGTGGGGCCCTTTCTTGCTCCATTGAACGTTGCTTTGTATTATACTTTTACCTATGTTTTAATTGCCTTTTCCATTTTTTGAGAAATTATTTTTAAAAGGAAAACTCAAAAATTTGGGTTTGTTCATGAAAACTAAAACTTTCAATGCAATCATCATATTTTGTTTTTTAAGCAACTCTCATAAAAAGTGTTTCAGAAGTTCTATGATGATACCCCTTTTGGGCTTTGGTTCACTATAGACCCCTATCTGCACTTTTTGCCCCCTAGTGTAGTGTGCAATACCTACCAGGTTTAAATTTGGTCTGGATCCCTCCAATTTGAGAATTGATGGAGTCATCTTCTTAGTCATGTGTAAAAATAGTTCTTTTAAGTAAAAGATCTTGAATGCTATGAAATCATGCGTTTTATAAAGAAAAGGTTCTTTACAAAGAGAGTTCACGGTCGAACTTTATTTTATGGATCGGGAAGCATAATATTTCTTTATAGAGTCAGCATTCAGAGGTCTAACTAGATCTTCACCATCCATTCTAGATAACAATAAAACTCCTCCCGAGAACACTTTCTTTACCATGTAAGGGCCTTTATTGTTTGCTTCCCATTTACTCTGATCTTCTCCTGGTAAAGGCTATATTTTTTTCAGTACAGATCTCCTTTATGGAATCCTCAAGGTTGAACCTTCTTATCATACGATTTGGCCACTCGTGATGATGACAGATTGCAGCTATCCTCTTTTCACCGATCAGATTCTATTCATATCTAACTTTTACTCATTCCACCTCTTCTAAACTCAAAGTCTACCAATACTCTTAATGAGGGGGTTTCCACTTCTAAAGGCATCACCGCCTCCATTTCATATACCAAAGTGTATGGGGTGGCTCCTGTTGAAGTTTGAATTGTGGTGTGGTACACGTGAAGGGCAAATGGCAACATCTCATGCCAATCCTTGTAGGTGACCACCATCTTCTACATAATCTTAACATTTTCGTTAGCAACTTCTATTGGACCATTCATCTTTGGCCTATATAGCGAGGAATTGGAATGCTTGATTTTTCATTTAGCGCAGAGTTCTATTATCATCTTGCTATTAAAGGTTTTGACATTATTAGTTATAATATTTTCTAGTGGACCATATCGACAGATCAAATCTCTTTCCATAAATTTCTTTACCACCTTTTGCCTCCACGTCATCCAAACATCTCAACAAAG
The DNA here is from genome assembly GCF_951802175.1 of Populus nigra. NCBI lineage: Eukaryota > Viridiplantae > Streptophyta > Magnoliopsida > Malpighiales > Salicaceae > Populus > Populus nigra. The sequence continues at coordinate 11,432,109 of NC_084864.1, read as the reverse complement.
TTTCTGTTAAATGATTTCTTATACAAAATTTCCCTATCAAGATAGAAATCCATTGCCAACCTCCTCAAAGTCTTCTTATTGATTTTGGATGCCCCCATGGGATATGTCTGGTTTTGGATGAAATTCTTAATATCATAGTACCAAAGGTTTTCATCTATTTCTCTTTCAACTGAGCAACAATGAGCTGGGTTATTTCTGGTATCAATGTGTACCGGTTGTACCTTGTGCCCAAAGTCTATTCTAGCCATAGAAGCTAATGTGACCAAAGCATCAGCAAAATGTTTTCCTTCCATTCCTAAATGGGTGAACTTTATTTCCTCAAATTCTCTAGCCAATTTAGACATGTATTCTTGGTAAGGTCTCAACTTCTCATCCTTGGCTTGCCCTTTTCCTCTCACTTGGCAAATAATCAAAATTGAATCTCCATACACATCTATCTTTCTAATATTCAACTCCAATGCCACCTCTAAAACGAGAATGCAAGCTTCATACTCCTATGTCGTTATTGCACCCAAACTGCGACTTAACTGAAACCGTATACTATTTCTTATCAGAAGAGATTAGCACTGCCCCCACTCTGTTACCACAGCACCATTAAAGTACATAATGCACCAACATAATTTCCCTTCCTCGACTGAAAGCACATCTTCATTAGGAAAATCAAATTTTAACGGCTCATAATCTTCCATAGCCTGGTCGGCCAGGTGATTGGTAATAACACTCCCTTTCATGGCTTTCCTTGTCATATATACTATGTCGTACTTAGCCAGGAGAACTTGCCATTTTGCAATTCGGCTTGATAGATAGGGGGGATTCAGTAGGTATTACTTGATTTTCTCGAAAGCTTCTTCACACTCTTATTCCAAATTTCGAGATTCTTCTTCCTTAACAATTGAAGATTGAGTCACAAGTCGTGGTTAATTGGGATATAAACCGGGTAATGTGATTCAGTTTTCCTAAGAACCCTCTTACATCCTTCTCAGTCCTAGGAGTTGGCGTAGATTGAATAACCTTTACTTAACTAGGGTGCACTTCTATTCCTTTATCACTCATCATAAATCCCAACAACTTCCTAGATTTCACCCCGAATGAACACCTTACATGGTTAAGCCTCAATTTGTACTTCCTTAGTCTTTCAAATAATTCCTTCAATATGTGGAAGGATTCTCTCCCTCTCTAGATTTAGCAATCATGTCATCCACGTATACTTTAATCTCTTTTTGCATCATGTCGTGAAATAGAGCCACCATGGCCCTTTGGTAGGTGGCCCCGACATTCTTTAACCCAAATGGCATGACTTTGTAGCAAAAGGTTCCCCACAGTGTTACAAAGGTTTCTTCTCCTTATCCTCTTGCGTCATTTTTATCTTATTGTAGCCAGATATGTGTAGCTAAAGGAATATGTGTAGCTACATGATGCATTGTCAACCAACATATCTAGGTGTGGTTGAGAAAAAATGTTTTTAGGGCTAGTCCGGTTTAAGTCCCTAAAGTCCGCACAAACTTTGATTTTATCTTCCTTTTCGGGTACTCCTCCTATGTTGGACACACATTACGGATACTTGACTATTTTTAGAAAACCAGCATTCCACTGCTTTTCAATTTATGTCTTTACCTTGATCAAGACATTCAGATTGGTCCTTCTCAACCTTTGCTTAACCGATTTGCATCCTTCTACTAGTGGTACCCTATACAAACCAGGCATAACCTTGTAGGACCAGGGGAAAAAAATCTACATAATCTTGGAATAGTGCAATCAACTCTTCTCTTTCTTTAGGGGTGATCAAAGTCCCTATCTTCAACTCTCTCTTGATTTTTTCATTGCCCAAATCTATGGTTTCAAATTCCTCTTTAGCGGGTTTCCAAGTTTGTTCATGTTGTTTTTATTAATTTTTGTGAATCCCCTAATGTTATTTTCTTTAAAGTTCGACCATTTATTCTCGGTGTAAAGTGCATGTGTTTGTTATGGAAGATCTGCTTTTAGGGTTTTTAAAAGCGAAAAGTGATGTGTAAATGCATAGTAAAAACAAAAAGATGAACTTTTAAAAATGCATGATCTCATTAAAAGGAAAAGTTTGGCTAAAAAAAAACAAGGATAAAATTCCATTGACATTTGGAACCTCGATTTAAAAAAGTGAAAAAGGCAAACAACACAATATCATGATCAAACAAACGTTGTTGATTAAATTTGAACACCTATGGAGCTTCTTGGGTCTCCCAACTCTGGAACATCTCTCCCTTGGCTAGCTTTTGAATGAAGGTCTTAAGATTCAAGATGCTTTGAGCTTAGGCTTGTTTAGTTGCAAAACGATATTATGGAGCATACATCCTAATGATAGGTTCTAGTTTCTTTATGTGAGACATAGGGTAGGTTTACTACTTGGTCTCTAAAAAGGGTCTCTTGTTGTCCTAGTGATCACCCTCGTAAAGGCAATATGGGGGTTCAGCAGATAGTGGGATGGTACATGTACCAATCACTATCAGTCTAAACACTCAGCAAAGAGTTGGGGTTTACACAAACTTAAACCTTGACTCAAGTCATAAGGCAAGCTGCTAATCCCCCACTTAACTTAAAATTTAATGTGTGTGCTCTCCAAAAAGAAAATAATGATAAAGTGATGAATGACTACATCATGTATGAGAGAATGTAAAGATGCACGCTAAAGCTTTTAAACAAATTATCATTCATAGTAAAAAAAACAACAACACATAGCATAATAAAAAAACAATTACCAAGCTTAGTCCAAGGGTCCCCAGCGGAGTCGCCATCCTGTCACACCCTTGCGAGCGGAGCGCGGCGTCGCGGCGATCCTCGATTGGTTTCGGGGTTTTTTTTTTCCGTGGTTGCCCTAAAATTTTTTTCTTTAAAAATTGTTCTATTTAAATTTTCTCCTCCTCAGCATATAGCTGGATATTCACTTATATAGAAAATCTCTACATGTTTTATTTAAGGAAATATTGCAATAATTATTGTAGAGATTGTCTTCTATAACCAGCACCAACAAATCCTATATATATGGTATTTTTTTATTGCAGTGATTATTTTCCATAACCAGCACAAATCAAATCATATATCTATGGTATTTTATATTGCAGTAATTATATATGATTCAGTAATTATCTCCTTGACATATTGCTTCCTTAATATTAGCCCTGATGCTCTATGTTGTCGCCACAAGTAAACCCTTATTTTTTATTTTTTTTATTTTTAAAAATTATTAAAATATGGATCAAAAATTGGGTAGCAACATAAACCATCAACAATATTCATTCTCATATCAGGTTGTATTTCTATTAATTTTAGTTATTAATTTTTATTTCTATTTATCTTTTTATTAATGTTTTTTTAGCTTTATTTATTTTCAATTTTGACCCTAAACATTTTTTTTCATTTAATTTTTTAAATCAGTTTGGTACTCATTCTCTTAATTATTATTATTTTTCAATTTTATCCCTCATCATTTTATTTTATTTAATTTTTATATGAAATTTTGGTCTTCATTCTTTGATTGTTTTTTCATCATTTTCTTATTTTATTTTAATTTTCAATTTAATCCCTCGTTATTTTTTTCATTTAATTTTTATGCCAAATTTGGTCCTCATTTTCTTTATTACTATTTGTTTTGTTTATCTAATTTTTTATGATTATGAATTTTGCTTAGTATTTTTTTAGAGTTTGTCTTCTATAGTTTAATCCTGGTCTCATTACACAGGTCACTAGTTTCGAGGATTAGCCCAATTTAATTTTAATTTTTTATTCTCTTTTCTTAAAATTGATTATTTTTTAATTTTATCATTTAACTTTAGGTTATTAGGCCTTGAGTTTCATGATTTTTTTCACTTTTCTTTTTTTGTCTTATCCTAGGTCATAGATTTGTTGGGTGAACCCAAGTTCATTCAAGTTTTTTTATTTAATTTTTTTATTTTATTATTTGATATTAAGTCATTGGGTCTTGAGTTTCATGATTTTTTCTACATTCTTTTATGTGGGTTTATTTCGATCTCATATCACATGTCTTAGATTTTTTATGGTTTTTTTAATTTTATTTTTTATTTCATCATTTGAAATTACATTATTGGGCCTTAAGTTTTGTGATTTTTTTCATTTTTTTATTGGATTATCCAGAGTCACAGGTTTTTCAAGTTAACTTGGCTTGACTTTGAGTTTTTCAATATTCTTTTTATTCTACTTCAGTCTTTTTTTCTAGGTTCTTTTTATTTTAAATAATTTTTTTATCCAGATCACATTTTGTAGGTTGCGAGTTATCTAAGCGAACTTCAGCTAACTCAATTGTTTTCACACTGTTTTTTTTAAATGATTTTTTGTTTCAATTTAATTCTTTAACATTAGATTGTTGGATCATGATCTTAATGATTTTTTCCACTTTCCTTTATATGAGGTTTAACTCGAGTCATGAGTTAGTCAAGTTAATCCGGGTGGGCTTAATTGTTTTCTTGACTTTTTATTTATTGATTTAACTTTGATATTTTTTTAAGTCTTAAAAAAAAACTATTTTTTATTCTGATCTCATATCGAGGGTAACGGGTAGTTGGGTGAGTCCGAGCTGACTCATGTTTTTTCTTTGATGTTTCTACTTTTGAATTTTATTTTTCTAGTTTCATCTTTTGACATTAGATTATTGAGTTTTAAGTTTTTTTTTTTCTCTTTCTTTTCTATAAGGTTAGCCTGATCTTTTATGATGGATCACGGATTAGTCAAGTTAACCTGATTTAATTTAGGTTATCACCATGGGACCAAATTCTTTTATTTTTCAACACACACACACAGATATATATATATATATATATATATATATATATATATATATATATATATATATATATATATATATATATCTGTGTGTGTGTGTGTGTGTGTGTGTGTGTGTGAGAGAGAGAGAGAGAGAGATCATTGAAGACATATTCATGATGAATAAAAGTACAAAATTAGATTAATTGAAATATAATTAGTTTAGTTATATAAATATTACTTAAGTTTGATGTCATTTATCTACACAACAAAAAAAATTTAAAATTCTCGTAACGATTATAAATCACTTTTTTCCTTGACAACACAAACTCTCTTTCTCTGTTTTTTTTTTTTTTTGCTAGGAGTGGTAAAAAAGAGATATATAGAGAAAATGAGATTTATGAGTAATATGCAAAGAATGATTCAAACTATTAATGTAGTTGAGCTTATAGCAATTAAAGGTTCTGAGTATTGAGATAAAGATATTATACAATTAAATGAAAATTTTATACAATTAGATAGAAATCTAATCTATAAAGACTACGTGGATAATCTAACATATGCTTTTATGAACTGGTAAGACATGTTTAGACCTAAGAGAATGTTTTGTCACGTCAGATTGGGTTAACACATTAAGACCGCCTCTCTTATTAAACTATTGGATCTCTTGGAATTAGAAATCAAGCCTAGATGTTGTTGTTTAGGTCAATTTTGTTATTTTCCTAGGTTTTTTTGGGATCTATTATTTAATTTGATTTTTTATTTTAATTTCCTTTGTGCTTTTGGATTTCTAGTTATTTCCTAGTAGATGTAGGGGTTTTTTTTTTCTATTTATAAGTCTTGTAAACATCTATTTATGGAGGTGAGGTTAAGCTCTGATTAACCTTTTTTTTCTTTCTTTTTTTTCTCTCTCCTACCCTTAAAATTTGCACCAGCCTTTTCAAAAATTAATTGTGTCCTCCAGGTTATATTTATATCAATTTTGGTTATCATTTTTTTTATTGCTATTTATTTTTGCTTTTAATGCTTTTTGAACTTTATTTTTTTCAATTTTGTAACTAAACATTTTATTTTATTTAATTATTTAATCCAATTTGGTCCTTATTCTTTTGATTGCTATCTTTTTTTTTTCAATTTTATTCATCATCATTTTATTTCCTTTAATTTTTGTGTCCAATTTTGATCCTCATTCTTTTATTGCTATTTTTTTTTATCATTTTCTTAATTTATTTTAAATTTTAATTTAGTCCCTCATTGTTTTCTTTCATTTAATTTTTATGCCAGATTTAATCTTTATTTTTTTTTATTGCTATTTGTTTTGTTTATCTAATTTTGGATGATTAGGGATTTTACTTGGTATTTTTTAGAGTTTGCCTTCTATGGTTAAATCTTGATCTCATGACACATGTCACTAGTTTTGAGATTTAACTCAATTTAACTTCGATATTTTTTATGCTGTTTTCTTAAAATTGATTATTTTTCAATTTTATTATTTCATTTTAGGTTATTGGATCTTGAGTTTCATGGTTTTTTTCACTTTTCTTTTTCTATTTTATCCTAGGTCATAGGTTTGCTGAGTGAACCCAGATTCATTCGAGTTTTAAATTTTATTTAGTCTTGAGTTTCATGGTTTTTATTTAATTTTTTATTTCATAATTCGACATTAAGTTATTGGATCGTGAGCTTCATAGTTTATTCCTCATTCTTTTATGTAAGTTTATCTTGATCTCATATCACAGGTCTTAGACTTTTTATGGTTTTTTTTAATTTTATCATCTGAAAGTACATTATTATGCCTTACGCTTTGTGATTTTTTTTCATTTTTTTTTTATGGGGTTATCCTGAGTTGCAGGTTTGTTAAGTTAACCTGGGTTGACTTCGGGTTTTTTTATATTCCTTTTATTTTTCTTTGATCTTTTTATCTAGGACCTTTTTATTTTAAATAATTTTTTATCTCGATCACATTCTGTTGATCGCGAGTTAGTTGAGTGAATCTTAGCTATCTCAATTTTTTTTTTACATTGTTTTTTTTTAAATGATTTTTTATTTCAATTTAATTCTTTGACATTAGATTGTCGGGTCATGATCTTAGTGATTTTTTCCACTTTCCTTTATATGAGGTTGGCTCAAGTTACGAGTTAATCAAATTAACCCGGGTGGACTCAATTGTTTTCTTGACATTAACTTTGATCTTTTTTTAAAAGTTTTTTTTAATTTATTTTTTTATTCTGATCTCATATTGAGGGTAGCGGCTAGTTGGGTGAGCTCGGGTTGACTCGTGTTTTTTCTTCGACGTTTCTATTTTTAAATTTTATTTTTCAAGTTTTATCTTTTGATATTAAATTATTGGGCTTTAGGCATTCTTATTTTTTTCACTTAAAAGAGAATTGGAGGGGGGTCATTGGAATCTAAAAGTAAGTTTGACATATTCATGATGAATAAAAGTGCAAAATTAGATTAATTGAAATATTATTAGTTTAGTTATATAAATATAAATATTACGTAAAGTTCGATGTCATTTATCCACGAACAAAAAAAATCTAAAATCTTGGTAGATTAGAAATCCTTTTTTTGTTACAGCAATAACTCTTTTTTTTTTTTTGGGTAGAAGTGGTAAAAAAGAGATATAGAGAGGAGATGAGATTAATCAACTACTTTTAATACGCAGAGATTCAAACCACTGATATAGTTGAGCTTATAATAATTAAAGGTTCTGAGCAATCGGGTAAAGATATGATACAATAAAATAGAAATTTTATACAACTAAATAGGGATCTTACCTAGACAAACTATATGGATAGCCTAACATATGTTTTTATAAATCAATGAGACACATGTTTAGATCTAAGAGAAGGTTTTGTCACGTCAGATTGGGTTAACACATTAAGACTGCGTCTCTTATCAGACTATTGGATCTCCTAGAATTAGAAATCAAGCCTAGATGTTGTTGTTTATGTCAATTTTGTTATTTTTCCTAGGTTTTTTTGGAATTTATTATTTAATTTGATTTTTTATTTTAATTTTCTTTGTGCTTTTGGATTTCTAGTTGTTTCCTATTAGATGTAGAGTTTTATTTTTATCTATTTATAAGACTTGTAAACATCTAAGAAAGCAGACTTTATTAGTTTTATTTTTAGATAAATAAATTATAAATTTATAGTTCATATATGTAATCTTTTTCTATATATGCATAAAATTATCATTACAGGTCTCGATCGGCTGCATCAACCATGCTTTGAGTTGTTTGAATTTTTTTTTTTATTATTTCATATTAAGCATAAACAGGGAGGTAGTGAAAGGGAAATTAAGAATTATGCAGAATTGAACAAAAAATGAAAGGTCAATTTTTAAAATAGGATGCCCACTCCGGAGTGGAAACTGGAATATCAAAGGCAAATACATGTTGTTGGCAAAGTTCCAAGCCTTCGAAATGTCCAATGCACGTTATGAGGCAACAAATAGAGAGGACCAAAGCCTAGGTCCAAGCCTTTGGAAGTGGAAGAAGTGACCTTTGAAAGGTCGTCTGTGTTGTGTAGTAAGTGACCTTTGATATGTCGTCTCGTCTGTGCTGTGTAGCAGTGACCTTTGAAAGGGCATCAAAGACTTCCAAGTCGTTGGCGTTATGCAACCAATAATTCAACATTAAAAAAATCCGCACTTTCCAAGAAAATTATATTTCGCAAAATAATAACATTAAAGTCTTATAATGTTATCATCACTATATTATATACATGACAATCAATGTATTCTATTAGTTACTTCTTCAGCTGCTGACCTTGAAAAACAAATAACAAAAAAATAAAATAAAACCCATAACTCATAAAAAATGATAATAATATCTTCATTTAGTGTGTGTACCTGTTAGTAACTTCCAAAAAGTTAAAAATATTTACTATATATATATATATATATATATATATATATATATATATATATATATATATAGTAAATATTTTTAACTTTTTGAAATATACTAACAGACTAAGCCTGTTAGTAACTCCATTAATAATAATTTTAAAAAATATATATTTTTTAAATCTATTAAAATAAAATAAAATAATATCAAAATAAAATATTTATTATAAATTTAAATATTCATAAATTCAAATATAATTAATCTAAAATAGAGAGGCTGGAGGAGGAGACAGGTCTTTTGTAAGTTGTTGAAATGTTTGGTTATTGATTTTAAAAATAAAAAGATACAATCTATATATACAATCATAAATTTTGAATACGGATTAAAGATGTCATTCAGGATGACTTGAATTTTTGAATGGGTATTTTTTTAGTTCAAAATGCATTACATCTCATTTGTGATGAACAAATGAAACAATGAATGTTGTTTTGTAATGATTTTTTTTTAAATCAAATAATTCGTATCAAATTTTGAATATATTGAAGCATTTTAAAGTCTCTTCATAAGATCTCTCTTATTGTGTGTTGGATATCTAATGTATTGAAGCACTTGGTTGAGAGGCTTGTAATTTATGACATGTCTTGGTGCCACTTCTTTCTATTTCAGCTTGATTTCAGGCATAAAAAGATGGCACACAAACAAGGTGATTTACTAGGGCTTATAAGACACTTTTTGGGTAATTCATTAATTTAACTTTTTTAATAATATTTTAGTAGTTTTTTATTGATTTGAATCGGTCTTTCCTTTGTAAGGATTTTCTTTTCATTAAAACTTTTTTCAAATCAATGCTGCTTGTGCTACACACTTTTTCAAGTTCATTATAAAAAAAGTAGATAGATGAAGATGATTGCTATTAAAAACTCATTCTGTAAAACAATTACTATAACTACTTATTTCTTGCATCGTAAAAAATATTATTTTAAAAGATCCATGTTTCAATGTTATGGTTTTTTACTAGTGAATGAAAATATTGATCTATTAATACTAAATAAACATATAGAGAAATAGATCGTTAGTTATTTTCAATCATTGTAATTAATATTATTTAAAAACAAAATATTAATAGCAACAAAAGTCATTACCATGTTTTTGCATATAATAAAATTATTTTTTTTTTCTTTAAAGAAAAACTCATTTAACTTGGTCTTAGAAATAAAAAGGTATTTTTTATTAGATTTATTAGTCATTATCGTTTTGAATAAAAGCAAGTAAGTCTTTTTACATTTCAAATGATGATTTACATGCCCTTAAAAATCATTACCATGTTTTTGCACTTTGAATGCATAGTAAAATAATTATAATAGAACTTGTGTTTAGGGGCACTTAAGCCTTTTCAACACGGTTATTTTATAATTATCTATTAGGATAGGAGGCAATTAAGACCTTGACCATATATAAAATTAATTTAAAAAATGTGGTTAGTGCATGCCACTCACGTCTCACCATTTAGGAGGCATTTGTGTTTTTAAGACGACACATTTTATACCTCACAATGGTCAAATGTCATCATCCGCTACAGCGTATAAAGCAAAGCATCGTCATTTTCACAGTAGTAGGTCACGTGTTCAGGATAGAGATGAGGTTAAGCTCCTATGAATCTTTTTCTTCTCCTTTCTCTTTTCTCTCTTCTAGCCTCAAAATTTGTATCACTCCTTTCAAAAATCAATTGTGTCCTCCAGGTTGTATTTTTTTATCAATTTTAGTTATCATTTTTTTATTGCTATTTGTTTTTGCTTTTAATGCCTTTTGAACTTTATTTTTTTTCAATTTTGTTCCTAAATATTTTATTTTATTTTATTACTCAATATAGTTTGGTCTTCATTCTTTTAATTGCTTTTTTTTTTCAATTTTATTCCTCATTATTTTATTCCATTTAATTTTTATATCCAATTTTAGTCCTCATTCTTTGATTTCTAACTTTTTTTTATCATTTTTTTAATTTTTTTAATTTTCAATTTAGTCCCTCATTGTTTTCTTTCATTTAATTTTTATGCTAGATTTCATCTTTATTTTTTATTGCTATTTTTTTTTGTTTATCTAATTTTGGATGATTAGGGATTTTGCTTGGTATTTTTTAGAGTTTGCCTTCTATGGTTTAATCATGATCTCATGACTCAGGTCACTAGTTTCGAGGATTAGCCTAATTTAACTTCAATATTTTTTATGCCCTTTTCTTAAAATTGATTATTTTTTAATTTTATCATTTAACTTTAGGTTATTAGGTCTTGAGTTTTATGGTTTTTTCCACTTTTTTTTTCTATCTTATCCTAGGTCATGGGTTTGCTAGGGAACCCAGGTTCATTCGAGTTTTAATTTTTATTCAATCTTGAGTTTCATGGTTTTTATTTAATTTTTTTATTTCATTACTCGACATTAAGTTATTGGGTCTTGAGCTTCATGGTTTTTTCCTCGTTCTTTTATGTGACTTTGTCTCGATCTCATATCACATGTCTTAGACTTTTTATGGTTTTTTTAATTTTATTTTTTATTTCATCATTTGAAATTACATTATTGGGCAGGCTTTGTGATTTTTTTTCTTTTTCTTCATTAGTTTTTTTCTTTCTATTGGTTTTTTTTCTTTGTTCTTTTCTTTTTCATTAATTTATTTAGTTATCACACTTTTATGACATGACCTTATAGCCAGACCCACATCCAATGCTCTTAGGTCCGGTGTTGCAGTCAGACTCACTTAAACTTAAGTCATGTAAATTTAATATTATTATTAATATTATAAATATTACTCTTGGGTCAAGCGTTGCAGCTAGACCCAAGGCTTTTGGGTATATCTTTGCAGAAAGACCTAACACTCTTAGATCTTGGCTTTTTTTGATATTTTTCATACACAAAAAAAAAAAATTAACCCGTGGCGTATGCCTTTGGTTTTTTTTTCCTTTTTCTTTTTCTTTTTAAGTCTTTTACTGTAGACTGCACTTTATTTTTTTTCTATAGTTTCTTAATATTAAATTTTTTCTTCATTAGTTTAGCCCAGTTGATTTAGATTTTTTTTTCTTTTTCTTCATTAGTTTTTTTCTTCCTGTAGATTTTTTTTCTCTTTGCTTTTTCCTTTTTAATTATTTTTTTAAATTTAGTTCATTAATATTAAATCTTTTTTCTATTTAGTTATCACACTTTCATGACACGGATCCCAGGTTTGGCGGGTTAACCCAGTTGAATCAGATTTTTTTTCTTTTTCTTTATTAGTTTTTTTCTTCTGATTTCATCTTTTAATATTACATGCAGTCAACAGTGAAAAGGCTGATGCCTTTAGTTTTTTTTTTTGTTTTTTTATGCCTTTCACTATGGACTGCACAGTGCAGTCCACGGTGAAAAGATTGATGCCTTTTTTTTTTTCTTTTTAATTAATTTTTTTATTTAGTTTGTTGATATTAAATATTTTTCTATTTAGTTATCAAACTTTCATGATATGGATCTTATGTTTAATGGGTTACCTAGTTAATTTAGATTTTCTTTTTCTTTTTCTTCATTAGTTTCTTTCTTATAAGTATTTTTCTATTATTTTTTCTTTTGAATTAATATTTTTTTTATTTAATTTAGTTCATTAATATAAAATGTTTTTCTATTTAGTTATTGGTTAATGACTTTTTTTTATTTAGTTATTTTAGGTTTGGCTAATTAAAGAAAAAAAATTTTTCTTTTTGCTTTTTTGCCGTTTTTATGCCTTTGACTGTGGACTGCACAGTGCAGTCCACAGTGAGAAAGCTGATGCCTTTTGTTTGTTTTAGTTTTTTTTCTTTTTAATTAATTTTTTTCGTTTAATTTAGTTTCTTAATGTTTAATTTTTTTTATTTAGTTATCAAACTTTCACGACGCAAATCCAAGATTTGACGGATTAACCTGCTTTGAAGGGTTAACCCAGTTCATTCAGATTTTTGTTCCTTTTCTTCATTAGTTTTTTAAAGAAAAACTTATGGATTACTACAATGTTTCCCTACATGGCTTTTTTTTTATGAATTATTTCTTCTTTTTTTTCCAAAATAGTCTTTGTCGATTTTGCTTCGTAGTTTTTTTTCTTTAAAACATTGTGGATAGTTACAATATTTCCCCATATTTTTATTGTTTTACTACAGTGTTTCCCCACATGTTTTTTTTTAAATATTGAGCTGGTTGAGAATTCAGCTTTAATTTTCTCCACATGTTTTTTTCCTAATTTTTTTCATTTTTTCATTGTTTTTTTTTCCAAAATTGTCTTCTTCTTCTTTTTGTGTTTTTTTAGAATTGTTTTTATTTTTATTTTTTTTAATATCGAGCTGGTTGAGAATTTAGTTTTGTAGTTTTTTCTTTAAAACACCGTGGATTGCTACAGTGTTTCCCCCACAAGGTTTTTTTTAAATGGTTTTTTTCGTTTTGTTTTTCCAGAATAGTCTTTGTCGATTCTATTTTTTTTATTTTGAGCTGGTTGAGAATATAGCTTCGTGGTTTTTTTCTTAAAAACACTGTGGATTGCTACAGTATTCCCCCATATGATTTTTTTTTGTTATGATTTTTTTCAAAATTATCTTTATCGATTTTATTATTTTTAATATTGAGTTGGTTGAGAATTACAACTGTAGATTTCCTCATGAAACACTATAGATTGATACAATGTTTCCCTGCATGTTTTTTTTTTTCCCTTTTAGGTTTTTTTTATGATTTTTTTCAAAATTTTCTTTGTTCATTTAATTTTTCAAATATTAATCTGGTTGAGAATTTAGCTTTATAGCTTTTTCCTTGAAAACATTGTGGATTGCAGCAATTTTTCTACTTATAATTTTCTAAGGTTATTGGGTCTGGTATTGCAGCCAAACCCACTTAAACTTGGGTCATGCAAGTTTAATGTTATTATTAATATTATAAATATTACTTTTAGGTCAGACGTTGTAGCCAAATCCAAGATTTTTGAAAATAACTTTACAGAAATATATAATACTTTTAGATTTTAATTTTTTTTATATATATTTTTTTTTAAATGATCCGCGGTATCGCGCGTTGATGTAACTAGTAAACATCTAATGCACGTTATGAGGCAACAGATAGAGTGGACCAATTGGAAATGGAAGAAGTGACCATTGAAAGGTCGTCTGTGTTGTGTAGTAAGTGACCTTTTAAAGGTCGTCTCGTCTGTGCTGTGTAGCAGTGACCTTTGAAAGGGCATCAAAGACTTTCAAGTCGTTGGCGTTATGCAACCAATAATTCAACATTAAAAAAATCCGCACTTTCCAAGAAAATTAACTTTGAAGATATCATAATCAGACTTCTGTATATTTCCGTAGAATTAAAACAAAAAACAAATTATGGAAATATATTGGTAATGTTCTGGAAATGAGACGTCAGATTTTTCGTCCTTAACATGTGGACCTTTCTTTATTGATTTTAATAAATTTAGATATATATAACTAGTAAATTCACGTTGTTTTATCTTATTAATTTATACAATCATTTTAATTCTTATTTAATATTTTTTTTTCTTATTTTCTCTATAATATCACTTGATAAGTTGGCAAAGATAATGATGTCCAATATATTTCGGAAAATAATAACATGAAAGTCTTACAATGTTGTTATCAATTTACTATTTTACGTACTAATACCATATATCTGCATGCAATAAATATATTTTTTATTTTTTTTATTGTGTGTAAATTTTTTTTATAATGCTCAAAAAGTAACTAGTGATATTTTATTAATTACTTCTTGAGCTGACCTTGAAAAAAAAAAAAATTAAAACTTATAACTCATAAAAAATACTAATAATATCTATATTTAAAATATATCTCCTCTCTCTCTCTCTCTCTCTCTCTATATATATATATATATATATATATATATAAATTTATTAATTGACTTTATTTTTTTTTACTGGTGAAATATTCTTTAGAAATTATTTTAAAATTAAGAAAAAATAGATGAACTTCTTGTATTTTATTTGAATCTGAGTATATGTCAAATAATCTTGTTTTTATATGTCAAATAAAATTTGGTTTTAACATATTGATTAAACATGTTATGATAGGAGAAAGGAACACATTTTTTGGGAAAAAAGTCAGCTTTTTTATTTTATAAATAAAGAGTTGCTTGCATAGAGATAAATCTTCTCAGTCTATTGATTTCCTTTCATCCAAGTGATCCGAATTTTGAATCAGATAGCTTGAGCATCCCTAACTTCTTAATTACTAAGCATGCACTTGTTCATATTGTTAGCTTGAAATTGTGGTGATCTTGCGGCTGAGTGGCCAAATAACATGAAAAATTGGTTCCAATTAATGCTGAATATGCATAGTACTGCAATAAAATCATTCTACTAGACACACTAATTGTTGTTACCTATTTTTGGGTTCCCAAAAAAAAATAAGAAAATAACAAAAATATCAAAAAAATATTCAGAAGAAATCCAAAAAATAATAGGAGCGAGAAAAGGATGCTGGAATGCTAAAAAAATGCCAAAATTGGTTGAGGAGATTCAAAAATACAAAAGGTTGAAATTTGACAGTGATAGCCTTGTTAATAAGGAAAATTCAATTTGAGGAAGAAAAGTTCAAAATCAGATGTTTATGGACTAAATTAAATTTTATCTAAGGTTTAATTGAATTTATGGAGGGTTTGATTGCAAGAACATTGATCTTTTAAGTCAATTTAGGTTTTATTGGAAGAAATTAAAGTTCTGGAGGTCCAATTATAATTTTAAAGAGTTGATTTGGTCAAATTAGAGGCTTAATTGCATAATTATTGAAGTTTGATGGCCAATGAGGGACTTAATTGAAACAATCCAAAACCAAGGACTAAACCGAAATAGGCGATAAAATCAAGGGATCCAATTAAAATTCATCCGGGGGGCTTGATTACAAAATTGTCAAAACAGCCAAGGGCCGAATCGAAAATATTCATTTGAATTGTGAAACGGCGCCGTTTCCTTAGACACTATTCATCACCATCTTCAAAGCAGCCGTTTCAGCAGACAGGAACCGCAAGAAGAAAGTGCCGCAGATTGCTTGATTGCTTCAGTTATGGGACCATTACCGAACGTCTTTAATATAAAAGAAAAAACGCACGCAGTTTTGGCTATAAAAGCAGAGAAAAAAAGGAGAAAACGTGGGGGGGCAGAAACACTGGGGAGGGAACGAGACAGAGGAGAAAGAAAACAGAGAAGGTGAAACGTAAAGAGGAGAAAAGCAACGAGACAGAGAGCAGAACAGGGAGTAAGAACCCGAGGGGGGGAAGAGAAAAGAAACGAGAGAGGAGAGGTGACAGTGAGGAAACACAAGAGGGAGAACGACAGAAGGAAAATAGAGAGGAGAGGGAAAAAGGAGAGGAGAAACAGAGAAAAAAAAGAGAGGAATGGGACAGCAAAGGAAAAAAAACAGAGGAAACAACAGGAGGAGAGGAAGCAGTGTTGGTGGAACAGCCCTTCCACACTGTCATCTGCGTCTGCAACGGCGAAGCCGCCACTGTGAACCAACGAGAGCAGCACCACCACCAAGAAGCCAGTGCAGAGAGGGGGGCGAGAACGACAGAGGAAAGAAAAAAAAAACAGAAAGAAGCATTGCCAGCCATCTTCTTCGTCACCAAGCACCAGCTTCGCCTCCAGCTGCACCAGGGAACAGGGAAGAAGAAAACGAGAGAGACGGCAAACAGAAACAGAAAAAAGGAAGAACCGGAAGAAAAAAACAAACGAAAAGGAGAAGATGGAGGTCCAAAGCATGTCGTTGCTTTCGTTGCTTCCAGGTAAACTTCTCCAACTTTGCAGATAATGCACAAATACTGTGCACTTGAAGATTAATTACACCGTGACTGTAGCAGGCGTGCGTGAATTGTTCACGCACGCTTGCGGGTAGAAACCAGCTGGGTCCAGCCCAGCCACATGGGCCGGGCTGGGCCCAGCCCGAAAAAAAATTTCCAAAAAAATCTTTTCAAAAATTTGTGATTTTCTCGTATATTTTTTTACTGTATTTTGATTAATATCGGTTTGTATTTTTATACTGTAAAGATACAAATCCGGTATTAAAATACCTGGTTTTCGTCATGACATTTAAAAAATAAAAAAATAAAAAAATATTTTATTTTCATGCATACGGCCTAGTCTTTCAAAAATAAAAATAAAAAATCATATCATATTTTCATACAACAAAGATTCAAAAATTTGTATTAGCATGCATTTTGGCTTTAATAAACAGTTTATTAAAGTCACGAGAACTAGACCAATATTTCAAAAATTCCAAAAAAAATATATTTTGTTTTCTTTTAATATCTGGAGTTATGACCTTATACGTAAGACATATTTCAGATGTTAAATTTCTTTTGTTGACGTCGGCATTACCCGATAAGATAAGGATCTCCTTACCGAGGAGGACTTTTCTTAAACCATAGACATACCAACAACTAGGAAACCCGACAAGACCTTAGATTTTATCATACAATAAAACAATGTAGCTTACCTTAGGTAGGGCGTATTTGGGGTGTTAATACCTTCCCTTTACGCAACCAGTCCCCGTACCCGATCTCTGAGACCAGTTAGGGTTCTTAGTGACCAAAATACTAGATGACGACTCCCATTTTTCCACTAATAAAAGACAAGAATTCCTTGTCTCCCCACATTTGCCACATAAGATAGATTTTGAGGGTGGATGTTTTCGCCACGACGCCGCACACATGCGACAGAATAGCGACTCCACTGGGGACCTTGTGGACTAAGCTTTGTTTTTGTCTGATAATTGTGTTTTGTTTGGTTTGCGTGTTTTTTTTGTTAATAAGTTTATTTTATTTATTTATTTTGAATTTTTATACATTTATATTCATGCATTATATAGAATTGCCTCATGCATTACACAATTTAATTTTTGGGAAGCACAAACAATCTTATTAAGTTAGGAGGGGAATTAGTGATCTGTCCTATGACTATTGATCAGGGTTCAGATGCGTGAAACACCCAACTCATATTTGAGTGCATGCTTGGTAATGGTGGGCATACATGCCTTAACTGCTCCTTGCAACGCCCCCACAATGTCTTTACGAAGATCGTCACTGGACATATATGAGACCCTTTTGAGATTAGATAGTCAACCAACCTTTTGTCTCACTTAATGAATATAACATGTTCTTAGGTTGTGTGTTTTTGTTTTTGTTTTGCATCAAAGTAAACCCTTCTTGAAGCATCTTGAACTCAAGACTTGTGGTTGACACAATGGCCGTTACTTAGAAAATTTCCGTTGTGGTGCAAAAATCAAAATTCTTAGGGTTACGACCAGGTGTTAACTCTGGAAGGGCGAGCTCATCATATAAGAAACATACTCATACATTTATCATACATACCGTCAGGTTGAAGCATAGGTCCCCCATCTAAGATTTGCTACACCTGAAAGATGGATAATGAATAAAGAGCTCAATTGGAGGCCCATTATCAAAATGAAATTGAGAGCATCAAAGGTGAAGTAGCTAGACTTACAGATCGGCTTCAACAAGTGCTAAGCTCCAAAAATGAAAAGGGGATTTTTGCACAACCTCCTATGAAAACACCATTAATCCATGTCCCAGGGACATCTCAAAACTTGGGGGCAGATTCAACAGCAGAACAACATTTTATGCCTATCGCCCTTATCCCGTCAAGTCAAGCTCCTAACACCATGGATTTAACAACAGATGGACCCCTAACAATATATCCACTGATTTTGTGAACTACGAGAAGTTGTCTGCTTTGAAAGAAAGATTAAGAGCAGTTAAGGGTAATAATTGGTTTGATTCCATACGAGCAGCTGAAGTGTGTTTGGTACCAAACATCATAGTACCAAAGAACTTTAGGATACCATAGTTCATCAAATACATTGGATTGGAATGTCCAAACACTCACCTTCGATTTTACTGTAATAAAATAGCTGAGGTGATTTATGATGATAAGTTGTTGATCTATTTTTTCCAAGATAGTCTGACAGGATCTGCCCTAAGCTGGTATATGAGGTTGGACAATGCTAAAATTAAGAAATGGAAAGATTTGGTCGAGACTTTTCTTAAGCAGTACAAGTTCAATCTTGAAATTGCTCCTGACAGAACCATCCTAATGTCTATGGAGAAGGAAAACCAAGAGTCTGTGAAGGCATATGCGCAAAGATGGCGAGATAAGGCAACATATGTTCAACCTCCACTGATAGAAATGGTGATGTTGTTTGCCAACACCTTTCAATCCCCTTATTATGCGCATTTAATAGGAAGTTTGGCTCAACATTTCCATGAAGTTGTGAGGATTGCTGAAAGAATTGAACAAGCTATAAAGAGGGGAAAGATTGAAGGTTCTGTCATGGATTCTAGAACAATGATGAGAGATGACTCTAGAGGTGGATGAGCAAGAGGCAAGTTGAGTTTGTGAAAGGTGATGTCATTGGTTATATTGTCCCCCAAACATCTTCAGAATGACAAGTGATTAAAAATATTTGCTAAGAAAGCTGGTCCAAGAATGACGATGAATTGTCAATTATATTATTATGGAATTTTGTCATTTTTCATTTTGTTTTGGGATCACATCTCATTCTTTAATGAAACATGTCTTTTATTTGTCTCTTTGTTGTTCTGAAGTCAGGAGATGTTTAGCATTTCATTTTTTATAAAATATTTTGATCAAACTCCAACATATAATTAAGGCTAATCAACCTAGAAAAATTAAAGTATTTTGATTTCAGAAATGACTCGATGCTTGTTAAAATGATATGGGGTGACCAAACAAATTTTGAGCTCACACATGAAATTGAATCACCCACTATGTAGCTAAGTTTTAGCAATATGTATAATGATATGTAATGGATTCAGTAGTTATGGACTCACGAATCAAGGTTCTTGCAAGTCCAAATCATTACACCGGACGAGGTCAAAATTTATCGGTTCACACCGTCCTTGCTTGAAATGAGAAAAGGCCATCTTTGTTTTATCCTTTCACAATAATGGAAATATATCATTTGCAATCCCATTTTGAGCCTGATAGAATATTCTTTAAAAAAAAAACCCTGACGAGGATCACACCCCACACTGGAGGCAAATAAGAGAAGACAAAAGTGAAAGGGAAGGCTTAGAACAAAAGTTCAACATTTGAGAAAGAGCTAAAAGAAAGAAGACCTAGACTGGGGGCATGTTAAAAAAAAATTGTGAGAAAGGCTATGTGAAAGCCATTAAAAAAAAAGGAAGAAGAAGAAAATTTCCTACACTTAAAGGCAGGTCAAAGATAAAGGAAGGAGAATGCCTATTAAGTTTAGGAAAGACAAAAGAAGTTTCACAACAAATGTCGAAAGTCGATACAAAAAAAAATAAAATCTGGGCTACAAACATGACTTTTGGCATCCATAATAAAACTCCTGATGTTATCAGATGATTGAGATTGGTTATTCATCAAAGAAAAAGTTGGATTTGCATTATGACATATGTTAAGAGAATTCTGATATTTGAGGTTAATAAGGTTATATGTCGTTTTCTTTACAAAGACAACAAGAGAAAGAGAAATGATGAATAATTGATCCTAGGTTTTTGAAGCCCTCAAACACCTTTTGAGCTTGTAAAATTCCTTTCTTTCATAGCCATAAACCATAGCCTACATTACGTGCTTTTAAAAGCCCTTTTTAATCAAGTAAGCAATTTGAACCGATAAATAGCGCTCTCAAAGCTTGAAGAGTTTTTCCATAAGAGTCTTGGCTTCAAGGATTAAGTTACTTGTTATTATGCATGCTAATAAAATAAGTGCTAAAAAAAAAGCAACCTTTCTTGATAAAGCCTGAGTTCTGACTTTAGCATTTTGTTTTTAAAATTCATAAAAAGGTCACCTCATCACAGACTATCAAAAGATATACCCAAGATCAGAGATTAATATTAACACAAAGAACCATGGAAAAAGCCATTTTAATCTTTCGATGGGTCAATTTCTGTTTTCAAAATACAAGATACTCAAAGGACTTCATCTATTGAATAACGCGTGTTGGGTCTTTGACCAAAGAAGCTTGAATTAAAAAAAAAATACTGACATCTCTCTAATTTCATTTCAACAATTAGACTTTGAAATAGACATGATCTTTGAAATATGAGAGTTGATTCCCGAACAAGAAAGATTGTCAAACAAAAAGAGCACCGATCGAGTTTGCAAAATCCTTGGCAGAAGTGACATCAATACTTCTCGACACTTCTTGAAAAGTTGAGCAGCCGGGGGCAATACAGTGGATCCTGAGAAGGAAAAATAATCAGTATTCAGATCAACTAGGGGGCAATAAAAAAAATGATTAAATGATGAATTAGTGAAACTGAGGACAATGGTGTTCAAAGAAAGATAATCAGATGAACGAGCACTGGAGGCAAGTCAATGGTTGATTAGCAATATAAGATGAGGGCAACACTAGAAAACCTCGTAATGAGTGCTGGTAGGATTCACACAACTAATCAAAGAACGATTCCCGAGAGAATCAAAGAGATGAATGATTTGTTAAGCTCCTTCATGATGAATTAAGCAACACCACACTAGGGGGCATTGTCAAGATTGATAAACAGTGAAACCAGTAATCATCAAAGACAACTTAGGACAGGCGCTGCATTTACAGTGGAGTGGATGACTAGCACATGAACGGGCCAATACATGGAAAGAGCAAAGAAGGCTTTGGTTAGCAAATAAAGGCACCCTATGATGATGGAACATCAAAGAGAGGGGGGCCTATATTTCAAATCAGGTAAGGATGCATGCATGTCATCTAACCTCAAAGCATTGCACACATATTTTTATTCGTTACAGGAAAATCCTCAAAAAAAAGTCCAGCAAGATTGAAAGAAAAAAAGAAAAAAAAGAAAAAAGAAAAAAGAATCATTGAGTTGATAATAAAAGAGAATCATTGTTGTGACCCTGGAACAGGAAGAAAAATGAACCCTACCATTAGGAAATTTTCAAAAAAAAAAACAAGAAGAAAAAGAAGAAAGAAGCAAGTTCAAACCTTGCCAACAGGTAGAACACATATTTGGTTCTGGTTAAAGGGGATCGCTAGAAGGGATCTCAGTTTAGCCTAACCACACAGATTTTGGTTCTAGATTGCTAGATGGGATCTCAGGTCACCCATGAAAATAAACCGTGTGAGTGTGTGGGTCGGTCGCCCCTGAAAATAGACCATGATGAACATGTATGGGTAGGTCGCCCGTGAAAATAGACCAATATGAGTGTAAGGGCAGGTCGCCCATTAAAATAGACCGTGTGAGCGTGTGGGCCGGTTGCCCCTAAAAATAGACCAAGATGAACATGTGTGGGCAGGTCGCCCGTGAAAATAGACCAATGTGAGTGTGAGGGCAGGTCACCCATGAAAATAGATCGTGGGTCGGTCACCCCTGAAAATAGACCAGGATGAACATGTGTGGGTAGGTCGCCCGTGAAAATAGACCAATGTGAATGTGTGGGCCGGTCGCCCTTGAAAATAGACCATGATGAACATATGAGGGTAGGTCGCTCGTGAAAATAGACCAATATGAGTGTGAGGGCAGGTCGCCAATGAAAATAGACCGTGTGAGTGTGTGGGCCGGTTGCCCCTGAAAATAGACCAGGATGAACATGTGTGGGCAGGTCGCCCGTGAAAATAGACCAATGTGAGTGTGAAGGCAGGTCGCCTATGAAAATAGATCGTGGGCCGGTCGCCCCTGAAAATAGACCAGGATGAACATGTGTGGGTAGGTCACCCGTGAAAATAGACCAATGTGAGTGTGTGGGCCGGTCACCCCTGAAAATAGACCATAATGAACATGTGAGGGTAGGTTGCCCGTGAAAATAGACCAATATGAGTGTGAGGGCAGGTCGCCAATGAAAATAGATTGTGTGAGTGTGTGGGCTGGGATGAACATGTGTGGGCAGGTCGCCTGTGAAAATAAACCAATGTGAATGTGAGGGCATGTCGCCCATGAAAATAGACCATGTGAGTGTGTGGGTCGGTCGCCCCTGAAAATAGACCAGGATGAACATGTGTAGGTAGGTCGCTCGTGAAAATAGACCAGTGTGAGTGAGAGGGCAAGTCGCCCATGAAAATAGACCGTGTGAACATGTGGGTCGGTCACCCCTGAAAATAGACCAGGATGAACATTTGTGGGTAGGTCGCCCGTGAAAATAGACCAATGTGAGTGTGAGGGCAGGTCGCCCATGAAAATAAGCCGTGTGAATGTGTGGGGCGATCGCCCCTGAAAATAGACCATGATGAAAATGTGTGGGTAGGTCACCCGTGAAAATAGACCATTGTGAGTGTGAGGGCAGGTCGCCCGTGAAAATAGACCATGTGAGTGTGTGGGCCGGTCGCCCCTGAAAATAGATTAGGATAAACATGTGTAAAATAGACCACTGAGTGTGTGTGGGTAGGTCGCCCATGAAAGTAGATAAATTTTCTTTAAAAGGGGTAGATCGCCCAAGATAATAAGATCATTTTCTTTTTCTTTTTCTTTTTCTTTTTCTTTACAAGCTTACTATGCAAAACATTGATGATGTTTTTGCTTCGTAAGCATTGTAAAAAGGGGGCATCTGTTGTTACCTATTTTTGGGTTCCCACAAAAAAAATAAGAAAATAACAAAAATATCAAAAAAATATTCAGAAGAAATCCAAAAAATAATAGGAGCGAGAAAAGGATGCTGGAATGTCGAAAAAATACCAAAATTGGTTGAGGAGATTCAAAAATGCAAAAGGTTGAAATTTGACAGTGAGAGCCTTGTTAATAAGAAAAATTCAATTTGAGGAAGAAAAGTTCAAAATCAGATGTTTATGGACTAAATTAAATTTTATCTAAGGTTTAATTGAATTTATGGAGGGTTTGATTGCAAGAACATTGATCTTTTAAGTCAATTTAGGTTTTATTGGAAGAAATTAAAGTTCTGGAGGTCCAATTATAATTTTAAAGAGTTGATTTGGTCAAATTAGAGGCTTAATTGCATAATTATTGAAGTTTGATGGCCAATGAGGGACTTAATTGAAACAATCCAAAACCAAGGACTAAACCGAAATAGGCGATAAAATCAAGGGATCCAATTAAAATTCATCCGGGGGGCTTGATTACAAAATTGTCAAAACAGCCAAGGGCCGAATCGAAAATATTCATTTGAATTGTGAAACGGCGCCGTTTCCTTAGACACTATTCATCACCATCTTCAAAGCAGCCGTTTCAGCAGACAGGAACCGCAAGAAGAAAATGCCGCAGATTGCTTGATTGCTTCAGTTATGGGACCATTACCGAACGTCTTTAATATAAAAGAAAAAACGCACGCAGTTTTGGCTATAAAAGCAGAGAAAAAAAGGAGAAAACGTGGGGGGGCAGAAACACTGGGGAGGGAACGAGACAGAGGAGAAAGAAAACAGAGAAGGTGAAACGTAAAGAGGAGAAAAGCAACGAGACAGAGAGCAGAACAGGGAGGAAGAACCCGAGGGGGGGAAGAGAAAAGAAACGAGAGAGGAGAGGTGACAGTGAGGAAACACAAGAGGGAGAACGACAGAAGGAAAATAGAGAGGAGAGGGAAAAAGGAGAGGAGAAACAGAGAAAAAAAAGAGAGGAATGGGACAGCAAAGGAAAAAAAACAGAGGAAACAACAGGAGGAGAGGAAGCAGTGTTGGTGGAACAGCCCTTCCACACTGTCATCTGCGTCTGCAACGGCGAAGCCGCCACTGTGAACCAACGAGAGCAGCACCACCACCACGAAGCCAGTGCAGAGAGGGGGGCGAGAACGACAGAGGAAAGAAAAAAAAAACAGAAAGAAGCATTGCCAGCCATCTTCTTCGTCACCAAGCACCAGCTTCGCCTCCAGCTGCACCAGGGAACAGGGAAGAAGAAAACGAGAGAGACGGCAAACAGAAACAGAAAAAAGGAAGAACCGGAAGAAAAAAACAAACGAAAAGGAGAAGATGGAGGTCCAAAGCATGTCGTTGCTTTCGTTGCTTCCAGGTAAACTTCTCCAACTTTGCAGATAATGCACAAATACTGTGCACTTGAAGATTAATTACACCGTGACTGTAGCAGGCGTGCGTGAATTGTTCACGCACGCTTGCGGGTAGAAACCAGCTGGGTCCAGCCCAGCCACATGGGCCGGGCTGGGCCCAGCCCGCGAAAAAAATTCCAAAAAAATCTTTTTTAAAATTTATGATTTTCTCGTATATTTTTTTACTGTATTTTGATTAATATCGGTTTGTATTTTTATACTGTAAAGATACAAATCTGGTATTAAAATACCTGGTTTTCGTCATGACATTTAAAAATATAAAAAAATAAAAAAAATATTTTATTTTCATGCATACGGCCTAGTCTTTCAAAAATAAAAATAAAAAATCATATCATATTTTCATACAACAAAGATTCAAAAATTTGTATTAGCATGCATTTTGGCTTTAATAAACAGTTTATTAAAGTCACGAGAACTAGACCAATATTTCAAAAATTTCAAAAAAAATTTATTTTGTTTTCTTTTAATATCTTGGGTTACGACCTTATACGTAAGACGTATTTCGGATATTAAATTTCTTTTGTTGACGTCAGCATTACCCGATAAGATAAGGATCTCTTTACCGTGAAGGACTTTTCTTAAACCATAGACAGACCAACAACTAGGAAACCCGACAAGACCTTAGATTTTATCAGACAATAAAACAATGCAGCTTACCTTAGGTAGGGCTTATTTGGAGTGCTAATACTTTCTCTTTACGCAACGAGTCCCCGTACCCGATCTCTGAGACCAGTTACGGTTCCTAGTGACCAAAATATTAGGCGGCGACTCCCATTTTTGCACTAATAAAAGACAAGAATTCCTTGTCTCTCCACATTTGCCACATAAGATAGATTTTGAGGGTGAATATTTTCGTCGCGACGCCGCAGACGTGGGACAATAATTATCACTACCAAAATTATTCAAACAAGTAATGCATATATACGCATCCATAGGTATTTCAGCTAGAAACCTTTGTCTTGAGGCCTATACTAA
Organism: Populus nigra; assembly: GCF_951802175.1. Classification (NCBI taxonomy): domain Eukaryota; kingdom Viridiplantae; phylum Streptophyta; class Magnoliopsida; order Malpighiales; family Salicaceae; genus Populus; species Populus nigra. Next base: position 11,406,511 of record NC_084864.1, on the reverse strand, counting down.
CGCAGCATGCTAACTAGCTTGCTTCTCATCGCCCCTTTGGGTTCATGATCTCAGAGAACACAGCACCAGACATCATTTTCTCCGACTTGTTGCTTAGAAAACTTTGTCCGTCGCTGCTGCTTGTTGTTGCCATTTCCAAAATGCGGGAATTCACAACTAGTTCACTGCCAGTACTAAACAAATCACTGCTGTCATCGATTGAGGAGCCTTTCAGAGGAGTCTCCATGTTAACTTCTTTCTCAGTTTGAGCCACTTTGACATACTCTTCCGCGCTCTCTTGCAGTTGTAATGCAAACTCAAGGCCCCAAACCACATCGGTCATCGATGGCCTTTCGATTCCATTCTCGAGCAAGCATCTCACTGCAACATCAACAAAGTTTTTCAGACAATCTGGTGAGATCTTTCCATCCAGATATGGATCAATGATTTCATTAATCGTTCCGTTGCTGTGGCTTTGTCTAGCCAACTCTGCTAGACTTGCAGGCACTGCTGATCGGTTTATTGCTGGTCTAGCACACAATACCTCGAACAACACAACCCCAAATGAATAGACATCAGATTTTTCTGTCAATTGCTGGCGTTGACAATATTCGGGATCCAAGTACCCTACCCTACCTTTCACAACGGTGCTCACGTGGCCCTTCGATGTGCTCGTAGGGCCTGTTTTGGACAATCCGAAACCCGAAACTTTGGCCACCCATTTCTCATCCAGCAAGATATTTGTTGTCTTCACATCACGATGAATGACAGTGTGCTTGGCACCTGTGTGAAGGTAATGCAACCCACGGGCGGCACCGATGCAAATCTCTAGGCGTTGAGTCCATGAAAGTGGAGGATTATCAGTTCTGTAGAGATGATCACGAAGCGTCCCCCGAGCCATATAATCATACACCAGGATCATCTCATTATTATCATTACAGTAACCAATTAGAGAAACCAAATGGCGGAATCTAAGCTGGGAGAGCATCTCAATCTCTGTCCTGAACTCGGTTGCACCCTGCTGTGAACTTGGATTCAATCGCTTGATCGCAGCACGATTGACTCCACCATCCAATAATCCTTTGTACACGTTACCAAAGCCACCAACACCAATAATGAATGGATTGTCGAAGTTGTTTGTAGCTGCTATGATCTCAGCTAGCGAGAAATTGTGGCATAGATCAGAAGGTAGAGATTACCTCTGGGTCTCTATTGACTTTGTTGACGAGGAAACAAGAGGGCTTAACTTTGTAGCTCCATCACCGGAAACCCAGTACTTGAGTTTTTGGACTCTTCTCCAGAAAATCAAGAAAAATAGGAAAGAGAAGACAACAAAACCCGAAACAGTAGCACCTATAATGGTGACTATTCCTCTTCGACTATGCTTTGGCTTTGTTGATGTCGCGCTAGGAGGAGTATTACTAATGGGGCTATCCTGATATACACCAGGATTTGGTCCGGAAAGATTGTCTGATTTGCTCAATTTGAAGATTTCTACTCCATTCAACATTACATTAGAGAAACGAGATGACAGTGGACTAGGGTGCAATGCAATCAACAAATTCTGTACCTCCTCGATTCCTCTGGCGTGCATCATCACTTCGTAATCTTTGTTTATGGGAACCCCAATATTTCGATTAGCCCAAGAAATTATATCTGCGGAAAGCTCGGCAGTTTGATTAGCGATATATATTTAAAAGATTAGATCGTTCTGCCATATAATCGATATAAACTGACAGAAATGAAGCCTAACAAAATAGGTGAAAGTGGAGTGGACCGGAAACTCCCAAGTCATATTGTATTTCTCATTTACAGTAGAATCGTTCCCCATGGTCCTAGCAGTTGATAGAGCACGTCAGGTGCAGCATAGCGAGTGTGGTTATTATACTGAAGTTGAATAGTGTCATTATGCAGAAGACTGCTCGGTCTAACATCCGTCAAGTAATCCACGTCCCTTAACCAACTTCGAAACATGCCACTGTCTTTGGAGGGTTCGATGTCATTCGCAGCCACATTTATTCGGTACATAAGCTCTAAAGCAGTTTCTTTTTGAAGAGGAGAATTGAGGTCCTTGTCAACATCATGCAGACCTGGGTCACCAGAAGTCGTGTAATAAAGATTGGTGGGCATGGATACGATTTCAATCCCGTTGATGAAAGCATATGCATCGGCTACATGAGGACTTGGCGTGAACGTTATGCTCAAATTTTTCTGCTCACCTTCAACATTTAAGATGAATTCTCTGGCGTAACCTCGTTCACCAAGAGAGTCAGTGTAATGGATGCCACTGAAGTTGCTAAGAAAGGTATAGCGACCGGTTGTGACAGAAAAAGATGCTTTAGACCTGTTGAAACCAGTGTAGGAAGCAGGATAAAAATGGAGACGAACAAACTTAGGTCCTGTTGTTGTGACAGGAAAGGTGTAGGTGAATTGGGAGCGAGAGACGCGAGCAATATAATAAGGTACAGAGCTAGTGGAGGCTTCATTTGCTGTGGGATTTGTTGAGGAGCTGTCTCGATCTAGAAGGGCCACAATTGAGTTGTTGTCTGCAGTCCATTGCCTACCGTTTACAAAACGCTCGGAGGATGAACCACAATCAAGCGCTATGTTATCAAGAGGAACGTAATGCGGTGGTATATCCCCGGTTACAAGGATGGTGTGATGGAGGAACAGGAAGGAAAGGTGCAGAGGTGTGAATAAAGATAAGTTTGTGAGAGAGAGATATTTGCTGCTGCTGCTACTCATTTTGTTTTTGGCCAGAGGTGGAGAGATGAAGAAATCAAGAGGAGAAGCTAGCTCCTTTTTTAATTATATGCTGAGAGGTGTAAATTTAATTCATGCTGGTGTTGAATGATTCTAATTTTTTTTTAATCACTCATTTATTATTATTGTTTTCTTTATTTTTCTTTGTTCAATATAAATATAAACTCTCTCTTATCAATATATTTAATTACAAGTTAAAAAGTCAAGATGCATGCCATAACCAACACGGCAACATCTCACACATGAAAGCTCTTCTATATATATATATATATATATATATATATATATATATATATATATATATAAGACATATTTTATATTTAGAAATTATATGTATAATAGTTAATTATGTATTTATTAATTGTTAAATAATATTATATCATGTATTTTTTTAAAAAATATATATATGAACTACCTAATTTATATAAATATCCTAAATTATCCTATATGGATTTGGAGTTCATGATGGATTCTGAAATTAACAGGATTCTCTCTAGCTCTAGAAATGCCCTTGCCGATGTCGTAAATCATAATAAGGCAACGTTTGATTGCGGCCACGAAAAGCATTGCTGGACAGTAGCTACGGGGTGGCAGCTCGCGTGACAGTAGCGAAAATCAGCAGAGTGTGTGTGCGGCAGCACACAACAGCTAGCGCAGCAGTATGCTGACGAGAGTTGGGGCTTGGGCGAGGATTGTCCAAGGCTTGACGAAACAGTGCAGGGATGACACAATGAGACAGTGGGGAATTCGGTAGCACTGGTGAAATCAGCAGCGTCGAGGAATTCGACAGCGTCGACAAAATCGACAGCAGGGGCTGACGATAACTTGGACAGCGGACGGTCCAAGGCATGCGAGGCAGTTACGCTGGCAGCATGTGTGCTGGCAGTGGGCATTTGGCTTGTGGGAGAACATGCCAATGCAGTTGCGGCAGTTCTGGGAGCAGTTATCGGCAGTTGCAGTAGTTTCTTATGTGGGGAAGAAGTTGGCAGAACATGGGATAATGGGTGCTCCAGTTGTGCAGGAAGTTAGGGGTAGTTTATTCTTGTAACTTCCATTATCTTGTAAATAGATAGGCTGTAAATGTGAAGCATGCAAAACGAAAATGGGCATAGCACACAAGAAGGACTTTGTGTAATCCTTTAATTGAGTTAATGAAAGAGTTGGGACTTGTTCCTGTAATCTGCTGTGTTTTGTATTCTGTTCATATTCCTTTGTGTTATTCCGCTTGCTTGTGACATTGAAAGAGTGTGGGGATCTCTTGGGTTTGTGGGACAAACTAGTCGTAGGCAAAACACAAGTGAATAGGTGAGGGAAAGGCTGAGTCTAGCGGGACTAGACTGCCGCGCGAGGTCTGTTTTCGGTAGCGAAAAATTGACCTCGTGACAATGTACCATACCAGGACTGCTTAGCCCTAAAGAACGGTGGTCACCGATGCGGGATATACAATCGCGAGTGCCCTCGCTAATCGAGATCTCTCTCTAATATGTGGCTTTTTCTAGTTTGTTTGTTAAATTCCCTTCTTACTACTGTTATTATTATCTGTTGTATCGAGTGGGTATCGAATTGAATCAATAATACTCATGGTTGATTAAATTTTGCGTTAAACTTTAAATGCGTTATTTGTTGTTGAAAACTCACTACACAGATAAAAAGAAATAATTCTCATAGAGAAGAGTTAATCACAGACAAACCTTTGCACGACCATGGCAGGTGGCGTAGCCAAGATTTTTTAAATGATGAGGTAAATTAATAACAAATATTTGATATTATGTATTATTTAGATATGCATTATATAGAAAATTAATTTCAAATATATGTACTAACTCATATCAAACAAAATTAATTTAAGAATATTTTCAAAATGAAAAAATTTACGTTATAATTGTTTTTTTGGAATTTTTATATTTTAAAACCGCTTCATCATAATTTTATTATCAATCTTATCGAAGTTATTTTTCTTACTATATACAATCAAACTGTCATTCATTTATTTTTAGTTTAAAGTGAGTTCAATGCTTGTGTTTTCTAAATCTTCCAATGACTAATGAAGTTCTGACAACAATTCTATGCTGACATATAATAGAGAGTAGCTAAAATCATAGCTTAAAAGGATTGTTTTGATAAATTAATACTATTATTATTAATATTTTAATATAAAAGGAATTAAAAAAAAGATTAAGGGGGCAATTGCCCACTTATGACCTTATCTGGCTCCGCCACTGACCATGGCCACCTTTGAAACTAAGAAATCATATGGCTGCTGAACACCAACCCATATATATTCCATGGAATCTTGGGTGCAAAATTTTTATTTTCAAAACTAATTCTAGGAATTTCACATTTATGGCTGCTGAACTTTAAAAGGTATTTGGGAGTGTAGTAGTGGTTGCTTTTCAAAGTGATTTTCATTTCAAAACACATTAAAATAATGTTTTTTTTTATTTTTAAAAAATTATTTTTGATATCAACACAATCAAAATTATCTGAAAAATAAAAAACATGATAATCTAAAGTGAAAAAAATATAAAAAATTTAATTTTTTTCAAAAGCGCTTCCAAAATACAATGTCACACATAACCTTCCAAAATAATCAAGGAATTTAACGTGACCATTATAAATAATGCTTCTAGAAATTCTATGAAGTTGAACTTTCTCTCTAAACCCCCGTAAATAAAAATAAATAATAAAAAAAACATAGGATTAAAGTAATGAGGTCTCGATGAGTAATGGAGATTTGGTATGAAAGAAATGAATAGATAGTAGGAATGATAATAAATGTGTCATATGAGAGAGAGAATGATCTCCATAAATAAATTTAAAGGTATTGTTGAAGTCAAAATGAGAGTCATGATTTTTAGTTTAAAACTTGTAACGTTGGTGAAACTAGTGATGAGTTTCAATGGATAAAAGAATAAGAAAAACGAGAAGATATATAAACCCTGGTCAAAAAACTTATTTTGACAAATTAATGATAAATATGGTAATATTAAATTTATTGAGTATAAATTAAAGGGAAACATCATGAGAATCTAAGTAAATAAAGTAATGCATGAAATTCAAATTTTAGCGTAAAAGACACTGATTGTCTAGTTTTACGGTATCGATGATATATCTCAATCCGACCGTTGGATCAGGCTAAAAGTTTATAAGGAATCTCTAGAATTATTATTGTATCTTAGGTTAAAATTTCATGTCAATCTGAATTTAGGAAGGCGTTATAAGAGTACTCAAAATTCGGTAAATTGAAGAAGATGACACAAGGGGCATTATTAAGGGCATTTTGATAATTTTATATAAAACAATATTCTCCTCTCCTCCTTTAAAGACAGATCACATTCTCTGCAAAAGGAAAAAAAAAACAGGAGGGAGACCATTTGTTTTGTCCCATTTTCTTTATCTTCTCTCCATTTCTTCAAGCTAAATCAAAAGAGAGTGTTCTTATGAGGATTATATCCAAAAAAACAAATTAAATGACTAAACTTTGAGAGTTATAGAGCTTGAGAGAAACAAAGAGAAGAAGCTGGAAATTGAAAGAGGAGGACATGATTTTTATAGATTTTTTCAAGAATTCATTGAAACAAGTTAAAATAGCAAAGGTAAGGAACATACCCAGAGTAATTTCATTTTTCTCTCTTGTTCTTGTATGAGGAGAAGAAAACCTCCAAGTTTAAAAATCTAGGGTTCATGTAAATATTTTGGGGGAATAATTGTTCTTGTGAATTTTGAGGTTAATTGCATGATAATAGCTTGATTAACTGAAAAATAGAAGGAATAAATTGATTTGAAACTATGGGTTTTGGGATTGCAACATGGCAAGAACTTCGGCAGCCATATCTTTACTTTTCACTGTTGGATTAGATTGAGTTTTGGATATGTTATTATGGTCAATGTCACCTATATTCTGACCGGAGGGATTGTCAATATCAAACTTCATTTGAGAGTTGTCACTGGAGGAACATTTCTGGAAAATCATCCTTCAAGACAGCCTCGTTCGTCAGTCATTATATCATCTTTTCACCGCTGGATTGGTCTGGATCTTGGATATATTGTTCATTAGATGTTATATAAATTATGAACAGTTAATAGTGGAAACAAACATTCTTACTAGAAATTGTACTTCCCGAATAGTAGGTCTCTAATTTTCAGGTCAGTTCGGTATTATTCTGATATAGGGAGATTTAACCATTGGATGTATGTTAATTTTGGATATGTTATTCTAATGATGATGATGTATAATATCGCCGTTAGGATTTATTAAATTCTATATTTACAAAATAATGTTTTAAGTTTGGTTTGAGAAATATTGAATGAGAATCGGATATTTAGCATAAAAAGTATGTTTTGGGATTAAGGATAATGGCAATGGGTTTAATGATAATGGAAGTGTTTGTGTTAGTTTTTAGTCATGTTTTATGTGTTGATAAGTGATGGTATAGTTAAATTCTATAAAGAATAGTGATTGATTAATACTTTGGTTGTGTTGGAATGAGAAATCATGGTAAGAGATGTTGTAAATTGAATTATGATATAAGGAATTATTTTGAGTGTGCGTTGGAAAAAATTAGCATATGTAGTCATTACTGAAATTTAAGTTAAATTACAATGTTTGGTAATAGATTAAATGTCTTGGGACATTAGAAAATTGGTGACGAGAATTCATGTCTTTGGACACCAGAAAAAAAAAACTGATAACGAAAAGTCAAGTTTTTTTTTTGGACATTGAAAATCATTAATGAAGAATGGAGTTAATTGGACATTTAATGTTAGTGTAAATAAATTCTAATGTAAATGAATTTAAATGACAAGCAAGAGAATAAAATACATTCATAGAAATTGTTTATGAAAGTGTTTTATTTTGTGAATTTATGAATAAATCAGGAAGATTCGAATATTGATTCAAGATGTTATAGAAGGAGCACAACAACAACAAGGGAACGTGAGCCGAGCTTCTACAGCAGGTAGGTGTTCTATACCTACATTTTTTATGTAACGTTAATTTTGTTAACTTGTTAAATTTTGGGTCTTTGCATCTATAGGTGAAACCTTAAAGAGAAAGGACAAAGTGAAATAAATGAAAAATTAAAATGAATTTGAGTACTTGATTGATTTAGGAATATGAATTACATTAATGGACTTCGTTGATGATCGTTCCTCAAACTTGATTAGCCGGTCCTGAATGCGGAGACTAATGATGTTAGTAAGGTTTACTAACATTGGCATGATCATTCCTAGAAATGAGGAATATTAAACTTGATTAACTATTCGGGTTAATGATATCGACTAGTGACGTCGATATCGGCAATCACATGAAACTTGATTAACTATTCCTAAAGTGAAAGCTAATGTTGTCAAGAATCTTGACATGAGGAATATTGAACTTGATTAACTATTCGGGTTAATGATATCGACTGGTGACGTCGATATCGACAATCATATGAAACTTGATTAACTATTCCTAAAGTGAAAGCTAATGATATCAAGAATCTTGACATCGACATTTCTGGAAATATTTCAAGGTATTATGGAAAGAAAATGTGATTGGCTATTTTAGGTTGGAAATAGTCAATGACATCAATCGGTGACATTAGTGTTGGTATTTACAACGAACTTGATTAGTCGGTCCTGATATGGACAACTAATGATCATTAGTGTCGGCATTCCCTTCCAAGTTTTGGGGGAGAGGTGCTATAATGGTATTCCCGATAAGGAATGATTAAAAGTGTTAATGAAATGGGGATTGACATCTTGAAAGGATTATTTATTTGACTTTAAAGTGGTGGATATTGATTGGAAATTTGTGGAATAAGATGGGCGGAGGAACTAGTTACCTGATAATGGGCTAGCGGCATAAGTTTTTCTAATGACCGGAATATAGAATTTAAGTTAAACTGACTTGTGTGGTGTTAAAATTGTTGGGATGATTGATTTGTCAAACTATAAATGGAATGTTGGATGAAACCTAATTGTTAAACAAAAGTGGAAAATTATGTTTAAGTTATGGATTATTGAAAAAAAATAAAAAATAATAAATACATTGATGAAGATCTAATTCTTGTGAAGGATAGAAGCAAAGTTCGTATTGCTTGGAACGTAAGAATAGAAGTTCATTGACCATGGTAGGTGTTTCACTCTTTAACTATATAAAGTTATTGTAGTTATTCTTTTGTTTTCTTATATGTGATTTGGGTTGTCTTTCTTATGTGCGTTTGATAATTATTAGAACTAAACTGTGTTATGGATGTAAGAGAATTATAAGATCACATGGTTAAGAATGAAAGAATTATTCGATGAATGAAATTAATTAATAAAAAAGATAATGAGTATGATTTAGTTGTCTAAATGGTCAAAAACTAAGGAGATATAAACATTTGATTTTGACTTAGTTTTCAAAGTGGTGGAAAGCTAAGATGAATAGTATTTTACTTAGTCATTCATAGAGACATGGCTAAGGTGGTATGGACAAATGACTTAGTCATCCGTAAAAACGGAAACTAAGGTATGGTTATAGAACTTAGTCATCTATGTATGAAATGGCTAAGGTGGTAATGAATTTCATCAGGAATTGAGGAAGACCTGGATTATTTATGTGATTACTTTGTTTCCATTAAGATGGGGACCAAGCTAGCAAAATGAGTAAACTTTACAAGCAAACTGTAAAACTTGATAATCAAGAAGTCATCTCAAGTAACCAAAGTTGAAGGATATGTCTACAGAAAATTTATTCGAATTTATGGTGAAAAATAAAAGAAAATTCCTAATTTTCAACGAATATTACATAAATTAAATTGAGGGTGTTACAAATCACATGGTAGAAATTATTACGAATTAAATGCGCTCGAGAAGTGAAACAAGACTCAAAATGAAAATGTTGAGTGATTCCAGGAATGCTGAATAGAGAAGTAATAATTGAAGGTTAAATGAGAATTTCAAAGAACTATAATTGCGTATCGTTGAATATATGTTTAATTACATGTACATGTATTGTGTGATTTTTCTTCTATGCTATATTTTATTCTTACTATATTTATTCTATACATGATGAAATTTCAGGTCCTTCACATTCACGCCAAGAGTAGTGTTTTAGGTCCTCTAGACTCTTTTTGTATGATTAAAGAAGAAAATGAACATTGATGTATTTTTATCTTTAAAGAATTAAATGACTTGATATGTAATAGTACTCTTTTTATATGACGTGGTAGGATATAAATTGTACTATTTTGTATTTGTAATCTTAATATTTGTTTACTTCCATTTATTATGAATTATGTGTTAATGAAAAAGAAGTGAACATGTGAAATGTTATGCATGTACCATGAATGATGTGTTGTTGAGGTTCTACATGATTATGATATGATTGAGAAATAAGTATAATTATACAGGATGATTGTTGATGACTTGGGACCTCCAGGTATAAGGGAAACTTTGCCAAAATTTTAGCGGAAATTTTAGCAAGTCTCCGATAAGTTAGGCGGGAGAAAAAAAAATAATACCCATTTTTAAAAAAATTAAGGTTCAAAGTTCTTTTATGAATGTATTAAATTACGGGGTGTTACAATATTTTTAAAAAATAAATTTGCTATATAATTGTATTATCAATTTTATAGCATGATATAAAATATGTCATCTAAAAAAATTTATTTACAAACATAAAAATAAAATCTTTATCATTTTTTTTAACTAAGTAAACCTAAAAAAAATTAAATAAATATTTGAACCCAAAAAGTTTTAGGTATCGGTAAAGGAGTATATAAACCATGAAAACTTATTATTATCTCTGTAATTAACTTAGGTAATTAAATTTGATAGGATAGAATATGTGGAGACTCTCGAGTTTAAATATTTTGAATTTTTGCTAGGTGGTGGTAATTTTAGACAAAAGAGAACAAATAAAAAATAAAATAAAAAAGCTACTAATTGGGGAAGAGTCTTGCGAGTTAGTTGAGAAAAATAGAAAATTTCTTGCGATTTTGTGTTATTTTGATGAAAAAGTCTTAGTAAATTCAAGAGAAGTGGGGATTCTAGTAAGTTATATAATTTTCTTTATTTCATGTGGTTTAAAGAAATTATGAATGTAAGAGTTTGGGCAAGTTAATCAAATTCTTGTGAAAAGGCATGTTAGTGTGTAGACTCGAGGGAGGGTGTTTGAAGGGGATTTTTGGTAGGGTATGTAAACTTTATGTATTTATGGTATGTAAACATGAATGGGATGTATATATGGTTTGATTTCTTGTAACATTGAATGTTTATGCATAATTGAAAATGTCTCAGAGATTATAAGTAAAATAGAACTCTTATAGGAGTGATTGTTGGTGTGTTGCGTAATATGTTTGGAAATGTATGTGTGTGCGGGGGGCTGTTTTGATAGCTAAAAGTGTGTGAAGTAGGTTACTGTAATATCTCTAAATATGTACGTGTAGGGCCTTTTTTTTAGCCCAAAAGTAGGCAAATATTGGCTTCTTGGCAGCCCAAAAGTAGATAAATATTAGTCTTGTCATCGTGAAAATTAGGATTGTGTATAGGTGAAGGCTGTTATGGCTGAAAGAATTTAGGTGTTTGTTAAAGTTATAGAGCTAAAGGTGTGACTGTCAGAGTGTGTGTTAATGATGTTATAGAGATTTAACATGTTCCAGTAATAAATTGGGGAAAATATGAAAAAATTATGAGTTTTACTATAATGGGTCAAATTCTAGTTTCAAGGAATTCAGGAAGATTTAAGAAGTTAATTGCGGATAATTAAATTGGATTGATATTTTGTCTAAATTATGAGTTTTACCTCTTCAAAAGATGATGACCACGACTTGAAAAAACTAACCAATCAATATTTGAATGACCTTCGGCAATTCCGTCAAAAATTATTGACTTGTCATGTTTCGAATGGAATTGTTGATAGAATTTTTGTTATTTTTTTTTCTATTCCATCATAAAATATAAATAAAGAATATTTCATTGCAATTTCTATTGGTAATTGCTAACAAAGAATTTCTATCATTATTTATATTAGAAAATACCAACAAAATATTTTTTATTGATGTTTTCATTGCTATTTATTGATTTCTCTGTGGTGGTTAGTGTAAGAACAGAGTAATTTTGTGAGAATAATTCGTACTTACTCTTCTCAGCGTGAGGAGGCCATATATATACACAGTTATATCTTCCAGGAAAGGAAACAACATATTCTAAGGAAAGCTAAATATTCCTAAACTAAATATTCCTATACAAGATTGTCGGTCACTACCAGATTTCTAGGAATAATTGCAGATACTAGAATCAGTCTATAATATATTACACCTCACATACAGCTCATGCAGACACTCCCCCTCAAGTTGGAGCATAGATATCTATCATGCTCAACTTGTTGGTTATACCATGAAACACTCTTCCTGCAACTGCTTTTGTGAGTATATCGGCTAATTGACTTTCAGAATGGACAAATGAAAACTGTATGATCTTGTGATCGAGATTCTCCTTGATGAAATGTCGATCAACTTCAACGTGTTTGGTGCGATCGTGTTGTACAGGATTTTGTGCAATCTCAATGGCTGCTTTGTTGTCACAATGAAGAGTCATAGCCTGTTTATATTCAATTCCCAAATCCTTTAATACACCTCTGATCCATAACAGTTCACATATACCATTAGCCATACCATGAAACTCAGCTTCTGCACTCGATCTTGCCACAACTTTCTGTTTCTTGCTCCTCCAGGTTACAAGGTTACCTTCAACAAAAGTAAAGTACCCCGATGTGGATCTTCTATCAGTTTGATCCCCTGCCCAATCAGAGTCTGTGTAACCTTCGATATTTAAACCATCATTTTTTTAGAACAACAGTCCTTTTCCTGGAGCATTCTTCAAGTATCTTAAGATCCGATATACAGCATTCATATGTTCCTCACTTGGCGCATGCATGAACTGGCTTACCACACTCACGGCATAAGCTAAATCTGGTCTGGTGTGTGACAAATATATTAATCTTCCAACTAACCTTTGATAACGACCTCTGTCTGTTGGAGTTTGATCTGGAAAAATTCCAAGCTTGTGATTCATCTCTATAGGCGTTTCTGCTGGTTTGCAGGCAAGCATTCCAGTTTCAGTTAAAAGATCTAACACATATTTTCGTTGTGAAAGGAAGATTCCACGTTTCGATCTAGCAACCTCAATTCCCAAAAAATATTTGAGTTGTCCGAGATCTTTCATCTCAAATTTAGTAGCCAAATACTCCTGTAATGCTTTCATTTCACATGAGTCATCTCCTGTCACAACCATATCATCAACATACACAATTAAAGTTGTTACCTTCCCTTCTTTGTGTTTGATAAACAAAGTGTGGTCTGAATTGCTTTGTTTATATCCAAATGCCTTCATTGTAGAAGAGAACCTCCCAAACCAAGCTCTTGGTGACTGTTTTAGCCCGTATAGTGACTTCCTTAATCTACAGACTTTAGTTCTACGTGAGGAACTATAATTAACTCCAGGTGGCAAGTCCATGTAGACTTCTTCCTCTAAATCTCCATTGAGGAACACATTTTTTACGTCAAATTGTTGTAGAGGCCAATCTCGATTAGCTGCTATGGATATAAGGATGCGAATTGTGTTGATCTTGGCTACTGGTGCAAAAGTTTCTTGATAATCCAAACCAAACTTCTGTGTATATTCTTTTGCAACTAATCTTGCTTTATACCTATCGATACTGCCATCTGCTTTAAGTTTCACCGTGAACACCCATTTGCATCCAATTGTTCTCTTTCCTTCTGGTAACGGGGCAAGTTCCCAAATGGCATTTTTCTGTAGGGCCTCCATTTCCTCATTCATTGCCTTTGTCCATTTTGGATCAGCTAATGCATCCTGCACATTACTAGGAATAGACACAGTGGATAGTTGATTAACAGTAAATGCATACGATCTAGACAATCTATGGGAAGACACATGGTTGCTAATTGGGTATTTGATCTTGGCTTTCGGATCAGGTTCATATTGTTTCTTAGGAACTCCCTTGTTTGATCTTTGTGAATACTTGGGAGCAATACATCTAACAGAATCATGTATTTCATTAGACTCATCAATATTGGGATTTGAAGTTACCTGAGGAAGAACATTTTGGGTTGATTCTTCAGGTGATGGTGTAGACGTAGGCAACTCTGAAGGTATTGATGATTCTGCCATATCGGGTGCATCTGCGGGCATTTCCAGTTGCTCCAACACATCATTATCATTTACAGGGATACTCTCAAAAACTTGCTGACCACCTTTCTCAAGCCATGTGTTTACTTCTTCTAACTCTATAAATTCATTTCCTCCTCCACCTCTTTGTAAACCATTCTCTTCAGTATAAGTCTCCCCCTGAAGAGAAGGGCCAGAAAAATTCCCAGAGTAGTAAGGTTCGATTTCACGAAACGAGGCATCCAAAGTGACATGGAGTTTTTGGGTTTGAGGATCATAGCACCTATATCCTTTTTAAAATTCAGAATATCCAACAAACACACATCGTTTGGCACATGGATCAAGCTTAGTGCGCAGGTTCTTTGGAATGTGAACATAGACAGTACAGCCAAAGACCCGTGGTTCAAGATTTGGAAAGTGAGGAACGGAAAAAAAAGAGTGCATTTTTTGCTGAGGGGTTTGAAAGTCTATAACGCTAGAAGGGGTGCGATTAATGAGATAAGCAGCAGATTTCACAGCCTCTCCCCAATAAAACCGAGGCATATTCATGCCAAAAAGAAAGGCACGAACCACTTCCAGCAATTGTCGATTTTTTCTCTCTGCCAATCCATTTTGTTGCGGAGTATAGGTGCAAGAGGTCTGATGACGAATACCAAGATGCTTCAGAAATTTGTCAAAAAAAGCATTAACATACTCTGCACCATTGTCAGACTGTAGAACACGTATCTGTGTTTGGTATTGGGTGCTAACCATATTATGAAATTCCTGAAATGCTTGATAAACATCACTCTTGTTGGTAAGCAAGGACACCCAAGTCATTCTAGTGCATTCATCAATAAATGTGACAAAGTAACGGGCTTTAGAAATAGAGGGTATTTTTGTAGGACCCCAGACATCAGAGTGAATAACTGCAAACGGGATAGAACTTTTATTCAAACTTGGTAAATATGGAATACGATGGCTCTTGGCCAAGTCACAAGTGTCACACTGGAACTTTGAATCAGTCATAGTGGAAAAAAAATGTGGTTTTAGTTTCCTCAGATAACCAAAAGAGAGGTGTCCTAGTCTCCGGTGCCACAATCATATGGTTTCTTGTGCTATTTCTTTGCTACTGGTTTGATTTGCCTGACTGAATTTCATCCCTCTATTTTCTGTCAACTCCAGGTAGTAGAGGTTGCCTCGTCTAACACCATAACCAAGAATCTTCCGAGTCAGAATGTCCTGAAAAACACAAAACAAGGGCCAAAAAGTTACAGTGCAATTGAGGGTGGAGGTGATTTGGCCAACGGATAACAGATTATATTCTAGGGATGGAACCACAAGAACTGTATCTAAAGTGAGAGTGTTGGATAAGATGACAGATCCTTCTCCACTAATGGGAGAGGTACTACCATTTGCGGTGGAGATAACAGATTTAGGAGAAGAGAAAAAAGATTGTAATTGATTTGAGTCCTTAGTCATATGATCGGATGCACCTGTATCAATAATCCAAGTGCTATTCTTAGAAGTTGTAGAGAGTACAGAAGCCTTACTAACATCTCCTGGCTGAGCAACATTTGCTGTGGGTGGTGACTGATCTACCTGAGTGGAGGTCACCATAGCTTTGCCTACAATCTTCTTTCGAGGTTTCTTTGTGAAGTCCCATCATTCAGGATAGCCAATAATTTCATAGCATCATTGTTTAGAATGACCTGTTTCACCACAATGAGAACACACAAATCCGCTAGATTTACCAGTTGGTTGATTGTTACGAGTCTTTGAAGAGCCCAAAGATGGTCCTTGTCTAGTTTGATTAGCCAACATAGCCGAGCTTTCAGAGATGTGACGAGAGCCTCCCATTGTTTGTTTCTGTTGGTGTTCTCTCCTAACATACGCATATGTACTTTCTAAATCAAGTTTTGGGTCTTTTCGTAAGATTTCTCCACGGACCTGATCAAATTCTGAATCAAGTCCACTTAGAAAAATATGAACTCGAAGTCGAGCCATTGCAGAGTGCAGTTGGACCACCCCTTCAACCGTTCCTTCTTGAGAGATAGTCCTGTGATCAATTTCTTGGAAAATGGCAACAAGTTCATTATAGTAGGTTGATAATGGTCGTCCATTTTGCATGGTATGAAAAGACCTTTGATTTAATTCGAAAATGCAGGTTTCATCGGATCCATCGTAGAAGGTTTTTGATACAGCCTCCCATATGTCCTTGGCTGTGGGGAGACGAATAAAACACTGCATCAACAATGGACTCATTGAGTCAATAAGCCAGCTTTTGACTTTGTGATTTTCAATAATCCACGTTCCAAGATTTGGGTCTCCTGGTGTTGGTTTCTTCGTTTCTCCAGTGAGATAACCAGCTTTGTTCCGAGCTCCGATACGCATCTCCATTAGTTGAGACCATAATGAGGAGTTGGTCTCATCCAATGTAATACCAGCAGGAAACGCAGAGTTGTCCTGATGGACAATGATCTGTGGTGCTAGTGTTGGGATGGATTCGATTGATTCGTCTGTAGTGATGGCCATTAGACATATAACAGATTTACGTTGATGATATTCAAACTTCAGAAAGAAGAGAAAAAAAAAGAAAAAAAACAGTATCAAATTTGTTGCTCTGATACCATTTAAGAACAGAGTAATTTTGTGAGAATAATTCGTACTTACTCTTCTCAGCGTGAGGAGGCCATATATATACACAGTTATATCTTCCAGGAAAGGAAACAACCTATTCTAAGGAAAGCTAAATATTCCTAAACTAAATATTCCTATACAAGATTGTCGGTCACTACCAGATTTCTAGGAATAATTGCAGATACTAGAATCAGTCTATAATATATTACACCTCACATACAGCTCATGCAGACACTCCCCCTCAAGTTGGAGCATAGATATCTATCATGCTCAACTTGTTGGTTATACCATGAAACACTCTTCCTGCAACTGCTTTTGTGAGTATATCGGCTAATTGACTTTCAGAATGGACAAATGAAAACTGTATGATCTTGTGATCGAGATTCTCCTTGATGAAATGTCGATCAACTTCAACGTGTTTGGTGCGATCGTGTTGTACAGGATTTTGTGCAATCTCAATGGCTGCTTTGTTGTCACAATGAAGAGTCATAGCCTGTTTATATTCAATTCCCAAATCCTTTAATACACCTCTGATTCATAACAGTTCACATATACCATTAGCCATACCACGAAACTCAGCTTCTGCACTCGATCTTGCCACAACTTTCTGTTTCTTGCTCCTCCAGGTTACAAGGTTACCTTCAACAAAAGTAAAGTACCCCGATGTGGATCTTCTATCAGTTTGATCCCCTGCCCAATCAGAGTCTGTGTAACCTTCGATATTTAAACCATCATTTTTTTAGAACAACAGTCCTTTTCCTGGAGCATTCTTCAAGTATCTTAAGATCCGATATACAGCATTCATATGTTCCTCACTTGGCGCATGCATGAACTGGCTTACCACACTCACGGCATAAGCTAAATCTGGCCTGGTGTGTGACAAATATATTAAACTTCCAACTAACCTTTGATAACGACCTCTGTCTGTTGGAGTTTGATCTGGAAAAATTCCAAGCTTGTGATTCATCTCTATAGGCGTTTCTGCTGGTTTGCAGGCAAGCATTCCAGTTTCAGTTAAAAGATCTAACACATATTTTAAAGTAGTTGTAATCAACATCTTATAACATGCATTTGTTTTTTTGAAAATAAATCAATTTTAGTCATTATTTTTATTTATTTCTATTTGTTTTTCCTTTTAATGCTTTTTGAACTTTATTTTTTTCAATTTATTCCCTAAAAATTTTATTTCATTTAATTTTTATATCCAATTTTGGTCCTCATTATATGATTGCTATTTTTTGTATTTTCTTAATTTATTTTAATTTTCAATTTAGTCCCTTATTGTTTTCTTTTATTTAATTTTTATGTCAGATTTAATTCTCTTTTTTTTTATTACTATTTGTTTTTTTCTCTAATTTTGGATGATTAGGGATTTTGCTTGGTATTTTTTTAGAGTTTCCCTTTTATGGTTTAATCCCGGTCCCATGACTCAAGTCCTAGTTTTAAGTATTAATCCGATTTAATTTTGATATTTTTTATGCCCTTTTCTTAAAATTAATTATTTTTCAATTTTATCATTTAAATTTAGGTTATTGGGCCTTAAGTTTCATGGTTATTTCCACTTTTTTTCTTCTTCTTTATTTTGTATGAAGTTATCTTGGTCTCTTATTCTAGGTCACAGGTTTGCTGGGTGAACACAGGTTCATTCGAGTTTTTTTCTTAGTTATTTATTTTATATTATCCTTTGACATTAAGTTATTGAGTCTTGTGTTTCGTAATATTTTATGCATTTCTTTATGTGGGTTTCTCTCGATCTCATATCATAAGTCTAATAATTTTTTATGGTTTTTTTTATTTTATAATTTGAAATTATATTATTGGACCTTGAGCTTTATATTTTTTTTTATTTTTCTTTCTATGGGGTTATCCTAGGTCGCAGATTTATCAAGTTAACTCAGATTGACTTCGGTTTTTTTTATATTCCTTTTATTTTACTTAGGTCTTTTTTTTCTTGGTGCTTTTTATTTAAAATTAATTTTTTTATCCCAATCACATTTTGCGGGTTGCGAGTTAGTCAAGTGAACCTCGGCTGACTCAATTTGTTTGTTTTTAAAATGATTTTTTATTTCAATTTAATTCTTTGACATTAGATTGTTGGGCTGTGATCTTAGTGATTTTTCTACTTTTCTTTATATATGGTTGACCCGAGTCACGGTTTGTCAAGTTAACCCGGGTAGATTTAATTGTTTTCTTGGCATTTTATTTATTGATTTAACTTCGGTTCTTTTTTAAGTTTTTTTTTAAATTATTTTTTTTATTATGATCTCATATTGAGGGTAGCGGGTATTTGGGTGAACCCAGGTTGACTTGTGTTTTTTCTTCGACGTTTCTATTTTTTAATTTTATTTTTTTAATTTCATCTTTTGACATTAGATTAGTACTGGGCCTTGAGTTTTATTATTTTTTTTCACTTTCTTCTCTATAGCATTATCCTAAACTTTTATCATGAATCATGGGTTAGTCAAGTTAACCTAACTTCACTTAGGTTATCATCGCCTGAATTTTTTTTTCATCTATGACTTAGCGTGGGTCACCGTACTAGTAAAATAAAAGAGAGAAATGAGTACCAAATTATTTTATTTGTCATGCACGCATATATATATATCTATTTTGGAGTCCAAAAGTAAGTTTGATATATTCATGATTAATAAAAGTATAAAATTAGATTAATTTAAATATTATTATTTTAGTTATATAAATATTACATAAATTTTGATGTCATTCATCCACTTAAAAAAAAAGCTAAATCTTGGAAATATTAGAAATCTTTTTTTTTTTGGACAGTACAAATTTTTGTTGTTGCTAGAAGTGGTAAAAGAGAGATATCGAGAGAGAGATATCGAGAGGAGAGGAGATTAATTAGATACTTTTAATATGAAGAGAGTGATTCAAAGTTTGAATCAAGCCTTTAAAATCAAAATGTTTCTTCCACTTGCAACAGATGATAATTAGTTCACAAATTGATGTATTTATTGAAAACATATGGTAAAAATACTATTTTTTATTTTTATATCTTCAAATTTAATTTATCATGTTATAATTCTAGATTTTGAATTTCAGGAATCAAAATGCAATGTTCTTGATGTGCTTTTTTATTGAGACGATGTGCAAATGAAGATTTATTTTTTTGGCTTGAAGTGTTTTATGATAATGTTATTTATTGTTTTTTCTTTAAGCCCTTTGAAGGCAATTGTTTGTAATTTGGATTTTAACTTATTGATGTGTGACTGTGTGTTATTTAAACTTTTCTGAAAAAAATTAGAAAGGTAAAAAATATATTGAACACAAGATTGACAATAACAATTTAATACAAATGAATATTTAGTGGCAAAAAAATTAAATATACTTTGGAATGTTCTAAGAAAATTAGACATTATTAATATCAATTAAAAGCCCATCAGAAATCCATTAAAAGTCCATTACAAAGCCAAAAAAAAGCTTGAAAAAAGTAGGTTTTTTCGGTTTTGGACATCAAAAACCGAACCAAAACCGGTTGGTTTGGACCGGTTTCGGTTCGGTTTCAGTTTTTTTTCTGGTTTGGTTGTTTTTTATAGGTAAAAATCGAACCGAACCGAAAATGATCACTCCTAATTCAAATGATTAATGTAGTTATTTGTAGTAATTAAAGGTTCTGAGCATTTGGGTGAATATAATATACAATTAAATTAGAATTTTATATAACTAGATAGAGATTTGACCTAGATATACTATGTGAATAGTCTAACATATGCTTTTATAAACCAGTGAGACACGTCTACATTTAAAAAGATATATTGTCGCGTCAAATTGGGTTAATACATTAAAATTGCATCTCTTATCAGACAGTTGGATCTCCCGGAATTAGGAACCAATCCTGGATGCTTCTGTTTGGGTCAATTTTGTTATTTTTCCTAGGTTTTTTTGGATTTATTATTTAATTTGGTTTTTTATTTTAATTTTCTTTGGGCTTTTGGATTTTTAGTTTTTTCCTAGTAGATGAAGGGTTTTATTTAATCTATTTATAAGTCTTGTAAACATCTAAAAAACAGACTTTATTAGTTTTATTTTCAGATAAATAAATTATAAATCCATGCTTCATATCTTGATTCTTTTTTCATGCTTACATTTATTCTTACAGTTCTTGCCTGCGTCAACCATGCTTCGAGTTGGCTAATTATTATTTTTATTTCATATTAAGTATAAACAGGCAGGTAGTGAAAGGGAAATTAAGAATTATGCAGAATTGAACAAAAAATAAAAGGTCAATTTTTAAAATAAGATGTTGTTGGCAAATATTAAAGGCAAATACATGGTTGTCGGCAAAGTTCCAAGCCTTTGGGCCCAGTTTCATGTGAACACGTTATTGGAAATGGAAGAAGTGACCTTTGAAAGGTCCTCCGTATTGGGTAGCAGTGACCTTTGAAGGCTCAATTAATTATATTTTGAATATTTTTTTAATAATTATAAATTTAAATCTTTTAGGATTATTAAAGAGTTTGTATAATTATTAATTTAACATTAGTTAAAATAAACACAATCTGACTCAACATACACATTAATAATAATAATAAAAAAAAAAAAGACTTCCAAGTCGTTGGCGTTATGCAATCAATAATTCAACATTAAAAAATTCCGCACTTTCCAAGAAAATCAACTTTTAAGACATCATAATCAGACTTCTGTATATTTCCGTTGAATTTTTTTAAAAAAAAAACAAATTATGAAAATATATTGGTAACGTTCTAGAAATGAGACGTCAGATTTTTCGTCCTCAACATGTGGACGTTTCTTTATTGATTTTAATAAATTTAGATATAACTAGTAAATTCACGTTGTTTTATCTTATTAATTTATACAATCATTTTAATTCTTATTTAATATTTGTTCTTATTTTCTCTACAATATCACTTGATAATTTTTAATTCAATCAATATTTTTACTCTTTAATATTATTTTTTATAATTCATAACATGATAGTATTATAAGCTGAAATCTTCAAGTATCAATCTCATGAGTAACAATAATAAGAAGAATTGTTTTTATAATTAGTAATTAATTATAACACTACTAGAATTTTTAGATTTAATGACAAAATTTTTATGTTGATATTTATATTCATAATCTATTGACACAAAGTTTCTCAACACAAATAGAAATAATTTGTTAGAAAAACTCTCGTCGTTGATTAATTTGTGGTCTGTCAGTAATAATTTTAGTGATGGATTTATTGATGGAAAAAACATACCAAAAAAAAAATTAACCTATTTTATTCTATCAACATTTCCATCGATGAATATAATATATCACCGACAGAAAAACCATATATCATTCCATTAGTGATTTTTGTTTTTCCATCAGTATTTTTTTCGGTGAATTTAATATATAACCATCAAACAAACTACACTTATAAATTTAAATCTTTTAGGATCATTTATTTACAAATTTTCATCACAATCTTCTATGTTGATTTCATCGCTATCATCATCTTCATCGATTTATATATGTTTACTATTCTCAAAACATTATTTTACTCCTCAACATCAATATGAATCAAAGTATTATTGGCAATATTAAAATTTGAGTTTTCTTCTAAGTCATTTGACAAAGTAGCTCAATATGAATCAATTAAATCATCAAGTTGAAAGACATTATCTCTCATAGTTAATTCATCATTGTTATCTTAAATAACCTTGATCAATAATTTTTGAAAAAAAAAGGTGTATGTATCATAAATTTGTTGGCATTGCTTGGTGAAACAAAAACATTATCGATGTTGTGAAGTCTAATCTTTGTATTAATTTGATCAATTATAAATTTGATCAATTATTTGTGTATAAATAATAATTTGTCATAAATTAATTGCTGAATATATTTTGTATTTTCTTTTCCCGTGCATTTACAATTAACGATGAAAGTCCTCTTTTAGAAAAATAATTTTGTTTGAAGTTCTTAACGTTAGTAATAATATCTAAGATTTTTATTAATTGACTTTATTATTTTTTCACAGGTGAAATATTCTTTATAGATTATTTTAAAGTTAAGAGAAAATAGACCAACTTCTTGTATTTTATTTGAATCTGAGAATGCATGTCAAAAAAGGATTTTGAAAATAAAATCTTGTTTTTATATGTACAATAAAATTTGGTTTTAACATATTAATTAAATATATTATGATAGGGAGTCAGGAACAATTTTTTTTGGGAAAAAAAGTCAGCTTTTTTATTTTGTAGAGTTGATTGCATAGGAGAATATTCTCAGACTCTCAGTCTATTGATTTCCTTTCATCCAAGTGAGCCGAATTTTGAATCAGATAGCTTGAGCATATACTTGTTAAAAACAAATCAAATTGAGAAACTTCTTAATTACTAAGCATGCACTTGTTCATATTGTTAGCTTGAAAGAGTGGCCAAATAACATGAAAAATTGGTTCCAATTAACGCTGAATCTGCAGAGTACTGCAATAAAATCATTCTATCAGACACACTAATTATCACTACCAAAATTATTCAAACAAGTAATGCATATATATGCAACGATAGGTATTTCAGCTAGAAACCTTGGTCTTGAGGCCTATACTAATGCAGCATGCTAAGTAGCTTGTTTCTCATCGCCCCTTTGGGTTCATGATCTCAGAGAACACAGCACCAGACATCATTTTCTCGGACTCGTTGCTTAGAAAACTTTGTTCGTCGCTGCTGCTTGTTGTTGCCATCTCCAAAATGCGGGAATTCACAACTAGTTCACTGCCAGTACTAAGCAAATCACTGCTGTCATCGATTGAGGAGCCTTTCAGAGGAGTCTCCATGTTAACTTCTTTCTCAGTTTGAGCCACTTTGACATACTCTTCCACTCTCTCATGCAGTTGTAATGCAAACTCAAGGCCCCAAACCACATCGGTCATCGATGGCCTTTCGATTCCATTCTCGAGCAAGCATCTCACTGCAACATCAACAAAGTTTTTCAGACAATCTGGTGAGATCTTTCCATCCAGATACGGATCAATGATTTCATTAATCGTTCCGTTGCTGTGGTTTTGTCTAGCCAACTCTGCTAGACTTGCTGGCACTGCTGATCGGTTTATTGCTGGTCTAGCACACAATACCTCGAACAACACAACCCCAAATGAATAGACATCAGATTTTTCTGTCAATTGCTGGCGTTGACAATATTCGGGATCCAAGTACCCTACCCTACCTTTCACAACGGTGCTCACGTGGCCCTTCGATGTGCTCGTAGGGCCTGTTTTGGACAATCCGAAATCCGAAACTTTGGCCACCCATTTCTCATCCAGCAAGATATTTGTTGTCTTCACATCACGATGAATGACAGTGTGCTTGGCACCTGTGTGAAGGTAATGCAACCCACGGGCAGCACCGATGCAAATCTCTAGGCGTTGAGTCCATGAAAGTGGAGGATTATCAGCTCTGTAGAGATGATCACGAAGCGTCCCCCGAGCCATATAATCATACACCAGGATCATCTCATTATTCTCATTACAGTAACCAATTAGAGAAACCAAATGGCGGAACCTAAGCTGGGAGACCATCTCGATCTCTGTCTTGAACTCGGTTGCACCCTGCTGTGAACTTGGATTCAATCGCTTGATCGCAGCACGATTGACTCCACCATCAAATAATCCTTTGTACACGTTACCAAAGCCACCAACACCAATAATGAAAGAATCGTCGAAGTTGTTTGTAGCTGCTATGATCTCAACTAGCGAGAAACGGTAGCATAGATCAGAAGGTAGAGATGGCCTATGGGTCTTTGTTGACTTTCTTGAAGAGGAAACAAGAGGGCTTAAGTTTGAAGCTGCATCACCAGAAACCAAGTCCTAGAATTTTTGGACTCTTCTCCGGAAAATCAAGAGAAATAGGACAGAGACGACAACAATGCCCGAAACAGCAGCACCAATAATGGCGACTGTTCTTCTAAGACTATGCTTTGGCTTTGTTGAGGTCGCGCTAGGAGGAGTATCACTAATGGGGCTGTCCTGATATGCGTCAGGATTTGGTCCGGCAAGATTGTCTGATTTGCTTAATTTTAAGATTTCAGCGCCATTCAACATTGCATCAAAGGCATTAGTAGACTGAATAGGGTGCATTGCAATCGACAAATTCTGTATCTCTTCATTTCCTCTGGCATCCATCATCACTACGTAATCTCTGTATATGGGAACCCCATTTCCATCAGCCCAAGAAATTATATCTGCGTAACGCTCTGCCGTTTGATTAGCGATATATATTTTAAAGACTAGATCGCCTTTTTGCAATATAATCGGTATAAACTGACAGAAATGAAGCCTAACAAGATAGGTGAATCTGGAGTGGACCGGAAACTCCCAAGTCATATTGTATTTCTCATTTACAGTAGAATCGTTCCCCATGGTCCTAGCAGTTCGATAGAGTACGTCAGGTGCAGCATAGCGAGTGTGGTTATTATACTTAAATTGAATAGTGTCATTATATTGAAAAACGCTTGGTCGAGCATCTGTCAAGTAATCGCCATCGCTGAACCAACTTCGAAACATGCCATTGTCGTTGGGCGGTGTGATCTCTCCCCCACCCACATTTACTCGGTACATGATCTCTAAAGCAGTTTTGTTTTGAAGGGGAAGATAGACCTCCTTGTCAACATCATACAGCCCTGGGTCATCTCCTGCAGTGTAATAAAGATTGGTGGGCATGGATACGATTTCAATCCCGTTGATGAAAGCATATGCATCAGCTACATGATGGCTTGGCGTGAACGTTATGCTCAGATTTTTCTGCTCACCTTCAACATTTAAGATGAATTCTCTGGCGTAACCTCGTTCACCATGTGGGTCAGTGTAATGGAAGCCACTGAAGTTGCTAAGAAAGGTATAGCGACCGGTTGTGACAGAAAAAGATGATTTAGACCTGTTGAAACCAGTGTAGGAAGCTGGATTGAAATAGAGGCGAACAAACTTAGGTCCTGTTGTTTTGACAGGAAATGTGTAGGTGAATTTGGAGAGAGAGACGCGAGCAGTATAATAAGGTACAGAGCTAGTGGAGGCTCCATTTTCTGTGGGATTTGTGGAGGGGCCGTCTTGATCTAGAAGGGCCACTGTTGAGTTGATGTCTGCAGTCCATTGCCTACCGTATACAAAACTCTGGGAGGATGAACCACAATCAAGCGCTATGCTATCGAGAGGGACGTAAGGTGGTGGTAAATCCCCGGTTACAAGGATGGTGAGATGGAGGAACAGGAAGGAGAGGTACAGAGGAGTGAAGAGAGATAAGTTCGTGAGAGAGAGAGATTTGCTGCTGCCGCTGCTACTCATTTTGTTTTTGGCCAGAGGAGGAGAGATGAAGAAATCAAGAGGAGAAGCTCCTTTTAATTATATGCTGAGAGGAGTTCAAGTCATGCTATAGTTGACTGATTCTAATTTTTATTCTCTTTTTGATTTCTTATGTAAAATCGTTTTGAAGTATTAGTAATTATAAAAGTCTCATTGAGTAGTATCAATGTAGCATTTGGCAAGGGGACAATATATGGAAGACCTTCGAAAGGTCTTTGATAGCACGAGTGGGGCATGAAGGACTTCCAAGTCGTTGGCTGTATTCTATCAACTTTATCTTTAGATTTTTTCCATTTGATTAGATTGAATAAAAATCTGATATATGTTTTTTTTTGTTTTTTTAGGAATATATAATCTTTAAAGATGCTCCTCAATTGAAGCAATTTGGTATTCCTTTATATTAAAAGCAATCTTGGATAATTTTATGATCAAAAGAATCTGTATGTATAGTCATCTCAAAGGTATTGATCTAGAAAATGACCTAAATAATCAAGATATAATCCAATGTATAATAGAACTAAACCTAAAATAAACTAATAATAGAACAAAATAAAGAGAAATAGATTAACAACTAAATATTTGAAAAAAAGAGTAAATAATGATAAAGTTTAACGAGGTATATCTAATAATAAAAACATCGTTTAGAACTAGTAAAATACCTAACTCTGTAGAGAACGACTAATCAATGGTTACGACAACTTACCAATTCTGTGAAATATATTTTGACAAATTTTTTTTTTTTATAGAGGTGAGAAAAAAATCAAAAAACTAATTAAATCGAGAAAATAAAAAAATAATTGAAAAAACTAAATTGTAAAAAAAAACCGATTAAACCAATTAGAATAGTTAAAAAAACTAACCGGTTCGGTTCGGTTTGGTTTAATAAGCCTGAAAACGAAAAACCAAACCAAACAGAAATTAATAACCGAGTCAAACCGGAAAAACTCAAGACAAACCAAAACCAAACCCATTAGAAATTACAAAAAAAAAAACCCCAAAAAACAATATAGTTTTTGGTATTTAATATAAAATAACTGAACCGAACTGAAACTGAACCAAAATCGAATCGAACCGAAACCAATCGGTTGGGTTTTGATTTTTGTTCTTAAATAACCAAAACGAACCGAAACCGATCGGTTTGAACCGGTTTCAATTCGGTTTCATTTAAAAAAAATTATTTGGTTATTTTTTTAGATAAAAAATGAACCAAATCAAAAATAATTACCGAAAATAGAGAAGTTGATTCGAAAAATATAAAAAAGGAAAAAGAAATAATAGGGAATAGGGATGTTGCCGTC
Organism: Populus nigra; assembly: GCF_951802175.1. Lineage (NCBI taxonomy): Eukaryota > Viridiplantae > Streptophyta > Magnoliopsida > Malpighiales > Salicaceae > Populus > Populus nigra. The sequence goes on along the minus strand of NC_084864.1, from coordinate 11,379,394 downwards.
GAGCGGCAAAAAACAAAAGAAAAATTTGTTCAATTTGTGTTTTTAAAAATTAATTTTTTTAATGTTTTCGGATTGTTTTAATGTATTAATCTTAAAAATAATTGATTTATTAATAACACTAAATAAAAAATATTGTATAAAATATCAGTGTTATGTTTTTTTACCAGTGAATGAAAATATTGATCTATTAATAATACTAAATAAACATCAAGAGAAATACTTATTTTCATTCATCATAATTAGTATTCTCTATCTATCTAACTAAAAATAAACACCAAATACTAAAAATTCTTTTATTTGTCATAAAGTTCATAGTAAGTTTGTGCTGTCATAAAGTTCATGATGGATAAAAATAAAATAAAAATTAGGTTAATTAAGAGATTGTAATTAGAGATTGGAAACCTTTTTCCTCATGATCAGCACGAACTTTTGAGTGATTCAAACCATGCTTTGAGTTGATTAATTATCCTCTCTTTTTTTCACATCTTATGAAGTATAAACAGGCAGTGAAAGGGAAATCAAGAATTATACTGTGGTCAACTGTGTGACTTGTTCCGTCTCCGTCCCGGGTTCGACCTTTTATGTGCACGTCTGTCACCCCCGTGGTGCCTAACCTGCCCCTGGACTTGCAGGATGTCCAGTGGGCCGTGGAGAATAGTCGTGGTGCGCGCAAACTGGCCCGGACACCCCACGTAAATCAAAAAAAACAAAAGAATTATACTGGATTGAACAAAAAATATATATATAAAGGGTCAATTTTTAAAAATAGGATGCCCACTCCACCATATACAAGTCGCTGGCAAAGTTTCATGTAAATATCCAATGCACGTTATGAGGCAGCAAACAGAGGGGACCAATTGGCCATGGAAGAAGACCTTTGAAAGGTCCTCTGTATTGTGTATTCGTGATCTGGGCATCAAAAACAGCTGATATTTAGACATTTTCTTTCGCCGTGAGTAAGATATTTTCTTTTAACAAAAGAATTTATATGTAAGATTTTTTCAACATATTTTTTGTATTAAAAAAATCTAAGTGAAAATTAAAAATTTATGTGTGTGTGTGTGTATATATATATAATTCGAGAATTATATGTGTTAATAAGTGAAAAACAAAATCATAAACAATAACTAAAAATAAAATTGAAAAAATCAAGAGACAAACGTAGATCAAAATATTTAATTTTATAAGATGATATGATTGTGTTTGCTAAATTTATTGATTAAAATAAGTTTTTTATTCAATCAAATGATAATAGAAATAAACACACACATTAAATTGATTGAATAAAATAAAAGAAAAATAATAATATGCAAGGCTGCACATATTAGAAATATTATTTGAAAATAATTTTTTTTATTTTCAAAAATAAAATTCATCTATACAAAATATTAAGAAAAATTATAGAGAAATTCCTAAAAAAATAAAAAAATAATTAAAAAATAATTATAATGTCAAAGAGACTCTTTAAACAACATAAAAAAAGAGCTATTGATCTAAATATAAAAAAAATATAAAAAAAAATTAATTTTAAAAAATAGAAACTCAAAAAACAAAAGCAAAAGCAAAGGTCAAACGCTACTAGACTTAGCAAGCCAGGTCAGCCTGCTTGGCCTATTTTGTTAGGGCCCATGAGCACTAACCTTCTTCTTTCTTTTGCAAATTGTTTATGAAAAAAAAAGATGATGTGTCGCATGTGGGCTATATATTTTTCTCTCTTATAAAAATGTTGTACATGCATGCTTTTTCGATGTATTTTTTACATAAAAAAATTTAAAGTTTAAATTAAAAAGCTCATACATACATGTAATCAAATAAATTAACAACCATATGAATTAATAATAGAAAAAAAGGTATTGATGATAACTAAAATTAAAATTAGAAGATTCAGATGTATTAATAAATAAAATATTTGTCTGGTTGTATTTTTTGAATTTATTTATTAAAATTAATATTTTATTCAATCAAATGATATTAAAAATAAACACACATATTAAATTGATTAAATAAAATAAAAGTGGAAAAAAATATTATGTAAGGTTATACATATTATGTTATCTGAAAATAAATATTTTTATTTTTAAAATAAAATTCTTGTATACAAAAAGATAAAAGAAAAAATTGTTGATGAATTAGAATGAGTTTTTCAAAAATTAAATACAAACAACACCATATAAAAATAATCTCTATCCAAAACAAAATCAACAAAAAAAAACCACAAATGAGGGATATTAATTAAAACATAAATTTAAAAAATATTTAAAAAAAGACACATAAAAATACCAATAGAAAAAAGCAATATCATAAAAAAAAATTGTTTTGTTGTTGTAGCTTAATTTGTTAAATTCATGACCCGAACAATAAATTTAACTCAATCAGGTTCAATAATTTTTCCCCTTAAATATATATTCAACTTTTAACATAAAAATATTAAACCCGTGACTCAGACCGTAAACTCAACCGGACTTAATATTTGTTTCCATTAAATTTTTTAAAAAATAAACCCTATAGTTAGACCATGAACTCAACTGAATTCAATAAATTCTTTTCCCTTAAGTTTATATTCAATATTTTTAAAAAAATTAAAAACACACAACATGATAAAAAAAACAATTTATATCCAAAAAAATAAAAAAATCACAAATAAGTGATATTAATTGAAACATAAATTTAAATTATTTAAAAAAATATATATCAAAAAAAATATCAAAAAAAATATTCAATTATTATAGTTTAATTTATTCATGTCCGATTTATAAACTCAATTGAATTCAATATTTTTTCTTTTAAATTTATATTTAACTTTTAAAAGAAAAATTAAACACGTGATCCGGATCTACAACTGAAACAGGTAAAGTATAGTGCTGTTGATCCACGCTAGCATGAAATTGATCTCTTGTGATGTCAATCATTGCCACATTCCTCACCTTTCTTAGCTGCTTGCTTTTATATTTGATCAGATAGACAGCATTAAGAAGAGCTAGCTAAAAATTAGAGAGATACGATGAAGAGCCTTTCCTTGTCTGCTCTAACAGTGTCGTCGTTGTTGTTGATGGTGATGCTGCTCAACACAAAAAGTTGCGGTGCTAGTATTTCACTGCCGGAAATGGACGGTGACGTCCCCTTGTACTCCATAGCTGATTCCAACTTAGATTTGGAGTTCATGATGGATTCTGAAATTAACAGGATTCTCCGTGGCTCTCGCCGTGTTGGAGGTGGTGCTCTCAATCCTCATAAACCAGCGTTTGGTTGCGGCCGAGGTAATCGATACTGCGTGCCTAAGGGTTCTAATAAACCGAATTGCTGGTCGCAGTACAAACGCGACTGCTAGCAGTTATTCCATGCCCATGATATGTACCTATTTAATTTTTAGGGAGTTTGTTAATTCCCTTTCTGCTACTGTCATTATTATCTATTGGAATCGAGTGGGTGTCGAATTGAATCATATAATACTCATGGTAGATTATATTTTGCGTTGAACTTCAAATTACGATACTTGTGGTTGAGAATTCAATATATAGATATAAAGAAAAGTGTTGTCATAGAGAAGAGATAATCACACACAAACCCTTGCAGAGGCTAGGATACAGGGGGCCATGGCCACCCCTGAAGCTTGAAAAATATGTTATACTCAATGTTTCTCTCATCTAAAACAATTTTCATTGCTCGATCACTAATACCAACTTACTGTAAGTTTCTCTACAATGGGTAAAGGAAAAGGATCAAACCCATCATTTCCGTTCTTCAGAATGATTTCATACTTCTCGTTTATTAATTATTTTCGTGGTGAAAATGGGATATGGATAGCATGGTTGCCTTGGCTTTCTGGGTTACACAACCAATTTGGCAGATGAACAAGTACTCCAAGCGATATTCCATGGTTTGTTGCCAGCATGAATTCTTGGGTCCAAAATTGTTATTTTTGAAACTGAATCTAAGGAAGCTTTACATGCTGCTAATGGTTCAAGCAGTACTTGTCATCCATGGTATGCAATTATCATGAATATTATTCGGTCTCTTATGCAGCAGAGTTGGGGGTGTAGGCTGTCACATACTTTGAGAGAGGGGAATGCTTGCGCTGATTTCCTTGCCAAGAGTGGTGCGCAGCAGTCTAATGATTGAGCTGGGTTATGCCTCGTTTACCTTGTGATCATTCGAGCACTGTACTGTTTCTTGAGACCCTCGTGTTCGTTTCTTCTTCCCCTCAACCGCTCTCTCTCTTTGTTTTTTGTGTTCCATAATGCTTTTCTTTTCCTCCTTTTTCCATCACTATCTCCAAGTATTGAGGTTTTTGTTGCATCACTGTCTCTGTGTTTCATCATCTTTTTCCCTTCCTTTTTCCATCATTATCTCTTTGAATGTGGGTGTGGTGTTGTTAAGACCCCACCATGCATGTGTGTGCTTTGTTTTGTCTTTTCTGTTTCATATAACATAATTTAAAATTTATCCTTGAGTTTAGAATATCATTATGCATTCTTCAGTATAAAACTAATATTTATATTTTATTTCCCTTTAATATTCTTTTTTGTTTAATATAATTAATTGTTAATAAATGTTTACATGGAGGGAGCTTCATTCAAGTTAGTATTAACCTGATATATCATGTTACTTTAATTTTAGCCCTTCTAGAATTTTCAGAAAACAGTTAGTATTAACTTTTTTCATTATAGTTTCTTTAATTATTTATATTGTTTCCACTCAAAAGAAAAAAAAAACTCTACATTATGCATATTTTATATTTTTTCTATTTTTAATAAAAATATTTTTTCCTTGAAAATACATAAAAGTTTAATGTCAATTTTTTAAAGAATTTAATAAATTTATACAATATTTATGATACATTTTATAAATTAAAATATTAAATTAAATTAAGTAATGAAATCATAAAAAAATCTCACGACAAAAAAAAAAAACAAATAGGCCTTGGAGTTGAGCCCAGGCACGCAAGGGCCAATGTCCATGCACGCCCAGCTCTTTCTCCAGGCCCAGTAGCCTTTTAGAAAACGAAGATATATAGATGGGCGACCATTTTTTAATCCTATTTTTAATTCACCCAAAAACACTTATAAATGCTCCTTTAATTCTCCTAAATACAAATCTAACCTCAAAGCCATTTTTAAACAAAAAATATACACAAAATCCGATGTGAATTTTTTTTAGATCTGGGAATTTAAATCCATGACATGATAGAATTTATGATCTTAACTTCTTCGGCTAAGCAAATTCAATGGTCACAGATTCATACAAAATTAACGGTTGAGATTGGAAAGTGTATGTCATTTTTTGAAATGTTCTCGAGGATAGATTTACAACAAAATTATATGTTTGGGTCCTTTGAATGCTTAATGGCACTTACCAACGAGCCCCCAGTCCATCTCATTCTCCTGATTCAGGTTCCATAATAGTAATAATTTAACGTATTTTTTATTTAAAAATATATTAAATTTAAATTTTTTTATTTTTTAAAAAATTATTTTTGATATTAACATCTTAAAATAATATAAAAATATAAAAAAATAATTATCTAGGTGGTGACCCAGTAATAAAAGCTTGAGACTAAAGGGTTTGCTTCCTCTGTGTATCTCAGGTTTGAATGATGGTCACTGGAAGCTTACATGGTCGTTTATTTTAGGATCCGTGGGATTAGTCGAGGTGCGCACAAACTGACTCGGATACCCACGATAATAAATAAATAAATAAATAAATAATTTAAAAAAAAATTAAAATTTATTAAAACATGATATATTCCAAGTTTTCAATTACAGTACTCCAGAGAGGGGGGAGAGAGAGAGCTGTAATTCCCCGGAGAAAAAAAGGGTACGAACGAACTGTCCTTGCGTTTGTCCTTGTACATCAGAAGGACAGAATAGCGCATTTGGACAAATACAAGAGGCAATATATTATGCTCTGTGCACACAAGACAACAAAAGGATATATATATATATATATATATATATATATTATATTATATGATTATTATAATATAATATATATAATAAATAAAATATTATATTAATTTATTATATTATATTATATTATATTATATGATTAAAAAATCAATTTATAATTATTATAATAGTAAATAAAATAAAATAAAAATAAAAATAATAAAAAAATAATAGACTTATTATAAAAAAAAAGTCTAAGCATATGAACACATGTCAAAAACATTTTTTTTTATTTGAGCATAGCCTTTTTTTTTAAAAAAAAAAAAACAAAATACAGAGTACTCAAACCAAGTTGTTGTCCGTATGTTTGTAGAAAAATTAATGGAAAAAAATTCAGAAGAAAAAAATGTCAGATGGTTTGTTTAGCAGTTGCTTGATATGATATTTGTTTTCTATTTTTATAAGTAAATTTGAAAATATAAACATAAAAATTGTTTTTTTCATTATATGTTTTGAAAAACATAAAAACAAAAACAGCAACCAATTATTAAAAAAAATTAAAATTGAATTGAATTTCCAAAGTCGAATCCGTGGTGGTTGATTTTGCTTCTTTTTTATTTCAACAAAAAAATCGAAACAAACAAATAAAAAAAGAAAATATAAACTACAAATTATACCAAACGCCCATATTCAGCCGCCTATTTCTTTCATTAAAGCCATCTATTTCGTGCTCTTGACTCTTTATATATTGTAATTTGATAAAAAAAAAATTATTTCTCTAATGGACCTTGAAACAAGTGTTATTTAAGAGGTAGCTTTTGGCTGTCAATTGCGAGAGAACAAAAAAGTTATAAAGAGAGGAATAATTGCTTCAATTGTGTAATTCAATATTCAAAGAAATATGTATAATCAAAAAAAGAAAAAGGAAGTTAATCTAAAGTCTGGACATGTATTTTTTTGGCATGTTTAGGAGTGCGATTGTGATTATTGTTTTAAGTATTTTTTATGCTGAAATGCATTAAAATAATTTTTTTATTTTTTTAATTATTTTTTAAATCAGCGCATCAAAATGATCCAAAATATACCAAAAAAATTATTTTTTAGCAAAAATTTTGTTTTTAATTTTTTTAAAAAACACTAGTTGGCCCGTATTTCTAAATAAACTCTTTATCTTTAAGCTAACCTCAATAACATGAAATTTGTGACACCGTAAAATATTTCTAGAATATTTTTATTTAAAAATTAATTTAATTTATTTTTAACTTAAAAGAGAAGTCATGATGTTGATTGAAAATAATTTGAACTAATAAGAAATTCACTATGAAATTGAATCAAAATTTTGACTTAATTAAAAGAAAAAAGAAGAAGTTATGGACTCTAACTTGTACCACCTCCCTTCTTCAATAAAATTGATTAAGTCATGTTTTGTCACACAATTTTTTATTTTTTATTTTTTTTAATAAATTATTTATGAAAAATAATATTTTAAATTATAATTCAAAATCAAAAGTAACTTTCCATATATTCAAATCCTGTGATTAGATTTTTATATTCCATTAGTTATATTCGTAAAAATATTCTAAATCTCAATGGATTTTTATATTAAGAACGCATCAATTTGGGTGGGGGACCACAATAGCATTTCCTTTTTTTAAAAAAAAAAAAAACAGGTAAAAATAGACACATGCAATGGAAGTAAAGCACGTGGACCTTTTGGTTAGCCGTTAGGGTCAGAGGATTCTATTATAATGGTTGGTTGAATTAAAATAATATTTTTAAAAAATAAATTAATATTAATTCATTAAAACAACTTAAAAATATATATTAAAAAATTAAAAAAAAAATTTACGAAAACATTTCCCGACCACGAAAACAATAATGAATGGTGGTTAGTACTTAGTAGTTTAAATAATAATGAATGGTGGTTAGTACGTAGTAGTTTAAATAAATAACAATCAGCAGCAACGTCAACAATAACTATAACGATAATCTTCTCTCCTCCGATATACATTCTGAGGAGGTGGTTGTTGTTCATGGGCAAGAAACAGTACCTGGATTGGACCTCAAGATCCATTTCATCCTCAGGAAGTGAAAGAGTCTCTCTTTTGACCTCCAAAGATGTAATTTGATTTTCATTGTATTTCTTCTATGCCACAGGGTATTTCTTGAATCACTTGAGATTTTACGATTGTTATATGTATGTGCTCTTACGTTTTTTATTGCCTTTATTGCTTGCTACATGCATGGGGAAGTTTTCTTCTTTTCTTTCTCTTTTTTCTTTGAGAAAAAAACATAAAAATTTTGGTTCTTTCTTAAAATCTTTTAATTTGGCGTGGTTTTCCAGTTATTTTTTTATTTTTAATTATTCATCAAGCTTCTCCTTTTTCTGAGGTTTTTGAAATGCTTGTAATTTGAAATGTTACAGTTCTGTTTCGTCTTGACTGCTTTTTTTGTTGGGTCTTGAAACTTTCAGTTTCATCGAGGAGGGTGGTGTCGGTTCTGATCATGATCATGGGTTTTTTGATAATTTGGTCTTTGTATGGATTCCTAAATTTTTTCCATTAATCATTCATGTGGGATATGAGAAAGGATAAATGGGATTTGGAATTGACGTCTTCTGTTCTAGCCAAGTGCTTTGGAAATTAAATATTGGCACATTAACATGAAAGATGCAGTTGATTCACTTTGATTTTATGTAGGCAAAGAGGAAATCAAATGAAGGCGAGTCACCTGATGGTCCTGCAACTGACCTTGAGCTTGGAGGCGGAACAGAGGTGGTGGTTTTTCATGTTATGTCCTTGAAAATTTATGTTCTCCATCTTCTTGAAGTTTTTATTAATGTTAAAAATTTGGAAAATTCAGGCCGCAAATGTTGGATTTTCTCGGGTTTTTGCGCTGGTGAGTGGAAGTTATTTCTGATTATTTCTTGGGAAGAATTGAAATGATACGTGTTAATCTACTTTCAATCTCTTATTTTACAGGCAAAACCTGATGCAGGGAAGTTGATTGTTGGCACCATTGCACTGTTGATAGCGTCCACATCCAGTCTTCTTATCGTAATCTACTTCTCTTCCATTAGTTCTGTTCATGTAGTTGTAGCAGTATCTTGAGCTTTACAAATCTTCTAAACAATCAAGTACCTTCTCTTTTCTTCTCATTTTGCTAAGATTCTCAACTCTTTAATGACTAAGCATGAGTATTGTCTAAGGTAGTGGCATGTACAAGCAAAACATTGCAAGCTCTAAGAAGTTGAAAGAGAACTATCCTTTTGATTTTAAAATGAACCACTATTTCAAAGTGAACTTTGACTTGTCTCTAGGCTCGTGTCCTGTTAAGATGTTTGTGCCTTTTAACATATTATGAGTTACGTTGCAGCCAAAATATGGTGGAATGATCATAGACATTGTGTCAAGAGATATAAAGACTCCTGAACAGCAATCGGAAGCTCTGGATGCCGTCAAGAACACCATATTATATATTGTGTTGATTGTTGTAGTTGGGTACGACAAAGCTTAACTTCCACATCATTTTATTATGTTTGATATGCTTTGTTATCCCTTTAGAAATTTATTTGTTTCCACTTTTCATTCGTTTTCTCATTGTAGTTTTGGTTGCTTCCACAATGAAATAGGATTTGTGTTGATATGATCTTATTACGACACTGATTGGTAGTTAAATTAGTATTTTATATGACTTGTTCATTTTCTTTTCCTTTCCTTTTTTTTTTCCTTCTAGAGAATGGCTTGTTCTTTGTTATGTACCACTTAAAAATATTTTCTTTTCTTCAAAATAAAGAATTTGGTGATTGCAACAACTGTTCTTAAACATTAAGATGCGTGGTTTGTTTCTAAGGTTTTCTACAGAATTCGTCAGCATGAAAGCTATTCAAAAGATGTAATTGTCTCAGATTTAAAGCCTCAACAGTTTGGTCTGCCTGTTTGCTTCCTATTCAATGTTTGCCATGAGGCCATTAATTTGAAGCACGGATCCGTGGTTCTGAGGTGTTCTTTTGGAAGAATCAATGATACTATACTCTAATTAATTACACATGATGTGAGTTGTTTTAAGATGCTTGGACATTGAAGCTGAACTGTGTGCCCAACAAAATGCTCCTTCAGAGAGAGAGAGAGAGAGGGAAAAAAAAAACCCCCACCCTGCATGCCTAAGTTATCACAACAGCATTTGGAAGAGAAAATAAGAACCCATGCACATATGTTACTGTTACCAGAGAAAATAAGAGCAAATGCACACAAGTTAGTGTATATCCTGGGAATTACAATCATGTATTATTAAGTAAATTAGTATTTTCTAAATTGTATGACATGCAGCAAGTTATTCCTTAGAAAAGACAGATCCGTGGTAAATGTGTAAAACCAATAGGTCATTGATCAGCTTATAGTTTCCACCCATAGCGAGGTGCAATACTAGTTGTAACATTTTAGGCAGTAGGCAACTATGTTGTTAGCCTAGAAGTTTGTAAATGAAGCTAAAGTCTAAAATTTCCATGAATAAATGTAATTTAACTTGTCACTCCCGCTACCTAGAAGTTTCTGCTTCGGTCAAGATTAATTCCTTGACGTGCCAATCAAGATTGTTTCATTTGGTTTTAGTAATTCTGAACACTGTGCATTATTTTTAGTGCTTAATTTGTATTTAATTTCAAGGGAAATGTTAACTAAGACTGCCTAAGATTTCCTAAATATAGCAAAAAGTTAAAAGTGACACCATAGATCTCATCAGAAATTCATGCTAGTTTGTTACCTGTGACAATTTTATTTTCCTTTCCAGTTCATGTTGGCCTCTTCTCTTCTTGTTTTGGCTGCACTCAAAATTTCGCTTTACTATTGCTCTCTACAATGTTGAATCCTTTACCCTCTACAAAAATAGCACTGTGATTTTACAGCTTTAATTTAATTCATCATAGACACGTACTTTACCTAATCACAACATAAAAAAATGCTTCATCCAGATGCCTATTTTTGATGAGTTAGATTTCTTAAGGAGTTTACCAACCATATTTTTCCATTTCACTTGTTTTAGTTCTCTGTGCACTGCACTTCGGGCATGGTTATTTTCCTCAGCTAGTGAAAGGGTTGTAGCTCGTTTAAGAAAGGACTTATTCAGCCACCTTATCAATCAGGTGAGTCCCTTAGTTATTGAATCCACAAAACTACAAATGTCTGTAGCAACATTTTTTATTACACTAGTTCATGCAACACCGTTTTGTTAAATTCTCACTTGCTCAAAGTTTGAGTTTGTAGGGAGAGGTATTTTTTTATGTTGTATTACTCCATACATGTCCCCTCTTTTATGGGAAATATATGTAATGTGTGACCTCTCTTCTGTGGGTCCGTTGAAAAGTGTTTTTATATATGCTTTTATAGTTGATGATCACTGATGCATGAACATAGGGTCTTTTGAACCAATAGGTTTTTATACCATGTTAACATCCACTCAGTTAAAGAGCTTAAGCTTATAGACAGATATATAGTAATCTTAATTTTTTATTATATTTTAAAAACTATGAATTATTTGTTGAAGTATCACAGAGATGGCTGGTTATGCAGTACGAAGCTATGGAAATCATTTGCTGATACTGATTTTCAAGATTTATCTTTTTATATTCTCCTCATTATCATCCAGCCACTCAGAAACTCCTTACTTTTGACGTGGTTTTACCTCAACAGGAAATAGCCTTCTATGATGTCACTCGAACAGGGGAACTGCTCAGCCGACTGTCAGAGGACACCCAGATCATAAAAAATGCCGCAACAACCAATCTTTCTGAGGCATTCCGTAATCTAACAACTGCCTTGATTGGCGTTTGCTTCATGTTTTCATCATCATGGAAGTTAACATGTAGGTATTTCTTTATGTTGAAGGGTTTATAATACTGCTGTTTTATCACCGTGGTATTCTGCTTATTGTATCTTTTTTCCTGGTTAGTGTTGGCTTTGGCCATAGTGCCAGTTATTTCAGTTGCAGTAAAGAAATTTGGGCGCTATCTTCGTGAACTTTCACATGCAACTCAAGCTGCAGCTGCTGTGGCCGCCTCCATAGCTGAGGTTTGTAGGAAAGAGAAATGCTTATTTTACTTATTGTTATCCTATCTCTTATTTATTTTCTCTTATGCAAAACCACATTCTCAGAATTAGTTAAAGCATTTAATATGAAGACCATAAAGAAAATAACGACAAACTTGGCATTTGGTGTGGTTAGGAAGGTTCTAAATCCCTTTTGTTTTCATTTTGATCCATGAAAAAAAAGGATTTCTTTTTTCCATGCCTCAACTGCAGAATCTAGTCATGTAAGCGTCATCAGGGATATGTATGACTAAACAGAAAATTTGTTGCTGATAGAATGCATAGACTGCCTGGCAGAACCAGTTTGCAAATTTGGTGAAGGATTTTTGTGTTAAAATAACAAAGTGTTTTTTTTCTGGTAATGGAATTTCCTTTATTCCCCTCCACCCATTTATTAATGAAATAAATGCCGTGAGTCTTCTAAGAATGCTTGCAAATTCAGTTCATGAGGCTATTCTGTAATAAAATCAAGTATGAAGAAATTCCCTGTAGTCTTCTTTTTCCATAGTTTGATATATATGGAGTGAAATGCAACTACAGTTGCAAGAAACTCTCAAGTTTTTTTCTTCTCTTTTCCTGAGTAAAATTGATTTTTAGGAGTCTTTTGGGGCCATTCGAACAGTTAGATCTTTCGCTCAAGAAGAATTCACAATTTCACATTATTCGAAAAAAGTTGATGAGACGCTGATGCTAGGACTCAGACAAGCAGTGAGTCTCTCTCTCTCTCTCTCTCTCTCTCTCTGCATGGATAGAAACTTTTTCTGAGCTTCTGAGTATTTTTTTTTATCTTTTCTACTACAGAGGATAGTTGGCCTATTTTTTGGAGGACTAAATGCAGCATCTACATTATCTGTAATTGTAGTGGTAGTTTATGGAGCATACTTGACGATAACAGGCGTCATGACCACAGGCTCTCTTACATCCTTCATTCTTTACAGCCTCACAGGTACCCTTCACTGTTCAACTGCCTGCACTGAATACTAACGCAGATCAACCACAAATTTTTGTTTCAATTAGAAACATGTTTGAAACCTTCAAGGAAAATATTTGAGAAAGTTAAATTCTGATGTTTGACCAAAAATCACAAACCACTTGCTAGAGAAACTTGTCACAATATGTGCCTTACAATCGTCTTCACAGAATGAGGAGAACTGAGTGTTAATCTAGGTAGAAAACATTGGTATGGTGCTATAAATTCTTTCTAAATCCTTAATTTTATGCAACTATCCATTATCATTCTGCCTGTGATGGTTACATCACCTGATGCTTTATGTTAAACCAATGTTCTATGTGCAAGCTTCCATTTTTCTTTACTCAGAAAGGTGTTTTTGCTTCCTTGAAAGCTTCACTTTTTTCATAAATACTCATTTTTTGCCTATCCTTCTGCCTGCAGTTGGCTCTTCTGTATCTTCTTTGTCTGGACTATATACAACTGCAATGAAAGCTGCTGGGGCAAGCAGGAGAGTGTTTCAGCTCCTGGATCGTATCTCAAGCATGCCAAAATCTGGAGACAAGTGCCCTAGGAGGTTAGTTAACCCCCCCACACACACGCAAAAAAAAAAGTAAAAAAAAGAAAACACTATCTTAAAATCTGTTTTACTATTGACTTTCTCTAAGAACCGATTTTGCAGAGACATAAAAAATTTATTTCATGAGGGGTCCCGAATTAGATTTGTTTTCTTTTTGTTGGAAAGTATTCCAACCTAATAATATCTGTATTCTTTTGTCCATCAAGATTCTATCCTCTGTTGAAACTTTATGGCTTTTTGAGCAGTGATCTGGATGGAGATGTAGAATTAAATGATGTCTGGTTTGCTTATCCTTCTCGTCCAAGTCACATGGTACTTAAGGTAATAGCTTTTCTTAATCACACAGTTAGAGGTATTTAGCTATGATAATTTTCTAGACAAAAATCAACTTATCTTGCTCAAAATTTCTTTTATTTTTCATCCTCGCTTTGCTAGAATCAACTGCATTGACCCCCCCTCCTCCTGGACTGGCCATGCAGACTAAGACCTTGGGCTCTGCTAGTTCCCTGGTAGAACATGAAAGACCAAGAGTAATATAAAATGAAATGTAGGGCATAAGACTTCAGTTTGGCTCTGTTTCATTACCTAGCCAAGAAAGCTGAAGAACTAAATAGATTTACATGTAGGTAATCTGACTGACTGACAAATGACAACCACTTTGACTGTAGTATCTCAAAAGCACCACAAAGCTGAAGAACTCTTTCATTTTTGAACTTAAATGACCTCATGTTCTTATTATCGGTCAAACTGCAGGGTATAACATTGAAGCTGAGTCCAGGCTCAAAAGTTGCCCTTGTTGGTCCAAGTGGCGGAGGCAAGGTAACATTAATATCATTCCTCAATTTTTTAAAGTTTCTTTCCACTTTTTTCTTTCATGGCAAGCATATAGCTCTTGGCATCATCTTGCCTTAAGAATGGGCACGTCAATGGAAACCAACTCTCATTACATGCTATAGTCTTTTTGTCATCTATTTGTTTGTTTATTTTCTTTGTTTTCTTTTGCAGACCACAATAGCAAACTTAATTGAAAGGTTCTATGACCCTCTCAAGGGACAGATTTTGTTAAATGGGGTTCCATTAGCGGAAATATCACACAAGTATCTTCACGGAAAGGTATTCTCTTTATATGTCATGGTCATTTCTGTTCATAGACTATCATAGCAGGCCACGCAAGCATAAAAGATTTGACAATGGACTTGGTTATGTTGTTGAACCTGTACAAATCTTTTATGGGGTGCAGGAAAGCTGATTTTATCTCCCTAACGAAAGCTTTTCTTGCATCATCACCATTTCCTCTTTGATCTTCTTTTATTCTGGTAAAATAAGATTTTAATCAGCATCTCAGCTCACAATTGTGGTCATTGGCATTTGGAGCATCATTATTATGAACTGAATCATGACTAGATCTACGAGCATCCCAATCAATGTAACAAAGTGCTCTACTCTCTCTCACGGACACTCTCACACGGTTCAGTCATACAGACTTGATCATAGGTTTCCTGGTCAAAAATTTGATTGAGTTGAATATCCTCAGATTTCTTAATAACCAAGCTTTTTATTTTTTTTCTGTGATGAAGGTCAGCATAGTGAGCCAGGAGCCAGTTCTCTTCAACTGTTCTATTGAAGAGAATATTGCCTATGGATACAATGGAAAAGCTAGTTTTGCTGATATAGAAAATGTAGCTGTAAGTATTTAGTCATCCTTTCATTTTTATCCAAAAGCCATCTATAGAAGTTTTTGTTTGCAGCATACATACATATTTTCTTATGAAGTGATGACACTGCAGAAAATGGCCAATGCCCATGACTTCATAGATGCATTTCCTGAAAAGTATCAAACAGTTGTAGGCGAACGTGGGTTGAGGCTGTCGGGAGGCCAGAAGCAAAGAGTAGCGATTGCCAGAGCGCTATTGATGAATCCAAGAGTTCTGTTACTGGATGAAGCCACTAGTGCTCTGGATGCTGAAAGTGAATACCTTGTTCAGGTGAGATTGATTGGCAAATAAATAAAGATTAATATAACAGCAAATAAATAAATGGGCAGGAATTTTGAATTTGATGCCCATTTCAATGACAATTCTGTATCTTTTTGCACATGGTTAACCGACAATAAATTCTTGTGTTGGATAGGATGCCATGGACTCTCTGATGCAGGGCAGGACCGTTCTCGTCATTGCACACAGGCTGTCAACAGTCAAAAGCGCAGATACTGTTGCTGTCATTTCTGACGGTCAGATAGCAGAAAGCGGCACCCATGAAGAACTTCTCAACAAGGATGGTATTTACAATGCGCTAGTCAGGAGGCAACTACAAGGACCCAGCATCGCACTCTAGTTTTTGGTAGGCAACAGAGTGCTTTGAACGAATGTCGCACATCTGGAAGCTTGCCGTTTTGTCCTGCATTTTCCATCCATGGAGTTCTCTTGTTAATTCCATGCCCCTTTTATTGTGCATTGTTTTTATGGAAGAAAATAAATCTTGGCAACTTTATCAATATAACTCACATAAGCAGCTTGTCCGGAGGTGTAAAGGCAGAACAAGTGTCAAGAGGCGAGTAGTTCTGATTTCTAGATCACGGTTGGAGCCTTCAGCTGTAGAATCCAGAGCCTCAATATTAATCCTAACATAAAAAGAAATTTCCCCCAATTATGCTATTTGCTTTTTATTAACATGCACTAGCCATTCTTGAAGACATGCATTATTGCACTTATTGCTATTGGAACCTAGGGCTCAAAAGTCCTTGGCTAGGGGCGCAGAAAAAGCAGAGCTATTACTCAAGCATTCATGATAGTGAAACAAAAGTTGTCACAAAAAAGAAAGTAGACATTGAATTTGTACATGATAAATCCAATCCATCCTCGCATGGTAAATGTTGGAACAACTAAAAGAGCTCATCTCTCAAAAAATTTCCAAATACACTATCAATTTTCAACTGAAGTGAATGGCAACCAAAAGTAGTGTATTCCAGCCCACAACAAATTCAGATCCATCTCCAGTTAGAGATTGACCTTTTAACTAAATGACCCCTAACGAATCATCATTCCCTGCACTGCCTGTGAACTATCTTCAGTGATCTTGTTAGCTTGGATGGTGTTGATGACACTCTCAATATTACCCTGGAAAACATGCAACTTCAATGTTAAAGTCCAATCACAATGAAACTAGCATAAAAGGTAGGGAAATGTTTGACTTTAATAAAATTTCCTTCGCTTTCCCAGGACCACCCAGCATTGGACTTTCTATTTTGCTGGGAAACAGTATACCAGCTCTTCCTTTGAAAACATTTCAATATAAAATTTTGATCCTCAGAAACAATACAAAACGCATATTCCAGATGGTAAATGCAAGAACTAAACAATATTGATTCTAGGAATTCTCACCCTCCATGTACCAAGCTTTGTCCTTAGCGCCTGCCACTGTCGCAGCCCAAATACACGCTCGGTACAAGAACTGCACATCGCATTGATATTAGATTCTAAAGTAACTCACTTTTGCAAGTCATTGTGAAGTTTTAAGCACTGGAGTCCTGATATAATGAAAAGGGCACAAAGACATGTTTCTCTGTGTTTGTGTGTGTAGAGGGAGAGAAAGAGTACCTCACAAGCACAACTTGATTCAACTGGTCCATTTTACAGTCAATTAACTTGGTAGTTAATGCCTTGACTACCCATAATTCCACCTCATCATTATCAATCTGCAAGGATGCTCCAAACAATCTGATTAAAATAAAGACAATGACAAGCCTAGTAAAAGCAGAATGGTGAGCCAATTTACCCGAAGAGTATCTTTGATGAGGGCATATGGAATTCGACCAGATTCATGTGATGCAAGATCCACCAAAGACATCAACCGCATCTTCGCTATACAATCTTCATGAACAAGACCTATAACAAAGAACAAACATGAATAAACAAAATACTCTTAATGTTTGACATATGAAACTTTGAAGAAATATCAGCTCATCTAACAGCCAGTGACTTGGATTAACAAGTCCAATAGTTATACCATAGCTTTTCAGTAGAGCAGAATTCGCAGCTTGAAACTCCAAATAAGCATCCAGTCTTTGAGTCAGGAAGATCTTTAGTAGCTGATATACCAATGCATATTTAGCATCCTTTTCCAATTGCCCTACAGCAGGCATATCTAGAAGATCACACTGCAGCATATAATTGAACAAATTAATATCTCAACTCCAAATTAGATAAAAGCCAGGAAAAAAGAATCTTACACAAACTGAAAAAATGAATTGATGCAAAAAAAAACAAGCCATTACTAGGGGAAACAAACAACACTTGTAGAAATCTGAAGTAAGCTGACCACAGGGGTAGTAAAGACAAAAAAAAAAGCCTAGATATGGAAATCTGAAGTACAACCAGCATTTTTATTCTATTTCAAATTCAGAGTCAAGAATTCCACAATCCCTTTATATTACAATTGCATTAACATAGTCGAAGATATTTTCTATCATTTCAGAACAAGAAAGTTTAACCATTTTAAGAACATAACAGAAATTACAATAGCTGAATAACCAAAATAGCCAGTGCCCAGACACGGTTAAAAAAGGATTGAACTGTTATGTAAGCTCCCAAAAAAGACTAGGATGATTTGCCTTTTATGGCTGTAATTAATGTAGTCTCTTCAGATTGAGCACATCAGGACAGCCCACGAGATGCATTTTCATGCTTGAAGATAGCACCCAAATAGATCATCAAAATTCAGTAATACCTGAAACATGTCTGGTGCCTTGACAAATTCAATAATTGTACGTGCAGCTTCCTCCTTGGCTTCACCCATTTTATATGTGTCCTCGTCGGAGAAAGTTGCTAAATACTTGGTCAAGAATTTGAAAGAATCCTTTGCAGAGCTGGAAGAACAATAGAAAAGTAACACATTTTCTGAATACAACGAAGAAAAATGCACGATGGAACTTGAATAGATGAAAAGGTAAGTTCACTTTCATTTGTTAAATCTCTTCCTGTCATACCTCTTACTATCTTTTAGTGCATTAGCAACACTGAGAAAAAGCTCTCTCTGATCTTGGACTTCAAGATTCCATTCTTTCAAGAAGCTATCAATCTTTTTGAAAGAAGGAATGACATGTTCAGTGACTTTTCCACTCACGGCCAAATTTAGGGCCTTCATGAAAACATAGAACCGGCAGTATGCATTATCCAGTAGGTTATACAGATTGAACAAGCTGGTAAAAGAGGTAGGTATAAGATAGTGACTTCAAAAAATTATAAACTGTAATGAATATCATCATGCCATATTACATCTTTAGGCGCAATGCAGGCTTGTCACTTGGTTGTTGAATAATTTTTGCGCATATAAGTTTTTCCATCTCAAGTTCTTCATCTGGACTTCTAGACTTGGTGACGAGATTGCAAATGACAGTGAAGATACACTCAAGATCTAGGGAAGAAGACAAAAATGGACACAATGGCTCATGTTAGAACTATGATACGATCTCTAAGAATAAAAATGCAAGTTACAACATCTCTACCCATTTCATTATTGCTGTCTAAATAAAACACCCAGCTCGTATTTTGTTAGCATAAGCACTTTTGACGATCAAATAAACATCCCTAACGACCTCCTTTAGATCCCAAGATAAAAAAAAATCTAATGAAAACCCTCCTCTGCTCCCCTACCATAACATGAACAGCATGCTGATACTAATAAAAACTGCAATCTCGTTGCATCTAATTCATATATTACACATTCACTAAACATTTTGGCGTTAGCTAACACCTTTTTTATCAACACAAACTAAATTTTCGATGTGAAAAAGAGAGTACCTTTCTCAGAGACCTTGGAGTTTGAGAAAACAATGTCAGCAGAAGTTAACATTAAAGAAGTCAAATCCAACCACCTATTCATCACCATACATTCCTGCGCTTCCACACACAGCCTACTCACTTGTTGCTCCATAACCTACCATACCAACCAATCCGACCGCGAAACGCAATTAAATATACATATTCAACAATTTTAAATAAATCAGCCAAAATAATATTTCCCATTAGGAATTAAAAAAAAAAAGCGAATTAAAAAATGATTATACAGGGAGAGAATTTAAATAAAAGATAATATTTTAAAAATAAGATTTATAGATTAAGAAGACGTATAATAAAAGAAAAATTGATACCTCGGGACCGGCGTCGGACCAGGCGAGTTCGGAGGTGAAACGGACGACGGAGAGGGCTGGATCCTCTTCGGAGGTGGGGACGACGGTTGTCATTGTGGTTCTGCAGATTAACCTCTTCTCTCCTTCAACGTCTTTTTTGGTTGCCGAGAGAGGGAGTGAAAAACCCTAACTTCAAAAATAAAGAACTTGTTTGGATGGGGGCAGTGGTGTATATGTAATTTCCTTTTTATTTTGTTTATTTTGCCTTATATCTTAGGCTCTTAGCAATGTGGTTAAATTATATTTTTAAAAAAATTAATTGCTTTTTAATTTTAAATTATATTTTTTTATATTTTTAAATTATTTTAATAGGTTAATATTAAAAATAAATTAAAAAAAAATATTATTTTAAAAATATTTTAAAATAAAAAATAATAAAAAATAATCTCTATCACACTCTCAACCAAATTTTTCTAAATTATCAAATTATATATAAAAAAATTATTTAATTAATTAAATTGTTTAGTTAGTTATTACCACAACAGTCAATAAGAGTTAAGAGAGCGATATGGGCAAGTATGGAAGATTAAGTAATAATTAGGTTCAAACTTGAGAGTTTTATATCGTCGAGTTTTTCTAATTTTTTTTCTTTTTTTAAAAAAGAAATACTAGTAAATTCTTAGAGAAAAATTCATTTTCAATAATATAAAAGATCAAACAATTATGAATTATAATTAAAGCAAGAAATTAAGGTAATTTATATCCACGAGTTTTCACCAGGTACAATAAGGTTTTTTAATTGGAAACATGAGTTTAAGTATAATTAAAGCAAGAAATTAAGGTAATTTATATAATTCTTTGGATAAAAATGGGTTCCGTCACAAGTATTGATATCTATCTGAATGAATGATGATATCAGCTTAATTTGTATAATTACACAGCTCATTATAAGAAAAAAAATTATACACACACACACACAAACAGCTCTGTAAAGCTTTTTTTTTTTTTTCTCAACAGTTATCTATAGTTTGCAAATGAAATTTATTCACCCATCAAGAATTCTGGCTTGTACATTGTGGTGGCTTGTACATTGTGGTTGATATAAAATGAGTTCCTGAACTCCAAACCTTTGTGGTGGATATATATAAAATCAATCTAAATATTTTTTTATACTGAACCCAAAAAACTTTTCTACAAAAAAAAATATCTAGAAAACATGGGTTTGAACGTTGTAGTTCGAGCTCAGCTCCCAAAGAGTATAGGCTTGGGTAAGAAACCAAAGCTCACGCACCAGGAACATGGGCCCAGGCAAGTGCATTGGGAGTCTGCGCGAACACTCAATGCACCCTCGTGGGCGTGCTGCCTAATACCCTCGTGGGCTATCATGCTTGAGACCAGCGTGTTTGGGTTCAAGTAGCATACTTAAATCTATTTTTACCTTTAAAGGTACTTAAACCCAACACTTGTCACATAATTTTTCTCGAATCTCGTACAGGTTCCTTAATATTTTATATTGATCCAATACTTATTATTTTAGTTAGAATATAAGTCAAAATATCACGAGGATAAAATTACACTTCAGCCCCTCATCTCCATAAAATAACAAGATTAATGAATTATGAATATATCATGAATCTCTTAAGTCAAAGGTTTACAATCTTTTTATTCTCAATATTTTCAGCACATATATTTTCAAAGTCTATCTCTCTAAAATATCATTTCTCTTTCTTTTTCTATAAAGTTTTTGACTTTATTACACTTCAGCCCCTCATCTCCATAAAATAACAAGATTCATGAGTTATAAATATATCATGAATCTCTTGAGTCAAAGGTTTACAATCTTTTTATTCTCAATATTTTCAACACATATATTTTCAAAGTCTATCTCTCTAAAATATCATTTCTCTTTCTTTTTCTATAAAGTTTTTGACTTTACCACTAAAGAATCCCCATTCCCCACATTTATTAAAAAAGACCTTTTACAGATACCAGCTAACGGTCATTTAGCTTACTAGACATTATCTGCTACTACCATAGTTACCGATCACCTGTGTTATTACATATCACTTGTTACCACTTATCAATATCTGGATTTTTCATATTAAATTACTAGATACCTTAACTATGAAAAATAAATCAAATTGATTAAACTAAAATAAATCAAATTGATTAAACTAAGAGATCAACCAATTATTCAATACATCAATTTTTATTCCTAAAGTTATGGTAAATTTGAACTGGTATGAGTTCATTACGCTAATCAGAATAGTGGCTTAAGAAGTTTAATAAGAAACATAATAGCCAGCACTCGTCACTTCTAGCAATGTTGCCTGGCAGAGACAATGGAGACATTGAAATTGTGTAATTACTTGATAAACCATTAATGAACTGACGTTTAATTTGAACCAGATGAGAGTTACATCCTTTTGCAGAATTACGGAACAGTTCTTCATGAGCATGGATTATTAAGTAGTTGCTAGATTCTAAATCTTTTCACAGCTTATGCTTCTTCAATTTGAACAAGGGCTTAGAACACAGAGGAGTTTCCATACAGAAGCAAATAACTGGAGGTACCATGCATTCATGCATAAATTACCGAAAGAAGAATGCAATACCTTCTTGCGTTTGATAATACATCCATAGCTTAGTGTACTGTTCCATCACAATTACTACCATCATGGCAACACATTACGTTGCACAATGATTAAGTCCATAGTTTTTGGATAGAGATATTAAGTATCCTAAACGACAATTATATGTGCTGAACAATAGACAGCAGATAGAGCAAGTCAGTTCCCACTACCGCCAAACAGGTAGCCCAAGGAAGATCCACCACCAGGGGCAGCATGAACCTTGGTGGATGGTCGATCCTGCACATATATAGCAAAGCCATTCACAAATCATTACCTCAATGATAAGATTACAAGATGCAGCAAGGAACATTCAAAAATAGAATTACGTCGCCAATCAACTCAGCCATCTCTCATCTATAATCTACTGAAGAAATAATATATGGCATATTAGCAGAAACACCCTCAAAGTTCTATCAAGGAAAAGTATGTCGGGAACGTGTACATTTGTTTCCTTTGACATGGAAAAATAAGCCTGATGAGTCCCTGGAAAGCCTAGGTTCCATCCCATGAGTGGAATGGAACACCCTCAAAGAGTTGGCATGCCATATATGTAGAGACAAGCCTTAATGTTTTCTTTTTTTCGTTGCATTTTAGTTTTAGTCACCAAAATAGAAGAAATCACATGATGTGATTAAACTCATTAACCAGCCTTTAGAGTATGAACTTAATGAGGACAATACCGTGATAAAGTTGCCACAGTTCTGTCCATCTGCCCGGTAGTAATTGTTCGTAAGATTTCCATGAATTCCAGCTGGAGTCTGCTTATCAATTGGCGGGGAAGCAGAAGCAGGCTTTGGAGAAGGGCTAATGCTCGCAGAGTTTCCCACATTCTTGGCAACAGGAGAGTTGTTAGCAGGCTCCCCATTACCAAATAGGTAGCCCAAAGAACTCTGTCCACCACCAGCACTGACTCCACGACCCATTTCTTCCTATTATTTGCCTTTCTAATACAGAAGCTGGAACCTGTACATAAGATCAATGATGAGATCTAAAACTTCAAAAGTACCGCAAACACTGACTTCACATACAGTAAATTAGTCACCAACATTGCTAGAGTAGATTTTTTGAACCTAAGAACATGGTGACTTGAGCGTTAAACTAATTGGTTGAGCACCTGGCCATATATATGATGCCCATAAAGAAAAATGATCTAAATGGTGCTTTGGCAGCAGTGTCTGTGGTAAACACAAAGCAACATAACTAAAGGTCCAAGACTATTTTCTTCCTTAGTTTCTCTTCAGGTGACAAATATATATCATCAAGAACACAAAAGTTACATGCACATGAACCTTTTCAAAGTTAATGACAAGAATATAGTTTATGCCATACAAGTGAAAAACTCCTAGTCTTCCCACAGATTGCAAACACCTCTGGGGAAGTCTTTCCTTAAAACTGGAAATAATTACACATTTGTTTCTAGAAATTGGTCATACGAGGCTATTTTAATTACAAGCTCCAACTTTTCTTTAGCTAATTTCAGCAGTGAAAATCATCAAATCCCATTTCAGTTTCTGCATTGGATAATAAAACATCCAAAATACAACTAACATTTGACAAAAACCACAATGTCCCGTTTCAATCCCATGAAACTCCATAGAAAAGCACAAGATGTTCAACTGAATTCCAGAGTTTGAAGATCTCCTAATCAGCTTTGAGATACACACATTTGCAAATAAGACAATAAAAATATGTCAGCAGGTGTTATATTTTTGCACAATGTTAAATCCTCTCCTTTTAACCCCTATAATTTTATGGCCTACAAGAAAAACATGTTCAGATCCAACATGTTGCTTGTTCAAAACATACAAAACAAAGATTATGGCAAGGAAATGAAACAAGAACGCTAAAAAGTGTTAAGAAAAAGAAATAAATTAGTTTTACAAATAAAGAAAATGGCAAACACACCAAAGAGTAACAATGTGCTGTATGCAAGAAATGGATCTGAACGTAAAGTTAGTGTACATTGCTCTTATGGAATTGCATACCTTTTCCTTTTCAAGGACAAAACCTGAAGCAAAGCAAGAGGGAAAAAAAGGGCTGGGAAACTAGCAAAAGCAAACAAGGTGGTTGGTTATATACAAGATGAGAGAGAGGGAGGCGAAAATTTGGTCGGATTATAAATTAAAATAACAAAACAATAATAAAATAAGAGATCTCTTAATATAGCTCATCCTTCTGTTAACAGAAAAATATTTTATTGGATTTTTTCATCAATATAATAAATGTTTTATTGAATAATTAATAACTCTTTCTTTGATATTTAATTTCCTTTAGAATTAAGGATTTATCAGTTAAATCATGACACAGAAATTTAATGATTTCTTTTCTAATAATCTTTTCAATCTTTAATTGATGGATAGTTGTTATTAAAAAATATTTGGTGTACAGAAACATCATAGCACATAGTATTGATAAAGAAATTCAATATAAAAGTATAAGAATTAATTATACAGCTTGTTTTTTTTTTTTTGGTGAAAAGACATTTTTTTATATCATATAAAAAATTATTTTAATTAAAAAATTTAAATTATTAGATAAAATAATAAAATATAATTTTCTAAAAATTATAATTCAGAGTCATGGAACTCTATTTTGATGTGTTTTTAGAATGAATTATTAAAAAATAACAAGCAAGTGCAAAACACATACAAATTTTAATTGAATCTCTTAATTATTATCGACAATACATAAAAGAAAGGATATCATTGTTAATTGAATAAAATTCAAAGATTGGAAACTTAATTGGAATTAAAATAGTTTTTTAGCATTCACATTGTCTAAAATACAACCACAACGAGGATTAGAAAGCCTGTGTTACTGGAAGGAAAACAAAATTTGGATACCTTCGTTTTGACGAGGTCAATTTGAGCAAGTGTGAGCTGGCTTTTGTCATTATATTTTAAAAATATTTTTAAAATTTTTTAATTTTTTAATTTTAAATTAACATTATTTTAATATTTTTAGATAATTTTAATTAGCTGATATAAATAATTATTTTTAAAAAATAAAAAATATATTATTTTAATATATTTTCAAGATAAAACACTTTAAAAATTAAATGTTACTACACTCTTAAATACTTTCTTAATCAACAATTATTTGTTTTGAAGTATTTTTTATTTTATATATTTATATTTTAATCAAAAAATTATTTTTTACTATACATTAATATTTTTAGATAATTTTAATATGTTGATATAAATAATTATTTTTAAAAAATAAAAAATATATTATTTTAATATATTTTTAAGATAAAACACTTTAAAAATTAAATGTTACTACACTCTTAAATACTTTCTTAATCGAAAAATATTTGTTTTGAAGTATTTTTTATTTTATATTATTATTATTTTAATATATTTATGTTAAAAGTAAATAAAAATTATTTTAATATATTTTTAAATAAAAATATACATAAATAAATAAATTTTACCGCTGGCTATTAATGGCCCACGGGACTCACGAGGGATTCCTTTATTAAGCAACAGGCAAGTAATAAATGATTAGAGTACTCTGATGTGGGCACGCATTACACTAGATTCACAAAATGGGTACTAGATTTTCATGCCACGTGGTAGACACATCGTCATTCATTGAAAATGGTGGGGTACATTCAGCCACTTGGCGAGGACTGGAGGGGTCACATCTTCTAGTTTTGAACTTTTGATATGTTTTGGAATGTGGTTTGTTTGTTTTTTTTTTAATTTTTATTTAAAATAAATTTTTATATATATTTAGATTTATTTAATATGTTAATATTAAAAATAATTTTTTTAAAATAAAATAATTTTATTTTAATATATTTTTAAATAAAAAATATTTTAAATTGTTACCATAATCTCAAACTTAGCCATTAATATTATAATTTAAATTGTTAATTTTATATTTGTTATAAAAGTTTAATTGAATCTGAATGTGAGGAGATATATTAATGTTGAAAAGTAAGAAAATACGATAATTTTTTTTCCTTCAAGAATACATATAAATTATTGGATTATTAAAATTTATAAATAGATCTTATTTTAAGATTATGCTCAAATGTCTTATATTTTTTGTTATAGTTTTTTTTTCAATTTTTTAATGTTTAAATTTTCTCGAGTTCATAGTATAAAACACATAATATGAGTTTAAACTTTAACAACATAAATATAAAGGTTGCCACTCATTAAAGTTTTTATTGTCAATTTAGTCAATTATATACTTGAATTATCATGTTTTGAATAAATATTTATTTTTATTTCATTTGTTTAGTCAACGAATCAAAATCTAACTTTTGAAAAAAAAAAAAACTTTTTTCAAATACTTGTTATTTAATATTTTAAGTCACAATTTTTTACATATGGTAATAAAAGCTAAGTAAATTATATACTTGAATTATCATCTTCTTCTTCTTATTATTATTATTAAAAAAAATCCATGAACTTAATTTGAAAGATAAAATTGAAAATTATAAAAATTTTAACAAAGAACAAAGAAAAACAATAAAAAATCAAAAGAAGAGTGATCAAATTGAAGTCATTATTATCATTGAAAAAAAAAATTATAAACTTGATTTGAAGTATAAAATTAAAAACTAAAAAAAACTTTGACAAAAAGACAGGAAAAAAAGAGAGATTAAAAGTAGAAAGACTGAATAAAAATACATTATATATATAAATTAAAAACCAAGGGTTAAATTGAAAATAAATAAAATTTTAACAAAAAAATGATAAAAATACATAAATCAAAACTAAAAGGACTAAATATGAAATACCAATAACAATGAGGACCGTAGTATATTTATCATTGTAGGAGAGAAATAAAGGAAGAAAAAAAAGATAAGATAAGATCATAGGCCACATTTGGAGAACATAAGCCATTTATAATGAAAGAGAAGATGACAAGAAATAAAATGAAACAACAAAAACTCATTTTTTTACTATCAGAAGTTACCGCACGTGCTAGCATCTTTTTAAATTAAAAATATTATTTTAATAATAAATTACATTATTACCCTTAACCAAACTAACAATTAATAAAAACAATCAAGGCTAAAATACCCTAATACCCCCTGCCCGCAACAAAATTAAATTTCTTGAATCCAATGATACATGTGTTACCATGTATAAAAAAAAAAGCAAAAATATCTAAGTATATCTACTCGAGATTACTTTTTTTTTTATCTTGAGAATATTTTGGTTATTTTACTATTTATTAAAAAATTAATTATATAAAAATATCCTCAAACAAATCAATAATAACTAATGTGTCATATAAAAATATTAAAATAACTCTAGTTAAAAAGCAAGTATTTTTTTGTTGGGAAAGATAAAATAATCATTACACGGCTAATAAGAAAATATAAAAAGAGCTACAGAGATTTTACCTTTAATTTTAGTATTTTTTTGTTAAATGGATGAATGAGAGATATATTTTAAGAAGTTAGTTTAAAAGGACAAATACACATCACAGCTTTAATAAATTATAATTTTTTACCTTGATGTTTTTTATCGGGGCTTGTAAACCCAACCCAAAAACTTGATTTGAAGCTCTATAATGCCCTTGTATTAGCAAAGTTGTCAGGGATTTTTTTTTCAAAGCCAAAAAACACCTCGAATGCTTAATTTTCTGCTTTTTTAAGTGATTTAATAAGTGTAGATCACGTCCAGGTTGTTCATGTTTGATGATTCTAACTTTCTGCATTCTTCATAAACTCATGAGTCAGTCGTTAAATTACAGAGAAAAAATAACAAATAAGTGATAAAATTCAATAAAAACCCCACACTATAAATGATGTAATTGAAAACAAAAAACACAGTTAAGAGACTACTTCTTTTAAAAAATATATTTAAAATAATACATTAACCTAATTCAACCGACTCCATGCATGCAGATTTGATTTGTTGTTTTGATAAGGACCCAATATGTTTTTATATAATGAAATGAGTTTCTCTTTTAAGTAGGTTCATAATACTAGAAATCAAAAGGGTTGTACATGGATTGACCCGAAGAGCAGTCTTTATCTGTTGCTTTATGCAGTGAAATAACTGGTTTGATTGTTTGAGAAAATATTTACGAGCAGAATGAAGATGATGAGAGTACGTAGCCAGCAAAAGATTACCAAATCCATGATGATGGCTTCCTCTTGCATGGTAATCAACTTTGCCTGTTCTTCGCCCATCACTGCGAAAGAAAGCGATTAGGGAGTTATACGCGGTGGTCTTGCTGGACATTGGAATCAGAAAATACCATTAATACAATTGTGAGAGATCCTCTTGGCTACAATTGAAGACGTATGCTAGTGAATTTATTTACAACTATTGTATTTGCCAAACTACCTAGGAACATACAAGTTCATATGCTCTCTTACAAGTTCTTAAGGTTATTTAGGAGGATTCATGTTTGTTCTTGAATTACCCTACATCTGACAAGAATGGATTCCAGCAGAATTGCCCTACATCTTGATCAAAGTCGACGCAGAAGGAAAGAACTACAAGACAAGAAGGGGGTATCACTCAGAACTTCAATGTCTTATACCAGTATAGACTTCTACCAGAAGCTAACACTATCCAACAGATGAGAACTGTATTTGGTTTCCAGTTTAGACTCAAGATTGAGCCCTTTGCAAGTAAACGGCACCGACATGGACTGTGATGCGGGACAACAAACAAAAGAATTAAAACCAGGAAAAGAAAGAAGCTTTTAGAAAAGAAGGTGAGAAGAGAAAGCAAAGAAAGAGGATTGGAGATATGCAAAATCTGTAAATTTTTCATTAATCATCAACACTGCCTAGCATTTAGAAAAGTAGGATATAAATACTAAAACCCTAACTAGAACATGCATTTGGGCTTATGACCCACCAAATAAAATACCCAAAAATAATTAAATCAAACCCAACAAATAAAACCAAATTAATAAATCTTAACAAAAAGTTCATATAAATTAAGCCTAAAAACATAAGTTAAAGCCCAATCTCTCAATTGTTTGGGCTATCCTCCATCGTCTATGATCATTCGCATGCATAAATAATATTTCGGGTTTGATGTCCCCATCAATTCTCCCGGGGTTGGAAGAACTCGACCCCGTCGAGTATAGGCCAAGGCGACTCCGATAATGCTCTCAAAGATAAAGATTAAGTTGTTGTGATGTCTCTCTGATAATCCAAGCATAGTTTGAATCTGGTCGTCAAGCCCATATACTCGGATTTGCTGAAGTTCACCATCCCTGGTAAAAACAACTTGTGCATTCAAAGTAGCATTAATATGTTCCTTTTGTGCCAAAGATATGGATGATGAGGTAGGGGTATCAAAAGAAGCATCATGGATAGGTTGTATTTTATAAATACTGAGGTCTTTCATCTTAAAAGTAGAGTTACTATCAAAGTTTAATTAATAACAATTTAATGATATAATTATTTGATTTAATCATTTGCAACACTTTGAATGATCTAGCACTACTTACTTGCAATTTATGATCGGTTTCCAAAAGACACCGTTCAGGTCTAATCTGTATCATGAAATAATCTCCAACATTAAGTGCATCATGATACTTAAGTAAATCAGCTCGAAATTTGTATTGTTCATTACTTGTTTGAATTTGTTTCATGATCTCTATATGCAAATTATGAACTCTACATGGTAACGACTCAGCTGACTTAGACATCCTATCGTGAGGAGATATGGGAAGGTGTTCTATAGGCTTCTCAGGTTTGTAACTATGAACACTAAATGATTGAGGGTGTGGAATGAGACAAACATTGTTTGAAACCTATGTAGATATGGTATGGACACAATCAAGTAAACTAGGATTATCTCCATCTTCCTTATCACGTACATGAGGTAAGGGGTTAAGAAGTTCAACATGTGGCTCTAAACTTATGATGTGTTGGACACCAAGCATGTGGGGTGAGGAATCAGGTAATTTAGGAGGACTACTATTATAAGACTCTTCTAAGACCATACTTATCTCTATAGGCGATTCCACTGAAGAGTTCCCTAAAACTTCCTTTACCATTAAAATAGACATATCAGACTCCTTAACCTCATTCCCAAGCTCATGTGGACTCATTGTGTTGGGTCCCTCTTCTTGCACATCCTCGTCATCTAGGTCACTAAAATCCTCAAGATTAGACTCATACACTTCAACACTACAATATTCTTCTTTACTTATATCCTTATGTTTTTGGATGACTAAGGGTTTAGAGGTGCAATCTAAAGAGATATGACCAAAACCTAAACAATTAGTACACTTAACCTTTGAACTCACCTTAAACACTTCATTGACAACTCGTTTGCCCTTATCTTTCTTACAAAGTTGGGCGCTACTAGGATTAGGTCTGTGGAGTGGAGCACCTAACAAAGAATCACTACTTCTGAATTGGGACCTAGTAAGGATACTATAATAGCCATGACGATTCATCCACTGATTTTTCATGACCAACTTGTAATCTTGAACTAAGGTATAAGCTTGGTTAAAGGTAGATACACCTTGAAATTCAACTTCTTTTATAAGATCATCATTTAAGCCTTTATAAAATCCACGTAAAGTCATGGCTTCATTCTCTTTTATGGCACATCTAATCATGTAATCGTCAAACTACGTTAAATACTCATTGATAGACTTATTCTCTTGTCTTAGATTGTTCCATTGGTCTAAGAGTTTATTCCTATAAAACTGGGGTAGGTACTTCTCCTGAAGTTTTTGTTTCATTTTGATCTAATCAGTTATAGGAGGTTTACCTCTCATCTCTAAACAATCCTCAACATCTCTCTAATAAATTTTGGCTTCATCAATGAGTTTCATCTTAACAAATCTAACTTTCTTATTATCAGACAAGTTATACCACTCAAAGAATCTATCCATATCACGAATCCACATATCAAATATCCGAGGGTCATGATGACCATCAAAAGTGGGGGCTTCTATTTTGTTAGGACTCCAGACTCACTCATCAAAGTCATCGTGTTTAGAGTAACCTAAATGATAGTCATATTGGTGGCGCTCAGAGTGAACTTGTCCATAATGATTATTCTTGTGATAATTATTGGTCTTTGAGTGCCTTATTCGAAAACTCTCTTGGGGCTCAATTCTTCTAAACATGTTAACCATCTAAGTTTGCAGTTCCCTTTAAATAGTTGTAAGAGTATCACTAAAGGTTGAGTCTACAGTAAGTGTAAACTTAAGCTTGGACACTAGATGGTCATGACACAAATGCATGCAACTCTAACTTAGAAATGAAATTGACATCACAAATGGTTCTTGCAAGCGAAGTCACAATACAAAAATAAAGCTAATTTAATTTTTTTTTATCTTTTTTTTTCTTAAATGTGGAGATTAATCATGAACAAATTACACTAATAAAATTGTAAGCATGTAATACTAGATTCTTAAGTGTAAATGATTAATCAAACACGATGTCATAAGCAAGAATTCATAATTATCAAATAGAATAAGATATTAGCTATCACTGATGAAAGAGGTTGATGAACAAAAATTAACAATTAAAAATGCTAGGTGAGAATTTTTTTTTATGCTTTTTTTTCTCTTTTTTTTTTGGCACAAAAGAAACATTAATAATAATTTCGAAAACCAAGTGCAATACCAAAGAGGTAAAATCAACAAACCGAAAAGTAGAGTTATTTACCGACCAAGATTTAGTTGTGGAATTGATCACGGATGGACCTCAGATTATGTGGAAGCTAACATGGCAATAGGTGATGACATGGTGATACTGCTGACATGGCGGCCAATGGCGCAACTGATTGAACTGATGTGGCTCCAGACTGCTGACGTGGTGGATGA
Organism: Populus nigra; assembly: GCF_951802175.1. Taxonomy (NCBI): domain Eukaryota; kingdom Viridiplantae; phylum Streptophyta; class Magnoliopsida; order Malpighiales; family Salicaceae; genus Populus; species Populus nigra. The sequence continues at coordinate 11,347,357 of NC_084864.1, read as the reverse complement.
CGTGGATCCAGAGGACTGGCGTGTCGGATGACGTGGCACAGTTAATTAATTTCGCCTCTAATGTCTTTTGTGCTTCAATCCTCTTTGCTGAGTTTCCTTCTTGCTATTTGTGGCGACGAGGTGTGACTGTTGATCTGTTGATACTGCTGTTTAGGCGTCGTTAGGGCTGAAAGACGAGTTGTTGTGGTTGCGGCTGGTGCTGCTACTAGAGGGTGCGATTTAGTGGTGGCTACGACAGATGGTTTGTAATGCTGTTTCGGGTTGCTAAAGACAACTCTACTGTGGCGGTGCTGTGGGACTATGGGACTATGGAGACAGCAACTCGGTGTAGCTTTGTGGGCTTCTTGTGGCGCGGAGTGGTGGTGGTGGCTGGATGTCCAATCTGCCGATGGCAGGGAAAGGATGAAACTGGTAGGTGTGCCGCCGCTGACAAAGATCTACTGCTATTGGTGTGAGCGACCTGTTGTGGCTGCGGGTAGTTGACGGTGTGTACCTATGGATTGATGTGGTGGTATTGGTTGTGATCGACGTTGAAGGCAGACTGATCAACGTTTCCATATTGCTGCATTTTGAGGATGAATAGTGAACAATGAACAATGCTCAGTTTTTTTTCGTAATCAGAACAATAGATGTTTTTTTTTGAACTATGAACAATTTTTTTTTAGATCAAACCGGATCTAGGGTTTAGCATAAACATTGTGGATGGTTTAATTGTAAAAACAATTAAAAGCAATGCTCTGATACCAAATTTGATGCAGGACAACAAACAAAAGAATTAAAACCAGGAAAAGAAAGAAGCTTTTAGAGAAGAAGGTGAGAAGAGAAAGCAAAGAAAGAGAAGAAAGGGGATTGAAGATATGTAAAATCTGTAAATTTTTCATTAATCATCAAAACTGTCTAACATTTAGAAAAGTATGATATAAATACTAAAACCCTAACTAGAACATGTGTTTGGGCTTATGGCCCATTAAATAAAATACCCAACAATAATTAAATCAAACCCAACAAATAAAACTAAATTAATAAACCTTAACAAAAAGTTCATATAAATTAAGCTCAAAAATATAAGTTAAAGCTCAATCTCTTAATTATTTGAATTATCTTACATTTTGGGTTCAAAAATAAAAGTGCATAAATAATATTTTGGTTCCATGCACCCTTCATACTGTCTAGCAGATGTGCTGATGCACCATGTTCGTAGAAAGAAACCTAAGAAGTTAGCCTAGGAGGGTAGACTTGCAGTAGCTTCAAAACACCTAGGAGTTTTGGGGAAGACAACCCCCCCCCCCCCTTGAAAGCTCATTAACGAGTTTAAAAACTTTCAATGCTATTGTGAAACAAACAAAACGCCTTCATTGCTTGTTCATTGACATCATGGAACAGTGGAAAAAAGGTTTGCTCGAGTAACAAGCAAGCTGGAGAAACTTTGGCGCTGAACGCTTTGTGTCACAACCCCTAGACTGAACAATCTATCTCCACGGCTTGAAAAAAGAAAAAAAGGATCTGGGCCACAAGTTTGCTTTTTATTGATATTAATGGTAGAAGGAGAGAGAGAGACTATACATATAAACAATAGTTTCGTAGCCGAATATGAAAGCGATGTAAGAACAGAACTTTGTCTCTATAAAAAGGAGAGACATATAATAGACAGCAAGTGAATCAGAATTATTACACTCCATTTTCCCCACATCATTTGCACCATGTTCTTTTAAAAACAATGCTTCAGGCCCTCAAATTGACATCAGCAGACCTGTTAAATTTTGATCTCATTTCTAATTGCTCTTTTCCATTCATATATATGCTGCCATCACTCACCATTCTATCTTGGATTTTTCACCCAATTCTCTTGTATTCTCCTTTTCCAAACAAGCTTTAACTCAAGCTACCCGTCTAGTGAGATTATGAACAAACCCAAGCTACTTGTCTGAAGGTGTTAACATAAGCAATTTAGCAAGTCTAATGACGGACGAGAGCAAAGTAAATCATTTCTGTAACACCCCTCCCCCCAAAAAAAAGAAAAAGAAGAAAAAGAAAAAAGAAAAGAAAAGTGGCAGAAGATGCTAGAAATTTTGTGCGAATAGATGACAATAACTAATGCTATTTGCATGTACATAACCACCCAGAATCCTTTCTTCTAATCAGTGGCAGAGAAGACCGATGAGAGTAGCAATCCTGTACTACTCCATGAAGCTCTATGTAAGAGGATTTTGAGAGAGGGTGTTAAATAATAACCAAAAACTTTCAAGTTGATGGGATCTTCGATATCTCTACCAATAACTTGTGCAGGGCTTGTGGCTTTGAGAAAAAAGGCGAGTGATCAGCACCTTTTAAACGAAATACTTTTTCTGGGGGACTTGAGTTTATCATGCTTTCCTGTAATGTGATAGGTATGGCATTATCTTCAGGAGTCTCTATATAAAACCTCCTCACAGTTCCATACTTCAAGTCAGAAAGACTAAGCTTCTCCAAAACCGGTGCAAAGGGAATTGGTCTAATTGAAACAGATGCCAATGCTACATCCTGAACCAGGAGGCACAAAACAGAAACAGCAGCAGTGAGCAAAAGAAAAGTGATTCAACATACGCACATGCAGATTCAGTGTAAAAGTTTGAAGAGAACCAAACCAGTGTTTCTCCAAATTTAAATCTTAATCTAAGCCACACAATTTCTCCAATGAGACTTTTTAAGATCTCCAAAGAGCAGTATGCTCACCACAAAAATGCTAGCCATGGCCCAGACAAAAGCATAGTAAACATTATTTTTTTTTCATCAATGGGGTGTCCTACAACGCTTGATTGCCAAAACAAAATGGCCAAAGTGGACATTGCAATTAAAGTAGAATCTAGTGCGGGTGCTTGAAATCCACCTTTATTAGTTTCAGCAGGAAGCATCATTTTTGAATACCTATGTAACCAAGTGCACATAATGTTTGAGCTACATTAGATCCAACAAGGTTCACATAGAGACATTATAACTATGAAGTGCCAAATTAAGACCCAACAAGATGGTAATGGCAAGCATCTAAAGATGATAATAGTATTTGATACTAGAAACTTCAAGGCAATTTCTTTCATTGTGATGTGCGAACTTTGCATTCCCAAATGAGAATATGTGTAGAAAGTCTAATAGACCAAGCCAAAGCTAACAAGAAGCTCAAATCCAAATTTAGAAGGAAACTAAGTGATTCTAACAAGAACTCCATACTCAATCTCATAGATAGATATAGAATTCTATGGTGAGGTCTAGCCAGCAATTTAATGTGTTACAAGTGCAAACATACCTTGCCAGGACTTTGATTGAACAACAAATCTCTCAATATTGACTTGTCCAGATTAATGGCAGTTGGAGGATTATTATTCCCATTTGCATACACAAATATTTGTGCCTGCTGCATTAAATCACTCGAACCTGCCTGAAATAATTTTCTAATTTAGTAAGAAGGAATATGTACCAAAATCTAGCAATAACATGAATAAAACCATTTCTAGAAACCGAGATTGTCAGAGTTACACCTAGTAAAATGCCTTCAGGAATGCACTGACAAACTAAGCTATATCACTAACATGTCAAACTTGCACAACACTCTGTCCAAAGATTAATGGGGAAAAAAAGGTTTATAATGCCGGAATGGCGGTAATTGTCAAACCAATACATAAAACTTGTTCCAAGTTGGAATTACTAGGGATGAAATAACGGGCTCACCAACTTCTGGGAGAACATATCAAGAGTACTTTGTCCATTAGTCAACATTGCCGCAGCAACAAAAATAGCCTTTGAAACTTTATGAGGAAACAACTCCATTGCATATGATATACAAGCACCACCAAAGTCATGGCCCACCAATATTGTCTGCACAATTCAAAACAATAATATTATATCTCATGAAAAACTGTTCTGCTAGCGTATGTGTAGTTCAAACACAACCAGCAAATAGCTTAAAACTAAAACCTGAAGGCTTGAGGTCAAAAGGAGCATTTACTTATCCAGGCTAAAATGCAACAACGAGTCTGGGGCAATCTTTGCCATCTTTTTTGAAGAATAAAAGTGTATCTTGAGTTGATGGACACTTTCCATTTTGTAAATAATAAATGTCAGACCTATATGGCTTGGTATTCCAAATGAAATCACAAATACCAATAATTGTAATGTTTTCTTTCATGTTAATTCAATAGCAGGTAAAAGCTGCTAGAGAATCATATGACACTCGACACCTGAAACTAAGACATGCGGCACCTAAGGTTCCTGAAGAAAGCGAAACTCCATACAGATCTCACTGGTAGAAACATACGTAATTGTTAAGCAACAAAAGGTCACATTTCACAGGCAAGTGAAGAATGCCGCCCCTAGCTTATAAAACATAATTTACGAGTCTGAAGAAAACAGCTAAAGCACATGATATCATTGATCAGGTTTATATTTTTCAGTAACTTGGAAGTGTAGATTTCTCAATCTCAACTGCAGCACAAAGAGTAGCAAACAATAAAAGAAACAGATGAGTGACAGAGAACCTTCTCCCCATCAGCCAGCTTGTCAAGAAAATCAGTAAGAGGCTTCACATATTGAGAAAGACTGGTGATGCCATTTGTATCAAAAGAATGAATGCCAGAACCAGTTAAGTCCACGGCAGTAACTTTGAAACCACCCTCTTCTAGAAGTGCTATAGTTTTATACCAACACCAGGCACCAAAGCCACCTCCATGGACAAGGACAAAGTGGTTGGTCTCAAGATCATCAAGCTTAATATCCTGTTCAAATGAGAAAATGTTAGGAAAAGAAAAAAATAATGAGAGCGATTTTAAGGGGATGGAGAAAACAATCTATCTTCTGATTCAATATATACTTTCGCCACTATTTATTAGATCACATTGTATTATAGTAGTTTCTAGGGGGAACATAATAAATTAAGACAATTTTGGATTTTGCTCATAGTTTTACCATGTAGTACCTATACCCATTCACCAATGTTTTAGTGAATATAAGAGTAATACTAGCTGTTCCAACAGAACAGGCAAGAAATGCATCTAACTAATAAATTGCGTTAATTACAGAAAAAGGAAAGAGTTTATCTGCAAGCTTAAGATTAATTCATATAAATCTGGACAAGCTTAAAATCCATCATTCAGTGGGGCCACTAAAGTAATATGAGATAACAACTTCAGAGTCCATCGCAGGTAATAGCAGTAATGGAAAAGGTAACTTGCAAAAAGTGAATAGCTCATCCAGCTACAACTCAGTTGAGATTAATTCGTTAACAGTCATCATGAAAATGGATTATCACATATAGTGTGCGTCTCAAATTACAGAAGGAAATGAGAACAGTGTGAGATGGTCAGCAATAAATGAAAAATGAAAATAGATATCTACTCTCTATAAATCTCCTTCAATTGCTTCCATGATGTACATTTAAGGATTTCATGGCATTTACAAGCACTGCCAAAAGACAGGACAGTAATGGCTTGGGCTTTGGCATCTAGAACATATATTGCTTAATAATTACTCAACCTAATCAAGTCATTTCCCCAAAAACTTTATGATATCAATGAAAACAAATCTGTCACCAAGAGAACCGAATCCCATTAACAATACACTTTTCTTCTTGATTGTGTTATACGTAACTACAGAGCAAGAAAGAAATACAACCACAAATGACAAAAATTAGTAAATTTACCACCTTCATCATCCCCAAAACAAAAGCCAAATACTTAAAACACAACTAACCACACAATTAATCAACTTATAAGCCAATTTAGCCTAAAAACACGACCTTTTCACATGTAGTTAGACATTACAACATGAAATTCAAACATGATTAGCAACTTGACACTAAACAAACAATACATGAAAAAAAATCATTAAGCACCATACAACTCGCATATATCATAAAAAATCATAGCTCCCACAAACACAAGATTCTCAATTCCCATAATTGACAACGTAATCCAACAAAAACCACAGAATTCACTAAAACCAATAAAAACCCAATAAAACAAACCTGGTTAACAAGCTGATGAGGCTGCAATAACGGGTCGGTAAGTGACCGGGCTCGAGAACTAGAGCTCCGAGGCAACTGGCTCTTCTTTGACCCAGAACCGTTCGGGTGTCTTAAAGAAACGGAGCGATCAAAAGGAAATGACCCGGAAGCGGAACCGTTTTGTTGCTGGTGCTGCCTAAACAGAATTGCTGCAGCTAAAGCCTGTTCGTGAATCAATTCATCATGGTTGTCTTTACGGGTTGATCGGATCCGGGTCCACCTGTTGCTTGAATTGGGTGCGGTTTGCGGGTTACCCTGTAAACGTTTTGTGGGTTTCTTGTTTTTTACAGGAGTTTTGGGAGAGAAACAAGTGCATAGGTTGCCCATTACACGTTCACGTAGTTAAAGAACGCAAAGAAATGGAAGGAAAAAAAAACAAAAAGAAAGAAAGAAACTTGCCAGTTATGTGAATGAAAAGATGTTAATAAGTGGGTTTTAATGCTTAGGCAGAGAGAGTGTGTCGTGATGGCGGCGGGCGGGGGGGCGGCGGTGGAAAAAGGGGAGAGTTTTAGAGAAGGTTTTATAGAAGTTGGTGACATAGTTGTATTCATGTCAGCTTCATGTCGTTGTGAGTTTATTCTATGCAACTGTCTGTATCTATGTTTCTACGACGTGTGTGTGTGTGTGTGTCGGAGTATTTATTTTTGGAATAGTATTGTACTTTTTTTGTTTAACAATAAGATTTTTTTGGATTCTTTTTCAAACTTCCACCTTGGATTATAAAAAATAACGCTTCTTGTATTCACTCTTTGCATAGATTACAACTATGCATTTCTATTTTTATTTAAAAAAAAAAAAAATCATTTTCCTGGCACTCTCTCATAGACTCCAACTTTGTTCTCTTTCGATTAATATATATATATATATATATATATATATATATATATATATATATATCATTTACGTCAGTATCAAGTATTTTGCAATACCCTACCATGCTGGCTTTTACGTATAAATCTTTAAAAGATATTACTGTATGTATGTATGCCCTAAACGAAATACTGTAGTTCCGTAGTTGAAGTTTGAAGTTTCAGAGGTTTAAGGTTCAAAGCCGACAAAAAGATATTAACGATTAAGAAAGTAATATAATAAAAAGAATTATGCAAGAATTTATGTAATATTTATCCCATATATATCAGATATTTCCACTTGCTCTCAAACTAAAGTGAAAAAACAAACTTGACCACGTTAAAGAAAATTCTTTCGATACAATTAAGGAAACTTCCTTGCAGAGCAGCTTGTTCATCAAATTTGTCTGTGTCATTAAATCTGGTATGGTACATGCTTGCTTATACTCCTCGGATATTACCATAATTGCAGCATGATGGAGCTCTTTTGGCACTTCATTTTCCTAGCCTACAGTAAGGATTTGCATCAGCAGGTAGCTGCCTAAAAGGCTACCATGGAGCTCTTCAATCACAGCTGCTTTTGCTCGCTCCTCCACTTTTCCTTTTCTTTGCGTGTTTGGATCTTTAAATCTTTATATATATATATATATATAGTTCCTTAATAATTAGAAGAAGATTGATAACAATACCACAACCATTTCCCAAACTTTTCACTTGTACCAAAGTTAGACATCCTTGCCACTTGTTTGGCTTGGTCCCCCATGACACTTTCAACTTTGGAAGGTGTGGATCTGTGATGGCTTTCATCTATATTTTGACACATTGCTATTTGAGAAAGTTGAATAAACAGTAAGTGATAATAATTTAATTATTCATAAATTAATTCTATGTAAAATATATCCTTACTCATCTAACATAAATCTTAAAATTGATAATTTTCTCTTAATTTATCATGATAAAATTTCAGGCTTACAAGCATGAGCTCTATCATATTGAGCACCACCAGTCTTCAACATCATAAATATAACAATTTCTTTTTTAAATTAAAAATATACTTTCATCTTTGATAACCATCTAATAAATTCCCTCTTAAAAAGATTTTCATCAAAGAAAGAAATTTTATCAAAATTAGGAATGTATCTAAGAAAAAGATTACTGCAAATGAAGTTCCTAAAGCATTGTCTGTTGTAAACACCACTCTCTCTATAGACATGTTATCTAGATAAGTTTCTGAACACATTCCTCTACTCATCATGATCCCTGCTTACACCTTCCTCTAATCGCTTAGTTACGTCTGTTTTTGAATGCTTCAACCAATCAAATGTCAATGATAAAGTTCCCTGCACTACATTTAGAACCCTTACAATTAGGGATACTACTTAATTAAAAAGTAAAACCCCACATATATATATATATATATATATATATATATATATATATATATATATATATATCTGTGTGTTTGCGCATCAATAATTTTCACTAAGTAATATATATATTTACTCTATGTTTTTATGTGCAATCAAACCCTTGTGATCTAAATGCATTAATGATCCTCCCTGCTTACACCCTTGTTGAAGTGTGTGAAACATATACCAATAGTTTTTTTTATTAAAAAATAAAAAATATAATGTGAAAATACTAAAATGCCTCTTATAATCCTTTTATTACATAATAGATTCATCTAATTTTACTGTCATAATCCACAATAATCTGTATAGAGCTGGAATAAAATCTTCATGTCATTTAGCTTTCTTTACAATTGCTTAAAGCCTTCATGGCAAATAAATAAAGAAAAAACTAAAACGGAAGATAGATTTGAACAGTAACACAATATTAAAGTTATTAGCTTATGTGCATTATGGACAACCAAAATAAAATCATTATTTTGCCCTTCTAAAAAAAAATTTGGCCTAGCTATTAGTTGTAGGGGATGATAAAATCTTTTCATATTTTGTTTTTTTGCATAATAATTAGATTACGTTGTTCTTTGAAGTAAAACATATTAAATTGATGTGATATTTAGATTTTTTATTTCAGGTAACACAGTAAAATAATAAAAATACTCAGGAAAAAAAATTGATTTCCAAGGGCTATTTCTTTTTTAAACATATTTTCTTTGTTATCATTATATTGGTCGGGGGCAATTTAGACTTTCAATAAAAATCAAATATTAATTAAAACATAAGGTGGTTAGTGCATGCTTTGGATGTTTTAGCGCGTCACATGCTCCACTCTATATGAAATGACAATGTGTGTGGTGTTATGACCTCTGGTTTAACGTCGGTGGACTTTTTTTTTTTTTTTTGTATCTCTCCACCGCAATTTCCATGTGTGGCACCTTAGATTCTCAAACAAGCCCTTCAATTTTTTTTTTAAAATTTGGTATTTGTTCTTTTAATTACTATTTTTTATTTTAAATAGTTTATAAAATTAGTTTTTTTTTAATTTCATCATCTTTTATTTTTTTTATCTATCAAATTTGATCTCATATTTTTTTTATTGCTATTTGTTTAGTTTTAGATAATTTTTAGAATAGAAGATTTTTTATAATTTCATCCTCCAATTTCTTTTATGTTTAGTTGAACAACCCAGACCATTTTATTTATTTATTAATATATATGTTATTCAACTAATTTAATGTGGTACACTGTAAAGTTTTTAATTCTCTTTATAAATATTTTATCAGATGCATCAAAAAAACAGAAACAGAGATGCTTGCATTTTTTTAAAGCATGTGACCCGCAACAAAAGGCAGATCCCAGCCTAATTTTACCTTACATATAATAGGATTTGGTGCCACCATTAAATTTATTAAGACCTATGGCTCACTGCTTTCATGCTCTGTTTGTGCTACAAAATATGGATGCTAAAGTAAAAAAAATGCTAGAAAATGACACACGACTTCGCATTTTCAGTGATCATGATCTACTTCGATTATTGAAAAAAAAAAGGTGAATAGTTTATTTCTTCCTTACAAATCTGTGGTCCAAATCTATAATTGTTGCCGGAATCGGGCATTGATTTTCTGGTCAAGTGTACCATATTCTAGTCTTTTCAAAAAGAAAGTTTAAAGGCTACATGGAGCCTGAAGAGGGGAGGCCGGAGGCATCTTTACTTTTAAGTCGTAGGCTTTTGTATGCTATTCTAAATTTAATTATGTGCATATGAAACCATCTTCATAAGCACAAATCCCCATGAATTTTCTGCGAGAGGGATAATCGTTCAAGTGTTAATCTCTGAGATCTGCCTTCACTTCCTCCTGTAAGTTTGGTAATTGCTATTTCACTCGAGGATATTCCTTGACAACAATTAGCACATAATTAATAAATCCATACTTTTCAACGGAGATTAAAATATCTGATTTGGCGATGTTATCGTGTATTCTTCTAAGAATTTAGAACAAATTTTGTCCACTCCTGAAAGAGGAAGTTGTCTACATTATTTGAAAGGTTATCTTAAGACTTTTACTTCTTGCCATTTGTTTTCGCCTCCAAAACTCAAGTTGCGATTTTCTTTTAACTTATAATCCATGTAAATTTTACTTGTAACATTTGATTAATATAGTATTTTGTATTGTGACAGTGATTGTTTTTTAAAGTATTTTTTTTTTGGAATACATTAAAATAATATTTTTTTATTTTTAAAATTTAATTTTAATATCATCACATCAAAACGATCAAAACATATAAAAAATAAGTTTAAACAAAAAAATTTAATTTTTTAAAAAACATGTGGTCAGTCACGTTGATAAACTGGATCTATGTCCTGTAAGGAAAAAAAACAATTTCAATTGGATTTCTAAAGTATCACTTGTAAATTAATGTTAACCCTCATTCTATAAATATTATAGGAGATATCTCGGCGAACTATATATATAAAAAAATAAAAAATAAAAGAAAAAAATTTGTTACTTAATTTTGTAGTAACTAAGAACCCTAACTAATCTTTAGAGATTCTAAATAGCTAGTTATGTAATAGAAAAGATGATAATTACCCTTCACATCTTATATAACGTAAATTACAAGTGCTTATTTTTAATTACAAGGGTACTTATTATGTTCTTATTAAAGTTTATCTAAACTAGCATATACATGTTTGTTATTAAAGAGAAAAACTATCAAAACCCAAGACAATGATTTTAGATCCAAGCCTTAAAAAAACACATAATCCTTACTTTCATAATACTGTCATTGGAACCCAGAAGATGGTGAATGATAAATTAATCTTTGAGTCCCCTTTTTCTAATTATGTCTAAAATTGGTCTAAAAGCCTCCACTCATGCTCATTGGACCTTGATGGAGTCTTGTTGACTCAACCCAGATTTGCTCATAATAGTAGGGGGTAGACATATTACAAGATACAAATGTTAAAAAAAAAGAAAGACCAAATAACATTTACAAGAAAGTGCTTACAAGATTATTGTTTTTAAGAAAATAGCAAAGTTTCAATTTCATGAGACCTTTTTAAAGATTTTACCATATTTAGGTCAATTATTCGATATAAACAGACCAAAACTTTTTATTTATATTTTCTAAAAACAAAAAAGTCTCAACTTCTCGAGGATCAAGTTAATTGTGGACTAATCTAGTTCGAACAAGACCTATATTGGAGTGGGAAAAGCCTAGGGCTGTTGATCTGAAATGGAATACTGATAGTTCATCACTAGGCAAGCCAGGTTTATCTGGTATTGGTGAGGTTCTTAGAGATTCAGCTAGAAATTTTGTCGTTCCTTTTCTGTGCCGGCAGGTTTGACGGAGTCTAATGAAGCAGAGGTCCTAACCATTAAAAAGGCTTTGAAAATTAGTGCTGAATGTACAATGTCTATGCAAGTCGATTGGATTATATGGTCTGATTCTGAGAATGCTATAGCTCGTCTGCAGAAGGACTGCAGAAAGGCCTTGGAGATTTCAAAGTATTTTTAACTCAATCTCTATGTTAGCTATATCTTAGAAGTTAGTTTCTTTTAGACATGTTTTTAGATAAGTTAATCAGGTTTCTGATAGTTTGGCTAAAAAAAAAAACCATAGTCAGGGAACATGATTTCATAACTTGGTTCTAATTTTTTCTTGATTTTGCCAGCAACTAGCTGGCGATATCTTTTCAGCTTAATTATTCTTTAAATAGGGATAAATATAAATATTAATTATTCAATTAAAGTTGTTTTAGAAATAGAGTTAGATTGCATTCCAATAGCCAAGTAAACGAATCTATCCCTGTTGAAACTTGTAAAAATATTGATACGACTGAAATATTACTCAAAATATTAGACACTAGCAGAATGAGCAAATCCAAGGGAAGCTAAACATGGCAGGATGAAATGTGATACGGTGAGATAGAATGCGATGAGCATTGTCTAGAACTGTTGTGTGGAGGGTATTTCTGAATTAAGTTTTATTTTTGTATTTTTTTAAAAAATACTATTATTTTGATGGATTTTCAAGCAAAAAACACTTTAAAAAATAACTACTACCATACTCTCAAATAGTTTCTCCATCCTTGACAAGGTTAATTTTCAACCAAAAACACTGTTCAGAGGAACAGGGAGAAATTAATGTTCAGATGGCAAGAAGGGAGTTGGTCGAACTATTTCCAGGTAAAATTTACGTGAAATTCATAGCTTTGCCATTTTCTTTCGTAGGCTAGAGGACACCTTATCCTATCCATGCTTCACATGATTCACGAATGAACTACATTTTAGATACACAACAAGTAGATGAAATTTTTGCCTTTATCTCCTTTGCCTCTTCTTTCAAGTGAAAAAGATGGCAAGACAAGAGAAAGTAAAAACAGACGCCTTAATTCTCTTGACCTCCTCCATTGGTAGTTGGATATTGAGCAGTGGTATACTTGCATGTCTCCTTCGTCTCATAAATGGTCCCTGGCCAGTCTTTCGGAGATCCCATGAAAGCTGCTTGATTGCTGAGTTTTCATGTTTTTCTTTAATTTCTTGATGACTTTCGGCGTCTTCAAGGAAGGCATGGGGTGGTGGCAATATGGCATGTGGGAAAGTAATTGTCATGCACCTAAAGTTTCAGTTTTAAATGCACAATCGTATCCCTTACGGTTAAGTGTATCCAATAATTAATTTACACCTTCTTCTTCTTCTATATATTGCTTGCATCTTTGTTTATGTTTTTATGACAGTTAAATATTAAGATTAACGATGGGAATGCGGGCTATACTTTCCTTAATTTTTCCACCTGAAAATCAATAGCGAATTTTTTTTGTTCACAAAATAAATATTAATATTAAACAATCAATTCAACTAAAAAATTTAAACTGTTAGGTAATGTTTAAAGATATAATCTATATTATTCTTTAATATATTTCCTCAAATAAAAACTCTTTGAATTTGAAACTTACACAGATTTATATTAATTTATGTTTAATTTTTATCAAATAAATAAAAATGGTGGAATTTAAACTTATAATCACTTGGTTATCAAGATTCTGATATCATATTAAAAAATTAATTCAACCTAAAAACTCAAATGGTAAGATGAAATCTAAATATATTATTTATATTATCCTACAATCACTTCCTATTTCTTTATACTTATTCAGTCTGCACTTCTTCAGAGATTACATTAGGGGCACCAAAGCATGCGGTTTGCTCTTGTTTAACAAGTACTAGTACATATAAACAAATTACAAAATGTTAGAAAAGAGCAAGCTGGTATTGTGTAATCATAGCATACATGCATGATGTGAACACAACCCTAGGGATCCTCCTTTCAAGTCGCACAAGCTTAGCTTCGAAGATATGAGCACATGCAAGTAACTAAGTTTTCACTCATCAGAGCTTTGATCATTAACCTGGTCATGTCCATTGCAAGGAAGTACAAAATTGTACAAAGAAATCTCTTTTTCCAACCAAAAGTGGCATGAGTGCATCTATCTCTTCACTACATAAACATGATATTTTTTTATTACATTTGCTTAACCAAATGTGCCTTAAGAAAATAGTTGCGAAAGAAAACTTCATAGGTTTTGGAATAAAGAGAGCGTTCCTTAGAAACCCACCTGTTTGTTCCACAAGATCTAGGGTCCATTAAAGGCTGGACCGCAAGGCATCAAGAAGTCATGATAATATGTCATGGTTCCGCACCAGGGCTTGTAGCCCAGCAGCATAACCTTGCCTCTATCACATGGGTTTGAGGCTTAGCATGCATATCTGTCATCCCTGCGATGTCTTACTTGTCTACTGGACTTGCAGGGTGTTTAGTGAGTCCAGGAATTAGTTGTGGTGCATGTAAGCTGGTCCGGACACCCCGGGTTACTAAAAAAAAAAATGTCATGGTTCCCAGGAAGTGGAGTAGCAGTGGAATCCACATGACCACTTGAGGCAAATAAAAGAATTTTGACAGAAATTTCACAAGCCAAGGTACTGCATGCCCTAGCTATAAAGCTCGAGACAAATGGGGTCAGAGCTTCGAGGCAAATGGGGTCAGAGCTTTGTGCCAAAATCAGTGCATAAAAGTTCTTTTGCCATGCCTTTTCCTTTCGGACAATTATTTTGCCTTACAGGTATTGATTGTGGGCATGGCATGAATATTGCTGAGTCTCGAATCCAGCCCGGTGGGCTCTTCAGGAAGTCTAAACCCAAAACAAAGTCTTGAGGTTAAGAATTTGCAGCTCTAACTAGCAGGTATATTTGCACTCGGATTTCATGTTAATTTGTAATATATATATATATAAGTGCTGAAATTATAGATGTGTTTTTCAGTATTATAGCATTTTTTTAATTGAGAATTAAAAATATGATATTTGTGGTAAATACAATGAATTGAAAAATATATTAAATTATAAAATGTAAAAAGAGCGCTAATTAAAATTTAAAGAAAAAACTTGATTTTTCTTGTAAGAAACAGAAGATAGATGTCTGTAAATATTTGACTTTGTGTTGTAGGATACTTTTGAATTTATTTTATTTAAATGAATTGATAATGTTGATGTAAGTCTATTAAAAATAAGAAAAATAAATTTAAGAAAAATTATACAACAAATTCAAAATAAAAAATAAAGAATACATATTTTATTTGTATTGAATATTAATAAGATAATTATTCAAAAATAATTATTAATATTACTATCATATATATCGACAACTCAATAAATAATTAAATGACTCGTTTTTGACCCCTATCATTGAAGCTTGATTATTAAATATTTGAATTGACAAACACATTTATATTAGTTCCAATGCTTATATTTTGTCAAAGTGAGCATAAGACCATCTACATGTTCAAGTTCAAAATCATTCTTTAATTTAAATTCAATTTAAAACATTAAATTAATTTAGATAATATCCGAGCACAACAAACACATGTATTTTAAAATAAATAATAATAAAGTTTATTTTAGATAGTACGAATATAATGATTATGTATTTTCTATTACATAATTATTTTCTAACTAAAAATATTTAAAATATCAGCTAATTTTTCTAATTATCATGGGAGGTTATGGACACTAGCTAGGAGTCTAGGACTAGTTTCTCCATTTCCTAAGCAGTATGTTTTCAATCTCTGACAAGCCCCATGGTGCTGAATAAATGCAACATTGCACAGTTCAAACCTTAGCCAGCCTCTGATCTGACACTTCCTTATACATTTTGTGCACAACCCTACGATTCTGTGGCATGCCAATTTGCTCTGCTCTGCTCCTCATCATTTTTCTTCTGTCCACAGAGATTTGGTATTGACTCTTCACACTAATAGGATCAGATGCCCATTCCGCTTGAATCTTCTCCATGGAAATCTTTCATATCAATACCATAAGAAACAAAATAGCAATCATTTCTGAAATAACACATTACGTGAGAAACAATTTCAAAAAGTATATGGTACAGACCGTCACGTTTGATTCTCTGTATTGGTAGGTATTTCAGAGATGCATATGATGACTATAGATACATTATGAAGAGTTGTTTTTTTTTCCTTTTAAAAATAGTTTTTAAAAATCTTTGATTTTTTTAAAATAATTTTTATGATTTTTATATAGTTTTGATTTGTTGATATTAAAAATAAAATTTTAAAAATAAAAAAAATTATGTAGATGTATTTCTAAACAAAAAACTATTTTGAAAAATAATATACACAGCAATAAACAATTTGTCCCAAATTTCACAATGTTATAGTAATTTATCCAAAAATACTTTGAGCTTATATGTCGACCTTCTGAGGCGTTTGAGATGTCCAAAGTATACTGAAATAGACACTAGAAGACCGCTGGAACAATAGCGGCGTGTGTACCACGCATCCCCGCCACTGCCGGTGCGTGGATTCACACGCCGTCGTTATTGGAGGAGCATTTATTGGTATATTAGGTGCTCCTCTGCCTCCTCTTTGCTTTTACACTGGCAATGCTCCTTCACTCACTTCGAGCAAAGAGATCTGATCTTCCAAAGCTCTGGTCCTTTTCTTTTTTCTTTCTCCTCATGCGATTGTTCCTCCTTTTTTGTTCTCCCTCGCCATGATTATTTTAGACATTTTCCTTTATTGTTGTTTGATCGTCGATGAAGGGTGGCTATCATTGAGAGACAAGAGAAAGTATGGATCGAAGCTTGCCTTGTTACTGTTGATGGCAGCTACGAGACACAGTGGAGATGGAAAGAGAGGGAGACTGCGAAAGGGCTTTTTTGGTGCTAGATGACTTAATGGATGAAATGGTTTTGCCACTAGAGGAGCTCCTAGTGCAGTATTGTTGAGAATAAGATATCGTTGTCTTAGGTTGTCCTAATGAAGAAGAAACCGAGGTTTCTGGTGGCAAAAGAAAGTTTTGTGTATGATAGACAAAATAGCATTAGATATGAGGGAAAACTTATAGGGGTTGGTTAAGGGATGGTGGCTATTCAAGTGTTGGTGTGAGATTTAATGCTATTATTGGACTAAGAGTTGGAAAGAGTTGTGGATGACTTAGGCTGTTGGTAACTAGAGTAGTGTTTCTGCTATAAAGGGTGTTTGGCCGAGAAAGAGATCGCTAGTTAGAAGGGCTAATTTCAACTAATAAATTGGTAAAAAAAGGTTGTTGATATTGGTGAAGGGTGATTTTTTTTTATTGAAAGGGAGGAGAGAAGGGTCATTGTTGTTTGGAGATGAAGGAGAGGAAAATTGCAGTTGTCCTCACGGTGCTAATAAAGGCTAGTGCAGAAGAGATTTGATGTTGTTTGTTTTTCTTTAGTGAGGGAATAGATGACCTATAAGAAGTTTGGTCTATGGTGTTTTTGTATGGAATTGTACTTAGAAAAATGGTTGAGGGCTATATGGGTTACAAGTTTTGTTATTCTTGTTAGGAAGTTGGTGGAGATAAACCATCCTCAGAAGGCTGTTTCTGTGGTTTTTTCTTGTTTTGAAATGGATGTGTGTTGGAGAGTGTGAGCTAGAGAGAAAAATATGGGGAAAATAGTTGTCTTTTTCCTAAAACTTTTTTTTTCTTGGCTCCCTAAAACCTTTTTTTGTGTGTGGTACAACCACTTATATATAGGCAAAACAAACTTGTCTTTTTCCTTCTAATTGCTTGGTCCCCAAGCATCTAGAAAAACTTTGGTCTCTCAGTTTTTTTTTTTTTTGCACTTTTGGTCACTTTATTCAAATATTTTTTGTTTTTTTATTTTTCTTATTTTGATATCTTTGAGAAAAAAAAAGCAATGTCAATTTCGACTCAATAAAATTGATCAAATAATTTTGAAAAAACTGAATGCATCGAAAGTAAATTTTTGAAATTTTAATTCTTTTGAAAAGGCTTTGAAAATGCAAAAAACATATAAATACATCAAAAATATATTTTTGGATTTTTTTATTGTTTTATTGTTTTTTAAAAAAAATAAGAAAATGAGGGTTAAAATCGAGTTATGACAGGAATAGGGCTATGATTTTTCTAAGAATTTTGTTTTTCAATTTCATCATTTAATATTGAGTTTATTGAGAAATGACCTTATAATTTGTTTCGATTTATTTTTTATAGGGCTATCTTGGTTTCATAACCCGGGTTATGGGTTTGGTTGGTTAACCTGTGATGACTTGGGTTTTTTAGCATCCTTTTTATTTATTTTTTTCAATTTTCATCCTTTAATATTTGTTCCATTGGGGATTGGGCTTCATAACTTGTTTTGATTTACTTTCAATGAGATTATCTCAGTCTCATGACTCAAGTCGTAGGTTTGGTAGGTTAATCTGGGTTGAATCGAATTATTTTTTGTATCACTTTTTTAATTAATTTTTTAAAATTTTATCCTTTAACATTGAGTTGCGAGTTTATTAGGTGAACCTAAATTAACCTAATTATATACAAAACATTGTTGACTCACTATATAAAAAGAAAGCATTGAAACTACATTGTCTTGAAGTTTTTTTAGATCAATCTAGTTTTTTTCTTCAATTTCATCATTCAATATTGGGTTAATTAGGGATTAAACTTCATATATTGTTTTTAATTTGTTTTCTATGAGGTTATCTCTATCTTATGACCTGGATCACTGATTTGACGGGTTAATCTAGATTGACTTGGGTCTTTTTTTATACTTTTTAATTGATTATTTTTTTCAATATCATCTTTCAACATTTGGTGGAATAAGAATTGGGCTACATAATTTATTTTAATTTGCTTTATATGAGGTTATTTCGGTCTCATATCCTAGGTCACGGGTTTGGCAAGTCAACTTAGGTCGACTTTGGTGATTTTTTGTGATTTTTTAATCATATTTTTTATAATCTTATCATTTAATATTGGGTTATTAGGAACTAACCTTTCTTGTTATTCCTCAATGATTCTTGAATAGCAACCAAACATAGTGGTATCTCATTACATCAAATAATTTCCATGTATAAGCTCACATTAACCCCATCAATTTAAAATCCAATTCAAGATTTTTCTTGAGATATGTCAAAAAGAAATTGAAATGCTCAAAAGAAATTTTGATGAAATCGCTATCTAAGTTTGGAATGGTAGGATTGAGATTCGATCCATCATTTCCTATTTCTTCCCTCTAATGAAGCGTATTTGCAATTATCACTAAAAATTACAAGTTTGGCTTTTCATGAACAAATTATAAAATCCTTTGCTGCATTAACAAGTTGTTGATTCTTGAAAAATGAATAAGGAATAAGGGTCGCATATATTGAGGAAGTGTGGACAATGAATTCACCCTTTCACAAAATACTGTTTATTGGAACAATGCTATAATATTTTTTTCAATTTCATCTTTTAATATTTGGTTCAATGAGAATTAAGCTTCATAATTTGTTCCAATTTACTTTTAATGAAGTTATCCCAGTCTTATAACCCGAGCCATGAGTTTGGCGGATTATTCTGGGTTGACTCGAGTTATTTTTTAATTGATTTATTTTTTAATTTTATCATTTAACATTAAGTTGACTAAGAATTGAGCTTTCTAATTTATTTCAATTTGCTTTCTATGAGTTATCATAATCTCATTACTTGGGTTGTGGGTTTTGGTGGGCTGACTTGGGTTTTTTAGGATTTTTTTTTATTAATTTTTTTTCAATTTTATCCTTTAATATTTGGTTAACTGGGAATTAGGCTTCATAACTTATTTTGATTTACTTTCAATAAGGTTTTCCTAATCTTATGACCTGGATCACAAGTTTGGTGGGTTAACTTGGGTTACCTCAGGTTTTTAGGGTCTTTTTTTTAATTATATCCTTCATCATAAAGTTCACTGGGAATTTGGCTTTATAACTTGTTTCAATTTACTTTCAGTAAGGTTATCATAGTCTCATAATCCGACTCTTGGGTTTGGCGAGTTAATTTAGGTTGACTCGAGTCATTTTTAATGTCATTTTTTAATTGCTTTGTTTTTCAATTTTATCTTTCAATATTGGGTGGCTAAGAATTGAACTTCGCAATTTATTTTTATTTGCTTTCTATGAGTTATCTTAGTCTCATGACTCAGGTCGCGGGTATAACAAGTTAACTTAGATTGATTCAGGTTATTTTTTTGTCATTGTTTTAATTTTATTTTAATTTTATCCTTCAACATTGAGTTGATTGAGAATTGTGTTTATAATTTGTTTTGATTTATTTTCTATGGGGTCATCATTGTCTCATAACCTGAGTTATGAATTTGATAGGTTAACTCAGGTTAACCCAGATCGATCCAATATATTTCTATCTTAATTTTTTTAAAAAATATATCTTGAATATTTTTAGTCAAACTATGTTTTTAACGATTGTTTAGGTTGTTTTTGAACTTGCTAAATCAACTAGGTCACATCAAATTAACCCCCATATAATTTATTTATTTTTTTTACTAGAAAACACATTAGCAAAACTTAACACTTTAAAAAAATTAATCTGAACCTTACCATAACGTTGAACAATAATCTAGTTATTATATGTATGGTCAGGACCAGTTCCAAAAATTTTAAAAAAAAAAACAAAACAAAACAATACGTTGAGGTCCACTTGAGAAAACGGACTGAGCTAATCACTGCGAGCATCAAATAATTAAGAATTTGGCATTTCGATTTTGCATAATCTATTTGATACTTTTGCCAGCTGCCACACGAAGAGAACATTGAGTCCCCAGCACTGCTTTCCCAATTAATGTGCTGTCTATAATTAATAATAGCTTCATACAGAGATTAATTAAGCCTTTGATCCGGTTGTTAAAGACATCAAATTCGATCTCAAAAAGTTGGATTCATATTCTTCGCTGCAAGTTTTTAAAAAGATCATAAGAAACGTCCATGGAGGCTGCGATGTTTATGGCAAATATAAAAATATGATCACTGCTAGTCATGTGCAATATATATATATAGTAGTTATGATTCTGATTAATTGATAATTCTGTACTGCATGGTTGTTGTTGACTTTTTATGGATGGTCAATCCAGTAGGATCACAATCACTAATAATTCTAGTACCAAAATTGTTTCGTATGACGCATGGCATGCATGGAATAAATTTAATTTTGGAGGTAATCAGAGGGCTTTGCGTAAGCAACTCATAAGCTGGAATCACCTTTTTCTTCTAAGCATATATGAATAATGTTCATTGTTTAGGTGTTACTGGATTATTGTTGGGGTCCGGTCAAATTTTTCTTGAATATAAAAATAATATTTAGATCTTGCTGATTTTTTTTAGTGGGAAAAAAAATTTAAACCATGTGAGGATTGATTTAATGTGATATGATTGACTTTACATGTTCAAAAACAAGTTGGATGACATGAAAAAAATATAGATTGATTTAAAAAGAATTCAAGATGAAATCTTTTTTTATTATTATTAAGATAACAAATGGATCGACTTGGGTCGACTTGGGTTAACATGTTAATTTCATGACCTGGGTTATGAGATTATGATTATCAAAACAAATTATAAAACCTAATTTTCAATCAACCTAATGTTAAAGAATAAAATTGAAAAAAAAATCAATTAAAAAAGAAAAAAACTACTCGAGTTAACTTGTTAAACTCGTGACTTATGTCATAACATCGAAATAACCTCATGGAAAGAAAATTGAAACAAATTATGAAGTTCAATTCTCAATTAATTTAATGTTGAAGAATGAGACAAAAAAAATAACATAAAAACAACCTAACTCAATCCATCAAACCTATTACCTAGGTCATGAGACTAAGATAACCTCATAAAAATAAAATAAAATAAATTATCTGGCTTAACTCGAATTAACTTTTCAAATCTGCGACTCTGGTCATAAGACTAATATAATCCCATAAAGAACAAATTAAAATAAATTATGAACCCCAATTACCAATCGATCTTATCAAATCCAATGTTAAACGATAAAATTTACAAAAAATTAATTAAAAAAATAACACAAAAATAAGTCAAGTCAATATAGATTAACTTGTTAAGTACTGTTATCAGGTCATGAGATTTAGACAAAGTTAATATGGGTTAACCCGTTAAAGGATGAAATTCAAGGTAAAAGTTAAATAAGAAAAAAAATTTAATCAACTGGATTAACCCATTAAATTCGTGATTCGTATTATGATAATGAGATAATTCAATAAAAATAAATATAATATTAAATGATAATTAAAAAACAAAAACATTGATAGAAAAACAAAAGAAGAAAAAGATGCGGGAATTACTATTCATTGCTAGAATACTTTCCCTTTAACACCATTCCTTTGTCATTAAGCCATCCTCGGTAATAAATGATCAACGTGCATGTTCATCCTTAAATTAGCAAAATTACAAGCTAATAACCTAAATTATTTAGCCTACTGCATGCAATGATTATATAATTAATCAGTACGGCAAAGAATATTTATTATGATGTGTTTGAACTCAAAAAGTTGGAATCATTACAACTCAACCTTTAGATCTATAACATTTCAACTCTCTCTCTCTCTCTCTCTCTCTCTCTCTCATGCTTGTACTCGTAAGAAATAAAAAAGAAATCTCTCTCTCTCTTGAACCTTTAGAATCTTGACTTTCCAAGCACTGAATAATATTATTTTAGCTATTGCGGGCATCGCTGATTAACATGCAAACTCTTCCATGTTTAATGGCCACACAATCTCTTGGGTCCTTTTTACATGGAAGCCCTTAGACATGAACAGAGGATAGGAACCTCTTGACTTAGCGGTAAAAGTGGACATTCAAGGCCTGATGGGAAGATATTAGCGCCACTCTTTCTTGCATATGGCTCGGTGATTTCCAAGTATTATCCACTCCTGCTCGCTGTCAGGATAGAGAACTAATTAATGTGGCGATTTGGTGGGGAGGGAGATGATCATGTGCCAATCATAGTGGGCTGGTGGGGGTTATGTTTCTTGGAACTTAGTCTAGGATGATTTAGATGACCTAATTGGTCCCTGCCAGAGAGACTTAGGCAGCCCTCATGTGATACCTTCACTTTATGCATGTGGTTTTGCACCCCTTTTCAATCCTTCCATTTAAACTATCACATCACGACTCCTCCCATTATAATCCCATGTGTTGGATAAATGAATGTTGGGCGTCGCTTGCATAAATTCATTCACTAAATTTAAACGCGGTAGACCCCTCTCATCAAACCAAATTAAGCTCTAATATGTCCGTTTCAACTTTCCTTGCTTGCTTGCTTGCCTTCCTTTGCTTCAAAAAGAATGGAGAAAAATTAAAAAAACTTGACTCCAAACAAAGCACACATGAAGATGAATTTTACGGATCCAATATCACATGAAATTGCTTTCAATATGACCTCAGGGAACTATCCCAACAATCATTAATAAAACTAGTTTGATTAAGCGCGCTATTGTTAGCCGTATGAAGCATTATTTTTTTCAGCGAAAAGAAAAGGTAGGTGTTAATAGTTTTTTTACCGTCAAGAAAAATTTTAAATTTAAACTGAAAAGTTTATACATGATTTTAATAAAATAAATTAAGAATTATATGTGCCAATAAATAATAATAAATATGTTGATTTCAACTAAAAATTGAGTCGGAAAGTTAGATAAATATGTAATTTCTTAGGAAAAAAAGGTTAAATATTTATTTTAGTTTGGAATGGGGTTCCTTAACTTTTAACCAATTTGAATCAATAAAATTAATTTTTTTTTAAATTGAGCATTAACTCAATGTCAAAACTTATTTTCTACATCACGAAAACCCCATCTAAAGGCAACCAAAATAAAACATCAAACTTAGCTCTAAATCAACATAATATAAAACGATTAAATTAAGAATAAAAAAGGTTGAGTGCCAATGAAAAATTAAAGAAAAAGAAAACACAATGGGTAACTATTGCAACCCACCATCGGTTGTGTCTTTCTCGTATGTTGAATTTCTATTTATTTTTTTAATATATTTTTCATCTCACATTATTTCGTGTGTTCATGATATCAAACACCATTTCATGATTTGTCAAGTACTAGTTTTGCAAAGGCGAACTACAATTGTTAAACGAGATGAAATAGGACTCAAGAAAAAGAAGAAGGACCAAAAGAAAAGGAAGGATGTAAATGAATTTTTTTTTTGAGGTGATTCTCTGTTTGCAATCCAAATACCATTTCATTGTTCATGGAGCATCAATTTGTAAAACCAAACTATAATTTTTAAATGAGAAGCAAAATGAATAAATAAAAAAGAAAGAAATGAGGATGTGAAAAAAAAGGACCCACTAAAAAAAAGGATGTGAATGGAAAAAAATTGGGGTGGTTCATTGCTCATATATCTACAATATTTCCGCTTCAAGTCTTTTAATTCTTTTTGTTAATAGATAAATACTAATTTATAGGGTCGCACTATACTATAAGTCAGATTAAAAAAAATTGAACATGATAAAAATATCTAGATTTTAGAAAACCATTTAGTATTGTTATTAAACTCGACTTATCAAATCAAGTCTGAAATCTTCCATTTCAACTTCTTGCACAACCCAAGTTTAAAATTAAATTGTGTGTGAGTTAGCCCAACGTGACTGAGTAGACTTAGTAGGTCCAAAGATAACCCAATCGACAGGTTAAAAAATTATGAGGAAGAATTCATCAAAAAAATAAAGTTGACAGAAAAAACCTTCTGATTCAACTTTTTGCCTAATTCGAACTTAAAATTAAGTCGAGTGAGAGTTGCTTCAACATGACCTGGATAACCTGGCCATACTAAAGGAAAAGAGACTAATGGAGGTGATATTTTTATTTAAATATGGTTTAAAAAGTATATCTAAACTCGTACAATTACTTTTTATTTGATTGGATTTCATTTTTTTAGAGTGATTATAGATTATTTTTTTTAGAATTGAAATGGATGTATTGAGACTCTTAAAATATTCTTAGAGTATTTTTAAATGAGAACAAGTTAAAGAATTGGATTTTCAAGTTCTAAACCTCAAACCTTGATGTTGGCTAGAAAATAAACAAAAAGACAATATATCATTTATCAAAACAAATAACATCATCAATTTTATATATATATATATATATATATATATATATATATATATATATATAAACATGGAGGGTGATCAATGTGTCATTTATATATTAAAAAAACAAAAATCCAAGCACTTGAGCCTAATTTTCCACACCCATGCACACCTAGATAATTTTAACAAAAAAAAATAATATTTTTTTTTCCGCAATTTATTTATTACTTTTTTATAAATATCTATTTTATTATTATATAATTAAATAACGAATAATTTTTTTAAAATTCTCCTCAATATAACACAGTCAATATCCCCATTAATAACTACACCTAAACAAGCTACAAGTGCATTTCTGCAATTGTATACGACGTTATATTCCTGATTTGAGAAGACAATGCTACACTGGTAGCTAGATGCTATTGATATATTGTCTATCACTATCATACTCCTATACAATATCTGTGCTAGCTAGCCTAAGGCCCAGCCTAGGTTTACAAAATACTTACAGGCTTTCGCAGTCGTCATGTGATGGGGATGATGGGAGAATTGAATCGGTCCCCTTCGTGTTGCTTATAGTCTGTACTCTCATATTAGGGAGAAAGGGAAGGGGATAAGATCTCATTAACTCTCTTGTTAGTATACATGTATTGGGAAAGCATGGCTGTCCACTCTTTCACACCCTTTTCTCCCATTTTGGGAGTGTATTTTATCTCCACATGAACATCCATTCAGTGGGATTTTTACCAAGTGACAAAAGCTGCTTGATTTGATACATATCTAAAACATCTACAGATCAGACGGATGCAAGAAATATAAGCTTGATTCTTGTATATTCTTCATCATCCTTCTATATATCTCTTGTATGTTTGATGTATATATGTAAATCTTGTGAGAGATGATCACCGAAGCATGGTCTTGGAAGAGAAAATATGGAACAGATTATAATTAATTAAATGAGCCCTCAAGATTTATATATATATATATATATATATATATATATATATATATATAAAACTATGAGCGTTTGGGCTACTTTATATACATTTCAATTAATTTCTTGAAATTTTAAAGTTAATAATTAGATAAATTTTTAATACAACTCTGAAATTTATAACCTCTGAAAAATAAATTTAAAAACTAAATAGTTAAGTTATTATCACTCAAAATTAAGCCCTCCAGATCTTAAGTGGCCGGCGGGAGGAGGTGGCTGCAGTGAGGGAGGATGGTGGGGTTTCAGAAAGAAGCATTGATTAATGACGTTAAGTAGCCACCACTTTCCTATGTGACAACGAACTGGTACATAAATCACGTGACATGCTCCCCTTAGCTTTATTAGGTTTCAATCGTGAATCTAGATTAGTTAAAACTGAAAGCCAAGTGGCACGTGATGCGCATCATCTTCTCAACATTACATTACACACTTGAGTACGGAAAGAGGGTAGGTCTCAAGTCTCAACCTTATCCTATTACCATCTTAAAAACCAAAGATTTTGCTGAAAGTAGGTTTTTCAAGCAAAAGGGAAACCAGGAATTCTCGCAAGTTTTTCCCGACAAGTTGTTGAGGTGGTTTCGCTGTATTTTAAGAGAGAAAAGCACACTGATTAGATCAAAGTCTACCTGGCCATGTCGGCCGAGCTGACCCTGGCTTGGGTCAGGGTGCTAAGAAAAAAACTCGCAAGTTATTGGGTTTAATGACCACGGAGAAAAGATCCCTTGACTGTGGCTGGTTAAGTAACTTCGTCCATGGAAATGCGTACATGCCTATAATGATGAATTTGATGGGCGTTATAGAAGTGTGATTTCAAGAAAAGAGAAGAAAAACTACTGAGATTTATTTTCAGGACCACAAATCCTTTACTTGGAAAAACAGGAGAATAAATATTCGTGTACTAAGGATATCTGATATATCTATATAGCCTTCATCTGCATAACACCTATTTGCAGTTAAATCAGCTTTTGGGTCCATTATCTTTCGTTTCGTTTGCATATATAGTACTCTGCAACAAGCATGCATCATGGCTAGTTATGGGACTCGGCATCAGCTTCTCATACAGTTGTCCTGCAGTATAATCATTAGATGAAGTTGATTTATGCAGAGTATATTAAATTAGAGGGAGATCTAGATACGTTCATGTTTTGAGTGAGTAAACCAACAAATCCAAGAGTTCTGATGATCATCAGCAAGATGTCAGCAGGGATAGCAAACTCTATTGATTATCCTAAGAAAGAAAATAGAGAACCAGAATTCAGGATTTGAGGAGCCCATCTCGTTTAATAAGGTTAAGGGTCCTGCAAATGTTTGGGGATTCTGGCTATAAGGTACGGATTCATTCTAGTACTTATCAAAAAACATGCCCTCGTATAGTTTCTACCATGTTGGGGTCCTTGCAGAGTTTGTGTGGTCTCAAATGGGGCTAAGCCTCGATACCAAAAAGCTTTGATAACCTACTGATAAATCCCGACTACAAATAGATCAATAAGATCACTGCCCAGTCAAAAAAACAAAATAAACAAGCCACATGGTATTAACAACCCAACCACTTCATCTAGATTAAACCCTTCAAAACTAGTTAGATTATTAGAACAGATCGGTGAAATAAACTTAATCTATGGGCAATAGCAGGAGTTAACTGCAGATATGATGCATATAAAGGAGGTATTGCAGAATCTCTAAATAGTTCGATAGTTAAATGGTAAAATGCCATCAATAACATCCATTTCTTAGAGAAGGTTATGCTGGAATCTGCTCTGGCAAAATCTGTGAGTTAACTCTGGTCGTGTCGAGTTCACCGTGAGACCATTTTACTGATCAGGCCAAGGACAAATGATTAACCAAATGCTAACAAAAAGGGCACTGTTGATCACCAGTAAACCTTACTATTGATTGGCGTAGATTATATTGGATATCAGTGTGTCTCTGTAACGTGAGATAGCAAGGAAGGAAATTCTTGACAGAAGGGGCTCAACGGCATGCTGGCTGGTTTTCCAGTACATAAATCCACTTTGTTACATGCATGTTCCACTTCCTGACAGGCTCCAGACCAGAGGGCTCATGTACAGAAAGGTCCACCACCACCACCACCACATTATTTTGTCCACATGAGATGAAAGTGGTAAGAAAATGACCATAGCAGATCTGCCCCACATTCTCAACCTTCCCACTCCACCTTTGTTTATTCATCTATCTATTACAAATAATATCATTTACATTTGTTTTTTATGTTAGGAGTTCTCTCTCTCTCTCTCTCTCTCTCTCTCTCTCTCTCTCTCATCACAGCCCAGATTTGACCCACACATTCCACATCCTCTTACGTTAATGAGGTACTAAAGTCTAAAGGGTGGCAGTTGGCACCTGCACTTCTCATTCTCTCCGAGAAGATTTTCACACAAGCCTTTTTTTGCTTATAAAAAAGCTTGCACCCCTCCCACACAGGTTCTAGCTTCTAGCCAGCAGCCATTTTTTCCCTTCTTGGGTCTGCA
Source organism: Populus nigra (assembly GCF_951802175.1). Lineage (NCBI taxonomy): Eukaryota > Viridiplantae > Streptophyta > Magnoliopsida > Malpighiales > Salicaceae > Populus > Populus nigra. The sequence goes on along the minus strand of NC_084864.1, from coordinate 11,319,154 downwards.
AGTTTTTCTCTCTAGAATAAAGAAAGCCAGAAGACAGTATTATTTTGTGCTGGGATAAAACCCAAAAAAATCCCTTCTTGGGTCTGCAAGTTTTTCCTGCCCTGTTTCACGTCATAGTCTAAAGAAGGTGGGGGCTAGTGAGCAACCGTTTGAAGTGTTGGGTCCCTTGCCATTTTCTTTTTGGTTCAGTTTAGGCTTTGGCAGAAATTATTGTCTGCCTTGCTTTCATGCGAACAGAAATAATGAGAGGCTCTTTGTTGCTTTCTTTTTATCTTTAAATCTTGTTCCTTCATTCTCTTCTGCTATTCAATAATTTTCACAACCCTTCAAGAAAAGAAAAACAATTCTAAAAGAACCAGCCTCCAAGTTCTTGGTTCAGAGAGAGAAACAAAAATATTGGTTCGCTCTGACCTGTAACCACCTAAAGACCAAGGTAGTACACATCTGATGAAGCGTCTTAAGTATTCAATGCTGAGTTCTGTAACTCAAGATTCTCTTCGTCTTTCATCTCTTTTTTCATGGTTTCAAAGATGAACTGTTGAAGCCATTGAGAGCTTAGAAGGTGAAGAAAAGGAAGTCTACAAAGTTTAAGAGAGTTGTCTTTCTTGGGTTGCTCTGTGGAGAGAAGATGTCTGCAAAGTATATGTATAGGTTATCGGATGAAAACCCAGATCTGCAGAAGCATATCGGATGCATGAATGGCATCTTTCAACTGTTTGACCGCCATCATATCCTGGGCGGCAGCCGCCGAGCCACCAGCCAAAACCAAAAGAGGCTTCCATCAGGTACTTTTCATAGTTACAACGCAAAGTACCTCCATGTTATTAACAATGTGGATTCTCTGGATTCTCTTGATGTTTTTTGAGCTATTTACTTGTGTAATGTTCAAACTTTGTAATTTAATTTTATAATAAACTCCACGCTTTGTTCAAAATGCTGAAAATTCACATTTACAAGATTATTCTTTGACCGAGCAACCATGAGAATAGGTTTTAAGTGATTCAGAATTCATTATTGCTGCCTGGAAATGCATCCATTACAGAGCCAACCACTTGGATTTTATTCCCTTTCTCTCTCTTGGAATGATTGTGATGCTTCTGCAAAAAGCAACATCTGCCAGGATTCTTTAAATGCGACCATGCATTTGCACCTAGGAACAGTTTCCGTATCCTGTCAGTCCTCACCATGCCTAGACATAGTCATCAATTCAGTGATACGGGTTTTTTCTTAGTTCCGCATGAAAATTATTAATGCTCATGCGTCATGGCTGAAATATGAATATGAGAAATAGATTTCAAGTTCGAAAGATATATTTACCAGTACCTTAGACAGCTAAATTATCGATCTTCTACCCAGGTCAAAATGGCAACCATGGGAATGGGATCCAGCCCAAAGGTGCCCCACAAAAGAAGACCACGGTAAGCATTCAATCCTTGTCCATATCCTTTATTTGGAGATACTAGGCAAAACATTGTTAAAGCAGTTGCAAAATCCATTTGCAGGAAAAGAGAGCCAAGGCATTGAAAGAGAAACACAGAACCTCCACTGAATCATCAAGAACCTCGTTTTCATCTTCCTCGTGTTCGTCCAGTATCTCATCCCTTGAATGCAGTAAAGCATCTCAGATGGAACCGTCTTCTTTCAGTCAATCTGTTGCCCCAGAAAACCATGCTCGGAACTCACACACGTACAAACCAAATGCTTATTTGCAGTCAAGCCAACAATCTCTTGATCTCCGGGATGTTGTTAAAGACTCGATCAACAGAGAACCACGTGGCTTATCAGTCAAAACTGCAACCACAGGAGAAGCCCGGGGCCAAACCTTGAAATACATTGATTCCCCAAGACCATTACATTACCTCAACTCTGTAAATCCCAAAGATCCAGGTCCAAGGGAATCATTTAGAGTTCTTCATAAGCTTCGAGAATCGCCCTACAAATCCAGTGAAGGGAAGAGTAATTTCTTAACAGGTGGACTGAAGGATGCCCGCAGGTTTTCTTATGATGGATGGGAATCAAGAGACACTTTGAAATCTACTATTAAGCTCAAGGAGCTCCCAAGGCTGTCACTGGACAGTAGAGCAGGCTCTGTAAGGGGTTCCAACCCTGAAATGAAATCAAATTTTCTTTCAAGGGATTTGGGGAGGGATGATCTGAACTCCAACAGTTTCCTAAACAACCAACAGGATCCAGGAAGCAATAAACGACCGTCTAGTGTAGTGGCCAAGTTGATGGGCCTAGAAGCTCTGCCAGATCCCATGTCAACCAGTGGGAACCAAACAACGCAGATTAAAACCCACCTAGATGAAGAAAACAAGTTCCTGGGGTCATCGAGAACAACTGATTTGGACAAACAAAATCGAATTTCTGGCTCCCCAAGAAATCTGCACAAGGAACCCACCTCACCCAGCCAGAGAAATGCTGCCTCAGACAAGAAGCTCACTGCATCCTTAAAGTTTCCAATAGAGCCAGCTCCATGGAGGCAGCCAGATGGAAGCAGAGGTTCTCAAGCACCAGCTCAGAAGAATCGGGTAACTCTAACTAAAGTCCCCAGCTCCTCTCTTTCTGTTTATGGTGAAATAGAGAAAAGGTTGGCACAACTTGAGTTCCAAAAGTCTGGAAAGGATCTTAGAGCTCTTAAGCAAATACTTGAAGCAATGCAGAAGACGAAGGAGATATTAGAGACCAGAAAAGAAGATTCAAGTTTTGAAACTCGGACAAGCATTATTAGCAGTCTTGATCAGGGCTCAAAGTTGGCAAATCTGCGAGACCTACAGAGCAACAGCCCCATTTCTGTCCCTACAAAGGGGACCACTTCACCAAAGAGCTTTAAATCTTCAATTGTGATCATGAAACCAGCTAAGCTCATTGGAAAAACCATTAATTCTGTTTCTGCAATAAACGCAACAGATAGTTCATCAGGTATTCACAGGCTCCGGGTTGCTACCCCTGAAGATGGCAGAAAGGAATCAGTTGACAAGCAAGCTGCTAAAGATGTATCTCCCAGAATCAAGAATCTTACAGACCATTCCAATAAACCTCTTCACCGAAATCCCATGGATAAAAATGCTGGTGCTAGATCAATAAGATTGGCACAACCTTCAAAGGAGATTCGATCCACAACTAGAGAGGCCACCAACTCAGGTAAGAGGTCAGAAACCATGAACCTAAGACAGCAACAGAAGAAACTGGGGTTTGAGAAGCAATCTCGTCCAGCAACAGCATCATTGGAATCAAACAGGAGAAGAAGGCAGCCAAGTAAACAGCCAACAGACTCATGTTCTCCACATCAAAAACCCAGAGCAAAATCCCTCAACTTGCAGCCAAGTGATTATGAATTGAGTGATATTAGTGATTTAAGAGATTCGAGTCACCACAGTGATGCTGTTTCTCTGCAATCTGAGAGCAACATTAGCTTGGCCTCACAGTATGATGATGAAGTCTCAAGCAATGACAGATCTAACAAGATCAATAAGACTTTTATCCAGCAAGCACGCTTGAGACAAAGGGTATGTGCCTTTTATCTCTTAGTTCATCCATATATAACTTTTACCACATGTCTGACAGCTTCGTTGTCTCATTCAGAACCTGGCCGAAAGGTCAATCAAGGGCACATCAATTCCAGAACCAAGACCAGCTTCTTCAGAACAACCAAGTCCTGTTTCTGTTCTTGATGCCGCATTCTATGGTGATGAATTGCCATCTCCCATTAAGAAAATATCAATTGCCTTTAAAGGTGAGAATTGTGTACTTAGATTCAGGCTTCATTGTTTGAAAGTAGAATAGGTCTGCTCTTAGTTTTAGATCACCATTAAGCAGATAAAACAAAATGATTCACTTAATGAGAGGCGAGGTGATTAGAATGACAATGGTGATTGACACAACTGTTGATCATCCATATTTGCGCAGAACATGAAATACAGAAACTATAAGATAAAACACAGTAAAGAACATGCAGAGAGATCATATTTACAAATTTGAAATCATTTGCATGCATGTTTGTGTGCAATTTGACACACACACAGAAGTATGCATATATGAGAATGACTGCATACTTTCAGAGTGTCTGCATAGTTTCTTTATGATTACTCATTCAGTTTTCCCACTACAGATGATGAGGCTCTAAAGTCTGATGGGGTGGAGTGGATTCCTATAGATGAAAATTACTCATTTAACAGCATGAACTCCAGTCTCCACTCAATGATCAATCAGAAGAATGTGCAGAACCTCAAGCCCTTAATTCAGAATCTGAAAGAGATGTTATCTACTCACAAGGAATACATCACTGATGAAACGACACCTTTCTACAACCACGCAAATCCAGACCATGAATACATTTCACAAATATATTTAGCATCAGGTCTCCATAAAGACTTTGAATCTGGTTTAAGAACCATTAACCTCCATCCAACAGGCACCCCTATCAACCCTGATATATTCCATGCCCTAGAACAAGCCAAAGCAAGCTCAGGGCACTTCAATGATGATCACAATGGTAAAAGGATATCCCTGTCAGAAACTCATGCCAAAATCCAAAGGAAACTTCTGTTCGATGTTGTGAATGAAATATTAGTCCACAAATTGCTATCAGAAAATTCTTCCAAACAGTGGCTCTCGTCAAAAATGCTGGCTGGGAAAGGACAAAAAAGACAGCAACTACTGGGAGATTTGTGCTCAGAGATAGATAGGCTGCAATGTCTGCATTATCTTTTAGACGATGAGGATGACAATTCAAGAAGCATCCAATGGGAGGATTTGATGCGTGAATCAATTCACTGGACCGCTTGCCATGATGAAATTCAAGGAATAGTTCTGGCTGTAGAGCGTTTGATCTTCAAAGACTTAATAACTGAGGTCATAAACAGTGAGATGATTGGTCGACAAGGAAGGTTAGCTGGGCATCATAGGCAACTGTTTCCAAAATAATATTTTTTTTGGCATAACTGTTTCGACATCGTATGTTAGTAGTCCCTCCCACTGGTGTTAAATTTGTGGGTCTAGCTTACTTTTCAAGTGAAATCAAAATAATTCATCAAGTATAAATTAACTTTACGCTAGCATGTAAATCTTTAAAAGAAGCTTCACATATATATAAATTACAGTCACTGTATATGCAAGTATCCATACCCGTTTAAGTGTTACACCCAGCTATTCTCTATTAATTCAACATAGCACACAATGCTATTTTCCATGAACGAATTGGAGCCAACTAGTTGCATATATTTTCAGTAAAAAACCAAATATACAGACACATATGCACACAAAATTGCTTCTACAATTACCTTCCATGGTATATCAGACCACCAAAAAATATGTCTGCAAATGCAAGTACAGCAATAACTGAATCACTAAATTTAAGCTGCTGATTGCACAATGTTAAACTCATATGCTGGCTAATCTGATAATTTTATAGAACACATGAGTCCTAATACCTGCCTAACTTCTAGCTTCTAAGATAGGAAGTCTTCTTTGACAAGATACCTTAGAAATGATTGTTATAGTATAGTTCATTTTGAATTTATTTAACGGAGCCAAACTTATTAAACACATGCATCCTAAAGAGCTTTTTTTTCCAAAGACATACATTAAAATGGTTGCAAACAAATGCTGTGTGGTCTTTTTTTCTTGGAACAAGTTGGGAGACAAGTGCTCAGTTGGGAAATTCGGAAATTCAAAGGTAGCAATAATCACAAAATCGAAAAACACATGTAGAATATGACATATAAGAAGAATAAGCTGTTGATATACAGCACAGCGATGACATTCAAGTTGGTTTTGACTGCTCAACCAATGAATATTGAAGGGCTTGGATCAGCAGGTTAAATTACAAGTTACCCATCAAAATGTCATAATTTCCAACGTCATTGCAAGGTTCCCAGCAATGCTCTCTTACATCTTAAATTTTCAGACTGAAAATCTGGCAACACTGATTCATAGCAGAGCCAGATGGTTTCTGAACTAAAACCCATCATTCAGCAAGAACGCACATGCAATTACAACATATTCAGTAACTTAAATGAGCGATAGAAATTTATCAATAATTTCAATATATGATAGTTTTGAATTCCTAAAATAGTTTGTTCTTTCTAGCAATTAGCTTGTTAATTTCATTACAGTTTTGCTTATTGACTACCCATGCATCTTCAGTTTAACAAGGAAAGGAAACAAAAACAAAGAACTATCATCAAATTCATATAGCTTCAGAGGGAGGGAGGGAGAATAACAGCATAAGGCAATACAAATAACAATCCAGAACGACAGAGTCCCAGCATAAGTCAATAGAAATACTAGCCTAGCACTACAGAGATATCTCAATATCACTGAAGAGAGACACCTTGTGGCTGATTCTACTGATCATGGTCATAAAAAGTAGGCGATAAATATATATATAGCACATCAAGCAGTAAGTTATCAGTGAATGCAGCAATGAACTCAAAACAAGCTATGCTAAAATAGTTGAGGGGAACTGATGAGCCCAAAACACCATGATGTTAATGTATCAACAGCAAATCCAAAAGCAAAGGAACATAAACACCAATCTAATAATACTGTCCAAGAAACTTAGGAACATTCATTAGTAGATGACAAGACTATAATCTGCCTAATTTGCAAAAGAGACCGTATTGTTTATATGTGTGTATGATATTGGATGGGTGAACGCATGTTTATGATTTATGATCAAAGACAACAGGACAACAATAAAGAACAGAGTGGACAAGGCAGCACAAGTAAAACATTTGACCACAAGACAAGGGTTTGGCTTATCAGAGACATAAAAATTCCAGAGAATAAAACCGAAAACAAAGAGACAGTTCATTTAGAATTCAGTGCAATCCCCATATCACACCCCATAGCCAGAGAGGCCTGATCCTATCTCCAGGTTGCTAGAAGGGAAACATTATCAAAACAATATCAAGAAGCCCAAGAAGACGACATCATCAAACAAAGAAATGAAAAATCCATATGTGAGAACCTGGAATTCACCCATTCCATACAGGACATTGAGGAATAAAAAAAATTGGCAATAGTTTTGTTGATTTTGTCCTGTTTCCACGATCCTTGTGAGACAGATTCTCTCCTGAAAAACTGTGTGTGTGAGAGAGAGAGTAATATCATGACCAACTTTCTGTGTTATAGGAGGAAAAAAAAATTTATAACAGGGAACAAGCTCTTGGTGTGAAGAAAAGAACCATATACAAAGAAAGAAGATCATTCACTAATATGTACCTGGCCCCACACCATCTAGTAGCTAAATGTTCTTGTACTTGGAATTTCAACAGAACATATGGCGCACTTTTTGAAAACAAGAAGGCATGCAGCAAGCAACTATGTGCCATAGAACATTGATCATAGTTTTATTTGTTCTTATTTTCCTAAAGAAACAAGCAGGTAGCACCATACGGTTAAATCGGCAAATGTAAGTAGAAAACAGATTCATTCTTTCCACACTGAGCATAGCACCTTATAAACAAAAGCCACCTGTATAAAGCATTTATTAAGATGATTCAAGTCCAATTAGTTTAAATTCCAATGTGTTACAATATCAGGATGAATTATGTTTTCTGTTTCTTTAGGCTGATAGTTATTCAGATTAAGAGGGGACGATTATCAAGCTTGACACCTTCAAATCAAATTATGTATGAATTTATTGACTTGAGGTTCCACAAAACACACCTGCAGTGTCTGGTAATGTCTTAAAATTGCAGAGATTCTAGCAAGTACCTCTTCCATCCCAATTTTTACCCATTTTTTGGGATGTCCCAAACATTGGTTCCCTTTGTATTTCAAAACAAATCTTAGCAATTAACAACAATGCCCTCAATATGAGTGCTCAAAAACATTGCTCTCGATGAGAGTGGAGAAAGGAAGACAGCAAAGTCATTATTGGAATTATATGGCAGTTTACACCTTACACCATGAATGCACCATGAATGTGAACCTGGCTGCCAAAAGAGCAAGAAACTATGATAAAGTATTTAATGCTACAATGGGTTTCAAAAGAAGTTGCTTTCCAAATTTCAGTTAGTTGCAGTTATGTATACATATAATTTTTCATTTGTATGATCGAGCATTTTGTTCTTATGTTGAGAAAGAAATTACCCACTAGCCAGAAGTAGCAGAATCCAAGCATCAATTCAGTATAGAAAAGGAAAAGGAAAAAAAGGGGAGAAAGGGGAGAAACAGTTTTTCAACTAAAAAGAATCAATTACTAACAACTGCATATGATGACAAACTGGCATTCACATACCTCTAAAACTTGCTTAAGTGAGAACAGTTCTCTATTGTAGATTGTAATTCCCAATCTTTAGAACCATATGACGTAACCATAAGTCAATGATCTTAACTACTCTGGAACCAGCTTCTGTTGCCAGTTTCCTAAACAAGTGTACAATTTCTAATAAAACCTAATTTACAACTCACCCAGTTCACTTGGGTTTTCCATAGATTGCTTTAGAATTTTCTCAGCTCTCCTTTTCTTATCATCATTCTCACTATCCTTCCCAAACCACTTGCTGATCTTCTCAATGCCAATTTTCTGAGGGCTCAAATCTGGTGCTCCAGCCAAGGAATTCTTTCCAACCTGAATCTTAAATTGCACAGCAGGTCTTTGATTCAAAAGCACCTTCTTCTGTCCCTCCTCAGAATCGCAGAACCTACTCTTCATTGCTTCAATGGCAGGAGCAAATGTCTCCAGTACTGATATATGGTTATCCATTATACGGTTTTGCTCAACTGGATATCTCACAGCAGCTTCGTCAGAAAGCCTAGCTGGAGGAACAAGGTGGGACACTTCCTTCTCTCCAAATTGCAAAGGAGCAGCAAGAAACGGGTTACTCTCAGTCCCTTGTGTTGCTCTAGCACTGTTAACAAATGTAACAGCGGAAGGTCCTCCAGAACCATTGCAAGTAAAATGTTGTGGCAAATTCATGGAAGACATATCCATCTTCAGGTGATGCCTTGCAGGCTCAATCTTATCAGCATTAAAAACAGCATCTCCTTCATTCCCAGCAGGCAACTGAACATGAGTCTGGGGATCAGGAAAAGCAGGTAACCAAGCCGGGATATGCTCCGCAGGAGACTCCTCGCAAATCTGGAAAAAACTTGGCACGGGCTTCCTTTCTCTAGCAACTGGGAAAGGAGGAATAGAATAAACAAATGGGATATCCTCTGCATCGCCAATATACTGAACAATCTCCCTAACAATACCCGAACTGGCAAGACAATGATCAACATTGGAAGCACCAGCAAACCCCTGCGACAAACCCAACTCTTCCATTCCTTGAATAACGTCAAAAACATTACCCTCTGTCCTACCAGCTAAATTAGCATAGAACTGAGCAGTCTTTCCTAAATTCCGTATATACCAAGTAGTAACATCAGATAATTTCTCAAGTGCAGACTGCTGAAAGGACTGAAACCCCACAGTCTCACACATTTGCGCTACAGCAATCTTCGCAATCGCTCGAGTAAATTCATCTCCACTAACACGCGACTTTCTCTTACCACTATGCCCTGCTTTGTCATGCAATCTTCCACTCTCCCCACCTCCATGGCTCATATTCAATACCTCATATCACTTCACATTAGATATTAACACTCAATAGCACCATCCATCCTCACCCATTTATCATCCATTTCATTTCTCATTCCCCCCTTTATCAGCTGAAAAATAAATCAACATTTCAAAACACACACGATATTTTTCAAAAAATAAAATAAAATAAGGAACTAATTAAGTAAGCAAGGACGGAAAGTTCAATTTTCTCTCATTTTCTTAGCAACCAAACAGAGACAGTGGTACACTGAAGGAAACCCTAGAGAAAGACGTAAAGGAAATCGCAGAAAAAGCGAAGGAGCAGAGTTGGAATAAATGATGAAGTGAGTGATTACCGTTGAATTCTAGGGTTTGGAGCGAGACATACTTGAAGCGTCAAAGAAGACACGGAATCAAATGAGTGGACAAACTGAAATCGATCGATCTATGGAAGCCCTGGGCAGCGAGGAGGAAGGTTTTATGCTATGATTGGATTTAGGGTTTTGAAGTTTAGGACTTTTTTTATTTTTATTTTTAAAAACCCTGGTTAAACCTCTTCGATTTGGATTTGAATCGGGGAGAGGGAGAGGGAGAGGGAGAGGGAGAGGAGAGAGAGAGACGGTGCGGTGCAGTGAAATACTGTAGTGAGAAAATTAAATGTTTTATAGAAGAAAATGATTATTTTGTTTTAATTATTATTGTTTTAAATTAAAAGAAAAAAAAAAAGGAGAGAGAGCTGATTTCTTGCTGACAGCTGTCCTCCATATTAGAAATTTGGTCAAACTAAATAAAACTATTAAATATTGATCCCGCGTCTTTTTTTAAAAGACAAAAATGTAATTTGTGGAGCTTGAACTTTGTAACTCCACCTTCTAAAATTATGCGATTCCTGGGCTGTCATTTGTTGTTCATGCTTTATATGTTCCAAAATATATTTGTATTATAACAAATTATCCACCGGTCCAACCAAGCCGCCACTTAAATTATCAACTCAATAATTAATCGAGTTGTTATTTGTATTAGGTTTAGAGTTTATTAGATATTGTGATAATATTTATTTTTTAAAATATTTTAAAATAATATTTTTTTATTTTTTAATGTTAGCATATTTAAACTATATAAAACACTGAAAAATAATCTGAAATGAAAAAAAAATAAAAAAATTTATTTTAAAAAATACTTTTAAAATATAAAAATAAACAGGTTATTAATAACAATACAATGAGATATGAAGAATCTATCTTACATGCTTGGTGCCTATTTGGTATTCTTGCACTTTTAAAATAGAATTGTTTTTTACTTTGTGTTTGCAGTTGTGAATCTCTAATTAAGGTCTTTTCCAACTATTTTCAAGTCCATCAAGCAATTATAGACAATGCTTATCATAAAAGAACATGTACATAATTTTCTCAAAATAGTGTTCTCATATTTGTTTTTCATATGGGTGCATAAAAATGATTGATTCATAATTTTTTTATTTTTTTAATTGAGATTTTTTTTTTCATAAAAATAATATGTTTTTTTTTTTTGAAAAAACAATGCTTATCATAAAAGAACATGTTTTCATCAAAATAACAAAAAACAATATTTAATAAGAAAATTAGATTTTTTATTAAAGATATATGTTTTTTACTTTTGAGTTCAAATCATTATAATTTTTTTAATATTTTTCTTTGATTGCTTTTGTTTTTTATTCAATGAACTATACTACTAATAAAAAAAATATTTTATTGTCAAACACAAAAAAATAGAATGAATCAGAAAAGATAAATTTTAAATATGTTTTTCTCTGTGATTTTATTCATTGTCTTTTCTATGATTTTTTTATTGCTATATAATTAAATAAAAAATGAATTCCATAAAACAAAGTTATTTAACCTAGTCAAGCTCATGATCTAGGTTGTGGGTTGGCCCTAATTAACCCAAATCAACCCAAAACATTATTATTTCAATACTTTTTTAATAAAAAAAAAACTTAAATCAATGTCTCTTTGATTTTTTTTTTAAATCAAATTAGATTTTGATTAAGTTATTGATGCATCATCTAATCGATTAGTTCAATTTTCACCTAGTTTAATTTGAAATTCCACCTAGACTAGAGATCAATCCAGGCCAATAAACTTTTTTGCAACACCATATGGAATAACAAACTAGTGTGTAACTAAAAAATATATATGGCTCTTGTTAAACTCTTTTGCAATGTAATTTACATGATAAATTTGATGCTAATGGCAAGTAATTAAGTATTACTCTAAAAGGCGTGAGTTTTTTTTACTATGTAAGGCATCACTATTCATCCTTTCACACATTACTGTGAATGGACTGTGCAAAATCTTATGTGTTTTTAATTTGATCCTTGAATGTTTTTTTAGCGATTTAGTCATAATTGAAGACCAATTGATTATGATTTCTTATGAAAATATAGGATTCAAATAAGAGGGACCGAAATGAAAAAAAGCGCCACATATGGGTGGCATGTCATAAATTTCTGAAAAAAAGATACACTTTGGTCTTTGAAATTTAAAATTCATGCAAATTATACAATTTTAGTACCTCAATATTTTTCCAGTTCAATTTTGATACAAAAACTTATTTTTGTTATTTTTTAGACTTTGGTTAAGAGAGTAGAGAGAGGTTGCCAAATTTCGGATGTAGATAGAGACGTGTTGTTGACACCAATTTAGGTCACCAAAATGGATTATATTTATGTCAAATGGTTCCATTTGATGAAGGGAGTTCATATTAGATGCTTTTACCTTTAAATTTCATAAAAAACAGATCTGAGCTGAAGTTGATTTTGGATTCTGATTTATTTTGGTTTTTGATGCAGGTTTTTAGGTTTTTTAGGCCATAAATAGATTTATCATGATTTATATGGTGTTTTATAGGTGTTTCAAGTGAGAAATGGGTTGAAAAACGGGTTTTTGAATAAAAAACTTAAGTCATGATTTTCTAGCCACCATAGTGCTGGAATCTGGACAAATTAAATGACACGTAGTGTGATTTTTTTTCAAAACAATTTGGGGCCAATTGCAAAAAAAAATGGATTAAGACCCTAATCGCGTAGGCCCTACCATTTTTTTTAATCTTTTGTCTTTAAATTGTTTTTATATTTTTACATTTTTATATTTTATTTGTATTTTTGTGATTATTTCTAATCATACAAAAACTAATAAAAATGATAAAAACAACAAAAATAATTAAAGTTGACCAAATTTACTGAAAAAACACATTTTCCTTGGACTTTTTTTTTATTAGAAATATATAAGAATGGAAAGTAAAAAACTAGGTTCCGACAACAGCATAGCTATATATATATATATATATATATATATATATATATATATATATATATAGTAATTGAAAGAGAATTTACACTAACAAATAATTTTTTTCTACAAAATTAAATTATTACATTTATGATGAAAATCCATTTCTATTGCTATATAATTTAATTAATTTTTTTTTAAGAGCACCCTCTTTTATTTGTTCAAATATAATCATGTGCATCAATCTTTCAACTTCTTATTTTAGTTTTCAGTTATTATTAACAATTTGTTTTACAGTTTATTAAGCTAATTTAACTTTCATTGTATTTTAGTAAATACACTCATCAACTTTTCAATTTTTAATTAAAAATTTTCATGATACAAGAAAATATGTTGACAATACCAATGCATTCTTCTTTTGGATTAAAATTAAACTAACTTGGAATCCCATCCACTGCATAGCATGAGTAATTTGCAAGTAACTGCTATACCGCGAGTGATTATAATTTGTGCATACAATACAATCGCAGATAATTTTTTTTTCAAAACTATGTTTCAAACTTATTTTAAGATTTACTTGATTTCTGTAAACTTTAAACACATTACAGTTTGTTAAAAAATTATTTTTAAATCTTAATTTAAAAGTTATTGGATTGAGATAATTTTTTAACATGGTATCAAATCTTTATTATTTAATCAGTTATGGATTCAAATCTCACTACACTCATTGTATTTGATAAAAATTAAGTATAAAATAATATGAATTTATGCAAATTTCAAGTTAATTTAAAAGGTTTTTACTTTTGAAAAAAATATATATTAAAAAATTATATATATCATATCTCAAAACTTCATCTAAAAACTTAAGTTTTTAAGTTAAAATAGTGTTTTTGACACCATTAATCACTTTTAAGTGCAGAAAATATTTTTAATTTCTTAGTTTGTAAATTATCTATATCTAAATTTTCGATTTCATTTTTGAGAAATCGACTAAGGACTTGAGTAAACAAATCAATGAAAGGTATGACCTTTTCAAAGGAACCTGTGGTCTGGCTTGGACTTCAGGAACGAAATTGCGTGATGCAGAGCCTGAAACCTGGAGAGGAGATTGTTGATACAGGTTTGTTCTTAATCACAATCTTGGAGATTTTCTTACACTATTGGCAACAATTTCTTATTTTCTGACTTCGATATTGTCATTAAAATTATTAGGCCATGCCAGCCCACAAAAAAACGGATGACAACCCCTACACTTTACCATGATAAGTTTTTTTGGTTTTTTGCTTGTTTTTTTTTTGTTTTCCTTTCATAATTACCATGATAAGTTGGTTGATCTTTCTTGGCAAAGATAGAGTAATGGGAATGCAGCTGAAAGTGCAAAAGGACAAGGCAACGCGATGGGCAAGAGAAGGAACATCCTTTTACCAGTTTGCATGTTGATCATGAAGCGACTGCTACTTTTGTAAAGAATGAACCTTCTGCAGAGAATATTGGAAAAATTTCGGTGCCCTTAATGACCGTAATGATGCAACCTCAAGAGCAAGGCTCTTAAAAAACTACGCGATTATTGATGCTCTTGAAACTATGTTAAATTATTAATGCATTTAAAGAAGATTCCAGAGATAAATTTTAAAAAATACTACAAATCAAATTCAAATAATCACCATAACAAACACCACATATTTATTATAAATTATAAGAATCTAAAACCCATTGGAAAAACCCTATAGTTCTATAATGAAAAATATTATTCACTATAATAAAATAATGATAATTTCACTCTTCTAACAAAAAAACTTTAATATTGGCTTTTAAGGACATTGAAATCTTTCAATATAGTTTATTTGTTGTAATTAAATTAATCAGAGATAAAAAAATCTTTTTTCATCTTATTTGTACAGTGAAACAATAACAAAAATCATTGGAAGTAAAAAATTTAAAACTGGAATCAAGGGTATTTTTGTATTTTTACAATGGTTTTTTTTGTTATTATAATGTCAGCTGAGGGGTAATTTGATATTTGACCAAATATAAAAATACTAAACAATTAAAATGCATAGTGAAGTGAGCAAAATGCTTTTAAAATAAAAAAAAATTAAACTAAAGTCAAGATTTTTTTGGTCTTTTCACAATAGTTAGCTTAGGAACAATTTAATATTTTGCTAAATAGAAAAGAAAAAAAAGATGGGTACATGTGTATTACACTTGAAGGTACATAGCTGATCCGGGCTGCGATTTTAACAAAATATCCTGAGTCTTGATTACCTAGGTTATAGGTTTTTCATACTAATTCAGGTTCATCAAGACCGGTTTTTTATGTTATTTTTTTTATCCTGTTTTGTTCTTTTATATTTAATGAGTATGAATTTATCTATTGTTGATTTTTATTTTTTTAATTGAATTAAAATCATCTTATTTGATTTAGTTAGATTTATGACTCGAGTTATATATATATATATATATATATATATATATATATATATATATATGCGCGCTTGTGGCAGCTGAATATCAAAGCTAGTGACACCAAAGCTAGTAAGTCCTGATCCACCATCCATAGATCTGCCATAAATAAATTAAAAACCACCATATGTCTACCATAAATAAACCTTAAACTACCATTATATATATATATATATTCTTTGCGAGTTGCAGCAATTTTGGTTTCGGAGTACTTGTCACCAGTGTTTCCTTGTAATCTTCTACACCCACCCATTCATATGTGTTACCCCTGAGTACATTTATACATTAATATATTAAAGGCGACTTGATTTTTAGATTTTAAAAAGTCAAGCATCTATTTGAAAAATATTAAAGACGATACATTTAATTGTAAAAATATAAGAAGTTATGGCAGCATCTATTTCTCCATCCTCGTCCATAAAAAGGTTATATCAAGTATACATACACATCTTAACAAATATTGTCAAGTCCTAGTGTTCTAATTAATTTAGTTTTTTTGCTTGAATCACACCATAAAAATATTTCATTACTCAAACTGTTTGATCCTGAATTAAACACAACCATGCATATCAGGTTATTTTAGAATAATGCATGAGATGCTCAATTATCTACGTACGTAAATGTGCATAGCTAGTGTTATGATAAATGTTGTTTTTTCCCTTTATATATCACTTTGATTTTGGTTTCCATCATTTTCTTCCCTTATAAACAACAACATGAGAGATGAGTTATAAACTAGATTTTAATTGAACTTTTAATTGGGTTAAAAATTTATTTGTGTATTCTAAAAATCCGATTTTATAGTGATTTAGATGATAACCAGCTAAAGTTTTTTCATGCCCAAATTGTGTTCTAAAGTTGTTGTTCAAGATTTTTCTTTGTTATTTTTCTTTTTTATTTAGTATAGAAATTCTAATGCTAATTCGATTTGATTCGATATATAACTTTCAATAAAGATTCTTTATATATATATATATATGTACACGGATAGGGATGTCTAATTTTATGATGTCTAATTTTATTTTTCAGTATAGATAAAATAGATTAATTATTCAAAAAATTATTCACAACTTTTTAGTTTAGACTTTTGTTTATAATTTAGGGGCTATAAATTTAAAGGTTGAAAAACTGTAACTTCTTTTTTGCAGTTTAGAATTATAATTTTTATAGCCTGTTTGGAAGTATAGTTACGATTATTTTTGAAAATGTTTTTTATTTAAAAATATATCAAAATAATATTTTTTTTATTTTTAAAAGATTATTTTTGATATCAGCATATCAAAATGATATAAATACTAAAAAATTATTAATTTGAAACAAAAAAATAAAATTTTTTTAATTTTTTTCAAAAACACCTTTAAAATACAAAAACAAACAGGATTTTAAGATTCAAGAAGCCCTAACTTCTTATCTTTTACTTTACATTGTGTCATTAGTACTCTTAGCTATATATACCATCTTTAGCCAGAGTTGATTAGCATATTATTACATAATTTTTTTTCTTCAGCCATTAATTTATTGTTAGGGTGACCGATTACATAATATTTATTTTGACGTTTGAGGAAATATACTTTTTATTCGAATACTTAGAAAACATTTGAATCTGAAATCCATGTATTCTCAATTGGTAGTGGACAGGCTTGTTTTTCTAGCACAAAACATGAGCACTTTCAATTAGTTTAGCCAGTAAAATTACTTGATAAGATACTAAATAATAGGGCAACAGGTAACCAAGCAATTGAACAGAAGGATTCCAAAAAAATGATCTGATGTATCTTATTCCAACTAAATATATCATAACCAGTTTTGCCATGCTTAAAAGAGAAAAAATAAAGATGGTATGAGTATAATTTGGTTCTTTAAGTGAAAATAACCATTAAATTTTCAAGGCCCACTTTAATATTTATATGATATTGTGATGCATGAATAAGAAATACTTACATCAATCACAGAAGCTCCTCTATAGAGCTATACCTAGCTTCATAGCAAGTTGCATGGTACTACTGTGTTTGGACACTAATCTGACCTGAAAATTGGATTAAATGGTTTTTTCTTTCTTCATATTATTGAATCATCCACAAGTTCAATGTTAACTTGTAATCCATGTGATGTGTTAGGAAAATTGTCACATAGCAAACGCTTCCATAGCAACTTTTGGTATCAAAACAGGAAAACAATGCAGAAACTTGTTACTATGGAAATAGAAAGAAAGCAAGAGAGCAGCTCCTTACTGATATTGCAAGCAAAAAACTCACATAGGGAGACTGTTAGATTTTGTTTGGGATTGTGGTGTAACTTCTTGCATCACATTCCCATAACTACAAAGCTTGGCACATTGCATGCCCTAATTCCAGATCGGAACTGAGAATCTCATCTACATACACCAAGCTAGATACCTTGAACATGCCCTAATCGTAGGAGAGCAAGCTAAGACTAATAACTTACTTAGTAGAGACAACTCAACATAATGGTGATTTGAATTATTGAACTCATAGTTTCTAGTGTAGAAAGACAAAATGTAATGGGACCGCCCATATATAAAGAAAAAGTTGGAGTTTGGACCCCTCCCTCACACAAATAAACGGTACTACTTCCAAAATCTTTTTATTCTACTCCATTTTTTGAGGACCACAGGTGATCTTTTCTATTCATTGGATATATGCAACTTTCACGAGCTCCTTATTTGATCAACTAAAGCTGCTGCTCCTTCCATTATCTTGTTGGATCTTGTGCAAAGCTGACAGTACTTATACTAGCATATTAATTATGTCTCACTCACTTATACAAGCAAGCAATCCATATTTCTTAATTTCTTACCTCTGTTGTTCTGAGGAATACAGGCTTCAAACCCTATTTTAGGTTGGACCCTCGCTATTCCTAGCAGTGCTCATATCAGACTTCTGTGGATAGCTTGGCGTCCTATATATATTGATCTTTTAGGGTTTAAAAATCTTGTTTACTTTAAATTGTTCTTAAGGACTCTGTGTTCGCAAGCGTGTGTGCTTTGAGAGTGATTGAGAGATCAGACGGCAATGCCTTACTTAATTTAATGAGAGTGCAAACTTGAACGGGAAGAGAAATTTTTGTTGAAGCAAATAATGTTCATGGCTATGGCATACTAAAAAGTTGAATAATATCATATAAAGCATATATAAGCTTAAGGTCCAAATGTTCATGACATTCAGACAACATCAAATATAACACCCATAGTTTTTAGGTCCAAAACGGCCTGTACAAATTGCTATCACTGTGATCATTCAACTGAAAATCAAATCATTAATATTCTATGGTTGTCTCACAAGTATGAACCATTTTTCCAACATACAACACTTTCCTTGGATTGATAAACGGACACGAAGATGCAAAAATGTGAAATCAAGCATGAGATTAATTATAGCTGTGAGAGTAACATAGGAAAAACTGTCTGCAAACAAACACATTGGACAAATAGAAGTGATCTAGTATAAGTTTTTAAGAGAACAATACCTTTTCCTCTCACCTGGAACACTAAATCAAATTGAAGCTTTGCTTGTTTTAGGAACAGGATCCTTCTATTCTTCTTTTCGAATCCTGGCATTGCTTTTCATGTCATTTACAAGGAAATTCCGGGTCCTTGTCAGGTGAACTTTCGCTATTCTGATCAGAATGGAGACGACTACGAGTGGCACTGAAATATTGGGAAGGTTTCATGGGTTGGCTTCCGTGGTATGGACTCGGGGTAAGGGAATTTGGAAAGAGATTTTGAGTGCTTGGGGTCAACACTTGAAAGTGGTTGATTTGTCTCGGATCATTCTCCATGGAAGCTGTGACATGTGAAGGAAAATAAGACTGTGTTGTACCAGGTGGACACACAAAAAATTGAGAGCCAGATGATAAAGACAAGGCGGATGACAACGGCACAGCATTTAGGTTGTGTATATCTCCTGTTTGTGTTGAAAATCCATGGTTTCCCATTTGAGATAATGGAAAATTTGGAGGTTCTAAATGAAAGAAAGAACCATATGGCATGGCATTATTTATCAAACTTGGCAAGGAAGAATGACTAGCTCTGTGTAAGAAACTGCTAGATGAAACTTGTGCAGTACTATTCCCTTCAATATTGCTATCCTGCTTATCCTCATCAATTCTTTTTGTCCAATTTTCTTTTTCATTCACTGGATCCATTACCACCTCTTTCGACTTAGCCCTCCAAAATGCATCAGCATTCCATAAATTCGGTCTAGGAAATGCACTTGGATCCTCCCAATTGATGCTGTTGCCAGACTGTGAGGCGCCGAGTTCACGAGAAGAACCTAGCATTGCTTGATGATTAAGGGAAAAGTTCCCTGGTATCACTGGGAGTGGAGGGAGTTCATCAATATCATGCTTAGCTGCATTAAGCAACCAATCAACCACCTTACTAGGTTGATTAAGTCCAAGCCTATCTTGAAGATCATACAATTGAATAGCAGTGGCTACTGAAAGCCTAACTCTCCTATCTCTCAACCCTCTAATGGTGCAAACTTTGCTATGCCTGTCTTTTCCTCCAAAAGCTCGAGACACCCGCACAATTCTTGGATCCTTCAATCTTAACCATGGCGCTGAGCTGGATGAAGCCTTAGAAATCTTACCATCATTTGTATCATCCTCCTTTTTCGGTGGACAATCCACCTCTTTCGAACTAGTAATCATCTTATGCTTCTCATCATCGGTGCACAGGAAGCTGAACGGGAGAGCTGAACGACACCAAACTCCTTGTAAAGTCAAAGAAACCTTGCTGCATAAATTGTCTTTGTGCAGCTAGCTTCTCAATCTGATTCAGATCATGAAAAGAAGAAAGTGAGCAATCAGAAGAGCTTACATAATCTAATTATACAAGTGAAAATGATCTATCCAAACCGCGGTTTCAAGCTACTTATGCACAAGTAGAAGGAATTTTGAAGAAAATTATTGAACAAAAGCATAGTCAATATCGGTAATATTGTATGAGAATTAACGTTGGATTTGTGAATCACGTGTCAAATTCTTTTGCAGTAATTCTCAAATAACCTAGTATGGACTGGATATACAGAGAGAGTTTTAATTGTGAAGAAAAAACAATTAACAATATTCATCATATTCTCTTACAGTATATATATATATATATATGCTTATCAAAGAGGTAATCCACAGCTGAAAACAAGTAATTACTGGTATACATCCCATAAATAAATTTATTTATAATAAATTAATAAAAAAAGGTAATTTTTAAGGAAGGGTTTTAGCTAACTGTAGCTAGGCATGCACACATACAAGTTAGGGATTAACTGCACTTACAGTGTAAAGAGAAAGGTAATGAAGTCTGCAGCAAGGCTGTCTGTGTCTTATGAATAATTGGTAGGAAATCTGAATATCATATTTTTTGGGGATGAATAATTCTGTTATGATCACAGAGAATAAACATATTGGAGAAGGTAAGCCATTTGAGAAAGCTAGGAAGATGCCGGAATTCAACCGACCATGCTCTAAGGAAGACTTAAAGATAAAGCAATGGTATAGATGGTGCCACATGTCACATTTCACCATCGGTCAAATGAAGGTGCTCGTCCATATCTTATCATTTCATTTTTCACGCATGTTGAGCAATCATTGTCTCAATGAATGATCACTAGGACTTGTAAATTTCCTCAGCTAAGTTGAAATTTTGATGTGTCAATTTGTGGAATTGTTTTTTATAATATTAGATTAATTTATTAATATAACATTCATTCAGATAATAGCAGAAAGATATATAATTAATGAATTTAAAGAAAACTAATATTAAAAACTAATATTAATTATATTTTAAGATTTTACATAATTAATAGCTTAAGTTGTTGAGTTGAATTGATTCTTTAACATGATATCAAAGTCTTGCTAACCAAGCGATCACGAGTTTGAATCTTATTATCTTCATTTATTTGATAAAAATTAAGCACAAGATAGTATGAACTTATACAAGTTTCAAGTTTAAAAGGTTTTCATTTAAAGAGGTGTGTTAGAGAATAATATAAATTATATTTTGAGACCCTATCTAATAATTTAACTTATTGGGTTGAATTAATTCTTTAACAACTAAAAAAAATATAGAAACAAGTTTAATTATAGTATATCAGTAATATTAGAATCTAAACTCCATTTTTTTGCTCGATTCCGACCAGTGTTTGTGGATATTAAACTCAAAGTTCGTAAGCAAGACAAAAATTGGTGCTATAACATGTACATTACATAAATTGAAGGAGTTGGGGACCATCCATACTGCAGCTGGACATTTCGCAAAGCGGTGAGTTATGCTTTATCGACAGCTACAAAAAAGGTTTTGAGACTGAATTCTTGTCACATGGGTCGATGAATGCATCCCCAGCTAGGACCAAGTATTTATGATGGTAAAGCCAGCACTGGAATCAGCCTTCTAATGTAACTAGTTTAGGTATCCCATTTGGTAACCTAAAATATTCCAACTCCTCCTATACACTGATCTCTAACACTATATATATATATCATGCAAGTATAGAAGTGGCTTTGTTTGGTCATAGAGAAACTTTGCCAAGAGCCTTGGAAGATACATATAATATGCAATTAAGATGCATGCAGTTTCATTTATATATCAATCACCTAATGAAACAAGTTCAATGCCTCAAGATATGACAAATTGTCATCAGATCAGATAATTTGCAAGGGGAGAAAGATTTCAAGGAAAAATAAAGAAATCCTCACAGCTAGAGAAGTGTATCTGGGCAGTAAAAGTTGTGGTCTACGCTCTCAGAACAGTGTCATATTGATGAAAAGGACCGCTACTTAAGGACATGCATTGAGAGAGAGAGACAGAGAGACAGAGACAGAGAGAGAGAAGCTATATAGCTATGATATAGGTGAGGGACCAATAAGTAAAACTTCCACTGAAATGAGGACCACACAACTTTTTTCTGCAGAGAGATATGCACGGAGCAAGTTGAAGTTTTAAAACCTAACAGCTGACACTGCAATAGAAACTCTCTTTTAATGCATAGAAACCGACTTGCGAGAAATAGAAACGTATTCTAGTTTAGTTTTTTCTTTCCTTTCCTTGAAAAGGATGCAAAGACATGCTTTCTTTTTTCACCTTCTTCAATACCAAGGAATTTTGGAACACAGTTTCAAAACCCTAGCCGGAAAGGATATATAGTGTATATATATGTTGACTATAGAACTTTTGTTTCAAGAATGAGTGGCTAGCAACTTATCAGTGACGACCAGTGAAATCTACACCATCACAAGCTACTTGCAGCCTCATTGTGTAGAGGGCTAGCTTGCTCATGAATCCTGAAGAAACTTTTTCAAAAATAAAGAAAATTAAGGCCAAACAATAATACATTTTGTGAATCCATTAATGTGGAATTGCCTCAAGAACAAAAACACAGTGGAGAAGAAAATTGTAGTGTAAAAAAAGAATCTTAATGGAGAAGCAAATTGCGGGTTAGTCTTAATCTGTCATGGAGTCTCGGATATGAGCAAACTGTTTCAACAATTTTAATTATAATATCTATTGTCAGTAATATATGTATGAGAGCATGGATTAAGAAAGATTCCTTTCAATTTCAGTATTTTATGTTGGTGGAAGCATTGAAGATTGACGGGAAACCCTAAAATGCCAGCTTTTGTGTTTCACGAATTAATTAAATAAATTTAATATTAAGAAAAATAAAACGTGATACTTTGCTCACTCAAACGAATTATAGAGAGTAAATAACAATCGAAGAAGTGAAAAATAATTATGCATTTTATATGAAAGGCTTATATATATATATATATATATATATATATATATATATATATATATATATATATATTATTCCATGGAAAATTGAATGTTATTGGTATTTCCTAATTAAACATTCTACTTAACAAATGCTATTGTAACGTATTGTAACCTAAAACATTGTATAATTTCATGGCATTTATGGTTATTAAAGAAATTTTATAATATATTTTCACCAACGTTGGATCAAACATTAATTTAGTATAAATACACCTTTAGATCGAACATTGGTAAAAAGCTTTCTTACATAATACTAAAGTACATAAAACTGCACCTATGGTTAGATATACGTCACCACACATATATAATATAGGTAATTGTCTGAATAACATGTATCATTTCAGAAAAGCTTAATGTTATTTTCCTCAAAATGTCAGCGAAATTCAATTTTATTGCAAACATTCATTGATCTTGATTTAATTTTTTTGGGAATAATAATTGAATTTTTATTAATGAATACAGAACTCTATTAAGTAGATGGAGTTTTGTTTGAAATGACACGAGAGATTGTTATACAAGATATGTCATGAAAAATACCTTACTTGCAACAAAAAACTTAAGAGGTACTAGGAAACTTGTGAGGGTTGTTGTCAAATCTATAAATTGAGAAACTTAACAGTTTTGTCACTAAATTCTCAATGAAATTATGAATTAAAAATGATAAAATTTAAAATAAGTTTTTTCATAGAATTTGTAGTAATGGATGTTACTTTTCAAATGAAACTGAATTTGATTAATTTAAAATTGTATAACTCTAGATATATATAAACCAAAAACTAAAAAGGGATTTAAATCGATATAAATACTGGATAGGTTTTGGATGCTACTATGATTATTTAATTTGAACCTTAAAAATATATAATCCAGATTTGATTTTTCTCGACAAAATTTGTAGATATAGATGTTATATTTCAAACTAAATTGCCCTTAATTAAATTGGAGCTATATAACTCTAGATATGACTAATATACCAAATAGTGATTTGGATTGGTTAGACTAAACCAATTAGAATTTGTAAAACTCTAATGCTTACTTGGAATTATTGTTATTTGAGAGTTTTAACATTTGAATCTATAAGAATGAATTGTGTGATTTATTATTAGAAAAATATATTAAGGAAATTATTGATATATGTGTGCGCGCGCGCGTGGATAGAAAGGAAAATTTAAGATGCATAGTATAAATATGCTAATGATTCAAATTAATTTATGGTGGGAGTAGTAATGGTTGTTTGATTTGGAATTGTAAGAGAAACATTCAAAAAGAATCTCAACTTCTTAGGAACATGTATAACAAGGGTTTAAAATAAGGGCTGCCCACTTGATTCTTTAATTATTTAAATTTTTGTAATGCTAGAATGTAATAAACTTTAAATGTATTTTATACTACTATGTATCATGAGAACTATTGATATGTAAATATCGTCTACGGGTATGAGAAGTATTGATATGTGAATATTGCCTACAAGTGTGAGAATTATTGTGATGTGAATATTGTTTACAAGTAGGAGAAATATTATCAATGTGTATATTTTACCAACAGGCAAGAGAAATATTATTATTATTATTATGTGAATGTTTTCTACTATATATATATGAAATGTGATTAACCTTAATGATGGATATCTATTTAAAAATCAAATTGACTAGCTGACCTGTTGGGAGCTAGTGGCATCAACCTGTTTGATGACTGGAATATTTAACTTGACTAGTTGATGGCTAGTAGCATCCATGTTTAGATGAATAAAATAATTTAATTTGACTAGCCGAAGGCTAGTGGCATCTATGTTGAGATGACCAAGATGATGTATTTTGACCAGCCAATAGTTAGTGACATCTGTGTTCAGATGACCGGAATAAATGGATAGTTTGGTTGATTTGAAAGGAACCAAAGGTATTAATGTTAGAAAATAATATAAATCATATCCTAAAATCTCACCAAATAGTTTAAGTTATTGGGTGAGATGATTTTTTAAAATGGTATAAGAAAATTGATGACCAAGCGGTCACGAGTTTGAATCTCATCATCTCTATTTATTTGATAAAAATTAAACACAAAGTAATGTAGGCATGTGTAAGTTTCAAGCTCAAAGGGCTTTCACTTAAGAGGATGTGTTAGAAAATAATATAAATCATATCATGGGACCTCACCAAATAGCTTAAACTATTGGGTGAGATGGTTCTTTAACAATTAATATGGCATAATTACTAGAATATTGAATTCATCTAGAAGTTAAAGTATGAAGCACACGTAAGCTTCAAATGAGAAATTTAATTTATTATCTGGAATGACTAATAAGTTAAATGATTAATTAATTATTGTATTATAGCCTAACATGATGAAATAATCTAATTGTTAAGTTCCTCTCATGTCGAGGTTGATTAATAGATTTTATCATGCTACTTTTTAATATAATTATGGATATTGTAAATAGTAGATGTTAAGTGGACATGTATTAGGATTTTGATATTTTATCTTGGACTTGGTAATAACATTATCATTAACTTGTATTTGTTTTGTTAAGTTTATGAATCTTTTTTTTTTTTAGTTTAATGTAGGTGTCCGGGCCAGCTTGCGCGTACCTCGACTAATCTCACGGGCCCTGAAGTTAACGACCATGTAAGCCTCCAGTGGTTATTATATGAGCAACCACAGGGTTTGAACCTGAAATCATAGAGAGAGCAAACCTCTTGGTCCCAAGCTTTTACCACTTGGTCATCACCTAGATGGTTAATGAATCTCTTTTTAAATCCATAGAAATATAGATAAAACTTTATATGTATGTGTTTGTATTCAAATATTAGTATTTCCTATATTCTTTAGAAAAATGTTTCTTATAGATTATGAGTTCATTAAATTCTAATTTGCATTGTATATAATTCATGAATATTTAAAAATATATCATATTATATTGTAATAAGATGAGATACAATTCAGGATAATTGGACCGGATCTTAATAATAGTGATTACCGTGATATATAAATGTGAAGATATAGATAATTTGATATGCTTAAAAACAGGGGAAATTGTCCCAAATTTTTTTGACAGAGATAGAAAAATGCCATATTTTTAGTGGGAGTGTTATTTTTCCTCTCTTAATTTGCTTGTGAAAACTCGGGAAGTTACAACATTACTTTTTCCAAGTACGTCCAATTAACAAAATCAGTAGAAACCTATTTTGATAACCTCCCTTGATACCATGAATAACTTCATTAGTTATCATGAAGCAATCCAAAATTTATCTTCCCGGTATGAAAGGCTGATGAGGACTGATAAGAGTTGTCATGACAATATGTAACCTGGATGATAGCAATTTCCCAACAATTTTGTACAAACCATGAATCAAACTACTCCAAGAATTTTGTTGGGTGTGTGCTTTTAGGCACCAGTGTAACACAGAAAGTGTTGATATCCTTGGGTAATTTTTTTTATTCTGAAAAATTCAAACACCATGTCAAATATCTCATTCTCAATCAGTAGCTAAGCTGTTTTGCAGAAACTAAATGTGAATCTATCGGGCCCGCTGCTTTTGAGCCATCACAATCCAACACTGTTTTTTTCACTTTATCCATAGTTATTGGTTGTTCCAGCTCAATAGCTCGAGCAGAAAAAGTTTGTCGAACCCATCCTTGGCCTTGTAGAATCTGGTTATTAGAACACATTTAAGAAATAAGTAATAGCAACAACCTTTATTTCATGTGGTGTAGAGTGTGTGGCCCTTTTTGTAAAGAATCTTTGTAATATTGTTTCTTCCCCTTCTAATATTGGCTGTAAGAATTTTGTGTTTCTATCTCCCAATTTACACCAAGTCTTTCGAGACTTCTGCCTTCAAATGGCTTCAACATATTTAGTTATTGTCCAATGCTCAGAGTTTAGGCTATGTCAGTCAGTGATCTCTTGCTGAGTTAGAGAATGATGCTCTTTCTTTACCAGTTGTTGAAGATGATTTTGAATATGCAGCAGCCTCTCATTTTGATTGTCAAATGCAGTTTTGTTCCATTTTCGAATTGTAGATGCCAAATAATTGATCTTCCTTACTAAATTGAACCTGTCAGCATGCTCAGAACATGCCTCAGCCCAGAACTGTAGGAGTTTCTCTAAAGAGCAGGTGCTTAATCCAATAGTTGAGAAACTAAAATGGTCTCCATCCCTAGTCTTACTGTTGCAATTCCAACAACAGTTGACGGTGGTCTGACAAGCCTATGAGATAACGAATGAGCGTTAGCCCTGAAAATTTTAGATGACAATTTGGATTTGTAAAAGCTCTATAAATACAGCTCATCGATCCTCAAAATCGAGTTTATTGATGAACAATTAAAGAATACTATGGTAAGTTACAATCTCTAATGAAGTACTTGCTAAATTCCTTTGAGCCAAGCAGATTCAGGTATTTACTGCTTTTATCACAATGATGCAATATTTCAATGAAATCCCCAACTAAAAACAAAGTCACTGCAAAGGCTGCCTGCACTTATAAACTCCTACTACTGCATGTGAAAAATTAGTTAGAACAAGTGTCCCAAAAACTGATATCCATTTCCCACTGTACTCAATGGAGTCTACCTTAAATGGTTTGTCATTCCACATTACTAGGATTCCACCAGCACTATTAATGGAATCGATTGTAAACTTGTACATGATCTCTTCTTGGTTTCCAGAATAAAACAAACATCAATGGTATTCTGCAATAGCATCTTCCTGATTGAAGAACATTTGGCGGACATGCCCAGCCCACAACAATTCTAAACTGAAAATCTGCATAGTAAAAGTTCAGAAAACCTTACAAAGACAGATTCAGATCTGCAGCCACTAATATGCTGCCCAATCACCAATCTCTCTATCTAAATGCCGCCCAATGTATTCTGTAAAAATCATCAAGTCAGTGTATTCCTAACACCCAGAGTCTTCCCAGCTTGTAACATACCCTCCAAGGCTCCACCTCATATTCTTTGCCATTGTCTGAAGTAACAGCTGCAGATTTGGTTGAGTGTTACGAATGTTGCCTTGCCGAATGCAAGAATCCATGGAGCTGGACAAGCTTTCATCTTATTCAGCCATTGCTGGCTGTAGACTACCAGTAGAAGTAATGAGTTTAATTTTGGCCTTTCTTTTCCGTAAAACCATGGGGTGGAAGTTAGTGTGATGCTTGGCGTGACACTCTGCTTCATGTAGCGTGGAAGATATATGTACAGGGGAATGTTTTTCTCTGATAACAGAGGGCTGAGAGGAATTCCTGACTATTGGCTTCCGTCACGAGCTGGGCTGATATCAGCCTTGTGAGATGGACTCCGGCAACCTTGACCCTGCTGTTTGGATCCTGAACCAGGCGAGTGATTTGAATAGAGAAGGGGTTGAGTAGGAGTGATCTCCAATATTTCAGGAAACAAAATATCATCAGAAATAGGCGCAGAACAGAATTGTGAATCCCATCCATTATGCCAACAATCAAGGGGTCTGCACTTGTTTCCATGTCAGTTGCACGTCCAACATCATCAATGTTGCCTGCATCAGAAGGATGTTCTGTACTGGTATCGGACACAGGTATATCCATCTGCAACATCGGATCAAAAGCCCCCATACTGTATTCAATAGCTTCGAATACTACGTGATGCTGTCGGTAAAGTTCCTACAAAGTAATACGATAATCCTCCCCACTTAACCTGATTAGAATGTGCTCCTTATTGAATCTGTGGTCTCGTGTACCAATTAAGAAATTGATATGATCAAAGCTGCTAAACTCTGAACTGACTTGTCAAAACCAATAATTCTGCCATATACAGCAAGAAATTTGTTGATTGTGGTGGTATTCCATTGGCAAATCAATAACTTCAATCCAAGCAAACCGATCGATCGGACCATCTGAATCAATACAAGGCCTTAGCTCACCATGTTGAAGTGGAAACTACAGACTGAAGCAGAGAAAACGCCCAAAGGGAGTTCTGATGGTGAAGAACCCAGCGGAAGTTTAGGCTGGGAAAGACCCCAAAAAGCTGGAGTAACAGACCTTGTCAACGAAGTTTTTTTATGAGCTTCCTTTCAGAAGGTTTGGCTCTAAAAGATGATTTACACCATGATTAGAATTAAGGTTGTATAATGTTTTTGAAAGAAATTAAATTTTTTTAGTTTAAAATTAATTTTTTTATATTTTTAGATTATTTTAATATATTATTATTAAAAATAAATTTAAAAAATATTATTTTAATATATTTCTAAACATAAAACTAACCAAAGTTCGAAGCCTGGCAGGAAACCATCTCCCATCTCCCATTTTATAGTTTTCTAGTCTGTGCGTATATAGATTTTTTATTTAATTTTATTATTATTGAAACATTAGATTAAAAAAAAAAGTAAACAGATTTAGGCTTCTTGTCTAAGTTCTATGTCTGTATTATTAAAAAAGGAAGTAAAATTATGTCTTTCAATCTGTTTAAAGGGAAAGAACTGAGACATACTGGCTTGTAGCATCTTTCTTTTTCTCATAAAGTTGACAAAAGTAGTATTTTGAAAATTAAGAACGCAGACAGCACCTCTTTCAATGATTTGTCTTCTTAATCGTTATATCGAGCAGTACTGTTGTTCGATTCCGGTGAAACTCAACCGGCCATTACTAAAATGGCGTTTTTAGTTAAAAGAAAACGCATCTACATACTACTCAAAATCGCCTAGCTGAAATATACTCTCAAAATTCATTTTTCAACATCTATTTAACATTAATTTCAAACTTTTTCTTGATCTAAATACTGCAAATCCATATACCTCTCAAGTTTAGCTACGAAATTGTTTAATTTATTACCGTAGCCGGTAACAATGGCTTCCAGTTTTGGTTTTTTCTTTTCTTTGAACGGCGAAGAATTTAAGAAATAATTGTGTTATAGCACACCACATTAAAATTTCCCTGCCCATTTCATTTTAGAAAATAAAGACTTCATAAGCAAGGCAATGTAGAATTTTCAGCCATTTAGTCGTAATCAAAAGGTTCTGGCATCTAAAGATCCAAGAACACAAGCTAAAATTTAAAATACAAAAAGCAATCTTACAAGTCAATCCATGCTGTTCATATTTTTGTTGAACTGAGTTATTACAGTCTGGATTGAAGAGCTTTTAGGCCATTGACAAACAGAGAAGCAAAACGTTCCATTTCTTGCCTCACCAAAACAACTCCAACTTCAGTCCCTCCACTTGAAACATCTCCAAACTCCATCATTGAGAAACCTCTAGTTCTATCTATGGATGTGATCTCAGCCTTCTCAACATTTCCCCACCCAAAATCCAACCCGTAAAACCCAAGCCGTGTTGATCCAGCAACCCCGAACTTCTGCACTTCTTGTCCCAACCCTCTCAACATAACAAGCCTCTCCTTTGCGCCTTGAAAAAGTCCGTTCTCCAAGCCATTTATCAAATCACTAAGCTTCTCTGCTACAATAGCAACCCCATTTTCCTCCATAAAAGCCTTTGCTTCTGCAGCCATGTGATGGACAGCAACACAATTACCAAAATAATTTTGTGGAAGTGGAGGCTCTAAGCGGCTTCTACAATCCACTGAACACACATAATAAACCTTCCTGTTATCATCTCCTCCTCTAGCTTTCACCAGACAAACTGATACATAAGCACATGTAATCACGTACGTTGAGAGATGAAGCTGCTTTCCAGGGTTTAATCCTGCTTGGTGGTAGCGCTGTACACTTTCTTTAAGCTCATTAATAGCTTCACGAGGCAAACGAAAGGTTGCACGAAGCAAGTTGCTTGGCACTCCAAGATATGGCATTAATTTCAAGCTTCGTGAGTTCAATTCCGAAACTGGAATGATCGTGGCTTCCCACTGCTTCAAGTACACTGACTCGAGCCCGAATGAGTCTTGGAGACCAGTCCTGTCAAAAGATGGCCTTAATTCAGGCAATAAAAGGAGACTCTTTTCGTTCTGGTTGTGTTTACATAAATAAGCCCATGTATTGAGGAACATAGATACGCTTTTTCCATCAAGCATGGCATGGTGTATGGCCATGCCAATAGAGAAACCTTTACGGGGGAAGAAAGTAATTTGTAGAGCGAGTAATGAAGCAATCATGTTTGTTACATACAACTCAGGTATATAAGGATGTGACTCATCAGCTTCACGAATTTCATTTCCAATGAAGCGATCAAAACTAGCATTAGACTCAGCAACTCTGAGTGACAGAGCATCATTCAGAGCATAAACAATTACGGGTTTGGATGAGTTGGCTGGCCAAGTGAGGTGGCCAGCGAGAGGAACAAAGCGACCGAGGGTTTGTGAGAGTGAGTGTTTAAGTGCAGGCAAAATTTGTGAGTGAAATATGCTGGGTCTACTTGATGACTCATTGAGTTTAAAGAAATATAGGCACTCGGCTGGAGGGAATTTGAACCAAGTTATGTCAAAATAGGTGAGAGGAAGTGAGAATTCTTTTGCAGCGTCAACAGAATCTAAGGCCGGAGTCACCTTACAGATCTCTAATATTCTTACTAAGCTGGGCGATGCCATGAAGTATGGAGAGAGAGACACAGACAGACAATGTGTTTTTACTTGAGCTATGCTTCTTTTGATTGCTTCAATGGCTACCAAGGATATATCAACCATTGCCATTATTGATAAAAGTGATGGCCCAAACAACATGCGCGTCCTCGTGCATCACGTAGCATTCTGATAAAAAAAAACTAGAGGAGGACTCTTCATATTGTTTATATATATATATATATATATATATATATATATATTTTAAAAAATAATTTTATCATTCATTTATTTTTATTTGAGATTGTGCTTCATAATTATTTTTTAATTTTTTTATGAGGTTATCTTAAATTCATAACTCAGATCACGAGTTTGTTATGTTAACTTGATAGACTCGAGTTTTTTTTCCTCTTTTTAATTGATTTTTAAAAAAAATTTATACTTCAACATTGAGTTTATTGATAATTAGGTTTCATGATTTTTTTTCGGACTACTTTCTATAAAGTTATCATCATCTCTTTACTTGGGTTACGAGTTTGGAGAGTTAATCTCAGTTGACCTGAGTCGTTTTTTGTCATTTTTTTAATTATTTTTTTTCAATTTTATTTTTCAACATTAAGTTGATTGAGAACTGAGTTTTATAATTTATTTCAATTTGCTTTCTATTGGTTATCTCGATCTCATGACCCGAATTACGGGTTTAACAAGTTAAATCGAGTTAACTCGGGTCAATTTTTGGGTCCTTTTTTTAATTGGCTTTTTTCAATTCCATCCTTCAACATTTGGTTTATTGAAAATTAAGCTTCTTAATTTATTTTGATTTACTTTCTATATGGTTATCATTATCTCATGACTTGGTATACGAATTGGCAAATTAACACAGGTTGATTTAAATCAATCCAATATATTATCGTCTCAGTGTCTATTAAAGAATCTCGTCTTAAATATTTATTTTGAGTCAAATTATATTTTTACTGATCATTTGGGTTGGCCGAGTCATATTGGATCAATTTTCACATAGTTTTAAAAAAAAATTACTAAAAAAATATTAGTAATGCCTAGATATTTTTTTCATGTTAAAAAAACATTGATCTGAGCTGCCGCACAATGCAGACAAAATTATCAAGTTAACAAAAAAAAGAGAGAAAAGGATCTTATTATTCCCCTTCGTTTAGTTTTTTTTTTTAATTTTAATTGCATTCTTCAACATTAGATTTAAGAGGAATCAACTTCATAATTTTTTTTAATTAACTTATTCTAATGTTATCTTAATCTCACTACTCCGACTATAAGTTTGATCGGTTAACTCAGTTGACTTGAGTTTTTTTTTCTTATTGACTTTTTTTTTTAATTTTATTGTTCAATATTGGGTTAATTAAAAATTAAGCTTCGTGATTTGTTTCAGTTTGTTTTCTATGAGGCCATTCTTATCTCATAACTCGAGTCACATGTATGGCAGGTGAACTTGAGTTGTTTTTTAGTGTTCTTTTTTTAATCTATTTTTTATTTTTAATTACATCCATTAATATTAATTTTACTGGAGATTGAGCTTTATAATTATTATTATTAATAATTTATTTTCTATTGGGTTATTCTAGTCTCATAACTAGGGTTGCAGGTTTGATATGTTTATTGATTCATAATACAAACTAATTTCCTTCTTTACTGAATACAACATGTCTCATAAACTAATATATGACTTATACTAGTTACTTCAAGAAGGAATTCCACCCTAAATAAGATTAAGTCTTATGATGTTTCACATGCATTTAAAATTTATTGGCCAATCGTTTTCTCTTAGTCAATCATAACTTTTGATCACTTGATCGATTAGTCAATTACTCTTTCAACTTTCAAGATCAATTAAGGATTCTTCTAACTTGGTTGATTCTTTTGATTCATGATCAATTTTAGTTATATTCCTTTCTTTTTTCATGACTAATCATTATTCTCTAGGATTGACACATGTATATTTATTTTAGGTGTAAACAATGTCCCATATAGTGCTTAATTTCTCAAGTGAAAATTTAACTCGTCACACTTATACTAAAATCAATTGATCAAATCAACCAAGTAAGATGTGGAGACAGAATGATTAACTTAATATCAAATGATCATATTTTAAAGCATGTGTAATATATCAACTATTTCAGTTAATCAGCTTAATTTAAAAAACAATGTGTGCTCTAGCTTTTTGATGCAATGTTTAAGTTTTTCAATTTCTCTTCCCCCATTTATGAATAGAAAGGTTCATTTAAACTTAAACAACTAGTTGTACTTAATTGACTAAATTAAATTTTTGTCGTAAAGGAAGAAAATCCTAAACTTAAGCTAAAACATCAAACAAGGCTTAATCAAATGGCTTAAAGTAGAAGTATTATAATTTTAGAGAAATTATATAATTGTGATCTCTACATTGACCTTTTAATTATTTTAGAAGTACTATCTTCTAGTATAGTTTTTTGTTAGAGAAAATACTTTTTTAAATACTAACCATTGATCGATGAATAGTATAACTTTTCATCCTAAGTTTACTTAGATAATAGGTAACTCTTTTGAGAACTTTGGCAACAATTATGAATCTTATCAATCAAGGGACCACATGCAATAATTTGAGAGTATAGCCTTCCATACGAGGTTATTTACTGGGTCATTTTCTAAAAAATACTTCAATCAGACATGTCTTTTTATAATACATGAATTCTTAAATCTTCTATATCCTCTAACTTAGCTATAATGGTTGTTTGATAATCTAGATTATTTTTGTTACAATTTTATACCTTTTTTATAATACATTTATTAGAAATATATAATCTACAACTTTTTTTTTAAAAGACCTTGAGACTTTTTGTGAGGTTCTCATAAAAAAATTTAATTTCTTGCCTCCAATCCTTTTATGGATTAAGAGCACTAATGTCATTAAAACCCTTTACTTATACTTGACATATAATTTTTGCAATAGTTTTGTTGTTACCATATTGTGTGTTGTGACCATGGAATCTATATTGTTTTGTTTGTCATGACCTTTTTATTGGATATTAGCTATGGGAAATTAATTGATTGATAATTTTGAATTTTAGAGATAAGCCAAGGTTTTGGAGGTTCGTTTGGGTTTGATTTTTTTCTTTTTTTTTAAGCTTATGTTTTAGTTTTTTCTTTCTTTATTTATTCAATTGGAGACCAGGTTTTGTTATTATTATTATTTTTGTAGAATTTTTCACTGTATTTAAAAATAACTCAAGTTATCTCATGTCTTTTTATTTATTGTTATTTGTTGAGTTTTTTTTTTTGCTAATTTTTTTAATTGATATTTTTTTATTACATCCTTCAAAATTAAAATAGTTGAGAATTAAATATTTTTATTTAGCTTGAATCTAGGATTTCATTGATTACGAGTTTAAGTTATTAGTTCGACTCTAAAAGGTTCAACCGATCGCTAGTTATTTTTTATTTTTTTTAAGCTTATATTATTTTAATATCATCATTCAACATTTATATTATTAGCAATTAGGCTATGTTTTTTCTTTATCTACTTTCTATAAGATTGTTTGCAAAATTTTAAACTGATTTGTTATTTTTTGTAGGATTTATTTTGGATTTTTTTTAATTCATAGTTTTTTTTTTCGATTTAAGAAAAAGCTCCACCTACGAAAAATCATCAAAATCCATCTACAAAAAGCACTATGACCGACGAAAACGAGGAAGATTGCTCCTTCTCCATTGGATTTCCACCACCCACCACCACCACCACGACACCACTTGGTTTCCATAGTAGAGAGTTGATTGGTTGTGGAGTGATGAATATCGATGATGAGAGTGGAGAAAACTATCAAATACTGGACAACGAACGTCAGGGATGAGGTGGTGGCAAGATTATGGTGAGTGTAGCGTGGGGAGGTATAGTTTTGGGGTGTTTTTTCTTGTAATTAATTAATGCAAACAAATGTAATAAAAAAAATTCCTTATGCTACATTAAATTAATTAATTTATATATTGACATGGAATTAATTAATTAATTTACCAACATAGCATGCGAATGATCCATCTAGCTTTGTCTCTTATTATCTTCATTTTTTGCTGGCAAAAGCTTCATTATTTGAGAGAACTAGTCCATGTCTGTCTGAATGTCATTTGTAGCTTCTTCTATCTCTAAGCCATTATTGCTTCTGTCATCCAAGGAAAGATACCTGACGTCTACCATGTTACCCCATCCTTTACCTGAGTCAGCCAACGAGTTATCACTCCCACTCACCTTCTTTGACGTTATTATTGTCTACCATGTTATCACTCCCACTACCATGAAAAGCTCTGAGAAAGTCAAGCCGTGCAACACCTGTTAATAAATGGATTCCTTATTGTTGACGACTATTTCTTGTACACATGTCCCTACACCTTCCAATCAACGATTTTTCTATCAATAATATAATAATACAGTAATAATTAATATATATCAATATCTGCATATTAAAACGATTCAAAACATATTAAATTTTAACAAAAAAAAAATATTTTTAAAAACGTGATTTGCACTGTGTTCCCAAATAATTTCTTAACACTTCAACCACAAGACACCTACAATACTTGTACTAAGAGGTGATGTGATACTACTTTTTATTTTCATTCTTGAAAAAATAAATTAATTAAAATTTATAAATACTTGAATCACAGATAAATTTTCAAACATTTTTAATGGTCCATACAAAAATAATATATCTCTTTAATTTTAAATTTTTTTATTATTTATAGTTATGTATCCTTAACTTTTATATGGATTGTTCTCAATCTTGTCGGGTTATTTATTACTTTGACATTTAATTATTTGATTGAGTCAACATGCAACAAGTTTTTCTTTTATAAGATAATTTTTTCTTTTTTTAACAAATTGCAAAAACATTTTTTTCTTATAAATTACAAAAACAAAAATATTACAAGTCGGACAAGTATTGGAGGATTACCACCATTATTCAATGATATATATCCGGTAAAGAAGTAGAAATAACAGATATGTTATGATGTCCATTACTTGTGCTGCACGATTCAACGTGTTTAATTTACCCTTGGAATTAGCCTTATAAACCATATTGCAGGAACCTTTTACTTTTCTTTTCTTTTTTGTCTTTTTCTCCAAAGCCATACCTCCCAAACTCTTGAAGAACACAATAATAGATAAAGATAGTGATTTGTCTTTTAAAAGTATTTTTTATTTAAAAAAATTTTAAACTAATGTTTTTATTTAAAAAAGTTATTTTTAATATTAATACATCAAAATGATTCAATAACACAAAAACATTTAAAATAAAAAATTTAATTTTTTAAAAATATACGACCTAATACAATTGCCAAACAGGGCCAAGATCATCTATTAATTTAGTTGTTTTTGTGGGTTCATGTAATAGCTACATTAAAATTAAATTAAATACAAAAATAAAAAAAACTAAAAGATATTGGTGTTTCACGTGCATATGAGAGCTTTCATTGTACGAAGATTTGCACAAAGCAAGCTTTTTTTTTGTCCCATATATTTTTTTCACTTTGGTGCCTCAATTTATTTTCTTTTAAATTGATTCTTTAACATTGCGTTGACTTGGTATTTGTCATGGTGATTTGCTTTTATGCTTGTATATGGGGACATCGCAGTGTCAAGTGAATATTTCATCACTTAGTTGATGCTTGGTTTGACAAAATAAAATTTAATTTTATTAATTTATAAGATTTAGAACTTTAGGGACTGAATTTGAAGCTTACATAAATATTGAACACCTTTTGCATTCTGATGTTAGGGACTGATTTGCACGGTCAAATGAAATTTTTTTTTGTCACTTAACTTCTTTTTCTAATATGATACTTTCATTTTGACTTTATTTGATATTTAAGTTGGTAGTTTATTCTGGTTGCCTGGATATGAGGTTTTTAAAATGTTGAGAAAAGATTTCATTGCTTGTTTGATGCTTAGTTTGGCAAAATAAAAAAAATAATATTTAAGAAAAACAATTAAGCAATAAGGGACTAACATTGAAATCAAAACAAATATGGTGCACTAGAGTAAACATGCAACATAACTTTGGTTGGTGTGAGTGGTACGCGAGCCAACATATGAAGAGCGTGTTTGGCAATGTGGTTGCGGGTGCTTTTCAAATAACTTTTTGTGCCAAAATACATGCCAATGATTATTTTCATTTTTTAAAAATCATTTTTTATATTAGCACATCAAAACGATTCAAAACATACAAACCACATTAAATTTTAGCAAATAAAAAATAAAAAATTTTCAAATTTTTTAGAACGCAGCCGCAGCCGCGTTCCCAAACATAGCCGAAAACTGACTATCGCGCTCTAACAATTCATGAAGCAGATTTTGATGGGGGGAAGTAGTCATTCCCGATTGCATTGGAAGCACTGCAATGAAAGCTTAATGATGAGATGACACGTGTTCATGTGGGAAGTGTTTGGTGATTTCTTTTTCTTTTTCTTCTTATCCTCTTTCCTCTTTATTGGGATTCATGCTGCTTTACCAAAAATAAATATGTCTACCATTTTATTTTTGTTTCAAGTTTTGTTTTTTTTAATTGCTATTTTTCTGTTTTAAATCTTTATTTTTGTTCAATTTTATCATTTAACAATGAGTTAATTGGAAATTGTGCTTCATATTTTTTTAGTGCATTGATACTAGTCTCATGACTAGGGTCTCAGGTTTGAAATATTAATTCAGATTGACATTGGTCTTTTTTTTAGATTTTTTCTCACATCGATTAAGTTCATCATTCAACACTAGGTTTGTTAAAAATTAAACTTTGTGGTTTCATTCACCTTCCTTTTATGAGGTTTCTCAATCTCATATCATAGGTTATTGGTCCGACGAGTTAGATTGGGTTGACTCAAATACTTTTTAGGTTATTTTTTTTAGATTGAATATTTTTTTGGCTTCACCCTTCAACATTTTGTTTGTTTGAGTTTCATATTTTTTGTTGTTGTGTCTTTTATTAGGTTATCTTGTTTGCATGATCCGACTCACAAGGTTTGAAGGCCTAGCCTGGATTTGCTATTTTTAAATTTTTTGAGGTTTATTTTGTTGACTTTTTTTTTATTTCATCCTTATATATTTGAGAATTTGGTATTGTTATGTCTTTTTATTTGTTTTCTAAGAGATTATTTTGACCTCATGACCTGGATCACAAATTTATCATTTTAACTAGAGTTTACGTTGGTTTTTTTTTTGTTATTTTTTTTGTTATTTTTTAATTTCATCATTTAGTTTTGAGTTGTCTAGAATTAAACTTTTTTTTTTCTTGCATTCTTTTTATATGCAGTTCATTGTGATCACATTTCTTTTTTAAATTTAATTCATTTATTATCATTGTTTAATAAAATTATTTTATCAGACCTAATCATTTCATCATATAGCTTGGACAGATTTTATTTATTTATTTATTTATATATATACTTAAAACCCAAACTGAAACTGAACCTAAAGTAAATTTGGATGGGTTTTAATACCCAAATTTAATTCAAAACCGAACTATTTTGGGCTGGGTTCAGTTTGATTGTTAACCCGAATAATACTCACCGGGAACGACTCAATTCCAGCACATGGATAAACCCACAAACCGTAACAAAAGGGAACCGGACCAACAGAAGTTGGAGCCCAACATAATAGGGAAACAGAGGCTTCACAGTTCGCAGGTAACTTTCGGTCTCTTCGTGTTTTGTCTGCTCTCCGTTTCTCTTCTCTTTTTCTCCCCCTCTACTCTTTGAAGCCACCCGCTATACCGGTTCACCTTATCAAACCTTTCTCTCGCTTTCGAGTTTTAACATTATTTCAGGTTCTCTTTGGCCCCTTCTTTTGTTTTTGGATTTTACCCTTTTTTATATTTTCCTTCTTTGTGGAGTACATTTTGTTTAGTTACGAAATCATCATCTTTTTTAATGTTTGCCTTCTGATGTTCTTTCTTTTTAAAAAGTTTTGAGTATTTTATTGTTTTTTATTTTATCAGGCATTATAATGGGTAGTTGCTACTTTTTAATAATATTGGATCATTGATAAAAATGTGATGATTTTGGTTTCTTTTTTTTATATAGAAAAAATGGGCTATTTTTTATTATTGTTGTTGTTGATGTCAATGTTGGATGATTAAGTAATATTTTGTTGAATTTCTGTAATGGGAAATTTCAGTTATGTGTTTTAAAGGGCGGGTTTAGGGTTTATTCTCTTTGGGTTATGCTATTTGGATCCGATGACTGTCACTATTCGCTTTAAATATTCAATTTTTTCAATTCGTTTTTGAAAATTTTTAGAATTTATTTCAGTTGTTGTTGACTATCAGAGTCTCTCTGACAATGTTGCTGTACTTATTTTCGTGAAAATGTGGGTGCATTACATATCAAGCGCATATTTGTTTTGTTTTGTACAATGGAAACTGTCAATTCCATGTTGTGGATTACACGCTTTGTTTGAATTTCTTTCTTACCGTAATTCCAAGAACATCAGGAAATTATTCATTTCCTTGCCCCAGTACTTATAAAACATGATTATTTAAACCTTTTAATCATGTTTTTTAAGGTATAGAAATGCTGTTTCATTGACATTGTTGCATTCTCTTTTGCTATCCATCAGAATGGCATTACAAACAGCGAGCAACCCAACTCTTCCCAGTGCCCAAGTGGTTGGAAATGCTTTTGTTGAGCAGTATTACTATATTCTTCTCACTTCACCGGAATCGGTCCATAGATTCTATCAGGATTCAAGTGTGCTAAGCCGGCCAGATGCTAATGGTGTAGTGACGTCAGTGACAACAATGCAAGTGAGTTTCTTGGTGTAGTAATCTTTCCATTAGCAGATGCATATCCTCATAGATTTGCTGTTGATACTTTTCGGTTGTTAATGATCCACAATGTACATGATCTTCATCTCATATCAAGGTGGCTGTTTGAGGGCTAGCAAATGGTTTAAAATGATTTTACAAAAAGTGATGTGGCAGACACGAGAAGATTGATGTATCTCTTGATTATTTGTGTCTGCTGTCAGCCTCAAATCTGTCTAATTGCTATATGTTTACATTGCCTCTTATTTCTATCATACATGTGAAGTTACATCTGATCTGCTGATAAATTGCAATGATGTTGCAAGTATTAATTGCTATGAGAAAAAAATTGAACTTCTACATTGGGTAGATTCTAGCAAATTTCTTTTCTGCAATCTTCAGCTATTACACGATTGTAATACTCAGGCACTTTCAAGATTTCATTTTGTTGGATTATTGTCACCTCATACATAACTTGTAAAAGTTTTCCTGTCTGAAATGTAATGAGACCCATGAGGAGTCAGCTGCATAATAGTGATGGGTTGGAGTTTGTTCCCTTTTTCTTATTGTCAGATTCATCTAATCTCACAATCATTGCTTGTAATTTATTTTTAACTGATCTGTTGTATTCTTTTTCTAAGAATGTATGGATGAAAAATGTTTGAATTTTTTACTTCTTGAGAATTAACAGCGTTATCTGAAAAGAGATTATTTTCCTTGGAACAGGGTATCAATGAGAAGATACTTTCCTTGGATTTCAAGGACTGTAAGGCAGAAATCAAAACAGCAGATGCTCAGATATCTTATAAAGACGGGGTTACTGTGCTAGTAACTGGATGCTTCACGGGCAAGGACAACGTGAAAAGGAAATTTGCTCAGTCATTTTTTCTCGCACCACAAGACAGTGGTTATTTTGTCCTAAATGATGTTTTCAGGTATGTGGATGACAATGAATCTTTGGAAAGTCATCTTGGTCATGGTGTTGATAGCAACCCAATTGTTCCCTCAATCCCAGATCAAGGTAAGATTTAGTATTTGCTCAATTTTGCATTGGCTGTTATTGTTTCTTTGATTTATTTTCTGTTTTGCTATGAACTTCCTAACATCATGAGATTTTTTTTTTCAGAGCCCGCTCATGTTCCTGATCCTTCTGCACCTGACCCATTACCTTCTGTTGTGGAAGAACTTAAAAAACTTGCTGAGAAAGCTAATGAATCATCAGACCATGAGAAACAACTAGTTAATGACAGAGAGATCTTTGTGGAAGATCTTTCAGATGAACATAATGTTCCTGTAGTTGTTGAATCAGTTTCGTCCATGATCCAAGAGGATGCTCCAAAGAAATCTTATGCATCGATTGTGAGTTTATAGCCAGATATTTTTAATTCACGGTTTTGAAAATTAGAAAGAATAGTATGTTTGATAATTCTTGTTGTAGGTTAAAGTGGCGAAAGGGAGCTTGCTGCCAATAAAAGTTTATTTACCTGCTAATACTACAAAAATGGTTCCTAAGAGAACTGAGAACCAGTCAGAAAAGTCAGTGGCACCTGTCCTTGAGCCTGAAACATCAGTGCCAAGCAGCAATGATGCCCCTGAAACTAGCAGTGCTCAAGAGGAAGGTATGTAGCTGAGATAATGATGTATCACAGAATTTGGGATTAAGTCTTTGTTGTATGTCAAGTATTTTTTTTTAAGTGTATTCTCTAGTAACCACTTTCCACTCACAGTTGAAGGGCACTCCATTTATATTCGAAACTTGCCCTTTAACTTGACGGTTTCTCAACTTGAGGCAGAGTTCGAGAAGTTTGGACCAATCAAGGAAGGAGGTGTCCAAGTCAGATATAATAGGGTTGGTTCCAATCACATTGGAGACCCATTGTCTTTTGCTTTGTTCTACTTACCTAAAAATGATTTGTTGGCTCTTTGTTAATATATTTGTTCTGTCAATACAGCAACAGGGATACTGTTTTGGATTTGTTGAATTTCATTCCCCAAACTCCATGAATAGTGCAATTGAGGTTTGTCCATTCTTAGTCAAAGTTATTTTTAGTTTTTGGAGTATTTCTGTTATTATTAGATGTTGCATGGTAATTGTTTTCATTCTTGTGGTATTTATTTTCTGTCAATCTCATGCCAACAAATTTTTCTTCAACTCATACACTTTATAAAGGGTCTTATGTTAAAAAAATCTGATTTCTTTCGCCCTTTTTTATTGTTGTGTACAGTGTCTTCTGGTGTTGTTTTGTATTTCCTGTCTTGGTTGCTTGCATTACCTAGCCCTTTCTCACTTGACTTGTGCAGCAGTAGTTAAACACAGAAAAAAGGGTCAAAGTAATTTAAGGTTGCTTTAGCCTGGAAAAGGATATAGCTCTGGTCATGATTAACAGAACATAATA
This sequence comes from Populus nigra, assembly GCF_951802175.1. Taxonomy (NCBI): domain Eukaryota; kingdom Viridiplantae; phylum Streptophyta; class Magnoliopsida; order Malpighiales; family Salicaceae; genus Populus; species Populus nigra. The sequence goes on along the minus strand of NC_084864.1, from coordinate 11,276,427 downwards.
TTCTATGTTACATACTTAGGTGAAAACAAGAAAATATGCAAATATTTTGGGGTATAGAAATGGGAATTACCTTCAAGCCTAAGAGTTTGGAGCTGTATGATCTTTCACATTATATTAAACTTGTAGCTTGGTTGGGAATCTTGAATTGGAGTAAACATGTTCAAATAAATATCAATTAATTTGACTGAACTCAAAACCTATGAAGTATAGTGCAATGGGATGGGGAATCAGTCACTAAATTTAAGGTGGAGTTCATCTGCAGAGAAGGTGCTTACTGGTTAGAGAACATTTGGCATGAGATTTTGTTCCTTCTCATAAAATACTATTAATAGTGCTACCAATAGGCTCTAAGCATCACGCAGTCCTTCATACATCTGAGCTGGAGAGCCAGAAACATTTAAGCTTTGTCAATGTGCTGTCTCTGTCTTCACTTTTTTGAAGCAATGCAAGGAATATTCAGATGGAGGTTAAGCTGCTGCTCATTGTTTTCTGCACTTGAATAGCTGCTAGAGGGAAAAACTGAGTATTGACTAGGATACGAGCATTCCTTTTATTTTTTGATGCAGGAAAGATTCAGTAAGCCTGCTTACTGGGATTGCTTGGTTAGCTAAGGTGTGAGACACTTAAAGATACTAGCATTGGTGATTGTATAATTAAACATCTCGGCTGTGTTCCTTTGAATACAGTTCAGACTTTGAACTGGTTGAGGTTCAAATACAATTAAGTAAAGTGTCTGGACTTGAACTGTTATGGTGATGGAAAAACAGCAGTAAGTCTTATAAAATGATTCCTGAGGTAGCTTTTATATTACTTGGTGAAAAAAGAACATGGACAAAAGAGGTTTTCAATAATTACTCAGTTGGAACTAGAATGGTTTTGGGGATTCTAAGTTGCAGCATTTTGTTGGAAAGGATCGAGGAATAATTGGTGTATTTCCTAATCAAGGTAAGTTACTGAAGGGCAAACAATGTTACTGAAGAGCAAGGGTGAAATTAAGGGTGTGTTTGGGATTGTAGTAGCGGTGGCGGTTCAAAGTGCTTTTCGCTTAGAAATGCATCAAAATAAAGTTTTTTTATTTTTAAAAAATCATTTTTGATATCAGCACATCAAAACAATATGAAAACATAAAAAAAAAGTTTATTTTAAGCACAAAAAAAATTCAGAATTTGAGGGAACGCGGTTTACACCGCATTCCTAAACACACTCTAAGTAACAAGTTGATGTTTATTGTTGAGGAAATAAAACATTTTTTGCTGCGCAAGTAACTGGTGGATTTCTTGTGGCCTGGGAATAACCAATAGACAGGTCCCAAGTTCAAATCTCTTTCAAATTACCAAGCTATCAAAGATTACTGCATGTTTCTATGTTCTCATTTGCAATCAGAGGATAAGGACCTCGACATAGTTGTAAAGTATAATTCATATAATCAGTAACTTTTATGTGCAATTGTGAGGTCAATTTCCTAAAAAAGAGAGAGAGAGATTGGTTGTGTGTGACTATAGCACTGCATTCTTTAGATAGTATGCTTGACTCACCTAACTTCTCTAATTGTCCACTCGGCATTTGCAAAAATGGCCATTATTTCTCCTGTTAGCATAGCTTAAATCTCAAGTACATATGTATGGATCAATATCAGTTCTTGATTCTTGAATGTCAAGGTGGTCATTTAGGTTGCATTGACCTTTTAAGTTTGATATGATTTCTTAAACATATTAAGACTTTCAGATGAACTTTTATTTATACTAAGATCATCCTGTTTGTAAAAAGTTCATGCTAAGATTGTCCTGTTTGTACTGTCAAAACTTCAGTTAATCTGTTAATTGTTTGGAACTTCAGTGAGAAAAATATTCAACCATGTTTTGTTTCAGAATTGATAATTAGATATTGTGTTTCCTTAATGGAAATTATTATTCAGGCTTCACCTATGACTATTGGGGGGCGTCAAATAGTTGTTGAGATGAAGAGAACTAATACTCGAGGTAAGTGGGAAGTTTTATTCTGCTCTTTCATTTGCTTAGTTAAACTTTTCAATTTTCTACCTAGATCCAACGCAATAATTGAAAGATAAATGAAAGAAAGAAAAGTGATGTTACTATGTCTACCTGCCAGGAATTTTGCTATCCCCCTGAGTTCTCATTTATCAATCATCATGGACTCAAATATATATCTTACTAATGTTTGGATGCTATTGATTTTGCAGTTGGTAGCGGAAGAGGTAATTTCTCTTATGGTAGGGCAGGGTTTCGAAATGACAGCTTCAGGGGCCGTGGGAACTACGGTGGTGGCAGGGGTTTTGGTAGAAATGATAGAAGTCGGGGTGAGTTTTCTGGTAGGGGAAGGAGTTCAAGTGGTCAAGTTGAGGGTTATCAGCAAGGAAGAGGGAGGGGTGGGCGTTCAAGTGGAGTAAAGCATGATGCTATTTCCTCATAACACGCATTCTATTGATATTGGAGGCAAAACTTTGGTATGGTCGTGCCTAGCAGCAACGATCAAGCCTCAGAGCCCCAGAGTAGTTGAGTTACATGGTCAGTGCCTGGTAGTTAAAGAAATCTCAAAGTCTGGTTTTATCTTAGGAGCTTGCAAGGAAATAAACGGTGGATTCTGGTAGGAGTACAAGTAGGCATTTGTCATAGTTTAGAGTCTCTCCGATGATTACAGGCGCAGGGACATTCCCCCCAGGTAGCATGCAAGTTTAAGGATGAGAAAATCAATCTCAAATGTTTTAGAAACTTTTGATGTTAGCTCTAGTGGAAGATGCACAGCACAGTAGTAGTAATTGGTGGTTTGTAATGACCAAAACATTTCCAGTGGATTGGCTAAGTTAGGAGAATACCTTTGTGATCTTTTTCACATGGACATGATTGCTGATGACTCTCTGGTGTTGCGTACAAGGTTTTGAAAGAATTTGGTTGGTTTTAAGTGCACGAAATGGTGTGTTACGTTTTTCTTTCCTTTGTTAATTACACTATTATTTATTACTAAGATCTCTTTCATGTCTGGATCAGAAGGGTTTGGCGGCGGTGGGGTTAAAAAGTTGTTTTTTCTTTAGAATTTAATTTTTTTTAATTTATTTTCGTTAATTTTAAAAAATTGAAAAAAATATATTTTAATATCTTTACGAAAAAAGAAGTGTTTTAGAATGAAATATTGGCAAACCTGCAATTATAAGAAGAGATTCTTTTGTCACTTGTCGGATAAGGAAGCAAAGCTCTCTGTTGCTTTATCTGCTGTAGCCAGTAACTGGGATGTTCCCTCGAGCAGGGGTTTGGTGATTGGATAATGGCTAAACCATATTTTTATAATTTTTAGTTTGTCTTTCATGCACCAATAATTTTGTAAATTTCAATTACATCCAAAATATTCTTTTTTTATTTCAATTAAAACATTTTATCTTGTGTATTAAAAACAAAAATATAATTCATATTGCGATGTTTCCTATTAGAATTCTAATGCTCAAAACCAGCCACGTCTAAGCGATCGCCAATTTGATCCGAATTGAGTTGATATATATATATATATATATATATATATATATATATATATATATATATATATATATATATATATATATATACACGGATTAGATATAGACATCCAAAACCCTTATACAATAATAATTGATAGGATATAGATATTATTAATTTGATCTGAAATCTAACCCCAAGTTTAAATATACATGTGTGTTATATCTTTATAGTTTTGAGAAAGAATATATATTTATTTAAACAATGTTTGAATTATATCCATAATTCCATGAACCACGTATGTATATTTATATTTCAAGATTACATCTGTGATTCGTGCTAAGTCATAGATCGAATTATTTTTTTCGTTAAACATACAAAGAAATGCATCGCTAAAGTGTTTTTGAACAAAAAATAATTATGAATTCAAAATCTTATTCATATTATATAATACCTTTCTTAAATATTAAGATAATGACATACTCAATTTTTTTAAATAATATATATTAAAATGTCGACAAACCGAATTGACCCAAGCGAACCCTGGTTAACTTGAAAAATTCACAACTTGGTCATAACTATGATAATCATATAGAAAGCAAATTATAAAAATATTTGAAGCTCAATTTCCAAATAACTCAATTTAAAGACAAAATTAAAAAAAAAATCAATCTAAAAAAGGATGAAAAAAAGTTATAAGTCACCCGGGTAAACCAACTAAACTTGCAATATGGTTCATGAGAATAAGATAACCCTTTAGAAATCAAATCAAAATGAGTTATGAAACTCAATTAAAAAAGGATAAAAAAATCATTCTGGGTCAACCCAGGTTAGTCGGTATAACCTAATCAAAAGAAAACAAAAAAATAAATTATAAAGTTCAATTCATAAATAACTCAATGTAAAAGGATGGAATTAAAAAACAAATCATTTAATAAAAAAGAAAAAACCGAAGTAAACCTGCATTCACATGACCCACACCATGAAATTAAGATAGCCTCATAAAAAGTAAATAAAAACAATTATGAAACTCAAATCTCAACCAACCCAATATTGAAGGGTGAAATTGAAAAAACAAGTTGATAAAAATATAAATCAAAATAATAAAAACCAAATTTAATATTAAAATAAATTAATATATTTTTATAATTTGGAGCGTGTAAGGCGTAAAAACCGATGAAATGAGAGGTAAAAGAGAGGAAAAGTAAGAAAAGAAGAAAAGGTCAGTAAAGCTGTATTGGAGCTCCCACATTGACACGCGGCACCCCATAAGGTGACCACCACCGAGACGAATCCAACAACATCACTCCCTGAAGTGTGTGGGGATCCCATTCGAAGGTCGGAAGAAGGTTCACGTGCCACCAAACCACAATTATATTCTTTCACATATTGACGCGTGTAACATAGGCGCCACCCAGTCTTCCCTCTTGCTCCCTAACATGATGAGAAAAGGGGTTGGAATCTCATTTGTTTTAAATTGGTTCCTAAAGTCTAGATTGTTTTTAATAAACAAAATTGAATTTTATTTTTCTAGATAAAGCATCCACCAAGCACCAAATTTGTTTCCCAACACCATAATGACCCAACACCAAGCCAATCAAAACCAAACACCGAGATTAAGCCTAAATAGGATTGAATTAAGGGAAAAAAAGTTTAAGTTACCAAAAATAATTATATAAAAACACAATGTACTGTTAGAATTCATAGTGTATTGTAACTAGGATCACGGTAAAAGACTAAATCTTTTTAGTTTTTTTTAATATATTTATCTAAAATAAATATCCTCCAATAGGTTATGAATAATTGGGTTAAATTGCAAGATTTTGCTTTTTCAAGGACCTAGCCCGAACATTCAAACAACATTAACAAAAAAAATATATAAAACGAGTGGGGATAACATTGTGGATGCCCATGGTTAAAGATAGTTTCACCCTTCTCTACACAAACCAAATAACTAATAATTAGGAGTGATGTAAACTTTTTTTCCCAAATTAATTGGGGTTAGATAAGTCTTTTTGTATTTTCTTAATAATTAAATTACTAAAATAACCTTTTAGGGAAAAAAAATGAACTTGTGTCCAAGGGCTTTATTGAATTTCTTTTTTTTAATGAACAACAAAATTAGTTAATTGCTCTCGGAATAAATAAAAAAAACCCATTTTAGTTTATAAAGTTTTTCTATCTAAAAAACTTAACTAATCTCTCAATAATCTCTTCTAAACCAATTTATTGTTGCTTATTTTGATTCAAGGTAGTTAATTTCATTTTAGTTAGTATTTTATTGTTGCTTATTTTTCGTATTATTTTGATTTTTCATTCTAAGAGTTTATATATATATATTCTTCAAAATATTAATTCAACATATATAATTCTAATTCAAATGTAAAAATAAATAATTTAAAATTTAAAATATTTATAAATAATCAAAAATCAAAACTACTTTTTTTTAACTTAAAACAGTTTAACACAATCAAAATACTAAAATATTAAGAAGTAAAACGGGATTTGTAGAGTATACACTGACCAAAGCATATAAATTGGAAGTGAAATGTAAATTTAAATCAAAATATAAAAGTATTGAGAAAATAAAAAGGAATTTATGGTGCTTATATTGACAGGAGCGCATAAATTAGAAGTAAAATGTGAATTTAAGATGGTTTTAATGGCTGTTCTAGAACTTTCAGCTAGAAAATAGAGTGCATGGCTCTAAGGACTTCGGTGAGGGTCTTATTTATGGCCCAATAAATGCATTCCACAGGAATTTAAAAGATGACAAGAGAGTTCTCAAATTGAACATGACTAGATTTAAATAATATAAAAATAATGCAAAAGTAAAAAAAAAAACATATCTTACCCTATTTTAATTATTAAACAATTTAATATTAAAAAATAAAATTAAAAAAATAATTAAAAAAAAGCCTTGTTAAACTTGGTGAACTCACAAATTACGAATATTAAAATAAATTGATTTTAAAAAAAAATCAACCTGCGTTAACCTTTGAAATCACTGATTCTGGTCATGAACACTGGGCTAACCCTATAAAAGACAAACTGTACAAAATAACAGAGCAAAACTAAAAAAAAAGATAAAAAAATAAGAAAACATCAACTTAAAAATGGGAAAAGAAAATAAAACAAACTTGGATGAACTTCCTAAACCTGGTCTAATATCTAAAACTCACAACCTCTAAAATTCTAGACTCGGATTCAATCAAAAAGCTTAATTCCCAGCTAATTTAATTTTGAATAATAAAATGATAAAAAAATATTAATAAAAAAACTTGTAAAAGAAAAAAATAAAGCAATAAAAAGAATACGGATAAAATCTGATAGGAACAAAAAACCCAAGGAGGATGAGATTGTAAAAAAATCAATTTTAAAAATTATCCCAAAATAAAAAGAAATAGCAATTAAAAGAATGAGTATCAAATTTGAAAGATAAAAAAATTATAAGGGATAAAATTGAAAAATATTTGTAATTTTATAGATTATTCAAAATTAAAAAAATAACAATAAGAAAACAAAGACTAAATGCAAAAGAGAAATAAATTGCAAGAATTGATATAATTTTTAAGAAGGCTAACACTAAATTCAAGGTGGGAGAGACAAAAAAATAGTTGTTGGTCCCAAATTTAATACATGTGAGGGGCTTACACCATCCCATTGCATTTGAGTGATTGAGACCTCCCAAATGTTATTCCATTGCATTTGAGGGATTGAGACCTCCCAAATGTTATTGTGGAAGGTAATATTTTGTAGCTAAACAACCCTGCACACATCTCTTACACCGCACCGCATGAGATTATTCACACACATGCACCAATAACTTTTTTAATAGTATTTAATATATATTAATAACAACAATGCCTCCAAGTAATAAATAAATGAGATAACCATCTAGGTGGCGGTCCAGTGGTAAAAGTTTGGGACCAAGAGGTTTGCTCCCTCTGTGGTCTCAGGTTCGAGCCTTGTGGTTGCTCATATGATGGTCACTGAAGGCATACATGGTCGTTAACTTCAAGGCCCGTGGGATTAGTCGAGGTGCGCGCAAGCTGGTCCGGATACCCACGTTAAACTAAATAAATAAATAACTGAGATAAAATTAATTTTACTTTGTTATATTTTTTAAAATGATATAAGCTGAAATATAATAAATTGACAATTTTACTTTGATTATATATATCCCATTTTTTTTAATAAATAAGATTTTTAGTTTTAAAATAAAAAAAATTAAATTTTAACCTCTCAATTCTTTTCTCTAATTTCTCCCTCTCAAACTAAAATTTTTAGCTCCACTTTTCTGCGTGTGTATACACATAGACACACACACACACACACACACGTATGTGTGTAAACTACGTGAGATAGTTACAATATATTCACACAAGATTTATGGTAAAAAAAGGTAATGGATATTAATATTAATCATGTGAATTTAGATCGGTCGGTGCACCTAGAAAAAAGGTGTTATTTTTTCAAATTTCTTTCCATGCCTGTGCTATTTAATTTATTTATTTATTAAAAAATAAAAAAAGAACTCGGTAAGAGTAACCCAGTAGACAGGTCACAATCTTCTGACAAGACGCGTGGAGACATCATGATGAAACGGGAGGACCTTTTTTCCATAAAATCCAGTAGACAAGTCACAATCACATCACTAATGTTTTTGATTGCCTTCGAGCTTTAAGACGAATGAGACTGACACGTGCACTTTTGATACGTGGCATTAACCCACGTCACTAAAACCCAAGCTCTCTGAAAAGCAAAAGCTTGCAGCTTGGTTCTCTTGGGTTCCGCAGCCTGAATTTTTTGCGTGTTCTATGAAGATTCCTTCTGCTTGGATCTTCCTTTACTTTAAATTATTTTTATTTTTCGAGTTATTGTCCCGGATAAGTTATGGTAAATAAAAATTAACTCCTGGTTTTTACCTGGTCGGTCCTCTGGTTCGGTCACTTGGATTAAAATTTATTGATTTTTTTAAAAAAAATAATTTGATTAATTAAACTAAGGTGACTTACATGCCTTGAAACTCAAACTAGCTCCAAATTTATCCTATCCTATATCAAATTTAATAACTATAGTTATGAGAAGAAAAATAACATCCCTCTATTAAACATGAATTTGATAAATAAATGGACTTCATTTGGTTGATTTAATGAAAGAAGGATTTATTTTGTACAAAATCTTACTCAAAGTTATCCTTTAATAGCACCCTTAACCCTTTTTAGTGATTTAACTAGTTGTACTATGCTATGGGTAAAACTAAAAAATAATAACGTATTTAAAAGGATAAAGAAACAGAGCTAAAAAGTTCCAATTTGGTTTTTTTGTTAAAAAATTATTTATCAAAATAGACACTATAATAATCTTTCTAAACCACTTATGAACCTTAATTATGATATATATATATATATATATATCATAATTAATTGAGTTAAATTGAGTGAACCGATATTTCGTATATCCTAAGTATTTTTGTATTTTTAAAGTGTTTTTGAAAAAAAAATAAGTTTTTTTTATTTTTTTTCTTCGTTTCAAATTAGTAATTTTTTGATGTTTTCAAATCATTTTGATGTGTTAATGTCAAAAATAATTTTAAAAAATAAAAAAATATATTATTTTAATGCATTTCCGAATGAAAAATATTTTGAAAATCAATGAGAACCACATTCTCAAACACCCCAAATATAATTGGTTCAACTTTTTAGTATTTTTACTTTCAGTCCAAATCATCTTAGTTACTAGGTTTATTTTGAACATTATTCATTTATTTTTAATTGTGAAAGTTATGTTGTTGATAATAATTCAACCTTGACGAGATGAATGTCTAAAATTTAGACATTTGAATGCCCTACGAAGGTTACCCTGTTCCTAACACACCTTCATAGTTTTTTTTATTTTATTTTTAAGATTGTATTTTATTTAAAGTCTACAGGTTATGTTGTTGAAACCAATGCAATTGTTGGAAAACATTCACAAGAAACTACATCACACAATTTTGAATGAGAAGTCTCTCACCTTTATTCATCATAAATAGCAAGCTTATATAGCATTTTACAGAGAGATGCAACATTTAAAATAACAACCCACGCTATACATGCTCTAAATATGGTAACGGACTAAGAGATACAGAAAATAACATAAAATTTCAAGTCTGTAAAAATAGGATGTAGCAACAGAATGGTAGAACAGAAAACACCTCAACCCAAGAAAGTAGGAATTGTTAAACAGATTGTAACAATAAACTATTAACCTCTAACAGTCTATCATTCCCTTCCTTAAACTGTATGCAGAGTGTATTCAGTTTGTATTAGAAACTTCATATATACCCAATAAACTATGAAGCTTTAAAAACACATATAACCTCGGCCTTGTCATAATGTTGGCTACCTGATCTTGAGTATTACAATGACTCAAGTTAACCATATTATCTTTTACCAATTCACGAAGAAAATGAAACCTGATATCAATGTGCTTGCTTTTGTCCTGAAGAACAAGATTCTTGGAGAGTTTTTGCTTAAATTGTTATCACACAAAATTATAGTATATTTCTCCTGCACACAACCAAGCTTCTCCAAAACTTTTCTTAACCAAACACACCGACAAGCACATGAGGCAACAACGATGTACTTAGCTTTGGTGGTGGATAAGCTAACCATAGGCTGTTTTTTGGAAGACCATGATACTACTCTAGAACTAAGCATGAATACACACCTTGTAGTACTCTTGCGATCATCTATATTTTTAGGAAAATCGCTATCTAAATAGCTATGAGTTGCTTACAACCTCATTTCTTATAGAAAATCCCCATATTCATTGTTCCCTTCAGATATCTAAGTAATCTTTTCACTGCTAACCAGTGTTGCTCTATAGGACACAATATGAACATGCTGATAAGACTTACACTATACATTAAATTAGGTCTGGTTGTAGTCAAATACATAATACTGTCAAACACCTGCGTAAACATGTTTGCATCAACCTTGGTTGCTTTCTTGTCCTTCGATAATTTGCAACCTGACACTATAGGGTTCTTCACCAAGTTGCTTCTGACCATGCCAAATCTTTCTAAGACTTCATGAGCATACTTTATTTGACATACATAAATCCCCTCAGAATTTTGTAGCACTCCAATCCCCAAAAAGTATCTTATTTTTCCCAAGTCAGACATGTCAAAATTCAACATCATTAACTTTTTGAACTCTTCACACATGTTATTATAATTCCTAGTAATAATTAAATCATCAATATAAAGACTGGAATTAAAAGCTTACCTCCTTTCTTTAATTTTGTGAATAAAGTGTGTTCACAGTGACATTTTTCAAAGCCTTCTTTAGCAAAATAAGCCTTGATTTTACTATACCAAGCTCATAAAGCTTGTTTGAGGATATACAATGCCTTATTCAGCTTATAAACCTTGTGTTCCTCGCCCTTCTTCTCATATCCCTGAGGCCATTGGACAAAAACTTCATCACTAAGTTCACCATGCAGAAATGCACTTATCACATCAAGTTGAAAAATACCCCATCCTTATTGAGCTACTAGGGCAATTATCAGACATATGATATCTAATCTTGCCACTAGAGCATACACCTCTATGTAATCAATCTCATACTGTTGTGCATATCCCTTTGCCATAAGTCTAGCCTTGTATCTGTCTTACTTACCACTTTTATTGAGTTTTGTTTTAAAGATCCATTTAACTCCAATGCTCTTCACTCCTTTAGGTAGGATAAGTCAAAACCCATGTTTTATTGTGTTCAAAAGTCTCAATCTCTACATTCATGGCATCTCTCTATTTTTTTTTCTCTTCACAGCTTCCTCAAAAGTAAGGGGATCAGCTTCTCTGAGAAAAATTATAGCATTCAAGTCTTCCTCTTTTGACAAACTCTCCTGTTTTATAATCTTGCATCCAAAGTGGAACTCGTCTTGCCCTTCCTAGGCCTGAGGAATTCTCATCATGTGACACACTGGAATGTGTGCGAGTACTACTTGAACCAGCTTCATTTATGCCATTTGAGTTAACTTCTTCATTCTTGTTAACTTTTGTTCCAAGTTCTCCTTCATTCTTAGCTTCATCAATTTCTTCTTCAGTATCACTCCATTCTAACACATCTAAAATTATTTCTTCCCTATTTATGTCCCAATTCCAACCCTTATTCTCCCATAAAATAACATTCCTACTAACAATTATCCTTTTAGAGACTAGAATAAACAATCGCTTTCATCACTCATTCCCAATAAAACACATTGTATACTTTTATCATCCAACTTGATTCTTTTCTAGTCTAGTACATGTACATGAGCCAGACATCCAAAAACTTTGAAATACTCTACTGTATGTTTCATACCACTCCATATTTTCTCCGAAGTTGTATTTTGGATAGCTAGAATAGGGCTCCTGTTAAGGACATGCACACACCATCTCTCAATTTCTAGCTAGAAAGCTTTTGGAACTTGTTTATCCATGAGCATGTATCACACTAAATTCATCACAATCCTATTCTTCCTCTCAGTAACTCCATTTTGTTGAGGAGTGTAGGTCATAGTTAATTGCTTAGTTATGCCATTTGCCTTACAAAACTCCCCAAACTCATTTGAGGTGAACCACCACCTCTGTCAGTCCTTAAACATTTAAGGTAAGCACCTGTTTCCTTTTCAACACAACCCTTATATGTTCTGAACATGGTAAAGGCCTCTGATTTTTCATGCAAGAAGTAAATCCATGTTTTTCGACTAAAATCATTAATAAAACTAAAAAATACCTCTTGTTGTTGTTTTGATGCTGACTTTATAGAGCGACATATATCGGTATGTACCAACTCTAGTTTTTATGATGCCCTCCATAGACCCCTTTTTGGAATGGATTCCCTGTGCTGTTTTCCAACTAAACATGTTGTGCATAACTTTGCAGGAGCTATAAGTGAAGGTAGACCAGAAGGCAAACCGCTGACCATATTTTTGTATTGAAGGGTTTTTAACCCTTTAAAGCTCAAATGTCTAAATCTGTAGTACAACAAATAACTCTCATCATCTGTCATAACTTGAAGACAAGTAGTAGCTTTAAGCATCATTATTGCGAGCACAACAAACATCATGTTCGCACTCATCTCGGACTGAATAATTAGGCCCTTAGCCGGATGAAAAACTTTACACTTCTTATGTTGAATTAGAATTGTCACACCCTTATCTTGAAGTTATCCCATACATAATAGGTTATTTTTCAACTCAGGAATGTAATAGACCTCAGAAATTAATTGAGTAATTCCATTCACTTGCATTCAAATGTTTCCCTTCCCTATAACTACCATTCTTGAGTTGTTGCCTAGCTTTATAGTTTGCCTGCATTGAACATCTAAATTTAAGAACCATTCTTTATTCACACTCATATAATTACTACATTATGAATCGAAGAACTAGATCTCTTTTCTCTCCTCATGGTTAAGCTCTTCATAGGACATTAATAGTTGACTCTTTTTTCCTAATTAGGACACTCATATTAAAAATGTCCTCATCTGTGACACTTAAAACATTCAATAGTAGCCTTGTTAAAATGTTGTCTGTGATGACCTCTTCCTCTGAACACCCATCGACCTCTTCCTTTGAACACCCATCGACCTCTTTCTCTACTAGTGTTATCTTCGTAAGTGATATTGAGAGCCTGCTCTTCTCCTCGATGGCCATTCATTTTTTTCATGAAACAGCAAACTGCTCTGCAGCTCATCAATGGTCGGTGTGTTTAAAGCATTGGATTCTTTAATAGAGTAAACCACATAATCAAATTTTGAAGTCACCAACCTAAAAATTTTTTCATTGATGATGGTTTGGCTTATTATCTCACTATGAGTCTTTATTTTGTTGGCTATAATGAGAGTACGAGCAAAGAAATTATCAATAATTTCACCCTTTTTAATGTGAATAGTCTCAAAGTCCCTCCGAAGTTCTTGTAACTATGCCCTTTTTACCTTGGTAGAACCTTGGTACTTCTGTTTCATGGAGTTCCAAATACTCTTTGATGTATCTCTATTGAGTATAGTCTCTATGATATTTCAATCTATAGCTTGAAAAAGATAATTTTTTACATTTAAGTCCTTCAACTTCTGCCCCTCAATCAATTTGCGTTGTGCTTCTGCTTGGTCCTCAATTAATTTGTGTTATCCTTCTGTTGCCACTACCATAAAGACAAATCTTGGCTCAACCCTTTATGTCACCACCACAGAAATCCCATTCTCTATGAGATCCTAATATTCTTTGGAGCGGAGAAAGTTCTCCATCAGTATCGCCCAATGATCATAATGTCCATTAAATTTGGGAATAGTTGATTGCACAAAACCAATGTTATTGCTTTCCGCCATTTTGTTGATTCTCTAATTCTAAAAGAAAAACTACAGTTTTTTTCCACACACACTCATACTCAGGCCTCCTATGATGAGGCTTTGATATCAATTGTTGGAAAACACTCAGAAGAAACTACAACACATAGTCTTGAATGAGAAGTCTCTCACTTTTATTCATCACAAACAGCAGGCTTATATAGCCTTTTACATAGAGATGCATCATTCAAAATAACAACCCATACTATACATGCTTTAAACGTGGTAATAGACTAAGAGAAACAGAAAACTACTAGTCCGTAAAAATAGGACGTAGCAACAGAATGGTAGAATAGAAAACAGCTCAACCCGAAAAAGTTGAAATTGCTAAATAGATTGTAATAATAAAATGTTAACCTCTACAGGTTTATTATTAATATATAACAACACAACCTTAAAAATTATACAAGCTCCCTTCAACATTTAAACATTTAAACATTGGACGTCATCATTTTCTTTCTTGGAGCACATGATGTTTATCGGTTAGGTAAAGTGTAACAACATTTTGTCTTTTTTTATTCCTTTTAAGAAAACAAAATTGGAAGATATATTTGAGAAATACTATTAAAGCACAGTAAATCCTTATCAACGTTTTACTCTTTTTTTTAGCAATCCATCAATAGCTTTAATACCTTGAGCTTTCACTTGATACACGTTTTTTATCAAAGGATTCAAAAATTAAAATATTAGCATTAATCTACATAAAAATATATTGTTACAAAGGGCAAGATGACAAAAAAAAAAAACATGATCAAACCTTAAAATAAAGAAAATACTAGATAAAATGGAAAAATACAAGACTGGACAGATGTGATTAAAAAAAATTCAAATCTCGTGTAAAAAACACACTAAATATGGTATTATTTTAAAATAAAAAACCAAAATAAAGAAGAAGAAGCCTTGTCACCAGTGACAGCACCATGTGGAAGCACACAACAAAACCCTAAAAAAGTTCAAATTAAACAGAAAGAGAGGGAATAAAAGAGAGATAACAATGGACTTTGTTTTATTAAAAAAACACATAATTATTCTTACTTATCATAGTACAAACAAAAAAAAATTAACTAGATATTGAAAAGACAACCTATTTATTAGTTGTAATAGATTACTTATTTCAAAATAAATATTATATGCTTTTATATTGAAAAATAATGATACAATTTTTGAATAATTTATTGTAATATAATATCAGTAATCAACACACCTTATTATAATACCAGTTAAAGCATCCAATTCACAGCACTCACAAGATAAATAAAATAAAATAAAATAAAATATATATAAATAAAATCCTATCCAGCAGTTAAGAATAAAAAAAGAAAAAGAGGGAGACCATAATTTGACTCCCAAGTCTTCCCCGAGAAAAAAGTTGCGGCATTACGAGGCCGAGATTTTAGAAGGACACGTGGAAGTTCCACGTTCTGGATTCCGACACGTGTGTTGTATTATCATCTTTCTTTTTACAGTTAAAAAAAAAGAAATATCGCAAAAAGAGACAAATACAACAAAAGAGCTGGTGACGCTACTTTGGCGTCTCCTCGGAACCTGCTGCTTCTTCTCTCCACCCACGTGGCGGCTTCTGGCTGTGTACCCTCCTTCATGCCTTCCACGTGTAGAAGTATTACCATCTCAAGGGTATTATCGTCATTCGGTCCAGCCTGATATCATCGTCAAAGAGGCAGGAACGTTACTGCATTTTTTCCTTCTCTCTTTCTTTCTTGTTTGTTTCTTGATTTACCCTTCGCTCCAAATTTTCTTTTTCCTAGCTTTTAAATTTGTTTGTTCCAATGATTTCTCTTTGGTTTCTTGGAAAATCTTGGGTTGTGAAGTAGAGAACGTTTTTTGGTGTTTGTAATGAGAATAGTTTTGTGTTTTGCAATGGAGAAAATGACAAGTTTTAGCTCAAAATGTTTGGTTTGTTCATGCTGGGATTTGAGGTTGTTGGTTCTTCAAAGTTGTCTTAGTGATGGGATTTCAGTTCCTAATCAAATTTCAAAATTTGGGTGGTTGTAGTTTTCTTTCAAAATCTTTTTGACTTCATTACTTTTTTTTTTTGTTTGTTGATCATCAAATTAATGGCACAAACAGAGAAACTTCAGAACATTGAAACCGGCCAACATCAGCATAATATTTCTATGAGCAACAATCTTCCTAAGGAGTTGTTGCAAAGATTTATATCTGGGAATCATTATAATCACAGACTCAATGGAGAAGAAGGAGAAGACGACGATGTTGAGCTAAGTCTTGGACTTTCATTGAATGGTAGATTTGGTGTGGACCCAAAAGCCAAGAAGATTACTAGATCATCTTCTATAGCATCAGATTTTATTAACCCAACAGGAGAAAATGGAAGTGCTTTTGTGGTATCTAATTTGGAAAGTAATTATCTTCCAAGGACTTGTTCTTTGCCAACAGAGACAAAAGAGGAGTGGAGGAAGAGGAAAGAGATTCAGACACTTAGGAGAATGGAGGCTAAAAGGAAGAGAACAGAGAAGCAAAAGATTCTGAAAACAGTGACGGATAAAACTATGGGTGAGGAAGATAAGAGAGAAAATGGCACAAATGGTGATCACCATCAAAAAGAGTTTCTTAAGAGTTTCAATGGTTTCTTTGATGTTGGTGTAGAAGGGCTGTCAACACAAGCAGAAGTAGTAGCACCACCATTAACACACGAATCACAAGGGACTGGATCATCTGGGATAACACAGTTTGAGAGCCAGCCACTTCAAGGTAACAAAAATGTCTCTCTTTTATTTTCCTTTCCTTTAAACATTTGCTGCATGTGTGATTACTTTGATGCTTATTTGAAATTTCATTGCTATTATTGTCATTAAGATGCCGTAAGTATGGATGTTGTGTGAGCTTGATACCGGCTTGTTCAGAATTTCCCCCTAATTAATCTATGAAAGTAGACCAGTGGGAGCCTTTTTGGCATCTTTTTAGCTATTATTTTGTCTACATTGTTGGAGATATTATAATAATTATGTTTACTGCGGTTATTTTCATTAGCTTTTCCAGCTAGCAACAAGCTGGCCTTCTGATGCGTGACAGAGATTTAAAGAAAGATTAAATTATGAATTAGAAGAAAAGGAGCTGAAGAAGAGAACGAAAGGAGCTGAAGAAGAGGAAATATTAGGGGAGGAAAACCAAATTATGTCAAAATAATTAAATCTGGGCTTAAAACCTAAATTATCATAGCTGATAAACCAAAATTTTTATCAATAAAATGTCAAAAATTACAAATAAATAGTTAAACCCTGATGAGAATTAGATTTCGGCTTAACCCACTAAATAATAAAATTAAAATAAAAGAACATAAATTAAAGTCTAATAGTAAAACTAAATAAAGTTTAGTAATTTGGGTTTGTACGTTGCTAATCTCCTCCCAACCAAAGAGTGATGGTTTTGGACTATCCTTCATCGTCTCTGTCTATACACAAGTATATTCTGTCACGGGTCCGGTGTCCCCACTAATATGATTCTTTGTATATCATTCAGCTCGATCCAAGCTTACTACTTTGTGAATGTTTTTACTGTTTGATGTGGAGTTGTTTTGCGGTGAGAAATGTGTTCTAAAGTGTTAGAACTCATAAAGGCCTTTAAAAACCTATTTCCAATCGAGCTTTTGTGTGCCTCTTATCCCTTTGCTATTTTAAGAACTTAGTTGACGTTAGGATAGGCCATCTAAATGTTGAAGTAAATATTTAATGATTGGTGATTTCATGTCGCATTTTTCTCAATCCTATTTAACCATGCACCAGATGTTTCTTCTGTTTTTGTCATCTTCAAATTCTAGCCAGTGCAAAACAGTATAACGAAAGCTATGAGTGCTCCGTTTACTAACTTCACTTGGCCCTTTTTTTATGATATAATTAGTGCACAACAGAGTGAACCTGAAATGCATATTATCGCATTTTGTCTGCAATTTATACTTGCTAGCTTCACTTGAGGCTCCCTTCAATACATAGCATCTATGCAAATTTATGGAAGACTTCAACGGCATAAGCTTCCTGGCTACCTTACTCCAGATGTCAGAAAGTTGACTCTGGCAATCTTAAATTAATTAGATTTCTGGGGAAAAAAACAGATAGTTGAATCTCTAAAACACATGCTTCTGGTTCTTTTAGTTATTTAACCTCTCTTGTTGATGATAATATTTTTAAAACTCGTCGGGGTGGGATCTTCATGCCTGAAGTACTTGGGCAAGAAACTCTTTTAATGGCAAGCTTGCATAGCTTCTCTTGGCATAGTGACACCCCTGGCTAAAGCAAAACTATAAAACTATCTTTGAAGCTATGCATGCAGGTGAATTTAATTAGTCTTCTCTGGCTTTCAAATTAAGTGTTTCCGTTGAATTTCAGGTAATGTTGATATGAACATGCTCATGCTAGTGAAGCTCATATTCTGTGGGTGCCAGTCTTGTGTGATACACCTGAAAATAATGGCTTTTTTTTTGTTGTCTTGAATGTATCTACCTTTGAGATAATTACCTTTCTCGCAACAATAGTTTGAGCTCCAGTTTAGCTCCCTCCATGTCAGCATGGCGAGCATCTTCTTGGATTATATAAATATCACCTTAACTTCCATAATTTCCGATTATATTTGAAAGAACTCAGTTTCTTTAATCCAACCCCTTATTCCTCTATTCTGTTTGTTGCAATATAGGAATGAACAAATACATCGAGTCAAGAAGCCCTGTCAGTGTTCAGTCTTTGTCAGATTATGAGCAGAGATCAATCATTGCTCCTGGATTAGTACTAGGTGAAAAATCAAGTTTCCCTGCCGGAGTTGCAATGGAAAAGAATGGATCTGACAAACTTACAGTCACTGAGAATGGAACTAAGGAGGTGGCGAGGGATGTGTTGGAGGATATGCCATATGTGTCCGCAAAAGGAGATGGTCCCAACGGGAAACGCATAGAAGGTTTTCTCTACCAGTACAGGAAAGGTGAGGAGGTGAGGATAGTATGCGTTTGCCATGGAAGCTTTCTCTCACCAGCTGAGTTTGTCAAGCATGCAGGTGGTGGTGATGATGTAGAACAACCCCTTAAGCATATAGTGGTTCACCCCTCTCCCTTTTTTTAATGGTAATTCTCGTGCTAAAAAAAGACAGCGAGGAAAAGGAACCATGGAGGTCAAGGCTAATGAAGTTTTCTTTTGAATCTCAATTTTTCCCCGGTTACTGGCCTGGCCTGTGCCGATTACCATGCCTGTTGCTGCAAACCTAAATTATTTTTCCTCTCTCCATGCGTGATGCAAGATTATTTTTTCTAATGTAAAGCAGGCCAACCTGGTGAATTGTGTCTATGGCCTGGTTATTTTCTTTCCTTTTTGACAGCAGATGAATTCTTGATCAAAAGTTTATATCCAAATGAGCGCTAACAAAAATACCATGGGTCTATTGCGGGGCTGCTTCAAAAATTGGTGTGTAGAAGCGAAAACAATGTTCCACTCTTTACCTACCGCAACTCTGAAGCGCCTAAACCTAATCCTTTTAGGTTAAGGAATTGGACGTACTTGACCAAACTTTAAACGAGAGAATTTGTAGCTGAGATGCAAGACTTCAGAAACCAGCAAGTAGTCAAACGGTAAGTGTTCCTCAACGACTTCGGTTTGAGTTTGCGGAAAAAGCATGTTGATGAAGGAGGGGGTGAGACAGAACGACTAACCACCTGTGGAGTGGAGATCTTAGCAACATAACAGCACAACATAAAGGAAGTTCCATCGATACACAAACAACCGTATACAAAGTAGGTAAACCACGAATAGGCAGTTGTTGAGTGTAAATAATACCATCTTGTCTATCTTGTATACCTAATTGCTTGCAGCTGAAGGAAGTAAAATTGGTTCTCATGATCGTTGCCGTTGCTCGTGAACCAAGTGAAATGAACAGGAAAAAAGAACCATCAAAAGCATGACCTGCACAGGGAAACAACCCCCAATAGCCACATGCAGAGCTAACGTTTTCACTACAGGGCGAAGGTTGTGATTTGATCAACAATGCAAGGCGTGGATCACCTTTTGCTCAAACTACACGATTCGTTTCGAGGGCAATACCTTGGCATTGTTTACGTGAGCACAATCATATTCCCAGCAAATATCTCGATTCTATGGCTTTATTGAACAAATGGAAACTGAGAAACATGTATACACCGTGGCGAATGAACATCTGCATTCTTTTGCAGATTCACCAGTGAGCCCCCAAGTGGGGAAACAACTTCGAAAAATGAGGGCAAAACTATATTACACTTTACAAGTGGGAATAACTACAGTTTAGCTCTACCTACGGGCAGCCCATAATGAGGACCAAGAAAGCATAAATACAATGGGCCTTTACCCACTACAAATACCTATGTTAATCAAACAAACATCATCAAGCAACTAGCATGAAGGCGGTTGCAGTTGTTTCAACCGACGGACAACCTGCTTCATTGTTGGCCTGGTAGAGAGGGAGTCAACCGTACACACAACTGCCATGTGTAAGACTTCTACCAAATCATCATGTGGACCTGCATCCCATAGCCCTGCTGTAAAGAACTCCTTAGCTCTGCCCTGCCGTAGGAGCATACATGCCCAAGCAACAATGTTGAAACCATTCCCGTACGATGAAAATGATGGATCCAAAGCTTTCTTGTCTGAAAGTAATTCAAGAAGCACAACCCCATAACTATAAACATCGGCCTTATCTGAAACACGGCAAGTCATTGCATACTCCGGGGCAACATACCCAAAAGTCCCAGCCACACCTGTTGTAGCATGCGTTTCAGAAGTTCCCAACAGCCTGGCCAAACCAAAGTCGGATAGATAGGCGTTGAAATCATCATCTAGCAGAATATTACTGGGCTTGACATCTCGATGGAGTACACGTGGTACACACTGATCATGAAGGTAGGCAAGTGCACGAGCTATGTCAAGAGCAATTTTGTGAAGTATCCTCCAATCCACAGCCCTTGTGGACCTTTCCTGGATAAACTTTTCCAAATTACCACCTGGCAAATAATTATATATGAGGAACATTTCCGTTTCACTGGCATGATAACCAATCAAAGTGACAAGATTTGGATGGTGGAGTCTTCCAAGGGTTTTGATCTCTGCATGGAACTGTTGAATTCCCTGGAATCGTCCAACTGCAAGCTTTTTAATTGCCACCAGAACTCCGGGAGAGATCTCTGCCTTGTAAGTGGACCCAAAACCCCCATTGCCGATGCAATTACTTGCATTGAAGCTCCCAGTGGCCCGCACCACATTCTCAAATGTCAAGGGAACCCCAATATCTGTGAAGATTGTTACTTCCTTTCTAGTAGATCCCATTATTTTGGACTTTGGACTCCACTTTCTGGTGTAGATGAATAGGAAAATAAGAGCTAGTAGAACAGAAAAAATGGCTGATGCAGAGGCTATTGATGCTATCTCAATTGATGTGAAGCCACCACTCCGGTTCTTCTGACTTTGACCTGATGGAGAAGTATAGCTTTGTGCCTCGGAAGCCCTTCCTGGAGAATCTGCAGATGGTGATACCAGGGAGAAAACATGGCAAGGGTGTAGATACGGGTTTCCAAGAACACTGCTACATTTCATCAAATTGTTACTTGATGGCAGAGGCCCAGACAAGTTATTGAAGGAGACATTAAAGATTGAGAGCAAAGTCACATTTGCCAAACCAGAAGGAATCTGCCCGGAGAGTTTATTGTTATTGAGCAGAAGAGCAGTCAGATTTCTCAACCTCACAAGATCATTTGGTATCTCCCCAGAAAGCAAGTTTGAAGAGAGATCCAGAACCTCTAAAGTTTGCAGCTTCCCTATGCTAGAAGGTATAGAACCATCTATTCTATTACCAGTCAAAGACAGATACTTCAAACCACTTATTTGGCTCAAACTTGATGGTATCTGGCCTTGCAAAAGGTTCCAACTCATGTCAAGATAAACTAGAGAAACTAATTCGCCAACACTTGGTGGAATGGTCCCAGCAATCTGATTCTTAGATGCATCCAGAAGCTTGAGTGATCTGCACATTGGACCCATATTTGCCGGAATCTGACCAGACATTCTATTATTGCTAACATTGACAATCATCATGTTCAATCCATCACAATTCTCAAACAAGATCCCTGGAAATGGCCCGCTGAGCTTGTTGTCTCCAGCCAAAAATGTGTAAGCAGTTTGCTTTCCTAATCTTACCGGGGAAATAGGAAGGGACTGGAGAGTACCAGTAAAGTTGTTGTCCCCAAAGTTATGAAAAACTGAGATTTCACCATTTCTTCCAAGTGACATAGTAGGACTTCCTGCCTTAGCTTTATATGCAAAAAATGATATATAGGCAGATGACGGGTCATAAATATTTAAGGGATACTCAATTGTGGAAGGAACAGGAGGGCAACTGCTGCTATAGAAACTGGGGATGGAACCTGACAATGCATTTCCACTAACATCAAAAACAGTCATACAAGGAACTCGAAACTCCTCAAGAAGTTCACCATAGAGCCCATTGGAGCTCAAATCCAGATACCGCAGCTTATTGCAGCGACTGAACCCATGAGGGATTTCTCCTTTGAAGAAGTTGTGAGACAAATTGATCATTTCCAAGCTATCACAGGAATCCCAGTTGCTCAGCAACATGCCGCCAAGGGTTGCGCTTGGTGCCCACAGCATCCTCAGTTTCGGAAGAGTCATGACATCTGCAGGAATATCCCCTTGAAAAAAATTGAAATCTTCATTCATAGAGCTCAAATGATCCAACAAACCGTTCCCTCTCGTACCATTAACATCCTGATACGGATCAAACATATTCGAAAGCACAAGCACAGACAAAGAAGAGCAATTTCCAAGCTCAGGGGGTACCGACCCGCTAAGACTATTCCTTGACACATCCAACACTTCTAGCTTCCCAAGCTTACCCAGTTCACGTGGAATAATTTCTTCAAACATATTTGAATACAACAACAATGTCCTCAAATTCCCACAATTCCCTAAAGTACTAGGAATCCCTCCAACCAAGAAATTCCCAGATAAATCTAAATGCTCAAGTTTCTCACAATTATATCCGAAATCCTCAGGCAGTGAGCCACCAAGCTGATTCAACGACAAATACACACCCTTAAACCGACCAGCAAACCCTGGAATTGTCCCGTTAATACGATTACCAGCTATATTCAAGATCTCCAAACCATCACAGCGAGAAAGTGAATCCGGTATCTCTCCTTCTATCCTGTTAAACCCTAAATTCAAAACCCTCAAGTTCCTTAACCCGGAAAATGAAACCGGCAACGACCCAGATACCAAATTACCCTCCAGATCAAGAACCTCTAACTTCTCCATGCCCCATATTTCACTCGGTATCAACCCGAGAAACCCATTAAAGGGCAATGATAAAACCCTAAGTTCACTTAACCTAGCAATCAAAGGCACCAACTTTCCCATTAAAATTCCCTTACTACCTTTACAATCTCTCCTAATCCCAAACCCGTACAGTGAAAGCTCAATAGAATCACCAGAACACAAAATAGCACCTCCACCTCCACTTTTCTTACCTCTGTAGTTTCCATTTCCAGTGATATTAAGCGAAACGACACGCGAATTAGCATCACAGGACACGCCGTTCCAGTGACAGTGGTTGGTGCTGATCAGATTCCAGCCGGAGATAAGCCCTGAAGGATCAGAGACTGAGTTCTTGAACTGTAACAGCACAGATTTGTCAGAATCAAAAGAAGCGACGCCGTTTAGTGACAGAGAGAAGGCACAGAAGAGAGAGAAAAGCTTCAGTTTTGTGAAAGATTGCCACTTGATAACTGAAGAAAGAAAATAAGAGGAACCCATTTTAGAACCCTCAAAAGGGTCTCTAAAACACTGAAAGCCCCTCTCTTTCAGTTTTTGAAGTGAATGAATAGAGAGGTTTTTCTTTTTTTCTCTGTTTTCGAAAACCCTAACCCTAATTTTAGGGTCTTTCACTGAGAGAGAACAAGTAAGAGGAAAGGAAAGAGTAAAGATTCAACAGTATATGTGTTCTTTAGGAAAACGCGTTTTTCGTTTCTTTTTCTTTAATTTCTTCATTTCCTTCTTCTCTCACATTTCTTTCCTTTTCTTCTTTGGGCCAAACATCGTTCTAGCCCCCCTATTATCATGTAATTCTCAGCTTAGTTTTCTAGCAAACTAGTTCTTCAATTAAATCTTTTTTTCATGCCGTCTTAATCAAGTTCCTCCATCATATATTTTCACTTAATTTTTGCCTGCCATGCTACAAAATGATTCTCGAGCTAGTCCTTCATGATATGGTAATTAGTTTTTTTTTCTAACTGTGGGTACGGACTAGTTTATACATACCTTGATTAATTTTTTAATATCCTGAAATTAACGACTAAGTAAACTTCTAGTAACCTTGAGGTTTATAACACTCTTTTTAGAGAGTTAATTCAGAGTTTGATCAATTAAGTTATACCTTTTAAAATTTAGCTTAGATATGGTAATTAGTTTTGCATATTTATTTTGTATAGATGTTGCTGATTACCAATTCTAATAAAAATACTTAATTGGTATTCTTATGAACTTGTTATATTCTTTTGTGATAAAATTAAGATTTATTTTCAAATATTAGCTTAGTATTTTCAATAATCAAAAGATAACCTGGGATTTGTCACATTTAATATTAAAGAACGGCAATACATCAAAATGTTTTTTGAAATTTCTAAGATCTAATTGGAAAAAAAAGGTTCTAGCAACCATATAAAAAATGTAATGATGATGAGGGGACCAATTCGAGGCTCATCTTTCTAGCATGCCTCAAGAATTTATTTGATTTTGTTTACGAATGGAGGTTTGTAGCAGAGGGAAGGGAGGTGGGGTCCAAGGGGAAGTAGTTGGGGTCCACAGGTGGTCAATGAAAGCCAGCAGCCCCGTCAATTTAAGGACTCACGGTGGTTGGCTTGGCCTCCCTCTTTATCGTTCACTAAAAAGAAATATTAAAATTAGAAAAAAGAAAAAAAAAAGATTCCTAAAGGTTGAAAACGTGGCTGTGGATAAAGGATTCCACGTGGGGTGTCCTTCCAGAAGGTGAGGATGGGGGCCACCTGCCCCCTCTTTTGTTCAGCTCCAGTTCACGTGGTCCTGAATAACCACGATTAGTCGTTTAAAGCGAAAGATGTTGAGTCCAACGCGCCGTCGTTTGCTTTGCTTCATAAACACTGCAGAGAATGTGCTGTCGTTATCCTGTGATCCGTTATCCTCTGTTTGCCTGGCCTGGCCTGGCCTACACCTATAAAGGCTTGAAGCAAAGGGAACAAGTATCTTTATTGGGCCAACAACAAACATACTTTTATTAGAAAAGCAGATTATTACATTGCCTGCTTTATTCTATTTTAATTTTAATAATAATCCCATCTCTTTTAGGGTTCTTAATCTTATCTTTTATCAAATAATTACGACCAAGTGATGAAGGAGTGACTTCACCTTGCCTAGATTACTCTCCTTGTGTATAATTACGGCATGGATTATAATAAGCATTCACAAGAATCATATCTGTGAATAGAATGATTGTTTTGGTCCATCTTTGATCCTGCATGCGAATGCAATTCTATATGGGAAAGCCTTGAAAATAGTTTTTTAACTTAAAAATTTAAACGGGTTAAATGAAATTTTAAAATATTATTTATATTATTTTTTAATATATTTTTCTAATTAATTTTTTTTTTACTTGAAAAACTTGTACAAACTTACTGTACATTGTGTTATTAATTATTCTTAATTAGAAGATAAAATAAGAATTATAATATTCAAACTCATGACTATTTATTTAGTAAAACTTTGATACTATATCAAATAATTATTTAAACTAAAAAACTTACGCTATTAGATGTAGCAAATAATATCCATGTTTATTTCATTTTTATATCCTAAAGTGGAAAAATGAATTATCATGATTTTTTAAAAATTTATTCTTTATCAATTCTCTAGAATGTTTCACCCTATTTTCCTAAGTTAGCAAAACTAGAAAAAATGCCTCTATGTTTCGAAAACTTCAATTCTCCGTCAAAGTGCTGATAGGTTTTTTTATTATTATTTTTAATTAACTCTTGAAACATGCGTGTGTTTTATTTTGAAAGCAAATTCACTTGACAAAAAACATAAAAATAAATATAACAAATGTAAGACTGGATTAAAAAAAATGCACATTGCACAAAAGAAAAAAAATATCATTAAGCTACAAATTTACTTGTGAAAAAAATACATCACATTTAGTATTTTAGTATGATTTGTTCGATTTATTCATATAGACACTCATTTTGTTAACTTGTGAGATAGAGTTTTCATGTAAACATTGTATTATCAACTTGAAGAATTCAAATGGGGGTCGTATTGCAAGAATTTGGGTGTGTTCATGCACTAATAAAGATTTGTTGGGAATGCCTTGAACCTTGTGTCATGTCTAATATAAGATTTGTTGACATGAAGAGAATCAATTGTTCTTGCCAGTTTAGGTTGATTATTTTTGTCTCCTTTTTTATTTTCTTTTTTCTTTTTATCCCTCGCTTTTCTTGGTGAGTTTGGTTGGGCCAAGATTGTGTTAGGCCTGATTTTTTTTCTCTTATCTTTTTTTTTTTTGGGTTTGGTAGGGTCGAATTAAGAACCAAATTGGAGAGTTGTTACATAAACTTTGACTAAAATGAAAGAAAATAAAAAAAAAAATTATGGCATAAGCATTATCTTACTGCAATTAAGCGGCGCATGAGTCATGCCTTGTTTTTTGATTTTCTTCTTAGGTGTATTTGGCTGTCTTGATAAGAGTAACATTTCTCGATAGCGCCTGTTGTTAGAAAAAAAATTTATGCTACTCTAATGACATGTTTTCTTGCCTCTTCTTTTCCTTTTCTTCTTTTTTTGTTTCTTACACTTTTTTTTTATTCTCTTTCTTTTCTGCCTTGTTGGGCTTATTCTTGGGCTTGATTGAGCTATTTTTTTTTTGTTTTTTTCTCCTTTTCTCTTTTTTTCAAAGTCAGGTTGAGCCTGATCTTTCTCTCTTTTCTCTATTTCCCTTCCCTTCCCTTCCCTTCCCCTCTTCTCTTATTTCTTATGCAAGGTTGGGCCTTTCTTTTATCTCTCTTTTTTTTTCCCTTTTTTTTTATCATTTTCTTTTCTAGTCCAGTTGAGTTTTTCTCCCTCTCTTTTTTTTTTCTTCTCTTTTCTCTCTTTTTTTCTTTCTTAATCTTGATTCAGTTGGGTTAAATCTCATCGGATTCGGTTGGGCCCCTCTCCTTTTTCTTGGGGTTGGTTAAGCCTAATTTATTTTGGCCCCATCAATAATAGTGTGTTTGGTATTGTGGTAGCTGTTGTGTTTGTGGTTTAAAAAAAGTTGTTTTATAAAAAGTACTTTTAGTTGCGGTTGGTTTGAAAAAATAGGTTTTTGGTTAAAACTGTGGTTGAAATTGAGGTTGAACAAAAAGTAATTTAATATGTTTGGTTAAGAATGCTTTTGAAATTGAGGAAATAAAATAATTTTAAAAAATATATATTAATATTGATGGTTTTTAATTTAAACATTGTAAATTTAATTATTGCTATAACATCATGAAATAAATAATACTTTATATAAAGTATTTTTTATTATTTCATTAAACCATCTACAATTCTATTACGTACAAAATTCATCCGGTAAGAAGTACAGTTTTCATAATTTTTTGAGCGTGCAATAAAATTAGATAAAATATTATCAAGAATAAAATTGATTTGATATTACAGTGTGAGTGAATTTGATTCACTCTACACTAATTTTTTGAGAAAAAAATATTGTTTGCATGACAATGCAGGTGAATTTAATTCATTCTAAACTAGTTTTTTTAAAAAAAAATTGTATAAAAAATAAACACTAAAAAAAAAATCTGTTCACGTGAACAGTGCAAGTGTATTGCACTGTTCATTTTTTGAGTGAACAATACAAGTGAATTACACTATTCACGGATGGAGAAAAGTAACCAGGAGTTGCTTCACCAAAATCGCGTGCAACACATGAATTATCAT
The DNA here is from genome assembly GCF_951802175.1 of Populus nigra. Taxonomy (NCBI): domain Eukaryota; kingdom Viridiplantae; phylum Streptophyta; class Magnoliopsida; order Malpighiales; family Salicaceae; genus Populus; species Populus nigra. The sequence goes on along the minus strand of NC_084864.1, from coordinate 11,248,587 downwards.
GGACCCTACCACAAATAAATTGTGTATTTTACATAACAAAACATAATATTTGCTGTGATTGCTTCAAACATAGAAGCAACCAGCAAAACAAACGGCCTCTTAATAACCCACTCTGTAAGTTTTGATTTCAAAATAATTTATATGCAAAAAGCATATGTGCTATTGCGATTCTCCTAATATCTTCCCGTAACTAAGAGTTCCATTTGAACAAGATATGTTCATCTACAAATAGCTACTAGATTCCTCTGAAAAAAATCTTCGTTTATTATTTATGCTCTTGGAAATAAAACTTTTGATTGATGGTACAATTTGAAATCAATCCTCATGCCAAACTAATATCTCGATTATGCCCTTTTTTTTTTTTTCTTTTGCTGACTTAATTTTGTTTTGATAAAAAAGTAGAAGTTCGAGTTATGGATTACATAAAAGAAAATAGAAAGAATGTAGAAGAAAAATGTGGATTTACAATGGGCTTTTAAGTGGTTTCTTTTTTATTTTTCATCTATATATATACACACTCTCATCTTGTTTTTAGTGTGCTTTAAGTTTAGTTTTTTGAGTTATAAGGGTGTTTATAAGCAGCCTCAGCCTCATTGTTTTTTCCTCTCCTCCCCCCCATGATTTGAGACTGAAACTGGCACCCTGGATAAAAAGACATACAAACTAAAGAAATGCTGTTCAGTCACAATTAATCTAATGTAAGAATCGAATCTAAGTTTTTTCCTTGGAAATTTCTAAATCAATATATCTTTGTAGAAAATTCTTATGCTGACTTTTTCTCAAATTTAAAAGCCAAACTCCTCCCATTGAATTGAATGAAGACTATACTATATATTCTATAACTGAGTTTCGATGGTGATTTATACCTTAACTATAAGCTCTAAGGTTTTGCAATGGGAGAAGACTCACCAAAGCTAGAAACAATGACTGCAGAGAATAAGGTTCGTATTTAGATCCGATGGACAAGGCAGGAATTCTTGACAAAGAGGGAGATGTACAGACGTTGGATTTAAAATATTTATGCAAAACTCTCTCTCAACAGCCATGTGAGCAGCAAGAGAAGCAAGGAAACCAACTATTCCCCTCAGCCTTTTGGGTTGTTCCAGGGGTTTCTGCTGGCTGTGACTCCTGTTCCAAGTGCTTCTCCGAGGAATGCTTCTTCATCACCTCATTAAAAGAAGAACTTCTTCCTGAGGTAGCGTCCAATCTGAAATGGAGTTTAAAATTAGCTTCAGGTACCTATCAAATAAAGGACAGGCAAACATTGGCTGACCTAGCACGTAGCAGAACTAAGAAATCTAAATGGTCTGAAAATGCATGATAGGAAAAGGGTAAGTTGTAGTTATAGAAATCCAGAGTTCCAAATTTATTTGAAAAAAATGTAACCTTTCTTATTAGTCCTACATTGTGGATCACTGTCAGAGGAGACAGACAGCAGGCAGGGAAAGAAACGCATAATTTATGTCAAAATTCAACATAAGATGGTATGTTATGGAGAAATTTAGCTAAACAACAATCTCACTAATTCTAAATGCAAGCCTATAAGAATTGGAGACATATTCCCACGCACTCGTATGAAAAAGCAAAGAGAATGATAATCAAAGTTTCATAACAACAGAAGCAAGCAATCAGATCAAAATTCAAATTGGAACAGTAAGGACATAGTGGTGATATGCATGCATTTGAGTACCCATTCCTGCACTGATAGATGCTTCAAACGAAAACCATTTTATTCTGCGTGGATAGATTGCCAGGTAACTTACAACGGGAACTGAAATGATCTGTTACTGCTGGAGAAGGAAACTCGAATCTCCTCAACAAGATGCATCTTTTCCTGACAACTAATTTTCTCTGTTGCACCCGGAACCTCCTTTGTCGGTCTGATCTCAGCTGTTGATTCAGGTTCCTCTTCTTCAGAATCAGTTGATTCTTCTTCCTTCACTTTTATGTCTATTGATATATCTTCATTCTTTCTATCATTGTTCTCTACTTCAATGACAGGGCTCAAACTGGTTGAAGCATTGCCTGTCTCATCAAACCTGGGGAGTTCTCCCGATTTATACAACATGAAAGCATGATCTCTTGGGAAGCTACCATTCCCCATGTAGATACTGAACAATGAATCATTAGAAGCAACGCTCCATTCTGCAGGATTACTAGGCTTAGCAAAAATGGATGATGGGATCCTATTTGGATCGTACCCTCCAGGTTGTCCCATCACATGCAGTTGAGGTGATGGTGGGGGCAATACTTGTGTGTTGATAACAGGAATGTGGCTGGGAACTTCTGCTGGAAATACTGGTCCTCGTGATGATTCAACATCTGCTGGAAACATCGGTCCTTGTGCTGACCCAACATCTGCTTGTTTTGATTGGATAAAGGGACTGACAGGAATATCATTTTCAACCTCACTAGATCTTGATGAAGAATCGGATGCAGAGGAACGTGAGCTTTCGAAAGCAAGAATAGGTTTTTCGTCAGTCATAACCTCATAAGTTTTCAAATGCTGGCTACTTCCTTCAAAATCTATTAATTTCCACCCCCACCTTCACCAGCTATATGGTATTACTTGTCTGATCACACTACTTGAAATTAAGCTCCCTATGCTGCCTAGGAATAGGAATTCAAGTTGCAAATCAAGAAGGAAACCATCCATATCAAATTACAGCATATTCAACTCTTGTAACAGAACTTTCAGAGGTTACAATTTCCAGTTTCAGAATCAGAATGAATGTATACACAAATGCTGTATCAAAACTAGTCCCTTTGTATTAATCAGTCAATGTAAAAGAAGAAAAGGGCCATTATCCGATAACAGAAAAATTCAGTAGAATCCTGAGAACTTTAACACAAAGCAATATATGGGCAATAACTATTCAATCAATATATGGGACATAATTATTCAATCAATGGCCTGTAAAATTAGAAATTTGTCGCATTAACAATATAAAACTTCTTGAATACAAATACCTGTCAGTTTCAGCTTTGTCAAGCACAATAAATTAAAAAAAAAATGATCTTTCTTCCCCTGAAGCTTCCTTGAAAAATTTTGATTTCAATGCAAAAAATCTGTTCCATGTCAATACCGAGCTCTTACATTTATCCGATATTGAACAACTAGGTTCTGGAAAAAACATTAAAAAAAGAAAGAAGAAAAAAAGAAACAAATACAAACATATGCATCAAACTCGAAGAGAAAAAAGGAAAAAAAAAGAACTTACTCAAATCTATCGATTACAATGTGATATGATAACCCAAAAGCTTGAAATATCTCACAGAAAAGAATTGATTTAAGGTAGAAAAGGATCAAGAAAGAGTTGAGACAGGGAAACGAGGGAAAGTGCAGGGTTTACGTGTGGGAAAGGACAGAAAGGAAGGATGAGAGAAAATTTCGGTAATTAACTGATTCTTTTGTCTTCATTTTAAAGACTACCCATATACGCTGGAAGACAGAAGTTGGTTATGACAACATGTGCTTTGAGGTTTTAACTAACTGTATTTTGACCGAACAGATCTATTCAGTTGTACGCACCCGTACACTTTTTTTGGGATATTTTTTTAAAATTAGAACATTTCTAAGAAATTTAGACAGAAAAACACTTTATGATAAATAATATAATTATCATGTTTTATATAAACACAATATTTATTAAATATTATTATTTTTAATCGCAACAATTATTTTGTTGCGCTTTAAAATAATAATATTTAGTAAATATCGCGTTTCTAAAACGCAACAAAGAAAAATTTCGATCATCTAACTGAATCGGTTGATCGGTTGGATCTAGTTATATAAATTGGTTGACCGTTTTATACAAAAATTATAAGTTGATTAACTTTTTCTTTCAAGTATATTTATGAGTCAAAATATACATCTTTATGTAACTTGTAGGCTCAATAACAGACTCCAATTAAAATCTTAAAAGGTTATTGTTCACATAGTAGTTGTCCTTTGTTTTTCAATGTTAATGATGTAGTCGGACATATAATTATGGGTGATTCTGATGAGTCAGTTGTGGGTCTACCAAACTAAATGAGAAATTACCTTAAAACAAATTACGTGGATAGCCTAACAGATGTATTTATGGACTAGTGAGACATGTCTAGGTTCAAAAAGAGGTTTGGTTACCTCAAATCAGAATAACAACTCAAAAGGATCATAACATTTGATCTGACTATTAGATTGTACTCAAATGTTTACTGGAATTTTCAGAGGTTGTTTTCTTTATAGTAGCTACCATGTCACCACGTGAACCGTTAAATCTTTAAATATCTAAAATTTCACTGAGGCCCCTTGATTTTAGTACTTTTGAGATTTTCGTTGTTATTTTCAAAACTAGTCAACCAGTTTCACTATTTATTATAAACTGGTCAACTGGTTGAGTCAGACAATTGGAGTTTTATTTTGTTGCGTTTCAGAAACGTGATATTTACTAAATATCACTATTTTGAAGCACGACAAGATTAAAATGTGGTATTTCACCAAAAAATTTTGTTCTCATATTAATTCACCAATTATTTTGATTTTGTGTGCTAATATCCTAATTTGTCCCCTTTTTTTTTGGCTTGTTGGATTTTGCAAGTCTTTCCCTACAATATTGTTGAGTATAATTAATGTCTGTACTATACCTTTTCTTTTTATTTGATCCCTAGCGATGTCTTTGGAAACCTTTATTTGGAAATCGAGAATAAATATCTTTTCTCAATAATTATAATATGTACATATATGAATTTAATAACTTTTTCTAAATTATATACTAAAGATTTGAATCTAGAAATTAAAGAATTAAAAATATCTCACGTCAACCCCTTAAGATTTACAATACACTTCTAAGATTTCATAATTTTGTTTTTAAGAATGTATTTCAATTTAGATTAAAGTTTATCAATATTGATCTGGAGCTTAATAAAAAAGAATTTCATTTTGGACCCAGAAGCCCATTGATTTGCCTAAGTCCTTGTAGGCTTGGGTCCTTATTTTGATTTTTTTTTTATTTTGAGAAATCAGCTAATGATTTATGATCATTATGTCTAGAAGTAAGTACAGGCAAAATTTCTTATAATGTTCAAATTGATTATTTCAAACAAGGGTGGGTGGGTGTGTGTGTGTGTGTGTGTGTCGTTCATGTGCAAACTAGGTTCGGTCACCTTACTATTCAAGGTTCAAATTCTAAAGAGGTGGTAGGGAAAATATGCTTAAACTAGTGAAGAAAACAAAAGCATATGCATTATGGAGAATGGAGCTATATTAAATGATAATTGATCTATTCATGCATTTCATTTCCTTGACGAGGGAAGACTGTTTGCCATGTAATAAGTGTTGGAAATTTGTTTAATTAGCATGATTTAAATAAATAATGGGTGAATGAAAAATTAATCTTAAAGAATTCTTGATATTTTTAATAAAAAAAACCCTTAGTTTTTTTAGATTTAATTCTTGATTTATGATGGTTAATCAAAAGTTAATAATTGTGAGAATTAATTCTTCAAAATTTTACCTTTCAAAATTCAGTATAAAAATGGGAGAAAGAAGAATTTCTAACTTGAATTTTTTAGATTTAATTTTACTTACTCTTCCTCATCTTATATTTCAATGTTTTCTTTTTATTTTAAGTTTTTGTTTTCCACTCAAATCTAAAGCTTAGGTTCATCTCTTGTTTAGATATACTTGAGTTTCATATTATTTGGTTAAAATATATTGTTTAGAAGCGCATCTAAACTAAAGTATTGTTGTTGAAATCATGAGAGACATATTACAAATATTCTAGTTGACATGTGAGGATCAATAAAGTTTTAAAGATAAAGGATTCATCATTGACAACAACAAAAATTTCACTACTTTAAAGTGTTTCAACAAGTAAGTACACTTCTTTGTTTTAATTTAAATATAAATATTTTTTAGTACTTGAATGCATGGTAGAACTTTGAATTAATATCAATTACAAGTTTGATTATATGTTTAGTATGCATGCTAGAATTCTTTTTATTATATTTATGTTGAAAGCATGTTTTCCATGAGTTATACTTTTGCATTCTTATAATTTTAAGCATTTATAAATTATAAGTTTTTGTTGGACACCTTTTGTTTAGCATATCTTTGTGATGATAAACTAAATATATTTACTCACTGGTATAATATATTTACAAACTTTGATTTAAAATCTTCGGGCTTTATTTTTATATTAGACTTTGTTTACTTTATTTAGTGAGAAAAAAATATTAATAATAAAAATAATAATATAGATTAATTGTGAAAGAAGTTTTTAGAATTTTAAAAATTTAAGTTATAATTTAACTTTCCTTAATCTTCTATATTCTCACATATAGATTTAATTTTATTTCTATATGTATTAATCTATAACCTCTTAGTTTTTTATGACTTTTTTCTTCTCTTTTGTTTAATTTTAGAAGGTTGTTATATATCTTTGTTTTAAGGTTATAGTTTATTTTCTAAAACTGTTTTTCATGCATTTTGAATGTTTTGATACATGCCATATATTTTATTGATTTATATTTTCTAATAAGTGAATTATTAATTTGTTTATGATATATGTTATCTTGTGAATTATTAATAAGATTGGTATCATAGTTATCTAGCTGGTTTTGTTCACGTATATGTCACTATTCATATATACAGAAAGTTAGTGCGATGAATAGATACGATTTATAAATTTCTATTTAAGAAGATTGAATTTTAAGCAGGATTGTTTGTGAACCCTACAATCTTTCCTCAAAATTTACATAGTGAAAATATTATTCACACAATACTATTTTTATATAGAATACAATTTATAAGTGAAATAATAATAATGGAATAAATCACAATGAACAAAATAAGGCTCAACAAAATAACTCAAAAAAGACAATGAGTGTTGATTTTACTCTTGTATAGTTTTATTATATTTATTTATTAGGTTGCTTTATTTGAAATTTTTATTTTTTTTCTTATTATGGAGACAAAATATTTATTATTCATAAATATTATTAGTTGTTTTTTTTATATAGATTATATCATGTCTTCCACTCCTTCTACTAAAGTTTGGTTGTGTAAATCAATGTGGCTTCGACAAGTACTATTTTGGTAGTGAAGATTTCACAATCATCTTCTATAGTATATGGTGAGAAACCTGAAAAGTTTAATAAACTGAACTTTAAGACGTGAGAATAAAAAATGTTATTCTATTTGACCACTTTGAACTTGAAAACCTTCTTGAACTAGAAAGCACAAAACTGTTAGAAAATGAATCTGACCCTACTAATATGATGGTTTTGGATTTATGGAATTATATGATACTAAAATTTCTACCATTTCAATAAAATTACTATAGTTTTTTTATTATGTTCATCATGTCTTCTAAAATCACACTCTTGAATGTGATCCAACAAACAATATCTTTTAAGGCTTTGATTTTGATTAATTATTATTATTATTATATATGTTACCCTCTGCTTCCACCACGGCACACCATGTATGATGTATGATGGCTTCTATTGTTGTGAAAGTTCTATACAGGTAGGCAAACCTATATTGCAGCAATTCTTTTCTGCATTCTAAAAGGAGGCACAAATCATATTGAATCTCATCTGCTTATTGATCTTACCTTCAGAAGAGGAACCGATCCAACCCATGAACTTCAGAATTAAATAATGTTATTACAAACAGATTGAAATGATTGCAATGAAATGGAAGACGATTTATATAGACAAAATTCATAAAGCTCAAGAATCCATCTGATTTAGCATCTATTTTCCAACGTCTATAACTCGATTTTGAAAGGCACCACATCCTGAGTTTCTACATCTTGAACCTGCCACATTGACAAAAATCAAAATTCAGTTCATGCACCGTACCCAAAAAATAAAATAAGAAGAAGACAGAACTTTATACTACAGAAATAAACTAATTTCCCACACGAAGAACTGGCATCTAATATCACATTTTAAATAATCCCATGATTAATTAATCAAAAAATAAAAAACCAATAACGGGATTGATCTTACCTTAGGCTGATTCCAACTTGGTGGCAAGAGCGCCCCACCCTTTTTGTTTCTTGCAAGAATGCCCTTCGTAATGGGTGAGATCATAAGATCAGTTGGGCTTCTGTACCTTTCAGGATACTTAAATGCCTTGGGAACTTTGAGAGGATCTGGGGTGCCACTTTTGCGCAAATCTTTGCTTGAATTCTCAGATTTTTTATCCATCTCTTGATCTTCCATTGCTGGTGTTATGCATTCCAAATGGTTGGGTTTTGATTGAATTAGGCTTTTAATTGGCGTTTCTTGCATATTGTCCACAGAACAGAGTATGTTCTCCATGGGTCAGCTCTGTAGCACTGAAAAAACCACTCTTGTTTGACAAAAAAAAAAGGGATATTAATTAAGGTGCCCAAAACGAAGAGAAGGCTGAAGAAACCGAATTTATGACAGACAGTTTGTTGAGAAGGAACAAGCCCAGTTGACAGAGAGAGAGAGAGAGAGAGGCTCAGGGATGTTGAGGAATCTGAAGAAGAATTTAAAGATGGGAAGAAAGTAACACTGCATGTATGGGTTTCCAACGGTACAATTTAGGGCTCTGTCAGGAGAGAAGCACCGTTGAGATTTGAAAGGTAGAGTTGGCAACGTTCAAATTTTCTATTCTATTCTACCCAAAAAGACAAATTGGAATTGAGCCGAACCCAATTTTAATTTCTAGCCACCTCAACGGTACAAATAGTTGGTCTACTGATAAAAAAAATTAATTTGAAATAAAAAATAATAATTTTTCTTAAAATATTTTTTTAAAAAAAACAAATAAGTTTTAAATAAAAATTCATCCGTATTATTGGCAAGTTTTATTAATCTTTGAAAATGATAATTACTATTTGTTTTTGCGTTTTAAAAACGTTTTTGAAAAAATTTGAAAAAATTTAATTTTTTTTTCTTCAAATTAATATTTTTTTGATGTTTTTAAATTATTTTGATGTGTTTATATCAAAAATAATTTTTTAAAAATAAAAAATATATTATTTTGATACATTTCTAAATGAAAAACACTTTAAAAATTAACCGCAACCACACCAAATAGTTATCAGAAACCAATTTGAAGTTCTTACCCCTCTTTTGTTTTGGCCTTTGTATTTATCTGTACAGGATTTCATGCAACCAAACTAAGAGATTCATGATAAATATTTTCACTCTGATTTATTTTTATTCGTCATTTTTTTTAGTTTGGGCATAAATATTTTCACTCTGATTTAATTTTATATTTTTTTAGGTTTAGTCAACTTTGTATTGTATGTTGGTCTTTAATTTAAGGATTGGACATTATATTATCCTATTTTATTTCATTTTTATTTTTCATGTTTAGTGAAATAAAGCTTCCTTCTAAATAATGCAAAGCCTTTCGACAACAAATTCATAAATTTTGGTGCTAAACTTGTAGCAATGCGGTGTATAGTCAATTCTTAACGTTTTTTTATGAGATCGGTTGAACCATTATTAGAATTTTTCTATTATGTTAACTCGTATTACTTTACATGTTAGAATAGTTTCTTTCAAAAAAGAAAGCACCACTAACATGTTTTCTAGTATACATAAAAAATAAAACATGCAAAGGTTAATTTAAAGTGACCTGATTAATTTAATGAGTTAAAAAAATTACTTGGACATATAAAAAAACAAAAATAAAAAATAAAAGTATATGAAATCATCAACAAAATGATGGGATGTTTATTTTGAGACTACAACATACAAAGCAAATAATAATAATAATAAGAAAGACCAATTAAAAATAAATTAAATATTTAAGGATAAAATTAAAAAAATAATTAAAATTCAAAAAATAAAAGGATAAAATTGAAAAATAAAAAAATTAAAGTACAAAAAGAAAAGGCAAAAACAAAAAAAGGCCCAGGTGTGCGAAGTTAGTTTTTTTTTGTTGCGGCCAAAAGGTCCAAGTACAAAGGTCCTCCAACTCTAGCCTCCTTGCTTGGGCTTTTTTTTTTTTAAAAAAAAAAGTAAACGGTGCATCATCCGCCCCTGATTTTTTTGAAGAAAAAAATAGTTGGCTATACATAGCTTGTTTTGCCTAAATTTTGGCGATTAGAGGTTGCTGAGAAGTGGGGTCATGGATGTTTTACATCTAAAAATCCATTTTCAACCATATTTGGATCCAAAAACACCTAAAAAACCTTACAAACCTAAATAAACCTGTTTATTCCTTCAAATAACCTAAAAAATAGTCTAAAAACAAAAATTCAAATCAAAACCCAAAAATTTCCCAAAATCATATCTTCTTTCTCAGGTAATTTGAAGGTAAAATAACACCTCATTGGAACACCTCTCATCAAATGAAACTCATTGACACTAAGAATGATTTTTTGGTGGTTCAAATCGGTGCCAACCGATAACTTTCTCTCTCCTCTCTTAAATCAGGAACTAAAAAATAAGCAAAATAAAATTTTGTACTGAAGTTCAATTTTCTAAAACTAAAAGGATCAAAAAGTTTTTAATAAAAAATAAGGATGACTAATTTAAACTTTTCTCACCATGTATAAGTTTGCCACCTGATTTCTCCGTCTTTTTTACTTTGATCCTTGGTTTTTTAATTGTGACATTTCTTAATAAATTGGAAGCAGTTGGCCACCAATTTGTCCTCATAAGGACTCAATAAAGCCTAAAAAAAGTTTGAGGGTCAAAATATATATAAAAAAACTCCATTGCTCTAATTCAAAGTGGAATGTGAGAGAGTGAACAATAAATTTAGCCATAGCTTATTGTTTTGTTAATTTTTAATAAAACATAAGAACTAAATAACTTAATTAATTGAAGAAACTTGGCCCAAAGATTAAGTCTAGAAAAAATCAAGACCTAAGCCTAACAAAGCAGTTGAAATATTAAATAGGCTCATAAAACAAATCTTTATCATAGAATCCAACATTTTTAACCCTAAAGATGATTTTACTATGTCTATGTCTGCACTTTTCATGTTTCTTTAGATGTTAGAAATGATCATTGTGCTTATTATTAATTGTATTTGTATCAAAATGATGGTGTGTTTTTAGACTGGCTGCTGGCGAGCTAGGACTTGGGATTTACAGTTGGTGTTGTTGGTCATCTAAAAGGATATGCCTGCATTAGGTGGGATTGAAAATGATATGTATGATGTGTGTATCTAAAAGTTTTTTATATATATAACCCTCCAACATGGCGTAAAATTCAAAGAAAATAGTTGGGACATGTATATTAAATTATTGAATGAAAAAATAATAATAAAATTGATCCGCCAAACCCAAATATAATGGTTTAATGGTTAGTGTTTACTATATTGTAACAACCCAAAAACTTTTAATGAGTTCAGAGGAAACTTTTATAAAGATTTGGGTTATATGGAACATTCTTCATTGCAAATACAGAGTTGTGGGCTAGAAATAAAACAAGCCACCTTGAAAGGCTGGGTATCCTTTGATGTTTATAAACAAAAGTTTGGACAGGCAGTGTAGTTTGTTTTGCATATTTTTATGAGTTAAGAGTGAAGAAGAAGGTTGAAGAAGATGAAGTTCAAAACCCTTTACCTCTAAGTCTCATAGTTGTTTATATAGTTATGAGTGGGCAACTTGCATAGAGTAAGAGAGAAAAAAGATTAGCCCATGTTCCCTTTATGCTTATAGATCATCACATCACTACGAGATAATAACCTTGATCTTTGTTAAGAGATGATGTTGAAGTCATGGGCATTATCCACTTGATAAAGACAACTGTTTACATTGTTGAGGAATACCAAGCATTGAATGTATATGTATTTAATGTATGTATAATTTATTTTTATAGTTGGTGGAGATATGTGTCAAAGAACCATCTCAACCCAAAAACTTAAACTATTAGATGAGGTCTCAAGATATGATTTATATTATTATTTAACACTACCTCTCAAGTGAAAACCTTTTAAGCTTGAAACTTATACAAGCTCATACTACCTTGTGCTTAATTTTTTATCAAATAAATAGAGATTGTGAGATTCGAACTCGTGATTGCTTAATCATCAAGGCTCTGATACCATGGTAAAGAACCAATTCAACCCAAAAGCTTAAGTTGTTAGGTGAGGTTCCAAGATATGCTTTATATTATTCTCTAATACACCTCCTCAAGTGAAAACTCTTTGGACTTAAAACTTACACAAACTCACATTACATTGTGCTTAATTTTTAAAAAATAAACGGGGGTGGTGAGATTCGAACTCGTGATCGTTTGGTCATCAAGGCTCTGATATCATGTCAGAGAATCATCTCTATCTAATAGCTCAAGCTGTTAGGTGAGATCTCAGGATATCATTTATATTATTCTCTAACAGCATGTTGGGTTTACTCAGGACATTCAACCAAGTCATATCATGCTTGGACTCCCTTGGATTCCTAGGAAACAGGTAATTTGCATTCTATTTATAAGGTCGTATGGTGGTAATGTGAAGCCAAGTGGGACTCATTATAATACATTTATACTCACGTACATTAGAGTATAATTCAATTTAAACATCTTTCTTCCACAAAATTTACTATCTGATTTTATATTTATTTACCATTGTTTATTTTTTAATATATGATTGATGCATGTGATTTTTCTTTAACGCACAACCTTGTGTTAATAAGTATAAGTTTTAATATGATCATTAATTCAAGTTAAGAATTTGTTAGGAGATTCTAAAACACTGTTTTTTAAGTTAAAATCTTATAGCCATCTAAAGTCGAGAAAGACTTCAAATAAAGTTCAGAAACTTCCTAGTTGATTTATGAATTTTTTTTTCTATTTGGTTTATAACTCTTTTATTATTTTTTTCAGTTTTTTAAGAAAAATTATCATAGTATATAAGTACCTAAAATAGTTATAATATAGAGTTTTGACTAGAGAAAAATATTGATTAATAAAAGTTTGAATTATAATTTTTGTATAGTGACCTTATTCAGTAGAATTTTGTGTTACTTGTGCTTGTTGTCTTTCTTGTGTTTTCTTTATCTCTGTTAATTGGTATTAAAACCTAAAAATTTCTAGTAGTTAGTTGTTAAATGATATTAAAACTAAATTTTTTTATTATTCTAGTTTTTTTATTAGAATTAACCACCAAAATTTTACAAAAAAGAAGCTCAAGATGCCATTAAACTTAAGGGTTACAAAACTCCTAAGATTTTTATAAGTTGGGATCTATAAGAACTCTCTCGTGAAAGTGAACAATTCTTTATATATTTTTTTGATACTCCAAAATATTTCCTTAGAGCTAACTTTAAAGATATTGTAGTAAGAAATTTTATCTACAAAAAAACCAATAAAGCAGCCTATTATTTATTGCCAACAATCAAATGTGCAAATTTGATGCTTGAAGAATCTCAAGGTAGTTTTGGTGTTGTGAAAAAGGGTGTGTTGTCACAACAGAACATCCTAATTGTTGTCCAAGACAATAATGTTATGCTATATTTTGATATGGCACATGTATTAAAGAATGAGAAAGAGTCTTATATGGCTTGGAGTTTCTGCATAAGCATAATGCTGGTAGGTATGATGTTTCTAATAAAAATATTGATCATGTAAAGGATTGAAAGTTTTTTAAGAATGAGAAAGATTTAGATTGACCAATGAGGAAAAGCATTATCTCATATGGCTTGGAGTTTCTGCATAAGCATAATGCTGGTAGGTATGATGTTTCTAATGAAAATGTTGATCATGTAAAGGATTGAAAGTTTTTTATTAGATATCCATGAGATAAACTAGAGTACGAGTACTCTCCAACCCGAAAAAATTGATGCATGAGATTCTTTTTCAACACGCAATCTTAAATTAATGGATATAACTTTTAATTTGATTGTTGAATTGAGCTAGAAGTTTATTATGAAATTTTAAAAGTTATGTTTCATGTAAGATTAAAACATAGTAGCCATTGAGGTTGGAAAAAGCTTTCAAATAAGCTTTCAATTTTATTTTTTTTTAATTTTGTTTAGAATGTTTTTTCTAATATATAAGTAGCTTAAAAGAGTTGCAATATGGATTTTAATCCAAAAACAATATGAAACAATAAAATTCTGAATTGAAGCTTTTGCATAAATCTTATTCTGCAAAATTAATTTTATATTACTTGCTGTCTTTCTTATACCCTACGTGAGAATAACATATCAACAGATAATTAATAATATCTAACACTTGATCAAACACAGCTGTTTTTTCAAGGGGAATGATTAGAGATTCCAAACATATCATTTGAATTGGATTGTGATTCAGAACCCATTGGACTATAAACAAAGGCTCCCTTAGATTTGATAAGATGGGTGGTCAAAACTGAATCGAAGAAACCATCCAGAGACGATGGAGATACTCCCAAAGCAAGCAGACCCCATTGCTTATCCTTCGATTAGAAGCAAAGGACTCATTCTTCTTGACTTTTCACCAAAACTTGCACCAGCTATTATTTAATGTGGTGGGTTCGTGCACATAATCCCGAGAGAGAATAACTCTGCTGCACACGTGTGTAAGTTTAATGAGACTACATCATCACAAGATCCCTTGATGGTTGTCTTCTTGTCCTAATTTAAGAGTTTAATAATGTGTTTTAAAAAATAATTGTTCTCGTGCTATCAAACACCTCGTCCTTGTCTTAACTTGAAGACTAAAATCTCAGTGCTGATCGCTCTCCTTGCTTTCATGGCCACGATTGTGGCGATGGTCTTTTCTCATGGCATTATAATTTGATAGCAAGACCCTTGGATTAGGCATTATTAGGCTTCGGCTAACTTTTTCTAGATATGTTCTTGTAACTTGCTGTCTTCTTTCGGGTAATAATTATCCAATAATCCAAATATCTAATTAATGTCGTCTTGGACGAAGGTGATGAGACAATATATATTAACCTAGCTAGTGTTTATCTGAAAGAGTGGTGTTATTACTTTCTTTCCTACCAATTATTAATTCCACTGTATTTAATTATGATTCCAAGCTATTAATTAACCTTATTTTATACTCCTAAGAAATATTATTAGTGTACATTCTTTCTATATAACGAAAATGGAGTACAGTAATTTTAATTCTTATTCTTTTGATTGTTATTGTTTTTGTTTTGAATCTTTTTATATAATTGAATTTTTTATTTGTTTTATCTTTCAATATTTGATTAGTTGGAAATTGAGTTTTATAGTTTTTCTAGATTGATTGATTATAGTCTAATGAATCAGATCATGATTTTAAAAAGCTAATGTAGGTTGACATATATATTTCTTTATTTGGAGGGTTGAGAGATGGTTTTGTCATCTATTAATAAAGATTAATAGCTAATTTTGCAAGCAGATCATGCTTTTATAAATTAAGACGGTAATCAAAGTCTGAGCTTAAGTACAGTACTGATTTTAAGCTACCTAGCTAATTGATATCTTATGCTATTGGAGAAGGAGAGTACTTACGTAATTGTTGAATCTAATACCTACCTAATTAATGGATAATAATTTCCTCTAAACCAGGTTGGAGCAAATTTTCTCTTCATTATATATATATATATATATATATATATGTATGTATGTATGATAGGAGGAAGATTCCTCCGATCCCAGCTCATTTTGAAGGGAATTATTGTCTTTCTTTTCAATAACCATCAAAACTATTCTTCTTCTTCTTCTTCTTCTTTTAAAAAGATAAAGTACCATCAAAACTAATTTGAAATTACCAGATGTTAACAAAATCAGTCATACCAAGAATATTGAATGATAGAACCATCAGAGATCTAATTAAAAGTATGGGAAATATCGTAGGGTTGGGTAGCACTTTCAAGTGATGGTGCTATTTTTCTTTTGATGGTTACTAAGTGCATGTATCTATAATAATTAATGATGTAAAGTGTATTTTAATTGAAAATATGATAAAATATTATTTAAAATAAATTATTTTTAATATTAACATATCAATATCATCAAAAAAAAAACATTAATTTAATATTTTTTTAAATAAAAAACAATTTAAAAATCAAGATCTCCCCGCCAGCTTAATTAGACCCTCTCATAATTGCATGCATATAGCTAGTCACTACGATCGTAATCAGTTTCGGGCAATCAAAAATCGCAGTTAGAGATAACTCCACATGCTCAGCCAATCACACTAATTTGAGCCTTGTCGTTCTCGTTTATCTTTTCAAGTCCTGTGCCAGACTTTCAAGCTCTCCAATGGTGGGTCTGATCAATTGACATCACTCCTATTTAACATCTTCCTAATGATGATTAATCGTTACTAGCTAATTTAATTTGTCCACATCTACGATTCTCCATCATGTCAATTGACTTTTTCGTTTCATTATTAAAAAAAACAACGAAGAAATTAAAAAAAAAAAAAAACAGTATATATATAGGACTAGCTACTACATGTCTACATCCATTAAAAAAAAAAAGCAGCACTGTGACAGATTTTATTTTTAATGGCAGAATTCTCTGTAAATACGACTGGAAAATTGTTATTATAGTGGTATTTCATAATTGTTAGTGTTAATTACTGGATATGAACGGTGCATGCCGAGTTCTGTTGATGATTATCAACTGTCAATGGAGCTTTTTCAATGCAGGTTCATCGAGTGTCTTTTTGGGTTAAGCTTTTGATGAGAGTTTTTTTTTATGCAAGTATTGATCCCATTCGTAGTCCTGATAGAATAGTTGGGCATAAAAAGTATCAAATAACTATTTCATCTAAAAAATTAAGTTATTAAAAGAGAATACCTGATAAAACTATTTCATCTAATATAATTTATATAATTCTCTAACATATTTCTTCAAATAAAAGTTATTTGGACTTCAAATTTGCATCAACTCACATCACCTTAGACTTTATTTTTATTAAATAAAAAGGGATAGTGAGATTTAAACTCATGACCGCTTGGTCAATAAAACTCTGATACCATATTAAAAAATCAGTTCAACCTAATAGCATATATAGGTTGTTAAGTCAGGTTCCAAGAAAAACTTTATAGGTTTTTGGTTCACACATTGGTATCTTGCATGCAGATGCGAATTTGGCAGTGCAGACATTGGCAGCCTGCACGCATATACGAATTCGGCAGCGCGCAACGACTTATGCAAGTCGTTGGTTCAACTTAGCACGATCTGAAACTTGGATGAAGGACTGTCTAAGGCATGTGAGTGACTCAACAGATGATGTAGCAAGAGCTGGCAGATGGGGCTGCCAAGTGGGCATGCAAAACGTGGGTAGTGGCAGTTATGGATATCTAAGATCATGGGATCATGGGGGCTGAACATGGGGGCTGACCAGGGGCTGCTCTCAACCCACTAACATCATGGGGGATCATGGGGGGAAAACTTCCCACTATTTAGTAGATAATGGGGCCATTATTTTCATGGGTGAACATGTGTGAGATAGTGCCCCCCTACTTCCTTAAAAGTAGGAATGAGGGGTGTGCCTTGTAAATGCTTGTTTATAAATACTTGTTGTAGCTCGTGATTAAGGGGGCGGCATGTAGAGCCCTAGTTAGAGATAGCTTGATGTAGCATGCAATCTTTGTGCATAACACACATGGATTTGTGTATAGTTCCCTTTGTTTACAAGATCAATAAAGGTTGGTAGTTATGGATATCCAAGATCATGGGATCATGGGGGCTGACCAGGGGCTGCTCTTAACCCACTAACATCATGGGGGATCATGGGGGGAAAACTTCCCACTATTTAGTAGATAATGGGGCCACTATTTTCATGGGTGAACATGGGTGAGATAGTGTCCCTCTACTTCCTTAAAAGTAGGAATGGGGGGTGTGCCTTGTAAATGCTTGTTTATAAATACTTGTTGTAGCTCTTGATTAAGGGGGCGACATATAGAGCCCTAGTTAGAGATAGCTTGGTGTAGCATGCAATCTTTGTACATAGCACACATATGAATTTGTGTATAGTTCCCTTTGTTTACGAGATCAATAAAGGTTGGGAAAGAGTTCCTATAAAGCTTGTTGTGCACTTTAATTATCTTATTCTACTTGTGTATTCTGCTTGCTTAGTTACTAGGCAAACACGAGTGGGATTGGTGAGGGAAGGCTGAGTCTAGTGAGGTACTAGGCTGCCGGATGGGTTTATTCACGTAGCGAAAAATTACCCCATGACAATTTGGTTATACTTATTTAAGTGAAAGTCATTTGAACTTGAAACTTCAATGTGTTCACGTTACCTTGTGCTATATTTTTATCAAATAAAATGAGATGGTAAAATTTAAATTCATTACTATTTGGTTAACAAAAATTTGATATCATGTTAAAGAAACAATTCAGGAAAATATTTGAGGTAATTACTTGAAATTTGCCACTTTTCAACGTGTTTGGCTAAACAGGGAACTGGTAGCTAGGTACGTGGAGTTTGTGGCCTGGTTGTAATAATTGTTAAGTAAACTTTTAATTTCTATCCACCCTGGCAAGTTGCACATTTTAATAAATCATCGATTTCCATGAATAAAAAAGACTCACATGTATAGAGTGTTGGGGATTCCGGCTCCCCATGCGCGAACCGGTGGTGTACTGATAGTTGCTCAGATAGGAGGGGAAGCACACTGTGACACAATATTTTACGTAGTTCGGCAAATCGCCTATATCCACGGGAGAGAGTCTATATTATTTAGGGATAGAGAAAGGATACAATAAATACATGGAGGAGGATCACTCAACTCCCAGCTCACACACTCTGCTGCATATGGCAGCAGCTCCTCTTTCTCTCTTCTTCTCTTCTCTTCACGTTCTCACACACTCTCACAATCTTGCTCTCACAAAATATGCCTCTTTTATAGGCATTTCATGGCAACCTTCTCCAGCACTTCTTCAACAAAGGTGGCTGCCAACTCCATCTCTTCTTCAACAATGGTGGCTGCCAACTCCATCTCTTCTTCAACAATGGTGACTGCCAATAGTCAATGGTTGGTGCTGTCCATTTGCTGCATATGCAATGGCAACAACCCAACATAGAGAATATGAGGACCGATTTATTGCACATGCCAACACCCATGCATTACCATTCATCATTCAACAATGTAATGAAATCGAATGACAATTTACCAAAAAATATAGGGAGAGGGAAATTCATGGTATCACTATTGAGAGTTTACTATTAATTACAATAATAAAACAATATTTTTGCTTATCATCAAATCAAATAAAAAGACTAAATTCAAGAATAAAATGATTTTTTTCATTGGGATTCATATGATATTCTCACTTTGAGAAAGGGTACAAAAGTATTTCCAACTTTTTTTAAATAGTGAAATACCTTCATTGACCTTAGATGAAAACAATAAGATACTTTGTTATCAATGGTTTTTTTCAAATTTTATATTGTTTTGCTTAATTAAATCATTAAATTACCTTTTATATCAGAATTAATTAAGATTTTGTGGCGCTTCAGTGGCGAATACGGCATCATACGACGGTCAAAAAATTACTTCCAACGTATTATTGGATTCCTCATGGCGTCATCTTCCATATAAGACAACACGTGTTCAGTGTTAATGGATCAATTGTCATCCGAGTTATTTTAATTTTTTTTCTCTCCTCCATTAAGATTCGCACTTGGCTTTTAAAATATCAAGGCAGTCCCCTTGGTTGAGTTTATTTGGGTATCAGTCCTCATTCTTTTAATTGTTTTACTTTTATCCTTAGTTTTTTTAAAAGTTTTTTATTCTTTTCAATTACAACCTTCAATCTAGATTTTTCATTTTTTGATTTTTCAAATTTGGTTCTAATTTTTTTTCTTTTTTCTCTTACCTCTTTAGTAAATTTTCAATTTCATCCTTTAATAAAAAATTTTAATTTTTAATTTTTTTAAGATTTGGTCCTTATTCTTTTGGTGGTTTTTTATTTTGATTATTTTATGAAATTGATTTTTTTTTATTTTTAATTTAGTCCTTCAATCCAAAATTATACACCCTATCTTCTTCTTCTTTTAAAAAATTGATCCTCATTCTTTTAATTGGTATTTTTTCATTATTTTTTGTGATTTTTTTTTCAATGTCATCCTTTGATATTTGATGTTTTAAAATTTGGGATGGTTTTTTGGGGTTTGGTGTTTCCAGTCAAATGGCTTGGGTCACAGGTTTTATAAGATAACACAAGTTCCCATCTTTTTTCTAGATTTATTTCTTTTTCGATCTCATTACTAGACGTTGTTTTTTTTTTAAAAAAAAAATAGGCTTCATAGTTTTCTTCATTTTCCTTTTTAGAGTATTATCCTGATCTCATGACCTGACTTGTGGTTTGGCTGGTTAACCCAGGTGGGTTTATGCCTTTTTTTGCCTTTCAATTATTTTTTTTTCTTTAGGATCATTTTTTGTTATTGATTTTTTTAATCTTATCTTTCAATATTTAATTTATTGAGAATTAACCTTCATAGTTTTTTCATATTTGATACTTCTAATAAAATGGCCTGGGGCACAAGTCTTATAAGCTAACAAGAGCTATCTCGGTTTCATGACTTAACTCGTGGGTTTGGCGGGTTGACCCGTGCGGGCTCAAGTCCTTTTTTGGCTTATACTTGCTATTTTTTTAATCCTTTTCATCTCATGATTCAACATTCAACAATTTTTCAAAACAAATTTGGGTTTCGTGATTTTCTTTGTTTTACTTTTTTATCAGGATATCTCGATCTCATAACTTGACTTATAAGTTTGGCTAGTTGGCTAGAGCAGGCTCAAGTATTTTATTTTTTTTTACTTATAATTACTACTTTTTTTTTATTCTTTTGTATGTTTGATATTTTTTTTTTAGTTAGTCTTTCAACATTTGATTGGTTGAAATTTAGGCTTCAAGGTCTTTCCAAATTTGTTACTTCTAGTCAAATAACTCAAGTTATTGGCTTAAAGGATTAACCCAGGTTGATTTCGTTTTTTATTTTACTTTTTTTTTATTTTTATAATTCGACATTGGATTTTCCTCTTCTTTCAAGAGCATTTACATAAACTAAACTCCATGTTTTTTCCTTAATTTTTTTAATCCGACCCGCAACAAAACACAAGTTACATGGCTAGTATTGCATCAAATAGAATAGTGGGCATATTTATAAGATTTGACATGGAGGTAAACTTGGCTCAATACTTGATTTACAAATTGGATGAATTAATTCGGGTCAGTATGAATGTTTTTTAAGAAAAAGAAAACTCTAAAACAATACTGTCTGAAGAAAAAAGATCAGATTTTTTTCAATAATTTTGCCTGGGTCAGGTCTAGAATATGCTAGTAAATGGATTGGTCAGGTCTAGTAAGTACCGAATCAACCAAATATTTGTGGTCATTTACGTTTAATTTGACAAACAATAATGTTTACGCAATTATTGATCATCTTGGAACGTAGAATTAGTGGTTACGTATGCAGATCGCAAAATGTAATTAAGGATGATTAGATGCTTTTGGACACATCAATGAACCTTTTCATGAGAATCATTGGCCATGAATGCCTCCCTCTCAAGATCAGTAACCACGGCAGAAGAAAGAAAGGCTTTTAAAAAGAAGATTACATGAAATTATTGAAGCTTAAAATCAAATGATTAAGAAGCCCGCACGTACAAACCAGGACGAAGAAACATGATAAAATTAATAACCATGCCCTCAAAATATATATATATATATATATATATATATATATATATATATATATATATCTCACGCCAATGCTTATAACTATATATGTAAACTAAGTGGTGGTCCAATAGTAAGAGATTGAAATCAAGAGGTTTACTTTTTCTGTGATTTCAAGTTCAAGTCCTGTGGTTGTTCATATCTGTGGTTATTCATATGATGGCCACTGGAAACTTACATGGTCGTTAACTTTAGGGCCCGTGGGATTAGTCGAGGTACGCACAAGCTGACCCGGACATCCACGTTAAACTAAAAAAAAATACGTGGTCAATCTTAAAAAAATTAAAATTTTAGTTTAGTTTAAAATTTTATTTTATTTATTTTACAGTCCCTGAGTTTAAAAAAAATACTTATAAAAAAACAATGACATTTTTTTATCAAAAATGTCGCTTTCTTGATATTTTTTTAAAAATTATTTCTTATGCATTAAATTATGAATTCATAATTAATATTTTACTTGCAAATAATATATATATATATATATATATATATATATATTCAAGAATGCACGTGTGTGAAATAGCTACTTTTGGTTAATCATAAATGGCTTGACAAGATCTTTTTTTTGTGTTTTTTTAATTTAGAAAATGGGGCTTGGTTGTGAAACTGAATTTGTCGGCAAGATGAATTTTCAACCTTCGATAAAAACTGGTACGAGACGGATTAGAATTCCAGCCGTGCATGTTTAAAATGATAGATCAACTATCAATATCATCTTGTACCAGAAAATCTTTTTTTTTATCATAAAGGTTTTTTATAGAAGATAATTACACTCATAACCTCTCAACCATCTTGACTTGACATTACAGTACTATTATGAAATCATTCGTATTTAAATTAATTATTGTTGTTGTTGTTGTTGTTATTAGTATTATTATATTATAATATTAAATAATATAATTTATTTTGATTTGATTTTTATAAAGTTATCATGATTTTATGATCTTGATCTTGGGTTTGATTGATTAATTCAAGTTAACTCGGATCATTTTTTTGTTTATTTTCTATAAGGTTATTTTAATCTCATAACTTAAATTACTATCACAAGTTTGGCAGGTTAACTCAGATCAAGTTTTTTTGTTATTTTTTAATTAGTTTTATTTCTTAATTCAATTATTCAACATTGGGTTAAATGAAAATTGAGCTTCATAATTAATTTTGATTTTTTTTATATAAGGGTTATCATGGTCTTATGATACGAGTCGTGGATTTGACAGGTTAACCCGGATTAGCTCGAATTGATCCAGTATATTGTTGTTTCAATATTATTTTTGAAAAAAAAATATTATCTTGGATTTTTGTGAGTCAAACTATATTTTTACCAGTTGTCAGTGTTGCTTTTGAACCTATTAAGTTGATCAAGTCAATTTCTATATAGATTAATTTTTTCCTATTAGAAAAATGTTAACAATGCTAAAAAAATTCATCTAAGTTGATCAAGTCAATTTCTACATAGACATTTTGAAAAACATTGATGAGGTTGGAAATTCAGTGCTATACTTAATTTATGTGAGATTTCGCATAATATATTGGATCGATCAAGTCAATTTCTACATAAAAAATGTTTTTTATGGAGTTATCATAGTCTTATGATCTTGATCGTGGGTTTGATCGATTAATCCAAGTTACTTCGGGTCATTTGTTTTGTTTATTTTCTATAAGATTATTTCAATCTCATGACCTAAATCACGAGTTTGATAGGTTAACTCAAGTTAATTTTTTTGTTATTTTTTTAATTAGTTTTTTTTAATTCAATATTGCATTGAATGAGAATTGAGCTTCATAATTAATTTTGATTTTTTTTATATAAGGTTATCATGGTCACATGATACGAGTAGTGGATTTGACAGGTTAATCCGGGTTAGCTCGAATTGATCTAATATGTTGTCATTTCAATATTATTTTTGAAAAAAAATCATCTTGAATTTTTATGAATCAAATTATATTTTTATTAGTTGATTGGGTTGCTTTTAAATCCATTAAGTCGATCAAGATGAATTTTTATATGGTTTAATTTTTTCCTACTAAAAAAATATTAGGAATACTAAATATTTATTTTATATGTTAAAAAAAATGATCCCACTCATGAGTGACAAGATATGTAGGTCAAGTATCTATTTCATATCTAAAATTGATGAGGTTGGAAATTCGGTGCTGTACTTAATTTATGTGAGATTTCGCACTCACTCGTGCATGGAACTCAAATTATTGCATCAACCAAACAATGATTATCAAATCGACTTGTTCTTTTCTTCAAGCCGACATTATTAATATAAAGTGTGACATTGCGAGTCTTTATTTGATTCAATTAGCGAAACCATTTGCCCTTTTCCTATTTCCGTTAATTTGCACGCATTGCCGATAGATATTGCAATATTGGCCATAGTTTTGAAACCGGGCCGGCCCGGTGGGTTGACCCGGGACCTGGCCGATCCAGGACTAGAACCAGGTCGGGTTTAAGAAAAAAAATTGAGGAAGTCAAAACCCGAGGTGACCCGGTAGATTGACCCGGCAATCCAGCAAGACTCGATTAAAAACTCGGTTGCAATCCGTTGACTTTTATTTTTTTACTAAAACAACGTCGTTTTGATTTTAAAAAAAAATCAGAATTGACCCAGACAACCCGGTCAAAACTCGAAACCTAGTTCTTGAGCCGGGTCTTCCACCGGGCTAGATTTTAAAACTATGATATTGGCAAATTACTCAGCAGCAATACAAATTCAAGGTGATAGTTATTGTGAGAATGAATAATGCTGGTGATACATAGACAAAAATTCAAAATGTCTTGTAGTATAATATAAACTAAGTGAGGTGGTGATTTTATCATTTACCATCTAATCACCACCTCATAGCACTATTTATTTATTTTAAAAAATATATATATATTTTTAATTTTATATTTTAACATTTAATTTATTAGAGATTAGATTTTATAAATTATTGTGGTTTGCTTTATACGTGGTTAGCTCGGTTTCATAACTCATGTCACAGGTTCAGGGAGTTAACTATGTTGACTTGTCATTGTTTTTGTCTTTTTTAATTGAAATTTTCTTTTCAATTTTATTTTTTAACATTGGATTAATTGAGAATTAGACTTCATGATTTATTTTGGTTTGCGTTCTATGAGGTTATCTTTGTCTCATGACTCGAGTTGCGAGTTTGGCAGGTTAACTTAGTGACTAGAGTTTTTTTTTATCTTTTTTTAATTGATATTTTTTTTAATTTTATCCTTCAACATTGGGTTGATTATGAATTGGGCTTTGTGATTTATTTTGGTTTGCTTTCTATGAGGTTATCATAATCTTATGACTCAGGCTATGTATTTTTAGGGTTAACCCGTATAGACTGAGGTTATTTTATTGTGTCATATTTCTATATTGATTTTTTTTCTCATTTTCAACATTCAACAATAAGTTTATTGAAAATTAGACTTCATAATTTGTTTTGATTTACTTTATATGTGGTTATCACAGTCTCATGACTTTAGTTTCGAGTTTAGTAGATTAATCTGGGTTGACTCAAGTTATTTTTTTGTTTACTTTCTATGAGGTTATATTAATCTTATGACCCGAGACACAAATATGGCAAGTTAACTCAAATCAAATTGTTTTTGTTATTTTTAAATTTATTTTTTAAAATTTTATCTTTCAATATTTGGTTGGTTTGGAATTAGGATTCATAATTTTTTTTCTTTCTATAAATTTTTTTCAATCTCATTACCCGGGTCACATGTTTAGCAAGTTAACCTAGGTTGACTCAGGTCACTTTTTATCTTTTTTAATTTCATCCTTCAACATTGGGATTGCTTATCCCAAATTTCGGGTTAACTCAAGTTTTTTTTTGTTCATTTCTTAGTTTAATTTTTTTTTTCTTAGTTACATCATTCAACATTTAGTTGATTTAGAATTAGACTTTTTTTCTCTTCTTTTTTTTGCTTTCTATGAGATTATCCTGGTCTCATTACATGGATCAGAGATTTGGTCGGTTAACTCAAGTTGACTCGAGTTGTTTTTATATTTTTTAATTGATTTTTTTAAAAAAATCATCCTTCAACATTGTGGCGACATTTGTTTACGCGGCTGCAACTGTGTTTTGTTTAAAACGCAGCTCTTGCATGTTTGGTTAAAAAAAAAACAGGGTTTACTGTTCATGGACCCCACCTGTTACTACATTCAAAACACAGGGTTTCACAAAGCAGATTCTCGCTATTTTTGTTTCAACGATAAACAATGGCGCGCCTAGAACCACTATTTTTGCGCACAGTGTAGCATACAATGTTCACAGTGTAGCAAGGCTACACTGTTCACAGTGTAGCAAGGCTACACTGTTCACATGAACAGTATATGCTACACTGTTCACATGAACAGTATATGCTACACTGTTCCGGTCGGACCGGTTTCAGTTCAAAGCTCAAAATGCATTGAACCAGGTCCGACCTAGTAAAATAAAAAATAAAATTTATTTTTTATTTTTTAATTATGTTTTATTCAAAAAACTAGTGTTTAATATTATTCAATGACACTATATAAATTAGACAGAGATTGCTTGATGACGTAACATTTTGCAGAATTTGATCGCAATCCCAATTTTGTTCCTGATTATATTTTATTGAGCTTAGTCCTTGTCAGATGTATTTTATACGTGATGGAATTGTAGATAATTTAATGGAACAATAAAAAATATTTTATATAAAGTATTATTTATTTTTATGATGTAATAACAATAGTAAATCTACAATATTTAAATTAAAAACCATCATTATTAATATATATTTTTTAAAATTATTTTATAACCTCAATTTCAAAAACATTATTAACCAAACACATTAAACTATTTTTGGTTCAACCTCAATTTCAACCACAGTTTTAACTAAACATACATAAATACCAAATCAACCTTAATCAAAAGTACTTTCTATAAAACAATTTTTTTCAAACCACAACCACAACAGCTACCACAATACCAAACACAGAAAATAATGTGTATTGGTTAGGAATTGAGCTTTAGGATTTGTTTTGATTTACTTTATATGGAGTTTATCTCTGTCACATGACCTGGGTTGCAAATTTGACATGTTAACCCGAGTTGACTCGAGTTGTTTTTTTTTCTCTTTTTTTTTAATTGAATTTTTTTCATATTCATTCTTCAACATTGGTTTAATTGAGAATTGAGTTTTATATGTGGTTTTAATTTGCTTTATATAAGGTTATCTTGATCTCATGATCCGGATCACGGATTTTGTAGATTAACCTGGGTTGATCCACTATGTTTTTGTCTCAATATTTTTTTTTAAAAAAAACATGTTTTCTTTGATTTGTTTTTAGTCAAACTAATTTTTAAATAGTTTTTCGGGTTGTCTTTAAAGTCATCAAGTTGATCCGCTCATATTAGGCCAACCCTTATACAATTTAAATTTATTTATACTAGAAAACATGTTAGTAACACCTATATATTTTTTTACATTAAGAAAAATAATTTGTCCGTAGCGTAGCACGGACAATGATCTAATTATACAAATACTCAAAGGAAATGATGATTTCCTGTAAAAATGGCATGATTGTAAATCTTGCCAAATTTGTTACTGTAGTGATACCGTAGCGGTGATAAAATTTTAATTTTTAGGTTTTTTAATTAAGAACACAAGTTTTTCTTATATTTTTTTTCTTTATACTTGATATTTTTATAATTTTACACTTGGCCAATTTATTATCATTTTTTTTTTCTTATTTTCATTTTTCTGTTATATTTTTTTAGTTTTTCCTTTTTTTGGAATTTTTTTTTTTACACTTTGAATATTTACCACTCTACACTTAGCCTTTTTATATTTTTTTTGTATGTATTTTTATTATTTTGTATGTATTTTTTTACACTTTTAGTGTTCTACTGTAACAATTGCAAAATTATTCTATTATTCTGCTACACTAATAATTAGCTTGAGATTTTACATGTTTTCATTAGCGCAAATCTTTAGTATATTTTATTATATGTAAGCATCGGTTTTTTAATTTATAGTAATATTGTTTTACTCAATGTAAAAAAAAATATTAATAATATCTATACATTAATTCTTTTGTGATAGAAAAAAAAAATATTTAACTTGCAACGGGACAAGTTAAATAGACGTATTAACATCTTTTTATTTATTTATTGATATATATAGTTCTTGATTTGTTTAATTAAATATATGCATAAAATTTTTTATTTATAATTATAATCTAAAAAAACACATTTAAAACTTGCATATTTATTTATTTTTTTTTTGCTAAAAAAATTATGGACCCGCAACGAATCATTAAAACTAGTCATACCGTGCTGCCTTTCCTGTAAGGCAATTTATTTTGAACTCTTGAAGTTGTTGGTGGGATTAAATATTATTGCCCCAAATAGTAAAAACTCATTTTGTAATGAATTTTTGTAAGCTGATTTGATGGGTTTTTTTTTTTTAAAAAAAAAAAAATTAGTTCAAAGAAATTAAAGTAATACTCAAAATTCATCAAACCGCGTGAAATATACTAACTGTATCTTTACGCAAGCAGTGGTCTAAATATGACGCAAACCGAAGCCAAAAGGAGGGCATGCAGAAGAGAGAAGACCATCGAAATGAAGCTTTAGCCAGTGGCTAAGCAGTTTATCCAACTCTGATTGGGAGGTCATGTCAATGGCACGTGTGTTTAGATGATCTTCTACGCTAGACTCTGCTGCTACTGCACTGTAATTAACAGTGGCCATTCCGACGATGGCATGTCCATAGCAGTAACAGAGAGACGACCAAACTTTTCTTGAGTGCGAGTAAAAATCTCCTTTCAGAATAAGAAATTCTCCATAGCCAACTTGATTCTTGAAGATTTCTCGATTAAACAATAATATTCACTAGAAAATTATGAGTTCCCAGTTTCAGTTTTTCTTCTGGGAAGTTATAATGGCTGCCCATCGCCCAGTTCCTCCACTGAAACGTATGGGCATTAATTTCAAGGCTTTGCGCAGGGTAAAAATAGAGGCCATTGACTAACTGAGAAAGACTCTCTCACCTTTTTTTCACTTCTTTCCCCGTTTCTTCAATGGCTGTGCGAGGGACAGTGCCGAGTGTGGGGGGCCTAGATATGCTTGGGACAGTGTCAACGCCACCTTCACTCCTAAGCACTGTCCCCCATTACTCTCTGCTTCGCTTTCTACTCTCTACTCTCCGGGCCATAAGTAGTGCTGCTTCTAAATCTTGTACAGCTAGTTTACCACTACATTTATACGTTATTTCTTTTCACGATTAAAAGAACAATACCAATATATATTTTTATTGTAAGGATATCAAAAAAATTTCAGAGTACAAAAGAAGAATAAGAATTAGTTCTAATAGGAAAAACAAAATTGAAGTACGATCATAAAAAAATAATTAAAAATAAACTCAAACAAAATAAATAGAAATTAAATCTGACAAATAAAAAAATTTAAAAAAGATGAAATTGAAAAAAAATCTCAATTGTATAAATTATTTGAAATTAAACAAATAGTGATAAAAAAAAATAAGAATTAAATCTGAAAGAATAATAAAATGAAGAGTTGTTTTAAAAAATTAGAGGGTTAGGCGTAGAAATCGAGATGGAAAGAGAAAAGAAAAAAAAATTATTGACATCAAATCAAAAGTCACTAAGCTATATGCATCGCCTAAGAAAAAAGGGTTCACTAAGATGATTATAAAAACATCAAACAACGATATTTTTTGCCATCGTAATCCATTGTACGTACTAATTGAATATGATGGAGTGGTGGATGTGCTAGCACATATGGTGCACGCGCTAGCTAGTTTTGATTTTTTAATTATATTTTATATTTATTAAAATATCAAATTCTCTTTTAACCAACTTGATTGTAACTAAAAAAAACTAGAACAAAAATACAAAAAAGCTCTTGGATGCCAATTAAACAAAAATATGTTTTTAATGGTAATTTAATCATTTCATTGTGCTTTTAAATTGGAAAAAGACTTCCTTGTCCTTGATCAATCTAATAATGACTAATGAACCTTATAAAAAGA
Organism: Populus nigra; assembly: GCF_951802175.1. Lineage (NCBI taxonomy): Eukaryota > Viridiplantae > Streptophyta > Magnoliopsida > Malpighiales > Salicaceae > Populus > Populus nigra. Next base: position 11,218,953 of record NC_084864.1, on the reverse strand, counting down.
CTATCTTACCCCTAATAACCAATTCGTTAGTTTTTTTAGAAAGGGTAAAATGATCATTATATAGTTTCAATGAACAATAAATTCTCTCGCAAACAATGTTTTTCCCTAAAAGCCAGTTCATTACTTTTTTCATAAAGGGTAAAATGATCATTATATATTTGGTTGGTTTGGAATTAGGATTCATAATTTTTTTTTCTTTTTATAAAATTTTCCCGGTCTTGTTACTCGAGTCACGAGTTTGACGAATTAACTTAGGTTGACTTGGATCATTTTTTATCTTTTTTAATTTTATCTTTTAACATTAAAATTGTTTATTCCAAGTTGGAGATTCACTCAGTTTTTTTTTTCCATTTCTTAGTTTAATTTCCCTTCAACATTAGTTTTTATTTCATATATATATATATACACACCTCCATGTATCATGCCACATTACCATCCCTATAAATGCTACCAGCTCTACTAGTTCAGAAAACCAAGCAAAAGAACATGTATTCACATCCTCGGTTGAGATTATTGAGAGAAAACTAGAAACTTGAGTAAACGAATCTTCCAAAGCAACTTTGCGTGTTGCCAAATGCATGAAAATAAATTTACAAGAAAGGCCAAACACAGCCCATCCCTGTTCAAAGCATTACTAGATTAAGCAATGCTGTGGACATATTATGTGAGCATAAAATGCTAAATTTGATGGAAATGTATCGAAGATGAGAGAAGAAGATAAAAGATCGATGATGATCTGTTATCAGCAACAGCAGCGGCACTGCTGAGTAGAGCAAGGAATAAAATAGTGGAGGATGACATTGACACCCCTTTGAAGGGCAATACAAGTCCAAGGCAGCCATCATCACCATGCCCACACAGTATACTGTAAATGGAATTCAAAACACCCTTCTCGCGTGCACGTAAAGAGAGCCAGAGAATAAAGCTTTTTATTATACTTCCACCTAGCTCCTTGCTTACGCGAAGATTATTTAGGGTTTGCCTCTGAGTTTTAATTTGGAATTAAGTATATCATTATTTTTATGTGAATAAGATTATTATTAAGTTATGTGAGCACAAATTCAAAGGGTATGCACTCATAGCAAGCTGCATGTAAGGTTCGTGGCCTTGTGGCCCTTTTCCTGCTTGAAAGACTTTCTGTTTCCTGCAAATCTTTTTGCAAGGAGACGATGATTGCTAGCACAAGATCAGATGCCAACAAATTAGCCTCGCACTAAAGTAATACGCTCTGGACAACAACTACCGTATATGACAAACTAAGATTTTCTTTATGACATAGCGAAAACCACCCTTTTTGAAGCTCATCGGAGAGGAAATCATCATTACAAAACAGAGGGAGAGAGTGATGGTAATGGATGAAGCGACGAAGGCAATAAAGCAAGGTATCGGTCAAAGTTTGATACATGAATACAAGAGGAATTAATGGAGGATTAGAGGGGACTGTTTCATGTGCAAGCGTTAACCATGTGATCCCAGTTCCATTTGCCTGAGACAGAGAAATTAAGATAACCCTTTTCCAGAAAAATTAAAAAAAAAAATATTTATGATTTTTATAGAGACACCGCATTGACTCAATATTTATTATAAGAAAAAAGGTGGGGCTAGTATTGTCTTTTCAAGATTGGCCTCTGCTGTAGCAAATGTAATGGGTGCCCAAATGGCCAAATTCTTGTGCTGTTGGGTGATGATTGTCCATAGATCATGCCTTCCCTCCCCCTCTCTCCTATTTAATCCAAACTGAGTGACACTCTCCATACTCAGCTTCGCGCACACACTAGAAAGTGCAGGCCCATTTGTTTGCTTCACTTCTGCTTCTTCTTCCACCAACAAAAGGCCATGGTCATGGCTGAAAAACAGATCTTTGTTTTCATTGTCTTTGTTTTGCTCGTAGTTGTTTTCTCTAGTGCTAGTCATCACCACGCAGTGAATGAAGAAGAAGAAGCAGACAGGATATCTTCACTTCCTGGCCAGCCTAAGGTCTCTTTTCAACAATTCTCTGGCTATGTTACTGCAAACAAAGCTGTTGGTAGAGCTCTCTTTTACTGGCTCACCGAGGCTGTCCATGACCCCTTGTCTAAACCCTTGGTTGTTTGGCTCAATGGAGGTTAGACCCCCCCCCCCCCTCCCCTCTCCTCTCCTCTTTCTCTTTCTCCACAGGTCTCTTTGCATCACTAGTTTGATTTTCTGTCATTGTTATATATCGGTCATTAGGGATATTGCCTAGTCGTGTTCTCAAGAAAACATTAGTGGGATATACTTGTGTCAACATGCATTTTCTTGTATTTGGTACAAGAATTACTCCAGCCCTTGTTTCTCCTTCTATATCTAGAAATAGACATATATCAGAAACTTTCTTTGTTGCAGGCATGGAAACGAATGATGAAGATTTTTAGAGACTTCTTCTATATCTTTTGGAACTATGAGTTTCTATACACTGCACTATCAATTTTTAAACACCTCTTTTCTTTTCGTTGTTTTGTTTGGAACTTAAAACTCATCCAAAAAGAGGCATGGAAGTTTAACTCATTTAGTTCTCTCTGGTTAATCTGCGATGAGGTGCCTTTACTTTTTATGCAGCAGGCAGAAACTAGTGAGAAGAGTAGAAAAGAAGCGCAGTGGTCAGTGCCCACATGAATGGCCTACCAATGGCTAAAAATGATGACCCAACTACTAATAAATGATAGTAGAATGACTAGGCGCATTCCCACCCTTGTTAACTACCAATGAGGAAACAGAAGATTTTGACACCTTGAAAAGGCTAAAAAAATGCACACAAGACTCCAAAAGATACAGTAAATACGTATGCGTCTAGGTACATGTACAGGATGCCGATTTAACTTGAATTTAAATGAACTTTTCTGGATAATTATATAAAATTTCATTTTAGATTAATAATGGATATTTGAAACCATCAATCGATAGAATATCTAATAAAATATGTAATGGGTGAAATAGAAAGAGAGATAATTGCTCGAGAGCAACCAGGAAGAGGCCTCATTATTAGGTTACAGCAATTACGACTTCATTTAGTCATCTCTGTCAGCTTGTGCAGGTGCACCATCAATGCATTAACTAAACCAAGAAATTATAGCATAACCCAATCTGTCCTCTCTTGCTAAACCACACTCGTCAGCTCAAGTTTCAGTACCGACTTTGAAAATTAAGTCTCTACAATGCAATCCTTGGATCACTCTGTATATTGGGTTGAGTCTAAGAGAATCTTTGCATATTAAGGCAAATACATGATGTGGAGTCAGATTTGTTGGCACGATCTCTGACCATTTCTAACAAACCCGCATGATCTGGTATGTTTTTGAGACCCATCTCTTCTACGTCATGGTTTTAATCTCTTTTCCTTTTACTTGTAAATAAGCAGGTCCTGGTTGCTCTTCTGTGGCGTATGGTGCTTCTGAGGAGATAGGCCCATTTAGAATCAACAAGACTGCCTCCGGATTATACCTCAACAAGTTTTCATGGAACTCTGTGGCCAACCTCTTGTTCCTGGAAACTCCTGCTGGTGTTGGCTTCTCTTACAGCAACCGGTCTTCTGATGTGCTTGACACTGGCGATGTTCGCACTGGTAGAAGTCATTTTATGCCAGCGTTAGATAAGTTATTGCTATGTTTGCTTGTAAAAGAAGGTGTGCATATAGGTGATTTCTTAGGCCATGATTTGAAAAACTAGCCAGCTCCACTACAATATTAAAATGATGATGCCATAGGTCCTAGTGCTTATCATTGGTAGTAAAGTAATTTCTTTGATCAACTTAGATTTAGCAAGTTAATCACTGCTTTATGATTATGATTCGTAAAAGTAATACTTTAACATGATATGCCCATAATTACATGATTCGGTCAGCTCAACTCGGTGATCATCAATCCGTCCTGAACAGGGTTAGTGAAGATGTTGAAGGAAAAAAAAAAAACTTGGGATGATCCCAGTCAACCCATTCGACCCCTAACTGGGTCTTGGGATGGGTCGACCATGGGGTCGAGTCTTATTATTATTGATATGCCTCCATGTATATTGCATATTGTTAGATACACGGGCCTTGGTCCATGTTATCATTGCCGGCCAGGGGAAGCTTGTTATAGTATTTTAATCCTTGCAGGACTACTATAGTTTGTGTATTGTCTGTGATTGAAAATTTGAAATATGATGTAAGCCGCTCGACGTATTAGTGCACTTCATGAATATCTGAAATAGGAAATTTTACAAGCCATATGATGAGCATGCTTCGGTCTTTGCTGTTGTATTTATTGCGATTTCAATCTAATTTGTAATAATGATCAGCCACGGACTCACTGGAGTTCCTGCTTGGATGGATGAATCGCTTCCCGCGATACAAGCACCGGGAAGTGTACCTTACTGGCGAGAGTTATGCAGGACATTATGTTCCTCAGCTGGCTAGAGAAATTACAAAGTACAATAAAAGGTCCAAGCATCCAATAAATCTCAAAGGATTTATGGTAACTTTTTATCCCACTACTACCTATAAGATCCATTTGCATTGCTTTGTTTTCAGTTTTGTGTTATGCACAATCACAACCAGACGAAATCATGGGCTGAAGTTCCATTCCTAGAAAACGGTTTTCGTTGCTGATTAAGATCACAGCTTCCAGGTCGCATTCATCAGGCAATTAGAAATGCTGTGCCTGTGCCTGGTTTTGTAAAACGTCAAAGTGATGATTTCAGTTATATAATCTATAAATTGTATATTCATCAGACAATTACGTCCCCGTGTATTGCATTTATATAATCTATAAATTATTATGAAATGGATTCCAGGTTGGGAATGCAGTTACAGACAACTATTATGACAACCTTGGAACAGTGACATACTGGTGGAGCCATGCAATGATCTCTGATAAAACATATCAGCAGCTCGTCAACACTTGTGATTTTCGAAGGCAGAAGGAGTCAGACGAATGTGAATCATTGTATAGTTATGCCATGGATCAAGAATTTGGCAATATTGACCAGTACAACATTTATTCACCCCCTTGTAACAACTCTGATGGCAGCACCTCCACCCGTCACACTATTCGATTGCCTCACCATCCCCATAAGGTATATATATAAATCAAGCTTTAGCAATACTGAGAAGACTGGTATTTCTGGGTAGATTTTGTCAAAAAAAAAAAAAAAAACATATGCTATATGCTTAGGTACAAAATGATTGATATATCTCCTATTTTTTCTATAACTATCAGGTTTTCCGACAAATATCTGGCTATGATCCTTGTACTGAAAAATATGCTGAGATCTATTACAATAGGCCGGATGTGCAGAAAGAACTTCATGCCAATGTGACCAAGATTCCATACAAGTGGACTGCTTGCAGGTGAATTACCAGAGCTCTAGGCAACTGCACTGACAAAAAAAATCAAGAGAATCCATGCATTTACTCCAAGAACTAAACTGATGTTTTTGCTTATACAGTGAGGTCCTAAATCGCAACTGGAACGACTCGGATGTTTCAGTTCTCCCAATTTACAGAGAAATGCTTGCTAGTGGATTGAGGATTTGGGTATTCAGGTGAGATATTTGTCTTGGTTAATCTAACGACTCTACAGAATTGTTTTTCATATATAATTTTTAACAGTTAATCACTTTTTTTTTCTCCTATCGATCCACTGCAGTGGCGACGTCGACTCAGTGGTCCCAGTTACAGCTACTAGATACTCCCTTGCAAATCTTAAATTAGCAACAAAGATCCCATGGTATCCTTGGTATGTTAAGAAGCAGGTAAGGATTCTGTCCCATGTTCTTTGTTTATGTTATACTGGAATTGATAGAATGTTGTGATAATATGCTTATAATCCGACTAGGGAAACCTGCAAGAATTAGTCCTTGTTTAATATATTTCAACAGATTGATAGGATACAAAGTCAACGAGATCGAGGCTAACAAACTTTGTAATTTACCAGAATCTAACACCATTTGATGATTATTTTACTTTTTAAAATTTATTTTTAATATCAGCAAATCAATCTCGGATACGAATCTTCAAACTAACTAGATATGGAAATGAATCTGTATGTTAAGAAAGGGAAGGGTTTTTGAATTGTTGTGTTTGGATGTTTGTGAAGGTGGGAGGCTGGACAGAGGTATACGAAGGGCTGACATTTGCAACAGTGAGAGGGGCTGGCCATGAAGTGCCACTTTTCAAGCCCAGAGCAGCTCTTCAGCTATTCAAATCATTCTTGAAAGGGGATCCCCTTCCTAGGTCTTGAAATAAAACAAAAAAGGAAAGAAAAATCTCTCCAATTTAGTAAAACATAGTTTCTTTCGTGTTGTTATTGTTGCAATGTAGACAGAGATTTTATTTAACCATTGAGGAATTTCGGTAGGAAGAAAGAGTTTGACTGTGTAAAAGCAGGGAGAGGCAGATGGAATGGAGAGGGTTTTGCTCTGTGATTGTGCTTTAGTTCGAATCCAGTCCGTGCCTTTTCTTTAATGGATAAAAAAATTGTTTTATCTATTTTTAATTGATTTTTTTTTCTGCATAAACCCTAATCTAATCCCTACCCTTTTTAATAAAAATTATTTAGTATAAATAATTTGTTCTATGTGTTTTTTATTCTCAGTACTTATCTATATTTTTAAATTAGTTCTATATCACACAAATATGAACCCTAATCCCATTCCTATTTTTTTCTAAACAAAATTATTTTCTCGTACAGAATAAAAAGTTTGTTTTATTTACTATTTATTTTTAATATTTACCAATTTATTAAAACTTTTTATTTTTTTCAAAATCTTGGGTTATCAAAATAATTTATTTACAAAATTTATTTTATTCCCCCAATCAGTTGTTTTAATTGTAAAGCTTAACTATTATATGAAATCTTAAATTAAATTAAAAAATAAAAATAAAAATCAATATATCATGTTATTTCCAGCTTATTGAGTTGTGTTATGCTAGTTGTTTATTTGGGAGTATGATTATGATTGTGTTTTAAAGTGTTTTTTATGATGAAATATATCAAAATAATATTTTATTTATTCTTTAAAAATTATTTTAAGATCAGTACATCAAAATATAAAAAAAATAATTTTTAACAAAATCAAAATATACAAAAAAATTAATTTTTAATAAAAAAATTATTTTAAAAAAAATATAAGTTTACCCACACTTCCAAACAGTAACCCATTAACTTTGAATTTTTTTTTTAAAAGTTTGGTCATATTATTTTTTAAAATTTTTTTTTTTAGAATATGCTATTTAAAAACAAATTCAAACATTGACTGGTCAGCTTTTTCTTGATTGAATTGTTTTTGCCTTGATGTCTATCTACTTTTTGTATGGATGTCGTGGAAGAATTATTTATAATAACATCATTTTCCTGTACATGTCATCCACAGGTAAGATGTTTGGAAATATAATTATAGTTATTTTTTAAAGTATTTTTTATTTATAAATATATTAAAATAATATTTTTTTTATGTTTTAAAAGTTATTTTTGATATCAGCACATTAAAATATCTAAAAATATCAAAAAAATATTAATTTAAAATTAAAAAAATTAAAAAAAAATTATAAATATTTTTAAAACATAAAAACAAATAAATTTAAGTTGGCTCTTCATGGAAAAAAATAATTCAAGAAAAGATGCATAGATATCATAAGTATTGGTAATAATAAGAAACAGTCAACTCAATCTTAGCTCTTAGATTTGCATTTATTATTCAAATGATCACACATTTAATTTTTTTATCACTTAAGATTTATGTAATTATTAATATTAAAATTTATAGAATTTGTCAAGATATGCACAAGCTGACTCGAACATTCATGTTAATCACAAAAAAAAAAAACAGTCAACCTTGAAAGATATAACTCAACTAATTAGATTTTAAGTTTGCTTCTCAGAAATCATTAGTTCGAGTACTATAAATTTTAAGATCTCTAGATGCTTATATGATCGTTAATTTTAAGACCTCAAGGGATTAGTTGAGGTGCGCATAAACTAATCTGGACACCTATATTAACAAAAACTAATAATAATAATAAGAAACAGCCAAATCACTAAACTTTTTAATGAGGTTCAAAAAACATTTAAAAGTATATTTTAATTAAAATATATTAAAATAATATATATATATATGTGTATTAATTTTTTGATATTATTATATCAAAATTATATATAAAAAATATTTAAAAATGCATCAATTTAATACTTCATTAAAAATATATTTTAAAAAACATGTTCAAGAACGAAAACAAATAGCAAATCTAGTTTCATCGAATGAAAAGTGTTAGTCAAATTTCAACCTAAATGATTGGTTCCAAGCAACAGTCTTGCCGTCACTTTCGTCATAGTTTCTCCATCAATTACGAACTACTTTACCCACCGATTGAAATTAGATTTATTTTTAGATAATTTAAAACAACTCATTGAATATAATTTTAATGTTTGACCTTGTGAATTTTTTAAAAAATAAATCTAAATATTTTGATGATATTTATCCAGATACGGATGGTTTGAGATTGTCTTTGTTGAAGTACAATCCTAGTTGAAAATAAAAATAAATCTTTACAATCAAATCTTGATTGATCAAATTTATATTTACCAATAAGTATTTCATGGGTAAAAATTAATTATAAGTGTTGAAAAATAATTAAAGTAACTGTATTCATTGATACAAGTTAGACCTACTTCAACAAGTTGATTTAAGACTTAGATGATCGGAATATTGATCGGGTTTCAAATAAAAAAAACTCGGGTTTTTAATTGACCTTGTCAAACCCATATGATTTTCCAGGTCAATCTAAAACTCGGGTGAGATTCAATTTTTTTTATTTTTTAATAAATCTAAAAAATATACAATTAATTTATGAATACTTAATCTCACATATATTTTAATAGTTTATATATATATATATATATATATATATATATATAGCTTTCATTTAAATGAATTGTTTCTTAATTGTTTTTTTATGTAAAATAACTATATATAACTTACATATACAAAAATTATTTTTTATTTTTTTAAAATAAAATATTAAAATTTTAAATATTTTTTTAATTTTTCAGAATTGACTATCAATTTATATGCTACTTCACCGAGTTAAAGTGTGGTAATTTGTTTTTTAAATGTACATCCCTTTTAAAGCATCTATCACATCTTATATAAACAAAAAAAAACTGGTCAGGTTCTAGATTTGCTTTCTAAATGTCACCAGTTCGAGTCCCATAAATCTCAGGGCCACTAGAAACTTACATATCTTTAACTTCAGAGCCAATAAAAATAATTAAAATACACGTAAATTAATTCAAATACACACACTTATATACGAGTCCCACGGAAAAAAAACTACTCACACCTCAAGTCAAACAACCTTCTAATCTCATAATCAAATTTAATAACTATAGCTTTAAGTATCTCACCAATAAAAAAATGAATTAAATCATCCCAGCACAAAATCAGCTGAAGTAGGTATAGGTAGGTGCTTGACAAGATAGAAATATTAATCAATAAATGAGAAAAAAAAGAAGGGATCAGACCAATGAGTCTGACCAAATCTCCAGTCCACTATTGGCAAGATCAAAAGTTAATTTTTAATGTTAAGAAAAGACATGCAAGTGTTTTTCTAACATCATGGAAAGTTTTATTTGTTAACTGAAAAATTAATGATTGAGTTTAATAAAAAATAATTAAAAGTTATACGCCAATGTATATTATATTATATTATATTATGTCTCAGGGAATTATTTCAGTTTTTTATATTTTAATTATATAGCAATAAAATTATTTTTATAAGAAATATAATAATTGAAATTCCATTAAAACAAGATAATTTTCTAGTATATTGTTTTTTCTTATTAATATACTTTTTCATCAAAAAATATAGTTTTTTTAAGACGTGTTCTTTATTTATAAATAATGAAAGCAATTAGAATAAATATAAAAAATCTAATTGAATTATTTGAAATAGGATAAAAAAAATATCTCTTTATTTAAAACCTATTTATCTTATTAATTCACTTCCTTTATTTTGTCATTTTCTTACAAGAATTATAAAAGAAAACTTTACTAAAATAAATTATATTTTGATAATTTTGACATAAATATATTAAAAAATATAAGAATAATATACTATACACACATGTTGATGCACAAAAATCCTTGAAATCTATTTTATATTTAATTATATATTAATAAAATAGGCTTTTGCAAAACAAATAAAGAATAAATTAAAAAAAAAAGTAAATTAAAATAAAATGATGAAGGACTGTATAAAAATAAGCACTTGCTAATATTATAAAAAGAATGTTATAATCTTAGTTGAAAAAATTATTAAAATTGAATTTTAACAACAACAATAATAATAACAACAATATCAATAACAAAGAACTGTAAAATAAAAAAAAACTAGATGCTTGAGCCTAGGTGAGCCATCACACCTAGCCTCAAAAAAAAAATAAGATAGATAATACGTCGGTTTTATGCTAGAATTTCAGCCATTTAAGATGATTGAAAAGTCAAGATTTGATTTTATTGACATTAAAAATTTATTTTTAACCTTGTTTGCACCTAAAAACATAAAAAAATACTTTAAAAACTTCAATAAATCCATTTCTAACATCAAATCAGTCTTTAGTCAATAAAAAAATTCAAAAAATTAACTTGAATAAAAAAACTTGTTGAGGGCTTGATGTAATTTTTCTAGCCAGAAAAAAAATAAAAATCATTTTAATAACACTCATTTAGTCAACTAATCCTATCAACACACAGATTAAGTTTTCCACTCTCTATTTTTTTTTTCAACGACCTTTTATATCTCCTTTTCTCTTAAATTTAATTGTTGAAATATAAATTAAATTAAATTAAATTTTAGTCCAAAGCTTAAAACTAAAAAGACCAAAACAGCAAGTCAATTGATAATATGTGGACAAAGACGCACCTTATTTATTTATTTATTTGTGAAAAGCCTCTGTTTTTTTCAATTTAATCTTTTTTTTAATTGTGATTTTATTTTATGGTACAAATTTAAATTATAACTTAATAAATGGACCTTCATTCAAATTCTGAAGTGTGATAAAAAACCTTTGACCGTCAAGAATATGATGCAGAGAGAGAATAAACTATTAACCCATCAAACATCACAAACAACACATACACAGATAAAATTAATAAATAAATAAATTCAGTGACCAAAACAAAAACAAAAACTTGTTATTAAAACTAATAGTGATCTATGACGTCTGAACAATGAAATCTCTTGGAGAATCAATATCTTTTTAATTTAATCTAATCTAATCTAATGCCCTTTTAACCAATATAAAAGCCGATCTACACATAGTTTTGTAAAAAATTGAAGAATCAACAAAAACAAACCAATAAAATATGTAAAGTTTTAGTTTATGTGCTGCTTAAAACAAAGATATCATAATTTTTTTTATTAATCTTGGGTGTATGCATCATTGCGTGCATCTCAACTAATTTCATGGATCCTAAAACTAATAATTATATAAGTTTTTAGTAGTTCTGAGATTTATAAAATTTAAACTGATGACATAAAAAAATAAATCTAAATCCTAAACAGTTAAGCATATCTCTCAAGTTAAAGATAAAATAATTTACAACATATAATCCAGTCTCAATCGAACCAAATCTACAATGAAATTAGCAAATTAATTATCTTATAGAGTAAAAAGGAACCAAATCCAATCCCAATTCTAAAATAGCATTATCAGACTTAAAATAATATTTTAAAATAACCCACAGGAGGTAATGATTACTTTACTTCTCTGAAAAAAATAAGAAACACTACCATACACTTTATTTTTATATTGAGAAAAAGAAGTATGTGTATTTAATAGTGTCTAAGATTGTTTTTTAAAGTAATTTTTATTTAGAAATATATTAAAATAATATTTTTTTATTTTTTTAAAATTAGTTTTGATATTAATATATATCTAAAAATATCAAAAAAATTAATTTAAAACAAAAAAAATAAAAAATTTTTATTTAAAAAAAACACTTTTAAAATAAAAAATAAACATGAGCTTAAAATAAAAGTGAATAAAAAATAACTTTTATGATATTATCCATAAAATGAAGTCCAGAAATCTTTTATTATTTCTTAAAAATTTAATCTAGAACAGGTTAAATATATACTTATTAATTCATGAATTCTCTAACTCGTTTTTTACTTTTTATATATCATAGATTCCTTTGGTACTGTAGTTTTGAGTTTTTTTATTTTTAAATTATTTTGATATGTTGATTTTTAAAAAAAAATTTAAAAATTAAAAAAAAATTATTTTAATATATTTTTAAATAAAAAATATCTACTCTACTGTAATTTTAAATTTTCTCTAAAACTGAGGGAAATATAAATATCTGATATTTAAGACAAATAAAAAGAAAAAGTCCTTTATTTTTCCGCGTAAAACAGTTTGGTCAGATGCCACATAGAAATCCATAACGAAGGACTTGTATTCTTCTTCTCCTTAAAATAGGGAAGAGAGAGAGAGAGAGAGGCACTTTGGAGATTGCAGCCTGCAAGCAACTTGCAAAAGCAACCTGATAAGATATCTCCAAGGCGAAAACCCTTTACTTTAAAAGCTTCAAAAGAAGAAGGTCAGTCAGTTCTACTTTGATTTCTCGACTGGTTGATGTTTCTTTTTCTATCTGCCTTTTCTTTTATTATTACTATCCTTTTAGATCTTGCTGATCTTTTTCTGAGGAGTAAATCAAGTTTTGTTCTTTATATGTAGCTTGCTTTTGTCTATGACTATGCGAAATCTTTAGAACCTCATTTGTGTTATATGCATATTTTTCTATGTTACCCTCGTGTGCTTGAGATTCCGTCTCCTTTTTGGTCATTTTTTGTATGAATGATTGATATGTAGTGCTGAATGAACTGGGTTTTTATTGCCTTTCTTTGTTCTTGCTGTTTGTAGATTTGAAGTTACTTCTTTTATTTTTTTTTTGGAAGCAGTTAATGATCTTGCAGTCCTCTAACCGACAATGCGAAGTTTCACTTTTTAAGTTGTACTTGTTATCTCCTCTTAACATTTGGCATTGGATACGCAAGTATTTGGAATTTGGTTTTGGAAAACTAATGTGTGGTTTTCCAGGTAAGATCAGAGAGTAGCATGTATTGCTCAGCCTTTAGGGTAATGAAGTCTATAGCTCAGAGTTTGGAAGACAATTATTAAGAGGCGTGGTTGCAGGATTGGGGTTCAGTTCTGGTTGTTGATCAAACAAAGGGATTGGTTGGGAGTTTGTGATCGCTATTCTTTGTGAACTTTCTAGCTATGGGGGAGTATGACGCAGCGGTTCCTGAATTAGAAGGAGAAGAAAACTTAATTGCTGCTGCAAAACAGATTGTGAGGGCACTAGGGTCGAAAAGGAACCTCACAGATGATGCGAAGAGGATCTTGGCAGAGCTTGGCACCCAATTGACTACCATAACCACCATCAGTGAAAATGAGGTTGATGAAATAAGTGATGATGAAGGCAGGCTAAATGTTATTCAGGACAAGATTATGATCTGGGAGACAGATCAGTCTATGATCTGGGACTTGGGTCCCAATGAAGCTAATGAGTATATAAATTCTGCTGATGAAGTACGAAAATTGACAGAAAAGCTGGAGGCTATGTGTTTGAAAGATGATGGAGAAAAGGAGCTGCTAAGGAGGGCGCATGATGTTCTTCAAATCGCAATGGCAAGGCTTGAGGAAGAGTTTAAGCATATGCTCATTCAAAACAGGCAACCATTTGAGCCAGAGCATATGTCTTTTCGTTCAAGTGAAGAGGATGCTGGCTCAGTAGTTTCTCTTGGGGATGAATCATTTGAGGAATCTCAGCATAGAGATAGTGTTAGCAGAAATTCAGAGGAATATATTGTTGATTTAGTCAATCCTAACACGATTCCTGAGCTTAGATGCATTGCAAATTTGATGTTCATTTCTGGTTATGATCATGAATGTTCCCAGGCATATGTTAGTGTTCGACGGGATGCCTTGGATGAGTTTCTCCTTATTCTTGAAATCGAGAAACTGAGCATTGAAGATGTGCTGAGATTGGAGTGGGGCAGCTTAAATTCCAAGATCAGGAGATGGGTTCGGACTATGAAGATCTTTGTGCGGGTCTATCTTGCTAGTGAGAAATGCCTATCTGAACAGATTTTTTGGGATCTGGGAACAGTTAATTTGGTTTCTCTTGCTGAGGTTTCAAAGGCTTCAATGCTGCGGCTTTTAAATTTTGGTGAAGCTGTATCTATTGGTCCCCATAAACCAGAAAAGCTGTTTCCTATACTTGATATGTATGAGGTCCTAGCAGATCTTCTTCCAGACATAGATTCCTTATATGCAGATGAGGGTGGTGCTCGTGTTAGAATTGACTGTCGAGAAGTTCTAAGGAGATTGGGGGACTCTGTAAGGGCAGCATTTCTCGAATTTGAAAATGCTATTTCAACAAGCACCTCAACAAACCCTATTGCAGGAGGTGGAATTCATCCCCTCACCAAGTATGTTATGAATTACCTCAATGCTCTCACTGGCTACCGGGAAACTCTCAATTTTCTCCTCAAGGACCAAGATGGAGAGGATACCATGTCATTGTCCCCTGACATTAATCCATCTACAGAAGAAGAGAACGCTAGAGAAGGTGCATGTGATGGTTCACCACTGGCGCTCCACTTCCGATCAGTTGCTTCAATTCTAGAATGCAATCTTGATGACAAGGCCAAGCTATATAGAGATGCTTCTTTGCAGCACATATTCTTGATGAACAACATTCATTACATGGCTCAAAAAGTTATGAATTCGAATCTTCAGTCTATACTTGGAGATGGGTGGATTCGAAAGCACAACTGGAAATTCCAGCAGCATGAGATAAACTATGAAAGAAATACCTGGAGTTCTATCCTCGCTATACTGAAGGAAGAGGGGAATTCCAATCCTTCAAGAACTCTTCTCAAGGAAAGGTTTCGGAATTTTTATACCGCTTTTGAGGAGGTTTACAGGACGCAGACAGCGTGGTCAATCCCAAATGCTCATCTACGAGAAGATTTGCGAATCTCAACATCCCTCAAGGTGATCCAAGCTTACCGGACATTTGTCGGAAGACATACAAATCAAATTAGTGACAAGCACATCAAGTACAGTGCAGATGATTTACAGAATTACTTGTTGGATCTCTTTGAGGGGTCTCAAAGATCATTGCACAATCCCCACAGGAGATCATAGTCATTTCTTAAACCTGGGGTTTAGGCTTTTAGTTTTATACCTCCTCTGCTATTGTAATATTTTCTTTCTCCTCCGCTCTTCTAATTTGCACTTGATCGATAAAAGGCCAAGGTGGCCTGGCTCGTACCATCACTAGCCAAAATGTCTGGAAAATCTCGGTTCTACAATATGTAATGTATGAGTGGAATAAAAAAAAAAGGTTTATCCTGTATCATTGTCCTCTTTGGCTAGCTAACATAAACTGGTTAGATTGTGATTGCACAATCCCCACAGCAGTTTTAGTTGCATCTTTGTCCATTATATTACCCTCGAGGACAGGTTTTGTTTCCAATGTCACCTGCTCACTCTGTTCGATGAACAAACACCACGGTAAAATTTCTTAATGTTCTTAGAAATTTCGAAATAAAATTTCCCAGAAGACGACTCTGGAACTTTATTACCACAGCAAGGCTTCGATTGAATATTTGGATGCAACACGTAACTGATCCAATCAGGTACGATGGAGGTGCCCAGTTCATTAACTGGGCGGCCATCTGGCCCACGTTCCTTGCAAGTTGCTGCTGCAGTTGCCGGGTAACATCTGGGGAGTTGGAAGGAGTCACTACATGGAAGAACTGGGGCCATGAGGTTTACTGCAATCCCCGAGCTCTGAACCATACCAGCCACATGACCCTCAACACAGCAGACAGGCAAATTTGTGTCTTTGATATATCAAAATTGGCTGCTTAAAACTAGGACCGAGTCGAGAGGGAAAGTTGAGTGTCCTTGATAAATGGTTTTGTCTGCAAGCACATACGATGTCCTCCTCCTACACAGGGAAGGATGGCAGCAAGAAAACAAAGACGAGGTGGGGACATTTCCAATGATATACATGTTAGCCCATCACTGTCTGGATTCTGGAAAGATGATAACAGGGTAGAGCGCGTTATACTCTTATGAATTTTCCCAAGTGAAAGAGACTTGAACATGAGCAAATTGAACATCTGTACGCCCTCCCTGTTAAATGAAAGCAGTCTTTATGATGCAAGGTCATCTGATACATCTCAAGAACATGAACTTGGAGCTCTAAGTTTGCCACTCACATAGATCATGCGTTGGTCCCAGAATAACGTGTAATCAAGACATAGAAACATCAGTTTCTGATTTTATGCCTCTAACCCATCTTAGTTAGTCTTTGGAATTATAATAATGTTATTTAAAAAAAAATGTTTTTTTCTTGAAAAAATATAAAAATAATATCTTTTTATTTTAAAAAAATTTATTTTTAATGTTATCATATTAAAACAATTTAAAAATATATATAAAAAAGATAATAAATATAATATACTCGAGTCATTATTAATTGCCTTTCTTCATACTTTAAATTTATATTGTCAAGATTTTTTCCATAATATTAGTCATCATGTTTCTTTTTTCTTTTTATTTTTTTAAATATCAAGATTTATAACAATAAACTTGAACGTCCCATCTTCTAATCACGACTTAGACAAACTATTCTATTTCATTTTTTTTTATTTTTATTTTTATTATTATTTTAAAGTACATGGTCGAGCTGTACAGGTAATGTACGTGACCCGTTTCACAACAATGCCTGAGAAAGTCAACGACGAAGAATGGACTGGAAAACTGAGATGTCTCGTGAATAGTCAAACAGTGCACCTTTACATAATATTTGTATCACATGCTCGTTAGCGATCAACGGCATAGAAAGTTTCTCTTATTTTTTGCAACTTATAAAGACACAATAATCATAAATAATTAATTAATTTTTACATATAGATGGTTCAAAATATTCCTTATTATCAAATATAATAATAATAATAATAAATATTGTTAAATTCAATTAGTGTGACTACTTGAGTTAAAAACTTAATGAATTATGGTATGTTTGTTTTTATGGTATCACTGTATTTTTAAAAATTTATGTTAATAAAAAATTTAGTTTTTAAATTTGGCTGAAAACTAGATCCAATCTAAATTTACGGGTTACGAGGAGGAGGTCAATCCTTTCAATAACATCTAATAGATTAATTACCTTAATAAATAGTATTAAAACTAAATTAAATCAATTACACGTGAGTTTTAATGAGTTGGTAAAGATTTTTTTAGTTAACATAAGCCCGTCTAAGTTGTAAATACTACTCTAAGTAATTTGTTTTTTTTTTCCTGGCCAGAATAGATCTTGATGGAGTTTTTATCGAAACAACTGGATTTATTAAATCAATAGTTAATTTATGATTTATTTGGGATTTCATATCAACTGGCTTTATTAAATTAATAATTACTTTAAATTTTGTTTGGGATTGCGATTCAAATAAAAGTTGGTTAAAATTTAATTTTTTAAAAAATAATTATTTTTTTAATATTTTCATGTTGTTTTAATGTATTGATATTCTAAATAATTTTTTAAAAATAAAAAATATATTATTTTAATATATTTATAAGGAAAAAAAATTACTTTCAAACATCCTTTTAATAAAAAAAAACAATTTAAATCTTGTTTCATGTTAACTTGTTTTTAACATGGTAGAAAGTCCAAATGATCTCACATGGATGCATTTGGGTTTGGATTAAACTTGCGATTTTTTATTATTGGGCCTTCTATCTGTTCTTCGTAAGTATTTTGATGGATGTTCCTTGGCACCTGTAGTCCTTTGGGCCTTATTAATCCAAGAAACATTCCCTCCGAATGAAAGAGCAGAGAAATTCCCAAACAAGAGACCTCAATCAATCAAAGAAGTAAAAAAGATATATATTTGTTTGACTATTTGGGGGTTAAATGCATGTTAGAGTGCCACGCACGGCGAGGAAACTTCCTGTTTCCCTGTCGGAAAGAAATGTTGTAGTATCTGCGTAAGACCATTATGGCTGAACCCTGGAGTCAACACTTTTAACTGGTTAGAAAAAGAAGAGCAGAGAGAGACGGTGGCTCCAATGTCTTCTTGAGTTGATAAAAGAGCTACGAAAGAAAGGTCAGTTTTAGCTCTTAGTATTCTCAGGAAAATAAATCGGATGCTTGCTTGTTCATCTCTTGACTTCAAAATCTAAAATATGCGTTGTCCTTCCATTCCTTTCTTTGTTTGATTGTCTTCAGCTTGTCTTGGCCCTGTTCATTTCAGATATGTTTATGTTTATTATGCCATCATATGCCATGATCTTGAGACTGTGAGCATGTATCAATGATTCTTAAAGATTGAATAATGATCTTCTCAAGAAAATTAATAATAAATAAAACAAAATAATATGTCTATACATATAAAGAGATTTATTCTCTTTATATGGATTTTTTTTTTAATTTTGACATGTAGAATTTCTTAAAAGAGAAGATAATATATTTAATAATTTCTTTTTAATATATGTGATGATTAATAAAATTTAAAGATATTTTTCTCGAAATTTATGGAAATGCGCGCGCGCGCACACAAGTGAATTGGGTTTCAATGTTTTTTGATCACTGTTGAGCTGTCTACTGAGACGGTTGATCATAGTGATTCTTTCTAGTGTACTGAAAGTTCTCATTGTTCTGGTCTTAAGTTTATGCAATTATTTTCATTTTCTTTCCTGTAATCAGTTCTTGAATCGCGGTGCTTAATTGCAGCAAGCACTCAAGATTTCCTTCACTGGTTACTTGCTTGAGAACTCCAGCAAAAGAGTTTATATATCGGTTTGGAAAATTAATGTTCTAAATTTCCAGCCAACAGACTAGCATTTAGTGCTGTGATTTTTGGGAATCGAAGTCTATAGCTTAGAGTTTAGAGGCTACTTTAGCAACGTGAAAGGTAATCTTAGAGGTGTAGTTGAAATTCAGGATTTGTGGTTCAATATTCTGATTATTGACTATCGAGGTTGTGATTGTTGGTGATCTTCGATTTGTAATCTATGGGGGACCCTGACATGGTGATTCCAGAATTAGAAGGGGAAGGAAACCTTATTGCTGCGGCGAAGCAAACTATGTTGGCATTAAGATCGGCGAAAGATCTTACAGATGACGAGATGGAGATTTTGGGAGACCTTCATACCCAATTAACCACCACAATCACAATCGGCGAAAGAAAGGCTGATGAAAAAAACAAGATTGAAAAAAGGCTAAATTTTATTCAGGAGGAGATTATGAGTTGGGAAAGATATTGGCCTATGATCTGGGACTCGCATCTTGATCAAGCTACTGCGTATCTGAATGCTGCTGGTGAAGTCCGAGAGCTGAATGAAAGACTGGAGAGTTTGTGTCGGAATGATGACAGCAAAAAGAAGATGCTACAGAGGGCTCAAAAAGTTCTTCAACTGGCAATGAAAAGGCTTGAGGTGGTGTTCAAGCACATGCTAGTTGAAAACAGACAACCCTTTGAGCCAAACCATGCTTCTTTTTTCTCAAGTGCTGCCGATATAGTCTTTTTCTCAAGTCCTGGGGATTACTTGGTTGAGAACTCAGATGATAGATGTATTTTTAACAGAAATTCAGAGGAGTTCATCATTGATTTGGTTCAATATGATGCCATTTCTGAGCTCAGACGAATTGCAAATTTGATGTTCATTTCTGGCTATGGTGATGAATGTTCTCTGGCATTTATTAGCCTTCGAAGAGATGCCTGGAATGAGTATCTCTTCAATCTTGAAAAGGAGAAACCGAGAATTGAAGATGTGCTATTCTCGAAGTGGGAAAACTTCAAATCAGAGTTGGACAGCATAAAATCGAAGAACAAGAGATGGATTCAGAATATGAAGATCTTTGTACGTGTCTATCTTGCTAGTGAGAAATGGCTCTCTGGACAGATTTTTGGGGAACTCAGAACGGTTAATTTGGTTTCTTTGCCTGGGGATTTAATCTTGCTGCTATTGAAGTATTTTGGGAAAGACACGTCTATTCACCCCTTAAATCCAGAAAAACTGTTCCATAATCTTGACATATACGAGATCCTGGCTGGTCTTCATCCAAATATAGATTCTTTGTACTCTGACAAGGATATTTCTCGAGTTAGAGTTAACAGTGATGAGGTTCTAAGGGGATTGGCTGACTCTGTGAGGCGAACACTTCATGAATTTCAGAATTACATTGTTACATACATGACGAGAGATTCTTTTGCGAACATTCCATCTGAAGGAATTCACCCTCTCACCAAATATGTAATGAAGTACGTCAGTACTCTCGCTGACTACAGCGAGACCCTTAATTTTCTCCTCAAGGACTATGATGGGGAAGATCCCATGTTAGCATCCCCTTGCAAGAGTTCAGATGTGGAAGAAGAGAGTGGAGGCACATGCGACTTTTCCCCAATCGCTCACTCCTTTCGATCAAATGCCTCAATTCTAAAATGGCTTTACAGTGGCTCCCCGATGAGTTCAGCTATGCAAGAAGAGAGCATAAGTGGAGATACATCCAACTTTTCCCCAGTTTCTCTCCAACTGGGATCGGATGCTTCACTTCTAAAATGGCTATCCAATTGCTTCCTGCTAAGTTCGGCTAAAGAGGAAGAGAGCATAAATGGAGGCACATGCGACGTTTCCCCAGTGGCTCTCTACTTTCGAGTGGTTGCTTCCATTTTAGAATACGAGCTCTACAACAGGGCCAAGTCATTTAAAGATGCTTCTTTACAGCACATATTCTTGATGAACAACATACATTACGTGGCTGAAAAGGTGAAGAATTCAGAACTTCAGTTCATACTTGGAGAGGAATGGATACGAGAGCACACCAAGAAATTCCAACAGCTTGTGTTGAACTATGAGAGAATTACTTGGAACCCAATCCACAATATACTGAATGATGAGGGGTCCGATTCAAATTTTGTCTCGAAAGCTCTTCTCCGGGAAAGGTTGCGAAGCTTTTATCTTGCTTTTGAAGAGGTTTGCAGGACCCAAACAACATGTTCTATCCCTGATACTCAACTTCGAGAAGATTTACGCAATTCAGCTCCCCTCAAAGTGATCCATGCATATAAGAAATTTGTTGAACTACATGCCAATCACATAAGTAGTAAGCTCATAAGTAGTAAGCTCGTTAAGTACAGCAATTTACAAAATCGCTTATTGCATCTCTTTGAAGGCTCAAAATTAGGATAATTTGTTAACCCCCACAGGAGATGACAGAAAGAATGGAACTCTCTTGTCTATTATTTCCATGTTACCTTGTTCCTCCTTTTCTCCCTTCAAATTTGTATTTTGATATCCTAATTATAAAAACATAACAAGCTTGTATTTTGATTTATGAACAGGCTGGCTTTGCCACAGAACTACAACCAGCCAATTGCATCTCTGTTAGTTCCCAATATGTAATCGAAAAATCTCTTCGGCATTACTCATTGATAGTATGAACTATTCAGGGTAGGATTAATGAATCCATGTCAGTGGCTTGGGTTTGACTCTGTTAGCCATTATTTTCTCTAGAGGACAAGTTTTATTCATTTCTCTCTTAATAATTCTTAATTCCTCCCATTTCCACTCTCGGATCCCCATACCTATTACAACATCTCGTGAAGAAAACTCAATAACTCTATTATAATAACTCACTACAACATTATCCAGTGTTACCGACGGACTCATTCCGTCGGTGACAGCAATGAAATCCGTCGGTGAAAATAATACCGACGGACTCACCGACAGAACACGTCCGTCGGTAAAACAGTCGTCGGTAAATCCCATTTCCGTCGCTAATTCTGTCGCAAATAAAAAAAACCATCCACCGACGGAAACGCCGACGGTTTACAGACGGATACGCGCGCGCCCAAAAAAAAGTTTCCCGCGGGAACATTACCAACGGAGTCAATCCGTCGGTAATTTCAAGGGTAATTACCGACGGCATTACCGACGGACAATCCGTCGGTAAATATGGCGTGGCTGGAAATTTTTGTGCAAGTAATACCGATGGATATTATCCGTCGGAATATCCGTCGGTAATACCGTCGGAATTTAATCACCGACGGATTTAATCCCGTCGGTGATGCCGTCGGTAATGATGGCATGGATGGTAATTGTTCGCCAACTCTCTGTTAAATACCGACGGATACTATCCGTCGGTAGGTATTTAAAATATATATAAAAAATTTATTAATTGTAAAAAACCTTAATAAACAAATAGAAATGCATTAAACATTAATAATGTAAAAGTAATGTTAAATAATATTCATTACAAATTTAATGTGTTTAAAAAGCAAAATTAAACTAGAATAGCGGCGGAGCTGGAGGAGGAGGTGGAGGAGGAGGAGGAGGCTGGTTGTTCCCTGGACCATACGGCCAAAAAGAAGCTGCACAAGTATCGTCACCCATCTTTGATCTCATCTCCATGACTATTTGACGGAGCTCATCATAATTCGTCGAGAGTTGTTGATATTGTTGTTTCAACGCAATGAACTCCTCAGACTGGGTGTTCGATACTGATGGAGAGCTTCCAACAGTTGAGACACTACGAGTCGAACACAAGTTGTCAGCCGTAGTGTTCGAGAGCCCGTAGACCCGATTTTTATCGGGTCCACCAGACGATCCCGCCTCCATCCACAAATCTGGATCGAAATCTGGATGGGTCGACGGATTGTCCCCATATCTCTCCCTCAACCGGCTATTATAGGTCTCCTGAAAATTCCATCGGTAAAAAAATCATCAAATGCAATTCAAGATGCAATTCAAGAAAATAATAATTTACAAAATAAAATGAATGAACGAACATACCACGAAGTGCTGAGCACGGTTGTCCACGAACTGCTGCACCCCCTTTTGGCGGTCTTGACTCCGCACATGCGTCTCTAGAAACAGCTCCATTGGACTCGGTTCAGGTCCAAGAGACGCAACCTGTAAGGAAAAAATAGGTTAAAAGTTAAATATATTATAAGGAACGACAAATTAATTAACGATATATTTCATTAAAATTAATCTTACCATCCGCTTTGCATGTGCGCTGAATGGGACAGATCCGCCAGTGTGCGTGGTCACCGAACCATAAATTTGCCGGTTCCGGTTGTCGATGCCAGACTGTGAGCGCCGTGAGAACCGCTCTAAGGTCACGTGCTCAATATATGCCGTCCATATTTCCCCCGAGATGAACGGCGGTCTGAATTCCTGCCAAACCGCCACCTCATTCCATCCTTCAAGGCCGTTATCCCTCGCATGTCTTTTTGATTTTTTTTGGGTGTCATACCAAAAATCACGCAACCTACTTCCATAGTAACAAATTAGAATTTAAAACATAAACTTATAAAACAAAAATAAATATTATTTTCGATGTTACCTAGTTGCCGCGTGATTCTCCCATACCCTCCTCACAACATTGTTGTCCGCCCTATTCCACTCAAATTTGTTCTGTGTATATAAATAATTCATATAAAATAAAAATAGTACAAGATATAAAATTATAAAAATCATTTATTAAAAATAAGCTGGAAATTAAAAATTTACACCGACCTGAAATCGCTTAAACCATGCATCGATATTAGGTTTCCACTCAGGATGTCTGGAAACCTGGCTCCATTGAAACAATGGAATCTCCATCGACGATTTAAACGCTAATGTTATAGTCCTTGCAGCCTCAATGTTTGTGAACCTGGAATTAAATAAAAGTAGTAATTAATATTAATTAGTTGTTCATAAATTATGTTATAAGTATATAAAAAAAAAACTAAAACCTAAACAAACTTACATTGAGAGGTCATCCTTCCATTGTGCCTGGTACTTACGGGTGAATTGACCCCGCTGTGAAGGCACACCGCTTCTGCGCTGTGAAACCGCGCTAGAAGAGGCAGCATCACAAGTTGGCGTAGATTCCTCGCCGTGATCAGCACCTAAGAATACGTCCTCCTCGCTGCTAGAAGAACTAGCTGCAACCGTCTTCTGACGACGTGCTGTAGATTTCATTCTACGCATCTACACAAATGTACACGAATAATTACATAATTAACTTCGATTATTTAAAAAAAAATTCGACAGAGTCTCCCCTGTACTGGGGGGTCCCAAGTTGTCGACAAAATTATATTACACTTCCAATTTTATTTCACATCCCGATTCAATCATCCTGGATCTCAACCCAACTTATCATCATCAACACAACATTTTATTCAATAACATCATATAGAATTACAACTATGAACATTCATTGTTAAATTGATATTTAGAGTTACAAACATTAGATTTAAGTCATACATTCAAATTTACGGATTAATATTACATTTTTAACATAAATTCAACAATAACAAGTATAGCAATAGAAACAATAATATCCTAAATTAAGATAAACTAATTAAATGCAATTCTATATATATAAATTAACATTTTTAAAATAAATCAACAATAACAATTATATTTATAAATTAACATTTTTAACATAAATTCAACAATAACAATTATAGCAATAGAAACAATAATATCCTAAATTAAGATAAACTAATTAAATGCAATTCTATATATATATAAATTACCATTTTTAAAATAAATCAACAATAACAATTATATTTATAAATTAACATGTTTAACATAAATTCAACAATAACAATTATAGCAATACAAACAATAATATCAAAACTAAAAAACTAAAATTAATAAATAAAATTAAAAAACTAAAAAATGCTTACCTTAATAATGTGTTGAATTTAAGATTTTATCTACAAACAATATACAAAACAAAGAACACCAAAAAAATTAATCATAATTAAAATAAAAAAAATACAAAGATAAAGAAAAAAAATACATACCTTTTAAAACTACCACCAAAACAAAAAAAATCCTTCTAAAAGCTAAATATAAATGAGAGAAGAGAAAGGGAGAAGAGGAGAAGAGGAGCAGAGAAAGGGAGGAGCAGAGAAAGGGAGGAGAGGAGAAGAGGAGAAAACGAACAAAGTGATGGGGGATGGGCGGTATATAAAGCAATATTTCCGATGGAAATTAATTGTTGTCGGTGCAATTAATTTCCGTCGGCAATTCCGTCGGAAATTAATTGAAATTCACACCAAAAAAGTTTGGAAATCCCGCCAAACTTTTCTATCCGTCGAAATTTCCGTCGGTACTGGTTCAGATGGACACGTGTCAGACATGCGTTCTCCGTCGGTAATTTCGTCGGTATGTGACGTCGGACATTCCGTCGGTAATAGTGACACGGACACATGTCAGACATGCGTGCGACAAACCGTCGGTGATTCCGTCGGTATTGGACATCGGAACGGCTGTCGGAAATCCGTCGGTATATCCGTCGGTGAATGTGGCAAAATCCCGTAATTTTTTTGCAACTCTCTGTGAAATACCGACGGTTTATATTCCGTCGGTATATCCGTCGGTGAATGTGGCAAAATCCCGTAATTTTTTTGCAACTCTCTGTGAAATACCGACGGTTTATATTCCGTCGGTATATCCTTCGGTAAAAAGGTAAATTTTTCTTATTTTTTTAATGTAACCCTCTCAAAAAATCTTGAATTGTAATCTTACAACACACACAACACAATAACAAAGGCTGACCCTTAAAGAAGAATAAATATTTCATGTTTCAAATTATTACATTATAAAAATAAGGCTTTATAACATGTTTAGTTAGTCGGAATTTTCATCTTCGTCCTCTATCGAATTGTTATCATCAGCTTCATCGCACTCTTCAATTTCGTTATCATCTTCTTCAACAACATTCTTTTTTCCACTAGTAGAGCTCAGAACAACATTCAACTCCTCTGCGTCAACATCAACAAGACTATCGTTGAAAACACGAAAATTCAAATTTTCTTCTAAGTCAATCGACGGAGCAACTCGGTATGGTTCAACCAACTCACTAGCTTGAAAGACTTCATCTATCACACTTGTGTCTTCGTTCTCATCCTGAACAACCTCGACACGACCCTTGGGTTTTGTTTTTAAAACGGATAACCAATCAACTCTTGATCGGTCCTTTCTAAAGGAAGGGGTGTATGTGTAATAAACTTGTTGGCATTGCTTTGCGAAAACAAAGACGTCGTTTACTTTGCGGTGTCTAGCTTTTGAATTGATTTCAACGAGACCATAGTGAGGATCTACTCTGATTTCTCTGTCAGTTGTGTCATACCAATAGCATTTGAATAAAAACACTCTATTTTGCTCGCTATGATATTGCAGTTCGATGACCTCTTCCAATCTACCGTAGTAGTCAACTTCAAACTCACTAGAAGTCAATCCCTTAATACAAACATCACTGTTGTATGTTTTTCTTCCATGCTCGTATTCGTCAGTATGAAAGACATATCCATTGACAAAATATCCATTATAGCACTTGACTTTTCTTTCAGGGCCCAGACATAGTAAAGACAGTGAAACAGCAGCACTACCTCCCATTTGATAAACCTAGCTTGTAAATTAAATACAACAATAATCAATAAACGGATATTATGTAACATTGACTACAATTAATTACATTGCAAGAGATAATGAGTTTGTGATAGGACTTACATGTGTTCTAAACCATGTGGCAAATTGTTCATCTTGTAATTTAAAGATCTGAGATTCGGTCAGCTGTGAGTTATTGGACAGTAAGTATCGTCGATGTTGCCTGCAAGGTTGTTCCAAAGTATATGAGTGTATGGTATCACAAAACATAAATAGTACACTCTTGACAAAGTTTAAGTCGAACATCCACTTACTTAATAAAAGGTCTAAGCTCATCACAGTTAAATAGGACATAATTGTGTGCTTGTCTGAACTCTATTTCAGACAAATATCTTCCCCTCACAGCATTTTTAGGTGTGGGTCATCCAGGATTGGAGAATATTGACAAGTTCCCACTTGAATGCACTTCACCACCATCATCATGCCGTGGAACACGGTTTATCCTCGTTCTCAAATGAGGTTCGAAATAGTATGAGATAAATGTTGAGATCTCCTCAACAATATACGCCTCACATATTGACGCCTCAACATGCGCCTTGTTCTTAACCTTTTTTTTTTTAAGATTGAACAAGTACCTGTATATATATATATTAATAAAAAATTATCAATTAAAAACATTAAAATAAAAATAAAAACATTTAATTATAAATGTCATAGCAACTGTAATATCTAACCTCTCGAATGGATACATCCATCTGTACTGGACCGGTCCTCCAACTTTTACCTCAAACGGTAAATGTACGGGTAGATGCTCCATTGAGTCAAAAAATGGAGAAAATATCATCTCAAGTTTGCATATTGTCTCGACGATATTCTTTTCAAGCCTTTTAATGTGATCAACATTCAACTTGCTGGAGCATATGTCTCTGAAGAAATGACTAATCTCCGTTAGTGCATCCCATATCCCCTTTGGCAACAAATCACAAAAAGCTAATGGGATGAGTGTTTGCATAAACACATGGCAATCATGACTCTTCATTCCATATAATCTGCATTCCTCCGTATTAACCAGCCTTGATATGTTCGAGGCATGTCCATCGGGGAAACGCAGACTCTTAAGCCATTTGTAGACTAGTAGTTGTGCGTTTTTCTCTAGCACGAAGCTTGCTCTTGGTTTTGCGACCCGTGACCCATCACAAACCAACTCCATATTTTTACGGTTACAGAATAGCGCTACATCCAATCTAGCCTTGATGTTGTCCTTTGTCTTCCCCTTCACATCCATGACGGCGTTGAAAATATTCTCAAACACGTTCTTTTCAATGTGCATGACGTCAAGGTTATGGCGGAGAAGATTGGTCTTCCAATAAGAAAGCTCCTAAAATATACTTCGCTTCACCCAATTATGGGTCAAACCAAAACCAGGAAACTTCTGCTTACTTGATTGGAGACCAAACACAATTTCACCGTACTCTGACACAACATCAAACAATTCTTCACCGGAAAGACGCGGGGGTGCAACATCATTTTCAACTCTGCCAACAAAGAAATCCTTTCTGTTCTTTCTGTACCTGTGGTTATGTGGCAAGAAACGACGGTGACAGTCAAAAAAAGAAGCTTTACCCCCGTTTGTTAGCGTGAATGCCTTGTTGTTCTCCATACAATATGGACATGCTAGCTTTCCATGCGTGCTCCAACCAGAAACCATTCCATAAGCTGGGAAATCATTGATAGTCCACATCAAAGCCGCTCTCATAACAAAATTTTGTTTCCTCGAGATGTCATAAGTCAAAGCTCCAAAGGACCACAACTGCGTCAACTCATCAATCAACGGACGAAGACAAACATCTATATTCCTCCCCGGACTACTCGGACCTGGTATGACCATAGATAAAAACATGAACTCCGGCCTTATACATATCCCCGGTGGCAAGTTATAAACCGTCAGTATGACCGTCCAACAAGAATAAGGAGCAGCAAATGACCCGAATGGGTTGAATCCGTCTGTACACAACCCAAAACGCACGTTCCTTGATTCAGCTGAAAAGTGAGGATGTATACTGTTAAAGTGTTTCCAGGCTTCACCGTCAGAAGGATGAACCATCACTCCATCAACCGCGTGATGTGATTGGTGCCATGTCATGTGCTCAACAGTCCTTGGTGACATGAATAACCTCTACAGTCTAGGTGTGATTGGGAAGTATCTAAGTTTTTTATATGCCACGAGAGTCTTCCCTCTACCAGTTCTGGGTTTGTAACGGGAATGCCCGCATGTCATGCACTCGGTCATCTCAGCATTTTCAAGGTAGTATAACATGCAGAAGTTAGGGCATATATCAATTTTCTGGTATCCTAAACCGAGGGGTTTCATCATGGACTTGGCAGCATAGAAGTTCTCTTTCAGCCTGTTCCCTTCAGGTAAAATGCTTTTCGCCCATTCAATAATCTTGTCATAACCGGCCTCACTCAACCCGTGATCTGACTTGATGGTGAACACCTGTGCTACGGCTGATAATTTACTGTGGTTCGTGCAGCCATCCCATAATGGTTCGTCAGAATCTCTCAACAGATCAAAAAACCTTGTTGCATCTGCATTAGGTTCTTCTTCTACGGTTGGACATTCCCTGACATTACCTTCACTCATTCTCATTACATCCATAACCATATTCCTGTAAGGATTACTGTTCTCATTTCCAACTTCATGCATGTTGCTAGCACTAGAAGTTGACCCAACCACCTGTTCTTCCATGCTCTCATCAGGAACAAATAGTTCTCCGTGAGCATACCAACATAGGTAATCTTCCATGAACCCTTTGGTTAGAAAATGCATCGTTACAACATCTTGATGCAGAAACTTTAAATTTTTACACTTCCTGCATGGACACCTAATACCACCATCAGTAAAATTCCTCGGAATAGATGTTGCGAAATTAATAAAACTCTGGACACCGTTACAATAATCCATCCTCCGCAATCCTTGAGGTGAGTCCCGATACATCCATGAATGATCATCCATGACTTCTATTGAACCTCTATAAAACATAACAAAAATATTGGTTTTCCCCGACATTATCCAACAAACTAAAACAACACTTATGTTAAATATTCATTATCAATTATCAATGTTCATACATACAAATTTATACATATATAAATTTACAAAAATCACAACTTCAAAATATAATTGATAACAATTAAACAAGACACTTAAACAAGCTATTAATTATTTATTTCATCACAACGACACATTTAATTCGGTGTAATTCAAACAAAATTTCAACAATTTACAAACAAATATAATTTGACAAAATCTAAAACAAACTATAACAACTACAAAATTATACATTCATACTACAAGTTTCTTTGACAAATAACAATTAAACAAGTACAAATGTTAACAAAATACATATACTAAAACAATAAAATTCACAATTAAATATTAAAACTAAAAAGGATAGATTTACTTACAAAAAAATGATAAAATCTACAAGAAACGGATATTGTGACCACGTACAAGATATAAGAAACTTGAGTGCTCGTGTTGAGAATAGTGGAGAGTTTGGGATGGGTGTTTGGCTGCAGTTTGGGAGGGGAGCTGCAGTTTGGGAGGGGAGAGGTGGGATGGGAAAGAAGGAGAAGGAGAAACAGAGGAAGAGAGTGTCGGCAGATGGGTGCATATAATGGTTTTTTCCGACGGAATCACCAACGGAAGAATTCCGTCGGTGATGCCGTCGGTGACAGCGCCACGTCACTGTACGACTATCTCAGTTTGAATCCCTCGGTAATTTCCGTCGGTAAAATCTCCTGACGTCACCACGCCGTTGCATATTTCCAGACGAACTGTATACCCCGTCGGCGAAACCGTCGGTATATACCGACGGAATATTTCCGTCGGTATATACCGACAGATTTGGAGACGGAATTATTTCCGTCGGTATAAATTACCAACGGAAAAAGTCCTTCGGTAATTCCGTTGCTTTTCTCCGGTTTTCTGGTAGTGACTATTATAAAGAGTTATTATTATTATTATTCACGTGATGTGTTTAGATTAGTTTGTGCGCACCTCGATTAATCTCCACGGTTTCTGAATTTAACAACCACGTAAACTTCCAGTGACCATCAATATTAGCAACCATAAGACTTGAACCTGAGACTATAAAAGAAACAAATCTCTTGGTTCTAAGTTTGTATCACTAACCTTCTATTGCAAAGAGTTTAATACGAGATGTTGTGTAATATAATGTAGTTTTTAGAAAAATCATGTAGATAAAAACATTATATGCGCTTATATTTTATGCGTGTGTGAGTTACAAAATCTCAAGGCAAAAAGGAGTATCCCTCCGAATACAGAAGGGTTAAAAGGCCAAGACAAATGGACACCAAAATAGATGGGTTTGTGGGGATAGAGATTTTTTGTGGGAGTCCAAACCATTTCATAATTCATACGTAACATTACATTTCATATTAAATTATCCTATAAGGATGTAGATGGGCTTGAATTACACGTGATTTTGTGTTGTTATGCCCTTTTCCTGTCCTTTCTTAGTGTTCGGATGGATAGGATCTCTGGCCTTGGTGCCCTGTCGTTAATGTCAAAACTTCCCTGCAATTCAAAAGAAACGGGAAAAAAAAAACAAAGAAAAATCACTGGAATATTCTTAAGATTTTGTTTTTAAGTATTTTTTAAATAAATTAAATTTATTTTTTTTAATTTAAATTAATATTTTTTAATATTTTTAAATCATTTTATATGTTAATATATATATATATATATATATATATATATATATATATATATATATATATATATATATATATATATATAAAAGATGAACACTCGTGTTTCCATGTAAAGAGTGCCACGTTGTTTGTGGAAATTTCCTTCTTCCTTCCAATAAATTTTTGTCTCTTCGTTGACCGGCAAAAAAGACGAACACTCGTGTTTTCTCCACTTGATAATTCCAAGGCTTGTATAGTTATACTAATTTAGATGTTCACTCTTAGGCTTGATGAAGAAAAAATCTGAAATCCTCCCTCTTCTTGATGTTATCCAGCCGGCCATAGGAGGGAGAAGGAATGAGGTATTTATAGTCCCATTTCTTCTTAATTTCATTTTAGCCCTATCTTTCTCTCTTTTTCTTAATTAAGCCATTTTATTTCCAAAATTATAAATTCTATCATCATCATCATTATTTTTTGAGTTACATTATTATTTATTATAACAAAATTTAAATAATTATAAACCCCCCTCTTTTTTTGTATAATTTGTTCTAGGGTTTCACACATAGGTGCTGCAACCCTTACTAGCAAAATTTCACGAAATCATATTGTCAGAATTACCAGATGGGCTACCCCTTATGTGCGATATTCAACACCAGATTGATTTAATTCCAGGAGCTAGTTTGCCGAATCGGCCACACTATCGGATGAGTCCGAAAGAGAGTCAGATCCTACAAGAACAAGTGGAAGAATTGATAAAAAAAGGTGGTTTAGGAGAGTATGAGCCCTTGTGCGGTGTCGACCTTGTTAGTACCAAAGAAAGATGGCAGTTGGCGTACGTGCATAGACAATCGGGCTATTAACAAGATCACAGTTAAGTATTGATTTCCTATTCCTCACCTGGAGGATATGCTAGACATGTTGTCAGGGTCCAAAATATTTTTGAAAATTGATTTAAGGAGTAGATACCATCATATTCAAATCAAACCCAGAGATGAATGGAAAATGAATGGAAAACTGCTTTCAAAACAAAGAAGGGTTTATACGAATGGTTGGTAATGCCATTTGTACTAACCAACGCCCTGAGTACCTTCATGCGACTAATGAAATTTGGACTAACCAATGCCCCAAGTACCTTCCTTCATGTGACTAATGAATTAGATACATAAACCTTTCATTAGCAACTTTGTTGCAGTGTACTTTGATGATATATTGATTTATAGCCAAAGTGAGTTTGAGCACTTTAAGCACTTGAGGAAAGGACTGACGGTGTTACAACATAATAAGTTGTAATTAATGAAATGCAAATTCATGACCATTAGTTTATTATTTTTGGGGTTTGTTGTGAGTACTAATGGAATTAAGGTCGATAAAGAAAAAATCTGAGCCATCTGGGAATGACTTACCCCAAAGAATGTCGGCGAGGTGTGTAGTTTCCATGGCCTCACACCATTCTACTAGTGGTTTGTCAGAAATTTTAGCTAAATCGTCGCACCAATCACTAAATGCATGAAAAAGGGGAAATTCCATTAGGGAGCTGAAGCAGAGCAAAGCTCTGCACTGATTAAAGAAAAATTATCTTCTGCCCTAGTTTTAGCACTGCCAGATTTTGACAAATTATTTCAAGTGGAGTGTTATGTGTCTATTATATGCATTGGCGTTGTCCTATCTCAAAAAGGCAGACCCATTGCATTTTATAGCGAGAACCTTAGTGATGCTCGCCAGAAATGGTCCACCTATAAGCTTGAACTATATGTTGTGTTTCGAGCTTTAAAGGTTTGGGAGCACTACTTAGTGTAGAGGGAGTTCATCCTTTTTAACAATCATCACGCACTGCAATTCATTAATAGCTAGAGTAGTGTGAACCTGATGCATGCACGTTGGGTGTCCTTCATACAACGATTCACTTTCACTCTGAAACATAAGGCAAGTTAGCTAAATAAGGTAGTTGATGCTCTAAGCCGAAGGGTATTACTACTTGTCACAATGCGTGCTGAAGTTATAGGTTTTGACTGTCTTAAGGAATTATATGCTGATGATGAGGATTTTAGCCATGTCTGGGTAAAATGTTAGCAGGGACTCTCTCATGAAGGAATGCATATTCAAGAGAGGTATTTATTTTGAGGCAATCAGTTGTGTATTTCCTGGAGCTCATTACGGGAGTAGATGATCCATTAACTACATGTTGGTGGCTTGGGTGGGCACCTAGGTTATGGTAAAATAATAGCCCTTGCAGAAAAGAGGTATTATTGGCCCCTGCTGAAATGAGATATCGATAGCCATATCAAACGCTACCTACGTGCCAAGCAACCAAAGGACAAACTCATAATACGGGTCTATACATGCCCTTACCCATTCCAGCTGCTTCTTAGAAGGATCTTTTTATGGACTTCTTTCTGGGACTTCCACAAACTAAGCATGGATTTGATTCTATCTTTGCGATGGTGGACAGATGCTCTAAAATGGCTCACTTTATCACATGCAAAAAGACTTCTGATATCGTGCATGTCGCTAACTTGTTCTTCAAAGAAGTTGTTCATTTACACGGGGTCCCTAAGTCTATCACTTCAGATTGGGACACCAAATTTTTAAGTCACTTTTAAAAGACTTTATGGCAGCGGTTTGACATATCCTTGAACTTCAGCAGCACCAATCACCCTCAAACCGATGGCCAAACAGAAGTGGTAAACCGAACTCTTGGAAATTTAATCCATTACCTATCTGGGGAGAAACCTAAACGATGGGATCTTACTTTGGCCCAAGTTGAATTTGTTTATAAGATGCTAAATAGGTCCACTAGGAAGACTCCATTCCAAATTGTGTACTGCCAACCCCTAAGTCATGCCTTAGACTTGGTGCCTCTGCCTAAACTTCCTGGTATGAGTATTGTAGCAATTCAGGAAGAAGTACGGAAGAATCTGAAGGAATCTAATGCCAGGTACAAGGCAGTAGTAGACTGCAAACGGCGAGCTAAAGCTTTTTAGGTAGGAGATCTTGTGATGGTGTATCTACGTAAAGGGCGAATGCTAATAGGAACATATACCAAGTTAAGCGACAAGAAGCATGGTCCTTTCTAGATTCTGCGGAAGATTAATGATAATGCATATGTAGTGGACCTCCCTACAGATATTGCCATATCTCCCACCTTTAATGTTGCTGACCTATTCGAATATCATCCTCCACATGAATGTTCTTCTCACCTGACTAACTCGAGGGTGCATTCTTTTTAAGTAGGGGAGGCTGATGTAGGATAGCTTGATGAAGGAATCCTAGACCGACTGGAATAATAGTTTTACAAGGAAGAAAACACTGGGAGCCAAGCAGTGTATTCTGCCTACAACCACTCTTTTCCTTATTTAACATAGACTCCTATATTGGGGTCCTTAATTTGCTAATATTGTTACTTAAGTTTAGGACTTCGATTTACATCTCTAGTAGGAATTTTCCTATTTTCTCTTATTTTGTTATTTATTTTCGTAAGTGATTCTCTTATTAGAATTAGGGTTGGCAGCTTATAAATACAAGCAGCCCTCCCTCATTATAGTCATGCTTGATTTTGAATAAGAATTTATTTCAGAAACGTTACTTTGTTATTCATAGATTCAGGTATTGTATTCTTTCTCGTGGATTCGAGCAAATAAAAAAAAGGGACGGTAACCATTTTTCATTGTTAGTTTTCCGCTATGTGAAGTCTTATACCCCCTCTGCTATTGTAATGTTTTCTTTCTCCTCTGCTCTTTTAATTTGCACTTGATCGATAAACAAGTGGCTTGACTTGTATCATCACTAGCCAAAATGTCTGAAAAATCTCGGTTCTATAATATGTAGGCTATGTTTGTTTCTCGGAATTCACTTTCTGGGAAACCACTTTCCAAACTTTTCTGTATTTGTTTGACATTAGAAAAGTTGGTCAACAGAAAACACTTTCCAGTCAAAGGAAAATTTGGCTTGGTTTCCAAGAAAGTGTTTTCCTGGAAAATTTGGGCGGAAAACACTTTCTGGAAGATGTGAAAAATTTAGAAATGTCATATTATTTACTAATTATATCAAATTTGGTCCTCAAACTTTCGATTGCTATATATATTTCGTTTTGAATATTTATTTTTCAATTTCATCAGAAAAGTGTTTTCCAACTATTGAAAACATCAGCCAAAGAGGACAATGGTCCAAATATTGAAAAGTGTTTTCCAACTTATTTTCCATTACACTACCAAACATCAGAAAATAATTCACTTTCCAAAAGAAAACTACTTTCCAGCAAACAAACAACATCGTAATATATGAGTGGAATAAAAAAAAAGTTTATTCTGGATCATTGTCCTCTTTGGCTAACATAAATTGGTTAGATTGTGATTGCACAATCCCCACCGCAATTTTCGTTGCATCTTTGTCCATTATATTACCCTCGAGGACAGCTTTTGCTTCCAATGTCGCTTGCTCTCTCTGTTCGATGAATAAACACCCCCGTAAAATTTCTTAATGTTCTTAGAAATATCAAAATAAAATTTTTCAGAAGACAACTCTGGAACTATATTACCACAACAAGGCTTTGATTGAGTGTTTGGATGTAACACATAACTTATCCAATCAGGCACTGGCAGAGCCACGTAGGGTAATGAGGGGGCAATTGCCCCCTTAATCTTTTTGTTTTTCTTCAATTCATTTTATATTAATATTAATAATATCTAGCAGATTTATTTTTATTTTTTTGTTGGTTATCAATTAATTCAAATTAGCAATTGTTAACTTTAGAGTTGAGAAAAAAACCGAAAAACTAATTAAATCAAGAAAATAAAAAAATAACTGAAAAAACCAAACAGTGAAAAAAATAAATTAACCCAAGTTAGTTTTTTCATTTTGAAAGTATTCTTATATTAATTTAATTTGATAGCATTTAGTACATATATTTCAAATTAATTTCTCTATATAATAAATATCTACATAATACATAATATATATAATATCAAGTAAATTTAATAATTTACCTTTTCTTTAACTGGGCGGCCATCTGGCCCACGTTCCTTGCAAGTTGCTGCTGCAGTTGCCGGGTAACATCTGGGGAGTTGGAAGGAGTCACTACATGGAAGAACTGGGGCCATGAGGTTTACTGCAATCCCCGAGCTCTGAACCATACCAGCCACATGACCCTCAACACAGCAGACAGGCAAATTTGTGTCTTTGATATATCAAAATCGGCTGCTTAAAACTAGGACCGAGTCGAGAGGGAAAGTTGAGTGTCCTTGATAAATGGTTTTGTCTGCAAGCACATACGATGTCCTCCTCCTACACAGGGAAGGATGGCAGCAAGAAAACAAAGACGAGGTGGGGACATTTCCAATGATATACATGTTAGCCCATCACTGTCTGGATTCTGGAAAGATGATAACAGGGTAGAGCGCGTTATACTCTTATGAATTTTCCCAAGTGAAAGAGACTTGAACATGAGCAAATTGAACATCTGTACGCCCTCCCTGTTAAATGAAAGCAGTCTTTATGATGCAAGGTCATCTGATACATCTCAAGAACATGAACTTGGAGCTCTAAGTTTGCCACTCACATAGATCATGCGTTGGTCCCAGAATAACGTGTAATCAAGACATAGAAACATCAGTTTCTGATTTTATGCCTCTAACCCATCTTAGTTAGTCTTTGGAATTATAATAATGTTATTTAAAAAAAAATGTTTTTTTCTTGAAAAAATATAAAAATAATATCTTTTTATTTTTTAAAAATTTATTTTTAATGTTATCATATTAAAACAATTTAAAAATATATATAAAAAAGATAATAAATATAATATACTCGAGTCATTATTAATTGCCTTTCTTCATACTTTAAATTTATATTGTCAAGATTTTTTCCATAATATTAGTCATCATGTTTCTTTTTTCTTTTTATTTTTTTAAATATCAAGATTTATAACAATAAACTTGAACGTCCCATCTTCTAATCACGACTTAGACAAACTATTCTATTTCACTTTTTTTTTAATTATTATTATTATTTTAAAGTACATGGTTGAGCTGTACAGGTAATGTACGTGACCCGTTTCACAACAATGCCTGAGAAAGTCAACGACGAAGAATGGACTGGAAAACTGAGATGTCTCGTGAATAGTCAAACAGTGCACCTTTACATAATATTTGTATCACATGCTCGTTAGCGATCAACGGCATAGAAAGTTTCTCTTATTTTTTGCAACTTATAAAGACACAATAATCATAAATAATTAATTAATTTTTACATATAGATGGTTCAGAATATTCCTTATTATCAAATATATAATAATAATAATAATAATAAATATTGTTAAATTCAATTAGTGTGACTACTTGAGTTAAAAACTCGATGAATTATAGTATGTTTGTGTTTGTGGTATCACTGTATTTTTAAAAATTTATGTTAATAAAAAATTTAGTTTTTAAATTTGGCTGAAAACTAGATCCAATTTAGATTTACGGGTTACGAGGAGGAAGTCAATCCTTTCAATAACATCTAATAGATTAATTACCTTAATAAATAGCATTAAAACTAAATTAAATCAATTACACGTGAGTTTTAATGAGTTGGTAAAGATTTTTTTAGTTAACATAAGCCCGTCTAAGTTGTAAATACTACTCTAAGTAATTTGTTTTCTTTTTTTACCTGACCAGAATAGATCTTGATGGAGTTTTTATCAAAACAACTGGATTTATTAAATCAATAGTTAATTTAGGATTTATTTGAGATTTCATATCAACTGGCTTTATTAAATTAATAGTTAATTTAGATTTTGTTTGGGATTGTGATTCAAATAAAAGTTGGTTAAAATTTAATTTTTAAAAAAATAATTATTTTTTTATATTTTTATGTCGTTTTAATGTATTAATATTCTAAATAATTTTTTAAAAATAAAAAATATATTGTTTTAATATGTTTACAAGGAAAAAAATTACTTTCAAACACCCTTTTAATAAAAAAAAACAATTTAAATCATGTTTCATGTTAACTTGTTTTTAGATTTGACCAACATGGTAGAAAGTCCAAATGATCTCACATGGATGCATTTGGGTTTGGATTAAACTTGCGATTTTTTTTATTATTGGGCCTTCTATCTGTTCTCGTAAGTATTTTGATGGATGTTCCTTCGCACCTGTAGTCCTTTGAGCCTTATTAATCCAAGAAACTTTCCCTCCGAATCAAAGAGCAGAGAAATTCCCAAACAAGAGACCTCAATCAATCAAAGAAGTAAAAAAGAAATATATTTGTTTGACTTTTTTGGGGGTTAAATGCATGGAAGAGTTCCACGCACTGCGAGGAAACTTCCTGTTTCCCTGTCGGAAAGAAATGTCGTAGTATCTGCGTAAGACCATTATAGCTGAACTCCGGTGTCAACACTTTTTACTGGATAGAAAAAGAAGAGCCGAGAGAGACGGTGGCTCCAATGTCTGCTTAAGTTGATAAAAAGCTACGAAAGAAGGTCAGTTTTAGCTCTTAGTATTCTCAGGAAAATAAATCGGATGCTTGCTTGTTCATCTCTTAACTGCAAAATCTAAAATATGCGTTGTCCTTCCATTCCTTTCTTTGTTTGATTGTCTTTAGCTTGTCTTGGCCCTGTTCATTTCAGATATGTTTATGTTTATTATGCCATCATATGCCATGATCTTGAGACTGTGAGCATGTATCAATGATTCTTAAAGATTGAATAATGATCTTCTCAAGAAAATTAATAATAAGTAAAACAAAATAATATGTCTATACATATAAAGATATAAATATTCTCTTTATATGGATTTTTTTTTTAATTTTGACATGTAGAATTTCTTAAAAGAGAAGATAATATATTTAATAATTTCTTTTTAATATATGTGATGATTAATAAAATTTAAAGATATTTTTGTCGAAATTTATGGAAATGCGCGCGCGCGCGCGCAAGTGAATTGGGTTTCAATGTTTTTTTTATCACTGTTGAGCTGTCTACTGATACGGTTGATCATAGTGATTCTTTCTAGTGTACTGAAAGTTCTCATTGTTCTGGTCTTAAGCTTATGCAATTATTTTCATTTTCTTTCCTGTAATCAGTTCTTGAATCGCGGTGCTTAATTGCAGCAAGCACTCAAGATTTCCTTCACTGGTTACTTGCTTGAGAACTCCAGCAAAAGAGTTTATATTTCGGTTTGGAAAATTGATGTTCTAAATTTCCAGCCAACAGACTAGCATTTAGTGCTGTGATTTTTGGGAATCGAAGTCTATAGCTTAGAGTTTAGAGGCTACTTTAGCAACGTGAAAGGTAATCTTAGAGGTGTAGTTGAAATTCAGGATTTGTGGTTCAATATTCTGATTATTGACTATCGAGGTTGTGATTGTTGGTGATCTTCGATTTGTAATCTATGGGGGACCCTGACATGGTGATTCCAGAATTAGAAGGGGAAGGAAACCTTCTTGCTGCGGTGAAGCGAACTATGATGGCATTAAGATCAAGAAAGAATCTTACAGATGACGAGATGGAGATTTTGGGCGACCTTCATACCCAATTAACTACCACAATCACAATCGGCGAAAGAAAGGCTGATGAAAATAACAAGATTGAAAAAAGGCTAAATGTTATTCAGGAGAAGATTATGAGTTGGGATAGACATTGGCCTATGATCTGGGACTCGCATCTTGATCAAGCTACTGCGTATCTAAATGCTGCTGGTGAAGTCCGAGAGCTGAATGAAAGACTGGAGACTTTGTTGTGTCGGAATGATGACAGCAAAAAGAAGATGCTACAGAGGGCTCAAAAAGTTCTTCAACTGGCAATGAAAAGGCTTGAGGAGGTGTTCAAGCACACGCTTGTTGAAAACAGACAACCCTTTGAGCCAAACCATGCTTCTGTTTTCTTAAGTGCTGCCAATAGAGTCTCAAAAATCTCTCCTGGGGATTACTTGGTTGAGAACTCAGATGATAGATGTATTTTTAACAGAAATTCAGAGGAGTTCATCATTGATTTGGTTCAATATGATGTCATTTCTGAGCTCAGACGAATTGCAAATTTGATGTTCATTTCTGGCTATGGTGATGAATGTTCTCTGGCATATATTAACCTTCGAAGAGATGCCTGGAATGAGTGTCTTTTCAATCTTGAAAAGGAGAAACCGAGAATTGAAGATGTGCTATGCTCGAAGAGGGACAACTTCGAATCAGAGTTGGACAGCA
Source organism: Populus nigra (assembly GCF_951802175.1). Lineage (NCBI taxonomy): Eukaryota > Viridiplantae > Streptophyta > Magnoliopsida > Malpighiales > Salicaceae > Populus > Populus nigra. The sequence continues at coordinate 11,178,586 of NC_084864.1, read as the reverse complement.
TAAAATCGAAGAACAAGAGATGGATTCAGAATATGAAGATCTTTGTACGTGTCTATCTTGCTAGTGAGAAATGGCTCTCGGGACAGATTTTTGGGGAACTCAGTACGGTTAATTTGGTTTCTTTGTCTGGGGATTTAATCTTGCTGCTATTGAAGTATTTTGGGAAAGACATATCTATTTATCCCCTAAATCCAGAAAAGCTGTTCCATAATCTTGACATATACGAGGTCCTGGCTGGTCTTCATCCAAATGTAGATTCTTTGTACTCCGACAAGGATTTTTCTCGAGTTAGAGTTTACAGCGATGAGGTTCTAAGGGGATTGGCTGACTCTGTGAGGCGAACACTTCATGAATTTCCGAATTACATTGTTACATACATTACGAGAGATTCTTTTGCGAACATTCCATCTGAAGGAATTCACCCTCTCACCAAATATGTAATGAAGTACATCAGTACTCTCGCTGACTACAGCGAGACCCTTAATTTTCTCCTCAGGGACTATGATGGGGAAGATCCCATGTTAGCATCCCCTTGCAAGAGTTCAGATGTGGAAGAAGAGAACATAAGTGGAGGCACATGCGACTTTTCCCCGATTGCTCACTCCTTTCGATCAAATGCCTCAATTCTAAAATGGCTTTACAGTGGCTCCCCGATGAGTTCAGCTATGCAAGAAGAGCGCATAAGTAGAGATACATCCAACTTTTCCCCAATTTCTCTCCAACTGGGATTGGATGCTTCACTTCTAAAATGGCCATCCAATTGCTTCCTGCTAAGTACGGCTACAGAGGAAGAGAGCATAAATGGAGGCACATGCGACATTTCCCCAGTGGCTCTCTACTTTCGATTGGTTGCTTCCATTTTAGAATACGAGCTCTTCAACAGGGCCAAGTCATTTAAAGATGCTTCTTTACAGCACGTATTCTTGATGAACAACATGCATTACATGGCACAAGAAGTTGTGAATTCGAATCTTCAGTCTGTACTCGGAGATGGGTGGATTCGACGGGATGCCTTAGATGAGTTTCTCCTTATTCTTGAAATGGAGAAACTGAGCATTGAAGATGTGCAGAGATTGGGGTGGGACAGAATAAATTCCAAGATCAGGAGATGGGTTCGGACTATGAAGATCTTTGTGCGGATCTATCTTGCTAGTGAGAAATGTCTATCTGAACAGATTTTTGGGGATCTGGGAACAGTTGATTTGGTTTCTTTTGCTGAGGCTCCAAAGGCTTCAGTGCTGCGGCTTTTAAATTTTGGTGAAGCTGTATCTAATGGTCCCCATAAACCAGAAAAGCTGTTTCCTATACTTGATATGTATGAGGTCCTAGCAGATCTTCTTCCAGACATAGATTCCTTATTTGCAGATGAGGCTGGTGGTCGTGTTAGAATTTACTGTCGAGAAGTTCTAAGGAGATTGGGGGACTCTGTAAGGGCAGCATTTCTCGAATTTGAAAATGCTATTTCAACGAGCACCTCAACTGACCCTATTGCAGGAGGTGGAGTTCATCCCCTCACCAAGTATGTTATGAGTTACCTCAATGCTCTCACTGGTTACCGGGAAACTCTCAATTTTCTCCTCAAGGACCAAGATGGAGAGGATACCATGTCATTGTCCCCTGACATTAATCCATCTACAGAAGAAGAGAACGCTAGAGAAGGTGCATGCGATGGTTCACCACTGGCCCTCCACTTCCGATCAGTTGCTTCAATTCTAGAATGCAATCTTGATGACAAGGCCAAGCTATATAGAGATGCTTCTTTGCAGCACATATTCTTGATGAACAACATTCATTATATGGCTCAAAAAGTTATGAATTCGAATCTTCAGTCTATACTTGGAGATGGGTGGATTCGAAAGCACAACTGGAAATTCCAGCAGCATGAGATAAACTATGAAAGAAATACCTGGAGTTCTATCCTCGCTACACTAGAGGAAGAGGGGAATTCCAATTCTTCAAGAACTCTTCTCAAGGAAAGGTTTCGGAATTTTTATACCGCTTTTGAGGAGGTTTACAGGACGCAGACAGCGTGGTCAATCCCAAATGCTCATCTACGAGAAGATTTGCGAATCTCAACATCCCTCAAGGTGATCCCAGCTTACCGGACATTTGTCGGAAGACATACAAATCAAATTAGTGACAAGCATATCAAGTACAGTGCAGATGATTTACAGAATTACTTGTTGGATCTCTTTGAGGGGTCTCAAAGATCATTGCACAATCCCCACAGGAGATCATAGAGTAATCGATACATTGTAATTTCTTAAACCTGGGGTTTAGGCTTTTAGTTTTGATGTAGGATAGCGTGACGAAGGAATCCTAGACCGACTGGAATAATAGTTCTGCAGGGAAGAAAACACCGGGAGCCGAGCAGTGTATTTTGCCTACAACTACTCTTTTCCTTATTTAACATAGACTCCTATATTGGAGTCCTTATTTTGCTAATATTATTGCTTTAAGTTTAGGACTTTGATTTACGTCTCTAGTAGGAATTTTCTTATTTTCCTATTTGTTTCCATAAGTGATTTTCTTATTAGAATTAGGGTTTACAGCTTATAAATACAAGCAACCCAATACAAGCAACCCCCCTCATTGTAGTCACGTTTGTTTTTGAATAAGAATTTCTTTCATAAACATTACTTTGTTACTTATGGATTCGGGTATAGTATTCTCGCTCGTGGATTCGAGCAAATCAGAGAAAAGGGATGGTGACCTTTTTTCGTTGTTAGTTTTTCACTACGTCAGTTGGTATCAAAGCAGGATTAACTTGTTTAGATGGCGAACACATAGAATGAACACGAAGTCCTTGATGGCGAAAATCATGAAGAAGGCATGATTACACAAGCTGAATTTAGAATTTTCCAACGTGAGACCCAGCAAGCGTTGCAAACAAGTCAAACGACTCTTGCTAGGCTGACGATAGGAAATAACCAGCGACGTGAAGGTGAGGTGGTTCGCAAGAATTACAGAGAAAGAATTGACCCTGTTCGTGAACGCCATCTGATTCCTCGTAGGCAGCTAGCCTACGAGGAAGAACTTAGTGATGATGAGGAATATGTTGAACACATGTTTCAGCATAATCGACAGAGGCAACACAATATAGGAGAGCGAGAACCTCAAACTTTCCGTATGAAAATGGATTTGCCCAGTTTTAATGGTCAGCTTCAAATTGAGGGGTTTTTCGATTGGTTGGCAGTAGTGGAGAGGTTTTTCGATTACATTGAAATCCCTGAGGATAAAAAGATGAAGTTAGTTGTTTATAGATTAATGGGAGGAGCCTCTACTTGGTGGGAATAACTGCAACTCACATGGATACGACAGAGAAAAGGGATGGTACAAACATGGTCAAAGATGAGACGACTTCTACAATCCAGGTATTTACCACCAGATTATGAGTAGATATTGTTTCAACAATACCAGGATTGTAGACAAGGAAACAAAACAATGCAAGTATATGTTGAGGAATTCCACATGCTATCTCACGTAATAACCTGTCGGAAACGGATGTGCAGCAAGTGACTAGGTTTGTTGGGGTACTGCGTTTGACTATACAAGATCGAGTTTCAATGCAAACCATCTATTCTTTAACTTAAGCCATTAACCTAGCTACAAAGGCAGACGGTCAAATGCGATAGTTGTGACAGGAAACTCTTTTGATCTTACTCGTGCTGCAGTGGACAAAGGGAAGTTCCCAATAATAGTGAGACGCCAGTAAAGACTGCAGGGGTCGTGCCACCAGAAGCACCTAGGAATCCATGTGCTTGACTTCAGATAAATGCTACAGATGCGAGTGACCATGGCATCAGTCCAATCAGTATCCAAGGCATGGTACAGTAAACCTGATTGGACCAGGGGAGGTAACAGACTCGGCAATAGAAAGGGTAAAGGATGAAACAACGTACACCTATGAAGAGGATGAAATTACAGGGGAAGATGATGGAGAGTTACTGTCATGTGCCCTTATAGTTCGAAGACTTCTACTAGCGCCAAAACAAATGGAACAGTCATAACAACACAACATATTCCGAACCAGGTGTACTGTGAACATTAAGGTATGTGATGTTATTATTGATAGCAGCAGTAGTGAGAACATAGTGTCAATAAACATGGTGACGAAGCTAGGCTTAAAAACTAAGAAACATCCATCACCATATAAAATTGGCTGGATCAAGTAGCGTGTAGAAGCAAAGGATACTGAAATTTGATGCATTCAATTCTCCATTGGGAAAAATTACCTAAACGAGGTTACTTGTGATGTTGTCGAAATGGATGCCTGCCATATGATTCTAGATAGACCGTGGTAGTTTGATGTGGATGTTATATATAAGGGGCGTGATAATGTGGATGTTATATATAAGGGGCGTGATAATGTGTATATCTTCATGAAGGGAGGGCAGAAGGTCGTTTTAGGTCCCATAAAAGAGGAATTCTCTGCAGTAGAACCGGAGACTAAAGGGAAGCTAATGTTTTTGGTTGATGGGTGAAGATTTATGGAGGAGACCAAAGAGTCAAGTGAGATTTTTGCAGTAGTAGTTGGAGGAGGAATTGGAATCGAACCTCCCAACATCCCATAGTGTAACAGCCTCAAAGGTTAAATCAATTTATTCATTTAACTTCCACATAAAGGGTAAATAGAGCATAAATTTTTCTTTTTATTGAGTTCACTGAAATTTCTAATAAAATTTCGGTAGTCTCCCCTATATCGGGAGGTCCCAAGTTATCGACAATTTACCCTGCACACATTTATAATCACATCCCACCCATAATCACATCCATAATTGGTACAAATCAACCATTTAATTCATTCGAGAATATACTTAGGAGAAATCTTCATCCTCAATCTCCATCTCATATCGCATGCATAAGTTAGTAATTAAGAGAACCATCCAAGCACTGAAATTTCATACATAAGCACAACACAGTTTAGCATTCTGAACATAAGCATAGATTGATACATTTAATATTCTAAAAATAAAATAATACAAGGAGTATACTGTTCTATTCAGGTTACATGTTTATTGCATAACAAAATTACATGAATAATCCTGAAGTTCCTAACTTATACAAAAAGGGATCAAGGAACTTAAATTCTACTCCTAACGTGAATGGGAAGGACCTGCAAAATATAAATTTTCCATATAATTAAAAATAACTAAAATACAAACAATTCACGGAAGAAATATTATACAACACATCTACCTACTTAAGTCATATGCAATTCAATACACCACCACCAACCCCTTTTAAGGATTATCAAATTTGCTTCCTTTAATTACTTCTCCCCACATTGGGAAGACTACTGCCGACACTAATGACCTCCATAAGTGTCTTTAGTTACTCATCCTGGGGTCAACTAATCAAATTCATGAAAATGCTGACACTAACGCGATCGTTGGTGTCATTAACTATTTTTGGACCGAAATAGTTAATCAACGTTCTATGTTACCTTGGGAGGTCCTCGGATATGCTGATATCAAGGATTCTTGACATCATTAGATTTCACATCGGAAAGCTAATTAAGTCTATAAATTTTATCGATATCGACGGCACCCGCCGATATCATTAACTATTCTAAACTCGAATAGTTAATCAAGTTTTATATTTCTCCTCCCACATACCGGTAATGCCGATGTTAACCAACTTGGCTAACATCATTAGCCTCCCGTATCTAGGATAAGCTAATCAAATTCGAGGAACTGTCATTCCTAAAATTCATTGTTATTGTTCATTTCCTCCAAAAGAACCCATAAATTAAATCCAACTCTTCTTTTCCATTTTCCTGTCATTTAACCTTTACTTTTCCCTTTTTCTTTTCTTCATCAATAAGCACTAAATTTATATAGTTCAATAGTTAGGTAAAATAGTTATTAACTAGAGGAGATATAGGTATCGAGTACCTACCTGCTATGGATGTTCAACTTGCGTTCCCCTGTTGTTGTTGCACTCCTCTGGCGGTTTCTCCTGAAACCACAAATACTCATCATTATTCCATGTTAATCCACATATCACAACATAACAGCAGAAATGGTGATAATATTCATTTCTCTTGATCATTATTCTTTCTCACTTAAATCCCCCATTATTATCCTTTAAAATTTCAGCTCATTAGTAATCCTAATGAACATCATGAATTTAATTTCAATCATGTTTTATTCTTTTCTGAAGATCATGACACAATGTTACACGCTTTACAAAGGGCGAGAAAATGAATTCCACCCTTAATATGGTTAAATCTCGTTGTTTTGTCGACTTGATCGAATCTGCTTGCAGGGGTGACAACTTGACCTCCCCTCAGATTTTTATTTGTATATGGAGTTCTGGAACTCCAAATTAGGTGGGGTCAAACTTGTTGGAAAGCTAACACTCCCGGCTACAACTTCTATGAAGGTACCCTTCCTGGATTCTATCACCTTCATTTCCAAATTCCCTCAGGAACCTGGGCGACGAACCTATCATGTTTCGTCAATGGACAAGGTATCTCCAATTTATCTCCAATCCCTACTTCCTCATCAGATACAGCCATGTCTTCCCTTTATTCATGGTAACCCAGCTCATTTATGACCTTCCAAGGTCATTTGTACCAAGTTAATTAATTAAGCAATCATAAGTTATCCTCCCCTCTTTTCTTCCCCTCTAGTGGTTGGTCACCCTGCATCAGTTCTCTCTCTATTTTTTTTTTAATTCCTCGCATCCCTTCACATTCAAGATCATTTCTATCACTAAATTATGCATCAAGAATCACTTAATCCACCAAAATTTCTCTTCCCTCCCTGGTTTGGCTCTTGGTCAAAACATACCTAACGGAATCAAGGGTTCCCTTCCTCTCTTTTATGTACTCATTTCATCTTTTAAGGCACTTAGACTATTCTAGTCTACTTAATTTCAATCATTTCTGCATTTTCCCAAAATTTTATGTTTTAAAACCCTAATTTTCAATTCAAGAAAATTATGAAACTTCTAATCAAATTGAAGTTAATTTTATAGAAATTGAAATGAAAACTCCTTATTTGGATGAAATCTAAACTTCACAACCTTTAAAAAAATCTTAGCCTTTTTCTCCTTGTATATAGCCGGCCACTTTTCCCCCTCTTTTCTTCACCAATTCTTTACTTTTCTTTTTGGTAATTCTCCACCCAAATGTGTTTTCTCTGCTTGATAATTCCAAGGCTTGTATAGGTATACTAATTTAGATGTTCACTCTTAGGTTTGATGAAGAAAAAATCTAAAATCCCCCCTCTTCTTGATGTTATCCAGCCGACCATAGGAGAGAGAAGGAATGAGGTATTTATAGTCCCATTTCTTTTTAATTCCATTTTAGCCCCATCTTTCTCCCTTTTTCTTAATTAAGCCATTTTTTTTCCAAAATTAATAAATTCTATCATCATCATCATTATTTTTTGAGTTACATTATTTTTTTATTATAACAAAATTTAAATTATTATAAACCCCCTTCTTTTTTTGTATAATTTGTTCTGGGGTTTCACACATAGGTGCTGCAACCCTTACTAGCAAAATTTCACGAAATCATATTGTCAGAATTACCAGATGGGCTACCCCTCATACGCGATATTCATCACCAGATTGATTTAATTCCAGGAGCTAGTTTGCCAAATCGGCCACACTATCGGATGAGTCCGAAAGAGAGTCAGATCCTACAAGAACAAGTGGAAGAATTGATATAAAAAAAAGGTGGTTTAGGAGAGTATGAGCCCTTGTGCGGTGTCAACCTTGTTAGTACCAAAGAAAGATGGCAGTTGGCGCACATGCATAGACAGTCGGGCTATTAACAAGATCACAGTTAAGTATTGATTTCCTATTCCTCACCTGGAGGATATGCTAGACATGCTGTCAGGGTCTAAAATATTTTTAAAAATTGATTTAAGGAGTGGGTACCATTAGATTCGAATCAAACCCAGAGATGAATGGAAAATGAATGGAAAATTGCTTTCAAAACAAAGAAGGGTTTATACGAATGGTTGGTAATGCCATTTGTACTAACCAACGCCCCGAGTACCTTCATGCGACTAATGAAATTTGGACTAACCAATGCCCCAAGTACCTTCCTTCATGTGACTAATGAATTAGGTACATAAACCCTTCATTAGCAACTTTGTTGTAGTGTACTTTGATGATATATTGATTTATAGCCAAAGTGAGTCTGAGCACTTTAAGCACTTGAGGAAAGGACTGACGGTGTTACAACAGAATAAGTTGTAATTAATGAAGTGCAAATTCATGACCATCAGTTTATTATTTTTGGGGTTTATTGTGAGTACTAATGGAATTAAGGTCGACGAAGAAAAATCTGATCCATCTGGGAATGACTTACCTGAAAGAATGTCGGCGAGGTGTGTAGCTTCCATGGCCTCACACCATTCTACTAGTGGTTTGTCAGAAATTTTAGCTGAATCATCGCACCAATCACTAAATGCATGAAAAAGGGGAAATTCCATTGGGGAGCTGAAGCAGAGCAAAGCTCTGCGCTGATTAAAGAAAAATTATCTTCTGCTCTAGTTTTAGCACTGCCAGATTTTGACAAAATATTTCAAGTGGAGTGTGATGCGTCTATTATATGCATTGGTGTTGTCCTATCTCAAAAAGGCAGACCTATTACATTTTATAGCGAGAACCTCAGTGATGCTCGCCAGAAATGGTCCACCTATAAGCTTGAACTATATGTTGTGTTTCGAGCTTTAAAGGTTTGGGAGCACTACTTAGTGTAGAGGGAGTTCATCCTTTTTAACGATCATCACGCACTGCAATTCATTAATAGCCAGAGTAGTGTGAACCTGATGCATGCACGTTGGGTGTCCTTCATACAACGATTCACTTTCACTCTGAAACAAAAGGCAAGTTAGCTAAATAAGGTAGTTGATGCTCTAAGCGAAAGGGTATTACTACTTGTCACAATGCGTGCTGAAGTTATATGCTGATGATGAGGATTTTAGCCATGTCTGGGTAAAATGTTAGCAGGGACTCTCTCATGAAGGAATGCATATTCAAGAGAGGTATTCATTTTGAGGCAATCAGTTATGTATTTCCTGGAGCTCATTACGGGAGTAGATGATCCATGAACTACACAACGGTGGCTTGGGTGGGCACTTGGGTTATGGTAAAATAGTAGCCCTTGCAGAAAAGAGGTATTATTAGCCCCAGCTGAAATGAGATATCGATAGCCATGTCAAACACTGCCTACGTGCCAAGCAACCAAAGGACAAACTCATAATATAGGTATATACATGCCCTTACCCATTCCAGCTGCTTCTTAGAAAAATCTTTTTATAGACTTCTTTCTGGGACTTCCACAAACTAAGCATGGATTTGATTCTGTCTTTGCGATGATGGACAGATGCTCTAAAATGGCTGACTTTATAACATGCAAAAAGACTTTTAATATCGTGCATGTCGCTAACTTGTTCTTCAAAGAAGTTGTTCATTTACACGGGGTCCCTAAGTCTATCACTTGAGATTGGGACACCAAATTTTTAAGTCACTTTTGAAAGACTTTATGACAACGGTTTGACATATCCTTGAACTTCAGCAGCACCAATCACCCTCAAATCGATGACCAAACAGAAGTGGTAAACCAAACTCTTGGAAATTTAATCCACTTCCTATCTGGGGAGAAACCTAAACGATGGGATCTTACTTTGGCCCAAGTTGAATTTTCTTATAACAACATGCTAAATAGGTCCACTAGGAAGACTCCATTCCAAATTGTGTACTGCCAACCCCTAAGTCATGCCTTAGACTTGGTGCCTCTACCTAAACTTCCTGGTATTAGTATTGTAGCAATTCAGGAAGAAGTGCGGAAGAATCTGAAGGAATCTAATGCCAGGTACAAGGCAGCAGTAGACTGCAACGACGAGCTAAAGCTTTTTAGGTAGGAGATCTTGTGATGGTGTATCTATGTAAAGGGCGAATGCTAATAGGAACATATACCAAGTTAAGCGACAAGAAGCATGGTCCTTTCTAGATTCTACGGAAGATTAATGATAATGCATATGCAGTGGACCTCCCTACAGATATGGCCATATCTCCCACCTTTAATGTTACTGACCTATTCGAATATCATCCTCCAGATGAATGTTCTTCTCACCTGACTAACTCGAGGGCGCGTTCTTTTTAAGCAGGGGAGGCTAATATAGGACAGCTTGATGAAGGAATCCTAGACCAATTGGAATAATAGTTTTGCAAGGAAGAAAACACTGGGAGCCAAGCAGTGTATTCTGCCTACAACCACTCTTTTCCTTATTTAACATAGACTCCTATATTGGGGTCCTTAATTTGCTCATATTGTTACTTAAGTTTAGGACTTCGATTTACATCTCTAGTAGGAATTTTCCTATTTTCTCTTATTTTGTTATTTATTTTCGTAAGTGATTCTCTTATTAGAGTTAGGGTTGGCAGCTTATAAATACAAGCAGCCCTCCCTCATTATAGTCATGCTTGATTTTGAATAAGAATTTCTTTCAGAAACGTTACTTTGTTATTCATAAAAACAGGTATTATATTCTTTCTCGTGGATTCGAGCAAATAAAAAAAAGGGACGATAACCATTTTTCATTGTTAGTTTTCCGCTATGTGAAGTTTTATACCCCCTCTGCTATTGTAATGTTTTCTTTCTCCTTTGCTTTTTTAATTTGCACTTGATCGATGAACAGGTGGTCTGACTTGTACCATCACTAGCCAAAATGTCTGAAAAATCTCGGTTCTACAATATGTAGGCTATGTTTGTTTCTCATAATTCACTTTCTGGGAAACCACTTTCCAAACTTTCATGTGTTTGTTTGGCATTAGAAAAGTTGGTCAACAGAAAACACTTTCCAGTCAAAGAAAAATTTAGTTTGGTTTCCAAGAAAGTGTTTTCCTGGAAAATTTAGGCGGAAAACACTTTCTGAAAGTTGTGAAAAATTTAGAAATATCATATTATTTGCTAATTATATCAAATTTGATCCTCAAACTTTTGATTGCTATATATATTTTGTTTTGAATATTTATTTTTCAATTTCATCTCTTAAAATTTAATTTTTATATTAATTTTGATCCTCATTTTTATAATTGTTATTTGCTTTTCCCTTATCATTTTTTATTGAAAATTTTTATCTATCAAATTTGGTCCTCATTCTTTTGATTGTTACTTATTTTTTAAAAAATAATTTATGAAATGTTAATTATTATTATTTTAATTTCTTCATCTTTCATTTTTTTTATTTTTTAGATTTGATCTCTATTATTTTGATTATTATTTATTTTATTTGAGATAATTTATGAAATTTTTTTTTTCAATTTCATTCTTATTCAATTTTTTAATTTGTAAGATTTGTTTCTCATTATTTTAATAAACTTGAGAAAAATAAAACATTAATAAGTTATTTTCCAGCTCATTTTTCATGACATAACCAAACATTGGAAAGTGTTTTCCAACTTATTTTCCATTACACTACCAAACATCAGAAAATAATTCACTTTAAAAAAAAAATTACTTCCCAGCAAACAAACAGCGTCGTAATATATGAGTGGAATATAAAAAAAAGTTTATTATGGATCATTGTCCTCTTTGGCTAACATAAACTGGTTAGATTGTGATTGCACAATCCCCACAGCAGTTTTCGTTGCGTCTTTGTCCATTATATTACCCTCAAGGACAGCTTTTGCTTCCAATGTCGCCTGCTCTCTCTGTTCGATGAATAAACACCCACGTAAAATTTCTTAATGTTCTTAGAAATATTGAAATAAAATTTTCTAGAAGACAACTCTGAACTATATTACGATAGCAAGGCTTTGATTGAGTGTTTGGATGTAACACATAACTTATCCAATCAGGCAGTGGCGGAGCCACGTAGGGTAATGAGGGGGCAATTGCCCCCTTAATCTTTTTGTTTTTCTTCAATTCATTTTATATTAATATTAATAATATCTAGCAGATTTATTTATTTATTTTTGTTGGTTATCAATTAATTCAAATTAGCTATTGTTAATTTTAGAGTTGAGAAAAAAACCGAAGAACTAATTAAATATTTCTAAAAAAATAAAAAAAATAACCGAAAAAACCAAACTGTGAAAAAAAAATTTAACCCAAGTTAGTTTTTTCATTTTGAAAGTATTCTTATATTAATTTAATTTGATAGGATTTAGTACATATATTTCAAATTAATTTCTCTATATAATGAATATCTACATAATACATAATATATAATATCAAGTATTTATTAATAATTTATCTTTTTATTTAAAAATTTTAGCTTTGACACTGCAAGATGGAGGTGCCCAGTTCATTAACTGGGCGGCCATCTGGCCCACGTTCCTTGCAAGTTGCTGCTGCAGTTGCCGGGTAACATCTGGGGAGTTGGAAGGAGTCACTACATGGAAGAACTGGGGCCATGAGGTTTACTGCAATCCCCGAGCTCTGAACCATACCAGCCACATGACCCTCAACACAGCAGACAGGCAAATTTGTGTCTTTGATATATCAAAATTGGCTGCTTAAAACTAGGACCGAGTCGAGAGGGAAAGTTGAGTGTCCTTGATAAATGGTTTTGTCTGCAAGCACATACGATGTCCTCCTCCTACACAGGGAAGGATGGCAGCAAGAAAACAAAGACGAGGTGGGGACATTTCCAATGATATACATGTTAGCCCATCACTGTCTGGATTCTGGAAAGATGATAACAGGGTAGAGCGCGTTATACTCTTATGAATTTTCCCAAGTGAAAGAGACTTGAACATGAGCAAATTGAACATCTGTACGCCCTCCCTGTTAAATGAAACCAGTCTTTATGATGCAACGTCATCTGATACATCTCAAGAACATGAACTTGGAGCTCCAAGTTTGCCACTCACATAGATCATGTGCTGGTCCCAGAATAACGTGTAATCAAGACATAGAAACATCAGTTTCTGATATTTATGCCTTTTACCAACCTGTTACTTCACTTACTTGTAGGTGCTTGATATTATGGTAAATATTTTAAAAAAATATTTTTTTTATTTAAAAAGATATGAAAATAATATTTATTTTTATTTTTAAAAAATTTATTTTTAACATTAGCATATCAAAACCATTCAAAAATATAAAAAATAATTAATTTAAAATAAAATTTTTTTTAAAAAATAGAAAACACCTTAGGCTGCACAAACAAATAGTAACTTAATTTACCACATTCCATTTTTGGATGGTAAGTATGCTAGCTTTTTTTTTTCATATGCTAGATTTATTTTTTCAAGTTTTCTGATAATATTAATGATGTCATTTAAATTTTAATTTTTTACATCAAGATTCTAAATAATAATAAACTTGAATGTGTATAAACTATTCTATTTCATTAATTTTTTTAAAACTATGTAATTTCATTAATATTTAAAAAAAATATATCATATCCAATTAAGTATTCCGGACTTGACGAGTTAACATGATTTGACGGTTTAACCCAGTTAACCCGTCAATTTTTTTTTATTTAGTTATCATATTTTCATGACATGAATCTCAGGTTTGACGGATTAACCCAGTTAATTCAGATTTTTTTCTTTTTTTTCATTAGTTTTTTTTCTTCTTGTTGGTTTTTTTTCTTTGTTTTTTTCTTTTTCATTAATCTATTTAATTATCACACTTTTATGACACGACCTTGCAACCAAACTCACATCCAAGGCTATTGGATCTAGTGTTGCAGTCAAACTCACTTAAACTTAAGTCATGCAAGTTTAATGTTATTATTAATATTATAAATATTATTTTTAGGTCAGGCGTTATAGTCAAATTCAAGAATTTTAGATATAATTTTACTGAAAAACTAAATATTTTTATATCTTAATTTTTTTATTTTATTTATATAAAAAAATTAATTTATAATATCACGCGGTTCACGTAACAAATATAATAAACGAATATAATACTAGAACGCCTTAAGATAGTCAACCGAGGAAAAATGGACCAGAAAATCGAGATGGCTCGTGCACTTTACCGAATATTTGTACGATAGTGATTGTGTTCTTTTGGAACATATCAACAAACGTAGAAAGTTTCTCTTATTAGTGCTTGACTTACAAACTTTATAAATTCATGTGTATTTGTGTTTCGGGGTGATATCATATTTAAAAAAAAATTAAAATAATTTTTTATATTTTTAAATTGTTTTGGTATTAAAAATATTTTTAAAAAAATTAACATTTTAATATATATTTTAAAATAAAACTCTGAAAAATAATCACCATGAAAAAATCTCTTCGGCATTACTCACAGATAGTATGAACTATTTAGGGGAGGATTAATGAATCCATGTAGTGGCTTGGGTTTGACTCTGTTAGCCATTATTTTCTTCAGGGGATAAGTTTTATTTATATTTGTCGAACATGTTTGGGAAGGTGGTGCAAATCATGTTTTTAAAAAATTTAAATTTTGTTTGGTTAAAATTTAATATGTACGATTTGGATCGTTTTGATGTGCTGATATTAAAAATAATTTTTTAAAAATAAAAAAACATCACTGGCATGTATTTCGACACAAAAAGTTATTTGAAAAGCAACCACTACCACACTGCCAAGCACCCTCATAATTCTTAATTCCTCTAATTTCCACTCTTGGATCCCATGACTATTATAATATCTCATATAAAAATTTAAATTGTATGAAGAAAAGTCAATAACTCTATTATAATAACTATTACAAAGACTTTAATATGACATGTTGTGTAATATAATGTAGTTTTTAGAAAAATCATGTAGATAAAAACATCACATGCGTTTATGTTTATATGTTATGTGTGCGTGAGAGAGAGAGAGAGTTTATTATTATTAATAAAATAAATTATAAAATCTTAAGATAAAAAGGAGTGTCCATCCGAATATAGAAAGGTTAAAAGGCTAAGACAAATGGACATCATAGTATAAACAAGTAATATTTTATGTTTTTGAAAAAAATTGAAATTTTTTTATTTTAAATTATTTTTTATATTTTTAGATTATTTTAATGTGCTAATATTAAAAATAATTTTTTAAAAAATAAAAAATATTTTAAAAAAATAATTACTATTATACTTTCAAACACATATAAAAATAAATGAATTTATTGGGTTAGAGATTTCAGTCCAAACCATTTCATAATTCATACGTAACATCCATTTCATATTAAATTATCCTATAAGGATGTAGATGGGCTTGAATTACTCTTGTGATTTTGTGTTGTTATGCTCTTTTCCTGTACTTTTTTAGGGAGTGTTTGGAGTAGAGGTAGTTTGTATTGTTTTTTAATAAAAAACATATTTTTATAGCTTTTGAAGATGTGATTTGTACTTAAATATATTATACCTTTAAAAAAAAGTTATCACACCTCCAAACCAAACACTATCTTAATCTTCCGATCCAAACCAAACACTATCTTAATCTTCCGATCCATAAAATCTCTCACCTTGGGCCTTGTCGTTAATGTCAGAACTTCCCTGCAATTCAAAAGAAACGAGGAAAAAAAAACAAAGAAAAATCAACTCTAATATACTTTAGATTTTGTTTTTAAGTATTTTTTAAAAAAATTAAATTTATCTTTTTATTTTAAATTAATATTTTGAGATATTTTTGATATACCATGTTAAAAATAATTTAAAAAAATATTTTAATAAATTTTTAAATAAAAATTATTTTAAAAAATAACCATATATGATTCGTTAAAAAGAAGAGATCTCAGTCATTCAATTAAAAAATAAAAGAAAAAGATAAAAAGAAAAGACGGAACACTTGTGTTTCCATGTAAAGACTAAAGAGTGCCACGTTGTTTGTGGAAATTTCCTTCTTCCTTCCACTAAATTTTTGTCTCTTCGTAGACCAATATGGCCAGAGTCAACAAGAGCAGGAGAGACATGGTAGCTCTAAAATCTGCATAGCTTGAGAAGACTAATTGCAGCAAAGGCCTTAAAAGAACCGAAACAAAGGTCAGTTTATGTTTGATCTTTGTATCTTATGATACTACTCGGATATATATATATATATATATATATATATATATATGTTTGTTTGTTAATTTCTTGGCCTGCAAAATCTAAAATCTGTTCACTATTTATTCTGGGCCTTCCATTTTTCTGCTTAATTTGACTGTCTGTAGCTTGTTTTAAACTTTGTTCTTACAAAATCTTTGGAACCCCATTTTTTATATGCTACACATGTTTATCGAGCTACTAGTATTTATGAACTTGTTCTTTCGTGTTTAATGGCTGCTAATTAAAGACTGGATATATAGAATCCTCTCAGAAAGAGTAAAAAATGAAGAAGATATATATGTATATACAAGTGAACTGGCTTTTAATGTTGTCTGATGAATTTGGAGCTGGTTGATATTACTATTAATTGTAGTGATTCTAACTAGTATATTGGAAGTTTAAGCTTATAATACAGTCACATTGGTTTTCTTTCCTTCAATCAGTTCTCGACTCGCCGGCCTTTTTCGAATGCATTCCTTCATCGTGTATTTTCATGATATCTCAAGCAAAGCATTTATATTTTGGTTTGGATTATTAGTGTTCTCAGTTTTCGGAATGAAAGTCTGTGAGTCTGAGTTTAGAAGCTAATTCAGCTGGGCGGGAAGGTGTTCTCAGTGGTGTAATTGAAGCTTCTGGGTCCAGTATTCTTATTATTGAACATTGAGATAGTGATTGCTGGTGATCTTGAAGTTCCAGTATACGAGAGGCAGTGACATGGTGATCATTGATGCGGCGAAACAGATTATGATGGCATTAAGGTCAAGAAAGAATCTTACAGATGATGAGAAGGAGATTCTGGGAGACCTTCATATCCAATTAACCACTGCAATAGCAATCAGCGAAAAAGAGGTTGATGAAATAAACAAGATTGAAGAAAGGCTAAATGTTATTCAGGGGAAGGTTATGTGTTGGGAAAGATACTGGCCTATGATCTGGGACTCGGGTCTTGATGAAGCTACTGAGTACCTAAATGCCGCTGACGAAGCCCGGCAGGTGACTGAAAAACTGGAAATCTTGTGTATGACTGAAGATAGAAAAAAAGAGATGCTTCAGAGGGCTCGAAATCTTCTTCAAATCTCAATGGGAAGGCTTCAGGAGGAGTTCAAGCACATGCTTACTAAAAATAGACAACCCTTTGAGCCAAAACATGTGCCTGTTGTTTCAATTGCCGTCAATGCAGTCTCAAAAATCTCTCTTGACAATAAACTGGTTAGGGATTCGAAGCTAAGAAAAATCATTAACAGAAATTCAAAGGAATTCACCATTAATTTGGTTCAATACGATGTTATCCCTGAGCTCAGACGTATTGCGAATGTGATGTCCATTTCTGGTTATGCTAATGAATGTTCTCTGGCATATATTAGCATTCAAAGGAGCGCTTTGGATGAATGTCTCCGCATTCTTGAAAGGGAGAAACTGAGAACTGAAGATGTGCTGAAACTGGATCAGGTAAGCTTAAAATCGAAGATCAAGAGAAGGATCCAGACTATGAAGATGTTTATGCGTGTCTATCTTGCTAGTGATAAACGGCTCTCTGAACAGATTTTCGGGGAACTTGGAACTGTTAATTTGGTTTCATTTACTGAGCCTTTAGTGCTTCAGCTATTGACCTATTTTGGCGAAGCCATATCTACTGGTCCCGGAAATCCAGGAAAGTTGTTCCATTTACTTGACATGTATGAGGTCCTGGCAGGTCTTCTCCCATATTTAGATTCTTTGTACTCTGACAAAGCTATTTCTCAAGTAATAGTGGACGGTGATATTGTTCTAAGGGGATTGGCTGATTCTGTAAGGAAATCACTTGATGAGTTTGAGGATTCCATTATGACATACACAATGAGAGAGCCTTTTGCAGCTGAAGGAATTCACCCACTCACAAAAAATGTCATGAATTACATCAGTGCTCTCACGGGCTACCACGAGACACTTGATTTTCTCCTCAATGATCATTGTGGAGAACATCCCATGCCAGCACCCTCTTGCATGAGTTCAGGTGTGGAAGAAGAGAACATAAGTGGAGGCACATGCGATTTTTCCCCAATTGCTCAGCACTTTTTGTCGAATGATTCAATTCTAAAATGGCTCAGCAATGGCTCCTCGATGAGTCCATCTACTAAAGGAGATAGCATAAGTGGAGGTACATGCAAGCTATCCCCACTGGCTCTCCACTTTCGAGCATTATCTTGTATTCTAGAATACAAGCTCTACAACAAGGCCAAGTTATTTAAAGATGCTTCTTTGAAGCACATATTCTTGATGAACAATATACATTACATGGCTCAAAAGATTAAGTATTCAGAACTTCAGTTTATACTAGGAGCACAGTGGATTCAAGAGCACGACTGGGAATTCCAACAGCATGTGAGGAACTATATGACAGTTACTTGGAGTCCAGTCCTCTCTTTATTGAAGGATGAGGGGAGTACCAATTCGTATGCTGTCTCGAAAGTCCATGTGGAGGAAAAGCTTCGGAGCTTTTATCTTGCTTTTGAAGAGGTCTGTGGGGCTCAGACAGCATGTTTTATCCCTGATGACCAGCTTCGTGAAGATTTACGAAATTCGACTTCCCTCAAAGTGATCCGTGCATATCAGAAATTTGTTGAACGACATACTGATCATGTAAGCGACAAGCACATTAAGTACAGTGCTGATTATTTACAGAATCGCTTGTTGCAACTCTTCGAGGGATCTCAACTTGAGATCATGGCATAACCCCCACAGGAGATGATATTGTTAAAAATTGCTTCAGTACTGCTATAGGTCGTCTTTTTATTATATTAGTTTCAGATATCTGTTTCAGCAAATAAATTTGCTAGTCTTTAGGAGTTGTTAGTATGTTAACAACATATTGCAGATCATAGCGTGAATTTCATCTATTAATTTGCATTTAAGTTTGTTTTTTCAGGTATTTAATTCTAAAGATGTTAATCAAATAAAGAGAATCAATTTTCCCTTGTCTGCTGCATTTTTGTATTCTCTCTTCTCTGCAGTTTTAATTTCTTCCGTCTCTTCTTCTTTAAACCTTCATATGGTATCGAAGTTATCTTCTTATGGGATCCATGAAATGAAAGTTGAAGCCAGTTTTTCTCAAATTGCTCTTCCTGTCTTCAATGTAGAAAACTACCGGCTTTGGATAGTGAAAATGGAGACATACCAGGAAGCTATAGATCTATGGAAAGCTATGGAAGAGGATTATGAAGTTCCTTCCCTGCCAATCAATCCAACCATGGCTCAGAGCAGAAGTCACAAGGAAACAAAAAAACAGGAAGTCAAAGGCGATAGCAAGTCTGTTTGATGTCGTTATGTTTCACGAGAATCATGTCTCTCTAAACAACAAAAGAAGTTTGGATTATTTGAAGGAAGAATCTGCAGAAGATGAAATGATAGGAGACTTGTCCATGAAAAATATGGCAATTGTTTTTATATGTATATCACAAAGGCAGCCTTAGTCTCACCATTTCTTGATTTCATAACCACAATTGGTGAAAATGAAGATGAAGCAATCAGGGAGATTGAAGGATGGATAAATGTTATTCAGGAGAAGGTTATGAGTTGGGAGGCAGATCAGTCTATGATCCAGGACTCGCGTCTTGATGAAGCTAAATGCTGCTGATGAAGCCTGAAAGTTGACTGAAAGGCTGGAGAATTTGTGCTTGAATATAGGCGGTGGAGAAGAAGCTGTTAAGGAGAGCTCACAATGCTCTTCAAATGGTAATGGGAAGGCTTGAGGAATTGTTCAAGCGCATGTTAGTTGAGAATAGGCAATGCTTTGACCCGGAACATATGCTTGTTTCTTCAATTGCCATCAATGCAGGCTCATAAGTCCCTCTCGGCGATGAGTCATTCGAGGATTCACTGTGTAGATATGGCGTTGCCAGAAATTCAAGAGGAATTCATCATTGATTTGGTTCAACCATTTACAGTTTCTCAGCTCAAACAGATTGCAAATATGATATTCATTTCTGGTTATGGTTCTGAATGTTCGCGGACATATATTAGCGTTCGAAGGGATGCCTTGGATGAGTGTCTGTCTATTCTTGAAATGGAGAAACTGAGCATTGAAGATGTGCTGAAATCGGAATTCCAGAGCTCAAAATCCAAGGTCAAGAGATGGATTCAGACACAGAAAACATTTGTTCGTGTGTCTTGCTAGTGAGAAAAGGCTCACAGAACAAATTTCTAGGGAGCTTGGAACAGTTAGTTTTGTCTGTTTTGCTGAGGCATCAATGTTGCAGCTATTGAATTTTGGCAAAGCCGAATCTGTTGGTCTCCATGAACCAGAAAAGTTGTCCCCTATTCTTGACATGTACATGGCCCTAGTAGATCTTCTTCCAGATATAGATTCTTTATACTCAACTGAGGATAGTTCTTGAACTAGAATGGACCGCCGTGAGTTTCTCGGGATGTTGGCTGACTCTGCAAGGGCAATAACATTTCTTGCATTTGTGAATGCCATCATCCCGAGAAACTGGAATTTTTCCTAATGTTGCGTTGGCGCTCAATTTGCAAAAATTAGTTTTGGTTTTTTTGTTTAACAAATGATTGGAAATAGGGGAGCTGAAATTGGGCTTGAAAAAAAAATATAACATTCTTTGTAACAAAGAGGAAACCAGGCAAAGAAATCGAGAAAGCAGAGAGGAAGAAGAGAGGCAAAGAAGGAAAAGAAAAATTGTTTGGCGTAGACACCTCCATCTACATGCACTGCCTCCCATTCCTCAGCAATTCTGACGGCATGAAAAAAAGTAGCCTTTTGAGGTCAGAGAGAGCTGCACACACATCTCACCTCCTAAATGCGGCGGTGCGCACACCTCCTAAGTGCGGCGGCTCCTCTGTTGTGGGTACATATCGATGAATTTAATTATCGTGGACGAGTACAAATAAGAATAGGCAATTGAGATTTGGCATAATAGGCCAAAAAAGTAGAAGCATTCTTCTTGCTTTCTTTTTTCATTCTTTTTTGTTCTTAATCTTTTTTGTTAAATTTTGGCAGTCCGATGAATTCCAAACTTACCCATGCTTTTGTAGGGCACTGCTAATTTCCACCTTCTGTTTCAGCAAGGGATGAGCCGACCTGAAATAACAATATAGACTGCAAACAAGAAGCTATTACTGTACATCTACACCGAAAATATGACGACGTAAATCCCTCCTTGCCCTAAAACACCAGCCGCAAAGAAACAAGCCAAAGAGATTCAGAACTTCCCAATACTGTGCCAAAAATCAATTCCCGCACCCCAAAACATTTTATATCCCTACCGTTACTTATGTTAACTAACTAAATCAATACAACGTTTTGAGCTTCAGAATCTCCAAACACATAGTTGGCACATGTTGGAAATGATCACTGCTCATTGGCAATAATCCACAGCACAAGTACTGGTCATAAAGCCCAAAATGGTTTTCGAACTGCCGCGATACTGGACTTCCCATTTGGGGATTCTTCACTGGTATCCTCAGGATCGTCATCTTCTTCGCCATATTCCATCAGTTTGACTAAAGTATCTGAAACAACTAAACAGGTTAAGATAAAGAAGTGAGTAGATCTGTGAATGAAACCAGGTAAGAAATTATCTGAACTCCAAAGTGGGCAACATACAGTTCAACTCTCTAGTTTTTTCCCACTAATGTTTTGATGCAGGTTGATGAAGAAAGCATGAATGGTTATTTATAGGCTGGATCTAAAGTTAGTTTTTGTTCCTTCATCGGGTAGCATTGCACATGCTGGCTGAAAAAAAAAAACAGGTGACAAATACTAAACATACCAGGAACAGCATCAGACATGGTTTTATTCCAAAAATTGCTCTTGTCTTGCAGTCTTGCAGCTGGAGTTGATGAAGTGAACTTTGGTGGAGGTGGGGGTGGAGGCATGGCTCGTGGAGGAGGGGGTGGCATTCCATTGGATGATGGGTGGACCAACTTTTTTGGAGCTGGCATAGTTGAGATATTTCTAATACCCAAATCTGCCTGCAGCGATTTACCAGACTTGGACAATTCTGATCCCTGTAATGAGTTAGAAAAGAAATAAGCAAGCCAAATTTCTCAATATCAATTACATAGAGATAAAACATGTAGAATCTCAAAACACAATTATATACAATGCAAACGTCAACCTTATGCACCATAAAGGTAAGTGTAGAATGAGATTGGGGCAAATATCTAAAGGTACGGTGTTACATAGGCTATGATTTCCTATTGCATTGAACACACATTTGGGTGTTCAGTGAGGCTGATAAAACTTGTTTAAGTAATTCCAGCCAACACCAAAGCCAATGTTTCTCCTGGTAAAGAAATTTGACACCTGGTCAATTTTGAGAATGACAACAGAATATGGCATTGGCTGCAATTTTCCCCTACTTTCTCATTTTTTTACTTATTCATTTCTGCATTTAATGCAATTTCTATTTGATGATAAGGCAAGCCTTAGAACTTAAATTAGTAAATTATCTTCGAAAGAACAGTTTTCTGCCACCACAGAATCCTGGTGACAGTTTTATAAAGCTGGATTTCAGAATGTCTTCTCCAAGAAAAATCAGCAGACATGCATGAGGCACATCCTGTGAAGATACCAGGCATCAGATATAACAAGTGTTCTAAAAGAGACATACTATAGAGGACTAAGTATAGCATGTAACCAATCACAAAATTTATCAGTCTGATAATGGCTCTGAATTGGTCCATTTCTGAGTGCCTCCAAAACTGGAAACCCCTGTGAAACATACAAACCAATGGCCCTAACAGAGAGGTCTGGTATCAGCCTGTTAGCTTCTTAGAAGGTCAGAGAAAATACCTGGAATATCAAGCAGTAAAGTCAGCTTAAAATACAAAAATATTGTACAAAATTGAAACATAAAAAAAAATTAAAAACAATAAAGTGTTAAGCCATACTGAAGTTCATGCTTTATTAGAAAAAAAAAGTTACCCGACAAGGACACATACATCAGTCCACTGACAACCAATCAATCATCAATTGTTTCATGCTTTACATTAAATAATGATAATGATAAAAAAAAATTCATCAGATTGCAAACCAAGAAAACTGAGCATTGATTATGAACATAATAACTCAAACAACACCCAAACAAATAACCCCCGCGATAGAGGGAATTCTTTAAACTTGCCCCAACATCCAGCAAGCCAAACTTAGTAACAAATGAGGGGCTGCTCAGTTACGACAGAACCAAGCAACCACAAATGTTAAAAAGTCCAACATTTTGGACTGACTTGGCAGCATGTGCACATGAAACTAGAAACTGCAACTTCCTATTTCTATCTACACAAGCAAAATTGTACTTAGCTTTATGAAACAGACAGTATCTTATCAGCACTAAAATTACAAATTCTAATTTTTCTCCATGTTAATTTAATTCTTGCTGCTTCGAGGCAAGGGCACTTCAATGGTACAATGAGCAGTGCAAGTTCTCACAAATAAGGATTATCCAGCAAATTACGCTTTCTAATAAAGCAATATAGAAAACATGAAACTGGCAAACAAAAAGTTGATACATTTTCACATTCAGGTTTCAAAATACTAAATCAATAAAAACAGAGAAATTCTACCGTCTTCGAAGTTTCTGACCTCATATAAGGACAATCTGCTCTACCATGTGACCACTGACTGGCCAGTAAAAATAAGATATGCAGATATGACAATTCATGAATTTAAATTAACCATGAAGTCCACTGAACTCCAGCCAAAAGATTTTCCTCTTACATGATCATAAAGAACTACCATCCAACACTCCAGAATAAAAAAATTAATGATACTCTTATAGTCAAGATACCAAGAACCTGTTGGGCTAAGATTAATAAATTATAAACTATTTTTTGAAACAATCGAATATTCAAATCTTGTTACCAAATTGCCACTTGTTTTCTACGAGACAAAATGCTTAAAGACTTTCCAAAAATAAAACCCCTAGCACCATGCAATACAACTGACACCAGAATTGGCAGGCAGCAATTCCCCCCTGCTGCCTCCTTAAGGGAATAATAACTATTTCAGCTTAAATTTTCAAAGAAAGTACATGGTAATCCCACTCTAAAGGATTTTAACACCAGGAAGACATAAGACAAATAGTGCAGGTAAACTCCCTTCACTATCATATGCTCACACAAAAGCTTATATAACACAGAGCAAACAATATTCGTTCCAAGATTTAATTCCAAAGCAGTCGTCTAAAAAGCTCAGCCATATTCCAGAAAAAAACTTATAATTACCTTCTGGCATATTATGATCCTTTTTAAATTTATTACATTATTAATATATATTATTATTATTAAGACAAGCATGATTAAAGAAAAAAGTGCACAGATACCTGATGAAGTTTTGCAGGACCCTTCGAACCAACTGGTACTTCCTGAAACTTCCGCTTCTGTGTAGGTCGTTTCTCCTTTTCAGCAATAGAGTTCATTCCTGAATTTGGTGCTGCATTTGCTATAGACGTTGTAGGAGAAACTGTGGAAGGGATGGGGGAAGGTGGCTGCCTAAGGACTTGGGCAACTTGTTGCAAAGGTGTGGCTTGAGGATATATACCACCATATCCACTATAGCTCGTTCCTCCCATTACAAAAGGCTGGGAATAACCAGCCACACTTGGCTGGGGTTGCCCACAGCTCAACATTGCCCCACACTGTGATACAGTCCCTTGGGAACAGACAGTAGCAACCCCGGAAACTGAAACCAAAGAAGCAGGAATAGGTGGAGTAGAGCTCATTGTTGGTAGCATCAATCCAGTGACTGCACTTGTATTTAGTTTGTGCTCAATCCCAGCAGCATGAGCTCCAGTTAATGTCTGCGGTGGTGGGACAGCATTATAAACTTTACATGACGAAGCCCTGCAACAGTTGGAAAGATGAAAAAGTTAGCCCTCACATGAAATAAGAAGACCGGGATAAAAGGTCGACTGAAGAATTTATGAGCACATTTGTTAATAAAAACTGAATATCATTACAAGAGCAAAGACTGATGAGATCTATGGCAGAAAATGAATAAAATACATAGAGGTGAGAGACGGCAATTTTTCATTCTACAATCTACAGACTACATGTAATTCCAATCCAATGAAAGCTAAACAAATTTTGCTAAACAGAGCAACGTATCAAAAACAATAACAAAGCCTTAATCCCAAACTAGTTGAAGAGTATAACTTTACAAAACAGAACAGTGTATAATTCTTCCAAAATGAAGCAGCAGAATTAAATTTCACACATCTCCTTTTGAAGAAGCAGAATACATAGAAGCCCATGGGATGCAGTGTAGACACTCAATAGATATACAAGCTTGATTACCTGGAAGCACCACACTCTAAACTGATTGTATCCAGAAGGTTTTCAGATAAACGTTTTGCATCTTCAAGACCTTTTGGATTACTAGCAGACAAAAATAAATGAAGTGGTTGCTGCGATTCTGTAACAAAATGAAAGAGAAGGCCACAACATGCAAATTAATAATACAATTACTTGCACAAAGGTTATATTACATCATACTTGCACTTAAAAAGTACCTCCAGTACTTTGGCTTTCACAGTTTCCAGAACCACGCCCTCTTAGTACGACTGTAACCCCTGTTTCATTCATAATATGACTTATGTACTGGTCCTGCATGTACAAAACCAAAACAACACCAACACAAAACAAGCTCTCCCAATGGTATGGAGATGTGAGAGAAGCTTCAAACATTAGAATCCCTCATGTTCATTTTTTACAATAAAAATGAAAATAATGAGTTAAACAATAAGGCATAGCTTAAACCAGAAGAGAGAAAGGCAAGACAGATTTTAGTACCATGTATACCCAGTTTACCTTGATTTATTACTAAACTATAATCTAGATGAAATATGTACAAAGAATTAACCCATAAAATGATACAATGCAGTTGATACTACAGACATCCAAGTCTGAATATGAAAAGAGCATACAAGTAACCCTGCAAAATCCAAGTCATCATATGACAAGGCATGCAAATAATAGAAAAACTCACATTTGGTCCGCGAATTCGAGCAGCAATATTCAATTTTGGGTCTGTGTCAAAGCCCAAAAACACACACGTACTTAGCGCCTGATCAGACAACTTATTTGGTTAAGACATTTCTATGCCATGACAATTATGTGAAGCTCATAGCTTAATAAACTAGCAGTACTAGTAATCTATACCTTTACTCCATTAACTGCAGGCATTTGTATAATGGAAGAAGCAGGCTGTGAGCTCTGGCCCTGTTTCAGCATTTCATCAACCATGGCTGCTGCCCGATCAACTGCCAAAATCCGTTCTGCAGTATCTTTTAACTGCACAGATAATCCATTTTTTATTCCATGAAATCAAAATCCAGTTTAAGTAATATTTTCATAGACTAAGAAATTATATATTATGGGAATTGTGATACAAAGAGCATTCAAAGGTGTCCTGTCCTTCAGAGATCCTAATACAATCATTTCAAAACTTTAACCTATAAAATTTAAGTTATCCAGTTGCCACAGGGTAAGATATGTAAAACCAGCCTTGGATTTCTGAAAATAAATAGTGATCCACTTTTACATTCATCTTATAAAGAAAAATATAGTCAGAACCATTAAATGTTTAAGCTCATAGGACTAGCAGAAGAGGAGGTCAAGTATAAAACTGAACCAGAATAGTTGCAACGTATATTCCATAAACATGATGAAATCTAATCTCAATTGTTATCTGTAGTAAATTTGGCACGGACCTATATGACAATTCATGAAGTCTAGGGTCAAGAAAAAAGTATCCACCCGGCATAACTAAAGCTCCAGCTGATGACTAACAAATTACTGACTGTGTATGCCTATGAATACTATATTATACTTACATGAGCAGCCGCGGATATGTGAAGATATAATGGCTTTTCACCATCTGGCGGTGCATTTGGTGGACGATACTTGCCCCTATAAAGGAAGTTAAGCATGCTCATAAAATAGACAGAAAGAAAGGCCTTATACAAATCCCTCATACAGCTTCAAGGACCTACTAACCTAGTTATCACCACAGCACCAGTGAATTTCTGAATCTGAAAGGTAAGGGAAAACTCTTATCAATTCTTGATGGCACAGAGAACTTACGTTCTTGACCATTAATGAAAAAAAAATCAACATCTTTCACCCAGGCAAACCAATTTTGAAAGACTTACTTCTTCCTGTGTCTGCCGCTTTGTAAGCTTGTAGCGAACAGAGGACTCTGCATCATTTATAACAATCTCCCGTGCTATTATTAACTCATCCTGAACCTTAGGCTGAACACAAGAAAAATATTTTAACACACACACAAGCACATACATAAATTGAGAATGTGTGACCATATACTTAAACAAAAAGAAGCACAACAAAATTAATTTAAATTTTTAATGAGATAATATAAAAATGTTAACTAAACAACATTTACTAACAAATTCAATAACGGCATTACTTATTGGTTATAAACCTCATAAACAGTGTCGTAAGCAAGATAACAATAAAGTATCTCACTTGATTTAGTTTTGGGACCACGGCAGCAGTATTTTGTGGCATCGAAGGCACCAGAAACATAGGCGGAACAATAGCAATTTGTGGATTTGTTAAAAGCGCACCAGAAACTGAAGCAGCCCCTGGTAACGAGATCCCAACAAGAGACCCCACATTGCCTAATTGTACAGTATCAGATACTGGAACTCCAGCTGAAACCAGTGACTCCGCAGGCTGATCCCACTTTCTCTTTCTCCTGCAACATATGCTACAAGATGAGTTCATCACAGCCACCAACCATGAGTTTTTTCATATATCAATAAACAAAAATCAGCGTCATCTTATCAACTAAGGAAATAACAGTCACAATAACAGCTTTCTCAACACAACTTTCTAAAGACCCCATTAATGGCTCTGTTAAGTGAATACTTGTAAATCCAAACAACTTCACCACGATCTAATCTACAATACTCCATCATTTCCCTACATTCCTATAAAGAGAGAACGAAAAGGAAAAGAGCTTTCTTTTTTCAACCATAATGCAGCTTATTCTTTTTCTTCAATTAACCCCATTTGGTTTTTTTCCCAAAAAAATCATAACTGGAACAGCCCCTAAAAATCCATAAATTTTCCAATCTTGACTCCAATTGCAACCCAGCAGATATATATAAACACTAAACAGAACAAAAAAAAGAAAAAAACACCCTTTAGAGCAACTATGATAATGAAATAAACCCTAAACACATCATAATCAATAACCAAGCAAAAACAATTGTTGAGAATTTAGGTTTTTTCTGTTAATTACTTTTTTTAAAATTTAAGGTTTTTGAAGCAACAGTTATGGGTTACCTTTGCCTGGATTGTGATGATGAGGTATCCGAGTTTGCCGTCGAATCATCTGTAGGAATCCTACTACTGCTTTCCTCTACCATTGTTTTCTAAGATTAAAAATTCGTTTCTCTTTCGTTTCTATATTTCAATAATTTGACAGTGGTGTTGGTGGCGATGGTGATTGGGAGACTAAGGGAGGAGGACGTAAGGAAAACCAATTGATATGTGCCACGTCAAGTAAAAGGCACGTGAGGATTCTTTTGGGGACATCGACAAATCTATATTATCCTCTTTACGGAGTGAGCCGTTAATGTTTGCAGAATATTTTTTTTAAATGATTTTTTTATTTTAAATTATATTAAAATAATTTTTTAAAATCTTTTATATTGTATATCAAAATTTTAAAAATATTAAAAATATATAAATTTAATATTTTTTAATTCAAAAATATTTTTAAAAACACTTAAAATAGAAACAAAAATTGTGTAAAATACCCCTAGAACTACATTTTTAAGTGGGAGTAATAATAAGATAAGAGTTTGTTTATTTTTATGTTTTAAAATATTTTTGAAAAAATTAATTTTTTTATTTTTTATTTTAAATTATGTTTTTTATATCTTTAAATTGTTTTGATTTGTTAATATTAAAAATAAAATTAAAAAAAAATATTAACGAACTCAAAGACATGCTTGAATAAAAATAAGAAAGTGTTTTTATATATAAGAAAATTACTATAAACATTAAATAATTTGAGTGAGCAACACTTTACATATTAATTTTTCAGAGATTATATTTTATAGGAAAAATTACAATCAGATCGTTTTTCAAATTATATATTTGAAAGGAAAAAAAAAACTTATGCCTCCAGTAAATGGCATCCATTTACTAATAGCGCATGCAATGAAATCAAACTTTCATGAAATATAATAGAACAATAATCATGGTAATAATTATTTATGATTTCTCAAAATCAAGCCCATTTTTAAAAAAATTATATACCATACATACACATAATAAAAAGTCTCGGGATGTTTATTTTTGTATTTTAAAAAATATTTAAAAAAAATTTAAAATTTTTTATTTTTTTATTTACTTTAAATTAATATATTTTTTATTTTTTCATATCATTTTAATATGTTGATGTCAAAAATAATTTTTATAAAATAAAAAATTTATTATTTTAATATATTTCCAAATAAAAAATACTTTGAAAAATAACAATTTTATTATTTAAATAATTTTACATTAAAAAAACAACAAAAGAACAACCATTACAAATTTGGAAGATCATTAAAGAAATTGACCACACTCAATAGGTAAAGAATGAGGTCGCAACTCTTATGCATGTTTGGGATTGTGGTAGCAATTGCAATTGAAAGTGTTTTTTACTTAAAAATATATTAAAATGATATTTTTTTATTTTTTAAAAATTAATTTTGAAATCTGCATATTAAAATGATCTGAAAATATAAAAATTAAAAAAAACAATTAAAATTAAAAAAAAACACGTTTCCAAATGGTTTCGTAGAAGAGAAAAGCGTCGCCTCTATCTAGAACAAGGTAGTCGATAACTGTGAGTGTCTTTACATCTCGCCCTAGAGACAATCTATCTAGCAAAAGTATGATGAAAATTATGCAGCCTCTTCAATTTGGGGGATTTAGGGCTTCTCTATAAGCTTTAATTGAATTAATTGAATTCATTTAGAGTTGATATAAATAAATAAAATATATAGAGGAAGAAAAGGAAAGAGACAACTCATGACTCTGAAGAGAGTGTGCTATGTGTTATTTGTGAGTTTTGTCACACCTGGACATCGCGGCGATCAATTAAAAATCTTTAAAATCTTTGAAAAGAACGGATTTCTGGCATCCTGTTCTTTGATGGGGAATGATCTTGTTTAAGGAGTCGCCACCTAGTATTATGGTCACTAGGAACCCTAACTGGTCAACAGAGATTCTATGGTTCGGGACTGATTACGTAAAAGGAAAGATATGATCACCCCTTAAACGTCCTGTCTGAGGCAGGCTGCATTGCTAGTTTCGTCTTAAATTGCTAAATGTTTATTAGTTTATGATATGATAATTTGCCTATAATATTCCCGACTCTGGTGCTAGTGAATATTAAACTACGGATACTTCCAACTCTGGCGTTGGTACATATCACGTAGCTATAAAATAAATTAGATTAATATTTTTTTATTCCCGACTCTAGTGCTAGTGAATACATAAATAAAAATAAATTTATTTTTTACGCATGCACATATATTTTTTTATTTTTCTAGCTAAATAAAATAAAATACAACGAATAAAAATAATATAAATTTAAACCGATATTTTTATTCCTGACTCTGGCGTCAGTGAATAAACCAATAAATTTACATTATTTTTATTCATCTAAATAAAATAAAATACAACGAATAAAACTAATATAAATTTAAACCGATATTTTATTCCTGACTCTGGCGTCAGTGAATAAACCAATAAATTTACATTATTTTTATCCATACATACATATTTTTTATTTTTTATTTTTCTGCTTTTTATTTTTTTTGAACTGGGCTGGGCCCGGCCCTGCCCAGCATAATTTTTTTGGGGCTGGGCCCCGCGTAGCCCACATGGGCTGGGCTAGGCCCAGCCAGCCCGGCCAGGTCACTGGCCCAAGCCAGTGACCGGCTGGGCAAAGACAGATGAAGCACGTGTGGAGTGGCTCCCCGCGCGCTTCATGCACAGTGCGAAGGTAATTAATTTACCTTCACAGTGCAACGATACAATCAAATTGAATGTACAAAAAAACGAAAGAAAAATGACTTACCTGTTCTCTGGAGACGGTGTGGATGGTGGCAGCGCGGTGGCCCTCCTCCGCTTATAGCTTTCACTCCTGCTTTCCTTTGCTTCTATGCCCACTGTCCTCTCTTTTTTCTTTGTTTTTCCCTGCTTTCTCAGTCCTTGTGATGATGAACTGAGGACGGTGCTGGCTTCTCCTTCCAATTCGGGATCTGGGTTTTGTGTTGGGTTTTTTTATGCAGGGACGTCTGCAGAGATGAAGGCAATAGCGGGAACAATTCTCTGTGTATACTGGATTCCTTTCCTCTCCTTCTCTCTGTGTATTATTTCTTTGCTCCGGGGTTTTTGCTTTTGTTTTGACTCCAGTTTTCCGTTCTTGACTCTGTATTTGTTTTGGGTTGTGTTTTGTGTGCTCTGTTTTTCTGGGTTGATTGCTCTGTTTTTCTGGGTTTCTCCTCCAAAATCCTCCTCTTTTTCAGGCCTTTCTTTGGCTTTTAAAAAGCCAGAGAAGGTCTGGTGTCCCTGCCTCCACAAATGGCGGGCATCGTGGAGGCGAGAGATCATGACCACATCGTGGGTATAGTGGCCATGATCTGCTGGATTTTCCCCTGTTGAACCGGTCTTTGGCAAACAGATGATGAACAGTAGGATCCAAAACGACGTCGTTAGGCATGGAAAATGACAAATTGTAGTTTGGTCTCTGATGTTTTGAAATGTATCAATTGGGTCCCTTAATCAATAAATTTAATTTTGTCCCTTGGATTAATTTCAATTAAATTCCTGAATTTATTTAATTAATTAAATCAAAATTTAATTAAGTTCGCAAACTTATTAATTCTCCTGATTTTAGTAATTAAACTAATCTAAATTTTTAATTAAAGTTTCCAACTTATTAATTCTTCAATTATTGATCAATTGACTCTCAAATTTAATAATTCCATCATCAAACTTCAAATTTTGTGTTGTCTGAACCCCATTGTCAACTATATTCAATTTTTATTATTTGTTCAAAAATTGGGTTATGACAGTTGCCCTCTCTTTATAATGTTTACGATACAAAGTCATTGGAAAATTTTATTTTCCTTTGGCTTTGGGTAGTAAATTTATAAAGAAAAAAGTAGACACAAAAGAACTTCTGCTTTTCTGATAGTCCTGAAAACTTCGAAAACAGTAGATTGACAAACGACCTTAGAATGAGAGCTTGAAGATGCACTTGCAAGGTGGTGAGCGCTCAAAAGCGCACTCAAATGGAAGTAGGGTTAGGAAACACACTACCTTTAACGGTCGAGGGCTCGAAGGCGCACTCGAAAAGAAATGAGGTGAGGGCTCGAAGGCGCACTCGAAAAGAAATGAGGTGAGGGCTCGAAGGCGCACTCGAAAAGGAGGTAGGATAGAAGATGCACTACCTTTGATGGTCGAGGGCTCGAAGGCGCACTCGAAAAGAAATGAG
Organism: Populus nigra; assembly: GCF_951802175.1. Taxonomy (NCBI): domain Eukaryota; kingdom Viridiplantae; phylum Streptophyta; class Magnoliopsida; order Malpighiales; family Salicaceae; genus Populus; species Populus nigra. The sequence goes on along the minus strand of NC_084864.1, from coordinate 11,146,102 downwards.
GCGAGGGCTCGAAAGCGCACTCAAAAGGAGGTAGGATAGAAGATGCACTACCTTTGATGGTCGAGGGCTCGAAGGCGCACTCGAAAAGAAATGAGGCGAGGGCTCGAAGGCGCACTCAAAAGGAGGTAGGATAGAAGATGCACTACCTTTGATGGTCGAGGGCTCGAAGGCGCACTCGAAAAGAAATGAGGCGAGGGCTCGAAGGCGCACTCAAAAGGAGGTAGGATAGAAGATGCACTACCTTTGATGGTCGAGGGCTCGAAGGCGCACTCGAAAAGAAATGAGGCGAGGGCTCAAAGGCGCACTCAAAAGGAGGTAGGATAGAAGATACACTACCTTTGATGGTCGAGTGCTCGAAGACGCACTCGAAAAGGAGGTAGGATAGAAGATGCACTACCTTTGATGGTCGAGGGCTCGAAGGCGCACTCGAAAAGAAATGAGGTGAGGGCTCGAAGGCGCACTCACAAGGAGGTAGGATAGAAGATGCACTACCTTTGATGGTCGAGGGCTCAAAGGCGCACTCAAAAGGAGGTAGGATAGAAGATGCACTACCTTTGATGGTCGAGGGCTCGAAGGCGCACTCAAAAAGAAATAAGGCGAGGGCTCGAAGGTGCACTCAAAAGAAGGTAGGATAGAAGATGCACTACCTTTGATGGTCGAGGGCTCAAAGGCGTACTCAAAAGGAGGTAGGATAGAAGATGCACTACCTTTGATGGTCGAGGGCTCGAAGGCGCACTCGAAAAGAAATGAGGCGAGGGCTCGAAGGCGCACTCAAAAGGAGGTAGGATAAAAGATGCACTACCTTTGATGGTCGAGGGCTCGAAGGCGCACTCGAAAAGAAATAAGGCGAGGGCTCAAAGGCGCACTCAAAAGGAGGTAGGATAGAAGATGCACTACCTTTGATGGTCGAGGGCTCGAAGGCGCACTCGAAAAGAAATGAGGTGAGGGCTCGAAGGCGCACTCAAAAGGAGGTAGGATAGAAAATGCACTACCTTTGATGGTCGAGGGCTTGAAGGCGCACCCGAAAGGAGGTAGGATAGAAGATGCACTACCTATGATGGTCGAGGGCTCGAAGGCGCACTCCAAAGGAGGTAGGATAGAAGATGCACTACCTTTGATGGTCGAGGGCTCGAAGGCGCACTCAAAAGGAGGTTTTCAATTCTTGGCATAGTGTTCAATGTTTCAGAATTATATAATATGCATGCATCTTTACCTGATTATAGTCCCCCATTTCTTCTTAATCTTCTCGTTGCTTGGTTGGTGAGATCTTGCTTATCTGATTTGAGTCATCTTTGTTGTTTAACTTTCTAGCCCACTCGAGTTAGCCCATATAAGTCTTTTTCCATATCTGTTTGCACAACTCAACCTTTGTGGTGCCCTTCATGACCCACTTACTTGCTAAAGATTTTTTGACTCGTCAAATAATTTAAGAGGATCATTTATTACCCCTCGTCTCACTGCTAAAAACATTCGGTGTCACTTGCTGAAAGGATCAAGCTGTCTTCTGTAAACTAAAATGTCCCCTTGTCTTGTTGAAGGAAATTAACATCTCATTTTCTAGAATGTTTCCTTCTAAACACAATGTTGCCCCCTTGTATTGGTCATTGCCCCTAAGTGTGCTCTGTCAACGACTTAGACAAATAATGGTTTTAAGAGGGCATTCTCTCATTTCTCTCCTTTTCAGTTTGGTGAAGGAATATGGGTCTAGAATGAATCTTGAAATCTTGATCTTGCATTTTGAAAACAAAAATTATTTCGATGCGAGTCTAAAACAATTTGCTTTTGAAATCTTGCAACTCCTTGGTTATTTTCTTTCTTGAAAAAAGAGATTATTTGCTCTTGTGTTTGGCAATGAGGTCTTCGGTGAAAATATGTCAAAAGATGACCTTTTGTTTCGAAGTGAAGGGCTCGAGAAAAAGCTCGAGGTTTTGTATGAGAAAAACTTCTCTTTTTTTGAACATTTATTTTTATCAGCATGAATAATAATGAGTAGTTTATTCTTGATATCATGAATCTTATGAAAAAATATTCTTTGCATTTTGAGAGCATTGTTTATTGTTCTAGATTGCTTGCTTGCTTGATTAGAAAGGACTTCTACAGGCACGTAACATAGGCTGTGGTTTTTGGCTATGAAAGAAAAGGATTCATAAGGCTCAAAGAGTGTTTCAGGGTTTCAAAGACTGAAGATCACTATCAACAGTTTGACTCTTGACGTCATTCATATTTTCTTTTGCCGCTCTTCTTTGATTTGCCCTTTTTTTCTTTTTTCTTTTTCATTGCTTTGCTAGAGCATACTCATTTTATCATGGTTATCACTTTTTCTTGTGATTTGGGCATGCCCCCTAGCATTTGAGTTTTTTAGGCTCTTTTGCCTTTTGGCTTTCTCACGGCTTTATTATCTTTTTTAATCATTGAAATTTTATTGCCCCCAGTGTGGGGTGTGATCCTAGTCGGGATTTTTTTATGAAAGAAAAATTATTCAGGCTTAAAGAGGGATCGCAAGGGATGTACTTATTTCAGAATGTGAAAGGACTAACAAAGATGGCCTTTCCTCATTTCAAGCGCAAGCAGTTAAGATCAATAAACTTTGACCTCATCTAGTATGATGGTTTAGTCTTTGCAAAGATGCATTTCATGAGTTATGAGCAACAAGTTCACTACATACTATTATTCATACATTTAAAAACACATGATTCAAGAATCATGGGGTAAGGGTATTTATTCATTTCTTTTTTCTTTTTTTTTTAGAGTTTGGTCACCTCTATGAAGGAGTTGCTTGATTCACTTATCATTCTACAAGTAGAATGTCAAAAATATTGTTTTTGAATAAACATCAAATTATTTTTGAAATCAAAATGCCAGATCAATTTTTCAAAACTCCAATAGGGAAGCTAATTTTGGAAAAAGTAATGAATTGAATCTATGAGATCATGCAAGGCTTCAAGGGTGTATGTGAGTCTTTATAAGAAAACTCTCTTAGAAAAATGAATAATGCCTGGTCGTAAACACGATTGAATGATAAACTCATTATTTTCATTGAAACTTTGGAAAAGAAGTTCAACAACAAAGAACTTATGACAACATCGTAGGCTATGAATACTAGCATGATAGCATATAAAGGGGCTAAACATTTAACAATCATTTATTGGAATTTCTGGAATCATTTATTCTCCTTGACAAGGGTATCTCTTCAACAGTCAATAATATCACCATAGCTTTATCTTCAAGATTAGTTGATTTCTAGGACTTGGTGTGAAGCAATTAGCAATAGGAACGATAAGTGTCTTGGCAACCACCTTCAGTGAAACCATTCTTCTCAGTCAGGTTAGCAATCTTTCCTAACCCAATGGCTTGTTCAATTCTCTCAGCTATAACAACCAGGTCAGTGAAATGTTGTGCAGAGCTTCTAACCAAGTATTCAAAGTACGGAGCTTTAAAGCTGTTGGAAAATAAACCGATCATCTCTTTTTCCAACATAGAAGGGTTAACTTGTGCAGCTACCTCCCTCCATCTTCGGTCGTATTCCCTTATGGTCTCCTTGTTGTCCTTCTCCATAGCTTGCAAGTTTAACCGATCAGGGCCCATATCTATATTGAACTTATATTGCCTCATGAAGGCATCAACTAAATCCTTCCATTTTTTAACCTTGGTATTGTCCAACCGCATATACCAAGTGAGGGAAACATCACTCAAGCTGTCTTGAAAGAAATGAATTAGCAGTTTCTCATCATCAACCACCTCAGCCATTTTGTTGCAGTATGCTTTGAGATGAGTTATAGGGCATTGAGTTCCCGTATATTTAACAAATTCTAGCACTCTAAATTTTTTTGGGAATGACAACGTTGGGCACCAAACACATCTCAACGGCCTTTATAGGATTATATAGGTGAATTCCCTCAAGTGCCCTCATCCTTTGCTCTAGGGCAATGAATTTGTTCAGATCATCTTCTTTTACCATCTTACCTTTTTTAGATTCCTTCTCGTTTTCCCCCAGATTCTGTGGAGTGAAGGGATTTACGAGCATAGGTTCAGGATGAGCTATATGTGTTGCTTTTCCGGATTCGTCTCTCAAGACCTGCTCGAGTAGACTAGTAAGCCTTGTGACTTCTTCCTTAAGATTGTCCACCTCTTTTTGATGTTGGGCTTCCAATTGGGTTCTTTCTTCGTTTTCCATTTGTCTTTTTCCGAACGAGTGTTATAAATGGGTTTTAATGAGAAACCTATATTTCAACCTGTAAATGTAAATCATGCAATTTATGCAAAAATGTTGATTCAATTAAAAATGCGTATGAAATGCGGGCACGCCCTTCACGAGATGACAACCTAATAAGAAGATCCTAATTGTTGAGTGCATCAAGGGGTTGGTCATTATCTAGTTTCAAATGGGTCTCTCGCATGCTCAGTGATCGTCCTTGAAAAGGTTGATATGAGGCTTACAAGTAGTGTGAAGATAGAGGCCCTGAGTAATATCAGTTTGGCATATCAACCACTTCCAAGTAAACAATCAAGCGAGAGTTGGATGGTTTCACGAGTCTTACCCAGGCTAAAGCCATTGGGGTACCGTTACTCCCCCACTTATCCTAGGTTGTAAGGTGTGTGCTTTTAACGTGATGCATGACAATATAAACATGGATGCATGCTAAAACAGTAAATTCAAGAAAAATAAACACAACATAACAAACATTATAGCAATTGATAAACAAAAAGCAAAGCTTAGTCCATTAGTCCCCAGTGGAGTCGTCATTCTGTCACACCCGGACATCGCGGCGACCAATTAAAAATCTTTAAAATCTTTGAAAAGAACGGATTTCTGGCATCCTGTTCTTTGATGGGGAATGATCTTGTTTAAGGAGTCGCCACCTAGTATTATGGTCACTAGGAACCCTAACTGGTCAACAGAGATTCTATGGTTCAGGACTGATTACGTAAAAGGAAAGATATGATCACCCCTTAAACGTCCTATCTGAGGCAGGCTGCATTGCTAGTTTCGTCTTAAATTGCTAAATGTTTATTAGTTTACGATATGATAATTTGCCTATAATATTCCCGACTCTGGCGCTAGTGAATATTAAACTACGGATACTTCCAACTCTGGCGTTGGTACATATCACGTAGCTATAAAATAAATTAGATTAATATTTTTTATTCCCGACTCTAGTGCCAGTGAATAAATAAATAAAAATAAATTTATTTTTTACGCATGCACATATATTTTTTTATTTTTTCTAGCTAAATAAAATAAAATACAACGAATATAAATAATATAAATTTAAACCGATATTTTTATTCCTGACTCTGGCGTCAGTGAATAAACCAATAAATTTACATTATTTTTATTCATCTAAATAAAATAAAATACAACGAATAAAACTAATATAAATTTAAACCGATATTTTATTCCTGACTCTGGCGTCAGTGAATAAACCAATAAATTTACATTATTTTTATCCATACATACATATTTTTTATTTTTTATTTTTCTGCTTTTTATTTTTTTTGAACTGGGCTGGGCCCGGCCCTGCCCAGCATAATTTTTTTGGGGCTGGGCTAGGCCCAGCCAGCCCGACCAGGTCACTGGCCCAAGCTAGTGACCGGCTGGGCAAAGACAGATGAAGCACGCGTGGAGTGGCTCCCCGCGCGCTTCATGCACAGTGCGAAGGTAATTAATTTACCTTCGCAGTGCAACGATACAATCAAATTGAATGTACAAAAAAACGAAAGAAAAATGACTTACCTGTTCTCTGGAGACGGTGTGGATGGTGGCAGCGCGGTGGCCCTCCTCCGCTTATAGCTTTCACTCCTGCTTTCCTTTGCTTCTATGCCCACTGTCCTCTCTTTTTTCTTTGTTTTTCCCTGCTTTCTCAGTCCTTGTGATGATGAACTGAGGACGGTGCTGGCTTCTCCTTCCAATTCGGGATCTGGGTTTTGTGTTGGGTTTTTTTATGCAGGGACGTCTGCAGAGATGAAGGCAATAGCGGGAACAATTCTCTGTGTATACTGGATTCCTTTCCTCTCCTTCTCTCTGTGTATTATTTCTTTGCTCCGGGGTTTTTGCTTTTGTTTTGACTCCAGTTTTCCGTTCTTGACTCTGTATTTGTTTTGGGTTGTGTTTTGTGTGCTCTGTTTTTCTGGGTTGATTGCTCTGTTTTTCTGGGTTTCTCCTCCAAAATCCTCCTCTTTTCCAGGCTTTTCTTTGGCTTTTAAAAAGCCAGAGAAGGTCTGGTGTCCCTGCCTCCACAAATGGCGGGCATCGTGGAGGCGAGAGATCATGACCACATCGTGGGTATAGTGGCCATGATCTGCTGGATTTTCCCCTGTTGAACCGGTCTTTGGCAAACAGATGATGAACAGTAGGATCCAAAACGACGTCGTTAGGCATGGAAAATGACAAATTGTAGTTTGGTCTCTGATGTTTTGAAATGTATCAATTGGGTCCCTTAATCAATAAATTTAATTTTGTCCCTTGGATTAATTTCATTTAAATTCCTGAATTTATTTAATTAATTAAATCAAAATTTAATTAAGTTCGCAAACTTATTAATTCTCCTGATTTTATTAATTAAACTAATCTAAATTTTTAATTAAAGTTTCCAACTTATTAATTCTTCAATTATTGATCAATTGACTCTTAAATTTAATAATTCCATCATCAAACTTCAAATTTTGTGTTGTCTGAACCCCATTGTCAACTATATTCAATTTTTATTATTTATTCAAAAATTGGGTTATGACAAGTTTTTTTATATATTACAAAGGAGGATAATTTATTCATTTCATTAAATTTAAAAATATTTATTGAATAAGAATGTAAAGTGTAATTTTCTAAGAATGAAGACAAAAAAAAAACAATCATACAAACAGGAGGTTACATATAATTTTTCATATTTTATATCTTGATGTAATTTATATTCTATATTTCAATTTCATTTACTAGCATTAATTCACATAAAAAAAAACTATTAAGATATTATAGGTTTGCCTTTTAAAACATATCACAACTTTTTCTTATCAATTTGCCCTTATAGTTAGAAGGGAGAATTACTAAAAATTATATAGTGTGTTATTTAGTTCTATCTTTATATCTTATTTTTTTTAAGTTCATTTTTGTGTTCTCGTCTCTTAGATAGTACGTTTTCTAACCCTATCTTTATACCTTATCTCTTCTTAAACGTGTCTTTGTGCCATCATCTCTTAAATAGTACGTTTTCTAACCTTATTTTGTTTTTTTTTAGTGTGCCTTCAAGTCCTCTTTCAAACCTAATCTTTTTTTTCTTTGAGCACGCTTTTAATCCCTTACTTCAAATATTTTTAAAATGATTAATCATTTCTTGATCTGGTGAATCTGTTATCTCATTCCTTTTTATTATTTTTTACAAAGCTTATTGTCTAAAGTCTCACGAAAATTGTCATAGCTTTTTTTAGGTTATTTCCTAAATTTTTTTTTATTTTTAAAATAAAAATAAATAATAACAACAAAAAAACTGGTATTTTGGCAAAAATAGGCTGGAGATAATTTTAAATATACAAAAAAATAAAGCTGAAATTTTTTGATAAATTAGGAGCCTAATCTCACCCCTTTTGTACTAAAACTAGAGAAACAATATAGATTCCAAATAAAATTAAATAATTTTTGGATGAATTAACTAAAAATTAAGCCTATAAAAAAAGATATTATAGGTTTGCATCATTCTCTCCAAATCAAATCCACCACCGCAACCATAGTCTAAACTACCATCAAATACTAAAATAATAATATGAAAAAACATACTCATTTGTTATCGTTCTAGACATTATTATTATTATCATAAAAAAAAGAAGAACAAGGACAACCATTTTAGCAACAAGTATTGTTAAAATAATTTTAAGCAAATCAAGACAATAAAATGAATAAATTTTGGCCACCATATTGCAAAGGATAAATGATGATGGTTGAGGGTACAGGTTGAATGTCAGTAGATATGTCTAATGGCTGGTAATTCATAAGTAGTAGATAGGTAAAGGAGTCTGAATTTAGGACTACGCATACTTCTTTTTTTTTTTTATTCACACGTTTAAAATAAATCTTTTAAAAAACAATATCTAAGTACTATGCATACTTTTTTTTATATATTCACACATTTAAAATAAATACTTTAAAAAACAAAATATCATAATATTAAGTTATTAACTATAACTAAAATTCATCAGTATTTCACTGTAGCACGGAATATTATTTACTGTAAGTAAATTCACTGTGGATTGCACTGTTCTGCATTGTAGCGCAGATACTATAAAGTATGAGTGTTTTTACTGTGGATTGCACTGTTGGTGGGGGCATGTGGGGAGGCTGCAGTCTGCAAGATCCAAATGCCAGGCTAGAGGCACACCTAGGGGGTTGCGGACACCTAGGTGCGGGGCAGGCCACACCCGCTAGCCGCACCTCGAGCTGTAGCCACCTACCACTCGATCTACCTACCCTTGGGTGCTTAGGCTATCTGCCTATGTGTTGGGCAGAACAAGCATACACATGCCGCTTAGGCTCCTGTCTTAGTGCTGAGCACACCCTTGAGCACGCATAACGCTTGGGCTATGTTGGGTGTGACCTAGACCATCGCCCCACTTGAGGACACCTGGCACTTGAGTCATGCCGCTAGACTCAAGGCAAATGGATTTGGTGTCAGGACCTAATTATTATTGGGTCCTCCATAATAACCCAAGGTTCCTGAATTTTAGGATTCTAAATATTATTATTTGTTTTAAAAATATTATTGTTGTTGTTGTTATTATTATTAAATTTCAAAGAAAATATTAGTATTAATATTGAAAATATATTATTATTTATATTATAAATTTTTATGGTATTTTTTTAAAAAAAGTGAGCCCCAACGTAGTATTATTAAAAATATTCAACAATTTGAGGTATTAATATAAAAAATATTATAATTTGCATTGTAAATATTATTATTTTTCTTATAATACAAAGTATTCATATAAAACATATTATTATTTTTCTTATTATTCAAAGTATTTATATCAAAATATTATTATTTTTCTTAGAATTCAACATATTCATATGAAAAATATTATTATTTCTATTATAATATTATTATTTTTATAAGAATTCAAATTTTTAATAGAAAGAAATATTATTATTTATGTTCTAAATATTCTTGGAATTAAAAATAGTATTAGCTGTGTTATGAATATCATTGTTTTTACTATAATCAAAAGTATTAATATTAAAAATATTATCTTTTGTTTTATAAATATTACTATTTTTATAATAATTAATATTGTTAATAAAATAATTACTAAGTTAGAAAAAAATTATTCTTAATATTGAAAAACACCTATAGATTTGGTTTGAAAGGTAAAACTAAAAATTACTATTACTATTATTATCATCATCATTAATAAATTTTAAAAAACTGTTATTACTATCAAAGAAAAATCACGTGGGGACACGTGGTATTTGGGTTGTTGCCTAGGGCTCGGCTCCTGCCTAAAGCACACACGTGGTTGTTGCCTCTATGCTGGGCACACCCCCGCGCACACATGATACTTGGGCATGCCAAGACCCAATTATCCTAGAGCCCCACATTCTGCAAAACTCAAAATAACCTTGAGTCATTGGTTATGCAGGGTCCAAAATAGACTTAGCCTTGGATCATGTTAGCATGAGGACTCAACTTTTTAAGAAAATAAAAGGTGAGCCCACGACATAGCGCGGATCACCTAACTAGTTAAACATCATATCGATACTAACAAGCTAATACGTATATTCGAACAATACAAGGCCTATTGTTTTTGGAAAACTACAGATCAGTCCTTTCATTTTCATTTATTTTCAACTTTTCTTTGATTTAAAAATCTCATCACAGTTAGATTTCGTCATCATAAGATAACAAAAACCGCTTCGGAATATTGGGATTAATATAAATTTATTAAACTTAGTTCTCTCAAAGAGTAAATTAATATATACTCCTTGGTTAGTGCTCTGATTTGAAAATCACTAGTCTTTCCTGCCAAAGCTGACATTAGTGCTCTGATTTGAAAATCACTAGTCTTTCCTGCCAAAGCTGACCATCAACTTTTTTCGAATTGTCCAAACCAACCACTGAAATTTGAAATTTCCCATTTAAAGTCTGTTTATGTTAAGCCTGCCATTAAATGGGAGGCACCGAAAGCTGACCACCATCTGACTGTCGGTGCATCACATGCTTTACCGGAAAGCGATGCGGCGCTGTTTTTTCAAACCCCTTTTCATGAGATTTTAATATATTTTTTAAATAATTTTAATATATTAATACTAAAAATAAATAAATAAAACAATCATTACCATGTTAAGGAGATAAATCTCATAAAATTATAGATCAAGCTAATTAAAAACACTTGTGAGGAATCAAGCTAATTAAAACTATAAAATTAAATTAAAGTCCGTGACTTAAAAGGAGTATAAAATAGAAAGTTTGTTTTGTTATTTTATGAACTATTTACAGTGTATGGTTTTCGTTTCTCCATTTTAATTTTTTCACTACTAAGCACGTATATTTCTTGCACTACCCTACAATAAAATTTTATTAAAATACGTGTGCTTGCGTGTTAGAAATTTTAGTTTGTGAGGGTCAAATTAGATAAATAATTCTAGAGGGGGCAGAATTTAAAATTTTCTTTTTTTTAAGGCTAAAAATTTAATTTATTGAAGGAGGGGGGGCTGAAAAGAAATCCTTGCATACATCCCAATCTACCTTAAAAAGATTACTCAAGATCTATATATGAAATACAGAAACCGAAGTTCTAGAATGACAAGGAAAAAATGGAGCAAAGAATATAGGAGAAGAAGGCGGGAGAAGTATTGCTTGTTGTGCATGACATTCCCCTCCACCCCTTTTTTATATTGATTTTAATTACCAAAATTATTGAAGAATTAATTCTCATTATTTTAATCTTTAATTACTTGTCACAAAAATATAAAACCTGGCAATTTTTTACTTTTAAATCTAAGTGAGCTAATGGAAACACAGTTGTATTTATTTTTTAAAAAAAATTAATTTTTTATTAAAAATTAATTTTTTTATTTTGGATCGTTTTGATGCGATGATCTTTAAAATATTTTTTTTTAAAAAAAACATCATTTTAATATATTTTAATATGAAAAGTATTTTAAAAAACAATTACAATTATATTTATAAACAAACCCACGTATGAAAGTTATTGATTGGACAAATAACTTTTCCACCCAAAAAATTATTTTATAACAAATCTAAAAAGATCAAAGCCGTGTCATAACACTAAATTTTAACTTTTCAAGTTACAAGAAAAACTTGTGATTTTTTTAACTCAAGATTGAGGATTTTGGGTTTGTAAAAACAAAACAGCTAGGAGTTCTTTAATATCCATTTTTTATTTATTAATAATTAGTTTTAAATGTGTTAATATTTTATATTATTTATGATGAATAATTTTCAATAAAATTATGAGTGGACCTCGCTATCCAATTATGTTAAAGGTGTACTATAATCATGCTTTAAACCACATTTTCTACCAAATAGCAAAATTTCAAAAGTCGGATTGGATGGTGAGTGGTGACCATGGAAGAATCTCGCTTGGCCATTTGTTTTTGTAGTGAAGCTTTCCATTAGCCCACAAAGGCAACAGTTTTCTCTTACAAAATGATTATAGGCATGACAAACGTTTATGATCAGCAAGGGAAAACACGGGCGGCTTAAAAGATATCATTGCTAACTCTTTATTTACTTTTTTATTGTTACTTTATTAATTAAATTTACCAACTAGACATGCATTTATTAATTAAATTTCTTATTACCAAGTAGATTATGAGTGCTTGGATTGCACTATTTGGCAATTTGGTAATGTAGCGTTAATTATTATAACCTATGAGTAATTTCATTGTAAATTGAACTATTTGATGGGATACAGTGAGACTACATACTTGTTTTTTAAAATCTGCAGAATTCACAATAAAAAATAACAAATTTGTTTGGTAGGCATGGTAAAACTGCAGACTTTAAGCACCAGACAGTCTGCAGACTCACTCGTTAGGGTCTCTTCTGACCTACACTTGGGTTTTGGAAACCAGTGCGGCTGGGTTTGCAAACCCTGCAAGGAAGAAAAATGAAAAACAATTATAATAACAATTATTATTATTATTGTTATTATCATTAATAGTTAATAATTTTTTTAAAAAATAATTATTACTATAAAAACTTTGGTTAGACAAGTTTCATATGATTATTAATATGATAAATATTATTATTTGAATTCTAAATATTATTATCTATATTATAATTAAAAGTATTAATATTAAGAATATTATTATTGTGACATAAATATTATGATTTTTATTATAATTAATATTTTTATTATTAAAAATACCATTATTTTTATTATAAGTATTAAAATTTTTATTAAAATTAATATTATTCATATAATAATTAATAAATTTCTAGAAAATATTATAAATATTGAAAAGCAAAAATAAATTTAATTTGTAGGGTAAAATTAAGAATTGATATTACTATTATTATTGTTGTTACCATCAGTAGTAATTTTTTTTTAAAAAAATTATTATTGCCATAGAAGAAAAACCATAATTGAAAAAAAGATTGAAAAATATAAAAACTTGAATACAAACACTTGGTGCTAGAGTTGTCAAGCCTTGGGCGCTAGGCCAGACTCGCGTGCTTGATAGCGACCCCGAGCTGCAGACAGTTGGCGCTAAGTGTCTAAGTGTACTGTGCTCTCTAAGTGTGCTTGTTCCCCCCTTCATACTTACCATGACAAGTCTTTTTGAAATAACTCTGATGAGAAGAAAAAAGAAGACATTAAGAGACTCTCCGGACCCATACAAAACTAATCTAAAAAAAATATAATAACACAACTTAAATTGCAATTCAAACTAGGGCTCCAAAGTCAATTTAGCCGGTAGCATATAACTACAAGATGTCTTTTATTCCCACTTTGATCCTTTGAAAATAATGTATCACCTACTAATAAATATAACTTAATGAATGATTAAATCAATAAACATAAGAAACTTCGCAAGTTTTTGACACTTAGTCTCAATATTTTATTGACATGACATTTACACAAGTGTAGCATCATGTTGTCTTGTCTTATTCATTTTTATATATTGAATATCTTTGTACTGCTATTCATCAATTATCTATTAAAAATATTTATACATGATATATTTATAGAATTAATAACCTACAACGGTCCAACCAATTAGGAGAGAATCAATAGATTTCTTTTCAGGAGCAATTCATCCTTCTCGAATATAGAATACAACTCTTCGGTGTACTGTGCTCTCCAAGTGTGCTTGTTCCCCCTTTATACTTACCATGACAAGTCTTTTTGAAATAACTCTGATGAGAAGAAAAAAGAAGACATTAAGAGACTCTCCAGACCCATACAAAACTAATCTAAAAAAAATATAATAACACAACTTAAATTGCAATTCAAACTAGGGCTCCAAAGTCAATTTAGCCGGTAGCATATAACTACAAGATCTCTTTTATTCCCACTTTGATCCTTTGAAAATAATGTATCACCTACTAATAAATATAACTTAATGAATGATTAAATGAATAAACATAAGAAATTTCACAAGTTTTTGACACCTAGTCCAATATCTTATTGACATGACATTTGTACAAGTGTAGCTAACATGCATGCCAATTTAATGACAATTTAGTTCCCTAAAAATCACATGCATTCTTGTTGAGTAAACGTCGAATCTGAAAGAAAACGAAACATTTTTAGTTCCATAAAAATCACATGCACACCCATATGTGCTCGTGTAGTGAAAGACAATTTGTGAGCTGTGATTGAAACATCAGGTAAAGAAGCTGCTCAGCTGTGCTCTCTCTATTTTTACTTTTCTTGTTTTTTTTAACAGCTACACCACAATAAGATTCCAAGTGCATTTTAATAAAATGAACAAAAATCGCAGATTTTTTGCTCTGGCAAATACAATAAATCCCTATAAATTTAAATAATACAGCCAAAATTACTAAGATTGGACTTAGATGCATGTAATGATCATAATACAGCCAAAATTACTAAGATTCCTATTCGTGTAATGGAAAAATGTGCAATTATCTCATGGCATGTTATGGCTGAGTTATCTTGTTTATCAAACCCAATTTAGTTCATTTTATTGCTAACAAAGTTTAATAGCCTTCAAAAGGGGAATTTCCAAATATATCTTGATGAGGAATTAAAAAACCAGGCAAGGCTATTCCAAAAACGGAAAGACTAAATGATCAATATAAAGAAAATTAGATTCTTAATATGAAACAAAATTATCAAAAAAGAGCTCACGACCACTCTCATGCAACAAAACCACGGCGAGTCAAAATAACAAGAACCCATCAAAAATATGTATAAACCTCCATATGGATGCCTATAAAACCATATGATTTGGTTGCATAGTTATAGTTTTTTTTCTTCATATATTTACATCTTACTTAATTTGTTTGTTTTTAGTAAGTAATATGGAAGCTAGTTAAATTTGCTTGATTCATTTTTAAATTATAAGTTTTTTAGCTAAAGTGTTGCTTGTTTTTGTGTTTCAAAAGCGATTTTTTAAAAAATTAAAAATTTTTACTTTTTTTATTTGCTTTAAATTAATATTTTTTTGATGTTTTTAGATCATTTTGATGCGATGATATCAGAAATAATTTTTTAAAAATAAAAAAAAATATTATTTTGATATATATTTAAGAAAAAAGTATTTTAAAAAGCAACTGCAACCACACTTTTAAATAATCAATGTCCTCATGCTCTTAATAGCTAAATAGTTGCTTGATAAAATCTCATCTTCCATAAAAAAAATTAAAAAAAAATCCCACTTCACTTACTTGATCATACAAATCTATCATACTTCATCTACTTAAGTTAGTAATTGCATTTTAAACCTTCTTTCTTTAGTTCTTTGGCTTTTATCCTCTAGTTTTTCGTAATCTTACATTATTCTAAAGCAATCATCAATTATAGCAAAATGCACATTTTGAGATATTAAATTAGATCTATAAGATAATTTCTCTCCATCTAGATGGGAAGTACCATAATAATCCCATGCTTCTTCTCTTCTTGTGTTTTTTTCCCTGAAAGTTCCTCCCTCCATTTGCATTCCAATTTACCAAGAGGATATTGTAAAAAAATTAGGAAAAATATTCTAAAAGAGCAAAGATAATTAATTGTTGAAATATTTTGACACTTGATAGACAAAAACAAGCCAATACTGAGTTAAAAGTTAAAATCTCAAACGGTAATTATGAAATTTACCATCTAGAGAGAAATTAATAGACGCGGAGGTACTTATTAGTTTACCCATATAAAATTAGTTTGAGAAATAATTGTCAAATCCGGTATAAAACTTGGTGAGGATGTAAATCAAAGAATCAACTTTAAAACAATGTTATTTTTTTAAATTAAAATTAAATTGTTTTTAAAAGATTAAAAAACCAGAAGTTCGCTAGTTCTTTTACCTAAGTTGAAGAAGGTTAATCGAATTAACCAAATTTAATTAAGTTAA
Organism: Populus nigra; assembly: GCF_951802175.1. Lineage (NCBI taxonomy): Eukaryota > Viridiplantae > Streptophyta > Magnoliopsida > Malpighiales > Salicaceae > Populus > Populus nigra. The sequence goes on along the minus strand of NC_084864.1, from coordinate 11,130,561 downwards.
ACAAATTTAATCAGGCTAATTTCTAAATCAATTTAAAATAAATTAAACTCAAACTAGATTCTAAATCATGAGGTTATTAGGTTGATTTATTAATAATATGTTTAGTAATTCGATGCAATGTGTTTTTTTAATATTTTTTAATTAAAAATATATTAAAATAATTTTTTTAACATTAAAATCATTAAAAAATACCTAAAAAATATCAATTTAATATTTTTAAAATAAAAAAACATTTCCTTAAACTCCATTTAACGTCGTTAAAGAAACATGCCACGTTAGCTTTCTTTTTTGGATATTCGTTCAAGACACGTCCCAAGTAATGAGTGCAACTATGTCATAATATAAGCGTGGGTCTCTCGGTTTGTCGTCTCCCTCCCCTTTTCTGTTTCTGCCTACCTCCTTCCATTTCGAAGTTTGAAGAAATAACTTCTGGGTTTTAATTTTCGAGCATTTGTTTTAGCTTTCAAGAGTTTCCATTATGAACACCGCTCTTAAGCTGGGGTCTCTACCAGTAATGGGAATCAATATGACCAAGAACTATGGAAGTTTGAAGGCTAGTACTAAAGTTAAAGTTTTTGCTGTTGATGGAGCTGGTGATGCTGAGTTTCCTTCATTTCTTCCAAAAGAGGTAGAGAAAATCAAAGACCCATTTGCTAGATCTTTGTCTACAAGAATGAAGAGGTTACCTGTGCAGGTTAGTCATCTTCATCAAAATTTATTTATTCCACTCTACAGTCTACTCTACTCCCTTTTGTTTTCTTGTTCAATTTGCAGCAATATTTATCTGTGTGGCTAGCTATGCACACTGTTTATTTAAGATTTTTATTATGTTATTTTCATTTCTTCGTAATAGTTATTGGCATTGTTATAAATAAGCATATTCGACCATGGTTACATTATAATTTTTTTAAAAAATCTTAACGGTGTGGCAAAAATATTGTAGCAAAGATGTGATTCAACGTGTATTAGAACAATAAATTCATGTCTTTTCCCCTGCCAAGAAAAAAAAAAAGGATGAACTGATAGTTGTTAAAGAGCAACTCTTTTTTTTTTTTCACAGTAAAATTATTTAAAAACAAAAAAAAAACACTTATTTATGATTTAGAGGTATTTTTGATTTTTTATTCTCCCAAGCGTAATGTAATAACTCGATTGCTTTTATAATTAAAATTCTCAAGGTATGGCTTCAAGGGCTTTTGTATAATCTTATAAAGGTTTTTTTTATAACTGACTCTAACTATGAAAAGTTTCTTTCCACCATGTTCTTTTTCTCTAGACGTGGCACATATTGATTGGTTTGCGACGGATATCACAAGTTGTTTTTTTTTTTTTTTTAACTTTTCTCTCTTATCTCTTGAAATTCACGTTGGTAATTTAGAATTATAAGTTTTTTTTTTCAATTTTATCCTTCAATTTAAATTTATTATTTATTATTTTTTTAATTTTGATCTTGATATATTCTTTTCATTTCTTAATTTTTTATTGCCCTTTTTGTAAACCTTTAATTATTTTCAATCTCATACTTTGATAAAAAAAAAAACTTAATTTGTTCTTATTTTAATTTAGTCCTCATTCTTTTGGTGATTTTTTTAATTCTTTTATGAAATTGATTTTTATTTTCAATTTAACCCTTCAATCCAAATTACTCATCCTCTTATTTATTTATGATTTTTATTTTTAATTTAACCATTCAATCCAAAATTATCCAAAATTATCCATCCTCTCATTTATTTATATTTTTCGAATTTGATCCTCATTCTTTTAATTTCTATTTTTTCTTTTGAATTATTTTGTATAATTGATTTTTTTTTAAATTAGACTTAGTGGTTTTTTCGGGTTTTGTGTTTTTGATCAAATAGCTCGGGTCAAGGGTTTTAGAAGCCAATTAGTGGTTTTTTTTTAAAAAAAATTAAGTTTCATGATTTTCTTCCTTTTCCTTTCTATTAGGTTATCTTGATCTCATAACCTGACCCGTGGGTTAGACGAGTTGACTTGAGTAGGCTTGACCCTTTATTTTTTGCTTATAATTGCTTTTTTTTAACAATTTTGTATAATTGATTTTTTTTTCAATTTCATCATTCAACATTTAATTAATTGAAAATTGGGCTTTGAGGTTTTTCCAGATTTGGTGGTTCTGACCAAATGACTCAAGTCAAAGGCTTAATAGATTAACATAGGTTGTCATAATTTATTTTTCTTTTCGGTTTCATCATTTGACTTTGAATTTTTCATTTGACATTGGTTTTTTTTCTTTTTTAAAATGCATTTGTGTTGATTGAACATTATTTTTTTTCTCGCTTAAGATTTTTTTTATTTGACCTATGATAAAGCACAAGCCACTTAACTAGTTATAACTAAGAGGTATCTTAAAAACATTATACATCGCGAGAAGTAATATCGTGAATTCCAATTAGTGTTTCCTCTTTTTTATTAGTCCATAGATATTTTTCTAATTTGATTATTGTTTTTTCAATTTCATCATTAAATAATGTGTTTACTAGGATTTGAAGCTGATGATTTTTTGGTTAGCTTCTTATGGGGTCTCGTGGTCATGAAAAAACACTCTGACGTTAGGTTGATGCTCGATTTGATATAATATAATTCAATTTTATTGTTAAGCAATAATTGAAATTTTGATGATCAAAATGAACAATGAAACAAAACAACAACCTCATATTATTTTTTTACCACACATGAAACATTGATTTAAAAAAATTAATCCTTGTAGGTTTTTGTTTAATCAAATTGATCCATTTAGTTTTAGAATTTTTTTTATCTCAAACTTAATTTTGTTAATGTTTTAGTACATGAGTTTGAGAGAGGAGGGAGAATATCGCTATGAAATAGCGGAGGCGAGAGAAAGTGGTCAGTTGGCTCGATCCGAGAACAAAAAAATAAATTTTATTGTTGATGGATCTTATTTGATGAGAGGAGTTTCATAGAGATGTTTTTTTATCCTTTATCTTGTCATAAAAAGTAGATCGGAACTCGAAATTTATTTTTGAATCTATGTGATTTTTTAGTTTTTAACCGATTAAAAGTTGGTTTGAGTTTATATATATTGGTTTATTGAGGTTTTTGGAGATGTTTCTTTTGTGTTTATAGGTGAGAAAAAAGGTTGAAAATAGATTTTTGGGATAAAGGAATCAGAGCTCGACTTTTTAGTCATCTCAAGCTGCCAAAAATTATACTAGTAGACATTGTATCAATTATCACTTCAAATGACTTATCATCTAAATTGTGTTTTTTTTTCCTTCCAATGAGGCAAAAACAATTTCATTCACCCTCTTTGAAAAAAGAAAAAGGATGGGCCAGCTATGCCAACCTATTTAGGCCCGGGAATTTGGCCTATTTTTGTTGAGGCCTTTATGTCCTTTTTTCCCTTTATATTTTAAATATATTTCATCAAAATTAAATGATAAAAAATTATATTAAGAATATTGATTTATTAAATACCATTTGATTTTTACTTAGTTTTTGAATAATATTATGAAATTGTTTTTATAAGATTAGCAAATGATTTTTTGTACAACCTTTCCTGATTTTTTTTCATCTTAATTTTATTCGATTGCTTTTCTAAACATGTCTATTTTTATTATTATATTATTCAATAAAAAATAAATTTTAGAAAACAAAGTTATTGGACTTAATCGTGTCTAGGACCCAAATCATGGTTTGGTGAGTGATCTTAAATTGACTCAGGTCAATCCATAACATGTCATCTTTATATTTTTTAAAAAATATCATCTTAAAATTTTATTTAAGTCAAAACTAAGTTATTACTCGGTCGTATTTGAGCTTGTGAGGTTGAACAAGTCATGTTAGGGTCTCCCACTCGATTTGATTTTAAACTTAAGCTTGACAAGGAGCCAAGTTAAAGGGTCTCTAGGTTGATCCATCAGATCTAGTTTAATAACATTGTTAAGAAAGTTTCTTATGGTAATGCACGAGTGATGTATTTTTCGTTATGATAAAATTATCAAAATATTATTTTTAACTAAAACTTGGTTTTATAATTATGATAAAATATTGTCTAAAAAAAATATTCTATAATTTTTTTTTTGAAAAATAGAGCGTGTTAATAAGATAAAAAAAATTAATTAGAGAGATACATTTTTATCCTTATTTCAATATATATATATATATATATATATATATATATATATATATATATATATAAAAGATTAATTTCATCTTTTCATAAATATAAAATATTATTAAAATGAAAAAGTGGTTGGCAAGGAGGATATGCTCGTGGTCTTCTGATAGCACTTGCAACGTCTCTTGATGATAAAAAATTACCTTATGCTATGTTGTTGAAATCATCATGAGATTTTTTTTCTAGGTAAGGTGGCACATGGCAGCAGTGGGTCAATTTGTCGTTAACAAGACTTTTTCTCCTCTTGTTTTTTCTCTCCTGACCTCAAAATTTATGCTAACCATTCAAAATATCAGAGTTGTCCTCTGGTGATTGATATTTCAATTTCAATCCTTATTCTTTTCATTTTTAATTGTTGTTCTTGTCTCTTTTGTAAAAAAAATATTTGTTTTTAATTTCATCCTTCAATTTCAATTTGTGATATATTATTTTTTTCAATTTGTTCCTTATTCATTTGGGTTTTTTTGTTGTTGTTTTGTTAAATTGATTTTTCTTTTCAATTTTACCCTTTAATAAAAAAATTGTAGTTGTCATCTAATTTATTTTTTGTTTCAATTTTAACCCTCATTATTTGAATTGCTATTTTTATTTTGGATCCTAATTTTATTTTTTTAATTTCATTCTTTAACATTTGATTGGTTAGATATGAGGTTTCGTGGTTTTTTCAAATATGATGCTTCTGGTCTAATGACTCAAGTCACTAGTTTGAAAAGTTAACACAGGTTAATACCTTTTTTTACTTAGTTTCTTTTTCTATTTCATCATTTAACGCTGGTTTTCTAATGGGTTTTGTGGTTTTCTTTTTCTATTAGGTTATCTTGATCTTATGACCTTCGTTGCAGGTTTAACGGGTTAACACGAGTTGACTTGTCTCTTTTTATCGAAGATATATATTTGTCATGCTAACTCAGTTTGACTTGGTTCAACTCGATTCAGGTTTTTTTTGTTCTTTTTATCCAATTTTATCCTTTCATATTTAATTGGCTAAGAATTGAGCAAATTTATTTTTTCTCTTTTGAAAAAAGATTTTTTTTTCAAGTTATTGTTATCTATTTTTTTTATTTGGTCCATTTACTATTATTGGCTTAAATGTTGATTTTTTTTTAAGAAAGATAAAATAAAAATTGAATCAAAACAAAATAACTTGTTAGCATAATTTTTTTGCTTTTTGTTGATTTCGCTTTGCCTTATGTCGCGGTCCCTTGCATGACCTAAGTTTTAAATCCAACTATGTTTGAGTTGGCTTGACACGGCTTGTTGACCAAGCGAGCCTAAACACAACTTGGTTACTCAGTTCAAAACCCAATCTTGCTTTTGATAAATTTTCAAGTCTCTATTATTTTGACCTCTATCTATCTCAATCAGGCTCAAAAGCAAAATGAAAAACTTTGAATGATAAAATAAAAAAACATTATAACATATTAGATCAATTCTAATCAACATAGATCAATTCGTTAAATTCATAACTCAGGTTAGAGATATAATCATAATGAGCTAACTTAGTTTGATCATTTGTCTCTTCTTTTCTTTTCTTTTTTATTTTCTCCTCAGTTAGGCGTTCATTTAATCGGGTAGGATGAAATTTAAGATTAAGTTAAAAAGTTATCAATGAATCAATAACCAAATTAAAAAATTAAAAAAATATAAAACAATCAGAGACAAAAAAATATGGTTGATGTGTGAGGAAATCCGCCACACTAGAGAGGCACATGCGATTTCCTCTTAGCCCCGATGACGACTTTTTTTTGGTGCCATTAGATTTGTTATATCAAGGATTGTCTTCCAAGGCAGCATGTGGCGGTGACACAGCTGGGACATGGCTCCAGTGACCTATTTTTATTTCTTTCCTTTTTTTTTTCAAGCATCTTTAATTATAGTTTTCTAATAAAAAAGAAAAAAAAATTAAAGTGGCCTCTCATTCTGACTTGTGAGGCTTGTTGTGTGTCATAATTGCAGATTGGAATGTCAGAAAGTTGTATCATGAGCAGTTGTGTTAAACCACTGAGACAAAGTAACAAAACCAGTCCGGTGGTTCTTCTTCATTGCTTTGACAGGTTCGATATTCATGCAAAGTTACCCTACATTAATGCTCACAATAATTACTGTATTTTTTTCCCCTGCTGTTATCTGTGTGTGCTCGTTCGTGCATGTGTGGGAAGCTGTAGTTATATTGAAGTTGGTTTGCTGTTTTGCGTTACATAGTTCTTGTTTAGAATGGAGATGCACGTATCCCTTACTTGAGGAGGCTGGTTTGGAAGCTTGGGCTGTTGATGTTCTTGGGTGGGGCTTTTCTGATTTAGGTTAGGTCTAAACAACCCAGCCCTCATGTAAAAAGTATTAAGTTCGGCACTTCTTGTTTCTTAATTTCTCTCAGCATGTTCTAAATGTGATCACTGTTGCTATATGTAATAGAAACTCGGCCACCATGTGACGTAGCATCCAAGCGTCATCACCTTTATCAGGTTTGTTCTTGAATTCTCTGGCTCTCAAAACGTTGAAGAGTTGTTTCAATCACTTGGTTACATCGTGTTCTGTGCTTTAAATGCATTTCATTTCCAATAATTCTACTTTTCTTGTAAGTATGAGCTTAACATTGCAGTCTTTCCATGGCTTGAACAATTTGAGCCAATTTGTGCGATGATTGGAAATTCATCTAATCTATATAATGGTTATATTGCCTTATTGGCCTTTATATAGTTGAATTTAAGACCTTGAGTCAGAAACTAAGCAGCGTTTTTCTTCTTTACATTCTAGCTTTGAAAGTCTTACATCAAAAGGCCAATGATATTAGTTGGACCAAGTCTTGGCGCATCTGTTGCAATTGATTTTTCAGTGCATTATCCAGAAGCTGTAAGTAATCTTCCCAATTACATATTGCCCTTCAACTCCAATACATTGCAATATGCATTCTTATCATTTTTGGCAATGTATCTAAAGTTATAATCTTTATTCATGTTAATTGATCATGCTCGCAAGTCAAATCAAAAGCTGATATCAGTTGAAGAGTCTGGAAAAATACGATTTGTGGATCCAAGAAAATTTTGATGTGGAAGAATTCATTAGACATGTTTATGTTGATACAAGAGGACTTGATAAGTGTTCCTATCATTTGAGGTTTAGGCCAATATGATTGATTCTGAACATTAAATCTAAAAGAAATCATTTCTCCTTCTTTTTTATCATTTCCCTAAGTTGTAGAGAGAAGATTATAGCGTCTTTAACTTGCGACGTGGATGATGGTGGTGTGGGTTAGCAGAAAAAGAAAAACATTAGCAATCAGCAGGTTACGAGATGCAAACTAACCTTTCCGAATCCAAGTAAAAAGATGCTCTGAAAATTTCAAGATAACTGATAGAAGGTCAAAATTCTCAGCCTTGTATCTTCTTGTTTATCCACATAAAAAAGAAAAGGTGTTGCCCTCATGCACAGCTGCCATCGGGGCATTCTTTAGCTAGATACTGCTTGGAAGCAAAAATCCCTACCCTTACACTCTAGTGTAAGGGTAGATACTGCTTGGAAGCAAAAGCATCTTGCTTTTGCTCATATTCTTTTGGTTTATAATTGAGTGATCTCTATATATTTTACAGGTTGAAAAGTTGGTTTTGATCAACCCAAATGTGTATGCTGAAGGCACGGGAAATCTTGCGAAGTTACCAGAATTGGTAGCCTATGCTGGGGTATGACTAACGATCTACCCTTGTGTGTAATACACTGCTGACACTCATCTAACATGATCAGGATTATTAATAGGAGAAGATTACATCTGGTATTTGTGGTTTATACGAGTCTAACCTTCTTGCCTTTTTTTTCTCGGATCAGGTTTCTTTCTTAAAGAGTCTCCCATTACGCTTTTATGCAAATATGGTGGCCTTCAATGGCATTCCATTCTTTACAATCTTGGACTGGACTTGTGTAACTTCTTTTGTTTTTTTCTCGGACAAAAACTTTATCTCTTTCTTAATTTCTTCGTTTTTTGACATTTTATTTTAGCCGAAGTTGTAGATCTTGCTCAAAGTTGTTTAAGATAAAATCTTGCTCTCCTGTAATGATGTAGGTTGGCCGGTTACATTGTTTGCTACCATGGTGGAAAGATGTAACTGTCAGTTTTATGTTGAGTGGGGGCTACAATGTTATTTCCCAGATAAAACAGGTACATATTGATTTAATGCTGAAATGATAACCATGAGAAGGGATAGCCTCTATACTTATCAATTTTTTGTAGATATTTTAGTGAAGCTCCTTTGAGTTGATCATGATTAAGTCAATCAATCCATCAGTAGGTGACGGATTAACTTTCATGAAAAACCATGTTAGTATGTTAGTGCAACTTTAGGCAGCTAAACGATATGGAGGATTAGATTCAGTAGTGATTAAAGTCTTAAGACATGAAATTATTGGATTATGCATAATGTTAACACACCAGTTGCTGCATGTATTGTTGTTGTTGAACAGGTAAAGCACAAAACCCTTATCATATGTGGCCAGCACGATCAGATTGTGAGCTACCAGCATGTAGTGGTAAGTTCTTAGTCATATCTATTTTTCTACAAGAAATGGTCATCACTGTGTCTATCTACCTCGAAACGTCGTTGTTCTTATTAGTTTCATCATAGTACTTACCTCGGCTCTTAATCTGTTGAACTTACCAATCCTTGAAGCTGTTTAACTACTGTAATTGACCTGCAATGCTATCACCTTGTTAAACTATTAGTATTTTTCTTCCTAACGTCTTTATGAACGTAATGCAGAAATTGTACTCTGAACTATCCAATGCAATTATTCGAGAAGTATCTGATTCTGGCCATCTTCCTCACGTGGATAATCCCAAATGTGTTGCCAAATTGATTGCTGATTTTGCTCAATGTGACGCTGATGTTAATGCCAAGAGCCAATTCTGTTTGGCTCAGTTAACGGCTTTACCTAGACAGTAAGGCTCATGGCAGGGGCATGTAATGAAATGATTACCCTCAGGTCAGCAGGGGGGTATTTGGTTAATAGAATTATATCCTTCCATGCTAATTTTCTGTACATATTATGAAATAAAAATGTCGTCGAATTTGATTTTTATATATTTTATCCTAACGCAATATCTTTGCTGAACTTTGCGCTTCCAGATCTTGTTTTATGCATAAAAATTACCTAGGCTGGGGTCTTTTACACGATGCCAACAGCCTCTGAGTGCAAGTTTTTAATAGTGAATCTGTTTCTACAGGCATATCCATTTTTTCTATGACTGCTAAGTTGTCTTCATCGCCTTTTGGAAAGCTACATGGCAGGGTTTAGCATGCCCTTGAAGGAATTCAGTGGATTCTGGGAAAAGGGAGTCGTCAAATTTTGGTATGATCAATATAGGTGGATGGACTTGCAGGATTCCTCCTCTTTTAGAAGTTGATCAAAAGGATTGGAGCATGTTAGATTGTTTTCTCCCTGAGGAAATATGTCTAGGATTGCTACGATGCTATTTCAACTCTGGCGATGCTGGTATGGATCATGTTAAATGGGACTTCACGTCGAACGACTAATTTGCTACGGAATCTGCCCGTGAACTTGGCCTGGTAAAAGGAAGATATGGTCTTCGGTGTGGAGTTGGGAAGGTCCTCAAAGAGTGAAGACCAGTCGGTTTTCATTGAAACTTGACCGCCTCCCTCTGATACATGAACTGTCCTCATATGGGGGAAAGTATTTTGCATGTTTTGCAAGATTGCTGGTAGGCTAATGGATACCATGACCATCTGACAGTCAAAGCTGAGAATCACTTTAAAATGCCAGGAAGCTGTTTAGTCATCGAACAATCGCGGAGTATCACGAGTCATGGAAGGGAATTCCTAACAAGGAGAGATGGAAAGAGAGGTTCCCTTGGCAACATAGTATGGGTTTTAGTGAAATTGTATCAACAATTTCCACCATTTTCTCTGCAATGAAGGCTGACTAATCGGCTGTAGGCATCGAAAACTGGTAAAACAGGGGCTCTAGTGTTGGATCGGACAAGACAATGAGCTCTCAATTTATCCATTTGGACAACTAATTATTAAAATCAGCCAAATGAAAAACATAAAATGGACAATCTTCTATGAATGCCTATCCCCATTGTCCTAAATAAAATAATTTTACAAAATCACAACCCAACAAGAAATCCAAATAAACTACTTCATAAGTACCATCCCAATTGCTAAAAGATACACAGGCACACAAATGTGTAACACAGTCCAACATGGACTCACATGTCGAAGAAAAATGTGGTGGCAACTGGCAACGGTTTTAAGTGCGAGCGTGTAATACCCATATTCTTATCCCATGGAATTCAAAGTTGAGTCCAAACTTAGATATTTAAAGAAAAGGTTGCCAGAAATTTTTTTCCTTATTTTTTTTTATCTCTATTGTAACTTTCTCCAGTATATACCACAAATTTCGGTTTTAGCTTAAGTTTTGATTCAAGAAAAATTGAAGAAACAAGTAAGTGATTCTTTTTTTTGTTATTTTTTTATTGAGAAATTGATTATAAAAGGATTTAAGAAGTGTTTATAGTTTTTATATTGTTTTGGTGATTAAAGGATTTAAAGGTTTTATTTAATGTATTAGAATGTTAGTTGGCTTAAAATAAACTGAATTGATATATAGAATTATGGGTTGTGAAAAATAAATTGTTATGTTGTGGAATCTGCATATTTGAAGACTGACAGATCAGGATTCTGAAAATTCCAATAAATTGATTGGTTTGTGCTGTCGGACAACCGGTTGGCTTGTAATGACAGTCGATCAGTTGACTTAGTAGCAGGGGTTAATTGGGTTTATTAGGTTCAGTTTGAGTTATCTTAGGGATCGATTGGGTGAATCAGTTTGGCTTTATATTTATATTTTGGTCTCTAAGCTTAGAATTTTAAATCTTTTATGCTACTTTGCTTTGAATTGTTTTTTAGTGTTTTCCATATCCGTTATAAGTTTTGCTAACATTCCTTCTAACGATCTTTAGCAGTCTTCGGTTTTGCATCCGTTTATCTTTTGCTTTTATTTTTCAAGTGAGTGAGATAATATTTAATATGCATATAATATAAATAAATATATATGTTGATTATATGATGAGTACAACTAGTTAATTTTTTTGAAAATTTATATATATTGCTTTATTTTTCGAGTATTTATCCATTCTTGAATATACACTTACATTCTGTTGAACTAAATTATATTCGATATAATATACATTGCTTTGATAATTATGTGAGCATCTATTATGTCTTGATATCGATATAATTGTCAATAACTCCATATTAACGGAGAGTAGTTAGTTTATGTGCATATATTGTTCTGTATACCTAGCTGATGAGAGAGACACCAGCTTGTGGTGATTGATCCTCTCACAATGGTCATCTTTGGGATCTGATCTTTGACATGTACTTCACTATCTTATGTTAACATCCTTAGTATGTATATTTATATAAAAATATATCAACTTGCAAACTATTAATATCTAAGATGTATTTTAAATGTTATTCCCTCACTGAGTTGATTGAACTCAACTTTCCATTTTAATATTATTTCAGGTTCTTGGTTCTTTATTAACATGCTTAGTATGTACATACATATTTTATGATATGTATGTTAAGAGGCTTAGTGAAGGAGCGGTGTCGATGGGGACACCGCTCATACATTGTCGGTTGGACCCAAGATATGGGTCATGATAGCGAAGAAGGATGAAACGAAAATATGAGAATACTATTTGCTTTAGAACCCTACTAAATGAGTGTTTAAAAATGTGGTAGTGATTGTTTTCAAAGTACTTTTCGCTTGAAAATGCATTAAAATAATGTTTTTTAAAAAAATTATTTTTGACATCAGTACATAAAAATGATATGAAAATATATATAAAAATTAATTTTTTTTAAAAAAATCAAGATTTGACGAAACAGTGGTTGTTGAACGTAAATAAGTGACCTGTGTCTCATTGCAGGCAACACTAAAAGAATTTTTTAACATAAAAAAATCTCTAGATCATGAGGAATCTTTTTTTAGTCAATAGTTCAATCTTGAAATCTCTCGATCCATCTCTTTACCTACTATATATTTCAAATCAAATTGTTTGGTAGATGCCCAAACATAACACGATTGACTTGGATTCAAGAATAAGTTAGACAACTAGTAGAAATGTGGTCTGTTTTTAAATATAAATTTCAAGATGATATAATTTTAATAAAAAATATTGAGACAACGAACTATTGAATTGATCTAGGTTTCACAATCTAACCCGTCAAAGCTGCTACCTAGGTTATGGACTCCATCGGGTTTATAGTTTTTTTTTAGACTATTTTTTATTTAATCATATGATAATAAAAATAATCACTTGTAAAATTGAGCATCAACTCAATGTTGGGATGTTTGTTTGTGATTTCAATAACTCTATAGAAAATAAATCAAAATAAATTATGAAGTCTGATTGTTAATCAGTTGTAGTTCACTAGCCAAATCCATGACTCGGGTTATGGACTCAATTGAGTTCAATATTTTTTTTATGATTTTTTATTTAATTATATGATATCAAAAATAAATGCTCATAAAATCATGAATCAACCAAATATAGGGGTGTTTTTTATATCAAATATCAAATTGAAACAAATTATGTTGCCCAATTAAAAATTAATAAAATATTAAAAGATGAAATTGAAAAAAAATTAACTAGAAAAATCAATAAAAATCCAATTTGTAATGATAAAATTAGAAAAAATTCAAAAAATAATAAAAAAAGATGGAAAAAGGCTTGCGCGCATGTGTCTAGTTGGCCTAGTTTTCCAAATTCTAACCACCATCGGTAGTTGGAAAGGCGTGTAGCCAACTTTCATGGGTAAAAATCCCATTTTATCCCTTTTTTTTAGCATAAAAAACCTAAAAACAAAAACTACAGGATCTCAAAATACTCATTTTTAGTATTAAAATAGCTTTTAATTTGTCTAAAAATTCAAAATCAACCTGGATTTAAAAACATTTCTTTAAGCTTAAATCTACCCTCTCAGATAATAGGAAAGCTAAATAAACTCTAGTTGAATTTTTCTTATTGAATAGAACCTATTGACAACAAAATCAATCCTTTTTCATGGTCAAAATCGATGTCAACAGGAAATTTTTTTTTTCTACCGTTGAGATCTGACAACTCTTTTATCCCTCAAACTAGGGATTGAAATATATAAAAAAATGAAGTTTTGAGCTAAAATTAAAATTTTAAAACTTAAAGGATTGGAAAGTTATCATTTGAAAAGTATGAGGATCAAAATAATTATTATGTACCAATTTTGAAATTGTCATCCATTTTCCTTGCTTTTATCACTTTGACCTATATATTTAAATAGGGCACTTCTCTTAACAAATCAAGAGCAATTGGTTACCAATTTGCTCATAAAAGAATCAATTCAAGGAGAAAAAAAAAATTCAATGACCAAAATAAAAGAAAAAAAACCATTACTAAACAGAGTGGCAACATACTGGTTAAAAATAATAATTGAAGAGTGGAAGAACAAGGTTTTTTTTCCTCTAATGATTCTTAAAGCAATGAAGTTGTAACACCCTATCATTTAAAATGATTTCACGATTCCTGATATGCAGTTAGGAGTAAAAACTAAGATATTTTTTCTTATTATAACTTATATCATTCAAACTACATTAAATGTCATTTATAAATTTTAGATAATAACTGGAAAAATATGGTTCTTATTTTTTCACTTAAAAATCTATTTTTAATTTATTTTTGACCAAAAACACTTAGGAAATGCCTTTGGAATATTGTTAAACCAATATACAACCTCCAAGAATGCAAAAAACCGCCTCAAAACTCATAATCAATTAGAAACAAAAAATCTTCCCGAGCTCATAATGTTTTTTTAAGCACTTTCAAAGTAAAAAAAAACACTTATTCTTAACTCCTCTCATGATATGAAATCATTTGATATAAAAATTGAATGTTTTGATGGCCAAAATCTTTTTCAATATAAATCTTTTCTTTTTATGTTAGAATTTGACAACCCTCTCTCTCTCTTCCATCAAAACAAACTATAAAAATAGAAAAATAAAGTTTGGTATTAAAATTAAATTGTTGAAAATTAGTGGGACCTGTTAACTAAGAGATAAAAAACAGGGAACTAAAATAAAATTTTCAAACAAATTTCAAAGCTAACACCAATCATTCAATTCAACCTTTCCTCCCAAAAAATATGCAATCAAATGCTAATTTAAGGTTAAAAGACTCAATTGTGCAAAATAGAAGTTTGAAGATTATGTTATTTTTTTTTTAAAATCTATTATTAAAATTCATAGGGATACGTGAAAGGATTAACAGTAAAATAGCTTCATCAAAATCTCTATCTCTTTTAGTTTATACTATAATTTTGTTTCTTCCCTTTGATATGATTTTTTTTAAAAAAATTTTCTTATTTCCAATAGTTATTCTTCAAATTTCAAGACTGTTATTTTATTATATAAACTTCTACCATTATAAATATTAAAATTCCTTAATTATCTAAACAGAAAATTTATATAATTCAAACTACGGCATCAACAAATTTTTTAAAGGATTAAATTTAAAATTAAGACATTATCTAGATTTGTTTTTCCAAAACTCCAGAGATTTTACCAATTTATCAATATACATCCAATAAATATCAAACATTAGGTTATTTACCCTAACATAAGGACATTTCACTAAACTATCCAATATATTTAACATTTAATATTGAAAAATTCTAAAGTGTTCAAGGAATAATTAATAATATTTTATTAGTTATTTTCTGAGTTTCACTTAAAAAAACAAACACAAAAAAAATATAAAATTTATAACCACAAAAAATAATAAAAATATTTTCATTTAAGATTTCTATCCTATAGTTATATCTTTATATTTTTTTAAAAATAAATCATAAAAAATAACTAATAAAATATCAGTAATTAATTACTCACTAAATACAATAAAATCACTAATACTCATCTTATTTAGTTAAAAAAAATTAAATTTAAATAAAGGAAAACTCCGGTTAAAGAGGGACAAAAGTTAGGTTAAATGAAAACGACAACGTCTTTATGCCACCGCTAAAACCCATCATCGCTAAAACCCTAGCATTCACTTCACTTTGTTTCTCTCGTCTCTCTGCGTGTAATTGAAGAAGACATGGGCACGGGCATGGACATGGACAGTGATGTAGAAGAGAGGCGAGTTCAAGTACGATTTATAACAAAATTGAAGCCACCCTTTAAAGTCCCAAATACTTCAATTGCTATCCCTGCTAATCTCACCCGTCTTGGTCTCTCCACTATCGTCAATTCCCTCCTCAAAGCCGGTAATTTTAACCTAATGTTTAATTAAAACGATTTTTTTTTTGCTTTTGTTAATTTTGCTTTAATTATGGGCAGGGGATGATGAATGGGAATCGCAACCGTTTGATTTTCTGATTGATGGGGAATTGGTTCGCTTGCCACTTGAACAGTTTCTGCTTGCCAAGGGCATTTCTGCGGTAATTTATGCAACTTTCTGCTTATTTGCTACTGAGGAATTTTATATATATTTTTTGTTCTGATAGCTTACAATAAGTTATTGTGTTTAAATAAATTACAGGAGAAGGTATTGGAAATTGAATACACAAGGGCGGTAGTCCTGCAGAAAGAGGATGAGCCTTCTTTACATGATGACTGGGTCAGTGCTGTTGATGGTTCTTGTCCACGGTAAGATTTGTATTCTATTCCATGATAAGTAGGTCGTTTTTTTATTTTTTATTTTCAATATGAAAGGAATATGGTGCTGACTACATTCCGAACTTTGCAAGTAACTTAGATGGTCTTTAGAGTCGAGTTGATCTGCATTCAGCTTGGTTTTGGGCAATTTGCAGGCCAAAAGGCTGAATCTAGACTGATTAATGCAATCATGCAACACATTTGATGTAATTAGAGCTGGCAATGTATCATAATGGTCAACTTCGTATCACATCATGATAGCTTTTTTCCTCATAAATGTTAATGTAACTCTTGATGCATTGGTATAAGCTGCTCTAATTTGTGGCTTTTTGCAGGTTCATTTTGACTGGCTGCTACGATAATCTTGGGAGGTGAGCATGAATGTAGTGCATTAATTTATTCTTTATGCACCTACTAACATCTTTATGTCTTTTTGTTACATCGTTTGATTATCTATTCTTCAAAATAATTGATAAGCAGTCTGATAATTGCAAATCTTTACCTGTATTTTTTAGGGTGTGGAAAGCTGCTGGAGAATGTACTCATATATTAGAGGGACATGGTGGTGCAATTACTTCTGTCAGTGTTGTTAACTCAGAAGGTAGAAATGAGGCATTATCTGCTCTTTCGGGTTGAATCCGCTGTTTGAAATTCAGAAGTTGGAACACTACTTTGTCAATGCATCATAGTTGTTTTTCTTTCTAAAATTAATGTTTTGAGTGAATGTCTATCTCACATTATTCAATTTTAACTGATCATTCGTGATCTTGCTACTTGCAGCATTTATTTCCAAGTTTGAAAAAATACATTCAGATAATCGATCTTTCTAATAATTAACTCTGTCCATAGGCAGTTATCTTTTATATACAAAAATAAAAAAATAAAAAATAAAAATAATGTATGATCTTTTTTAAATGCAGTATACTCTCTAAGGCTGCTTCAGCCTAGAAGTATAATTTCAAGAAGTTTTACTGTATTTATGACCAATCTCACAGGAATCATCCAGATATTCTTTATGTTTGAAGGATGCATACATCTGTTCATAAAATAAATGTTGTCTTCATGTTTTCTAGAACGTTATTTGTTTTATATTCTACTCTTTCCTTTTGTGTCTGCTAAGATATGTTCCTTTATTTCTTCATGTTTTTGTTGCTAATTCTGCAATCTGCCATTGATTAGCTATTCTGTGATAATATCCAGGGACTGATAGTGTTACTGTAGCCACTGCCTCAAAAGATGAAACTCTGAGGCTGTGGAAGGTAATTTGAACACATTTATGATTAATAAAATAAAATTTTAATTTTCCTGCCTAATTATGTTGCATTTTCCTAAAAGTTTGATACAGAGGAGCATTTAGATCAGCCTTCAAAGATCAGGGCCTTCAAAATTTTGCGTGGGCATAATGCATCTGTTCAAAGTGTTGCAGCAGAGGCTTCTGGAAGCATGGTCTTTTCTATGTCCTTTTTCCTTGTTTTCTAGTAAGGTTATGGAGTTCACTTCAAAAGCATAACCTAATGTTTTCCTCTGTTTTGTGATATTCTGTAATTTAGATTTGTTCTGGTTCCTGGGACTGTACAATCAATTTATGGCGGACAAACGAGTCTGATACTGAAGGTGATTTAGTATCAATTAAAAAGAGAAAAGTGAAGAACAAAGCTGGAGAGTCTCAGTTGGAGGTATTCCATGTTTTCTACTCATATTGATTTTGATGTCCACATAACTATGGTTGTCTCACTTTGTTTTAAAAGCTTTTGAGAGCTTGGAAGTTTGCAGAGATCATTAAGAATTTTACATGAGTAGCTGGAGTCTGAAAGAAGGCGACAGTAGTTTTATTTATTTTTATTGTCTTTTTGTCTTGTCTTTTTTCTTCCCTGGATATGCATGTGTTAAAAGTCACAAGGCAGGTTGTTCTGCTTCTTTGATATCCATGGAGATGGGAAGGCTCTTGTTTCCTGCTAGCCCAGTTCTATTTTCCCCTTACTGCTGGCTTGGAGGATGTCTTATTCTTGGTGTTGCTCTTCCACACCTTTTTTTACTATCTCTTGTGTAGACTTTCATATTCATTGATTGAATTTGTTTCTTAAAAAAAAAAAACAATGGAAGAAAGAAAATGAAAGCATCAGGCTGAGTGTTACATTCACAACATGAGAGCACCACAAAACTCCCTTGCTTCATTTGCTGCTCGTTAAATAAATGGTTTGACAAAATTAGAAGATCCTATTCACTGGGAAAAGAGTGATCCTTTGTGATTATGTCTTTTTTCTTGTTATGCTGTTTGCCATTTATGCTGCCTAAGAATTGATGTTTTTTCTGACTACCTTTTCTTATGATCCATTATGTGTTAATCTCTATTGCATTCAGGGGGGGGCTTTGTCTACACTTGTGGGCCATACTCAATGTGTATCCTCGGTCTATTGGCCAGAACCCAATACAATTTATTCTGCATCCTGGGATCATTCTGTTAGAAGATGGGATGTTGAGATGGGCAAAGATTTGTCGAACATAGTATGTGATGGTCTTACATTACCTCTGTCTCTCCTCTTCTCTCTCACCTGCTTGGTGAATGCATGTTAATGAGATATATTGAAGTTTAGTTGATCAATTGTTCTACTTTTGCAGTTCTGTGGGAAAGCCCTCCACTGCTTGCATGTTGGAGGTGAAGGTTCTGCCCTTATTGCTGCTGGTGGCTCTGACCCTATCCTTAGGGTATGGGATCCACGAAAACCAGGTATGTTAACTGAGATAAGTACTCTTCCACACATCCTAACCCCTGTGTCTGCGATATTTACATTTTACTATTCTTGTAGGAACTTCTGCCCCTATTTATCAGTTCTCTTCACATAATTCTTGGATTTCGGCATGCAAGTGGCATTCTGAATCGTTGTTTCATCTGCTCTCTGCATCTTATGATGGGAAACTCATGTTGTGGGATCTAAGAACTGCGGTATTGTATTCTGTTCACTTCTAAAATTTATGATCAACCTTTTCTGAACCTGAAAACTATATAAAAGAATGATTCATGTATACTGATCAGCATCATCTTTTAATTATCATGACTTGGATAACATAAATCTGTCAACTATATGAAGTGTTGAATAGTGTATTTTTCTGATGCAGTGGCCTCTGGCTATTATTGATTCACATGAGGACAAGGTATGCACCATCGATTCCATCCATTTATGTCTTACCCATTGAAACACATTCAGAAAATTTTATTTATATGTGGTGATGTGCTGCGTTTCAGGTGTTATGTGCTGACTGGTGGAAAGGTGATAGTGTGATAAGTGGTGGGGTGGACTCAAAGCTCCGCATATCCTCTGGAGTTTCTGTGCTATGAGGTAGGAGTTATAATTATTGTTTATTCATTTATCATTTTATTATGAACTCCAGTCTAAATTTCTACTCCCACCCAACCCACCTTTAGAATCTGATGCTGTCTCCCCTCTCTCTGCATTCTCTGCTATCGGTGTGTGACAGTTAGTTCATTTCTTTGTGTTGTCCTCAATTTCTCTGTGACCGTTTGTTTATTGGAGTGACTAGATGTTATTGTGCCACTACAAGCTTGAGAATATTTCTTTTCTTAGAGGATAGAGCTACTGTATTTTCAATTCTTTCTTTTTTTCTTTTTTGGTATGCTTGCAAGAAATCAATCTGAATCTTTCACACAAAGGTTACCGAGTCTTTGGCTTAATGGCATGATGCATGTCCCCTTTCCTCACAAGAGGTTTTGAGTTTGAACCTCTCCTTTTTAACCCATCTAATTGCAGGTTTGATCCTGACCAATCAAGTTCTATGTTTTACTTATCCTTCTACCATTCAGTCCATGTTAGTGTATCTGTTATCTGTTGCACATAAATAACCAGTAGTTAGCTTCACTTGTTGAATTCTGGGAGTATGTGTATCTATGTCTTTTGAAACTTCTGTATGCAGCATTGGATGACCAAAAAATCATCATCATTTATAGGAATGGATCATACTCTGTCTGTTTAATCACTAGTCATGTGTCTTTTTTCAGCAGAAGAGAGTTCGAATTGGTGTCATCACGAGGATGGAAGTCATAAGAGGATGGATTATTCAATGAGAAACATTCTCATCTCAGTGCTCGGTTACCAATGTGGCAGTGTGATAGGGCATATCGGATTTGTTCTCAAGTGAGGGAGCAGATTGAAGGCTATCTTTCTGCTTAATGTCAATTTCATTCAATCCCCAGTAAGAGCGTGCATAAGAGAGTCATATGTCCTCTACAATGGGATTATGTTGTAATGGGATTTTATAAGATTTTGTCCATTGGATACTTCTGCAGGATTAAATTTTGATTCTTCGAAGAAATTTTGATCCCAGTAAGAGTGTGTTATATGAATGAGCTCCATTTAGGGTTTTTTCTTTTTGGCCATGAATGAAGAGCCGAAGAGGAAGTATTTTCATCATCAGATGAAGGGTGCAAAGAGATGACACCATCCTACAACGTTTTCCTTCAACTTTACAAGAGCTGCCTGCTTTCCTTTTTGCAGCGAAGAGTGTGATTTGATTTCTAAAGTTGTTTCGCTTTAACCTGTAGACCAACGTGAGATCCCGTGTCTCAGACCTATAAATTTTTTAACCGTAGTTACATATTTACCCTCGATTATTTTCCTCCAAGACAAGCTCAACCTGGGTTCCAAAGAAGTGGGAGAAAAAAAACAAAAGGAAAAAGGAAAGGGTTTGAGTATATCATTTTAATTAGCTTAACAAAAATCTCATAATTACTCTGATTATCTATGACTATTTACAAATTTGAAATATATCTTTTTATTCTTCTCAAGAATTAAAAAAAAAGATGGATCTTCTTACAACGAGAATGGAAACATGACATAACCTCCACCATTGCATTTTCAAAATATTATTGCAACTTATAATTATAAAATGATTAAGTTATTTGCTTTTTAAAAGTTTTATTTATTGCAATGATTTTTTTAATTTTTTAAAACTAGTATAATATATCAAAATTATATAAAAAAAAACTATGAAAAAAATAATTTTTAATATTTTTCTAAACAAAACAAACCCTTGAATATATACAAAAACCGATCATAATTATGCATTAAAACCGGTCCATAGTACTCTTGCTACTAAATAAAATAAGAATAAGGGTAGATTGTTGTGTCGGGGAAAACAGGAAAAATAGCAGGGACACGTATATCTTGAAAATAATAGAAAAAGGCAGGGTCAGTTTCTAAAAAACCTTTTTCCATTAGTGTGATGACAGCAAATCCCAAAGCTTTCTTTCTCTCCCTCTCATTGGGAAGCTTAAAAAAAAGAAAAGGCCTCACCTTACTTCTCCTAAAAGGCTAAAACTTTTCTGTACTTTGCGTCTCTCAGACTCACTGTACCATTGTTATTATGAAGAAAGTCTCAATCTTTTCCACTTAGCTTATGTATGCTTCATTAAGGTCAGCAAGCAACATTTTCTATTTCCCAACTTAGCTGCAAATCATCTACTATTTATTATTTCCTGTCTCATCCAACGAATCAAATTTATTTTATTAGTCCCAGTTTTTATTGATTTTGAATCCATTCTTGTTTCTGTGAATGAACGACAACCAACCATAACCATTATAGTACTCCATCTTGTTTACGTTTTTACAGGAAGGAAGGAGGGAAGAAGGAAAGAGAGAAGAGGGTATTTATATTATTTATAAATGGGAACCATTTTGATGCCTGGGGCCACATTGGGGATCCTCCAACAGAAAAACATTAATTTTGTTTCAAGTTTGTGTCTTGTTCACCACCATTCTCTCATCTTTCCTCCTGCGCGAACAAGGAAAAGGTTTTTTTTTTAATTCTTGTTTGATGTTCCTTTTGTCTTCTAATTGTTTAAGTTTGAGGTTGTCCATCTCAATTCTTGATGGTTTTTAATTTGGGTTTCTTGCAGGAGACTGTTGAGTAATGGCAACTGGAATCGGAAGTCGAGAACCGTTGTTTTTTCAACTGTGGTAAGCATGCATGCATCCATCGATTTGTTTTATATGTTTTTGCTGTTTTGATGTGTGTACAAGATAGTATTTCTTTTATGTGGAGAGTGGTTGTAGATACATGATGGGTCTGTGTATTTGGTTGAGAGAATTTAAGTGGGACATTGGAATTGTTATGAAACGCGTTTGGAGTTGATGGGCTCATTTGCTGAAGAAAATTGACAAAATTGGCTTGTGCAAGTATTCAATTGTTTTTTTAGTATGAAGTCTTTGCTATTATTATATTATTGAATGATTTGATGTGAAAGTGGAGAGGGTGTGTTCTGAGGGATAGAAAAGAGACTCATAGTGGTTGGTTGCTATATGTCTGTGGCAGGATGATTCCAATGACAGCTCCGCTGATATGGTTGTTGATGATGATGGTTTTATGTTACGAGGAACTGAGGACTTGGTGGTAGAAGAAAACGAATTAGTTGCAACTAAGAAAGCTCTTTCTGAGGCTCGGGCCAGACAGGAAGCCATTGAAAAAGAAAGGGATCAGTTGCTTGAAGAGTTGGCTCAGTCCCAGGCTAAACAACAAGAGCATGTTGCTACCATATTGCGTGACAAGGAAGTTGCTATTACAGAACTTGAGGCTGCCAAATCTCTGTTCCACAATAAGCTTCAGGAGTCGGTGGAAGAGAAGTTCACCTTAGAATCTAAACTGGTTTTAGCAAAACAAGATGCTGTTGAACTTGCTGTACAGGTTGAAAGGTTGGCGGAGATTGCTTTCCAGCAGGCAACATCTCATATACTTGAAGATGCCCAACGGAGAGTGTCAGCTGCTGAAACTTCTGCTGCTGAAGCTGCCTTTCATATTGAAGAACAAGTTAGAATTGCAACTGAAGGCACCATATTGTCAATTGTCGAACAGTCAAAAGATGCTATAGAGAAGGCCCTGGATGTGGCAGAAAAAGCTGGTGACTATGCTACAAGAGCTGTGGCAGTCTTTACTGATGGTATTAATCCTGTTGATGAGATTGCATCTGTTCAATCAGAAAATATTAAGTTACAAGGAATTGTAAATGATCTGGAATCTCAACTATTGATCACAAGAAATGAGATAGCTAAGTTGAAGGTGGAGTTAGAACAGGTCAATGCACAAGCAAAAGCATCTGAACTCCGTGCCGAAGATGCTGAAAAAGCTCTGCTTGAATTTCAGGAGTCAAACAGGGAAATGACTATCCAGCGGGAAGAGGAAATCAACTCTTTGCTGGAGAAAATGAAGAAAGATGCTGCTGAAAAAAAGAAGGCTGCATCCAAGGCATTTAAGGCTGAGTTGGAAAGCATCAAGGCTGCTATCAAAGCTGCCAAAGAAACAGCACATTCAAGAAATGAGGCTTACATGAGAAGATGTGAAGCATTGCAGAGATCATTGAGGGCCTCTGAAGCTGCTTCAAAGATGTGGAAACACAGAGCAGAAATTGCAGAGTCACTATTATTAAAGGAGGAAGAGGATGAAGATGCCATCTATATAGTCAATGGTGGGCGTATAGACCTTTTGACAGATGATGATTCACAGAAATGGAAACTGTTGAGTGATGGTCCTCGTAGAGAGACACCTCAGTGGATGGCAAGGAGGATAAGAAGCATCCGTCCCAAGTTTCCGCCAAGAAAGATTGATGTATCTGAAGCATTGACATCAAATTTTAGACCACTGGACTTGCCCAAACCTGATGAAGTGTGGTCAATTGCTCAAGAAAAGCTTAAGGAAAGGGATACACTTATTGAACATGTAATTGAGAAAGAAACAATAGAGAAGAAGCGAAAGGCTCTAGAACGTGCTCTTCAACGGAAGACCATACAATGGCAGAAGACCCCCGAGGAAACAAAATTAGGTAAGTTCAATTTTCCTATCAGTGCCTCATTTGATATTATTTAAATAGCAAAATTCAACAACAAGGTCTGCATCTAACTTATTGAAAGCAATGCCTTAATGCAGAGCCAGGAACTGGAACAGGACGTGAGATTGTGGTTAGTACTGTCTACATATTAAATTTGAAAACTGATGAATGCATTAATTCTCTCGTCCTCCGCTCAGCTCGTAGTGTTTTATATATGTGGTGTTTTTCTCAGGGGAAATGGACTCCAAACTCGAACCATTTTAGTGTGTGTTTGGTATTGTGGTAGCTGTTGTGGTTGTGGTTTGAAAAAAGTTGTTTTATAAAAAGTACTTTTAGTTGAGGTTGGTTTGGAAAAATATATGTTTGGTTAAAACTGTGGTTGAAATTGAGGTTGAACAAAAAGTAGTTTAATGTGTCTGGTTAAAGAATATTTTTCAAATTAAGGTTATAAAATAATTAAAAAAGATATATATTAATATTGATGGTTTTTAATTGAAATATTATCGATTTAACTACTGCTATTACATCATGAAATAAACAATACTTTATATAAAGTATTTTTTATTGTTGCATTAAACTATGTGCGATTTCATCACGTATGAAATCTATCCAACAAGGACAACAATTTTCATGGTTTTCTAAGTGTGCAACAACATCAGTTAAAATATCATCAAGAATAAAATTGGGATTGTGATCAAATTCTGCAAATTCTACGTCATCATACGATCTCCTTCAAATGTAATTATGTAGTGCCATTGAATCATGTTAAACATTAGTTTTTCAAATAAAACACAATATCTGAGAAATTTTGTTGGATTTTTTTTTATCCGGCCCGACCCATTAACATTGGAGCTGCTCTCCACTGTTCACGTATCAGAACAATGTAGACATGGAGAAGTGCAGAAAAAGAAGGAGGAGAAGGGGGAAGGGGAAGAGGCGGTGGCCCTGAGCGGTGGTGAGGGAGCTGCTCTCCACTGTTCTTCAATGTGAATAGTGGAGTCTCCACTGTTCACGTAGCAAAACAGTGGAAGCATGGAAGTGCAGAAGAGGAAGGGGAAAGGGAAGAGCTGGTTAACTTCGTTTTTCTCTGTTTTTGCTATTCTGCACGGCGCGCCTCTGGTTGCTGTGTTATAACACAGTTTGCAACAAAAGTAGCCCCAAGCTGCTTCAAAGCACCCTGCGTTGCAAACGCAATAAACAATGGGACCCATGAACAGTAAATCCTGTTTTTTTCTTTATCAAACATGCAGAGGCTGTGTTTTGCTTGAAACACAAACGCATGTCTCGTAAACAAATGGACCCTTAGTTAAGCCAGGCTTGCCATGAGACCACTCACATGAATGGGATGGGACCGACCAAATTGAGATTGTGGGGAATACATCACTTGGTGAATGTGGACTATTGGTGAGCCAGGCTCACCTAATAATTTCTTGGTCAGGCATTAGGTGGAGGTGCCTTGTCCACCTCTGTCTACATGCCCACTTCTTGAAAGATTAGAGCTCTACAACCTTCTTGACATTTTGCAGTTCGTACTAATAGTTCAGGCTTCACTGTTCTAAATACATAAGTTGTTTGCATCTTAAAAAACAGTTATGAACTTAAAGCATCCAGTGCCCACTTAATGGCTGAAACTTATGGTTCTTAAATCATTTGAGGCCGTTGTCATCCCCACTTAAATCTTGTTGCTGATATTGTCATAAGCCTTGTTTTTCCATTTTCAATTGCTTTGGCTTCTGGATTGTCAGGATTTCTTCCATCCTTGTATTCTGCATCTATATAGCTTTTCCTTTTAAATACAATCAATTATACTACATTATGCTCACCACAGAGCATTCACTTTAGCTTGATATGTATTAATTGATAATTTGTGAAGAATAGATGAATTTATTGACAAGTGGATGAAAAGAATTGTGTGCTGGAATTTAGAAGTAAAAGTGATGAGGGGAACAATATTTAATTGATCATTTGTTTTCTTCTCTCTTTGTTTCTAGCAAGAGGCTGGTAATGTTTCCCTTTTCAGCATATTTTAGTGTTCATTGGTTATGCCTACGCTAGCCATAAAAATGGTGGCAAGCTGACGTGATCTGCTCCAAGAAGCGTCATTTTCCAGGAAAATGATCTTGCTTGTCTTTGAGAGGGTCACTCGCCGAAGGGATCAAGTTAGGGATTTTGAGGGCATGTTTGTCTTGGCTTTTAAATGAAACCTAGTTCTAGGTTTTTGTCTGGAGTTCATTTGAGATTTTTGAATTCAAGGATTGTTTAGTTTATTTTCCTGCTGCTTCCTATATGCCTGTTGCATCCAGGTATTGTAAACACATTTGTCTTGATGATTCTTAATTTACCACTTTTGAAGTTTCAAGGTTTCAATTGGGAAAGTTGGAGAAAGCAGTGGTACCTGGATTTAGCTCCTAAAGCTGCTGATTTATCTCGATGCGGAGTAACAGCAGTTTGGCTCCCTCCTCCAACAGAATCTGTTGCTCCTCAAGGTTTAGCTCTTTGTTTTTCTTTCCTTTGTTTGTGTCATTGCCTTCTTATCAATGCACACACACTTTTCCTGAGAGGTGGTCACGAACATGCCTTTTCATATAAAATTACCATACGTCATTTTCATCCTGTATATGTAATAATAAATGCTGTGTGCATTTGAGAAATGGGCATTTTTGTGCCTAGGAATAAGGATATAGTCTTGGAGTCCCAAGCAATGCCAACTCTATGTTAAGATTTTTGTTCATTATGCTCTGTTTTATGGACTTGCGTTCTGTAATTGCTCACTAATATGCAGGTTATATGCCTTCTGATCTCTACAACTTGAACTCAGCATATGGTTCTGTGGAAGAACTGAAACACTGCATAGAGGAAATGCATTCCCAAGATCTTCTGGTATGTTTTGGTTGTCTTACAGGATAATAACTAGACCTTTCTGAGGAAAATTAGACCTTGACCTCGCATCTCAATTTTTGTTGTATTTTTCATGGTAATGATTTGTGAATTACATGGAATGCCTTTATATTACATTTTCCTGAATCAGAAACTTAATTTATTCTTAGAAAAAAAGTTGTCAGTTAGAAAAGGAACGAGTGCATGGTAATTCATTTGGTGGGACCAGCAGCGTGAAATGTATATGTTTTAAGAATTTATGATGAGACATCTGTTTCCTTTGACTTT
The DNA here is from genome assembly GCF_951802175.1 of Populus nigra. Lineage (NCBI taxonomy): Eukaryota > Viridiplantae > Streptophyta > Magnoliopsida > Malpighiales > Salicaceae > Populus > Populus nigra. The sequence goes on along the minus strand of NC_084864.1, from coordinate 11,103,700 downwards.
GGAAAACATAATGCTTTTTGTCAAGGGGGAAAACCACTTAAATGGTTTCTATAAAAGTTTAAAAAAAAATATCACTTTTTGTTTGGTTAGTTGGCTACAAAGATTAAACTTATTCCCTCTTTGTGCTAACAATGGTTTAAATTTCTTGCGTGTCTTCTGCAATTAGTGTGCATTTATAAGTATCATTACTTGTTGCTAGATTTGTTCCTAAAAATGCTTATTAATTACTGTAGAAATCTTTATGTTGGTTTTTTTGCCAAAGATTAAGTGTTATCTGCATACTGTAAACAAGGCCATGTTTATTTGATGGGAAGTAGTTTCCATGAAAAGTGAATTATTTTCTGATGTTTGATAGTGTCATGGAAAATGAGTTGGAAAATATTTTCTAATGTTTGGCTATGTCATGGAAAATGAGTTAAAAAATAACTTGTTAATATTTTTTTTCAAGTTTATTGAAAGAATGGAAACCTAATCTAACAAATAAAAAAGTTGAAGGAGGATGAAATTAAAAAAAAAAATCTAATTTCATAAATTATTTTAAATAAAATAATTAACAATCAAAATAATAAAAACTAAATCTGATAGCTAAAAAAGTTGAAAGATGATGAAATTAAAAAAAAATACAATTACATAAATTATTTCAAATAAAATAAATACAATAAAAAAAAGGGAAAACAAATCTGATAGATAAAAAAATTTAATTAAGGAAAGGAATAGAGAAAATTGATATAAAAATCAAATTCTAAGGGACAAAATTTAAAAAAAAAAGATTCAAAACAAAATATATAGCAATTAAAAGATTAAGAACCGAATTTGATATAATCAACAAATAACAAGATATTTTGAATTTTTTACAACTTCTAGAACATGTTTTCTGCTCAAAATAAAAGGAAAATATATTTTTGAAAACCAAATCAAATTTTTCTTTGACTGAAAAGTGTTTTTTGTTGACCAACTTTTTTAATGTTAAACAAACACAAGAAAGTTTGGAAAGTATTTTCCAGGAAATCACTTTCCATGAAACAAATCATCTATATTGTCATGACAAGTCTTACGATATTTGTTATTCATACTTTGCATATGGTATTGATTGGATTGATATTATAGGCCTTGGGAGATGTTGTACTCAATCATCGATGTGCGCAGAAACAGGTAAACCTTTTTGTTATAGTATTATTGCTATTTTTTTAATGTCCTTACTGTTCTTTTGATTTTCAAGCTTCATCTATATTGTCATGACAGTTCAACAATATTTTAAACATTTGTTCCCTCTTTTGGCACAACAAACCTCATCAGATCATGTGTTTTGCCAAATGCTTAATATAGTCATCCAAACTTAAGCGGTGTTGTGTCTCTTTTGCTTTCACTGAGCTAATTAAAAGGCCTGGGGTAGGCAACTATAGTTCTTCTGTTTTCCTTAATTTTTGATAAAAGAAGAAAATCAAAGTAATTGAAGTACAAAAGGAATAAGCATCCTCTAAATGATTGCAAAAAAAATCTATGTAAAAGGCTGTTCATTCTCCTTGAATATTGGCTGAAGCAACTGTAATGAAACCTCTTAGAGCTGAACACCTTCAAGAAGCCATACAAGTCACCCTATCCCCAAGTACTTGATTATATAAACTATGGTTATTGAGCATTAGGGTATTACTTTCCATCCATCCAAATATACCAAGAAATTGCAAGCATGAACATCTAAAAAGCGTTTTACCATCTTTCTTCATCTTGGAACCTGAAAACCATAAAACCTGCAAAGTATTTGGCAAACCACAGCTCATCCTTTGTCCTTTATATTATTGATTTTCTGCGACTTAAATTTTTGCAGGCCTTGTCAGAAAATGGGTTAGGTTTTCCATGTCTGGTTTCCACCCATTATGTGAAAACTTAACTGCCTGGAAAAAATAATATCAGTATAATAATGTTTCAAGCATCTCATAATGCTGATACTCTTCCTTATCTATAAGACCCATCTACTCTTTGCCAGCCTTGTTAAATACATGGAGTCTAGGGTTGAGAAACTTCTTTGAAGTTGCACTTCCTAATGAGTACATTGTGCCATCTCTTAATAAATTAATCTTCTCTGCGATTTCAGAGTCCAAATGGTGTTTGGAACATTTATGGTGGAAAGCTTGCATGGGGTCCTGAAGCAATTGTGTGTGATGATCCAAATTTCCAGGGTAAAGGAAATCCGTCAAGTGGTACGCAGACTTCAACATTCTTCTTTGATGAATGAAAAGTACATAGTAGAATGATATCCAGCTGACCAATTTAACACCTTAAAATCTACATTCTATGCCCTTTAAAGATCACCAAATTCTACCTGTTTTCGAGCTATACCTGTGCCGCAGTCCTTGATCAGGAGCAATATAGTCCCAATGCTGTCAATAGAAGCTAATCTTGAATTTTGGTAAATGATAAATATAATGGAGACCACAATCACAAAAAGGACACAAAAGAAGTAGCCATCAAATTGTATATAGTTATGCACCTATGTCATCGTGTGTGTTCATGAAAATTTCATTTTAAAAATTATGGTTGCATTGCTCATGAACTCTTACAGGCACCTGTGTGCATCTTGTTATCATCATCTGCTATTCCATGTAATTTTTGCTCATGAAATATTTTATCCCAAAGGTTATATTTATGGGTGGTTTGGACCAAAGGCTTTTTTTCTTTTTTATGGAACAAAGTACTAGTGCTAGTGCTACCACCAGATGACATGACAATTGTACTATTTGTTGAACTCGGTATAGGTGATGTCTTCCATGCTGCTCCAAACATTGACCATTCCCAGGACTTTGTGAGAAGAGATATAAAGGATTGGCTAAATTGGCTTCGAAATGATATTGGTTTTGATGGTTGGCGCCTTGACTTTGTAAGGTGAGTGCCTTTTTGACACCTTTTAATCCACCTGTAATTTCAAAATTTTTCTCTAGTAAATTATTGGGACACTGAAATTTGTTTTTGAGTTTGCAGGGGCTTCTCTGGCACATATGTTAAAGAATATATTGAAGCTTCAAATCCTGCGTTTGCTATTGGAGAATACTGGGATAGTTTAGCTTATGAACAAGGTAGCTTGTGTTACAATCAAGGTAATCTTTGATAACTATAGATCTAATATGTACTTTAGGGGAAACATATGGACGAGTTCATGTACTTCCAGAAAGACAGAACTAAGAATTTCCATTTAATTATTTCAGTAGACTTCTAAGCTAACTTCTATACCTAAAAGTTTTTACTGCTGCTAATTTCCTTTGTTGATAAAGAAATTTATTTCAACACGGAACTGACTTCATCAATCTTTATACCATCAATAGCTCTTAAGGAACATAATAGGTTCAAAAATATTAACACATAAGTGGTTTTCTATCGATTCTGTTTTTGTTCTCTCATAAAATATTCTGTAAATTAATTTCCATTCATATTAAATTTGGGAATCAATATTTTTCTGTAGTCCTTAACTAGAGTTAAAAACCATAGTTTTGTGCTAACTAAATTTTGTTTAGAAAAGGTATGGAAAGATATAGGAGTTTGATTTACTTTGTGACCCAATTCATGGTTGGATTGGGTATTCATGGTTGGATTGGATACTAGAAATCTTATGAAATACTCGACCATGTTCAGTGATAAACTAGTTAGGTGGCTAATGGATACGTTTCCTCCATTCAGCTATTCCGTGGGTCAAAAGCTTTGAGTTGTCTTGCTATATCATATTTTCCATATCAACCCAGATCACCTTTCCCCTACTTCTTGCATCTTTTTCTAGCAATAATACACTCAATTATTATTCTGCATTGGTTCATCCATAGATCTACATTAGCAATGCTAAATTGTCTCAACCAACTCTCCTGCAATTATCCTCTATGCCACCTCTTATTTTGTAGGAATGCATTAACCTCTTTATGCTGCAAGCACCATTGGATGTATGTAGTTTCATCTTAGCTTAGAAGTATCTTGTGTAATAATCCCAGCCTGTCTGTGTGCCTAGATGTTCATCGGCAGAGGATAGTCAATTGGATCAATGCCACAGGAGGTACTTCTTCAGCGTTTGATGTCACCACAAAGGTACTTTCTTAACTATGTTTGGAATATCTAGTCTTATGTATTCTATGACCTTCTGCATTGTATTATGTTAACCCAAAATCATCAGCTTTTCCCATATACATTGAGGTACTATAGTGAAATGGCTTTAATAGAATGTGAAAGCAGAATGAATGTGACTCGAAGGCCTATTAGATAATCTGGCTACATTGGACAAGTTCAGTTGCTGCTTAGGATATGGGTAAATCAAGATGCCCTTTAAGCATTGTATACAATTTAATAATCTTATGATGCAACCATACGAGATAATATTGCTCTCCTTATTCAACAATAAACTCATGTATTTAATTTTTTTTTTGATGTTTTGTAGGGAATACTGCACTCTGCTCTGCACAATCAATATTGGAGACTAATCGATCCCCAAGGAAAACCAACTGGAGTGATGGGATGGTGGCCCTCACGTGCTGTCACTTTTTTGGAGAACCATGACACAGGATCAACTCAGGTGCAACCTCTTTCTGATTCAAATTTTGCAATTGGCACATTGTTCTTGTAGGATAATTTAATAGCACTCATAAAGTCATTGCTAGTTTGAGCCTTGCAAATATAATTTCCCTTTACTTCCCAGAAAAGAAAAGGGAGAATCTTGGCTTAATGGTATTGTATGTTGTACATTTGCTTCATTTCTATTTTACTTGGTGTTGGTAAATGATAAAATAATTTGGCGAACAAATATTTGATAACTAATGAAATTGTGTTCAAGGGACATGGTTGTCTTGATGTTCAGGGTTTTGAAGTTAATCCTAAAATCATTGGTATTTGTGTGTCATGACAACTATTTAAATTGCATGCTTGTGAAAGTGAACAAAGAATCAATTGGTTGGTAGCCCAAGTGCAAGGAGTCTTTAAGAATCTTGGGAGGTCTTGATTTGAATCCTCTCCCCCCTCCCTTGGATCTAAAAAAAACAATAGAAGTGAAATAAAAATAAAGAGAAAGAGAAAGAAAGATACAGGTGGGCTCTGTAAGTTATGGAAGAGGTCCATCTGCAATTTAATGTAAATGATTGATGATACACGCATATTCGTTGTATTTAAGTTTCATCCCTTTGGTTGATAGAGAGTTTCATGTTATTCCAAGTTGGAATATGGTGCCATCTGGTTTATGATTAATCCAAGTGATTTGGATTCGTTAACCAATGTTCTTTTCAACTGAATGAAATGATGTAGCGGTAGTGATCAAACATATGGCAGCCTGCAGCCTGTAGGTCTCATGTCTTTCAGATAACTCTTTTTGCTAATGTCTGATTGAAAATTCTTATCTTATTTGAAGTTTGGTAATTTATTAATTTTTGTACTTTATTTTAATGCTTTCTGGTTTGATGTTCAAACTGTGGCATTATTAGCATTTGTCTGCATCGTCAACTTGGTCTACTTCAAGTCCGTTTTGAACTACTAATGAAGTTTAGAGACCAGATAAATGAACTCCGTGCTTTTCTGTTTTGCCAGGGTCATTGGCCATTTCCTCGAGATAAGTTGACACAAGGATATGCATACATTTTAACCCATCCAGGAACGGTGAGTTCTATATCAATTGCCAAGTTGTTATGAAACATGTGTCCATGAAGTTTTTGGCCGTTCTCTTTTTAATGTTAGAATAAAATTTCTCCGCTTAATATTAGCACTGCAAAAATTTTGTTTTCTATATCATAAGTGAAGCAACAAGAAGTTCTGTTATATTGTTGTTTCAACTATGGGTCGTATTTTTATTTTACTTGCTGAACTCTGCTCCCACCTCCTCCAAACCAACCTCCTCAAAGCCAATAAAGGTGAAAAATGGTTAACAGCATGTCTTTTCAGTTTTCTAATATGGACTTCTCCCCTTCATGTTTTCAGCCCACGATATTTTATGATCACTTCTATGATTTTGGCTTCCGCGATGTCATCACTGAGCTTATTGAGGCTCGAAGACGGGCTGGGATCCATTGTCGGAGCTCTGTCAAGATATACCATGCTAACAATGAAGGTTATGTTGCACAAATAGGTGATACACTAGTGATGAAGCTTGGACATTTTGATTGGAACCCCTCAAAGGAAAATAATCTGGATGGAAGTTGGCAAAAATTTGTGGACAAAGGATCAGATTATCAATTGTGGTTGAGACAATAGTTTGACTCGACAGATGAAAGTAAGAATTTCCATGTTATACCTTCTAAACATTGCTGAAACATCAATCAATAATTGTTAGCTTCTTGCTAGAGGGATAATTGTATATGGCTCTAATAGACCGATTGACAATCTAAACTAAAATCTCATTTATACTTGCAATCCAAAAAAATAAGAGGTTCTCCTGAATGCAGAAAAACACAATTCTTGATATTCCTATAAGGTGTTATGAATCCAAGGTGCTGCTGATTTGAACCTGATGTGTTTGCATTGTTCATCTTCCTTGGCTCTGAGATTTCTATCCTTTCATTGTTCTGTATTATTCAACCATGATTTTTCCTGTGGATTGAGATTGGTTATATTCTTGTGTATGTGAATATTCTATCATGGTAGATATTTGTACCATTGTATCGAATTGGCAATGTCCAGGTCATGATTCAGGAGACTTGAAACATTTTGCCAGCAAAGTCTTTCATGAAAGACTCGAGTCAAACTTTCTACTTTGAATCATTTGCATTAATCTTGTCCATCTCTTTCAGTCCTTTTTCACTGCAGCTACAGTCAAATGTCCCGACCTAAAAGCCCAAGTATGGTGTGTCTTTCTCTTGCCCAATGGATACTTGACCCGATCCATTTTGTTTTTAAATCAATTTTATAAAAAGAAATAAATTCAAAATTTTAAAAACAAAACTCCCCCTCTGTCCATAAATCATAACATTATAAAATAAATAACAAATATACTAAGAGGCATGGAGGATTCATTGCACGTAGTTTCCTTATATTTTTATGTTAATCACTATAGTATGATGGTTTTTTTATTCTTTACATGAAAAATTGCTTATCTTTACATAAGGGATATTTTTATTTTTTTTATATGTTGCATTAGGTATTATGGGTCGATTGAATATATTTATGAACATATCAAAATACCTTAAAGTGTAAAAAAATAAAGGGTTCCAAGTAGGGTTGTCATCCTTCATTATTAAATTATCTAATAATTAATTTTATGATTTTATTCAATTGTTTTTTTATTGCGGTCATCTGATATCACGACTAGGTCATAAATTGTGTCTCAACCTGGGTAAATTTGAATCAAGTTTTTTCAATTTTTTTTAATTTTTTTTTTAATTTTCATCCTTCAATATTTTATTTAATTTTTATTTAATAGAGTTTGAGCTTTAGATTTTCTTTTTAAGTTGAGTTATCATGTTCTCATTTGATTTATTAATTATCAGTCTTCAAACTTTTTCTTATACGATTTCTTTCCATGAGATTATTTTAATTTTATGTTCATAGTCACAAAATTTACGAGTTAACTCAATATAACTGATTCTTTTTTTTTTTTATTTTACTTTTTAATATTGAGTTGTTTGATAATCTGGATAGATTTATATTGACTTCTTTTTACTCTTTTTTTTTGTTAGTTTATTTATTATTGTTATATTTTGTAATGATATTATTTAAATTACCAATTAAACCAATTACTCAGGTCCAGATTCCTTTTCTTTGTATTATTTTTTTAAGTTGAATTTTTTTTTCCTGCACGTGCAAATCTAGTGATCTGGTGTTTGGTTTGGAGGTGGCTTTGGTTTTTTTTTTTTGTGGTCCACATAAAAAACATGAATTTTTAGTTTTTGAAGAGGTGGTTTATGATTTAAAAGGATTGTACTTTTGAAAAAAAAACTACCTTCACAAAAAAACTATCACATCTCCAAATCAAATACTCTCTAAAAGCTAGCAAGAAAATCAACTCGTTAGTTATGTTCATGTAACAATATATAAGCATATTATCTTTAACCATTAGATTTGATTATTAAAAAAAATATTGTATTATAATTTTTTATGGTAATAACTACTATACATTATTTTAAAACATGCATCTCCTTTTTTCATTTTATTCTTATTACATTCACTTTTTCCTTATATTTTGTCACATAAAGATAAAACAAAATTATATCAATTATATATATATATATATATATATATCCTTATTCCATATATTCTAATCAATATTTGTGAAATAGCATTTTATTTTAATTTAATTACATATATTAAATCCAGTTCCTTGACGGCCAAGCCAGTTCCTTTGTAAATAAAGACCCGCCCACCACTTTCCTTGACGGCCAAGCCGGTTCCTCTATAAATATAGACCCGCCCACCACTTTTCTTGACGTCCAAGCCAGTTCCTCTATAAATATAGACCCACCCCCCACTCCTCTCTTCCATATCTATACTTTCGACCGAATCGCAGAGGCAGAAAATCCCTGAAATCTCAAGAATATATAGAGGAGCAAATTCATGGCCAGAAATAGAGAGATCGATGACTATAGGGATTACTGTAAGGATTGCAAGGCAAACACTTATATTGTTCTTGATCACTGCACTGGGGACACAATCTGCAGCGACTGTGGATTAGTTCTTGAATCTTGCTACATCGATGAGATTGCAGAATGGCGAACCTTCAACGATGATAACAACGATAAAGATCCGAATCGTGTCGGTTATAACGTAAACCCTCTTTTAAGCCAAGACAACCTAAAAACCTTAATCTCCAACAACAAGGGTGATCATGCAATTCCCAGGTGGCAGGACGGTGTATCAAACTCTGATAGGGTTCTCCTCCAAGGTTTTGACATTATTGAAATTATTGCTAATAGGTTAGGACTTGTGCGGCCCATCAAGGATAGGGCTAAAGAGATATTCAAGAAGATAGAAGAACAGAAAACTTGCGTTATGAGGAAGAGGGATTCAATCTGTGCGGCCTGTTTGTTCATATCTAGCAGAGAGAATAAGTTGCCGAGGACATTGAATGAAATAAGCAGTGTTGTTTATGGGGTGAACAAGAAGGAAATTAACAAAGCTGTACAGTCTATAAAGAGGCATGTAGAGTTGGAGGATATGGGGACCTTGAATCCTAGTGAACTTGTAAGGAGGTTTTGTTCAAATCTTGGAATGAAAAATCATGCTGTCAAGGCTGTGCACGAAGCTGTTGAGAAAATTCAAGATGTTGATATAAGGAGGAACCCTAAGTCCGTGTTGGCTGCCATTATTTACACAATCACTCAGCTTTCTGATGAGAAGAAACCTCTTCGAGGTCTGACTTCTCCTTAAATATTTTTTGTTCATTATTATACCTATAATTTAATCCTTGCCCACTTCTTGTTCAGAAAACATAATCACATGATACAAGTAGTTTTCTTTGTATGCATAACCCTGTTTTAATTTGATTATGAACCTAATTTATAGCCCTGTTCTTGTTTTTTTTTAGATATATATATAAATTTGGTACATTAGACCAATTTCTGTTCTTAATATAATATATGAAATTTATTTTTTATTTTCTTTTTATGGGATCATCACCATAGTTTAATCAATGATCGATGCCGCCCCAATTTTGTAAGGGATATAGTGATTAAATGTTCCCCCGATTAGACCAATAGGTTCATTTACTATGCAAGTTAATCATGTAGGAAAGTCCTGCTTGATCCTTGTTTAATTAATTACTTGTTAATCACACACGCAAGGATTTGAAAGTGGTGGTATGGATTGCAGATATCTCATTGGCAGCTGATGTTGCAGAAGGGACCATCAAGAAGTCCTTCAAAGACATATCTCCTCATGTTTCCAGGCTAGTACCAAAATGGTATGCCAGAGAGGAGGATATCAGGAAAATCCGAATCCCTCGAAATTGTGGTGCCAAGCAACTCAATTAATATTGTCCTGCAACTAACCTTGTACGTAACAAATATCTTAACTTGTTCTTTGCTAGCTTAAGCTTTCCAAGTTGAGGCAAAAAGCTCCGTTGGAGCTGTTAACAAGGTGCTGGCACAGACATAGTTTCTAGCCTTTCTTTGTAACTTGGAAAAAATTGACCCCAGAAATCACAACAGTGTAAGGACGCAATGGGGATAGAGTTGTTAATTACAACATCACTGAGAACTTCTTAGAAGAATATAATTCAGTGGTGGTTTAACAACTGGAGGATATATTGTCTTCTTCAAATTATAATCCTTGTTTTAATTATCTTTTTCATTACAAAAAAGAGGCTCGAACAAAAAAACATTTAAAAGAAGAGGGACTTTATTGCTAGTTGAGCTCCATTCTCGTTGACAAAAAAAAAAAAAAAGTTTAATTAAATACTTGATTGCTTCAAACAATTGTTCTGGAGGGAGTTAGCATCGATCCCATGAAATATCTCTACTTTAGAAGAAGCACAACTGAAGGAGTTAGAGATGAAAGAGCAAAAGGAGGCTATTTCTCTTTATTTGATTCAAAAGTTACTAGCTAATACAATTTTTCCAAGGATTACTGGAGCTTCAACAACAAAGCAAGTGGTAGATTGGAGCTGTAATGATAATCGGGACGATTTCTACGTTAGGCTAGGAATCATTCACACTTTCTGGTGTGGCCACATGCACATTAATTGGTAGCTGCAGGTTTAGATTATTGCACGTTGCCATGGACATAGATTTAGATTGGAGCTCACTTGGCACCATCAACTGGCACCAGACGAGGGCAAACTACTTTGCCAGCGGATTAAAGCCACAGCTCCTAACGAGTTCAACTGCAGCCCTGTTTTGAATATATAGGGTAACTTGTACAAAATTATTGTCTGTGCCTTGAGTCTGATACTGTAAAAACTGGTCCAAATTTTCTGTAGTTTAACCGAATTCTGTCCATGATGGACCGTGCAAAATGTATTTTGAACACTACAAAGTAAGTATATGTCAATAAAAACTACTATTAGACTCCAAACACTACAACGGGGAGTTAGAAAATATTAAAATGATATATTCTGAGACAGTTAAAAATTATCATAAAAGAATTAAAATAGTAATAAATCAAATGAGATCTTTAAGAGAAAATATTACTAGACAAAGGGTTGTCGGAAAAATCTTAGTTATTACAAGAAAATACAAACTTTATAGTTATTGCTGTAGAGTAATCAAAAGATTTAGCAACCTTGTTAGTAGCTAAACTAATGGGATCTGATCTAGAAGCACATGGAAAAAAAAACTAAATAGAGTGACAAAGGCCTAAGAAAAAGAAATTGATAAGATATAATATAATAACAAAAAAATGGAAAACAAATACTAGACTAACAAAGCCATATTATTTATTATATATAAAAAAACTAATGTTTGTTTTTATTTTTTCTATAAAACTAAATTATCTAAAAAAACACATTTAATCATAAAAAAAAGTATTCCAAAGAAAACAAAATGACAAAAAAAAAATATCAGGTTAGGCACGCGAGCCTAGGTTGCCCGGTGTCCATGGCCCTTAAAACAATTCCTGGGACACGCCTTTGTGTTTGGGTCATCATATCTTTTCTTTTTCTTTTATAAAGGGATGATCGCATAAACTTAATTATCAATGTGGTGACTGAAAAATGAGGTATTTTGGTATAAAATTTTTATTTATTTTCATCTATTTTGATACAAAAACAACTAATAAACAACTTTAACATTTTAAAAAATTAATTTATTAAGCTAAAATTCAAGGCTCTAAAACACAAAATCAAACCGAGAAAAAGTTTTCTCTCAATCCCGATCTATTTTTCTAAGTAATATGAAAATTTAAAAAAACCATAATTAAACTTTTTTCGTCAAATAAATCTTATTGATATCAAAAACAACGAGTTTTATCACCTGAAATTAGCCCAACTAATGATATTTTTTTCATCTCTCAAAGCTGAGTTTTAAAAAATAAACAAAATGAATTTTTGAATTAAAATAAAAAAATATCAAGAATATGGGATTAAACATATTTTTCTCCATGTTTTACATCTTATTATTTAATTTGATTTTTATTTTTCTATAATTTCAAGCCTAATTCTATTAAATTAGGTTATAGAAGAATTCAAATGCAATAAAAAGAAAGTTTGAAAAAAAAATCCCAGTTCTCTTATAATTTATCAAATATTTTTTAAATGAATCATCTACCACCAAATGTAATCATAGCAAATTGAGCCCATGAAACCAGGCAGAACTTCTAATTAATGGACGCAGAAGTGGAAGGTCTAGAATTAGATAACCTCAAGCCGAAGGTTTATCTGTAATAAAGATGGGCCTGAACGCTTTAGTATATGGTCTCAATCTGACCATAAAATTTGAGTTCTTTTTGTGATACTGACAGTAAAATTGACCGAAGGCAGGGGCCAAATTGCGAAATCATGGGAAGGCAATCACGGCTGGCCATGGTATACAGTTCATCAGGTGTAGTAATTGAAGTAGAACGCTAAATATTGCAGAAGAGATTTCGTTGTCAATCTTTAACACACACACACACAGAGAGCAAATGCAAAATGATAAATCATAGACAGTATTAAAAACAACCAGTCCATGAAGCTAACAGCCTGGCTGCTATGTAACTCAGCTTATGAACTGGAGCCGGGAGCTTTTAACTTGGCTCCTTAAATCATTCCAATAGGACCACTCGGAGAAAGCAACAGACTTGGATATTCAGTGGGAAGCTTCTGGATCAGCTTACTTTTCGAAGATGAATCCATACCAAGTCACCTTCATCAAAAGCTGCTGGTTCCCGAAGCTTGTCAGCTTACTTTTTATACCTCTCATTCTGCTTAGTAATTCTTCACGTAGCTTCTTGATTTCCTTTACTCTCTCTCTTATGCTTGCCCACTGAAGAAATGAGGAGTTGGAAGGGAAGCCAAGTCTAGAGGACTGATAGGATTATAGCCATAAACAACTTTAAAAGGACTATGCCTAGCTAGTTGTGTGACTAACAGATCGATTATAAGCAAATCATGCATGCGCCAAATGAAGATCCCATTGACGAATATTTCCGTTTACCAAACTTCTCGACAGATTCTCTGTTGACAATCTCCGTTTGTCCGTCTGTTTATGGGTGGGTGGTGAGAGGAACTGAATTGAAGTGTAGTTTTAAGTTTTTTCCAATGAGTATGCCAAAAATGGCTCATGAATCTGGCATCCCTGTCTGAAGTAATAGTCTTTGGCAGGCCATAAAGCTTCACAACTTCAAGAAAAGAAAGATCGGCTATATGTCAAGCATCTAACATCTTAGAACATGACACGAAATGTGCCATACCGATCAATAACCATCATGATCGAATCTTTTCCCCTATGAGTTCTTGGTAACCCCACCATAAAGTCCATGCTCATTCCATGGTGAATTAGGAACATGCAGGGGAGTCTATAACCCAATATTTTGAGCATGACTTTTGGCATTGTGACAGACTCGGCACCGTTTCACAAGCCTATCTACATCGCTTATCATCTTAGGCCAATAAAACTTCTCTTGAACGAGTGCAAGGGCTTTATCCCTACCAAAGTAGTGTCCTCCAAGACCTCCACCGTGTGCTTATTGAATGATGGCTTCTCTAGGAGAAGAATTTGGAATGCATAGACAATTATTTTTAAAAAGGTACCCATCTAACGACATGATTTGCTGGTTAGGACAACAAGATCGATCCTCTAGAGCTTTCTTCACATACTTTTCCAAACTAAGATCATCTATGTACAGTTTTTTTCACAACTTTAAACCTCAATACCTTCACTTGCATGGAAACGAGCGAAGACCGCCTTCTACTTAAAGCATCAGCTACTTGATTTAGGATGCCAGCGGCCTTACGCCTGATAACAGGTGTAGGCTTGAAGAAACTCAACCCCATCTAGCATGCCTAACACTCAACTCATGCTTCCCATTAATGTACTTTAAGCCTTATGATATGAAAATAAGATGAACTCCTTGAATATGAGATAATGCCTCCAATGAGACAGCTCAAACAATGGCATAAAATTCTGTCGTAAGTAGAGTAGAGGAGTTTTTCCTTGAACCATTTAGCTTCTCACAAAAATATGCGAGTGGCTTTCCTTCTTGGAATATGACAGCTCCTGCTCCAACATAGAAGCACTAAAAACTTACTTCAGATACTTCATCAAAGTCCGGCAAGGCAAGAACAAACACCTTTATCATCATCTTCTTCTTAAGATCAGAACTTTGGTATGCAACTTTTGTCTACTTAAAAGCTTCTCCTTTTAGTTACTCAGTAATTAGAGAGATTATATATAGTGCTAAATCACTTGATGAATTTTCAATAGAATGAGGCAAGACCATGAACAAATCGTATTTCTTGAATGGACTTCGGCACTGACCAGCTGGTAATAGCCTCCACCTTGCTTGGATCAACTTTAATGCCCTCTTTGGAGATAACAGAAAATATAATTGAATCTTTCGCACATTTAAGATTAATTTTTGAAAAAATAGTATCCCTGTGAAGTTGACCAACCATAAATCATGAAGTCAAGGGATGGGAGAAATTATATAATTGATAGTGATTTTATTTACTGCAGGACTATCCATGCATATGTGCCAAGAACCATCTTTCTTTAGTACAAGTAATGCATGAACAAACAAAGGGCTTAAACTTTCTCTTATCAGGCCTTTAGATAGAAGTTCATCTGCTTGCCTATGCAGTTCTTCACATATAGGAAGCTTTGTGTGGAATGGAAGCCCCAGGAACAAAATCGATGAAATGTTCTGGAGAAAGGCCTGGTGGAATTTCAACAGGTATAACATCTTGAAACTCTTGAAGTAAAGGCTGCAAAGTGGCTAAAATCTTTCGCACCATAATGATCGATTTCTTTGGAAAATTATGTTAATGCCTCTCATGATGTATAATAAACATTGAATTATATATAGAAACAAAATAAATGTACTTGTTGAAGAATTATGTTCATTACACTTAAAAGACTTGATTATTAAATTTGAATGTAGTTGAAAGTATTTTTTATTTAAAAATATATTAAAATAATATTTTTTTATTTTTATAAAATTACTTTTGATATCAGCACATTAAAACAATCTAAAAACATTAAAAAAATTAAAATTTTTAAAATATACAGTTCCAATCTTATTCTCAAATATTATCTTAATTAATTGAGCATTGTGGATGGAAATCTACCATTAAAAAGGTGTTCAAAGGGGTACTTATCTTCTATGTTGTTACCTCCTCCTCCTCCTTTCTCTTTTTTTTCTTATTATTTTAAAGTGTACATTGGCAAATCACCGTGCAATAAAAAAATCTATTCAAGTTGAATTTAAAAGTTTTCAAAAAATTATCAATTGGGATTCTCAGTCAAAATTCTTCACAAAAACAGCAGAACAATGTTGTTTTTTTGTGCATAAGCATACAATTCGAATGGAATCCATTAATGGAAATGAACAACGGGCTTGAAGACTTCAAGAAGAAGAATAAATTACAGCCTCCGACCAACAAAATCACATGCATTCAATATATATATATATACACACACACATAAATTTTTTTATTTTTAAATGTTTTTTAAAAATAATTTTAATTTAAAAAAATATTAAATTAATTAATTTTTTTAAAATCCACAATTCATGGACTCAAAATGAGGTCTTTAACCTTCTGTTTATATTTTTTAAAAGTATTTTTAGCTAGAAAAAATATTAAATTAATTTTTGAATTTTAGTATTTTATAAATTTTTTTATAAACTTTGTAAAAAAATAAAAAATTTACATTAATGTACTTTTAAATAAAAATAATAATTTAAAAAGCACCCTACAATATTTTCAGTCATCCCCGAAAATAACTAGCATGGCCACGTCGTCTGTCTGCGGCAGTTAAGTTAGAAGATGAGTGAAGTCTATAATAACCGCAATCAAATTCTATAATTATGATCTTTGAAAAACATCTTCTTCGATTGCAGCGAGCGAGTAATGATTGTTTTTATCATTTTCCAACTTACCCCCACCGCCCGATTAGTTGACTTTCTCATCTATTTACTGTAATCTTCTTTCTTTCTTTCCTTTTTTTTTTTTTTTTGTCAACGGAATATAATTAATATTCTCACTGTAAATAAAAACGCAACATTAATAACGTTTATAAAATATTGCTGTGATTGTTTTTTAAAGTGTTTTTTTATTTAAAATTATTTTAAAATAATATTTTTTTATTTTATAAAAATTATTTTTAATAGCCATACATTAAAATAATTTAAAAATATCAAAAAAAAAATTAATTTTAAAAAAATAAAAATTTTTATTTTTTTTCAAATTCATGGCATAGTTGATATTCACGTTATTTCAACATATATTAATGTCTTCTCTCACAAATATTCCATTGTTGTGTGGTTGTTTGATGTTTTGTATTTTAAAGTTTTTCATTCTTTTACAATATCATATTTTCTTAAAATATAATAACCATCAATTTTTTTTATTTGTTGAATTTAAATTTGTTATTTTATGTTTTTAGTGCTTTTTCTTTATAATATTATCATCTTTTTTTTTTTGTAAGGTTTTATTACGATGATCATATACATTATATTCTTACTTCTTTAGTAATCAACATGCATTCTAAAAATACAATTATTTAAAAAACTATTATAATATATTTTTTGGTTTATTGAATTTAAATTTATTGTTTTACACTTTTACGCGCTCTTCATTTATCATTTTTTTATTTTTTAGAATGATTTTATTATTTAAATAATTTATATAAAAAACAATAGTTCATATACTACATATTCACATAAGCTTATCATATGTATTGAGTAAAACAAGACCCACTATAGTTAACAATCCACACGTCACTCCAATATTTTAATTAATTGATATATATATATATATATATATATATATATATATATATATATATATATATATTCTAATCTCTGTTTTATAATTAAATGTTTGATTTTTCTAGAGACATATAATTTTTAACGCTTAAATTGTTTAATTTTGGGTAAAAAAATGAATTGCTCTTTGATGATGTACAAAACTCATAATGTTTATGTTACAGGTTATTTTGTATCTACATAATGATTAATCAAGATATATATTCAAGTAAATAGTTTTTTTCTTTTTAGATAATGAAGCACCAAAAAAATAATAAAGTTGTAAGTACCTGTAAAAACAATTCCAATCAAAGAATTTAAAGATTCTCTGATGATAAAACCAATAATTTTATGGGAAAAAAATAAATGATTTAAAAAAACTTTAAATTTCAAGAACCAGGGATGTTTTTTTTTATATTTTAGAATGATTAATACTCTGAGAAATTATGTAAAATATTAAGAAATAAAAAGATTCTAAACCATTTACCTAGATGGTTCAGTTGGTATTTATACCTCTTGAACCTTATTGTTTTCAGAGAAAAAAATTACTGAAAGGTGCTTTACTTTTAATGACATTAATGAATGACAAATATTTCTTACATGTTATTAACGAGATAATAAGTGTGGTTGGCCTTTTAAGAATTTTTTGTATGTTTATAAGTGTAGAAAGATTAATTATTATCTCAGATATGGATAATTCATGTAATTATTCTAGAAATAGAATTTCTTAGTCTTAGTTACTCAAAACCTAGAATGTAACTCAACTTAGGTTAAAGGACATGATAGTTTATCCAACGAATAAAACTTTCAATTTAAATGTTCATATATGGCCTAGTATTTTGTCTTGGGTTCGGCTAATGACTTAATCTAAACAAGTCGGGTCTGACATCTTATCAAACCCATGTTTTTTTAAGTTCAACTATCAATTAAACCTAAGTATGTTAAGTCTAACATCTAGCCAGGCCCATATATTTTTTGTTCGGCTAATGGTTTAACTCAAATTTATTGGATTTAGCATATCACCAACCCCAGATACATTGGGTTCGGCTGATCATTGAACCCAAGTGTTTTGAATCTGACATAATATCAAGATTATATTCATTGGAGTTCAGTAGATTGTTGAACCCAAATATATTGGATGTGATAATTCACTAAACCCATATTATCTTGGATTTGATATACCATTAGATCCAATATATATTAAGTTTCACTGATTATCAAACCTAATTATTTTGGAATTTGACATATCACCGCCCACCTTATTGACATTTTCAAGTCCTAAAAAGAAACGACAAAAATTAGTATCTTATCATTCCTTTTCTTTTCTTTTTTTGGTTATCAATTCCCTCATTTATTAGATATTTTTTTAAGAAAAAAAGTAAAAGAAAACTGTTTTGTCGTGCTAACTTAGTTAAAACCATGTAAACAGTTTTGGACCCAACAAGAAACATAAAGCAACACAAAACTCAACCATGAAAAATGAGAAGAGAGAAAACAACGAAAGTACCGAACCACAGGCATATCATTTCAGACAAAACAAGAGGGCCATGCTTGAGCACCCACCCAGAAAAGGTTAGTGACCCATGTTGATTATGTTGGCCTCTATCGACCCCATAAAAACAAAAGGAATAAAGCAAATATACACCAGCACATGAGCATGACCAACGCGGCATAATTCTCTAGGCTCTCATTTCTTTTTCTTCTCAAAAAGAAAAAAAAACAGCAGCAGCAGACAGCAGCAGATGTTTCATCACATCGACCTCTCATTTAAGTTGTAATAATGTCCTTTTCTCCCCCATCTAGTCCCAAATGAAATATGCTGTTAAGGATTGCGAGTGATCTGATGATATTACAAAAAAAAAATAACTAAAAAATAAAAAAAAGAGCGATATCAAATACATATATATAGACTTTCCTGCAGCAAAAATACCATATATATGGATAAAAGGAAACCCTAAAGGTCTTTCTTCTTTTTTTTTCCCTTCTGAATTCTCCAATTATATATAATAACCACAACATAAGGGCACGTGCAGCAGTAGATAGCTTGAGAACTAAGGGAAAACATTAATTTGTGTCCAGTCTGAAATATTATTTTATCGTAATAATTAATAATATGTACGAAAGAGATTGAAGTTCTTGGAAGGAGAGGCGAGGCAAAAAAGGAGAGGGGGCTGGAAATGATCGGCTGCATGCAGGGAATGTGCAGGACATGCTGTACACTTGAGGCTGCTTCACTGTCTCTCCCTTTGTCACATGCCAGCCCTTCCCTTCTTCCTTCCACATTCCACAAAGGCAAAGCGACTTGAATTTCTTCCCTCTCTTCTCTCTCTGCATGTGCAGCCCCATGTGCTCTTTTCAGCCTCTGATCTCCATTGCCATTGAGGCTTTGCTGGTCCATATCGCTTTCACATGCACCCTTCAAGCGAAGCCAACTTGTTCTCTCTCCTTTCACTAAATTGCCCCTACATGTAAAGGGTGCTTCGTCTCTGCCATAACTTTGGGATCATCCTGGGATATTGTTTTTTCAGGCACCTTTTTCTTCTTTGGATCATTTGGCTCTCAATTGCAATTAATTTACTAATCTTTCTTGTCGGTTCACTTCATACTTTGATAGTATTATTTATTGACTATCTCATTAAATTAAGGCAAGCTTATTTCCACGTTGGGAGTCGAGTCCTCTCAGCTTTGCGGCCATGTGAAATGAAGGCCTGTTCAATTTCCACAAATCTTTATAAATAATTCATCACGTTGCCTGATATCACATTCATAGTTAATCACTATATCTCCGATTAATTGTCAAGAGCCCATTAATTTGGGGGCAAGCCTTTTTTCAAAAAAATTTAATCTTCTTTTTAAAACACTTCTAATTAAAAAATGTTTTTTTATCATTTTAATGTGTTTGATGTAAAAAAAAATTATTTCAAATATATTTTCATATAAAAAACACTCTCTCAAAAGCATTACAAATATAGCAAAAAAAAAACCTCAACTGTCAATTTATAGCAAAATAAGACAACAATTATTAACTTGATCTATAACAATTATTAACTTATGTATCCTCAAATTATTATTTATTGGATAAATTAAGGCACGCCAACAAATTTAATAGTTAATACTAGCGTTTTACTTGTCAACCTAAATACTATAGATGATATTATTTTACATAATATTTAGAGATTATTTGAAAATATAATAATGGTTATTTTTTAAAGTATTTTTGTTCAAAAATACATCAAAATTAGTCTTAATTTGCCTAATAAATGATAGTTCTAGCAGACAATTAGTTTTATCTGGCCATAACCTCACTGGTTTAGGGATAAAATAATAACATAAACCCTTTAATTGTAAACCATAAATTTCCTAATTAACTGCTAGCCAGAGGCTGTATTATATTTTATGGGAGTACTGGCAAATCAAGAATTTGAAACCTGTGCATGTGCCAATACAGATAGGCAGGCTTTTCTCCTCCTAGCTCGCAAGTTGTGCCCTCTTCCCGCTTTAACTTTTCAAGCAACAGTGCGAGATTGGTGTCGTTTTCTGCTTGAAATTGCAATAAAAAGTAAAAACCGCAAAATGCATAGAAAGATATATCCCCCTAAATCAGGACCCCCAGTGTTCATATCATGTGTGGCCCATCAGCTACAAATTACTATTAAATGATCTGGACCATTGAATCTCTCCCTGATTCAGATTTCTTGGTTCCCATGCCCTACCTGCTCACCTTCTCCGTCCCTTCTCTCTCTTTTGCAATGCAAGGGGTATGGTATAGATTAGGGTTTCATGCTTAAAATGATTAGAAAAAAAGATGGTTGGATGAAGATTATAGCATTGGATAAAATTATAAATGGAGTTTTTGAAAATATTATTTTTTATGATTGGGATCTTAGACGATCTTCATTTTATATATATTTAGAGTTTTTTTTGTTTTTTTGTTAAGCAGGGGCAATTTTTACTTTATAAAATATAATTAAAAAATATATCTTATTTATTTTTTAATTAAGTGAGGATCAATTTACTTAAGCCGGCTGTGATAAAGATGACATCAATTGTTCTAAAGTAAAATTATTTAGTTATTTTATGCCAGTACAAAGTAAATTAATATGTTGTGATTTCTAATATAGATATTATTTGTGAACACGGTTAAAACAGTATTTTTTAAAAAAAATTAATTATTTTACTTAAATTTGATTTTTTTTATATTTTATAATTGTAATGCATTGATATTAAAAGTAATTTTTTAAAAAATAAAAAAAATATTATTTTAATATATTAAAAAAAACATTTTAAAGAATAACTATTAAAATTCATAAAAATTCTGTTGGATTTTAATAATTAGATAGAATATGGGTTATAGCATGAGCCAAAATTGACGGGAATTGCGTTTGACTTTCCAATATATATTTCTAAAGAATACAAGGCTCTAATAAACAATTCAAAGCACAATTTTATAAAACAAAAGAAAATGGAGAAGAAAGCTAGAGAACAAGAAGACAAACAACAAGGCAAAGAGTGGCTTCTTTGTAGTTAAACTGAAAAACCAGTGGCAATATCCAATCCCTCCATTACTTAAACCACGACCAGACTCGAGTCCCTCAAATTCTCCCCTGCTATCAAGAAATACTTTCTCCCTTCCCCCACTCTCCCCCACATACAAGCAAAGACACGACCCCATAGCTCCGACCATGAGCTCAATGCCAGCCAAGTCCAAGATCTCGCTAAAAAAGACTGCAAGAAGAAGAAGAAGACGGCCACATGCAGGTGCTTGCAAAGCTCGAAGAGGCATTTGCAATGGTGGGCTCACAAGCTCCTGCAGCAAGGTCTCGGACAAGTTAGAGGCTCTCAAGAACCTCATTCCAGCTACCAGCCACAATGGAGAGATTGTAAAACCTGACCAGTTGTTTAAAGAAACCGCTGATTATATTCTCCTCTTGAGGACCCAAGTTGTTTTATTGCAGGGTTTGGTTGAATTTTACGGATCCAGTACTCCTGAAAGAGAGAATAACTGTGTGTTATAGTAGTATCTTTGTCTCAATATCAATGATAAAAGAAAGGATCTCATGGAGTCTTAGATTCTTAAATAGTTTCGTTTGGTTGAAGGAAATTATGAGAAAGAGAGTTTGGAAATTCTAGCTAGAGTGTAGTACTACAACCATTTGAAGCCATGTAGTAGTTAGTGGCTCTGTGTTGTTAGTTTCCAAATTCTCTTCACTTCATGTTATTGGCATAAGATTTTTTGAAATCTCATCGTTATTTATTTATTCGTGGACATCTTGTTTTGAGGTAGGTGCTTATGTTATTTGTGAAACTGAGAGAAGAACCCTGATTATTTTGCTTTGGGATTTGATATTTTCTAGGAAATACTCTTTTTTTTGGGTTGTAGAGCAAGATTTTCCCTACTTGTTGCAGAATATACGTCCAAAAATATTGGCCTTCTTTCATGTTTCAGCAAGCTTGGATGTGATTTGAAAGTGCTCAAAGTTTTGCATCGGACCCTATTAGTATCTCTCTCTCCCTCTCACGCAAAAAGAGACACATTTGCTATTCTCCTTGAAGGAATTGGCGTAGATTGAGGGGCTGCTGGCATTTTGACAGCAAAATTCAGTATGTATAAAGTATGGAGGTGGGATGCATGGCCACAGTCATTCACCTTTGCACTGCAAAAAATGGGTGCATTCTGATATTTGACATCATATCTCAGTGAGATGGCCAGCTTTGCCTTTGTATCATGGTGTTGCGCACACACACACTGGCATACTGTGATTGCGACTAGTTACTCAGCTTGCCATGGGAAACCCATGTGCAAAAGCCAAATTCTATGGGGCCTTTTGCCTTCTTTATTTATTTATTTATTTATTTATTTATTTATTTGTATTTGTAGTTAGAAATCTAATTAAAAAGAGAAGAAAACTACAAAGAGTTTGATCATTCATGTTCTAAGTTTTCCTTAGCCACCCAATTCAATCTGTTAATTACCAGGACTCCTAAAATTCAATCCCCTGAATCATCTTGTGACTTCAGACATGTTTGTTTCTTATTCGTGTTCTCTTTCAAGCCCTGTAAGGATAGCAGAAGTGGAAAATTATCTCCATGGTTTAGTAATTTGTAGAAATGGATCTCATCTATTTGTAGAAATTTTATTATTTTTTAATATTTTTAATCTAATTACCATATTTCCTAAACCTACTGTAATTTTCTAATGAAAGTTCAAGTCTGTCGCCAATTCCATTGCCATTTCCTAAACCTACTGTAGTTTTCCAAAAAAATTCTACGTCCATCGCCATTCTACTAACACTACACGATTATAGCACAAGACATATTACACTCTAGAGTGCTTTTTTGTTTTGATCAGCATTGAACTTTATTTATTCTCGGTTTAATCCTTATAAATTATGTTGACAGCATTTTAAGTGTTAGGATTTTATACTCTTTACATGCTCTGGCATACACAAAATGTATTACAAATTCCTAAATTAAATCATTTTTATAAAAAATAATTTAAGGTTATAATTAAAAAAAAATGAATGAACAAGGACAAAATAAAAACAAACAAATAAAGCCTTTATCATTTTCACACATAAAACTTCATTTTGGCCTTTAAAGTTTACATTTACGCATTGTTAGGTACCTATTATTTTAGAATTTTATATTTTGATACATAACTTGATTTTTATTACATTTTAGCTTCTTGATATTGAGAAATGAGAAAGAAAGTTGTCGAAGAAAGAAAAAAAAAAAAGTTTCCGAGATGCCAAAATCCTAATCCTAGTCATTAAAAACAATTATTTAGATGTCTATAAATTTTTATTTAAGAGAGAAACTCAATGAGTTGATTTCTACCTTTAATGATGTTAAAGAAAGTATATTGGAGCTCAAAAACATTTTTTATTTATTTTTTAGATAATTATAATGTATTTTAATATTATAAATGAGTTTTTGGAGTTATATATGATGTTTCTTTCATGTTTTTGGATTAAAAAAGAGTTGAGATTTAAGTTTTTTAGGTACAGAAACTATAAGTCTGATTTTTTATTCATTAGAGTCATCTCTAATAACTAGAAAATATTATAAATAAACAACACATCATCTGTCAAGAATGACAACACATTATCTCTTTAATTTTAAAAAACAAAGGTTAATAACATGTTATTTTAAAAAAAAAAAACCCAAACATACAGGTTTAGCTTTTCAGTCAAGCAAAGGTGTACTTGAGTTTTGAATTGTGGGCTAGGGCCGTGAGCCTATTCTTTCGAGCTATGCACTCCTAGGTTTTTTTTTATAATGGTCTTCAATTTTTTTTTATTTGATTGTTTTTACATTTTATAATAAATATTCTTTAGATAAATTTATTAAAATAATATTTAAATAATTATTCAATAATGCCATTGTTTTCACATACTATTAACATTTTTTATAGTAATATTAACTATTAATTTCAGAGTCATTATATATCAACTTATATACATAATTTTTCAAAATTGTACTCAAGAATATTCAATTCAAATAAAATATTTTTATTTTTATTTTAAGTATTTTATATAATTTTTAAAAAATTTCACATTCAAATCAAAATTATCAATTCATTGTTTTTTATTAAATAAAACTTACATTTCAGATTATAATAAGTTTTATTTAAAAAACAATAATTTTGATTAAAAAAATATGTTTTGTAAAAAAAAATATACATGAATAAGAGAAAGGCATTGTTGAGATACACATATCCTTTATTTAACAAAACTTTAAGGACAATATATCCTTGATTTAATTATATTTTTATTTCATCCTGGATTTAATTAATTAATTACGTACTCCCTCATCAAAGTTATATCACTCCACAGATTTATCATCATTCATCTCTCCGTGTTTTGGACCCAAAGCCAAGGCCTCTCATTTGAAAACTCCACAAGCTCAAATCAAGCGTGTTTTTATCAATTGACAAAATTACTAAGTACCCGTTTTCTTTTCTCATCTCTCTCTCTCTCTCTCTCCTTCCTTTCTCTCTCCTTTCATTTTCGATCTCAATTTTGCAATCTTCACAATCCAGGTTTTTCTCTCTTTATTTATGTTCTTGTGAATGTAATAAATTTGATGGGATATGCTACTGATTCATTAATGGGTTTATGATTTTTGGGTTTTTGGAATCCATGTCTTGATCTTTTTAATTGGGTTTTTGTAATTTTGGTTGTTGTTTAATAGCATTTTTTGAGGGATTCATTTGATTTTGTTGTTTTTAGGTGCAGAAAATAGTGGGGTTATGCATAGCCATGAGGGTAAATTACACATTTTTGGGGTCAATTTATAGAGTATTTGTTATATCTGAATTGGGTTTTGTTTTTGAGTTTTAGAGCAGCAAAGGGTCAATGATTGGATAGAAATTCTTTGTATGATGTATTTTGAGAAACTATGCTAAGTTCCGATGTTGGTTATGAGTATTATGACTGTATCAAATGGACTAGTTGTTATTTCTAGTGATTGAGGAGTTGAGAGTGGGGAGAACCTAAATTAGTGGTGTAAAGTGTTTGTTTTTGGATATGGAATTTGAGTTTGAGATAAGTTTTTTTTTTGTGTATTATTTGTGCTGCAATTTTGGTGTTCTATGGTATATGCAACAATGTGATTGTTTCTGTGTGATTTTTTCTCAGATAAATCTTCCAGGCATTGAAATGCTCCAATTGAGTGCTGAAGCATATCTTCTTTGAATTGTGCCTTCCCTGCTGAAAATGTCATATGTAGAAATTCTGAAGGCTGTTTTCCCTTTACTGGAGGGTGCAGATCTGGCTTCATGCGTGGCAGTGTGTAAACAGTGGAGAGATATAGCGCAAGATGATTACTTATGGAAATGTCTTTGTGCCAAGAGATGGCCTTCCACTTGCAAGAGGCCAAACCCTCCAACTGTCACATACTACAAGCTATACCAGACCTTTTATAAGCACCGGCGTCAACAAACCCTGCTTCCTCCAAGACTTTCCTTTGACAATTTGGAATTCTTCATCGACATCTGGACCGGAGATAAATTGATCTTCTCTGAGGTGGTCTCAGGCCCTGTTTTGCAAACTGGAATCAAATGCCCACCTCCTGGAATTTGTGATAGGCTTGGATTTCATCTTGAAGGCCCCGATTATAAGATGATTGTACCCTGTTGAACCAAGGTTCAAAGCCCCCTTAGGCGAGACTGTAAGCGTTTCAGTGCTTGTGGGGCGGAAGGATAACAATAAGGTTGCTTGCATAATCAATAAATCTGTCTTTGATTATATTGATCGGACAGCCTATAGGGCCATGGCGTTTGATTATCTTGGTTTCTCACCAGCACATCCTTTTGTACCAGGAATCCGGGCTTGGATTTCTTTGCTATTCGTGGATGATAAAAATGACAGTGTTATTGATGTCTTTGGGATTGAAATAGATTTTTGTGATGCTGCAAAATCCAGGGATGAGGTTTTGTGGCTGCTTGACATACTTGACTGGAAGTGAAATCCATCAGCTGAGCAAAGAGAAGAACTGATGAGCTCATCGAGAATGTTTGATATCCAAGTTCCTATAGTAGTAGTACGGTCGGATTTATAGCATTTCATTTAATGTTTAAATTTGTACATACTTTACATTGGTTGTCTGACTTGTTTCAATAAATATGAAATCTTTGTGATGAATTTCTAAATTTCTGTGGCTATATCTATTCACCGGCTTGGAATGGGATCGCCTGCACCGTTTCTTTTATGTATCTCAACTCGGTATAAAACATTAAATAATCTATGGATAATATGGTGTTGTTATCCTTGACCTTGAGTTTTATTTATAGCTTTCCCCCTTTTCTGTGTTGAGATGCGTAAATGAAGCATTTGCTCTATGTTTTTGTATGTGATGTAGCCGTATCTTTTGTTTTACCTATTCTAGAAGCCATTTATACCACTTTTTTCAGCATAAGTTGAAAGAGAACGGCAGAGCAGCTTGTGCATTTTCAGTTGGCAAATTCTTCAGTCCTCCACATTATGTCCCATTGACAAATCTATCTTGTTTATGGAGGTGAGTACCCAGGACCATGCCCCATTGGTAGTGCTATTAGTCAACCTCCAACCTGTTGAGAGAACCACCATAAATTCACTTGCATGATAAATTTCCTGACCTCAGCAACCTGCAGGCGGTAAAGTTACAGAAAAACTTGTCTGCAGAGCCTTGAATCTGGTATCATCGGATTTCTGGCTTTAGTTTTAGCTTTTACATTACAATCACATGAGCCAATCATTTAGTCAAATTCTATACCTTCGCTTTTGGAATTTTCAATGAAGTCACAATAAATAATGGTGAGAAAAACATTTTCATGTTAGAGACTACAGACCTTCCCACAATGTGATTGTTGTTTTAAGTACATCGAACAGACTCGAATACAAACTTTTATTTTTAATTTTATTGTTTTTGTTATTTTCCACGAGATTTTCAATAATTTGCACGTCACTCAACAACTTCAAAGTTGCCTTAATTTCTGCTAGGCAATTTAAATGGTACTTAACATTCATTGTATCATGACGCTTTAACTCTTTAATTAGACCATGCAATTGTTGAACACCCATCATCTAAGTGTTAATTCAAATTCTTTAAAGCCACATTATTCATATAACTTTACAATGTAAACAATTTGTAATCACACTTGCTTGAAAATTTGTTGTTTAGGCCGAGATTTCAAGATTCATTGTACCTTAAACATTTTTTTTAAATTTGACATCCCAATTTCATAACCCTTCAAAATATTTTAATAAAATCCCCGTGATAATGCATCTTGAAAACTTATATAATCTCCGTATCATAAGATTGAATCTTTGATATTGTGTTGGGTGCCAAGAAAAATAATTTAATATTTTTCAAACCTTCAATAGTTTTTTAATGAGTGAGACAATTGGCAAAAAAAGTCATTAAAAAACTATTACCATGAGCCTTATATATATATAGGGTAAAGATACTGTGATGATCTCTTAATACTGGACTCATTTGTAAGTTAAGTTTTTCTAACACCTACAGCAAAAACATTTAGGAGCAATTTAGAATGTAAATGGTGTACTCATACAATATTTTATGCATTTCATCCATTATTTTGATTTCTTTACATATTTGAGATCAAAAGAAATTATGTTTAATTTTATTATTTGTCATATTGTATGTTCTTTTTATAGATGTTTTGCTTGATTTAATATTCATAAAATATATTAATTAAATATACATTGAATGTGATTTTAGTTTGTTGCAAAAGATGATAGATCCATAAACTTGAGGTAATTAAATAATGTCTTAGTGGATATCTCGATATATATATATATATATATATATATATATATATATATATATATATATATATATATATAGAAAGTAGAAGTCATCATCAAGTTTTACGGCAACTAGAAACCCTAACTGGTCTTCAAAGATTTTAGATAAGGAATTAATTATTCTAAAGAAAAAATGGAGATCACCCTAAAATATCATACCTAAATTAAGTTACTTCGTATTTGTTTTTAATGACAAAATATACATATCGTGCTTACATGTTGAGAATTCTTTTTAAACTGGTATATGTGATTTTATTATTGTAGGTAAAGGATTTCTAAGACTTAAGATAGTAATTTGGGATCCAGGTTCGATAACAGGTTTAATCCTCACTTTTAAAGTATGAGCTTTAGATATAAAAAAATAGTAAATGATAAAGTAGGCTTCAGTCTGTCTTTTTACTTAAGTTCTAAAATAGATCTAAAAATCACCCCTCGATCAATGGGCCTTTATAGAATCGCGTTGATCCATCCCAAGTTTTACAGCACATCAAGGAAAGATATTCCAACTCCTAAAAAATGTGTAAAAAATAACATAAAGAACGAAATATATTTTAATTTTTCTATTTTTGAATAACAAAGAATTGTATATTAAAAGATTATATTGCCCTCTTTTCAACATCCTTGAACAACGTTCAAGTGTGTCATTATCCTAAAATGGCTTTATGAATAACAAAAACAATTATTACACGATAAAATCATGAAAAACAAAAATAAATATATGATATTTTTAAAAAATTATTTTGACTGATAAAATCAAATCACACACCTAACAAATTTTCATCCACGTGTCAACATTTTTAAACAACACCTAATAATGGTTCATTTATCCTATGTTGACTTTATGAATAACAAGAACAATTATCACATAACATAATGAATTAATTTCATATACACAAAACCCATACACGTAATATCCATATAATTCAAATATCACAATTCACAATAATTAATGTCATGTTAATACTTGTAAAATATGAAAAGAAATTTATTCCGATTCAAAATTGATCTTTGAGAGATATGCGGCCTTAAACTACTGGAAATTAGCGAGGATGGTGTTGGTGTGTGCACCTCACGTGCTAGAAGTGACAAATGCATGGAGGTGTTCAATAGACAGGGTGCATGTGTTGCACGTGCCTCTTTAAATCCTGCAAGAAAAGAAAAAAAAACAAATTGGTTTAGAAGTTAGATCTTTGGGTGTGGTAATGATTGTTATTTATGGCTTATTGTTGTGAGTTTTGAGGGATTTATGGAGGAAAAGTGTCAATTTATAAAAGTTGTATCGGGTGATGTTAATGGATTTATTAATCGAAAATGATGGGTGATATTGTTTTTTTGAGCTGTCAATCTAATGATGGTGGTGTGGTTTTCAAGTGGTTATTAGAAAAGACTACGATGACTAATTGGAGAGAACAAAAATGTTATTTTGTCTAGTTTAGTTTATCATAAAGCAATTTTTAGGCTGTCACACGGCTATTGGTTCAGTTGTAAGCTTAGGACTATGGAAGCTTAAGAATATAGTGTTGGATGGAATGATAGAGGTGGTTTTGATTGGATATAATGGTATGGATTGTTACTGATTTGGATTAAAGAGGAGAGATAAGATATTGGTAGTTGTTATTATGTTGGGTATACTGGTGAAAAGGTTGTTGTTGTTGTTGATATGGAGAAAATGTGAGGGTTGTTATGGTGGTAACCAACAATGTCTTCTTGTTTGGTGGTAGCTATGGTCGAGGCTATGGTGAGCGATTGAAGTCTATTACAGTAGTAGTGGGAAAGGGTGAAAAACATGAAAAAGATAATGGCTAGGTTTTTTTTTTTTTGTTAATCGCATTATTTCTTTTTTCTTTATCGTTTTTTTATGTGTGTTTTTTTTCTGTTAGGCTTTTCTTTTTTTCTCCTTTATTGATATTATACTATTCCTATCACAACAGGAAAAAAAACACAATATTAGATCTTCATAGTATTTTCTTCTTAAATCAGGATCTCTTTACAATTTTTTTAAATCTTTTTTTATTCTCTTATTTATTTATTTTTTTCTCATATGTATGATCCTACCTTATAACATTTTATCATCCATCATCTTGGTCTCCTTTTCCTTATTTTTTTTCATCATTTCACACCCCTATCTTTTTTATTTTCTTTTTTTTTTATTTTTTCATCATATACTTTTTTAGAGCTTATATAATGTCAAAAAGCATGAAATGGCATTAAAAAACCTTTTTTTAGGAGATTTTTATATTTTTAAAATATATTGAAAAACAAGGGGTCAAGAATAAGATGTCAATTGTCTTTTCTTTGCAATACAAATGGTATAAAGACATTGAAAAATTTATTTTTCTTTGACTTTGTATAATACGTTTATAAATAACAACTAAAAAATACTAAAAAAAAAGAATCAATTGAAAAATACTTAAATATGCCAACTCAATTTGAGAGGTTACCAACCTTGACTAAAAAATTAAATGACAAGAAAATTATATAGGCCAACTCAAAAAGTGACCAACCTCAATATAAAATCTAGTTGGGTTAAATCAAGAGGCAACAACTTCAACAAGAAAATTAAATGAGTCAACTCAAGAGTGACCAACATTAATAGGAAACTTAAATGGATTAAATTGAGAGGTGACTAACCTTAACATCAGATTAAATAATAAAAAAACTTAAATGGATTAACTCGAGAGGCAACCAGCCTTAATAGAAAACTCAAATGGATCAAATCAAAAGGTGATCAATCTCAACATGAAATCTAAATAAATCAAATCGAGAGGTAATAAAATGGATCAAATCAAAAAGTAATCAACCTTAATATAGAAATAAAATGTTACCTTGATTGTAGAGTTTAGATATGACCAAAAATTTTTGATTATAGGACCTAAAATTCTTGATGGAAGAGCTAGAAACATCCTCATGGAAGGGTTTGAAACGTCTTGACATAAAGGCTTGAAATGTCTTAATGGAAAGGTTTGAACTTCCTGATTACAAGGTTTGGACTTCGTGGTGATATGGCTTGAAATTCCTTATTGCATGGCCTGGACTTCTTTATTATAGATCTTGGATTTTTTTATGGTAAGACTTAATTTTTCTAATTACAGGGCTCAAACTTCCTAATGGAAGGGGATGAACTTCCTGACTGCATGGTTTGAACTTGAAATTTCTTGATGGTATAAGGTTGAAACTTAAGGCTTGAACTTAAAACTTCCTAATGGCAAGGCTAAAGCTTCCTAATGACATTGCTTGGACTTCTTGATTGCAGGGCTTGGACTTCCTGCTGACAAGGCTTAAGATTCCTGATTACAAAGCTAACACTTCATGATGACAGAGCTTGAACTTCCCGCGTGCAATTGTAAGAGGTTGAAATTTCTAATTGTAGGACTGGAATTTCTTGATAACATGGCTTGAACTTCCTGATTATAGGTGAAAGGGGTTGTAATTCCTAATTGCAGTGCTAGAATTTCATGATTGCAAGGGATGAACTTCCTGATTGCAGGGTTTGAACTTGAAACTTTCTAATAACAAGGTCGAAACTTTCTAATGACCATGCTTGAACTTCCTGATTGTAAAGGTAAGACTTCCTTGTGACAAGATTTGAGATTCCTAATTACAAGGCTAAAACTTCTTGATAATAAGGCTTGAACTTTCTAATTATAGTTGTAAGGGTTTAAAATTTATAATTGCAGAGTTAAAGTTTCTGGATGACAGAGCTTGAACTTCCTTATTGATTGCAGAGTTTGGACTACCTAGCCATATAGCTTGAATTTCCTGGTTATAGAGCTTGAAATTCATTGGTGCAAGGTTTGGACTAGAAACTTTTTTTATGGCACGGCTGAAACTCCATGATTATAAGGCTTGAACAAGCTTAAATCAAGCATGTTTTTACTTATTTACAAAATTACTAGGCATTTTTTTTCCTCATCTCTCTCTCCTTTCCTTTTTCCATCTCAATTTTGCAATCTTCACAATCCAGGTTTTTCTCTCTGTATTTATGTTCTTGTGAATGTAACAAATATTTGATGGGATATGTGATTGATTTATTAATGGGCTTATGATTTTTGGGTTTTTTTAATCTCTATCTTATCTTTTGAATTGGGTTTTTGTAATTTTAGTGGTTGTTCAATAGCATTTTATGGGGGATCCATGTGATTATTGTTTTTTTTACAAAAAGATGTGGGGTTATGCATTGCTATGAGGGTTTTGTTTTTGAGTTTTAGAGCAGCAAAGGGTCAATGATTGGATAACAATTGTATGATATATTTTGAGAAACTTTGCTAAGTTCTGATGCTGGATAGCAAATCTGTTGAGAGAACCACCACAGGTTCATTTACATGATAAATCTCCTAACCTCAGCAACCTGCAGGCCGTAAAGTTGCAAAAAACTTGTCTGTAGAGCCTCAAGTCTGGTATCATCGGATTCCAGGCTTCAGTTTTAGCTTTTGCATTACAATCACATGAAGCAATCATTTAGTCAAGTGAGGATTTTGTTTTAAGAAAGATAATATTATTGCTTGGGAATGTTGCAACGCATATAATGGCATCAAATTAACAATATATTGGTTCCCAAAACGTTAATTCTAACTCTAACATTGTTCATATCCCAAGCTGGCACGAAGGCGCGCGCAATCATCTGCAGACGTAGAAGTTATGCTAATAGCCTATATATGCAAAACGAAGCATTCAATAAAACATCAAGAACCTATCCTCTAAAAGTTTATTTTCCCATCGTAAGCTTGTCCAAAACTCCAGTCAGCACCGGCAACATCATTAAAGTATAATCTCTTGTAGTCACTTGTAGTAACTAGGAATGACAAGCTTTGTCCAACGAGATCAGTCCCGGTCTGCCAGTTTTGTCCCCAGTTTCTTGACATCTGTATCCAACGAGTTTGTGAGCCCTTAATCCTGACATTAATAACTTCACCAGCCCCTGCAACATTGCGCACTAACACAAGCATCCAATAGGGATTGCCATGAATGTCAAACTTAACCCCTCCTTCCTTGGAACACAAGATTCTGCGATACTTAACAGGGACAATCCCTGCTCTATATTCTGCGATCGTTAGAAACATGGGCATCGATAGATCAAAATGTTGTTGTGGTGGGTTGCACCAAGCATTGGGAGCTCCGTAATTGGGAGGGCATAAATTGGTTGCTGTGATTTTGATGGTGCCAGCATGGTTTTTGCACCATTGTGGATCATTCACACACTTGAGTTCAAAGCAAGCACCACAGGTTTGTCCATTGTTGAAGAGTGATGTGCTTAAGGCTGCTGTTTGAAGTCCATACCCTTGTTTGAAGAGATCGCCATAGCCACAAGCTCCCACTGCCAATATATAATCAACACATTAGGAAATCAATATACATATCTGTTGTTTTCACCAGCAGAAAACCACATAAAATGAATAAATAATACTTGATATGAAAGAAATACACACACACACACGTACTCATTGTCTGTCCTCCTTTTATGTCCCCATAAAAAGTTGCATGTGCATCATGCCATGAACTGTCTATTTTTTCACCAAAGCTAATTTGGTCACTCCTAGCCACTCCTAGAAATGCCATTAACACTAAACAAGCAAAGGAGTTCTTGAAACTAGCCATGATTTAGAGAAAGAGATATTGAAGAAAAATGCTAAAGTTTGATTGTGTATGATTGCTTGACTTCATATTTATACATATAGCCATCAATTAAACACCGAATAGGAAACATAATTAATGGGGTTTGATTTTATATTATCAATCCATAAGATTTTCATGGATCATAGTCTTGGGGTAACCTAAAACAATTACTTGCCTTCTTTAGCTCACCATGAATCAACCAATACATCTTATTTAGCAACATAATCAACTTTAAAACAAATGAATATTAATTATAGTTATTAAAATGAAATATCTTCTTATTAAGAGGTAAGAAAAAAAAATATTCTGTTTCATAACATGACTTAATAGGAAGATATGTCCTTCCATTGTTGGTGCATTATTCATCTAATAAACATCATTCGTTTGCGTAATCTGTAAAAATATTAAATCCAGTAGTTTAAATGTGAATCGGGAAAATCCAAACATTAATTCGTTTGCTAAGGAAGTTTCATATTGTTTTAATAAGGACTAATTGCTTATGAAATTAAAGATTTCAGTTGCCTCCACAATCATTAATTGCAAAAGCAACGATGAATCTTCAGGGGGGAAAAAAGGAAAAAGTGTATTCTATGCGTTAATTAAGATAATGCCAAAAAATAAAGTTACTTAAAATGCTTTATACAAATTAATTATGTTTAGAGTTTTAATACACTGCCTCTCGTCCAAGAGAATCAACAGCTTCCTTAATTGCCCGTCTTGTTATTTTCCTAGTCTGACGATTGGCTCCTCCGATTATAGTTTTCTAGTCTAAGATTTGGGTTTCGAGTTTTAATCTAGTTATTGGGTTATTCGGGTTAAATTTTTTTAAATCAAAAAAATATCATTTTAGTAAAAAAATTAAAAGTTAACGGGTTGTAACTGAATTTTTAATCAGGTCTTGCCGAATCAACCTGCCACGTCACACCGGGTTTTTCTTTCCTCTATTTTTTTTTAATCCAACCCGGTTTCAACTCTAAATTGACTCGCCAAGCCGAGTTTTAAAACTACACCTTCAATGTTCAACTAACCGTTGAATAGAGTCCATCGTATTATCTTCTTGACAATATAATTATTTTCAAATTAGCTTTGTGTATTAATAATCTTAATAATACACTTTCCCTACCAGCTCGATGTATTGACAACAAAAAAGAAAAGAAGAATAAAACTTCTGTGACCACTATTTCAACATCTATTATATTACTAGAATATTATATAATTTGTTAGTTTATTAATTCATTTAATTGGTAGTCAAAAAAATAATTTCCATGTTTGAGTCCACCAAATTTTCTATTTTTAGGAGTTAAAGTCAAGTTTCCCTATGAGTTTTCAACTTTCTTTTAAAATATATATCATAAAATAAAACATGAAAATAAGCTTAGGAATAAATTTAGAAAATAAATATAAGAAAAAATATAAAGTAAAGGTAACATTTTATTTAAAATGATAAAGTAAAAGTGACCCCTAAACACAACTATATATATTTAATAAATATTGTACAAAAACTATATTTTAAAAATAAAATAGATGTAAACCCTCCTCTTAATCTTAAACACAAATCTAGTCTTAAAACATAGTTTTAACTTTTAACCACCAAAGATCCAATTTTATAGTTTTTAGATTTAAAATTTCAAATATATAATTCTCTCAAATCCCCTAATCTCTCACAATAATAGTGATATATAACTCTCTCGAATCTCCTAATCTCTCACAATAATGGTGTTATTTGGCCAATTTAATGATTGGATTTTGTATGTTCAAATTTTATTTTTATTTTCCGTTATCATCCCCTCTCTCTTCTCTTAATATTTTTCCATTTCTTATGATTTTGTATTTTGTATTTTATATTTTTGAATATTCAATTTCACGATGCAAATTAATTCTTGTAAAATCAATGTCTAAGATCTAAAAATAATATAAGAAATTGAAATTATGAATTTTGAGTTTTCACGTTGTATCTATCATCTTAAAATATTATTATAAAAACATTATTCAAACTCCTTTTAGAATATTATAGAAGTGCCAAGTATTCAAATTACTAAGTATGAGAGTAAACTATTGCTATTAAAAAACCAAAAAAAAAACTAAAAAAATATTTGTGAGTATAGTAAAGGTTGCTTTTCAAAGTGTTTTTTATTTTAAAATACATAAAAATAATGTTTTTTATTTTAAAAAAATTATTTTTGATATCAACACATTAAAATGATCTAAAAATATCAAAAACATATTAATTTAAAATAAATAAATAAAAATTTAATTTTTTTCAAAAACATTTTTCAAATTACATTACCAAAAACATAAAATTACAATAACCACGAATGCAGCAAAAATATAAGATACTGCAAAAGAGGGGGGGAACTGTAGTAGACTGCTAGGGCTTGGGCTTAGTCTTGGTTTTGGATTGGACGACCAAGTTTGAGCCCGTTTTATGTGCTCTGAATGTTTAGGGCCCAAGACTGGCTAGAAAAGCTTCAGGTTTTTACTAGCCTGTTGGGCTTTCCAGACTGATTAATTCCCCGTCTTCTATTTTATATTCCATAAAGAAATTGTCATTTTAAAAGACCTCATGAAGGAATGTAAAAAACATTCATATTGATTTCAAGCATTTAATCAATCATGAAATGATAAATGTATCATATTAATTTCTGTCTCGATATATGCGTTTTGCTTATTCTTTTTATTATTATTATTAACGTGGGTGTTCAGGTCAATTTGCGCATACTTCAACTAATCTCACGGATCATGAAATTACCGACCATGTAAGCTTTCAGTGGCCTTAAAGTTTGTAATACTTGAACTGGTAAACTCTAGGAAGCAAACTTAGGATCTGATCAGTTGAGCTACACCTTTCAATGTTATTTTTGCTTATTCTTATACTGATAAGTTAAAGGACAACAATTTTTTTCTAACTTCTTGTTTTTTTAAAAAAAATCCGTTTTAAAAAAAAATTGATAATTTTTTTTATTTTTTTGATTCAAATTAATATTTTTTTGATATTTTTATATCATTTTAATGTGTTAGTGTTAAAGATAATTTTTAAAAAATAAAAAATATTATTTTAATATATTTCTAAATAAAATACACTTTAAAAAATATTTGTTATTATATTCTCAAACACCTCTAAATAGTGAATATCTCATTAGTATGAGTCTTTTTGAATTAATGAATGTGAGGATGGATGGGATTTTTTTTTAGTTGATGGTTGGATACCTAAAGAAGGATTAAAAGAACCTTGTTGTTAATAGCATATTATTAGCCCGTGAATAGTTAGAAAGAAATTGAAATAATATGTTTTTATTATGTTAATATAAGAAAAATAAAGTTCTATGTCTTTCTTTTAAT
Organism: Populus nigra; assembly: GCF_951802175.1. Lineage (NCBI taxonomy): Eukaryota > Viridiplantae > Streptophyta > Magnoliopsida > Malpighiales > Salicaceae > Populus > Populus nigra. Next base: position 11,066,612 of record NC_084864.1, on the reverse strand, counting down.
TTTTTTTATTATTATTATAACGCACGTGAATAGTTGTTTATACAGTGGCCTTCACTTTAAAGTTCATGTTCTTTTGATTAAATGATTAAGATAAAAATGATCAAATACTCAAATATTAATATAAAATGTGGGAAATCGTCTTCGTTATGTGTCATGTATGATCAGAGAACCAATAAATATTATAAGTAGCCCTTGCATTATTTTCTTTTTGGAACACTTCTGATAGCTAAAGTTGAAATAAAATTATTTCAAAAAATTAATGCAAGAAATAAAAAAGTCCCATGTAAAAATATCTAGGATCATATGATAAAATAGATTTTTTTAATATCAACAAAGTTTGTCTAAATGAAAAATATAGATGTTATGAATCCTTTAGGGTAGACAATAATCAAATTGAATAATTCTAAGAATATTTGTAATGATCATGATTGAGAATTAAAAAAATATTTGGTTATATACTGATCTAATAGATTTAGTTTATTTCAACTTTCAATAATAGATTTGTTGAAAGTGGAGTTTCGAATTCTTTTTATTTCTTTTTATGAATTAATCTTGATCTCAAGACTTGTATCGTGAATTCAACAAGTTAATTTAAATTGATTTGAGTTGTTTGTTTTGATAAACCTTTTCTATTTGATTTTTTTGCTTTCATCCTTTAATACGAGTTTCTTTTATAGAATTATGCTTTGTAAATTTTTTAATTATTTTCTATTTGTTAGATTATATACCAGTCTCATTGATTTATTTATTTTTATTTTTTATTTCAACTGTCAATATTAGATCTATCAGAAATGGGACTTCATATTTTTTTTAATTTTCTTTTTATGAATTAATTTGATCTTATAACCTAGGTTGTAGGTATAACACATTAAGCTAGATTGATTCAAGTTGTTTTTTCAGCAAAAAGAGAGAAGGCCCTCTACTAGCGATAATTTTGACCACCAAAAAAGTTAAAATTGGTATTAACAAGTTACACTAGGTGATGGGAGTCTTATGGGACTTGTTTTAAGTCTCAATGTAGCCTAAAAAACTAGATCTAAGTCAAGGATGAAAAAATAAATTCGGTTTGATTTTGTGGTTCGGACCATTTTTTGGGTTCATTAGGTTGATTGGTAGGTTTATTGGTGTTTAAAGGTGTTTGTACAATGTGTTTTTATGGTTGAAATGAGTTGAAAAATAAGTTTTTTAGGTAAAAACCTGTACGTCTGATTTTTCAGCCACCATAATAGCGCTTGAAATCTAGGTTGGTAAACAACAAGTTATGCACCACAGCGGATAAGGTACTGACAATCATTTTTCTTCAAAATTATCCACCTCTTGCAAAAAACAATAATAGGCCCAGGTGTGAGGCTGAGCTTTTCCTAGTCTTGATATCTTTTTTTTTTCAATTAATACATTTTTAATGATTTTTTTAACTATTTCTTAAGTTAGCTTTTTAATTAATACCCTTTTATTTCATTTTTTAATAGTTATTACTTTTAATTATATTGGGTGTCTTTATTTTTTCATGAAGTTGATATGATTCATATATAATTATTTTTATATTTAATATACATTAAATTTATTGTTAAAAATTAGAAATATCTATTTTTATGATATTTTTAATATGTGCAACCTTATATAATAATTTTTTTATATTTTATTTAATTCAATAAATTTTATTTGTTTCTCGATTTCTATTACAAACTGATATTAATAAATAAATTCATTAAACATAACAGGGTAAATGACCTGAGTTGCACTGTTAAATATATTGATTTATATTTGTTTCTCAAATCTTGCAATTTCATTTTTATTTATCATAAATTTCTATTATTATTAAATTATCCCAATCTCATGATCTAGGACGCACGACAAACACGTAATCTTAACATATCTTATGTTCAGGTCACAGATTTTACCTATTAACCTAGCTTTGCTTAGGGCAATATTGTTTTTCAATTTTTTGTTGTTGTTACCTCATATTTTTATTGTATTATCAAATTAATCAAATTTTAACTCGATTATGGAATTTCTCACATCTTTTTAAAAGTATAATTGTCTCCTAATTTATTTTCTGAATAAAAAAAAAATCAATCTAACTTGCGACATCACATAGATCTCCTATATAATATAAACTAAAATGAAGCTTTGTAAAGGCCTCGATTACTTTATCAAAACTTTTGCAACCAATTGAACTATTCCATTACACTATTATTGTTTTTTTCATTGATTACACATTTGATCATATTAGATTAATCACATCATACTAAACATGTTGGTGATGACAAAACTTTTATGCGAGCATTAATCTCTTTATCTACTTTTTATATATTTTTTTATATTTTTTTTAAAACAAATTCATAAACACAGAAGATGAGAGTTCATGATTTTAAAGTTAGGGAATTTGAGTTTAGTTGTTAGAATGGGTAAGTTGGGATTCCATAAGACAAAAGAATTTAAGTTCATAATCTTTATAGAGTCATCACTAATCCAAAAACCATTAAATAAAATCTCCTAATAAATATATATTATGAGATACATTAAAATGATATTTTTTATTTTTAAAAAATTATTTTTAAGATCAGCACATCAAAAAAATTTTAAAACATAAAACAAAATAATTTTTAACAAAATAATTTTATAAAATTTTTAAAAACATGATTTCAACTATGTTCTCAAACAAATTCTAAACATGTCGATGATGATGACAAAACTTTTATGGGAGCATTCAGTCCCTCTATCTACTTTTTCTATAGTTTTTCTTTTTCTATTATCTACTTCTTCTACAAGAATTCAGTCTTTCTATCTACTTCTTCTGTAGTTTTTCTTTTTCTATTATCTACTTCTTCTATAGTTTTTTTTCTCAATTTTTTCAAACAAATTTATAAGACAAAAAAATGAGAATATTAAAAAATAATATAAATTATACTATATGATTATTTAAAATACACTCATTGTTGATTGAATTATTTCTTTAACAATATATAAAATAACTTTGAAGATAAGTCCGATGTTACAAAAAAAATTAATTTTTTTTTCAAAATTTTTTATATTTTTTTGATTATTTTGATGTGCTGATATTAAAAATAATTTTTTAAAAATAAAAAATATATTATTTTAATGCATTTCTGATAAAAAAATACTTTAAAAAGCAATCGCTACCATATTCTCAAACAGACCCTTAAGTATAAGATGCAAGAAAGATTAATGAGGTATTTGAGAGTGTAGTAACAATTGCTTTTTAAAGTGTTTTTTACTTAAAAATACATTAAAAAAATTTTAAATTAAAAAAATAAAAAAACATAAAAAATATTTAAAACTAAAAAGATTTTTTAAATATACAATTCCACTGTAATCCCAGATACCTTCTCATCCTATTTCATTACACACAAAGTTCCAAATTAATAAAAAAAAATTCCCTCTGTTTTTTTCTTCTTCAAAACTAATTTCCACGACTCTCAAGTTTTCAAACACCAAACTTCCTCGACAAGCAAGCTGACAAATACACAAAACAAATCCAAAACAGAAATCAAAATAAAAATGGCAATTTAGTAATTCCAATAATTTAGTCCCTTTCAATTTCGTAACAAAACCACCTCCCCAACCTCCATAACAATTAACAAGAGAGAAGGCAGAAACCGTCAACCAAGGGTGTTTCAGTAAGTTTATCGACTCCTCCCAATTTTCTTCTCCTATAAAACCAAAAAAAAAATCCACATTTTTATCCCCAAAAAATCCCCAAAAATAAAATCACTTTCCCCGCCAACTGTGATTTTGCTTCTCTCATTTCTCTTCCCCTAATCTCTCTCTCTCGGTCTCAAGTCTCAACAAATAGACTCGCTGAGTCTACTGAAAACCCTAATTATTCACTAATTACCCCTGCACTTCCACATTATTACACTCTTACCACTCCAACTTATTATCCCTTCCCCCTCCCTTACTTCTTCACTTGATGCTTTTAGTTAGTCAATTCAGAACTCACCGGTTAATTAATCGATGAGCAATTCAAATTCAAATCCAAGCGGTTCGGGTTCGGTTCCTAGAGGAATCGGCCTGTCCAACAGCATACACTCTGAAGTAGCGCCGTGTTTGCCTTTGCCTTCGCTTCCTGTTTTCTGTGGCGCTTCGGATCCGGAGCTCCGGTTGTTCGACGGAGCTAGTGCTAGAAATAGTAATTTCTGGTTTTTGAATCGAAATGAAATTCTGTCTCAGTCTTCCAGAATCGCTGATCTGCTTCGTCAAACCGACGTATCCTACCTGTAAGCCTTCCTTTTTTCTATAATAATTTATTTATTTTTACTTATTATTTGTTATTTTTGAAATTCGAGTGATAAATGTAATTTTTTTGTGTAGCAAACTTTAATTCATGCTTGAACTGAATAAATTAATATTTTACTTTACACCGAGTTTCTTTTCAAAACCTTAATTTGTGTTAATTCCGTAGTTTCTCGATTAACTTAACGTGATTGTCCAGAAAATCCATGATTTTAGTCAAGCTCATCTTTATTGTATCGGTGTTATGATTTTGCTTATGCCTGGTGTTGTTTTGCAGGACACTTAGAGATGAGAATAGGGAAACTGCGTCTGACAACGTGGAGCGGTTGGAACTTTATGAAGAGGTTCTTCGCTGCATTCCTGATGCATTTGAGTATGTTACTCATGGTAAACAAAGTACACGCTTTTTCTCTTTTCATATTGTTCTCTTTACTAGAAATGATTCTTTTAATGTATAGTTGAATTGATAGATGATTTAATTGCTATAGAAGAATGCAGGAAGTTTGCTTAGCAGTTTTAGGCTTATGTTTATTGGATATAGAGATGATTGTAAACTGTGGGAATCATTTGGAAAAGGGTATAATTCAAAGCTTTTAGGAATATGTTTCCATATAAGGGTACTTTTTGAGGTATTCTTTACTCAATTTTCAATGCTATTAGTCTCAGAAAAGAAGAATAGCATGATTGCAATATGAGTGCCTGCATTTAGCCTTTGTGTTTTTCATGTTGATTAGACTATTAGGTATGTTTGTAGAAAGTTTACTGACAAAGTGGACTTTAGTTGATGAGATGTTAAGTTTAGGATATGTTAGACGAGCATAGAAAATAGGGAATAATGTTCCATGGTTTCCCTAAGGTGATTTCTACGACACTCCTGTTTTGTTTGAGAGGGAGAATTAAGATGTTGATCAGATTTAGATAGATAAGAGATGGCTTGGAAGTGTTTGGATAGATAAGATAATTGCATGATATGGAGGTGAAATTATTGCTCTCTGTTTCGTTTAATAGTGTATGTGCTTCTCTGTTGTAATGATCTTGAGAGTGAACTTTGAGGATGAGTGGGATAGTATACAGCAAGTTAATCCTATTGTTGCTAAATTTTAGAATTGACCGAGCATGGTGGCTTCCTTCTGTATCCAGTCCTATCATATCTTTCATAATTCATCAAATTGTCATTGGTTCTTCGTTTATTTATATGAGGATTGTTTCTTTGCATAGAATTTTTGTGAAGAAACCTGTCAGAAAATGGAAGGTGACTTCTTCCTTAGTGATTATCTTTAGACTTTATAGCTGAAACAGTTTGACCACAATTACACAAATCGACCTACATTTAATATGTTTTTGGTTGGTCTCTGGCATTACTTTTGCCTTGGAGATGCCTGGATTGCTTCCTATACAACGCGGTACATAAAAATATAATATTCATGGATTTTGGTAAGTGGTTCATATATTTTATGATCCATGAAGCACTTACAATCACCTGCAAATATTCCTTTTGATGGAAATACTCTTTTAGATTTTTAATTAAAGCAAATGTGTTGTCACTAAAAGAATTGTAATTGTAAATAGAACTGAATCACACATAATGAGACAGGAATGGTGGTCCTCGTAACTGAATAAAAAAGATGTAGCGATCACCACTCAGGAGTAGAATATGTAGCTGGAAAGACATGAAGGTGGCTTTAGGGGCCATCATTTGACAGAACAATTCATAAATAGATAAATGTACCATCTTTAGGTGTTTTGCATGTTATATACTATTCTTTAAACTTATTTTCCTTTAAAGCTTGCATTATTTCTTACATAACACTTAAGAGTTGCTGTGCTTGTGGGTTATTGCATTTGTTCAAGTTTCTCAGGTAAGGGGCAAATTTCTGGAAATGCAGCATTTGAAAGCAAGCGCATTGAGCTAAGTGTACCTGTTTCGTTTCAAGCACAAAGAGATTATGATGGATTTCAAAATCACCAACCGAAATACACCCCTAATGTATGCAAAATTTTGGATTTAGCTTTATGTGATCGGGTTCAATATTTATTGGTAACTTAGGGGATAAACTGCAGGACATTGCCTCATCTCTGAGGAAACCAAAAGTCAAGAAAAAAGGCAGTGATGACATTTCAGCAGTGATTCAGCCAGATCCTGCTGAGCTTCAAGGTAGAGCTACTGGTGATATTTTGAACTCTTATCTCTCTCATTTCTTATTCATTTTATGGTTTTGCTGTTGACATCTTTTTTCAGATGCAACAATTGGAAGCTTCTGTGATATGTTGGAAGACTTTTGTGGAAGAGCTGAAGTTCCTGGTGATGATCGGGAAGAAGCAGAGTGGTTATCGTTGCCTCCTGCTGACCTCAGAAAGCTTGTGAATGAAATAACATCGTTACGTGCAAAAAAGCTTTTAAATTTGATCCCTGTAGAAGTTCTTGTAAGACTCTTGAGGGTTCTGGATCACCAAATACATCGAGCTGAAGGCTTATCCATTGATGAATGTGAACATGTGAGTTTTCGTTTTTTTTAGTCGCATCTGAGTTCTTGTAGGCTTGTAGGATGTGGTGTCACCCTAAATTTTATTCTGGGACAGTTCACCTGTATTATTTTTTCTTTCTAAGTTTCACTTTTGGAACTTGATTCTTGTTAGCTATCTAAGTTGTTGATTTACTTCCCTTTTGATGCAGTTATCATAGCATTCTCTTTTTCTACACTTCTTAGGATGCCATTTACTGTTTGTTAGTAATAAGATAAGGAGATTATAAATTTATTATATTCATTCTCAGTGTTATCAACTCCTTTGCTAGCAGTCTTGTGAGCTAAACTGTTCACATTTATTGCATACCAGTCTGTTAAATCTAATGTGTCTTAGTGTAATTTTGACCTTTCTGAGTTGGTGGGAGCTCTTTAAGTGGAGTTTTGGGATATATAACACTGAGTTCTTCTACAAGATCTTCAAGGATCAAGTCAATAATCTATATTGACAATGATGTGGTCCATGGTACAAATGATAGGCTAAATATATGATTGTGGAATTTGAATTTTATTCTGTTTCCTTTGATCTGATGTTGAAATGCTTAGTAAAAGTCCAAGGAAATTGATGGCTTGAACAGCCAGCTTGCTTAATGAGAACCATCAACTATGGCCCTTGGATTTAGAACTTTGATTTGTTTTTTTGGTCAAGAGTTTTCTGGATATCTCTATTGGTGTTTTGATTTTAGATATGGTTTGACTTTTTGTCCTATAATAACTTTGATGTGTTCCCTTGTGGTTGATGCTTTCATTGTGTTGGTAGTATGATTTAGTTATTTTATTTGCTTTCCTGTTTTTCTTAATGCTGCAGTCAGATTCAGAAGTAGTCTCCTATGTCTTCTGTGCGCTGGAGTCTATTCATGCAGCTCTAGCTGTAATGGCGCATAATAACATGCCAAAGCAGCTGTATAAAGAAGAGGTGCTTCCTTTATTAATTTTGATATATTAAAAATGTCTTTTAAATGTTCTCTTTCTGTAATGAAAAAAATAATCAAGCATTCTCCCTCTGCCGTGTATGTTCTTACATGTTTTTCTCAAGATTTGCATGATCTTAATTTATCAATATTGATTGTGGTGTTTCCATATCAGATTATTGAAAGAATTTTGGAGTTCTCTAAGCATCAAATAATGGATGTGATGTCTGCTTATGATCCATCATATCGTGCTTTGCATAGGCCTAGTGAAAATGGGGCACCTGAAGGTAGGCATTGTACCTTCATTCAGTTGTTTCTTTCCCTTCTGTTAACTTGCCATTCCCCAACAGGCTTTTCCTTTTCTCCTGAAAATTGCTAATGACTATGCATGTCATTTTGAAACAAGAAAAAAACATGGTCATGAAATTTTCAAATTGGTTTTCCTTACCATAACAGGTCATTGTGTTCTTTTATTGGTTTTTAATTGAGTTCTTCTTGCATTGCTCAAAGCTGAAACCATCTACTATTTATTCTCAGGTTATGAAGACGAAGAGCCTGACCCTGACTATGGTTCAGCTAACAAGAAACGGCGAACTGTAAAGAGTGTAAGAGTGAAGAAGTCAGCATCCAACAGGTGCGCTTATCAAAATTCTGTTTCCCTGATATTAAATTTTATGGCAAATTTAAGAGTTTAGAATTTGAGGTTTCTCTTGATTGTTTACCCTTTTTCCTTGACAGGGTCTCTGGTGCTGTGAATACTATACTACAAAAACTGTGCACAATACTCGGTTTACTGAAGGATTTGTTGTTGATAGAGAGGTTATCTGATAGTTGCATTCTACAACTGGTGAGGACAAGCTTTACGACTTTTTTGGTGGACAATATCCAACTTTTGCAGATGAAGGCTATTGGGTTAATCTGTGGGGTAGAGCTCTTTACACTTTTCCTTTTTCTTGAGAGCTAATGCATGTGCATTTGTACTTGCATGGATTCTTCTATACATGTAAATATACATATGCATCACATGGTTTTGTGGTCTCTTAGTGTTTTTTTGTTTATTATGGTACAGATATTCTATTCATACATACAGCATCGTCCATACATCATAGACGAAATAGTTCAGCTACTCTGGAAGTTACCATCCTCAAAGCGAGCACTCAGAGCCTATCACCTGCCTGATGAAGAACAGAGGCAGATTCAGATGGTAACTGCTTTACTGATTCAATTGGTTCAGAGCAGTGCAAACCTTCCTGATGCTTTGAGGCAAGCATCGAGTGGTAATTCCATCTTAGAAGTCTCTTTGGATGCTAGTTATCCTATCAAGTCCCACGAAGCAGCCACAGAGACCTGCTGTCTTTTCTGGACCCGAGTTCTCCAGCGCTTCACTACTGTCAAGAATCAAGATGCTTCTGAACTGAAAGTGATGATGGAGAATCTTGTTACAGATCTACTAACAACTCTCAATTTACCAGAATACCCTTCTTCGTCTCCCATTCTGGAGGTGAGATAGATTTGAATCTAATTTTGCTTCCTCATGAAAACACACATGTTTTCATGCTAAGGGACTTCTGTTTGCAGGTTCTTTGTGTCTTACTACTTCAGAATGCTGGACTGAAATCCAAGGATGTCTCTGCACGTTCCATGGCCATTGATTTTCTGGGCACCATTGCAGCAAGGTTAAAGCAGGATGCACTTATTTGTAGTGGGAACAAATTTTGGATATTGCAGGAACTGAGTTGTGGGGATGATGTGGATCTGAGTTTCCCAAAAGATGCATGCTGTGTTTGCTTAGATGGAAGGGTGGAGAACAGGTTGTTTATGTGTCCGGGTTGTCACAGATTGTTTCATGCTGATTGCATGGGAGTGAGAGAACATGAAGCTCCTAATCGAAGCTGGCACTGTATGATTTGCCTCTGCAAGAATCAACTTCTTGTGTTACAATCTTACAGTGATTCACATTACAAGGATGAGGAAAAAAAGGATAATATCCGGTCAAAGAACAATTCGGATGCTTCAGATACAGTAACAAAAGCTGAAATTGTTCAACAAATGCTTTTAAATTACCTCCAAGATGTTGTTTCTGCTGATGATGCATACCTCTTTGTTCGCTGGTTTGTACTCTATGATGCTGTTTCCTCTCCATTTAAATGTTTTACAGTTTTGTTTATTAGAGAACATGTCTGTGCAGGTTTTATCTGTGCTTGTGGTACAAGGATGACCCGAAATCTAAACAAAAGTTTATGTACCATCTCACTAGACTGAAATCAAACCTTATTGTGCGTGATTCTGGGACTGCATTTTCATTGTTGACGAGGGATTCTGTAAAGAAGATTGCTTTAGCATTGGGACAAAATAGTTCTTTTTGTAGAGGGTTCGATAAGATTCTTCATATGCTTTTGGTCAGTATAGCATCTCACTTTCTCTATTTTCCATGCATGTGCAGAACATGTGTTGATGCTTACACGTTTCTTGTTTCTAGGCAAGTTTGAGGGAGAATTCTCCTGTAATTAGGGCCAAGGCATTACGAGCAGTAAGTAGAAGAATTTATATTTTGATCTGCTTTGCCTTTGATTGTAAATTAAACACTTCTGTGGTTATTTTGATGTAATACAGTGGCCTTTCTTTTTATTTTGTTTCATGGGATCAGGTCAGTATTATTGTAGAAGCTGATCCTGATGTATTACGTGACAAGCGAGTACAATTGGCTGTTGAAGGAAGATTTTGTGATTCAGCAATATCTGTGAGAGAAGCTGCATTGGAACTTGTTGGTAGGCATATTGCTTCACACCCTGATGTCGGTCTGCAGGTATGCGAAATCAAACTTTGCTAATTCTTTTTCTTTTTATTACATCTGCTTCTTCCCTCCCCAAGTCCATATTTTTGTGATGCAGTATTTTGAGAAGGTTGCTGAAAGGATAAAAGATACTGGAGTGAGCGTGAGAAAACGAGCTATCAAAATCATCAGAGACATGTGCATTTCAAATCCAAACTTCACTCAATTTACAACTGCATGTATTGAGATCATATCCCGTGTCAGTGATGACGAATCCAGTATTCAGGTAGTTTAAAGCAAAACAGAATGAGTTCGTATATCATTTCAGGCAATTAGGCTACTGACTATAATTGTCTACCAGTTGCTTAACTTTTTCATGTTGCCATATGTGATCATGCCATGTACAATTTGGTTAGACCACAATGTTCATTCTTTTGAAGTGTAACTGCCATTATTGACCACTGTTTTCCCTCACACCTGGACTAATGCGTTGCAAAAATCTTGAATATGGTGATCTTCTGGTTTACCACTCTAGCATCCAAAAATAATAAAAATGTTTCCTTCTGAGGAATCTGGCTTTCAGCAAATTACAATAGTATAACAACTTTTTTCTACTTTCTTTTATAGAATACAAGTGGCAGGGTAGCAGAAAACATAGCCAGAAAAGCTACTTCAATAACAGCAGATAAAATGTGTTTCCCCTATGCTATTTCCCTGTATTCATGCTTCTGTTATGTACAGGATCTTGTCTGCAAAACATTTTATGAGTTTTGGTTTGAGGAATCTTCTGGATTGCGAACACAATTTTTTGGAGATGGCAGTTCTGTGCCACTGGAGGTGGCTAAGAAGACTGAGCAAATTGTTGAGATGTTGAGGAGGATGCCAAGTCATCAGCTTCTTGTCACAGTCATCAAGCGCAATCTAGCCCTTGACTTTTTTCCTCAATCAGCTAAAGCTGTTGGGATCAACCCCGTGTCACTTGCATCAGTGCGCAAGCGCTGTGAGTTGATGTGCAAGTGCTTACTGGAAAGAATACTGCAGGTATTTCTGTTTTTATTTTATTTTATACGCATTTGATTGTCTGTTTGGTTGCAAAGGACATGATAAGAAATTTTTTCTTGGCAGGTAGAGGAAATGAATAGTGATGAAGTGGAGCTCTGCACACTTCCTTATGTGCTTGCATTGCATGCATTTTGTGTTGTTGATCCAACGCTTTGTGCACCTGCTTCTGATCCCTCCCAGTTCGTTGTTACTCTACAGCCATATCTCAAGAGTCAGGTTATCTGAAGTTTTTTTTTTTGACAATGTTCTGTCAATCTGGTGGCATAATTTTGGTAGTTTTGGTTATTATATCCACACATATGGTATTAGATCTTGTTGCTTGACTGTCAAGCATGGGTTTTTTTTCTTTCTAAGAGTTAGCTGGTGAAGGGTAAATGATTGAATTTAGGAATCCAACATCCCAAATTGGATTTGAACCCATATCAAGCTTTGGGAATCAAATGGAATCAGAATCTGCAGTAGTCTGAAGAACTGTATTTTATTAGCCTTCCCTTTCATCTTTTCTATTCTGCTTAGGGATGAATTTGAACTCTACTGGCTGTATTTTGTGGTAAATGGTTGATCTTTATGGTGAATTTGAGCACTGATTAGGTGGACATGCATTTACAATTCAAAATTTTTGGTAGTTTCCCCCAAAATTGAGTTACAGGTGGGTTCTTTGTTTCTAGTCTTTGGGCATCATTAATCATATATAACTCAAGTCTATATTTTCACATTCCTGTAAAAACAAGTTTGAACAATTGAGTCAATTTTAGAGATGGGGAAGGGGTTTTGTTTAGCAGCAACGCAGAGGAATTGTTGGCTTATGTGTACAAGCTGCTAAAAGGAGTGCCATTCTTTGGGGTGATAATCAAAATCCTAGGCTTGCAATTTCTGATGTTCTAAGTTTGACTTTTGAGAGCAGCTATGTCATGGAAAAAATGTTTAAGCTTCTGATTCCTCAAGATTTGTATCTCAGAACATTGCTTAGTGGAAATAGCCTTTTTATGCAGAATTGACATATACCAGGTCTAAACTTGTATGCCCGTTGAGAGATTTTTTCTTTTAACCTGTACCTGTTCATCTTTGAGTCAAGTGGAATGTGCTTAGCATTTCTTTCTCCTTGGAAACTGCATGAACAAACTACTTCCATGTAACTTAGCATTGTTTTGATGCAATTTTTTTCTTTAATATTCCCCCCTTACAGTGCACATTCTTCTCCTAAATTTTTCTTTTGAATTCAGTTTATAGAGGGAAAAATCTTCAATACTCCTTTGTACATACATCTTCTGTTCAGATTTCAGTAATTTGTCACAAATACTGAAATCTTAGTGGAAGATGTACCAGTGCAGTGATTGTATCAGAGATTTTTTCGAGTATACTGATATAAGAAAGAGAGAAATTTGCAGTTGTATCTTTGCTCTCAGACAGATGACACAGTTTAATTAGCTTTTACTTGTGCCCAGGTTGATGACCGAGCTATTGCACAATTATTGGAGAGTATAATCTTTATAATTGATTCTGTTCTTCCCTTAATCCGAAAGCTGCCTCAAAGTGTTGTTGAAGAACTAGAGCAAGATCTGAAGCAAATGATTGTTCGGCATTCGTTTTTGACAGTGGTCCATGCTTGCATCAAGTAATTTCAATGTTTCCTCTCTTGCTTCTCTTCTAGGTCATGTTGCAACATTTATTTTTTGATTTGCTTGTTCATCTTGTCTCAAGTAAATCTGTAAATTTCTTTTCTTGCTTCTCTTTTAGGTCATGCTGCAATATTTAGTATATAAAGTTCTTGTGCTTCCGATAAGTATGACCCTGCTTTAGTGTTTTATCTCACACTCATTATTTTGTGATTGCTGCAGCAAGGAATGGTTTGTAAATAAGATCTTGACTTGTATTACTGTGCAGTCTATTCCTCTATGCACTTATCGATGTATTATGCTATTACTTAAACATGCATGTTCATTTTCAACCCTTTTCTCTTTTTGTTTTTTTTACTCCCATGAGGACCATACACGAATCAATTCTGCCATGTTATAGAAAACAAAAAGGTTCCTTGGTCTTCGTTGATCTAAATTTGGGACATTTATGCATTTATGTTCCATCTATTTTCTGGATAAAACTAATTCTCTCTTTCAAATTTCTACTCGTGCTGATGATGTCTCTCATCATCACAGGTGTCTTTGTTCTTTGAGTAAAGTAGCAGCAAAGGGTGCTAGTGTAGTTGAGTATCTTATTCAGGTTTTTTTCAAACGTTTGGATGCTCAAGGAATCGATAACAAGCAGGTTGGTAGCTACAATTAAGGTTAATTATCTTCATCCCTGTTTGATTGGTTGGTCTTTATTTTCATATTCTATGGCTGCAACTTTACTATTGATCTGACATGAGAAGCTAATATGTATTTTGTTTTGCAAATTACTTTTTTCAAGCTGTACTTTGAACTTTAGGATTTGCGGATGGTATCCATGGAGAGGGTATTCCATGTTTCTTCCTATGGAACTTAGGTTTTAAGGAAAACAATAGTATGGCCTACCGTATTATGCTCCCGACTATCACCTTCTATTCAAATAGCTTTTTTGTAGATTATGAAACAAACAAGTTCCTAAAATTAATAGTATGAAACATAGTTTTCTCTTCTGTGTACCAAGAGCTCTGCCAGAATAAAGTGGAAATGTGAATGAATCCAAAAGTTTTGCAGTGGTCTAAGAGGAGAATTTAGTTTGCCTTGCTTATTTGATTGGATATCAGCTTTATATTGCTGATATTTTTGTGAGCCTTGGTGGATTTTAATCATCTAGTATTGCATTAAAGTCTGTTATGTGATGCTACATATAATATGTGCAGTATAATGCTGGATGCATATTGTGGCATTTATCAGGTGACTCAAATGAGACGATGCTCTGGTTATTATGGGGAGTTGGGGTCTAGGACTGAAGGATACTGAGATTAGTCACCTTTTTCATGTGCATGTAGTGTGAGCTTTTGTTAATCCTTGTTCAGTAATTGGCACTGTTTCCCTGTTTGTATTTTGCAGTTATACGTGTATAGGAGATGCTTTTGTCAGATTTAGTATAATAAATCAGAAGAGATGAACGACTTTTGCACTTGCATCTAGATTCTAATGAAAGTTCTTTAACTGTATGAAGAGAATTGCCCTGTGCATATCTGTTGCATATTCCACTGGATATAAATGTTGTTGTAATTGAGCCCATCTCATGTTATGGGTGTATATATTTTTTTTTCATGAAATGGTCTTTAAAAAATAGAAAATATATGGAACTGGAATATAAAGTAGACACTAACTCCATGCCAATCACAGCTAGCAGGCCGCTCTTTGTTCTGTCTTGGATTGCTTATTCGCTATGGAAACTCTTTGCTGAGTATCTCCAACAACAAAAATATTGATGTTGCGAGCAGTCTCAGTTTGTTTAAAAAGCATCTCCTTATGGAGGATTTCGGTATAAAAGTCAGGTCTTTGCAGGTGTGTATGCTTTCCTCCTCTCTTCTTGATTTATGTGAGGCCCGCTTTGATATTAATGTTTAATGATCTAGTTTTGTAATTGTTTCAGGCATTAGGATTTGTTCTTATTGCTAGGCCTGAGTTTATGCTGGAAAAGGACATTGGGAAAATATTGGAGGCAACTTTATCTTCTGGTTCTCATGTTCGTCTTAAGGTACTATAGTGCTAGCCTCTTTTTTTATCTTTCCATTTTTTTTTGTTGTGTACTGAATCATTCATTCCACCAGATGCAAGCTTTGCAAAATATGCATGAATATCTTCTGGATGCTGAAAGCCAAATGGACACAGATAAGACTAATAGTGTAGCTCATCATCCTGTAGAAGGGAGCAACAGTGTACCTGTTGCTGCTGGTGCAGGTGATACTAACATCTGTGGTGGTATAGTCCAGCTGTATTGGGATCATATTTTGGGAAGGTGCTTGGACTTCAACGAACAAGTTCGCCAGACTGCCCTTAAGGTGAGAACCTAGACTGGGTATTCTTGTCACTTTACGTGTAAAAGCTTTTGTTAAGGATGCATATCCCTGCCACATTTGTAAAAAGTAAAACGGACTTGAGAAAGTTCATTTTCTAAGAAAATTTGGAAACTAATTTGCATAAGCATAAATAATTGTTCACTATTTACAAGTCCAACATCAAATATATATTGCCAGAAAAGTTTAAGTGTTGACCCTGATTCGTAACACTAGATGGAAAATTTCTTGGTCTAACCACTCACATGCACCTGATTGTGAGTGAAATTTAGAGTTATTGCTGCATGCTTGGGTTTTATATCTCTTGATTTGCTATCTATGCAGATTGTGGAAGTAGTACTACGCCAGGGTCTGGTCCATCCTATAACCTGTGTTCCATATCTAATAGCATTGGAAACGGATCCTCAAGAGTTAAACTCAAAATTAGCCCACCATTTGCTGATGAATATGAATGAGAAGTATGTTTCTTGAAACAAATTTGTTTTTTTCTTTCCCTTTTTTTCTGGTTATGCAACTTACCAAAAATAATTTCAGGTATCCTGCTTTTTTTGAAAGCCGATTGGGTGATGGCCTTCAGCTGTCATTTATATTCATGAAATCTATTGTTAATATTTCTCCTGAAATTCCAAACCAAAAAATCCAATCTAAGACTGCTGGAAATCTCAAGGGAAAATCTGAAGGTGGCTCCCTATCTCAAGCAAGGCTTGGGGTTTCTCGGATATACAAGCTTATTCGCGGAAACCGAGTTTCAAGGAACAAATTTATGTCCTCAATTGTGCGAAAATTTGACAATCCAAGCCGGAGTGATTCAGTGATTCCTTTTTTAGTGTGAGTTGTCTGTAATGCTGATCGTAGATTCTTTTGAGTTTGATATGATATTTTAGAAATTGTCTTCTTTTTAACAGGTACTGCACGGAAATGCTTGCTTTGCTGCCGTTTACTTTACCTGATGAACCTCTGTATTTGATTTATGTTATAAATCGAGTTATTCAAGTAAGAGCAGGGGCACTTGAAGCAAATATGAAGGGACTAATCTTGCATTTTTCCCAAAGAAATGCTCGCATGGTTAATGAAAATGGGTTCATTCAAAGGGAACTTGCGGAGCCCGTTTCCCATCACATGGACATGAATGGTACAATTCAACCAAAGCCAGATGGTCAGCCTGATTACAGTCCTTTGAGATCATTTGATCTGAACGGAACAGTTCAAGAACAGCCTGCTGATCATGCAATTCTAAACTCTAGTGTCTCAAGATATCCAAAGATGGAGCGTGTGAGCTCTGGTGAGTCCGTAGGCATCTCCAAAGATGATGTGGAGAAAATTCAGGTACTTCTGAAAGCACTTGAAGTCATGCAGAATTTTGTTTTTTTTTTTTTTTCCTGGAAGTTGAATTATATCTTGTCTTGAGATGGAAGAATAGAGGGTCTTATTCTTCAGAAGAATAGATCAATGGAGGGCTTTGTCTTACTGCCTTTACTTTTTGGGTTTTTGTCCTCTCCAAGTGTCCAGTGTTTGGGAGTGATGGTATGGCATGAGCTTTTAGAGGGCTCCACTATGACTTATACGGGATTGTGGAATAGCACATGCCAATTTATTAATGCTATGCTGTTCATGTCTCTGAGTGCATTTGCTTTTGAACAAATACAAGATGAGAATTCTTTACTTCACAAACCCAGTACTGCTTCTCATTCCTCTTTCTGTGGGTTGTAACACAGGTTGACTGCCTCGCAGCAACTGCTTTGGAGCTTCTTTTGAAGCTCAAGAGACACCTGAAAATTGTGTATGGCCTTAATGATGCCCGGTGCCAGGTAAAAACTGTTTAGATTTGGTTTCTCTCATTACTTTGCTTTACAATACCGTGCATGTGCCTAAATTGTCTGCAACTGATTTACATGGCATATCTGCCAGGCTTTTTCTCCCACTGAACCCCCAAAGCCAGGAGAGGCTTTCTCAAGGCAGAACATTCCTTTTGACATGAGTCAAACAGGCACCAGTTTGCCGTCCACCTATCAAGATTTGGTTCAGAGATATCAGGTAGCTTGACCGTCATTGAGAAGGTCTCATAGAACTGGAATGGGGATAGAGTTTGGTTCAACTTCTGAACTTCTGTGTCTAAATGGTTTGTTATTGCACAGGAATTCAAGGGAGCCTTAAAGGAGGATACTGTCGATTACTCAACGTACACAGCAAATATCAAGAGGAAACGACCTGCCCCAAGAAAGGTGAAATCTGGACGTGTGATGGGAGACGATGAAGACGACGAAGAAGATGAAGACTGGGCATCCGGGGGTCGGAGGCCGGGCAGTGGCAGGAAAGGCAACAGCAGTAGAAGTAGGCACCGGCAATAGTTTTGTGAATATGAAACAGGGTAGGCTAACGAATGTATATTATGTAGGAGAAAAGGAAATAGCAGTAGGATAGAATGACAGCAAAAGAATAGAATTCTGGAAACAGAAGAAAGCAAGCATGAAGGGTCTTCATGCGAGGACTCTGGCAGTGAGGCACTTCTCCTCTAGCTATCTCCATTTTGTAATTTGCTTGCCAATTGACACAAACTTCATTCGTTGCTTTCAGTGAAATTCAAGAATCCTGCATTGGTTGGTTTCCCAGAAATCGTGGGCTGTTTTAACTCTCTGAAGAAACTAGTTCTTTTCAAGTATGAGAAATCGAGAGCAAAACATAAGCAAGATAGAAAGTGTACATCCATTTTTCAGACTTTTCATGTAATGAAATCATTTTATTGCCTCCTAGCTCTCCTCAAGGACTCTTTTTTTTTTTTTTTTTAATTCACATGATGTTTTCCTTCTTGTGCTCGATTCATGTTACTACGTCGTTTTAGCTCTTACAAAACTCTCTGTCCGCACAAGATCTCGTTGCTCTCTCTACCCTCCCTCCTGTGTTAAAATTGTTAGGTCAGAGGAGTTGAGCGTCCTTGATGTTTTCCACTTGTTAGGGATGGGAAGATAAACATGTAAACAAGAGGATTGCATTTTTTTTTTCAACGCATTCCACGTTTAGGTGGAAATAGTTCAACCAACCAATTCTTGAATTAAATTGCACAGCGCACAGCTGAGGCTGAGGCAGCTACAGCTTCTTACAAGTTCGACCCTAGGAATAAAAATTACAGGTTTCCAGTTGATGCTTCTGAATTCTATTTTTCGAAAATTGCCGAATCCCTTACATATCGTATCGCCAAAGGCTTTTTCCAGACTCCAAATACAAAACTAGAGTACAAACTCGGACTTTTTATTTCTATAAAATTACAGAGAAAAAAGGAAAAAAAGAAGAGACTGGATATTGAAAGTTGAGAGTTACTTCTCCGAAAACAGTAGCGGCTACAGAGTTTGAAGGAAGCTCCTTGCAAGTCATTCATGGTACAATGACAAAAAGAGGCTGCACGGAAGAAACAAAGGGTTTGGAATGATGTAAGAGTCTCCACTAAGTAGGAAGATAAAGATGGGGGGGGAGAGATTACCGAGTCCACACTAACTGGTTTCCCATCCTCTGCCAGGATCTCGGTTATGGTTCCAGATTGATCAGCCTACAAAAACCACAAAACAAAATAAGAAGCAAAATTAAATGATAGATATCAGGCATCCAAAGAATCACTCAATTCTTCAAACAAAAGATCTGTAAATGAGAGAGTACTAAAACTAATAAGCTCAAGAGACGTGGAATAAGAAGAGGAGTTACTTCGATTTCATTCATTAGCTTCATGGCCTCGATGATGCAAATGACTTGACCTTTCTGCACTTTATCCCCCGCCTGTAAAATGAAAATACATGGAGATGGGGAAAGAGTTCACATACGCACTTGGGAAATCTTGCAAGGTTTGTCTCTTGGGAGTTCCAGCTCTTAAATGGCATTATCACTAACGACAAACACTTACCTTCACAAATGGGGGTTCACCTGGAGCTGGACTCCGATAAAAGGTTCCAGCCATGGGGCATTTCAGTGGTGGATGAGATGACGGGCTTGCCTTTGCAGGAGAAGGCAGGGCAGGAGCAGGGGCTGGAGAGGGAATAGCAGCAGCTGGGGCAGGAGCAGCTGCTGGTAGTGGAGCAGGAAACGTTGCATGTGGGTAAGGAGGCTGCATTGCAAGAATAGCAGCTGCTGGTGATTGCTGCAAAGCCTCCTTTTTCCTTATTACAAGCTCACAATCTGATTGCTTCAGTTGCAGCTCGGTGATATCTCTTGAATCCACTAGTCTGCTCATGAAGACAATATTAATTCAATCAATGAGATAGATGTGTGGCCAAGCACCTAACAACAAGTGACATATACATACTTGGATATTACAAAATTCTTTGACTCACTTGACAAGTTCTGATACTTGTGTCATAAATGCTGAGATAGATGACACGTCAGGAATTTTGCTTTCTGTGGGTTCATCCTCTCCCTCTGACGATGCAACTTTGGGTTCAGTGTCCACCACCAGCGCCGAATTTGAAGATTTCTTGGCAATAGCCTTGGAATAAGAAGTGGGTTTTGTAAATAGCTAATGATGCTACCTCCTATAAACATACAATTTTAACTTCGCGTGTACAATTTACCTCATTCAGCTGTGCCTGCACCTTCACAACAGCCTGCTGTTTCCTATTAGGCCACTGCACATGATAACCAAAAATCCTTAAACTTTCAACAACAAGAAGAACATTTTTGTGAAGACATTGGTCTCCCACAACTCCAACAGATGCATTTTAGTCTTCATATAATATAATAGTCATATCACATCAATGAAAATCCAATCATGAGTAAAAAATCATGACAAGTTAAGAATTGACAACATTAATGTTAAAACATCAAAAGAGAAGCTCAATCCATGGTGATGGAATCAGATAGCAGTCATGATAGTAGCAGTCATTCACTATCATGACTAATTGACTTCAGTAGTAAACAAGCCAATATCAAAATTATAGATAGTTCCGTGCCCCCTTCTTTAGTTGCATTAATTTCCTATGTAACCGAGATAAAAAGTACAAAGATTCAAGCTTTACCAGCTACGTGCTTTCATCATAAGGTATTATTACTCGTATAAAAAACACAAAAGATGAATCTATAATTGAAATTTAATTTAAAAATCTGAAACACTGTTGTCTTTCCCTATGATCACAGCCAACTATCAAACCATATAGAAGGCAAGGAAAAAAAATAGACAACCTTCCTTAAGAATACGTTAACCCCAAAACAAATTGTTTGACACATGTATTTTTCACTGCATCAATATAAAATATCAAAGATTCATGCTTAACACACACAGAGAGATAAAGAAAAGAAATGAGACAGCGAATAATTCATGTCTTACTCAAAAAATTTATAATGGGCAACCAAATGATGAAGATATAGAGAGAACCACCAAATTACTACAAGATGAACTGACCTCAAAACCAGACACTGTGGATCCGAAAGAGAGAGACGGGTTCTGATTGGAATTGGGTGGTCGAGGAAAAGAGATCCTATGCTTTGGTAGTGGATTTTGAGCGTTGGATCCCGCACCAGCAGCAACCAAGACAGTCTTGGGGCATGGAACAGAGATAGAAGCCATGCTCTCTCTTCTCAGAGCAAAACCCAAGAAAGAATGATGTCCTAAGTTATTGAGTTTTGAATTCTATTGACAGAAAGATTGAAGAAGTGTGGTGGGTTGGTGGAGTTTTGTAGAGAAATTTGGCGATGGGATCGAAGGAAGTGTGTGTGAGTGTTGTGGGAAATCTGAGAAACCAAAATAGAGAGAAGCTTAAACGCAATATATGAGTTTCGATACTTCCAAGAGGAGGGGGGAAACGTGCACGGTTTTAGGTTTTAACTAACCCAACGGCACTTGAAGGCTGAAGCCTCACACGTTCCCTACGTACACACTTACGACAAGGAGGGTCAGAGCTTCTGTTTCCCTCCAACTGGAATGAAGAGTCGGGAAGGTGTCCTTTGTGACGTGGATTTTGTTCTCTTAAAAACGAGAATATTTTTTTGAAAATTAGAATTGTTCATAAAAAATATGGGCAAAATAACAGTTAAATTAACACAATTTGTACTTGTGTTCTGAAATCCGAAATTTAAAAATATAAATTTAAAATTCAACATTTAAAATGTCGAGTTTAAAAAACACACAATAACTTAAAAATATCATAATTCCAAATAATGATATATTTAAAAACTCTAAAATCAAATTCTAAGCAATACCCTGGCTCCAAAAACTCACCATAATTAAAATTTATATATGAACACGTAAACAAAGATAAATGGGTTAAATAATGTATTTGGAATATTAATATTATTGGAGGCTTTCTATTTGAGAAATTATTAATTTTGTTATTTTTTAATTTTCATATCTAGGCTGTTTAGAATTTCAAATTATGCATTTACAGTTGAACAAAGCCAGCATTGTTATGTTGTGTTATTATCAACTTCAATTACTGTTATACAAGTTACAATAGAATAATTTGCATGAATATGCTTGTAAATCAAAGAAAATAAAAGAAATACTAGTTGCAAATAGGCACAAAATTATAGTTATAAAAACTTAGTTTTTTACACAATATTTAATCTAGGTTACAATGGCCACATGTTGTATGTATATTTGGCTTTGAATTTTTTTATTACAAGCTTCTTTAGTTTTCAAAGCAATCCATATCAACCTTAATTGCACATTAATTGCACATTCGCAATAGATTTGAGAATTTCAAATTTTAAAATTTATGTCTGGGGTTTTGAGTAAAATTAAGTTAAGTTTTGAGTTATGATTAAGGTTAGGTTTTGTGGTTTGGAATAGGGTTAATGATAAGTGTTAGTATATAATGTTTGATTTTGGAGTTTAGGGTTAGTTAGGATGAGGGTTTGGGTTTAGGATATTATTTAAGATTTGATTTTAAAATTTAGGTATATATCATAATTGATATCTTTAGTTCTCGTGTTTTTCAATTATTACATGTATAAAATATGTTATTTTATTAAGATTTTTTTACCTATATTATTGACTAATATTTTATAAAGGGTGTTAATAAGCAAAAACACTTAAAAATAATTGGTAGATCTATGATAAGTGAGTTTCCAAATTAAATTCTACATTTCAAATTATCATTTACATTTGGATTCAGTTTTACAATTTTGATTGCAAATTTTAAAAAAGTTCCATTACAAAAAAAATTAAAAATATAGCAAAAATACTATTCCCTTGCATAATGAACTTTTCTTAGTTCTTCATGGTTTTTTTTTTATTATTATTTTGGTCATCAAGCTTTACTTTTTTATAATTTAATCTTTTTTTATTTTAATTTTTGAGTTGGAGTGAGGAGAAAAAAAGTCATTAAATAGGAGCAAATGAAAGAGAAAGTTCATAGTTGAACAAATATTAACATCAAACAAGTTGATTTTGGTGTTAACAAGTTCCATTTGATAAGAGAAGTTTTATTTAATTGATTTTTACCCATTATCTTGATGGAAAAAGTAGATTGACATCAACAAAGATTTTTTTCTACTTGATTTGGTGTTTTTTCTTATTACCACTTTAGGGATATTTTAGATAAAAAAAAAGATTGGTTTTTAGAGGCTACGAGGGTGTATATTATATGTTTTTAGGTGAAAATTAATTGAAAAATAGCTTATTGATTCAAAAGAGCCTATCTTGATTTTTTAGCCACATATAACGGTTAGAAATTGGCTTTGAGATGATATGATATCTACTATTAATAACAATGTATTATCTGATTGTTTTCTTTAATAAAAAAGAGTAGATGACATGAAAGGTCAGATTAACATATATAGCCTAGGTTAGGCATACTAGCTAGTCCACCTAGGCCAGACCACTGACTTGTCTCTTTTTGGTCTTTATTTTTTTTTAATCTTTAATTCAAATTAGATATTTTAATTTTTTTACTAAATTTCATTTAAATAAATAAATTAAAATTTTAATTGGGATATTCTTTAATAAAGTATAAATCAATATTTACTTTGTTTTTTTAATAGGATTATAACACTTTTTTCTAATATAAATAAGCACTTTTTTTATATATCCCTTCATGATATATTTTTAATAACGTTTTTTTTAGTGTTTATATTTTTGTTATTGTTTAAGTAGATAAAATTCTAGAAAACAAAGTTGTGATAGCTAACCAAGTTCATGATCCATGTAATAGGCTTGACGAGTTAAACCGAGTTGATAAAAAATATCTTTTTTTTAAATTTTTATTTTTAGATGACAATATCTTAAAAATATCAAGTTTTATTTTTAATCAAATGAGGTCGTGGAAGAAGTGAATGGTGCATATGGATCTGCTCAGTTGAACGGATTGTACCAGGCCAACATGGTTTAGTAATTTTATTTCAATTTAATTTAATTTTGTTTATAAAAATATTGATATAATAAAATAAAAAAAATTAAATAGCATGTTGTGATGTAAGATCATGTTTTTTTTCTGCATCTATCCATTATCGTTCCATTTCAGACCCATCATTTATTAACATTCCATTTTAGACTTATCATTTAATAACGCATATTATTATTAATTAGCGTTTATTTTTCAATTTACATTTGAATTTTTTCTTGTTTTTTATAGAAAAACTTAACAACACTCTCACACACATATATATTAAAATGAATTTCTAATATAACTAAAGCAAGAGCACGGGGACTAGCCTTGTTCTAAGGTCTAAATTTAAGGAGAAATTGGGGTAGCCGGAATCTCTTTTAGAAGAAACTTCTATTTTTGGTGTGCATGAAAAAACCCTACCTACTGAAACGGAAGTTATGTACGTATACGTACAGTAGCCCTTGGAAAGGACGTCCTTTCTGGATAACTGTGATTGGAAGAGCCAAAGTAAAATACTTAAATTAAATAAAATAAAAACCCTACCCGTGGAAATGGATGGATGAGATCCATTCGTTAAAATGCGAGATCTACTCGGTGCAATATATATATATATATAAAATGCGAAGGAAACATGTACAGATCCAACATACGAGGAAGGTGACTCTTTGTTCCTTACAATGGGGGACCAAGATCTCGACTGCACTTATTGATTTTGGTTCAAGTGGTTCCAACTTCCAACTGTATGTGAGCAACCCTTAAGCGAGGTAGCTAGCTAGCTAGCAGGTGGCAGTTGGAAAATAGAGCCATGTATTTTTCTCCTATTCAATAACGGGAAGATGCAAGCTCATACATCAGCTTTAAATGCACTGAATTAGAAATCCTTTTCAGCAGCAGCCAGGCATTTCCTGGAGACTGCATTCGCTTATTACTGTTAACAATGATACCATTACAGAAGCAAAAACCTAAAAAAAATGGGGGCTTAGGCGGCCGTGAGGACTCTCCAAAGATATCGGTTGCGTGTAGAAGCAGTAAAATGTTTGGCAACTGCACAATACACAAGGATATGCAGTGATAAACAAACGCATGGCACAATCTAGTAACGATTCAAGTAGGTCCTGCGCCTGAACCAGTTGTAGTCAGGCAACCCTTGGATGGGACCCATGGCAGCAATTGCAATATCCTGCAATAACAAAACATCAACACATCTTATCCAAAACTCCCAGGCCTGTTCCATTTGCATGTGATTTCTTTCAAACGATTGAAATCAGTCGGGTTTATTTTTGATGAGCAAGGTTCTTTAACAGGCAAAAACATTTATCATTAGGATTTAGCTCTTTGTGCACTTGTTTACTTGCTATTTGCAAAACACTTTCCCACTTTAACAAATTGACACGTTTTAAAAAGTTCTTATAGAAGAAAGAAATAGATAAATAGACATAAAAATTGAGATGGAAATTCAACTGCTGCAACTAACAGAGCTTCTTAGCTTCAACATAATTCTTACAATTAGAAACTAGTTGATGTTAAAGCAGGATCTAAGATAACAGCAAGACTTGGGGTATTCTATAGTTTGTACCTGGTCGTGAATAAATCGGTTTGCAACACGTTTGATAGTGCTTGAATCGACAGAATCAATCCTAGCAAACAGTTCAGCGTATGGGATTCTTCGACCATAAGTAAGAAGCTGCAAACATATGCAGCCAAATGTAAGGAAAAAATGAGTAACTAAAGTAGATTACAACTCTGATTTCACTTCAAACAAGATTACTCTCACTAGTCAATGTCTATGATCCTACAACTGTTAATCATACAAGAATAAACACCTAAAACCAGACAATGGAAGCTGCGGCATATTACTAAACACTATTTTGTATAACATAATTATCAACGACTCACATGACTTGGATCTAGTGAATAACACACATTAATCATGTCAACCTATTTCTTTTTTTATACATAGAAAAACGTGCTGCTAGTGATATAGTATCTGTAGTTTGAAAGGAAATATTTAGTAAGGAAAGAAAATTCTAACAATAAAATAGTGCGGATAAACACAAATGGATATAAAACACAAAAATACCAGCCTATTCAAGTATTAAAGTAACAGAATATTTTCATGGAAAACAATTGAATGTGAGTATTATTTTGTTTTCATTGAATTTCTTGGTAACACTGATTAAAATAATTTGAAAGCCTTTGCACCAGCTAAAAGATCAGCCAACGAAGGATCAGACCAAACCATCAACATGTACAGCGCAACAAATACTGTTTAGATTGTCTCAGCAGACAATTGTTCTTTAAACTACATCAATTATGAATTGGGTTGTGTAATTTGGGAAACCATTGGAAAAATTAGTAAGGCATTAATTATCTTCAAGCAACAAATCTCATAGTATACCCAGGAAGAGTTGTACAACCTGTACTAGCATTTCTTAGCAGATTATTTTATGAGGTTAAGTCATACCTGGCGCCCAATATCTTCCGCTACAGGACTAGTTCCATCAATGTGAAGTAGCAAGGAAGATTTTAACTGCAGTCAAACGTGAGTAAGCAGCCAGGTAAGAAAAATGACTAGATTATGGAGAGCATAGGATGTTCCAAGATCTGTAAAACATACACATCATCTAGCACATCAAGAGAAGAATATGAGGATAAAAGCACACAGCATACAAATGATATAGTTTTAAATCATATAACACCTTTTTCATTTTTTGAACATACAAAGAAGACTGTACAATCAACTAGCTTCTTAGCTTCATATGAGAGTTAAAATTTAATTAATTGCTACTCGTGTCTAAATAGAGTATATTAGACCAAACAATTGTAGATAATAAATTCCAACATCACAAGAATGATGGAGTTGTCTAAAGTTCAAGTAATTAATGTCAATCAAGTGCTGATCAATTTAATAGTGGAGGCTCACATTAACTTGAAACAACTGTTTAAACTCAAGAAATCCTATTGTGAAAAGGTTGACAAGATTGACTAACAAAAAACCTTGAATACAACGTCTCATTGTATCATTCCATCCAAAAAACCATCACAAAAGAAATGCAAATTAATTAATCAGAACTAGGTTACAAGATACCATTCCAACAGGAGAATGACACAATTATTAGTATAGCTATTGCTGGGCAACCAAAGTGACATCAGGTTACCTGCCTTCTTCACCCATGTTATTTCTTTACAAACAATCCAAACATCAAACTTTTGTTTGATAGAAAGAAACCATGAACAAGACTGGAATTAGCATCTTACAAATTCTATATTGCAGACAGCAACAGCTAAATGTTATTCAAAATAATAAAGATTCAACAGGGGGGAAAATGATGACTGGATTAAGAAAGCAAAGAATTTTTGTTAATGAAAATCTACAATGGGCTTCATCTGCATATCATAATCAACAGATTGGGCAGTCTGATATGCACCAGTAAGCAAACAGCAAGGTGGACATACAATTAGTAATACATTGTATGTGATGGGAAAGCATATGTAACACGTTCTGAGTTAATGACCAGAAATCTTATAAAAATATCGTCCGGATGCCAGCAACAAACATGAAAAATCCACTTTTCAAGGAAAGCATGAACATTAGTAACCACCTGATTACAAGCACGCGTTACATCAGCTTCTGAAACTCGATAGCATAACTTAGATGTCTCGTGCATGATTGCCCAGGCTAAATCATCCAAGCTATCCGGCTGAAAACAAAGCATCAGACAATTTTTTTCATTGAGAAAAGAGGGAAAAAAAAATTCTTAAACGAGAATCCAATCAAAAGGCAAAATGACTTAATTATCATGATATATATATATATATATATATATATATATATATATATATATCATAGCAGAGACCTGCTACACTTGAACATCTTATGCTTTCAAAGACGAATCAGCAAGTAACAAATCTTTAATGACTAACTTAAATGAGACAGCAAAAGAGAGATGATGGGAAGAAATGATGGTGGGCCACAAACACATAATGTAGCATTACCTAGGAAGGCATACAATTTCAAATTATATACCAGTCAAAGCAGAGCAAGATTGGAACTGACTTCATAAAAGTTCTCAGAAGCATGATTTATTGAGAGTTACGCATTGGTTGATGAACCAAATTACTCAGGATGATGAGAGAGAGTGCCAGTCAAGTTCCTATTGCAGGCTATGTGAAAACATTATTAACACATTAAGATTCATTCCAAAGTTACTTGCACCTTTTCCATTCCTTGCTCAACTATGCTAAAACTACATTTTTCCAAATAATAAGAAAACAAGAAAAATCTCCATACCTTTGCAACAGCATAAACACCAAAAAGACCAGTGTCCTTGTAGTTTGTGTTGAAAGCCATCATACTTTCTGCTATTTCATCAATGCCAACCCTTTGTGCTAGTTCAGAACTGTCCAATGATTGAGATTTAATCAATGCCCTTGCTAACAAGACAAAAGTGTCTTAAATAGTCAGCCAGTTAAACTTTGAAACTTGTCAGGATGTGGAAAAACAGAGAAAAGAATGATCATTGAAACATTAGGGGTTAATCACGCAGTGCTATTAAATGTAATGTTTGAAAAATCTTATTTTTTAAGCTTAATTGCTTATAACTCCATCAACAAAGGGATTCCATTTGTAGCTCGTGAGTCGACACGATTTCTGTAAATACAGACCACTGTACAAATTTGCTCTCCAGAAATGTTATAATAAAATTCCTAAACTGTTAAATGAAGCCTCCCTGAATACAAATAATTTTTTAAAGATGAATAGCGGCGAATGCGGTAAATTAGAAGAAGAGAGGTTACCCCATGTGCTTTCCACCTCCTGCACTCTTGTTCCAAGAACCCAACATAGCCTGCATGACCATCAAAGCAATGGAATCCGGATCTGTCCAAGATGCTCCTTGAAAAGCGACAGCGAATTGTGCCAGAGGAACATCGTCATCAATTATCCTGACCTGATTTTTCACAACAATAAGCGGAAACAGTAGTTTAGAGAAAGAAAAAGGCATAGAAAGAAGGCATGGATTTCAAGTTACATCTTCCCACCTCAGAACCAGTGAAATATGCAGGGTCTTTGGAAACTAACTGTGCAGCAGTAGTTGGATCAGATGATAACTTCGTAAACAACTTCTTTACTTCCCCAACAAATTCCTCATGCTTCACAGCCCCTGATGCGACAATCACCTGAAATGAAAGTCACACAAATACCCATGATAAGAATTTCAACAGCAGGCCTTCAATCTTAATAGCAAGCAGAAAGGAAAATGGAAATAATCGTTCGGCAATCCCACAACTCTATCTTGTACAAAAGTAAAATAACATAAAGCATTACCATTCTAGGAGCTGTGTAGTGTGTTTGTATATAGTTCTGAAGATCATTCCTGGATATTGTCTCGATGTTTTTAGCAGGTCCCAGAATAGTTCTACCTAAAGGAGTGTATTGAAAAGCAGTGGCATGCAAATGGTCAAAAATTACTTCCTCGGTTTGCCCCTCAACCTACAATTTTCCACATACATCATTTATAACTGTTAGAAGCAGGAAGCAAAATCAAGTAAGGCTATATCCATAGAAAATGTTGAACTAAGAAAACTGAATGCCGGCAGTAAAATGTTACTGGAAGTACAATACAACAACACATTTTTCACATGAAAATTACCCACTTTCGTAACTTTGAAAAGCAATTGAGCATTTTGTTCGGTACACAGAATAGCAAACAACTCAGTATGCTTACAACAAAGATCCAGTTAAGCAAGTTTAAAACTTTATCACTAGAACATAGCATTTAAAACCATTCACTAACAAATACATGACCATTTCTCCATAACCAGGATTCATTTAAACAAGTTTGAAACTTTGATGCTAGGACCTGACATCTAAAACTACCCGACAAACAAACACCACATCTTCTATTTGAAAAACTTCATAAAACAAACACCAAAAAAGTTAACTAAATGACCCACACTTGCAAACAACAATGACATCCCTCATTTACTTGTAAGTAAATCAACAACTATTAGCATTTCTAAATTAAAAACCAGCAAGCATAGAAAACTATGCAATTCTAATTCCCACATGCTCCACCCAAAAATAAAAATAACCGTGTCAAATCCCATTGACCAAAGCTACAAAGACACCAACTTTCATAACAGTTAAACCCAAAAGCACAAAACTTTAAACATAAACAACCAAAACCCACAACCCAAAAGACAGAATTTTACAACCACCGAACACAAAACGCTAGACTCTTTAGACACAACAGGCAAAACAACAAAAATCCATTTCCAATCCAAGTTCAAACAACAGAAAAAACCCAAATTTACCTCCTTCATTTCCATAGTAATAACGTCCCTCTCCCTAGATATCCTCCCCTCATCGAAAGTAGAGTTCTGCAAAATATCAGCCAAAATATCCAAGGCCTTGTTAACATCTTTGTCCATAACTTTAGCATAATAAGTAGTCTGTTCTCTACTTGTATACGCATTCAAATGCCCTCCCATATTCTCTATCTCCTCTTCCAATTCCCTCACACCCCTTTTCTCCGTTCCCTTAAATATCATATGTTCCAAGAAATGAGCAGTCCCATTTGTCTCATCGGACTCAAATCTCGACCCGGCATCAATCCAAACCCCAACAGTCGCAGTTTTAGCAGCCAGATTCGACTCAGTAGCGACACGGAGACCATTAGGGAGCGTAGTGATGCGGGTTTCAGGTGAGGAGAGGATATGGGTGTGGGTTTTGAGAGTTGGGTGGGGTGACCCGTATTTGAGGAATCTTGGGTCCGGGTTTTCGAGGAGTTTGAGCTTTGATTTGACTGATTCAGCTAATCGGTCGTAGATCATGGCGGTTGGTGGTGGTGGGGTGGATGGTGTGGTGGGACTGACAGTGGCGACGGAGGCGGCATTGGAAAAGGATCTGGCCGTGGTTGCTGATAAAGGTCTGCGGGGCCGGCGAGCTAGGGTTAGAAGGCGCTTCCAAGCCATGATTTTGGTTTGTGTGTGTTAGGGTTTGTAGATAAAAACAGTGGAGACCTGAGAGGGTCTAGGATAGTGGAGATATGACTATTAAAACATGGAGGTGATTTGTAGGTGTGATTTTTTAAACGACGTGTCGTTGCAAGCGTGTGTTTTTACCAATTTTGTTAACAAAATATTAATTAATACATTTAATTTACAATATTGCAATAATGGAAGTGATAGCTTTTGATTTACAAATTACAAGTAATTAATACTTACACGTTGTTTAAAAAAAATTATTTTATAAAAATTATTTTTAATTAAAATTGATTTAAAAAAATATATGTTTAATTAAAATTATAGTTGAACAAAAAATAATTTATTATGTTTAGTTAAAAATGCTTTTGAAATTGAGGTTATAAAATAATTTTTTAAAAATACATATTAATATTTACGGTTTTTAATTTAAATATTGTAAATTTAACTATTGTTATTACATCATGAAATAAATCATACTTTATATAAAATTTTTTTTATTGTTCCATTAAATTATCTACAATTCCATTACATACAAAATTTATCCGACAAGAACTACAATTTTCATGATTTTTTTAGCGTGCAATAAAATTAGATAAAATATTATCAGGAATAAAATTGAGATTATAATACGAATAAATTTAATTCACCTTAAACTAATTTTTTAAAAAAACAAAAAAATTAATGTTCACGTTCATGTGAACAGTGTAAGTGAAATCAATTAACTGCACCAGTTTTTCAACAAAAAAAACCTATTTACTAAAGTGAAGTGCAACATTACAGCATGGTGCAGCTGCAAGAAGCAGCTCTTACCTACTTTTCTTTTTCATGTGTTTCAAATGCAAAATTTCATGGGATCTATAAACAGTAATCTATGTTTTTTTTGTTACTCAACATTGTTGCATCTGCGTTTTAAGCAAAACGTAAATTTTTTAGATAAATATTGTCTGTATGTAAGAAGAGAAAATATTAAATAAATCTAAATCACAAGACTAATTAATAAAAAAGTTTATATAAATTATTAAGTTTTTCTTAGGAAAATACGAATTACAGAATTCATTTTAATAAATAAAATCACTTTATAACCTAACAAATTTTATTTATGTATTCTTATAAATTTATTTTATTTTAGTGATTTTCAATAAATGATTATATATATATATATATATATATATATATATATATATATATAATCACGTCTTATTACATCTTTTGTCATCTCTTAAGTAGAATAGTTGTTGTGAACTTTTATAAGAAGAAAAAGAATCCAAAAAAATTGTAGTGAAAGAAAAAATTTTAAGTCATGAGAATTCTTTTATGTTAATGGGTCTCCATGGAAATCTCCTAACTCATTTACTTCTTTATAGTCAATAAAATAAAACAAAAACTACCAAGTATATATTTCATATTTATATTTAATAAATTAATTTAATTAAAAAATAAAATATTTTTCTTTCTAAGTTATTTTAATCTTATTTTTTATAAAATTTTATTTGTTTACTATCATTGTTTATATTTTAGTATCTAATTAAAATAAAACCAACTTATTAAATCCAGAATATCCTGTAACCAGTCATTTGTTTTTCTGAAACATGCTTACGACAACCGATCCTACATTTTTCTTATTTTTTTATTTTAATTCTATTTTTTTTTTAATTTTTTTTAAAAAAATTTATGTAAAAAAAATACATTAAAAAGTTTACATATTTATTATTTTTTAAAAAAATATGCGGCGCAACACGAGTTAAATAACAAGTAAAGACAAATATATGGCACAAGATGGCTCCTCCAAAAATTCAGATTTTCATACGGCTTGCAGTCCAAAGGAAAATCAGCACTGGTTTATTTCTCTTTACTCGCGGGTTGACCCTTTGTCTTTCCTGCAAGATCCACACTTGGAAAATTTGGTCTCGTTTCAAGACTCGGCTGTTTCTGTTTGTGGGTCTGAGTTTGTGGGGATCCCATGTTATATATGCTGTTTCTCAAGACTTCATTGATGTCGTTTCCGTGTTTGTTACAGAAGTAAGATGAGCCTTCACTCTCCTTTGCTGTACTCTTACCTTTTCTTTTCTTTTAATTTGTACTCTCCCATTTTTTTTTTTTTTTGTGGTGGTCAGCATCTTGATGGCCATTTAATTAAATCCAGGATCATTATAAAAAGAAAATGGAATACAACCAGTACTGCACTATACTTTCACTCATCGTCTGCAACGGCTTCCAGTCCTGAAAAAGATTGTTCTGTTGCACCCATGGCAGCTTCAATATGACGATGGTTTCGATTCTTAAGACTGTTCCACTCATCGTCATATTAACAGAGGAACATATTACTGTGATTCTGATTGCTGTTGGAATGGCCAGATGCAGGCATATATAGTTCTTGACTGTGTCTTGTGTTTGTTTTTGGC
The DNA here is from genome assembly GCF_951802175.1 of Populus nigra. Lineage (NCBI taxonomy): Eukaryota > Viridiplantae > Streptophyta > Magnoliopsida > Malpighiales > Salicaceae > Populus > Populus nigra. The sequence goes on along the minus strand of NC_084864.1, from coordinate 11,033,425 downwards.
AAATTAAGTATTGAAAGCAATTGTTTCTCTTTACACACTCACACCTATCTGCAGCTTTCTGGAGATGCCTTGTTCATTCTTGCGTGTTTGTTCAGAACAAAACATTGACGTAACCAACATTTATATATTCTGCAGGAACACATGGCTCTGGTTTAGGAAGCCCTGCCATATATTAATCAAATTATTATTATTATTATTATTATTTTGTTTTTAGATTGTTGATATACTGATATTAAAAATAAATATTAAAAATAACATTTTGTTAGAAGCCATGTTCGTAGAAGCATTTGATTACACAGTACAATCCACCAGCTGAGACCATGCATATGGGTGACTGTTCATCATCCATCGAGACATCCTCTGGCCTTCAAGGCCCATAACTCTTTTACTTATTTAGTTCTTCCATTTCTTCCTCGAGACATCCCTTTTCTTGTGCTAACACATGACTATATATGGTACAGTTTTTACAAATATAAATGTATGGAAACCTTTGCTTTAGTGTGTGCATGATTAACTAATCCTGATAAATAATAATAAAATCAGACAATTTAATAGCAATTAAAAGTTAAGATTTCTATAAAAAGAAAACGAAAACAAAGTTTGGCAATAGAATCTTTACCAATTCTACCTTAGAAAGCATGACCTGTTCACTTTGTACAGTTGATGCCATCTTCATTCAACGATGATGCATATTTTCAGTCTGTATAATACATCCCTTGCAATATTCCAAAAGAGAGGAGGAACGGGGAAGGTGAGAAGGTTGGATATGGGAACCAAGAAATCTGCACCGTAGACAGATTCAAAGGTCCAGATCATTCAATAGTAATATACATGATATGAACATTGGGGGACGAGGTCCTGCGTATACATATATTTCTATATGCATTTTGAGGTTCTTACTGCAATTTCAAGTAGAAAACGACACCAAAAGTACTTGCAGATTTCAAATTCTTGATTTCCAGTGTTGCCCCCATTCCCTATCATGTTGCCAATGCCATGTCAAAATAGAATATATATAGTCTCTAGCAGCAATTTATGGTTTACAAATTAAAGGGTTTAACTCAAGATATTATCAAATTTAACCGTTAAAACTAATCATAAACTTTGATCATTACTCTAATGTTATAAACCACCTTGCTCAAGCAATTCGATTTTTTTTTTAATAAATAAAGATTTTAAGAAAACAAACACTAGATTAATGACCTTTCATTCAATCTTATTCTTTTTAACAATTCGAATGAGAAAGAGAGAGTAATGATAGGGTTTTGTTGGAGATTAAACCTGATCTTTGGTAGCTAAGATAAACTCAGTCAAAACTATTCCTGATATCTTGCAGCAACAACCCTGTTATGATTGTGATAATATTTTTTAGTTTTGAATAGCTAAAGTATAGGAAGCAGTTATAAACGTTTGTGTTTAAATATACAATCAATGTACATGCTACAATCAATGAAAAATAGAGAAACACTTTTCATTCATCTTTATCTCTCTCTGTATTAGTTAAAGTTTGAGTTCCTTTATGGTATTAGAGCTTTTTTAAAGACTCACGTCTAAATCATTATTCAAAATGTCTGCCTTCCCAAACTCTTCAGCTTCCCCTAATACTGAAACTAATTTTCCCATCTTCAATCCATCTTCCCCCATTCACCTTACCAAACTCACATGGTTGAATTACCCTACATGGAAAGCAACCATGTTACCCTACCTCAAAGGCCAAAAAGTATATGGTTATGTTGATGGCACTGTTCAGCAACCTTCAAAGACCATCACTATCTCTGATGGCTCTACCACCCCCAATCTAGCTTATGATATCTGGGAAACTCAAGATAATCTTATTCTTAGCTGCATCAACTCTTCTCTCTCTAATGAAGTACTTGCCCAAGTTGCTCATTGTAGCACCTCCGTTGCTGTTTGGTTGTCTCTCAGCTCTACTTTTGCATCACAGTCCCGTGTTAAAGCAGTCCATGTTCGCTCTCAACTTTCCACTCTGCGAAAAGGTAATCAATCAGCAACTGAATACTTCATGACCATCAAACGTCTCACAGATGAATTAGCAATTGCTGGTCAACCATTAAACTGTGATGACATTATCACTTATTTGCTTGCTGGTCTTGGTCCTGAATATGATACTCTTGTTTCAATGATATCTCATCGAGATAATTCTCTCACCTTAGATGAGCTTTTCTCTATGCTCCTAACGTGTGAAGCTCGCATTCAGCACCACAATCAAACCTTATCATTGCCCATGGCTTCAGCCAATATTGTAACTCGCCATCAATATTATTCAGGAGGCAAGGGCCAAAACAAATTCTTCGCTCCTCAAGGCAGGGGGCGTCCTCAATTTATTGCTAACCGTGGAGGTTACCGTGGTAACAACCATATTTGCTGTCAATTATGTGACATACTTGGTCACACGGCTTCTCGTTGCTAGAAGCGTTTTGATCCAAACTTCCAAACCCTGCCACCACGTTCACGTCCTCAAGCAAACCTTGCCTCTTACAAATCTCAACAACACTCAATTGAAGAAGAATGGCATCTTGACACTGGCGCGACCCATCATCTGACCAACAACATGAGCAACCTGAATATCCAAAGTAATGATTTTTCTGGCGATGAACAAATTTGCATTGGAGATGGTTCAGGTTTGAAAATCACTCATACTGGAACTGCATCTTTATCTAGGGCTGAGCATTTTCGGTTCGGTCTGGTTTTGGACCAAAATAAACAACCAAACCGTTTTTTTTTAGATTTTGAACCAAACCAAACCGAAAACCGGTTCAAACCGATTAATTTCGGTTTGGTTCGGTTCGGTTTTTTTCCCTTCCAAACCGGTTCAAACCGAACTGCAATGCCAAGATGCCATCCTCTAAGAATCAACAACGTTGTTCTCGTTGTTACAACTTCTTGCAAAGGAAAAAATAATTGCAAAAAAACAGTATCAATTCTTAGCCATCACTACTTTGATTTTTCTGGACACTCTTCAGCTTCTAGACCCGAAATAATCCCTCTCTGGTAATCAAGGTGGGATCTGTTAAAAGTCGTGACCCATGAAGGAGAATCAAGTAAATCAATGGAAGAATCATCAGCAATTCATCTCTGACATGTCAAGTTTGAGAGATGAGAGACAGAAAACATGAAAGATTAGAAGAGAAGAAGACAAATTTTACTCAAATGTTGAAAGGAAATATTAAAGCTTTACATGTAATCTTTACTTTGCCTTCACGTTGAGAGATGAGAGACAAAGAGAGCATTGGGGCTGTGAATGAAGGGACCCTTCAATGTGAAAGCATTCAAAGACTTAAACAGGGGAGAAGGCGGCTGTGTGCAAGGGAAAGAAATGATAAAGGTCTGCTAGGGTTGGCTAATGGAAGGGAGGGGTGGCTCGCACTTGGTTTGTTACTTTATTTTATTTTTTTCATTTTTAAACCGAACCGGTTCGGTTCGGTTCGGGTTGGCCGGTTCAGGCACACCAAAACTGGAAACCGAACCGGACCTGACATTTTCCTAAATATTTTAATCGGTTCAATCAGTTTTTTGTACCGGTTCGATTTTTTCGGTTAATTTTTTTTCGGTTTTCTCGGTTAAATCGGTTTTTTGGTTTTTTTGCTCACCCCTATCTTTATCTACCTCCTTTTCTTCTTTGTTCTTAATAACATTCTTGTCGTACCACAAATTACCAAAAATCTTTTATTTGTTCAAAAATTTGCTCAAGACAATAATGTTTATTTTGAGTTTCATAATTTGTTCTTTTTTATTAAGGATTACTCGGGGAACGTCCTACATAAAGGCTTTATGTCTGATGGTCTCTATTCCTTTTCTTCACCACTTCAACACTATCTTCCATCTGCTTTTATTGGTGCTCGGATCTCTATCACAAACTGGCATCGCCGTCTTGGTCATGCCTCTATGGTACTATTAAACATGTTCTGCACAATAATAATTTACCTATTAGCTCTACTATGAGACAAAATATTTGTACTGAGTGTGCAATGGCTAAAAGCCATAATTTACCCTTTTCTACTTCTATTTCCTCTGTTTTCAGACCTCTTGAATTAATTTATTTCGATGTCTGGGGGCCTAGCTCGGTCATTTCTCATTTCTACTTATGGATCTCGTTATCATGTTTGTTTTTTGGATGGTTTCACCAAATTTATTTGGATATTTCCTTTAAAATTCAAATATGATGTTGAACCTATTTTTCTTCAATTTCAAAAATATCTTGAACGACATTTTGATTTAAAAATTAAAGCAATTCAAACGGATTGGGGGGTGGGGGGAGAGTATAGAAGTTTAAATAATTATTTCAAATCATGTGGGATTCAACATCGTATATCATGTCCTTATACACCTGAAAAAATGGGTTATGTTGAACGTCGACATCGTCAAATTGTTGAGATGGGCTTAGCCTTACTAGCTCACTCAAATTTACCTTAACCTTATTGGGAAGACGCCTTTTTAACTGCAACGTATTTAATCAATCGTCTTCCCTCCAAAGTCATTAACAATAAATCACCTTTTGAAATGACTTATAATAAAAAAACCCAACTATTTATTTCTACATAATTTTGGATGTGCCTGCTGGCCAAACTTACGTTCTTATAACAAGCATAAAATTGATTTTTGTTTAAAAACTTGTATTTTTCTTGGCTACAGTCTATCACACCAGGGATATAAATGTCTCGATTTAGCTTCAGGAAAATTATATGTTTCCTGTCATGTCATTTTTGATAAGTCTTTGTTCCCCTATCAAAAAGACCCCTCAACATCTACTCTTTCCACACAGGATTCTCATTTACCCCCCTCCTTAATTCAACTGAGTATTCCTAACAATCATCCAGGATCAAATTCATATTTAAATACCCCACCAATTACTCACCTCGTTCCACTGCATCAGGGTTCTTTGGATATTTAGTCTGCTCTAATATGTTCAGATGGTATTCCTGCACCAGCAAAGGAACCCTCTCAGCACTTCAATATTGTTGAAGAACCTCCACTTCCCAGTGATAATATAATGCCACTCCGGATGATTACTAGATCACAAACACAATCTCTCAAGCCAAAGACCCCTTATGTTGGTATAACATGATACCCACTTCCTCACTATTTCATATTTCCTCTGATGCAGAACCTTTTTGCTTCTCTGAAGCCACCAAACATCACCACTAATGTGATGTCATGGACATTGAGTTCAACGCTCTTATAACGAATGACACTTGGGATCTTGTCTCTCCTACACAAGGTACCAATATTGTTGGAAATAAATTGGTGTTCCACATCAAACGCAATGCAGACGATAGTATTGAGTGTTTTAAAGCGTGACTAGTCGCCAAAGGTTATCATCAACAACCAGGTCTGGACTTCATGGAAACCTTTAGTCCAGTGGTTAAATTAAGTACTATACGCTTAGTATTATCTTTAGCCATTACACGACAGTTGGCCATCCGCCAAATAGATATACAAAATGCATTCTTACATGGCCAACTTCAGGAGGAAGTTTATATGCAACAACCTCAAAGCTATGTTCGTCCTGATTTTCCTCATCATGTGTGCTGCCTTAAGAAGAGCTTATATGGTCTTAAACAAGCACCCCAAGCTTGGTTTTCTAAATTAATAGAAACATTGCTGCAACTGGGATTTGTTGGTTCTAAAGCAGATACATCTTTATTCATACTTCATCAGACCACCTTCTCTATCTTCATCCTTATATATGTTGATGATATAATCATCACTGGAACCTCTTCAACTGAAATTAACAACTTCATCCAGCGGTTTGGTGATGTCTTCCCTATCAAGGACTTAGGTATTTTGTCATATTTTCTTGGTGTAGAAGCATTGTTTGATGGGCTTGATCTCTTTCTCACTCAACGAAAGTATGTAGCAAATTTGGTACAGAGAGTTAATATGCATGAAGCCAAGCCATGTACAACTCCCATGAGTACTACTTGCAACTATCTAAGTTTGAATGTGCAGATTTTTCCGATCCACAACTTTATAGAAATATAGTTGGTGCTTTACATTACTTGGGTTTCACTCGACCAAACAATGCTTTCGTAGTCCACCGTGTAAGCAAATTCATACATCAACCTAAAGACCCACACTGGCAAGCTGTCAAAAGAATTCTCAGATATCTCAAACATATAGTGAGCTATGGCCTTCATTTCAAAAGTCTATCAGATCACTCTCTCCATGCATACAGTGATGCTGATTGGGCTGCCGATAAAGATGACAGACATAGTATTGAGGCGTACTGTATTTTTCATGGCTTTAATCTTATCAATTGGAGTTGTAAATGGTAACAAACTGTTGCTCGCAGCAGTACTGAATCAGAATACAAATCACTTTCCAATATAGCGGCAGAATTACATTGGATCGAATCCATACTCCATGATCTGCAACTCCCTTTGCCAACCAGTTCAAGATTATGGTGCGATAATATTGGTGCAACATATTTGTCCTCTAATCCAATCTTCAATGCAAGAACTAAACATATAGAAATAGATTTTCACTATGTCTGGGATCAAGTCTTGGCAAATAAACTTCAGGTCTCATTTCTATCTACAAAGCAACAACTTGATAATTTATTGACCAAATCTTTATCCTCTGCCTATTTTAAACTTCTACGTGACAACCTTGATGTTCACGATCTGGCTATTTGATTGAGGGGGCGTGTTGGAGATAAATTTATCTTTATCCTAAAGACACAGTGGCAACTAAGATAAACTCAGTCAAAACATGATGACTATTCCTGATATCTTGCAGCAACAACTCTGTTATGATTGTGATAGTATTTTTTAGTTTTGAATAGCTAAAGTATATGAAGCAGTTATAAATGTTTGTGTTTAAATATATAATCAATGTACATACTACAATCAATGAAAAATAGAGGAACACTTTTCATTCATCTCTATCTCTCTCTGTATTAGTTAAAGTTTGAGTTCCATTAGGTTTAAACACCTCCAATGTTTTCCCTCCCTTGTTTCAAAACATCGATAGCCAGTATGTTTTCTTGCTTGCTTTTTACTCTTTCCTATGTAGGTAGACGGCAGGAAATACACGTACAGCATGCATGTTTTGCACATTACCTGCATGCATGCAGATGATCAATTCCAGCCACTTCTCCTCTTTTTCTTGCCCCTCTTCCCCTCCTCAGCTATCCTTCCAAAGAACTTTTATATTATTAATTATCAAGACTCAAGGTTCGGTTTCATGTACGTCATAATAATAATTTTGATAGCGATCGAGAATATTTTGTTTCTATTGAAGGTATAGAGTGAACTTCCACGCTATTTTGTATTGTTCAAAAATGTTGCAAGTAAACTAATTTAGGGTCGTTTAGGTGGGGCGAATATCATGAATGTATCAATGGTTTGATCACAAGAGCTGCATGCGAAGTGTCGTGATCCAAACATCTCGACTAGGCCTATATAATGAATTGCAGATTAGTGCAGGAACTCATCATTATAGCCTTTAGACCCCTGTTTGCTTTCAGTTTTCAGCATGGCCGACGATGATGTTTATCGTATCCATATCAATTTTAAGCAACAAATGTCCAATTACATAGCTAATGAAAAGCTGCCAGATTTACAGTATGGGTACAAAGTCTCTCAATCCATTTCAACGAAATAATACAGGGATATCCAAAGTGAACTCATCCTCGACAACTGTTTGCACGAAAGAGCTGATTTCGTTACCAATCCTCGTGCTTCATCCTGTGAGCCACTGCCGCGAGTTACGATTCGGACACTTGAGGATTTGCAGACTGTGCAGGCAGACGGCAGGAAATACAAGTACATCATGCATGTTTTGCACATTCCCTGCATGCATGCAGATGATCAATTCCAGCCACTTCTCCTCTTTTTCTTGCCCCTCTTCCCCTTTTTAGCTATCCTTCCAAAGAACTTTTATATTATTAATTATCAAGACTCAAGGTTCGGTTCCATGTACGTCATAATAATAATTTTGATAGCGATCGAGAATATTTTGTTTCTATTGAAGGTATAGAGTGCACGAAATAACTGATTTTGTTGCCAATCCTCGTGCTTCATCCTGTGAGCCACTCCCTCGATTTACGATTCGGATACTTGAGGATTTGTAGACTGAGCAGGATCGTCTGAGAATAAATAACTTTATCGTTGTCTTTAGGAAATTCCGACCGGTGATGTTCTGATATTTGCCTATTAGATGCTAAGCACACTAACATAATTTTTTACGTGGTTCGGCAATTTGCTCACATCCACGGGAGAAGCCATTGCATTATATAGGGAGAGAACAAGATTTACAACAATAAAGGAGGAGGAATCATCCCTTCTTTAGCAACTCTCAAGCTCACTCTATTTCTCTACTCTCAGTGCTGCAATGGCAGCCACTACTGGCTGCCCTTGGCAGTCCACTCTCTTCTATATTTCTTATATCTTTGGGTGCACTCTCTCACTCACAACTCTCTCTCTCGGTGCCTATTTATAAGCTTGAATGACAGCTCTTCTTGCTCATTTATTAATAATGGTAGCTGCACCATCAGCCCTCTTTGACTCTTAAAGGTTGGCCTATTTATTTCCCACCGTTTGTAGCCTTCTTTCATTGACAATGGCAGCCATGTTCTTCTAGAAGATGGGCTGTAGATGCTTCATTGTCAATGGACGGTGCAGTCCATTGATGATTGTTGGACATTAATGGCAACAATCCTAACAATCACCTCCTTTGCCATTGATGTGAGGCAATTGTCCTCTTGCTTCTTCAGTATATGCTTGCATTCTGCAGGTCTTCCAAGCTTACCATTCCAAGAGCATCTTTGGCTAAATTTCCAGGTACTTGCCAAACCTTTCAACCATCAGAGTCACCAAGTATCCCTTTACTCACTCCAAAAGATCACTTCAACTAGATGGTTTGTCACATCTCATTTGAAGAGTGTTTAACGTTTGTCTCTAGAACAACATCCCCCTTCAAGCATATCAACCATGCTTGGCCCGGAATGATTTATCAAGCCTTACATCAAGGCTTATAACACCCCCTCAAACAAATATTTCCAAGTGTGACAGTCATTGAGCCTTTTAATATGATCACGAGCTCACCACTCTTCCAAGAGTCTACTCATCCCGGAGTTGCGTCTGCCCGCTATTCCACTCTAGGAACCACACCTTACTTCTCCATGAGTCTCCCGCTCTTAGTCTCAAGAGTCCAGGTAGCTCTTCAACTTTAACCATGAGGACAACCCATTAAAGGTTGATCCATCTCTATCTTCATACTCTGAGTATTATAATTTCATTACTGAGCTCGCCACCTTGAAAGAGTCAACTTGTTCTTGGAACCTGCGCATACCCTCTACTCCTTCATAGCAGTCACGTCTTAATGCTCCACAAGTCATCCACTTATTGTCCAAGGCAAATGTCTTCTAGCTCATTGATCTTTAGCATGGGGGCAATATCCATGAAAGTCAATCCTGCATTTGTCTCCATACTCATCATAGCCTATTTATTGGCTATACAATTGTCAACTTATATCCAACCATCACATTGGCTCTAGGGCATTCTGAAATTGGGCTCCTATCATGGCCCTCACACCTTCTCCTGAGGTGTCTTTGTCTGTCATCATGAGACGATCTGAACTTGGACTCATATCACGGTCCTCACACCTTCTGTGTGAGGTGTCTCTGTCTGTCGTCATGAGACAGTCTGATCTTAGACTTATATCAGGGTCCTCACACTTTCTGTCTGAGGTGTCTCTGCTTGTCGTCATACGACGGTCTGATCTCGGACTCATATCATGGTCCTCACACCTTCTATCTTAGGTGTATCTGTCTGTCATCATGGGACGGTTTGATCTTGGACTCATGTCATGATCCTCATATTTTCTGTCTAAGGTGTATTTGTTTGTCGTCATGAGATGGTCTGAACATAGACTCCTACCATGGTCCTCACACCTTCTATCTGAGGTGTCTCTACCTGTCGTCATGTGGCGTTCTGAAATTGGGCTCCTATCATGGCCCTCATATCTTCTCCTAAGGTGTCTCCGCCTGTCATCATAAGACGGTCTGAACTTAGACTCATATCACGGTCCTCACACCTTCTGTTTGAGGTGTCTCTGTCTGTCATCATGCGGTGGTCTGATCTTGGACTCATATCATCATCCTCACATCTTCTATCTGAGGTGACTCTGTCTGTCGTCATGCGCGGTTTGGTCTTGAACTCATATCATGGTCCTCACACCTTCTGTCTGAGGTGTCTCTGTCTGTCGTCATGAGACGGTCTGAACATGGGCTCACATCATGGTCCTCACACCTTCTTCTGAGGTGTCTCCGCCTGTCGTAATGAGACAGTTTGAACTTGGACTCATATTATGGTCCTCATACCTTCTCTAGAGGTGTCTCCACATGTCGTCATGAGACGGTCTAAACTTGGATGCATATCATGGTCCTTACACCTTCTGTCTGAGGTGTCTCCGTATGTCGTCATGAGATTGTCTGATCTTGGACTCATATCATGGTCCTCACTTATTTTCTTGTTAATAGTCTACTATATTATCTTTCATAAACGAGCTTTCTCGATCGGTACATACTTGTTGTTGTTCCTGCAGATTCATGACCTCTTATTTACCGGTTTAAATTATTGTAATGGATCGGCTAAGGAATGCTTTAGTTTATATTTATGATTTTACATGCAATTCCCCATCCGTTTTTCTTGTCATCTTTCTTAAAGGTGGATAGAGATATATTGCACCTTAAGGATCGATTATATATATTCTGTATCATCGCTTCTAATGCTTGTATCAATGTTTTGACCTGTGCTGGAGAAAGGGAGTTTCATTAAACTGAAGCTTGATGATAGACAAACTGAAAAACTAGTAAGAAGATACCACCAGTATTATAGGCTTTTCTAAAATATTCACGATCCTTGTTCTTTAAAGACAGAGATTGAGAGCTCACTCAATCTGTTGTGCTATCATGATCAAGACAAGTATGCCAAATCTTTTTTGTTGACAATCTGTTGTCTTATTACGTACTGGCATGAAACTGCAATTTAATACTATTGGGACAAGCACCTTAATCTTCTTTTCTATTGTTTTTCTTTTCCTCATGCAACATTAGGAGATATGTATTGAATATTGAAAATACAAGTTTTATGCAACACCAAATAAAGAATCCATTCATCAGGAAAACCCTTAAGTCACATGTGAGATTTATTTAAGACAGAACACCTTAACTGTGGCTTCTGCCATTTCTAGCGTTTTCCTTGGGCTTCAAGGAACTTGCTCTTCTTCGGTTATTTCACAAACAACAAGTCTCCCAAGAAAATGGAGGATCATGACGACTCCTAACAAAATAGTAACAAAAAAAAAAGAAGTCATGTTTTCTTTTAGCTTCCGATGGTATGATGTTTTATCGGTTTATGCTCCTGCTTTTCTTGACTTCTCCTAGTGTAATCATCCCATTTTCATCCTTGTTAAATCCCCAAATATCACAAATGTAGCTTAGGCTAAAACACTTGTAGAAGAAGTAAGACTGGCACAAGAAATTTACCCTGTCGCAAACCCTTTGAATATCGAGTTCCATCCTCGAGTACTTTAAAAACAAGTAATTGAAATGTGTGACAAAACTTTTTGGTGAGGGGACCAAGTAATTAACAATCTTGAGTGCCTACTCTGTCTCGAAGTTCTCGGAAAAAGGCATCGATTGGTTTTATCATAATGATGGTCTTTGATAACCAATAAACCTAGAAGAACTTACAAGCTAACTTTGGTTGGTTAGTCCTATCAGTTCATCCATTACTAGAATTTTTAAATTTATCGATGCAATATTCTATCGGTATTTATACTCTCAATCTGTTGGCATCAATTTTACCGACAGGTTCACGGACAGAAACACGTTATCAGAAAATTATCATCAGTGATTTGTGGTCACTTGGTAATAAAACTATTGATAGATTTACAAACAGAAAAAACACATCAAAAAAGAAATTACCCGCTTAATTAATTCCGTCGGTATTTTCATAATCAAGGTTATTTTCAAAATATTAAATTTAACAAAGAATAATAAATAAAAGACTCAAAATAATCAAGGTTATTTTCAAAATAAGTAAATAATCCTATAGGAAGCAAAAAAATAAAATTAATGAAGCTCAGTCTCCAATTAAATAATTGACAAATGATGAAATTGAAAAAAAACCTAACATATCATGAAATGAATATCTCATTCTTATATTTAATCAACTAATTTAATTAAATTAAAAAATAAAATATTTTTTTAAAAGATAATTTAACAAAGAACGACAAATAAAAAGACTCAAGACAACTGAGTTATTCTCAAAATTAATGAAAAATCCTATAGTAACCAAATAAAAAAAAATAAGAAGTCAAAATTTCAATTAAATAGATGTTAAAGGAGAGTTCCAAGTTTTCATTGATGGTTGTGATTTGATCAAATCATACTTTCACTTGATTTAGAGGTGGCTTCATGAGCAGGTTGGATAGAGCTTTTTCTCACACAGAATGCTTGTCTCATTTTAGTTATTTGAAACTGATCTGTCTAAATCATGGCCTTTCAGGTTATTGTCCCCTGCTTGTTAGGAAAGAACAAGTTCATTGCTGATGGAAACCTTTTAAATGTTTGGATTGCTGGCTCATGGCCCTTTCCTTCCATAAGACCCTCAAGGTCTTCTGGGAGGATATTGTGCGAGATATCCCCGGTGACTTTCAAGTGATTAGAAGAATCAATGCTTTGAGACTAAAGCTATGAAAGTGGAATAAAATTGTGTTTGGGAATCAAGACTAGGCTCTACAAAATCTCCAGTCTTCTATCCAGAATCTCGAGAATCAGGTTGAAAGTGGAGGGCTGTCTGACTCTGAAAGGAAAAAGGCTAGATGAGTTGAAAGGTAAACAATAGAAACTCTGCAGATATGTAGAATCTATATAGAGACAAAAGGCTAGATAGTAGTGGCTCAAGTTGGGGAACAGAAACACTCGCTTCTTCCACATCTTAGCAAAGGTCAAGGGTTGCAAAAACTATATTCGTCAGATTATATATAATAATAATAATAATAATAATAATAATAATAATAGATTTTACCCTTCAAATCAAATCTATGTTTTTTTCTATAGTAATTCTTAATTTTACCTTTCAAATAAAATCTATTATTTTTTTCAATATTAATAATATTTTTTTTCAAATTTATTAATTATTATATTAGCAATATTAATTATAATAAAAATAAGAAAATTTATAATACAAATAATAATATTTTAAATATTAATAATATCATTTATTATAAAAATAACAATATTTATAATACAAATAATAATATTTTTAATATTAATGTTTAAGTGGGTATGGCGGCAACACCAGACCCAAGTGCTTTGGCCCTCTTAAATGCCAGACCCTAAAGCCTTGGGTCTGGCTGCAATCCGAACTCATTAGAGTTGGGTGTGGACGCATAATCCAAGAGCATTGGGTCCTGATGCAGAACAACAATATTTAGTTGGGTCGGTCGAGGCCCAACAACATTTGTTTTTTTAAGTGGGCTGGATCCGGTCCAGCCTAGGCTCGTATGGTCACTGGCCCAACCTAGTGACCATGAGGTTAATTATTTGGCCATTGCATGCAAAATTCTGCAAGCAATGGCCACCACCGATGGGTTTTAGGAAGAAGAAGGCTTACCTGGCCGGGTGAGAATAGCTGCCAATGGTGTTCCTGGTGGTGCTGGGAAGTCTTGGTGTGTGGTTAGTGGCGGTAACGACGGCTAAGGCGCAACGGAGGGAGTGGTAGAAAGTTGTAGGAAAAAAAACATAAACCAAGGGTAGGGAGTTGGTTTTTTTTTACCAACTTTAAACCTTGATTTCTTCCTGTTCAAGATATGGAATGCACTTCTATTTATAGGAAGTGGAAGAGAGATATTTTTTCTTTACTGGTGCCAAATATTGTTCCTTGATTCAAACCGAAAGGATCTCAACTGCTGGTTAAAAGTTGTCAAGATGAACTGTCAAAATTTGACAACTCAGGACTGCCTGAGTTGGCCTTTTTGGAGCGGCATTGAGGCCGTTGTGGTGTCAATCAATTAAAAAGATCCATATCATGGTATGGTCAAGTGTCAGATCGTCACGGTGGTGTATGATTTGTCTAGTTTGTTTGAGAGATGAGAATTAAATGCTCTAAAAAGATAACCACCCAAGTAGCTTTTGAGTGAAAAAATGATGAAGAAGGTGAACAGTACCAGACGATGTGTTTTTTTTTTTTTTCTTATTCTAATTTTGGTTGTTATTCTAATTGATACTTTTTTATGTCTTTTTTTTAATACCTTTTAATTTATATTTCAATTAATATCCCTCCTCCATGCTTTTTTATTTTGCTTCTTTAGCTTGTTTTGAATAGAGTTTTGTTAAGTGTTTTTTTTTAAAAAAAAAACGATTTGTATGTGTTTAATTTTTAAAGATATTATTCTAATTTATCTATATTTTTTTTATTTTATATAGATGAACTTTTAAAAAAAAAATTATTTTTAGATAATATTTCTAATATGTTCAACCTTGGATGATATATTTTTTCTTCTTTTATTGTATTCAATCAATAACATGTGTGTCTATTTTTGTTATCGTTTGATTGAATAAAAAAATTGTTTTAGTAAATAAAATCATTAAACATAACCAGGTAAATGTTCTAAGTTATAAGATCAAATATCTTAATCTATATTTATCTCTTAATTTTTTTTTAATTTTGATTTTAGTTATTGTTAATAATATTTTTTCATTTACTTGTACATATAATTATCGATTTATTTAATTAAATGTTTATATGAGGTTTTTGATTTACACTTAAAATATTTTATGTAAAAATACACATAAAAAAAGTCTCCATGCCTAATTTTTTTTAAAAAAACTTGCTATCAGACTAAGATTAAGACAAACATGCTACATGGTCTAACAATTAATTAGGAACACAGGATTCGACTCCCAACTTGGAAAGAAGCTTGCCTTAATTTATTAATTAGTTAATAAATAATACTAACAAAGTATAAAGGAACTGAACCGACAAACAGGATTAGTAAATTAATTGACGATTAAGAGCCAAATGATCCAAAGAAGAAAAAGGTGCTTGAAAAAACAATATGCCAGGTTGATCCCAAAGTTATAGCAAAGACACAGCACACCCTTTATATACATATATATCAAAGATAGAGGTAGTTTAGATGTAAAAGAGTACTGACAGGGACACAGCAAAGTTGTATTGGGAAGGTGGCTTCCTCTTAAAGGGTGGTGCGTGTGAAAGTGATATGGACTAGCAAAGCCTCAATTGCAATGGAGAGAGACTGAAAACAGCAAATGGGTTTGCACATTCAAAGAGAGTAGAGGGAGGAAATTCAATTAGCTTTGCGTCTGTGGAAGTAAGGATCAGGACTCCTCTTCTTCCATAAAATCAGCTGAACTTCCATAAGCTATATATATACACACATATGATTGACTTACTGTGGTGGCAGCTGATCAAGCCATTTCTTACGTGTTCAGTTTTTTGGCCAGAAGTTTCCTGCTGATTCTCTTAGTCTGATGCTCGTTAAAGCAGGCCTACCGGAAGGATCTGTGGAGCTAAAGTAAAATGCTGCGGGGTCAATTCCATAAGCTGTGTTGCATAGCAGTCGGACTGTCAGCTTCGGCTATCATTTTTTTAATTATGATGATTCATGCAACGAAAATCTCCATTAATTTAGGATGCTTCTGTCTTAAGAGTGTGTAAAGTGAACATTGTACTTAATTCATGCACTGAAATCCCTAGAGCTTCTGATGATGGATATAGAGGAAGCCTATCAAGCCTTCACTGATATTATTATTTTTGTTTTTCCTACTATAAAATCCCAAGAGATATGTACCCGGACTTGTACCGGGTAACATATACCTAGAATCTTTGGAATATAGATTTGTGCACCCTTTTGCTTTCAAGCTTGAAGCTCAGTTGATTTTTCATGAGCCTGGCCATGAAGAACAGGCATAGTACAGCTTAATAAAATATTAACCTAAAGAGCATAATGGTTTCGGTCTCACTTTTGCTTCAAACATTTGCTTCACTCTAGCATTTGGTTTACACTAAATGTGACCCCCTCTCCCCCTAGTTTCTTGTGTATTGGAAAGAAGATTAAGTTTCTGATGGCAATTATTCCTTTGGGACTACTTCAAAACAAATAAGAGCAAAAGGCCCTCGGTTCCAAGTTTGTTGACACTCAGTAATTACTAAAAACCAAGAAAAAAAAGAGAAGAAAGTGAAAATGGCATCATAAGAATACAAGATGAACACCAGCAGGAGCATTTTCTTGAAGTGATTTTCTAACAACATCCTGTCGTGATTCATGCCAGGACTCATCTGGAGTAATATGACTCCATTCACCACCTCCGAGATAAAAACTAGCCAAGGGACTGATAACAACTTGATCAAGGGATGTTGCACTTTTCAGTATATGCGTTATAAACTCCATTTCAAACCAGTTACCATCAAATCCATTCATCCGAACCTTCTTAAGTCTGCTATATGTGCATCCACAGATATTTCGCATCCCTCTTTGATTTTTGTGGAATTCTTCACCGCTCAGCTATAGACAACAGAGACAACTCACAATAAGATTCACAATATTAGACAACATTGTACTCCAACTGCTTTGGCAAAATAAACTGTTGAAAGTAAGCTGATAACAAACAGTTCAAATAAAGTGTTTCTCCAGAATGTTTTAGATTTGACGGAATATATAGCAACTGACCGTGATATCAAGTTTCTCCAGAAGTGGACAAGCATTTAGATATGTCAATACCCACAACAGATCCTCTTCCTTACTTGCTTTGATATAAAATAGCTCTAGTTGCTTCAGATTTCTGAGCGAGTCCATGCTCTGTGGTAATCTTTTTTCCTGAATGAAAACAAAAGCAGATTAGAAAACAGATTCTCATTGTCATCATTGGAGGTTAGTTACACTTCGTGAATTCTAAATATTTACGTACCTTCCAAGGGTCCAGATGCAGGATTAGAGTCTGTAAAGTTGGAAATGTTGCACAGTGGGATAATGCATTCGGCATGTCTATCACATGAATTGAATTGAAATTAAAGTAGATCTTTACCAGACAAGGAGCAACAAATACAGTGATCTTCATGATGTCTCCACTATACTCAAAATCCGTGAGATTTACGGCTATTACCTTAACTGGTGATGGGTTGGAGCAATCAAGCAACACTAGATTTTGGAGTGAAGTACTGAAAACTTTTAAAAGGGACATATGTTTACAGCGTATCAACATTGACCTTGAAGAAGCAAACAGTTGGAGAAGAGGGATGCAAGAAATTCTTCTCCCAAAAATACGTCGTGCAGTTGTAAGGTTATTAGTTTGTTGAATCCGATAAAATCAGCAGGAGGTTTTAAAACACAAGTTCGTAGATGCAAGTGCTTTAATCTTGAATCACTAGGATGGGGAAGAAGCCAATCGGGAAATCTATAATATTCATCACCTAATAGACCATGATGATAATAGGAAAATAATGTCATGCCTGATAAGAAAAGTTCAAGCTCTTCAATTCCCAGTCCAATCACAGAACTAATCCATCGATTAATGTTAGAAGTGTCTCCAAGATGTTTCAAGAAATGCAGCTTGAAAGAAATTATTTTTGTGCCTTGGAAATTCTGCAAGAATCCATCGACACACCTTGCGAATTCAAGCTTAAATTCCTTATAATGTTTGCTATGTTTTGAACTGCAATCGGGCCTTTCATGATTGGTTCCAAAGATGCCGTCAACATCAAAATTTAGGTTGGTCCTCAGCGCCCAGAGGTGCTTCCATCTGTTGGATAGAGCACTGGTCTTAACCAAATCTTTCATGGGTAATTTTGATAAAATGATGGATAGAATGCGATCGGGGAGCTGGCTTATCCGATCCTCCTTGCTGGCTTCGACCTGATCAGAATTCATGAAAGAATGATAAATTAAATTACCAATCATTGTCTAAAACAGATGATCAAGAGAACCATAAACCCTTAAAACAGAAACTGTAGCCAAATAAAGAATACAAGGATAGCTATAGCTGGAGATACCTGGAACCGGGGTTTCATTAGTTTGCCCTGATGCTCCATTGATAGTCAAATAATAATAATAATAATAATAATAATAATAATAATGATAAGCCTACTCTAAAGCAAAAGGCCAGAGAAAGAGAAGAGACATAAATATTCTTCTTCTTACGAATGCGCTGCTATATATATATTGAAGGGAAAAACAAAACATTCTAGAAAATTTAACAAGGCAACTGTCTTGTGTCTGTGTCTGGTAGTTTAGGAAAATTTTGCTTTCCTTTTTAAATTAGGAGTGAAAATGTAGAAAATTATATTATATAAAAGTGATCTCTCAAATCCCGTGAGGAAATAAAGTCTTAAAGTTTAGCCTTAATCCTTAGGAACTTGTCTACGATTTCGTTGTTTGTATGAATAGTTTGACTGACCATCCTCCCTGTCCTTCACTACGGGGAGGTAGGGATGATAACTACATCTACGTAGACATTTACAAGTTGCTTGTTGGCCGTACACGCCACCGCAATCTCGGAAAACTAAAGCTAAGCATGAAGGCACTCATTAAACTCAGTTTCTAGTACGAACACGACAAGTAGAATCCCTGTCATGATTTCAACACATTAGCAAGATACATTCCATCATTGCAAACACTTGCAAAGCTAGCAAGAAAATTGCTTTCGAATGCAGAATCTATCACATATATATTAGATTTAGTTGGTGGCCGACTAATTATATTTTATAAACTAATAAAATTAATTAAAGCTAAATCTGAGGCTACATATATATATTAACAAAACATAAACATTGCATATCCAAGTAAAGAATACAAGGATAACTATAGCTAGAGATACCTGGAAGCCGGGTTTCTTTAGTTTGCCCTGATACTCCATTGATAGTCAAATAACCATAATAATAATAACAACAATAAGCCAGAGAAAGAGGAGAGAAATAAATATTCTTCTTCTTACGACTGCTGCTATATATATATATATTGAAAGGGAAAACAAAACATTCTAGGAAATTTAACAAGGCAGCTGTCCTGTGTCTGGTAGTATAGGAAAATTTTTCTTTCCTTTTTAAATCAGGAGTGACAATGTAGGAAATTATAGACTTTGCTTGCATGTATCTGTACTTTCACTCATCATCTGCAACAGCTTCCAATGCTGAAAAATATTGCTCTGTTGCACCCATGGCAGCTTCAACATGACGTTGGTTTCTATTATTAAAGCCTTTCCTTGCCTGTGCAAACTTCACTATGTGCTAAGACATGCATATTATCCTTATCAAGACGCCCGGATGGCTTATATTCAAAAGCGGATTGAATCTTTAGAGGACTTGAGTGAGGCTAGAGAGTTGACAGAGGCGGAAGAGCTCATCTTCTTCGTACTCTCAGCGATGGAATATAAATAGGCGTATGGAAAGTGTGTTGAGGCAGAAGGCTCGGGTTAATTGGTGCAGACTTAAGACAATAACACAAGCTTTTCCTACATCACTGCAAGTACAAGAGGGGCCCGAAGTTTCGTAACCGGTGAATTAATGTTTGTAAGTTGTAACACTAGTTTTAATTATTTACTAGTGAGGTGGACACGCTGCATCATTACATCGTGGAACAACTTTTTAATTCTATAACAATTATAAATAAAAAAATTAAAAGTATTGGGTCTTACTATAATATTAGATTCCAAAGCTTTTACAACATCAAATCCAATAACAATATTTATAATATAAATAATAATATTTAATTTATTTGTCTAAATTCTTATATTTTTTAATCTTTTAAAAAAATTGTTTTTTCTTCAATAGTAATAACAATATTTTCTAAAATTTATTAATGATAACAATAACAATAACAATTTTTAATTTTACCCTTCAAATCAAATTTAATGTTGTTTTTCAATATTGATAATAATTTTTTTAAATTTTATTAATTATTTTATAAATAATATTAATTATAATACAAATAATAATATTTTTAATATTAATACTATTGATTATAATAAAAAAAAATAATATTTTTATATATTAATACTTTTAATTATAATAAAAATAACAATATTTAATTATAACACAAATAATAAATTTAGAAACCTAAGAAACAAAACCTTGGTCCTGAAGCTGACCCAAGAGAATTGAGAATTGAGTGAGGAGGTAGGACCCATGCGAAATGGGTTTCGACGCATGAACCAATAACCTTGGGTCCTGATGCATGACTCATCACCCTTGGGTCCTGATGCTAGACCCAAGAGAATTAGATCGTGAAATGGGTCCTAACGCAGGACCCATTAATCTTGGGTCCTGATGCATGCATCATTACCCTTGGGTCCTGACGCAGAATCAAAATTGGATCCGGACTCAGGACTCATTAGTCTTGGGTCCTACGCAGGGCCCAAGAGAATAGGGTCCTATCGCCGGACCCAAGCGAGTTAGGTCCTGACGCAGTACCCATTAGCCTTAGGTCCTAACACAAGACCCTATAGAATTAGATACAGACCTAGTGCTTTTGGGTCCCCAAACTTATTAGGTTCTGTTGTGCAGCCGGACTCAAATCTAGTTTGGGTCCTATCTACATTAGGGCCCAACTCTAATTGGTCCTGCTCAGGAAGAACCCAATACATAATTTATTTATGTATTTAATAATACATATAATTTAAAACTATTAAATAAAAAATTTAAAGACAATAAAACATTGATAAAACTTTGAATCTCATATACTAATGCTGTAAAATTAAAATATCTTCTATTACCCAAAATAATATTATATTATGATATTTATAAGTTATTTTTTAGTGGATTTTATTGTTCAAAAATTCTCTTATATAATACAAATATATAAAGTAATGATGTGAATAAAAAATTTATTGAGAGCTCCATCAACTTTAACATGATAATATTAGAGGGAAAAATTAAAAATTTAAAAAAAAATTTCAAAGAATTTTTGAAATGCAAAAACAAACATGCCTTAATAAGATTCAACACAACCTCAAATGAAAAAAATTATGATCACCCAACTTTTAAACAATATAAAAAAACTACCATCAATTTATTTCCTCTTTACTATATGGAAAAAAATTACATGAGAAAAAAGAAAAAAAATTAAAAGCATTGAGTCATGCTAAGGGCAGGACCCAACTTAATATATTCTCCTTGGGTGTGGCTGCGCAACCAGACTCGGGAGCATTGGTTCATAATACAGGACCCATTATCCTTGAGTCTTGACATGGACCTATTATCCTTGGGTCCTAACACAGGACTCATTAGACTTGGATCCTGACATGGAACTCTTTACCCTGGGGTCCTGATGCTAGACCCAAGACAATCGGGTCCTGACGCCGGACCCAATTGAAAGTGTCCTGCATCAGGATCCATTTAAAGGGTAAAAATATAAATTATTGTTCATATGATTATTATTATCATTAATAAATTTGAAATAAAATATTATTACTATCAAAGAAAAACCATATAGTTGATTTGAAGTATAAAATTAAAAATTTTTATGATTATTAGTATTTGTGCTATAAATATTATTATTTTATTAAAATTGAAGGTATTAATATTAAAAATAATATTATTTGTGCAAAAAATATTATTATTTTATTATAATTGAAGGTATTAATAGTAAAAATAGTATTATTTTTGCTATAAATATTATTATTTTTATTATAATTCTCTTAGGTGATGACGAAGGAATATAAAAAAAATTCTCATCTATTTATTTCCTCTTTACCATATGAAAAAGAAAAAAAAATTACACTCTTGTATCGTGCTGAAAGTAGGACCCAACTCTAATAGGTCTAACAGGACCCAACGCTATTGGGTCCTAATGTTAGCAAGACCCGATGAAATTAGGTCCTGCTGCAACTACCTAGCAACCCTTTAGACCATAGGCGTGCGGTTTTGCAGATCTGCTCGCCTGGGTCTGCAGCCTTGCGTGCAGGTCTGACCCCAACACCCAGGGCATGGCAGCCTCAGTGCCATATATTTGCAACCTGAGGCCCAACCCCCTACAACCATTGGAACTCTATATGGCTGGGCATGGCAGCCCCAGTACCAGGTGTCTGCAGCCTGGGGCCTGCCGCCCCACTAAAATTTACACTGACTGTTTTCTCCCAAACCATCTCTTCAATGCCAATTGCATCCTAATAAAAAGACAACCTCATCCTCCCCTTGCAATCATTGCAACTCTCTGTGGTAAGGGAAGTTTTATCATTACACTGCTTCAATCCACAGTACCATGAATTTTAATGAACATAACTTTACTAACAACGTTCCAATCTACAGTGTAATGAGTCTTGATGAATAGAACTTCCTTCATATGATTTAGCTTTATATATAATAATTATTATTATTTTAGAAATAGGATCGACTTTACAAATATATTCTCAAAGTGATTATACACTAACAAAATTAATTAAAGCTAAATCACAGGATGGATATATATATCTATATTAACAAAACACATACGTTACGGAAAAAACATCGTAGATCTAGATGCAAAAACACTATTTATTATAATAGAAAAATTATTTTTTTCATTGGGAAAAAAAACCAAATACTTATGAGTTGGAGGTAGTTTAGTCTTCTTACATGGCTCATTAGTCATTTTAGATTTGATCGGAGATATATGTGACTTTTTTAAAAAAAAATTAATAGTAAAATGATGTTTTTAGTCTTTGAGTAAAAAAAAATTAATATTATTGACCAATGTAATTTAAGTTTTAATTTTTTCAAATATAGTAAAAAGATAACATTAGCCTTGATATCAAGAAAAAATAAGTCATTGGTTCAGGGGTGTTTTAGTCTTTACACACATGTTTTTTTTTTTTTTTGTTAATCTTAGGTTTATGAGATGGAATTATGAAGACCAATAGTTTGGGTGAGGGATTTTCTACAGCTATCAAGGATAATCTCAGGTACAAGGTGGGTAACGGTAGAAGTATACTCTTTTGGAGGGATTGTTGGCTCTCGAATAAGCTCTCCGGGTGGTCAGATTATGGAAATGGATGAGCGGCGCGAAGGAGTTTGGCGTTGGAATATAACTTGGCGTCGTGAGCTTTTTCAATATGAATCAGCTATGCTGGCATCTCTTCTGTAGCTTCTAAGCGTGGTTCAACTAAATGAGGCAACTGTGCATAAGTGGGTTTGGAGTTACAGTACTTCGAATGGGAGCTATACTGTGAAGTCAGGTAAAAATTTGATTGACAGCCATGTTTGTGTTGGCAGCAGCGAGTATGTCTCAAATGTATGGCTCAAGATGGCTCCCCCAAAAATTCAGATTTTCATGTGGCTTGCAGTCCAAAGGAAAATCAGCACTGGTTTATTTCTCTTTACTGGCGGGTTGATGTCTTTACTGGCGGGTTTATCCTTTCTGCAAAACCCACCAGGAATCTTCAGATCATCTTCTGGTCCAATGTATTCACACTTGGAAAATGTGGTCTCGTTTTCTATCTTGGTGGAGTGTCAAATGGATTATGCCGCAGTCACTAGATCAGTTCATTTATTAATAGCCTTCTCTTGTCAAAGGAAAATTTCATAGGAAGTTTTGGATCAATCTGACTTATGATATAGCTTGGGGTATATGGTTAGTGATCGGTTATTGGAACCATCAAACTATAATTCTGATTTAACTATAAAAAACAAAATGAATTTGTAGTATGATCGTGAAAACTAGGTCGAACCTAAGAGAAATTTTGTTTAATCTGCCTACAATATACTAAAATGAGAAAGAATGAAGGATTTGAATGAGAAATTCAAGAAACAATAATTCTGAAAGTAATAAATTGATATGTCGTTAAATCAGTTTAAGGATCCACACATCCATTCCTATAAATATGCTGATCATCGAAATAAAATAAATATTCTTTCACGTCAAGCAAATAAATTTGATATCCGTTAAAACTAAGAAAAATCAATGAGATTATGAATATATTAATTAGGAAAAGCTCTCTAATAAATTTCTTACCATCAAGCAAATGTAATATTGAAAACAATTTTCATTTACTCGGTAGCAATCTATGAATAAAATTTGTGCATTTATTCTAAGCAAACGTTCAAAAGCTTGACAATTTAACTTAGTTTATTCTTCCCTAACAAATAAAGATAAGAGTTACAACAATCAAATTAATTCTTTTGCTTCTTACTCTAGTCCCTAACAACAATTACGGATTGAAAGAAACTACAAAGCATACATGTCATCTCAAAACAATTCAATAAACTTGAATACCAATCAATAACATAATTCTGAACAAGAAAAAATAAATACTTGAACCTAAATGAATTACAATGATAACGTTACTTCTCACAACATGCTAATAGAGATGGTGTGTATCCCTCTTGAATTGAGAGTTTAGTTCATAGTTGCTGGAAAATTGACAAAAGCAAAGAAGGAAGGAATATTTTTTGGATCTTGTTTCAGCTGTGTTCTACTCTCTTTATCCTCCTTCTTTGCTGCCAAAATCCTCAGGATTCTTAGGCTAATTAGGATTCTTCATGATGCTAAATTCGTTCTTTTTTATGTGGTCTTTAAGGTTGGATAAATCTCTTAGAATTTGTGTTGAAAAACTAATTATACTGTATATTGTTATCACAATTCCGTTATAATACCAACTTTATTGCAATTTAAACTTTGATTTTGACTTGGTTTCTTGTAATATCCTACCATCCCAACTATATTATTTCATTCATGACATGTTAAAGGATTGATTTGCACCTTTCTTGAGTTCAAAGGCCCACTGTTCTTATGTCAGACTTTCAGTTGTATTGGGATATATGGCATTGTTAGTTTTCCAATCAGATCAGGAGATCCATTTCGACCAACCAGATTGCGTTTGAATTCTATCATTTAAAAAGACTTTATCTGACTTTGAGTCCTTCATGAAAGTTGTAGTCCTGGATGTGTAGATGAATTTGGGTTTTAAATCGCCTGATTTCGATATTGGAAGTTTAAGATATTCTCGTTTGAATATTTAGTGTAAAAGCAGAGAATCCTGCTACGAGAAAAATTATGACCTGATTTTGCAGGTCTGATTCGAGGTCCAAATGAAATCGGATTTTTGCCCATAATACTTTCCTGGAAATCTTGACATGTGTACTTCAACTTAGATTAAGCCCACATTCTTATTTTAGAACTCTAACTTGTCAAAAATCATGTCACAAGAAATTAGATCTGAAACGTAAAATACAGAATTTCTTATCTTTTAGTAATTAATTGATGAAATCTCTTCTACATGTCAAACTCATAAAAATAATTTTCAATCAACTCAAATAATTTCAAAATACCTTTAAAAAAACATAGTATAAAAAGAATAAGCAAATATATATTTTTTGCACTTATCAGTTTGCTATAAATGACTCGGTGTTTGATGGCCGAACTCCTATCTGGGATAGGATTTCTTATCTCATTTTGCATCAATTGGTTTTGTGGTTTCGGTCAAAGAATGAAGAATTTCCTTACACGGGGCTTGACTTAGTTCGAAATGCCGAGGGTATTTTACTTTGGACTAACAATGCAATGGGGAGGGCTCCATAGCTTATGACTCATTAATTTCTTGGTACTTGACCGTGGAGGTGACGACTTCTGGGTTGTTACTGCATCTGTTTCTGGATCATTCATAGTCTGAGTTTATGGGGATCTCATGTTATATACACTGCTTCTCAAGACTGCTGATTTCATGTTATATACAGTTTGTTATAGAAGTAAGAGCAACTTTCACTCTCTTTGTTGTACTTTTATGTTTTCTTTTTTATTAATTTGTACTTTTTTCTTTTGCAGTTTAATTAAATCCTCGATCATTATCCAAAAAAAACTAGAATACAACCACTGCACTATACTTTCACTCCTAGTCTGCAATAGCTTCCGATCTTGAAAAAAACAGCTTCCCATCCTATAAAAAATTGTTTTGTTGCACCCATAGCAGTTACAATATGACGATGGTTTCTATTCTTAAAGCCCTTCCTTGCCTGTGGAAACTTCACCATGAGCCAAGAAAGACAATCTTCCTAGTATCAAATCCTCCAATGCCCCCCTGGATTTGACCCTAGGTTTAACTAGAAAACAAATTGGGGTCCAGAGAAGGTTAATAACCCAAAGAGCCAAGAAAGATTGCAAGAAACTTTCGAGATGGTGCGAAACTTGCAGAGGAACGAGCCCCAGTTCCAGGACAATTGAAAACTGTTTACTGGTTAGGAGCTTTTTCGTAACAATCTTGTCACCTCTCAAGTACTGGTTATTAAATATAAAATAAAGGAAGATTAAATTTTACAATTTCGATTTGACACAAAAAAAAATGTATATTTTTAAGTGTGTAGATATTAGTTTAACTTGATTCTAAAAATCTTAGAAAAAGGATCCAGCAAGACAAAAAAATACCTAATCATTGAAATGCAACATATCAAAAACCATCTTCACATCAAAAACATTCACAGTTGGGACCAAAAATGCCATAGCATATAATCTTGTCGCTGCAGTCACATCTCTCCACAGGATTAAAACTGAAACCTAGAGTAAGACAGTTGTAACATAGCTCAACATTTGATGATCATGGGGCTACCACAATGCGTCCAGCAACTTGGTCAAGATCCCGTTGACCACTTGAAGTGATTCTCCTCCCACTATTACCAAAGCAAAAATACACACATCAGCAAATACGCAACTCTTCAGTGTATCTATGTTTATCAATCCACTTCAATTGTGAAATGAAAGACAGGGTAACAAAGCAAGATTTCATAGCTGAGCATATTTGATAGGCTGAAATTCGAATAAAATCTTAGAAAGCATAATTTGAAGACAAATTATAAAAAAACTAAATGAAAAATACGAGGAAAATAGCTCACCCCTTGGGGTCAATATCGATAATGTTCACATTCTGCAATTGTTGAAGGATGTGACGAGCAATAGAACCACTGCTCTTGCAGAAATGAGGTGGACGACTTCCATTCCTCTTGCTACCACCATATATCCTACGGAAAGCACCCACGCCAAGGCCTCCCCTAATGTAAATCTTCCTTGCCATGGAGGCTGCAATAAAGATTAAATATCATGCCTATGAGCAAAAGATATTAACTGTGCATCACAAACACCCCAAACAAAACGTGCATGAGCTTGTGCCCACAAGGGAGAGAATGACTTGCCAGCTCTGACATAGTACCAATCAGGATCATATGGTGCAAGCTCCTTAAATTTACCAGTCTTCACAATATCAGTCCATAGTGGCAACTCAATCTGTTCATCAACAGAGAAGGAAAATAGATCATAACCCCTAAACCACAATCATACTAATGACTAATTATATCACAGCAGTTAACAGGTTCAGAAATTCAAAAAAACAAGATTTTATCAGTCAAAAGTCACAAGATACTGACAGAAACTTCATAAAATGCTTTGATTTACGTCTCTATCAGTGCTAAACAAAGACTATTTTCCTTCAATACAAAAAAGGAGAAAACCAAGGATAAGGGGCTAAACAACATCAATTGAAACAGGTATTACACGCAATTCTCAAAACATTCAAGCCACAAACTACAGCTTCAAGAGTTCAACAACCACACCACTAAACCATGGTTGACCCACATGTATGATACCTCCTGATACACTAAAACTCACATAAGCCTTCTAAAAGATGAACACAAATCACTTCTCTATCTCCCCTCTCATCATCATCTGCCTCCCAAAATTATAATAACAAAATCACTGAATCATGTAGTGCATATTTTACACATGCATACTTTCAATCATAGTGACCCAGTTCAGAAACAATCAAGGGTTAGTTCTTAAACTGTTTTAGGACAAACCAAACAGCACCATCAGTCAGAACTCCGCAAGATGTATCAGCCATAAATATAAACTACGAATTCCTATGAGCCATAAATATAAACACACAGCTCAAGCATTAAGCACATATCACACAATTTTTTTAAAAAAAAAAACCTACAGCAACCAAAACCTGCTTTCACATAAACCCAATTTATCAATCACTAAAACAACAGATCTAAATTGAAAGAATCCAAAAACCATGCTTATAATTTTGTGTTTGGACCATGTGCAACAAAATACCTTGCCAGATCTTTTGAGGTGAGCAGAGTAAGCCTTGACGAACTCATGAGGAGACACGTCCTTCACAGATTTTGCTGTTGCCATTGTCCTTCAGCTACAAGAGAGCTCTTTTGATGCAAGGAATGAGCTAGCTAGCTCTCTCGCTGCTCTTCTCTCAATAGGGTTTCTGGTGGTTGGTCTAGTGGGTATTAATATAGCAGCGGCTAATCTCGTTAGGGTTTCTTGATATTTGGGCTATGGTGGGCCTATGGAATGTTAATATCAGGTATTGGGCTATTTGGATTATCTTTAAGCCCAATAGTTAAAATAGACTTACTTTTCTTTTAGGGAAAAAAAAAAAACCCCTCTAAACAAATAAGACTATGCTGCTTCTAGGCTGTTTTTTTTAAAAAAAAATAGAGTGCTAATATTTAATATGGATATGAGTATTTTTTAATTTTTTTGCTATCTATTTTTTAAAACCTCGCATAAAAAATAAAGAAAAAATAAAACAAAAATATATACAAGAGAATACACATGAAGAAAGTTTTTAAAAAAAAACAGTCTAATTTTGTTGGTGAAAGATCAAGGTATCAAGTAAGAGCTGGTAGATGAAAATGTCCAAGATTGAAAAAATTAGAAACCTAATTTTAATTGACAAAGGGTCCCAATAGTGAAAATATTTTATTTTGGTGTTTAATGACTTAATTGGAGTTTTGAAAAGTTTAATTGCATTTATTGATGACTTAATTGCAAGGAAAATCAGCTTTTAGAGTCAATTTGGATATTAATTGAAACAAATCAAAGCTTAAGAATTGAAATTGAACTTTGAAAAGTTTAATTGGTCAAATCAGGGGTTTAAGTGCATAAAATTCAAAGTATGGTGAGCAATTAAAAACTTAATTGAACAATTTGTGAATCAATAATTAATTTGTAAAAGACGTACAATTTCAAAGACTAAAATCAATGAAATCTAGAGTCAAATCAAAGAAAATTATCACATTTAAGCCGGGGTGGCTTAGTTGTAAGCTGGTAAAGAGAATGAGAATTTATGTGATAAAAAGAGAGAAAATAATAATTGTTTTTTTCCTTCCTATTTTGTAGTTTTTCTAGTATGAGAGGGAGCTTTTTTATCTATATTTTCATTATTTCTTTTCTTTCTTTCTTTCTTCTTTATGGATGAAGTTATTTTACCTTTCTTCTACAAAGAGTTTTTATTTTTATATCAAATGGTAGACCCATATTTGAAAGGAAAAAAACTATATTTAAAAAGAAAAACTGGAGCAATCCCTAATTAGACATGTTTGGTTTAGATTTTAAAAAATTATAATGTGGAATTAGGATATAAAAAAAAATTGAACAGTGATATTTTTTTTTTCTTCTTTACCTCTATAATTTTTTAGCACTTTATTTTTTTTCAGTTTTTCAATTCTTTTCACTTTTCAATTATGCTCATCATTTTTTTTCTCACACTTGATTTTCTTTCATTTGTTTTTTATTTTTTTCCTACTAAAAAATTATAATAAAATATAGCAATCTTGAAATATGACTTGTTTTTTAATGCAATTGTAAAGAATTTACCATCTTATATATCTTAATTTCAATACATTTTGAATCAAGATAGATCTTTTGAGTTATAGCTCTATATAAAGCTCTTAAGTGTGGAAAATTATTGTTTTTTTAAATATTAATTTTAGCATCCCATTATTATGGATTATATTGTTTTGGCTTCATGTTGGAGCAAAAAGAATAAAAACATCCTTGATCAGTACACAAGTTTAAGGTTATTATGAAAATAAGTGCAATTGTTTTTTTCAAGGATGTGTTTGAATCATAATGGCTCTTTTGAGTTATAAATGAATTTATGGATTTAAAGCCCAAGTAAAGAATTATTGTGTATTAGTATATTAATTTTAGGATCTTATTATAAGGATTTTTTTTTCTAAAAATCATATTTTGATTATAACATTTTGACTTCAACTTAGAGAAACATCTTCAATCATTTTGGTAATGTTATACAAGTTTATGTCTATTATCACAACAACCATAGAGGTTTGTTATTTTCACTAACATAAATATTAAAATTCTAAAATCGATCAATTGAACATGGATTAAGACTTAATGCAGGTTAGTTGATTTATACAAATTATAAACACAAATGTGTCATGATAAATAAGTAGGTATATTCATATATAATAAAAACTACATGAAAGTTGTCCAATTTCAAGTATTATCTCATGGCTTTTTTGTGGTACATTTTTATAATTGGAGATACATTGTCATCAAATTTAATCAATGTGGAGGTAACTTAACATGTGGCTTCAAAAGCTTATATTGAGAAGAATTATTGTATTTTAGTATATTAGTTATAAAACCTAGGATCTAGGGCCTTTTGAAAGTTCAAAGTTTGATTATAAGAGTGTGGATTTAGGTGGAGGAAAAAAGGATATAAAGATCTCTAATTATTGGCTAATGTTATAGAAATTCAAGGCCATCGTCATAGAAAATAAAGAGTTTCTTAATCTTTTTTCATTAATTCATTCACATTACATTTCTATGATTGATCAACTGAATATGAATTTAGGAGTAAATTTAATAAAATTTATAAACATACATGTAACTTCATAAAGGGCATGGATTGTAAAAAAATTCTTAGTTAGAAGTTCATTTATCAACTCCTAGAGCAATCCTAGCTCATTGTATTTGTTTTACTTTTATTATATAGATAAATAAATAGATAGATATTGATATTGATCAATATTAACAAAAACTTTATAGGGTATAGATTTTTCACTATAGCTTTAGATACAAATTACTATGAATTACTATATTGAAATACCATTTTCTACATTACTCCTTGATTTCTAAAGCTTTGTCTGAGGTAAAATAGTCTTTTCCATGTGAAAAAAGGTCTTTGTCAAATTCATTAGGGGTATATTGGTCTGACTTTTTTTTGCACATTGTAATGACTGAATTACTCTTAAAAGTAAAATTTTAAAGGAAGTGTATAAAAAAATTAAGCAAATAAATTATGAAAATGAAGGATTTGATATTTCTAGTAAGGGAAGGGATATGAGTGAGGAGAAAGTAGTGGCAACAACAAGCAAGGAAGAAGAGGTGAAAATCCTTGATTGGTTAGCAATTGAAGCCTAGATTACTCTTTAGTAAGGTGTCCCAACATCCATTTAACAAGTTCTTACAATAAATTGTTAAATTTCCATTGATTTTTTCATCAAATTGAGATAAGGGTTCATGATGAATTTTGGAGGAAATAAGAAATTAAATTGAATTGATGTTTGTGACATGGAATATGGTTGAAATGAGTTGAAATAACAAGTAATTTTGAAAGAAAATTTATAGCTCCTTAATAAGTGTGTGGCCGAACATTGATGTAAGAAGAATAAGAATGTTTTATTTGAATATTTGACTTGATGGTGTGTGTTTATATGAATTAAGATGATGAGAAATGCATGAATGAATAACAATGAAGGTGTTAAAAAGGGTTGAGAAGAGTGTTGATTGATTAGTTAATGAAATTAGACAAGGAATTGGTTTGAATAAGGATAAGTTAAATTGGTGATGTGTGAATGGTTACGAAATTGTCGATGAAATTGGACAGTTCCATCTCATGGTTTTTTAGAGGGAATTAGAATATGAAAATGAGGGAATTTGGACTAAGTTTCTTCGTAGAAATTATAGTCTTGGTTGTTATCTATCCAAAAGAGTTGACCTTTCTTAATTTGGAGTTTTAAAACTCCAGTTATGAGCTAA
The DNA here is from genome assembly GCF_951802175.1 of Populus nigra. NCBI lineage: Eukaryota > Viridiplantae > Streptophyta > Magnoliopsida > Malpighiales > Salicaceae > Populus > Populus nigra. Next base: position 11,001,610 of record NC_084864.1, on the reverse strand, counting down.
TAACTTAGAAGGGGTCAAGATAGACCCTACTGGAAAATTGGTCATCTTCTTGATAACGAGTATTTTTTCAGGGTTTTAAGAGTAGAACTGAATTCTTCTCCCTTAGTGGACTTATATCCCTATGTATTATCTTTCCAAATGATTAAGTCACGCCTTAAACCGAACTATATAATGTTAGTTATAGACAAAACACAAAACAGTGTTTAAATGAGGAATTACGTCGATTGTAATGTTAATTTGTATTTTTGTTAAAAAACTTAAGGGAAAAGATTTAATGGGAAAATTAGATGTAAATTTAAATGACTAGGGATAATAACGAATGAGATTATTAAAAAGAAATTGTATAGATTATTGATTTAGAAGGAATAAATGCTCATGAGTAATAACGTGGTATGTCTATTAATGCAGGGGGAGCAACAAGACCCAGACAACAGTCGGGGACTACCAATTAAGATTTTACAAGTAGGAGCCCAACACCTAAGGCTTTTTATTTTCTACCATTTTAAATTTGCTAGGTATATAAATGATTTGAACTTGGTGATCTATATATATGATTTAAATTTAGTAGTTTGTGTCTACGTGATCGGTATGAATAGAATATTGTGATGACATTGATTAGTTATCCTGAAAATTGGAATAAATAATGGTATCAATGGGGTTCCTTTTGGTACCGGCATTTCAAATGACATTGATTAGCTATTCGAGTTAGGATAGCTAATGGTATCAATGAGATTCCATTGGTATTGACATTCCTTAAATTGATTAGTCGATCTCAGGTAATTGGGTGACTATTGATGTTAGTAAAATTTACTAACATCGACATGATTAAGGGAGAAAGATAAATTAATTAACTATTTCGAGTTAGAAATAGTTAGTGATATCAATGGGTCGCATTGATATCAACAACCATTGCTGGTGTGATTAACCACTTCAGGTAAGGAGGCTAATGATATCAAGGGTTCTTGACATTGGTAATTTAGATGGTAAACCAGATGTGGATAAGAATTAATTAACTATTTTGGGTTATAAATAGTTAATAATATTAATCGATTGTATTAATATCCTCACTTGAACGGAATTGATTAGTTTAACCCGGTAATGAAAGATTAATGATACTAATGAGATTTATTAGTACCAGCAATTAAGTTTTGGAGAATGAGAGGAGAAGTGTTAATTAGTTATTCTGGAAGAACAAGATAAGCTAATGATATCGAGAAAAGAATATCTTGGTATCAAATGAGGATTGATTCATAAAGAGATGACATTCAAAATCATTTTAGTCATGTTGTGATTTCTAAGATGAAATTATTCTTGGTAATTAATTAGGATATTAGATGGAAAATGCATATTGTAAAGAAATCTATGTCTAAATTTTATGTATCAAAAGAAATGCCATGAAAATTATTACTCATCACTGTTATTATTGTTTGTATTACCTTTTTTATATTTATAAGTAAACGTTATTTGTTGTTTTCAAGTTCATCGGAGTCACATCAAGAGTGATCTTAATTTAGTTATCTTTTGGTATATAATTATGTTGTAATTCAAGACACTTATATCCTAAACTTAAAATGTAGTATTGACCGGTAAATTCAGATGTATGACTTTAATCAAATGATGTAATTATAAGTATCTATTTTAACCATGTATATTATAACTGAAATTGGATCCTTCATTTTAATTTCATTATGTGATATTATTATGCATGATATAGTTTATGCAATGATAATAAGTTGCAATTGAATTATACATTGTTTTCTTTTATGAACTTGAATTTTGTAATATTATTGAATAAGATGTATTGTGTTGATGATGAAGAGTTTGGGTGAGATCTATGATGATTGGATTGCGTTGTGAAATAACATAGAAACAGTAAATCTGGTATTGTCGATAACTTGGGACATCCCCGTATAGAGAAGACTCTACCAAAAAATTTGTAAAAATTTAGGTGGATCTAAAAAAAAAATTCTAAAATTTCCAGTTACCTGTTGTGTATTGTCCTAAAAACTAGGAATGTTACATGATCGACGCGTGAGGTGTATTATGGTGGTCATCCCCCACCTTCCATGATGAGATTCAAAAGGTTCGGTCATGCTTTTCATGGTGGTCTCGCGCGTGCGGACAACGGAGTTGTGGTTGGCCTCTAATTTTACTTTTTCTTCTCCGCCTACTTTTCTCTATCTTTTTTTTTTCAAGCTTGATTTCTATCCTTTTAATCTACTTTTGATTCCAATTTGGTCTTTATTCTCTTAATTGTTACAATATGAGTTTTTATTTGTTGGAATACTTTAAATAGTTTCTAAGACTATTGTTTCTCTTTTACTCTATGATTTGATTTATACAAAATATAAAACAAGCATATAAATCAAAAAATAAAAGAAAAACCAACTTACAGTACTTGTTAATAGAAAATAGACTTAAAAAAGTGAATTGAAATAACAATCAATCATCCAGGCTTAAAACAATTTATTGGTTGCTCTTTAGTGCTAGCTGTGTGATTGTAATATTATTTCTTAGGCTTACTCAATCTCTTATTCTTGGTAGCACAACCAATAATAAACGGTGAACCAAAATTTATATCTTACTTTTTATAAAAACTTTGAGCTAAGGAATACAAAAGAAAAGAATTTTAGAAAAATTATAAGTTTTCTCCATTATCAAAACTATGTCGGAATTATCTTTTTTTATAGATAATTTTGACATATAATTTTAACACAACTTTTAAAACAAAAGGATATAATTTTCTAGTTTAAAATGACATAACTCTATTTCAAGTAGAGTTTTGATGAACAAAACTTTTCATTAACACCTTAACACTTTTATATAGTATAATTTGTATACAAGAACAAAGAACAATGAACAATGAGTTGGGTTTTTATTTCACATGGACAGTTTGTACAAAGATCTCTTAAATTATTGCTTTTCTTTATTTACACCCCTGAAGAATTATTTTTCTTTCAATAGTTGAAGTGTTACTCTTTTTTATTTACTTTTTTTTGTCAATTTTCCTTAATAAATTTGCTAATAATACATGAAAATCACATTAATAGAAAAGAAAAACCAAATTAATTTTAACAGAGACCAGTCTATATAAAAACCTCCTATACAACTATTCATTTTTTTATACTAGATTGAGGTTTTTTTTATTAATTTTAATAGCTGAACTATTGCTTGTTCGAATATACACCCCTTCCATTAGATTTCATTAATAAATTCATTGAAAAGCATATGAAAATTAATGAATAATAGTTCAACTACTGAAATAAAAAGAATCTTCAAGGGTTGTAAATAAAAATAGCCAATAGTTCAAGGGGAAGTAAATAAAAACAGGCAATAGTTGCTGGGCAGCAAGGTGATTTGCACATGAGAGAAGAAACAACGCAGAGAGTTGCTTGGACATGGAAAAGATTATTAAGAACTTATCAATGGAGGAAATGGAAGAAACAATAAGCCACAGATAAATATTCTGCTGCACTAACTTGTCATGCAACCTTGAAAGGCACCAAATATGAATTGAGAACTTCATATGTTTTTTCCCCCACTGGTTTCACTGCGCACAAGAACACAAGCCAAAAGCAGTCCTCAAAATTGCAACTAATTGGTTGCCTCATATACAGATGATGTAAAGAATGATTGGGAAGAGTTGAGTGAGAAAATGGATAAACAGAACAAGGGTCAACAGTATTAAGTACTAATTGACAAGGAACGAACGAATGCCTAACCCTCCTCCACCTATTCTTTCTCTTCCTCTGTTCCCTATTGATCACAAGTGTAGCTGCTGACATCGCTCCATGATAGACAGCACTTGATCTTCTTGTGTTGAGGTATGTGAAACCTTGGTTCTCTCGGCACTGTTGGATGCTTCATTGACCTTAACAAATCCAAAAACAGCAGTACGTCATTTAACTAACTAGTTCATTCAACAAGAAAGCTGCACAGGAAAGCGCGCATTTTATCTTGAAAGGGGTGTCTTTTAGAAGGGCTGGCTGATACAAATCAAACGAAGGAAGCTTTATGATCCATGACCAAAAATGCCAAATACACTTGGATGTAAAATAACTATGCTTGGGCACAAATTTTATCGTGTGTATCTGAGGACAACGAAATACAAGGTCACCACCATTCCTTCTTGTTTGTGCATATTAACTACCAAAAGAACTGATGTAAACTTTCATTCTAAGCACAAGGACACATCAAAACACATTTGAACAAACACCATGGTCCCTTGGACCTTCGCTTTTCCCCCTTCAGAAGAAAGGTTGAGCTTTGCCACTGTAAACAACCCCACCATAGCCACAAGGAACGCATATGGAAATGAAGTGACTTACAAGACACACACGTGCGAATAAATAAACCAGGTAACCCTTACCTTCTGGGAATGAATGGCCGGTCGAAATAGGGCATGGGCTGTGCTTTTGGAACGAGTTCCTTTCTCAATCTGCGTATCTCTTCCTCTTCTGCCAACTACAAGAGCCAACAGCGAATTTGAAGATTTTAATCAGAATGAAACAACAGCATCACCTTAAAATCATTCCTTTTATTTCTATACTTGCCTTTCGTTGCCTCTCTCTTTCCATCTTGTATTGCTCAATCAGGCTCATCTTCTCAGATACCTGACAGCATTGTAATATAAAGAAATGATAAAGTTACTTCCAGGTTTCAAGTCTTGGTGCTGTGATATAGTTTCAGCTAGCTAGAACCAACACAAGTAACAACAAATGAGTAAATACATGATTGCCCGCACATGAAAGCACAAACACCACTTATCAACCATGTGGGGGGTAACAACCTCACTCTATGAGAGGCATTTCACTGTAAGCCATGCTTCTATTAGATGTTCTCTTCGACCAGAGTATCGAAAGTTAATTGTACAGGCTTTAATAGACCCATTTTCTGGTAGTTTAATCATAAACCGAGCAGTGCACCTATCAAGATCAGCACTAAAACCCCATATGCTAATCACTATAGTAAGAAAACTACCTGATGATCAAAGTCAGCACGCTCCACGGCCCGAATATCACTATGGAGCTTCAGGTCAACGGGCTTGGTGTTTTCTTTCACTGGAGGTTTGATTAGGCACTGCAGACAACGCCAATGTAAGTAATTCATGATCAAAACGTATGATTAAAAACTGAACTCCATGACATGTAAAATTAGACAGAACATATCAATGAAATTGAACTCATGAACACAAATATTTTCCTAAATCCTTGATTGCATATTCCTCATGACAGAAACAGGTCAACTAATCTCAGTTCTGTAAACTGTTTATTCTTTCAAATCAAAAGTGGTTAAAAACATGCTATTAACCATGCAGCACATGGAACTGGTCTTCAAGTTTTATAAGGCATCTTGGAGTATCAATTGCCTTGCCTACTCAATCAGAGAAAGGACTAACCTCTGGTTCGTCTGTTGTCCAAGGCAGGCCTTGTGCAACAGGAATCCGCAGCCTCTCCTCCTCCATCATTATTTCTTGAATCTTCTTTGTGAATTCCTCTTCCTTCTGTCTTCCCCTTTGCTACAATGGGAACCAATCACAAAACTTACCATGCGATTCATTACAAAGCAATGTGAACACTCCATGTTCAGCTCTCATGATGAAAAAAGAAAGAAAGAAAGCTACGCACCTCTGTCCTGAGCTTAAATGGCTTTTGGCTTGTGACTTTAAGTTGCTTCTTCTTCTTCAACCGCCTCACCCCCATTGTTCCACTTGACTCAGCACTCTAAAAAGTCAAACAAGATCACCAAAATCATCAGCTTAAATATAATACACGTGAGATCAAATAGGAAATTACGAGGCAAGTGAAAAAAAAAAAACTCACATTTCTTCGGCTTCTCCTGCCTCCATTAGATGACCTGCTAGAATTACTGGCATTTCGAAAAAACAGAAAATTAATACCTAATTAGAACCTAACTTAAAAACTAAAATATGTTTTCAAATGTGGGATTCAATGAAATCAATTCAGCAATTGTTACTAACCTGCTCTGACTGCCATCCCATGAAGAGGAAAGAGAAATCCTTGAATCCAGCCCCAGATTCTCAGAAGTTAAACAGAAATCAGATGGACAGAATGAAGAAGAAGAGAAGTTTGTCTCGGATACCTCAGCAGGCTGAAACCTAGGCAATGAAAATGAAGAAGAAGAGTATTCAGTCTCGGGCACCACTTTAGGATGCTGCAATCCAGGCAATGCCCATTGCATTGCCTTCTTTCTATTCTCCTTTATCTCCTCCTCTTCAGTCTTATCTGATTCCTTTGGATTTGGTAGGGTAAAAAGCTTCTCAAAGGCATCAACCAAATGCTTCACTTTCCCAGAGTCAGGTGCACTGTTTCTTGCATCTTCAAGTAACTTATCTCTCCTTCTCTTGATTGTGGAACTACCCATTTGTCCCGATTTCTCGCTTTCGCAGGAATATTGAGTATCTGATCCGTCTCTATCTTCAATCTCAAGATTTTGAGCCGCAAAATGATTTTCTATCTCCTCCTCTTCAAATTCTATCATAGCTTTATAATCAAAGGCCTTTTCCTTATCTGCTTCACCTTTCTCTTCAACATCGTTCTTGTTCTTGAAAAACTCCTCCTGCGAAGCCCTTAATGTCTCATAGGCCACACACAAGCACTTGTTTACATTGTCCCCATATCTCTCCTTGCACTTGCAATCCACAGGAGTTGTATTTGAATTCAAAGCCCCTTTCTTTGATTTCTTTTTTGCCACTACAAACCTTCTTTCCCTAATCTTGTTTCTGGGTGAATAAATGACAGGATTTAGATTCAAAGTCGGATTCCTCGAGGCAGATTTTTGGGATTTGGCAGATTTGGTAAGAGGAGAATTTGTGGGTTTTGAACAAGGACTTGAATGGGAAAGATTTGGATTTGAATTCTCAGATAATTTTGATTGAAACCCATGAGGGTCTTTCACCGGAGTGGCTGATTTTGGATTCTTGGTATTCAAATCCATCAAGAATCACTTCAAAATACCAAAATCAATAAAGGTTTTTTTGCTTGTAAGTGTTTCGATGGAGAGGGAGAGAGATGGTGGTTTGTTTCTTTGATCACTGAGAGAGAGAGGGAGAGCGATGAATGAGGGCATAGATGGTGTGTGACTGTGAAGAGAAAAAGGAACGTAGAGGGTTTTGGACGCTCTTCGTAACGGCTAGTTTTTTCTGTGGGGTTGTGGTTTTGTAGGGGTTGGATTGATTCGTTTGAATTTTGTTTTGGGTTTTTGACCGTTAGATGGTGTGTGATTTTAGTGGATTTATATATCATGGAGGTGGTGGAAAGAATTATTTAGCAACAGTTATGCCTATTAATCAATCTCTCTCTCATATTTGGTATTTAAAAAATTACGAATTTTGGAATTTTTTAAATCCATGAAGTTTTTTATTTAGGATGTATTTCAAAGTTTAGTATGTTTTTGGGGGAGTTTGAGTTTATTTTCTATAGTAAAAGCCATTTAGGTATAATCTAATATTTTTTTAAAATCATGTTATTATCGTAATTTTAAATACATATTTAAAATTAAAAAGATTTTATAATAAAAAAATATAATTTTTTTATTTTAATACATTAAAATATTTTAAAAAATAAGTTTTTTAAAAACCACATTTCTATAACAAAAATAAACAGTGCATAAACATTTTTTTTTTTTTATTGTCGAAAGGACTTCGTTGAAAAAGATTGAAGAAGCATAGCCCAGATTGATTTGTAACTTTGAGTTAGGCCCAAAAACATTTTTATTATTTTTTTCCTTTTTTAATAAGGTCATTTTCCGGTTAGCTCCATGGACACCGAGTCTCTCTCCGGTTGAAGCCTCAGGCGCCGTCATCCAAACCCCCATTAGTAATTTTATTTATTTATTTATATATATAATATTTTCTTATAAGCTTTTTTTATGATTTGAACCTACATGACAATGTTGGAAATGTACCTACTTATCAATATTGTCAAGTCATCGTGAGATTGTATCCAACAATCCAATATAGCGTAAATAATATTAGTTTATTTTTCTGCCCTACACTCTAGATTAAATATAGCTTAGTTGATTGATTCATAACTCAACCTCTTATTTAATTTAGATTTAAAATTAAACCTTATAAATATTAATTTTACATGATTCAATTAAAAAAATAAATAAAAATAAATTCAATAAAAACTTAGTATTAAATAACAAAATTAAAAAAACTATCAGGGGATAAAAAACAAAACAAAACAAAACAATCTGGTCATATAGGTTTGATTGGTTTAGCGTGCTTAGGTCTAAAAACACAAGCCTAGGGCGGGCACACTTATTCAAGCTATCTTTAATGTCTATTTGGAAGTGTAGTAAAACTTATTTTTTATATTGTTTTTTATTTAAAAATGAATCAAAATAATATTTTTTTATTTTTTAAAATTTATTTTTGACTTCAGTGTCCCTCTATAAAGGCATTTCATTCAATATTGAAAAAATATTGCTGAGATTTTATTAAATTTTTTCCCCTCTTTCTACCATCCAAAGAGGTCATATTATCCAAAGACAAAGCTATCAATTCTCTCTTTTTCCATCTTACTTGGTAAATATGATATGTTTTGGGTTTTTTCACTTGGACTAGAGTCAAAGAGATTTTATCCGTAGCACCTCCCAGGAGAAACTTTTACATTACAACTCTGTTTGTTTGCTGGAAAGTAGTTTCCTTTTAGACCTCGTTTGTTTGCTGGAAAGTAGTTTTTTTTTTTAAGAGAATTCCTGGGAAAGTAAATTCCGGGAAAGTATTTTCTGATGTTTTGTAGTGTAATAGAAAATAAATTGGAAAACACTTTCCAGTATTTGGTTATGTTATGGAAAATGAGCTGAAAAATAACTTATTAATGTTTTATTTTTTTCAAATTTATTAAAATAATGAGGAACAAATCTTACAAATTAAAAAGTTGAATGGGAATGAAATTGAAAAAAAAAATATAATTTCATAAATTATCTCAGATAAAATAAATAATAATCAAAATAATAGAGATCAAATAAAAAATAAAAAAATTGAAAGATGAAGAAATTGAAATAATAATAATTAACATTTTACAAATTATTTCAAATAAAATAAGTAACAATCAAAAGAATGAGGACCAAATTTGATAGATAAAAAAATTTCAATAAAAAAATGATAAGAAAAAAACAAATAACAATTATAAAAATAAGGACCAAAGTTAATATAAAAATTAAATTTTAAGAGATGAAATTAAAAAATAAATATTCAAAACAATATATATATATATATATATATATATATAGCAATCAAAAGTTTAAGGACCAAATTTGATATAATTAGCAAATAATAAAAGTTTAGAAAGTGTTTTCTTGGAAACTACTTTCCGGAAAACAAACATAGCCAAAAGGAAAAACACTTTCCTGAAAACCAAGTCAAATTTTCCTTTAACTGGAAAGTGTTTTTTGTTGACCGGAAAGTGTTTTTCTTTGACTGGAAAGTGTTTTCCATTGACTGGAAAGCGTTTTTAATTGACCATCTTTTCTAATGACAAACAAACACAGGAAAATTTGGAAAGTGGTTTCTCGAAAACTACATTCCAAAAAACAAACATGGCCAAAAAGTGAATTCCGGAAAAGTGAATTACAGGAAAGTGAACTATTTTTCGATGTTTGGTAGTGTAATGAAAATAAGTTGAAAAACACTTTCAAAATAAAAATTTGAGGACCAAATTTGATATAATCAGCAAATAATATGACATTTCTAAATTTTTTACAACTTCCGGAAAGTGTTTTCCACCCAAAATAAAAAGAAAAACACTTTCCTGGAAACGAAGCCAAATTTTCTTCTGACTGGAAAGTGTTTTTCGTTGATAAATTTTTCTAATGACAAACAAATATAGAAAAGTTTGGAAAGTGGTTTCCAGAAAACCACTTTCCATCAAACAAACACCCCTTCGTTATAATTGCAATTGTATTCTAGCTTTTATTTTTTTTTCTTCCTTTTTTGTGTCTTAGAGACGTGGTTGAATACTAATTAAGTTTTTTTTCCATTTCTTCTCATATTTCTCTTTTTGTTGACAACCTCAAAACAATTTTCTTCCCTCGTACCTAGTAAGGTCATATTTGGATTTTGGTGTAAAATTTTCTATCGTTTAATTTTATATTATTGAGCATAACTCCAAATCAAGCCGTTTGATCGAGCTGAGACTTTACCAAATGATTCTAGCGGTATTTTTCTATGTGGAAATAAAAGTTCAGGTGAATCGGAGTTTGAAAAGGTCTTGTAATATAAATCAGAACAAGATGTACGAATTTTGTTATTTACTTTCTTTTGACTTGTGGACTTTCTATTTGGTTAGGATCATTTTCCTACAAGTTGTGACAACTTGTTTTAGAAATTTTCTAGTTCTTCAAGGATCTTTAATGGGTTGCGACATAATTTTCAAGTGTGGTAATGATTCATTAATGTTCTAAAATTCTTTACAATGATTTTTTATCCATCCTAGCTACACAAGAAAAAAAAAAAGAACTGATGGTATTTAATGACATATTAGTTTATAAGATCATTGGGCAGCATTGTAGGCTATAAATAAATATTATATCATACTTGTGTTGTTTTCTTTTCTTCTTCTCTTCTCACAACAGCATAGGGAATTAACTTATGGGTTTTATTTTTATTATTTCAACTATAGCCCAAGGCTTATTTGATCTAAATTAATACTTTATTTTCAGTTAGGATCCTAGACTTATTTGGATCAAGGTTTGGGCTTCCTAATATAGGTTTTGGATCAATTTTGTAAGTGGATCAATTTAGCCCATAAGGGTAGATCCATTAGGGTTAATTTTCAAAAGTACTTAAACTCTTGTAAGCCTAAGTTGCAATAACCTTTGATGAATAATATTTTTGAATTTTTTTATTTTTAACATATGAGAGAGATTCTTGTATTTTTTTTGTTCTTGAACGAACTAAATTTGACTTATTGAAGATTAATTGGCTTCGTGGTGTCATTTGACTTCATTTCAATAGTTTTGGTGTCTTGGAACAGATTTCTATTATGTCACACTTCTATCAAATATTTTTCATCTTTCCAAGATCATATCTCAATCTTGATTGTGGATTGCATGACAACATGATGATATGGTTCACGTCCCTTCCTCTTTTTCTACAAAGAAAATTAAGCTAATAGCCTTAAAAAAATTAATTTCCAGTGACACAACCTCTCTCTATTGCTAATGATCTTAACCATTGATCATAGACCCAACTATCCTCTTCATCTCAGGCTTTCTCCGTCTCTCTTTTCCATACAAGCATCATTGCAAAAGTTTAGTTTTTTGGCTTAGGTTTTGGATTGTAGTTTTAGGTAATAAACTTGATTTGTTTGTTATTTATTTATTTATTAGCTATTTTTTGAAGTTTCTTTTTCCTATTCTAAAAGCATAATTAAAGATATGGGTTTTGGCATTCAGACTATTTTTTTTCTTCAAATAATTGTCATGGGGTCGTCTGTATGGTTACGTATGGTTGCCTTTATTTTTTTTTATTAATGTGGGTGTCCAATGCAGTTTGCACGTACCTCGACTAATCCCATGAGCTCTGAAGTTAACAACCATGTAAGCCTCCAATGGTCATCATATTAACAACCACAGGGCTCGAACTTGAGACCACAGAGAGAGTAAACCCCTTGATCTCAAGCTTTTACCACTGGATCACCTACTATATGGTTATGATTGCCTTTATTTGTTGGATAACTAATTGGTTCAAGTTTCTTATTCTAATGCCTTTTTTTTCTCTTCAATGTTCAAGTTGATAGAGGGGGTTGTCTTGCTATGACTGGTATTTAGAAAATTTATGGAGGTTATATTTTATATGTCATGTATGTTTTCCTTGTTTTAATTTTATGAGTGGACCGACCTTTGATAACCAAGTTCTTAATTCTTTACAATTGGCGAAGGAAATTACATTTCAAGCCTTACTAGCTTTTGAGACCAAAATATGCTTTTACCATCTGAAAAATAAATAAATTACCTTGCTAAAATTAGTCTAAAAAATCCCAATTATGATTGATCTTGTTCTTTTTAGAAAGGAAATACTTGAACTTGAAGAATAAGTAGCTGTGGGCTAGTAAAAAAATATCTATGTCAAAATTGCTTGTTTTTTTTTTATTATTATTATTATTGTTTCTCGAAGCCTTTTATATACTTAGTCTTCTTCTTAGCAATGAATTTGAGTCTAAATATTAATAGTTTATTTACTCCAAAAAAAATTTAACTCGCGTTGCGAGTCATATTATTTTTGTTTTAAAAAAAGATGTGTGAACTTTTAAAGTGCATTTTTATGCATAGAAAATTTTAAATGCAAATAAAAAGTTTGTGCAAGTATTTAATTAAATAAATCAATCAAATATTAGTGAAAATAAATAAATAAAAATCATTAACAATAACTAAAATTATCAAGAGGTAGATGTAAAAAAGATATTTGATCTCGTGAAATGAGACATTCATCATGTTGTGTTTATTAAATTTGTTTGTTGGAATAATTTTTTTATTCATCCAAAAAACAATGAAAATAGATACACACATGAAACTAATTGAAAAAAATATCATGCAAGCCTACACTTTTTAAAATGTTTTTTTTAATGAATTTCATTCATATAAAACATTAAAAAAAACTTTTATAGATGAATCATAATAATATCTTAAAAAATTAAACACATAAAAAACATTTAAAAAAAACCTCAATTCAAAAAGGCTAAATAAAAAAATCATAAATTATAAATGAGAGATATTAACAAAAAACCGTGCAGGCCTTCCAAAGGGCGCGAGCAACATCCACTTGCTCCTGCATACTCATTATGTGCTAGCAATTTTTTTTATTTTTTAATGTGTAAATTTTAAAAGATAGAAATGTCGATAATCCCACTCAAAAATAGCAAAAAAAAAAAAAACACTAAGAGACACCAATGAAAATACCCCTCTAAGTAAGTTTTAAATCATTTGATCATGAGGATATTTAAATATACTTTTATTGTTTATTTAAAAAGAAAATCACGACAAAATCCTTGTATGAAAAACATAATTATTTTTTTTGCTTAAAAGGTTATTTTAATAATTTTATTGTTAAAAAAAATAAAAAAAAAATCTGTGCCCCCAATCGAAATCATTGTTACTTATTGCTCGACACGCGTCACAATAGCAAGGACACACTAAAGTCATGCATGAATTATAAAAAAAAAAAAAAAAAAAAAGAGGCCACGCAGAAGCCTAAATGATATGACTTGATTTCAACGAAAATGAAGTTGCTCAACCAGAATAAATTTGTTTGTTGAGGGACTAAAGTTACTTTTGACCAGAACGCAAGGAAGGCAACTACCTCGCTACGTTTTGCTTTTGTTCATGTGCTTTCATGTTAATTGAATTGGATTCTGGGCATTATTACGAGTCGTCATCATCACCATGGCCTTTTGGATTCCATCATTGTTTCCCTTGGAGGTTTTCGTGCTGTCTCCTTGCTTCTATAGCTTCAAGAACACTCAACTTTCCCTGAGATCTTAAGCGAATTCATCCTTGATTTTGAAGCATGCCCTTTACACTTTATCAATGAAGGTGCTACTGTTTTAGCTTTTTTATTAAATTAGGTGCACATGTTTCTGCAATGTTACCCCCACTTATTAAGTAAAATTCACATGTTTCTCCAATGTTTGTGTTGTTTACCGTTATTAAATCTCATTTGGAGTGGACTCGATACAAGAAGTTGAATCGATTAACTCGAGTTAATTATTTTATTTTAAAAAAAAAATTAGAGTTAAACTAGATAAATTTTGGATTGATATTTTTACCCTGTTTCACGAGATGCAAATATAATTATAATCTCACGTCTATAAAATTCTTTGTTTTTATTCTAAAATGTTCTTCTATTTTTGTTTGAACAATCATTGTAGAAGTATGAGGAATTTCTTCTTTAGGCTTTACATTATTTTGTGAAAAATCTGGCATCCATGTAATAAAATCATCCATTTAAAAATTGTAAATAAAACAAAATAAAAAATTTTCTTGCAACATTAATTTAGGTTAAAGGTTCTTCATTTACTCCAATATTTAAGAAATCAAGATTTAAAAAAAATCGTCACCGATATTGTGAAAATTTGTTGAGAAAAATTAGACATAAAAACCTAGGAAAGGAAAAAGAAAAATAAAAAAGAGGAGAAGAATTGGTGACTGGATCCACAAAAGAGCTTCGTCTTTGTTTGGAAGCTCTCATTGGGACAATGACACCAAATTTAATCTAGTGGCCGCAATCACCTCTCTAATGTGGCAGCTTTCCTCGAATGCTAGCGTGTGAATTGTATGCAGAGATATATTTTTTAATTTAATTTATGATTTTTTTATAAATTTTTAATTTATTTTTAAATTTCATCCTTCTAAACCTAATAAAAATATAACAAGAGAAATAATAAAGGATAAAAAAACGAGATAGACGGTTCAATTAGGCTAGCTCATTATAGTCGTGTCCATAACTCAAGTTGTGAACTTAGCATGTTAATCTAGGTCGATACAATATGATGTCATCTCAATATTAAAAAAAAATCTCATCTTGATTTTTTATAAAAAAACAAATTATATTTTTAATAGTTATTCAAGCTATTTTTAGACCCATCAAATTGATTTTGTCATATCGTAGTAACTCGCACACTATTTAATTTGAATCTCGAGTTAAGCAAAGAGTCAGATCGTCATAACTTTCATGTTTTTAATAGTTTTTTTTTCATTCTAAATTTATTCCAAGATTCTCTTATAACTCTTTAATTTATTCATGAATTTCATCTAACCGTAGCCCAATGAAATTCCAATCCAGTATATTAGAAGGAATGAGAAATGATGGATGCTAATAACTCAATTAGATTAGTTTATTGTGGTAGTGTCCACGCCAAGTAACGAGTTTAAAGTGCTAACTTGGATTGATGTAATATATCGCCACCTTAATATTAGAAAAAAAAATATCATCTTGAAATTTTTTAAATGCAAACCATGTTCTTAATAGTTATTCGAGTTATCTTTGAACCCACTAAATCGACTCTATCACATTGTAACAACTCTTATGCGATTTAATTTAAAACTCCAGTTAGGTAAGGAGTCGGGTCGTGGCAACCCCCATATTTTCACCTTTTTATTTTAAATTTAGTCTCTGATTCTATGATAACTCTTTGGTTTAGTTTCGAGTTTCATCCCACCCGATCAAAATGAAGGCCCAATCGAGGAGAGAAGAAGAGATGGGGAAAGAAAGAGATATATGATCCAACCGGATTAACTTATTATAGTTGTGTCTCTTACTTAAGTCAATTCAATATGTTATCATCTCAATATTAAAAAATATCATTTTCAATTTTTTTAAAGTCAAATCATGTTTTTACTAGTTATCTAGGTTGTCTTCAGATCTGCTAAATGGGCTTTGTTATGTTGTGACAACTCTCATTTGATTTAAGCAATGAGTCAAATTAGAAGGTTTCAAAATTGATCTGCTAAATCAAATTTAATTATACTGTTAAGGAATTTTTTATGATCTAAATATTTTTTTTTACATTAAAAAAATATCATTTGTGATATTTTTTTAATAGAATCAAAGTTCATATATATATATTATCATACTTGGTATATTATAAGTTTACACTTATAGTTTCTTAAAACTATACTTAAAAAACGCATTACCACCACCTCAAATCCATGCCTGCAATCTGCTGCGGGCAACAAAACCAGTGATCAACTAAAAGGGACCCTTTATTTAAACTAGATCCAAATAAAATTTTACATTTTACCATTAATTTTCTAATTTCATAATTAGATATTATAAACCTTTTCGAAGCTGAAAACAGATTATCTTAACATAAAAATCACTCCACAAAACCATAAAATCTCTCTGTCACAGATAACATTTTAAGTAATGATTTTAATGCAATTTTTTTTTCCTTTTATACAAAAATAGCAAGTGAATTGCTTATAAACCATTTGGTAATTGCTGTTTTTAGCACCTATTTGCAGGGGTGAGTAAAAAAATCAAAAAACCGATTAAACCGAGAAAACTAGAAAAAAAATAATTGAAAAAACCGAATCGTGAAAAAAACCTGATTAAACCAATTAAAATTTTAAAAAACCGACCGATTCGGTTTTATAAGCCTGAAATAAAAAAAACCGAACCGAACCCAAACCGAAAAAAACTAGAAAAAAAAGCTAAACCGGAAAAAAACCGAGCCAAACCGATTTGAACCGGTTTCGGTTTTTTTTTTTAAAAAATTTAATTTAATTATTTTTTTAATAAAAATCCAATGAAACTGAAAATAATCACCCCAACTATTTAATATTAACCAAAAAAAAAAAACCCCAACTTGAGTAATTAAAGGCTGGTTGTGGGGTTCATGTGGACACCATAACTAAAAATTGAAAAACTGAAAAAGTGGAAGAACTTCAGACCGTTATTATTAACTTCTATTTCAATATTTTAACTGTATATTATTTTTTAACCATTTATTATTTAATGTTATGATAGCGGTTATTTGTTAAAATATTTTTTTAATAGAAAATATATTAAAATAATATATTTTTATTTTTAAATTTATTTTTAATATTAATACCTCAAAATAATTAAAAAACATAAAAAAAACCTCGGCCAAACAAGCTCGACATCACAATGACATCGCCATACCTTCACAATGCAATCATACCAAACATATCCTTAATGTAAATATTCAATATTTTGACAATTAATTTCAATAATGAAACTTAACTTTAGAAGGGTAGGCAAACCCCCCTTTTTAAGAAATAATCTAATAATAAAGCTAAAAAAACCGATCCATTAAAGGTAAATACAAGTTATAACTCAAAAACCATACTAATTAACCTCAACACACAAAAACTTAATTTGTTTTTATGTTTCACAAATGATTTTTTAAATTAATATTTTTTAGTATTTTCAAATTATTTTAATATGTTAATATGAAAAATAATTTTTTAAAAATAATAAAATATTATTTTAATATATTTTTAAAAAATAATATTTACCATATTTTGAGACATCACATCACAAAACATGCATGATGCCGAGCAACATCCTGGATGCCTCCTTGCGTTCATGAATCTTACTTACGAGGGATGTGCCATTCGGGTAACTGCCTCTCTAATCCTAGCTGTCCAATGACGCGTTGAATATTTTTCAGTTAACTTTCCAATACTTCAACGGGGGGCGCCATTCCTTTAGGCGTAAATAAATAAATTCCACGGTATTATTTTGTCCAAAACAATCAAAGCCGCCTCTTTTACCTTTCTACCCCTGTTCCTCTCCCCCTGCCTAATCCTGGACCGCGGATCCTGCTCTTGATAGCTGCACTGCGACCAATCCCATTGGAGTGATGTAGTCACTCTTTTTTAAGAAAAAACATAATTTAGTCCTTTTTGCATCAATATTTGTTAATTAGCACCTTTTTTTTAACATCCTATGCAAATCTATTACGTTCTATAATTAAAATACAGTTATAAAACCTACCCAATATGATAGTCGACCCTGCTCAAAGCTCCGGTCGTGTATTCGGCGAGTTGATCCATGAGTTAATTAGTTTATTCAAGCTATGATTTTTAATAATAATAAAAAAGAACTCCGAAACAACATTATTCGGGGTGTTTTTTGAAAAACAAATTCATTATGGTAAAAGAAAAAAATTAATTCAAAGTAAAATAATTAATGAATTAACTTATCAAACTGGATTAATTAAGAGGGTCAGCTTCAATAACCACTTGATGAAGTAATGAAAAGTCAATGATAAGAAAAATCCCTTTAGCACATAACCAATGAATCACCGACAAGCATAATGACAATAATAGTTTCAAGAGAGAGAGTGAGAGAGAGATGGTTGTGATTTACGTGCAGTGACTAATAGTATTTCAGGGAGGGACAAGAAAACAAGTGGATCTAAAAGTCAAGGGACTAACTAATATTTTAGAGAATAGAGGGACCGAAATACAGATTGCTTATAAATACAGTAATTAAAGTATAATTTACTTAAAACCAATTAATAGGGAAGCACACAGGAGGGGCAGATCTAGGAATGGAGATGTGTATTTAAACATCGCCCCGCTCTCTCTTTGCTCTCATTCCAGCATCCAGTTAACAGAAGACGTCAGACAAATTACTCTCTTGATCTCTCTCTTTACATTCCGAGGTACCATTCCAATTTCATTTCTCTCTTTCTTCTAATTTAATTGTGAAATTCGTTTAGGTCTGATGATGTTCAGCACAATTTTACTCCTCGATCTGTTGTTTCAAAAATGGATCTGATTGGTTGGAAAGTCATAAGATCTGCCGACTCTTTTAGCTTTGAATTCTACCGGATCTGCTTCCAAACTGATTCTAGCTCTTAATTTCTGTTCGGATCTTAGCATTCTAGGCTGTGGTAGTAAGTTGTAGTTCGCCGTGTTAGATTTTTTTATTTGTTTCATTTTTTTATTTAATTTATTATCGAATATCCAAGCAAATGAGTCAAAACGTATGAGAAGCGCAACATTTTCTAAGATCCAGGACGGACTAGGACTTGATTCAAAGTCTGGATCTAGTTCAACGTATTGAAAAGGGTTGAAATGGTATCGATTGTGTTGTGGGAAATGGACTCAATTTTGTTGTTTGACGTTGTCATGTGCTGATTTGATACATCATTGTGTGCGTGCGTGTGTGATTTGTGAATTTACAAGCGTTATTGTTGCTTATCCATTGATCTGCTAGAGTAGGTTAGAGTTTGCTTATTCGTTTTTTATTTGTTTTCTTTCATAATGATGGATTAATAAATTTGCCTTCTTCAGGTTGTAAACTTAGAGGAGGAAAATGGTGAAGATCTGTTGCATTGGAGCAGGGTATGTAGGTGGGCCTACAATGGCTGTCATTGCACTCAAGTGCCCGGATATTGAGGTGGTGGTTGTTGACATCTCTGAACCTAGGATTGCAGCCTGGAACAGTGACCAGCTCCCCATCTATGAGCCAGGCCTTGATGATGTGGTGAAGCAGCGAAGAGGCAAGAACATCTTCTTCAGCACCGATGTGGAGAAGCATGTTGCAGAGGCTGATATAGTTTTTGTTTCAGTCAACACCCCAACTAAAACTCAGGGTCTTGGAGCTGGTAAAGCTGCAGATCTGACATACTGGGAGAGTGCTGCACGTACGATTGCTGATGTGTCCAAATCTGACAAAATAGTTGTTGAGAAATCAACAGTCCCAGTTAAGACTGCTGAGGCTATTGAAAAGATTTTGACCCATAACAGTAAAGGGATCAAATTCCAGATCCTCTCAAACCCTGAGTTCCTTGCAGAAGGAACTGCAATCGAAGATCTGTTTCAACCTGATCGTGTCCTCATTGGAGGAAGGGAAACCCCAGAAGGCCAGAAGGCAATCCAAGCATTGAAGAGTGTCTACGCTCACTGGGTTCCCGAAGACCGCATCCTAACCACTAACCTTTGGTCTGCAGAGCTGTCCAAGCTTGCTGCCAATGCCTTCCTGGCCCAAAGGATTTCCTCTGTTAATGCCATGTCAGCACTCTGCGAGGCAACTGGGGCCGATGTTGCTGAGGTGTCCTATGCTATTGGCAAGGATTCAAGGATTGGTCCCAAGTTCTTGAGTTCTAGTGTTGGTTTTGGTGGGTCCTGCTTCCAGAAGGATATTCTGAATCTCGTTTACATATGTGAGTGCAATGGCCTTCCGGAGGTAGCAGAGTACTGGAAACAAGTTATCAAGATCAATGATTACCAGAAGAGCCGATTCGTGAACCGTGTTGTTTCCTCTATGTTTAACACGGTTTCTCAAAAGAAGATTGCCATTTTAGGGTTCGCTTTCAAGAAGGATACTGGCGACACAAGGGAGACCCCTGCCATTGATGTGTGCAAGGGGCTGTTGGGAGACAAGGCTATCTTGAACATCTATGATCCACAGGTCACAGAAGACCAGATTCAGAGGGATCTCATCATGAAAAAGTTTGATTGGGATCATCCTCTCCATCTCCAGCCAAAGAGTCCCAAATCTGCTGTTAAGCAAGTGACTGTTACTTGGGATGCCTATGAGGCAACAAAGGGAGCCCACGGCATTTGCATCTTGACGGAGTGGGATGAATTCAGGACTCTCGATTACAAGAAGATATTTGACAACATGCAGAAACCAGCTTTTGTGTTCGATGGAAGGAATGTAGTGAATGCGGACGAGCTGAGGGGGATTGGATTTATTGTGTACTCAATCGGTAAGCCACTGGATGCATGGCTCAAGGACATGCCTGCTATTGCATAAGAGAGATGCTGATTGGTTAGCTCATGCAACTGGTCAACCAATTATAGTACGAGGCAATGAATCTGATTCTTTACCTTTTCTTTTATCGAGTATTGTCATTGTTTCTTGCTTTCATCTAGGACTTTGGCAGATACTGCATGACTGCCATGGTGAAAGCAAGATGCTTTACATTTTGCCTTACATTGCGTTTCCTCACCTCCCTGTCATTTGGTACTTGTTTAGAAAAGTCAATTTGATGTTTATTTGGTTTAAAGTACTGTCATAAATGAAATGTTGAATTCAATAGGTCATTGTTATCTTACTCTCTCCGAATGCCAATTCAGCATTGGTAATTCCTTTGAACTCTCTGAGATAGTTTTATTTTATGTTTTTCATTTTTTATTTTAGATTCTTTTTTTTTTTGTATTTTTGAGCCACATGACGTGTACTTGGTGCTGATGCCTGGCGGGAATGGTTTTGGTTATTTTCTAAAAGGTGACTTGGGCATCTTGCTCTCTTTTAGGAGATGTGATCAGATATTTCTGCTTCGCGTTTCCTGGGTTCTAGGTTCTTTTGCCTTTATTTGTTGTTCGCGTTTAGAGGCTACCGACAAAAATATCCTGAATTGATTTAGAATATGTCTGGTGATGCAAATTGTGTTTTTAAAAAATTTAAAAATTTTGTTTTGTATGTTTTAATTTTTTTTGATGTGTTGATATTAAAAATAATTTTTTAAAAAAATAAAAATTATTAGCATGTATTTCGACACGAAAAATTATTTAAAAAACAACCAGAACAACAATGCCAAATATTTTAGTCTACTTGTAATGAAATCTTTTGACACTTTCCTTCATGAGAAATAGTGATGAAAGCTTTAGATGGCATCAATTTGTTTTCATCACCAAGATGATGGTACACTCCAACATATTTGATGTTTCTTTTTCTTTGTTTTTGAATGACTTTATGTCATGAACTTGAAAAGATGCAAAGAGTTGATGACGAAAATAATTAAAAGATAAAGGTTTATACAGAGAAAATAAATTATTTATAGGAGGACAAATTCCATATGGAATTTGAAATGCCTTCAAGTCAATGTTTTACTGTATACATAATTTCGTACGATTGTTTTCCTCTCTATAATAAAACTTATATAAATTGCTTTAAGGGCTGGACTGGTCTGAGTTTGTTAAAAAACCAGCAGGTACAACAATCCGGTAAACTCAGACGACCCGGCAGGATGATCTATGACCCGGGAGAACTCAGACGAGACCCGATTCTTCTTCAAATATGGTTTCTGTCGTTCGGCTTCTCTTCTTATTTCTTCATTTTCTCTATAATGAGTTGTTGTTTGCAAATGCTCCAGTCGTCTATGGAAGCTGGCTCGACATAGACAAGCTGGCTGAGAAGTTTGTTGCCATGTGCAAGGCTAGTCTTGAAAAAAAAACACATAAATGAATGGTTTATGTTGTTTGATTCACACCTTTAATGCAACTAGAAAATAAAAATAATGCAGAAAACAAGCAAATCACCATTGAAGAGCTGGGTCTCTGGGTTTGGCCCATAGATGGTTAGGAAAAAAGAGGGAGGGGCTCTCTGTTTTGGCCAAAAGGCAGGGGGATGAATGAGAGAGGGATGAGAGAAGTTGTGATTGGGTCTCTATGGCAGCTACTTTGCCTAAGTGAAAAGCAAAGCTTTACTGGTTCTGGGAGAGAAAATCCAAAGCAAGGGGGCAGCGAGTTGTTTTTATTTCTGGTAGAGACAGGGAAAATTTAGGGCTGTCTGTGCCCTTCTTTTAAAATTTTAAATAACATATTATTTTTTTAAAGTGAAATAAAAAAATTAAAATATTTTTGTAAACTTTATTATTTATAACATATATAGCCTATATTCACATTGATTTTTTTTTTAATTTTTTCATACAAAATATTAAAACTTTAATATTTTTTTAAATTTTCCCGGGTTGATCCGAGTTGACCCAAGTTGACCCGGGTTAACCTATAAAACCCAGGACCTGACCTCTTAACCGAGTCAATCCCCAGACCGGATTTAATAATTATGTTTAAAAGTATAATTTGATTAAATATTGACCATAAGCACTTGCAAATTTTTCTCTTTAAAAGCACAATACAATAACTAAATTACATTTTAAAGCAAAAAACCTATAACTTGTGTTAAAGGGCTTTTTGATCTTTCCATTTTGATTTTATTATTATTATTATTATCAAGTGGGGTAAGGGCAATCCAGTTTCTTAGTAAATAAAAAAATAAAAAGTGAAAAGTGAACAAACATTATTTTTTGTGATGACATTGGGAATGGAGCATCGAGACCTTCATAGTAACAAGACATGTGTCGACAACGGACTGGAGGTGTGTTCCGGTGGACTTTTTTATTCTCCTCCCTAAAAAGTGTCGATTCATTTATTTTTTATATCTAATTGTGTCAGATTTTTTTATTGTTATTTGATATATATATTTTTTATTTTTTCTTCAATTTAGTCCCTCATCATTTGGTTTCATTAAATTTTTATATCAAATTTGGTCTTTGTTTTTTTAATTTCTATTTATTTCTTTTTTATCCTTTTCCTAATTAATTCGATTTCATCCATCATTTTTTTTTGATAAATTTGATCTTCATTCTTTTTATTGTTACTTGTTTTGTTTTAAATTTATTTTTTTATTTTTTTTTAATTTCATCCCTTAATATTTTGTGATTGAAAATTTCATTTTGTTATTTTTTGAATTTATCTTTTTCGGCGCTAGTTTCTCTTTCTGTCTCTCTCTCTCTCTCTTACACATACAGAGAGAGAAAGAGAGAGAGAGAGAGAGAGTTGAATCTAAAAAGGCATGCATTTTTTTTTTAAAAAATATTAATATCTAAGAATGTCTTAGCAATTTTTGAAAGTTATTTGTTTTTGCAAAATCAATTTTATGAACACATTTTAAATATAATAAGATTGTTTACCAAAGTGCTATCTTTTCTAAAATTTGATAAACAAAAGCTTTAATGCTGGATTGAAAACATTGTTACTTTTATTTAATAAAATAATAAAAACAAGATAACGTTAAGACTATTTTAATTCCTTTTATATTGTTAAATTACAATAATCTAATTATATTTACCATCTAAATATCTAATATTTTGATAAAAATACCTTCCATATTTAAAAGAAAATTACCTTCAACTTTAACTTGGTTCTTAAATATTATTATAAATTAACCCTATGTTAAATGATTATGAGACTGTGGCGATAACCATATACAATAAATCAAAAAATAATTATGAATTCTAATTCACAATTAATTCAATATTAAATGATAAAATTAAAAGAAAAAAAATTAAAAATAAATAAAAAAATAATTTAAGTCAATACAATTAACCCGCAAAATTCGTGACGTGTGTAATGAGACCGAGATAATTTTATAGAAAGCAAATCAAAATAAATTATGAAATTTAATATCAAATAAACTTAGTGTTAAATGATGAAATTGAAAAAATTAAAATTAAAAAAAATATAAAAATATCCTTAAAAATTATGAGAACCAAAACAAAAAAAACCCTTGACATTAAAATTTCAACAGTCGATTGCTACAGTAAAATACAAAACCTTTCCTGTATATGCTAATTAAAATAAAATTAGATCGCTATTTGAAGGTGAGGGAATGCCATAATTCAGTTTGTAAGCATTTAAACATCATAATAAATTAATCAATTTTCGTCAAAAAAATCAATTCAAAAATCAATTCCCCTTTTAGCCCACCGTTTTCTCAGAACTAGTCAAACACCATCTTCCACGGTGCACACAAAAGGCAAGATAATCTCCACGTGCCAAATTTCAAGACGCCACTAAGGCTGTTCCACGTGTCAAAATTTTGTTTTTTTCATAGACTTCCTTACATCATCATTGCCATCATTAGTTAAGCTAAGACAACAAGCGCACGAGTCGTTTTCCTGATCTGTCCTTGGAGATCCCAGAATCCTTACGTGGCAATTTTCGTAATTCCTCTGCAGATCCTTTCCTCATTTGGTATTTTCAGCTCTTTTCACAGCGAGCCTCGAGGACCCTCTCCTCGGATCACCAAACAGACCCCTAAATTTTCTATAAATCGTGCCCTAACTCTGCCAATCTTCGATCCCAAATCTTCATTCAATTCAACCTCCAAATTCTCCAATTTTCTTTCATTTTGATTCAATCCGATCTTGTTTTCAATTCGCTCTTTTCTCTATCGAGCGAGCCTACTTTTACCCCTTGCCGTGCGCTTGATTCATTTCTAGGGTTAGGGTTTTGAGATTCTCCTTGATTCTTTGATTCCGAAGTGGGTTTTGTTCGATCTTCAATTCTAATCTTGTATATTTGAATTTCATGGCTTAAATTTATCTGGGTCAGTTGAACTTCTAAAATATTTTCTGAAATTTTGAAAATTTACGGCTCTTATAAATTCTTCAACTTTATCCATTTTCTGTTTGATTCAATTGTTTTCCCTTCTGTCCCTTGTTTATTACTCTCTCTTTTTTTTTATTGTAAAGTTGTGCTAATACGATAATACAAACTAGGGATCTATAATTTTTTTTATTTGTGAATTAGGGTTTTTGGTAAATTCGATATTTTCAATTTCATCAATCCTGTTCAACGACCAATTTTAGAAAAGGTAAGATCGATCTCCTCTAGCTTATTCAATATTGAGTTTTTTTTTTCGAGTAATAAATTTAGTTATAGATGGTTATTGTTGATTGGTTATCCCTTTCTTTCTTTTCTTTTATTATAAAAATAATAATTTTCTTACACTCGAATTAATAAAAAAATTGGTTTGGTAATAACATCATTAATTAATTTTCAATAGAATATTTTTCATGAGGTGTGAAGTAAAAATGTGTTAATATAAAGAAATGAAGTTCGTATAGGGAGCGCATAATGGCTACATATAGTAGTATATGTTGGCCCTTTTTGTTAGTATGGTGGATGCTAAAATTCCCATATGCTTGAAAGTCCTTAATCGCTATCCTTTTGGTAATTTGGGTAGTTTCCACTTTAGCTTCTTCTTGTCTGTTTATGTCAAAGGAATCTTACCTTTCTATCTTCAACTTTTCAGAAATGTAAGAAAATAGTAACAAAAGTCGCCCTTCTAGGCAGCTGATGTCATAATTATTGTGGGATAGTGTATATTTTCACTTCTAGAAAACCAGTCTGCTGTTGTGTTTTCGTGAAAGCATCTGATACTTTGAATCTTTACTTTGTTTGTGTGTTTCTAATATGAGTGAAGATGATTCTGATTTGCAGATAAAATTAAAATGATTCACAAACGTGCTTTTTCTGATGATAATTTGTATGAGTTTGCTTGTAAGCACCCCAGACAAATGGAGCACATTGATCAGCTTGCTCCTATTTTCCCACTTGACAGTGGGCACCAGAAACATCTTGTTTCAGGTAAAGGAGCTGCTGCTGGTGTCTGTTATTTACGAGTTTTTGCATTGCTTTGTACTTCGAAACTTGTTACAATGTGGATTGTGGAGTTGTACTTTTATTCTTTTCTCCGTTTCATTTAGCCTGTCCAATCTGATGACTTGATATTCAAAAAACTTAAGGATGAAATTCTGGCTTTTATGGTATATAGATCTTGGATTGGAAATCGTTCTAATGTTGATTTGTAAGAGTATTTTGGTGGACTTTTCATTATGATTATTGTAATATGCATGTAGTGGTTCTGATATTCTGTGCAACAAATTCATTTTGCGCCTTATATGTTTGTTTTTTTGCCTATTAGAATTAAAAAAATTCACGAATTCTCTAGAAGATGCTAACATTCTAGTGCTACAGATCTTATAGGGATTAAAAACACAATAGTGTGTTTTGTAATCACTTTCTTGTGTTTCCATAATTACATGCCATATTTTAATTTGTTAACGGAGTTCCCTGGTTTATATAACTGACCTGCAATATGATAATGAAGGTGATGACAGTTTTAGAAAGTGTCAAGAAGTAGGGAGGTCTGCAAGTGACTTGTTCAGTGAATGTTCAAATGGGACTAGCAAGGGATTTGAAACTGGTGATAATGGTTGTTTCCCCCACTTTTTGTGGATCGGCAATGGGATTCTTGAAGCCGATAATTTATCTTTCTTCCCAGAATATTTTGATCATGGGCACCAGCTCAGGGCTTTACTTGAGCCTGAAGAGGCCTGCTCATCTCTTGATTACCCTTTTCAGAAGCAGGTTTCTGTTGGACCAGAGCATCAAGCTTATGTCCCAGAGTGGGACTCCCAGGGTTCAAGCACCTCCCTGAACCAGCTAGATGACTCTAACCTTCAAGTTGCATGTGCACATTCTTCTAGCTCAGGTGTCATAATTAATGGTGGTTACGAGGAGAACCTGATGGGTACTTGTATCCTTCCCATGCCTGACCTGGAAGCATCTTCAAATTACTGCTATGAAGCCACCAATCATGACTGTGCATGCCCTGATGCAGGTTCTATCAGATGCATAAAACAACATGTCTCAGAAGCTAGGCTGAAACTTAGAGAGAACCTTGGGGAGGAGATATTCGAGGGGTTGGGGTTCTGTGATATGGGAGAGGTGGTTGCAAATAAATGGACTGACGAGGAAGAGCAAGCCTTCCATGAGGTGGTCTTATCTAATCCTGTTTCTTTGGGAAAAAACTTTTGGGACCATCTGTCAGCAACATTCCCTTCCCGAACAAAGAAGGAGCTTGTCAGTTATTATTTCAATGTATTCATGCTCCAGAAACGTGCTGAGCAGAACAGGTTTGACCCTCTAAATATTGACAGCGATGATGATGAGTGGCAAAAAATTGAGGGTGAAACAGTAGAGGAAGATGAGGATTCTGCGGTGGAATCTCTGACTGGTCAGGATTCCTCTGCTTACTGTCAAGAGGATCATGCCGAGAAGTTCAATGAATATGTTGAGGATGAGGATGAAGCTGTTGCTTCTAAAGATGGTGTTGATAATGTGGTAACTGATGCGGAGTATGAGGGAGATGTAGATGATTTTTCAGGAGCACATGTTGGGATTTACCATGGTTGTGTTGGTGACCTTGGACCTAAACATTTCAATGGAATTTCTGGGACCAACACAGATGATTGTGATGTTCAAGATGATTCATGCACATCATATGAGCATCATCGAGACAGCATTGATTGCTATGGTCCCCGTGATATGGGAACTGATGGGAGACACTCCAGTCAAGATTAATATTTTCACAGTAAATTTTCTTGATGGTTTGGTTCCCCTGCTGTTGTTCTGCAAGACTGGATATTATCAAGGGATTGATGTTTTAGCCATTGAAACTTGAAGAAGCTGATACCTTTATTCAATGTTGATTGTTGGGGAAGAGTGGTTGTCCCATGCATCCTTCCAAATTAAAGTTGGCTCTTCTAGGCATCAATATTCAAGAGTCTGGTAGGTCATCAGTTTCCAGGACTGGCCTTTCAAGGTTCATGTGGCTCAATTAAGAAGGATTTCAGATAGACAATTACTAGTAATACTACTGCAAAATCTAATTTTGCTTGCAAAATTTTGAATATGTTGGTGGAAGGGCATTTTGCAAGATGCAAGTACTTTTATAGGACGTGGTTGATGTTCTTGAGTGAGCCAATGGAATCATCGTGGTAATATGCAGAGCTGTGGGTGCGCGATTTGTTCAGCTGTTTAGCGTGACTTGAATCATGTTTCTTTTTATCTCTGCGTGATCAATCTCATGGTAATTATCTTGCAATTTAATCAACCCTTTGTAAGGCCACTTGGACCAACATCAAAATTGAATGGTGTCGTTAAGGCATTTTATTTTATCTTCTTTGGTTCCTCCTCCACTCTTGGCCTTTTTTTTTTTCCTTCAAATGTTCCCGGTGATAGTTTTTATGTTATTAATGTTTCTGTTAAATGTTGCTTGTGTTTCCTGCCCCCATGAATTTTGTAGATGCTTTAGTGTTAGCTTTGTAAGAGTGACCTCCATATCAGCGAAACGATATTCTTGACAGTAAGATTGAGTGCTATTCACTGTTTTCCCGGCAAATAGCCTCACTAGCTCTCTCCCTTTGACCGTGTGTGCATGCCTATGTGGGTCTGTTTATTTCGGTTTATGTAATTGAAGTTTCTTGGACTTGGAAGCGATCATACTTGTTTTCCTGCAACTTGGTCTTCAATGAACAATTTTGCTGTTTTCGCAAGCATTTATGGTTCGTTATTTTTGGTTAAATCTCAGAACTGTTTTTTTCACAACCTCCATTTAAGAATGGTTGCATGAAATTTCATCTACCTTACCTCTCCTTCATTCCATTGGAACTCTTGGGGTCTGTCACAGGCGCAGGAAACTGTGTATAAACTTGTTCTCTCTCATCTATGATGATAATTTCACTTTCTACTAGAAGTGCACAGGAAACCTAAATTGGCTGTTTGGTTAAGTTATTATAGTCGGGTCGTTCTGATACTGATGACAGCAACCGGTGCATGACAGAGCTGTGTGTTTCCAGTTTACATATGCAGTTTTTGTTTCACGGAAAACTGCATGGGTAGATTAACAGAAAAAAATAATAAAAAAAGCAATAATAACTGTGGATGGGGCAAAACGCAAAACGATATTGAGATTCGAGTACAATATAAGAATTCTGAGAAAAGATGGCCGTGTAAATGTTTGAAGAACTGTAGTTCTTGCAACTTGCTCAAATGGGGTGGAAACCCAGCAGCAATTGCATCAGTAGATTTTTACTAAACTAGAAGCATAAAAGCAAAAAAACGTTAAATCTGTGGTCTCATCATCAAAATGGAAAGCAAGGTACGAGATGGACAGCACTCTTCCAATTTACTGCTGGAGTGTTGACGAAGCATTGAATCTATAAAGTTGCTTGCCAAAACAGGCATCACGGGCTATTATCTAATAAACAAGCAAAAAGAAAGGGGAGAAAAATACAATTTCAACTCCAATCACATTAAAAGAGCACAGCATCTGCATCTTGCCCTAAAGTGCTTCTCTGTAAACTGGACTTCTAGATATAAAATTGTTACTGCTCAAGGAGTATGGTGCCACATCTCGGAACTTAAATTCTGGCAAAAGAAACGAGATTGTTAATTTCTAAACCAACCTTTCATGGATTGTTTATTAATATTTGCAGCTCCAAAATTCAAGTACAAAGTCATGGTTTTTCCTCTGCCTTGTTTTTTATCCTCATTTTTTTATGGGCAAAAGCAAGTTTTTTTAAGCTTTTCAATAATGGCTCACATTCAAAATTGGGATACTTTTTCCTGTCCTTCCTTCAAGTATCTATACAGAGATGATACCCTTTTCGATTCCTAAATTTATAATTAGCAATTGTCTATACCCGTATACCAATTCATATCCGCACCTATTATGAGATGATAAATGGGTTGCTTGGCAGCTTAGAGGTAGTCTGGCTGGTAGAAGAAGTCTGGTGGTGCTTGGTGCTGGTGGTGGAGAGGAGTCAAACACGATCAAAGACAGTCGAGGTTGATCAAGAGATGAACGAGATTGAGTTAGTCAACTAGGTCAAATAGACCAGAATCTGGTAAAAATGGTAACAAGCACAAAGTAGAAACACACAGCATGGTGAATTCACATAATCTGTGTATGCCTGAGACAGTTCATGCATCAACAATAACCCAATTCTTGGATCTGATCCATGTTGGCCAGCCTGTTGACATAGGTTTTTCCCATTTTCTCTTGTTACCATTTGAGCTTAAATTAATTCAGTGGCCACTTCTATTGACTGTGCTCCATAATCTCAGATCTCTAAAGATACTAAACCATCTGAGTTAAGATTTTTTTATTCCAATTGTTGCCAAACTTCTTTTTAAATAGATTAAATTAAAAGAGGATCTAGTGGCATGGATATACCAGGATAACCCAGCAATTAGTTGATCTAAAACCCAACTAGAGTAAAATAAGAAAAAATTTGATATTAAAATAATATTTTTTAAAAAATTTATTTTTAATATAAATATATCAAAACAGTTAAAAAATATAAAAAATAAAAATTAATTTTAACCAAATTCCATTTAGACCGCAATATCAATTGGTATATTAATGACACTTTAGGATCAGTTTAGATAACAATCCCAATTTCTTCTCCATTCTTCAACCAAAAAGCTACAGCCAGATTCACCTGTGAATCCAAAAGGTCTTGGATACCGTTTAATTTGATTAAGAGCTGAATCTACTTTCCAAGTAGAGAAAGTAGTAAGCTTATTGGAGAAGCAAGCCTTGCATAACAAGACAATGCCACCAAGAAAAGGTGAGTCTATCGTTTCATGATGTAGCAACTCAGATAAAAACAATTGCTGCGATGGGACAATCCTAGTCTATGGATGTAGCAGAAGGGCAGGTGGATTTTATCTAAAAATAAAATGGGAAGTGGTTTAATAAATCAAGACACTGCTACTAAATACCATAACATGAATCGAAAAGCAACTCTGACAATTTACTTCAATCACAAGTAATCACATGATCAAATCCCAAATCATTTTGTGGCCGAAATTGTCCCTATTCAATGCAAGCGAGTACAGTTTTATGCGGATTTTAAGCTCACCAGCGAGTATGACTCCATTCCTATAACTTGGCTTCCTTTCCATGCAAGGGTTTCTCTCCTTTTAAATACTTACTCACTCACTATCATAGAGAGAGAGAGAGAGAGAGAGAGAGAGAGAGAGGCTTCCTTTTGTTTTTCTCTGGCTTCTTTGTGCATTTTGGCACTTTCAAAGCAGAGTCATAAAACCCATCACTTTCACTTCAATATCTCTCTTGCATTGCATATGCTTGCAAAGAAAGTACTCCACCAGAGAGGCAGAGCAATAGAACAGGGGCAAGGGATCACTCTTTGTATGGGGTTTTTAACTTTTCTTAATTGGCTTGATTAGATCACAAAAACCCACGCCGTCCCCTCTTTAATCCCTTCTAAAACCAAGACTTCACAAAACTAGGCTCTAAATTTAGGTTCTTTTTCATCTGGGTTTCGTTGACTCCTCTGTTATTCTTCAACTTTCTGGTGTGTTTGTTTCCCTGATTGGCAAAGAAGTATCTTTCGCCATTTTTCTTGAGAAAGTTGAGGTTTTGCTTGGTTTCTGATCTGGGGTTTCTTTTGTTTGCACAAATGAAGAAGAATCAAGAAAAGGTGCACGTATGCAAGTTATGCAAGAAGAGTTTCTTGACCGGGAAAATGTTGGGTGGTCACATGAAGATTCATGGAGCTAGAAAATCAATTAAAGAATATGTCAAGTTTGAAAGCAACAACATGGGTTCTGAATGTCATAGCCTAAGAGAACAGCCCAAGAAATCTTGGAAATTCTCAGGCTTGAATCATGATGGTAGTGTTTCAATGCAAGAAACAGCGAAATGTAGAGTCTGTGGCAAAGAATTTAGGTCACCAAAATCCCTCCATGGCCACATGAGGCATCACTCTGCTAAAGAAAGGAAAGGAGTTTACTGCGAAGAATGTGGCAGAGGGTTTCTGTCATTAAAATCTCTAAGCAATCACATGAGGCTGCATCATAAGAAGTCGAGGATCTCAAGTTCAGTGCCTAATCTGGTTGTTATGGCCTTATCTGCTACTGAGACTGTGAATCTTGTGAGAAGAAAGCGATCTAGCAGAATGAGGTACAAGATTACTCCCAATTCTTCTTTTTCTAGATCGAATGAATCTGTATCTGGTTTTGATATTGAGCAAGAAGTTGAGGAGGTGGCTATTACATTGATTATGATGTCTAGGGGTGAATGTAATGGGTTTGATTCATTGTGTCAAAGTAAGAGAATTGAGAGAGGTGAGGGTTATCATGGTTTTGATGGTAATGGATTTGTAAGGCCAAAGAAAACCGGAGAGGATTATTTAGATTCTTGTGATTTGGATTATAAAATTAGGATATCTGGTGGTGAAGGTGATATTGGAATGGGATATGGTGAGGCAAATCAAGTTAGATTGGAAGTTCCCATGGAGAGTTTTCATAAGGATGTTGAATCCAAGAGCCCTCAATTGGATGACGAATCAGGAGTTGAATTCTGTGGTATTGAGATAAAGAAGGGAGGTCACAGTGAATTGATTACCAATTGCACTGTAGCTGAATCAAGTCTGGATCTGATGGGAGGAGTTGGATTGGATGTTGCTCGTTTGGGATTTCAGAAATCTATTCCAATCAATCAAGCAAACTTTGATGCTTCTGATGCGGAAATGGGACAGGATGCTCGCCTTCAGATGGTGGTAGCTACAGATTCTGATATCACGGAAAGTCCAAGCAAAAAAGGTGATTTCAGGTGCAGAATCTGCAATAGAAACTTCATCAGTTATCAGTCACTTGGGGGTCACCAAACATTCCATAGAAAGAGCTCCATAGGGTTGAAGGTTGATAGCTGCAAAAGGGATATCCAGGCTATTTTTTCTCCTGAAACTAAGGTTACAGGAAAACTTGTCAAGATTGAATGTATTCAGGAATCAGTGAAGCAGGAAACTGATGGAGTCATTGTAAAAGATTGCGAGTCAAAGGAGGGTAAGGAGCACAAATGCCCAGTCTGCTTTAAAGTTTTTCTTTCCGGCCAAGCTTTGGGAGGTCACAAAAGGGCTCATTTTCCTAAAGCCAGAGAAGAACAGAACATTGCAGTGAACCGAGAGGTTTCTGATATCTGTAATGTTTTCACTATTAATGTCCCATACACGGTTGCTCCAGAGGTCAGTAATGATGTTCGGTGTGAGTCATGGTGGCCTGCCAATTCCCACAAGCATGAGCCACTGGTGGGTCTTATAGCCAACTAAGATGCGTGATGATGCTATTACCTTCCTTCTTAAGCGTTTCAAGAATGTAGAGACAGGATGGTGCATTTCATTTCTGGTTCAAGGATAGTTCATTCAGAGGTAGATTCTCTTTGCTACTGTCGTTTAGAAAGTCTCAATTGCACTCATTTGGTTTTTGCTTCCTTTTCCACATCATTTCATCTATGAACAGAAGAGGCTTCATTGTTGAGAATCTGAAGCTCATTGGACAAATTCTCTACGGAATTTTGAGTGGTGTAGTAGGACTTGTTTGCTTCATTTGCTTTGTTGTTTTCGTACTAGTATGTCAATCGGAACAGATGAACAGAAACAGTATTGTTGATCTAGACCGGGTTCCCAATTTTTGTTTACCATTCTTTTGTACTAAATACAGAACAGAAAGCAGTTCTAGAAGCATAAAATCTCAGTAGTTTGGTTTATATACAGTTTTCAAGATTGGTTGGGAATCATTAATATGTGGAATTGCGAGAGATGATAGGTTGGTGGCCATCAGACAATTTAAAATTTTGTGCAGCATATGGCATCAGAGCAAAAGGTAGTTCAGTCACCTAACATATACACATGACATATTACCTCAATCTGCATCATATTTTATAATCAATTTTCTCTTAGTTGTAATCTAAAAAGAAAACTTATATTGCATTTCATATTCTTCACTTCTCAACATTTAAAGAAGCTCCTCATAATCTTATGCTAGCAGCTCGGCTAAGAGGCCTTTTACTTGAAGGCAAATAGTTCCTGCAACTTAAATGAAGCAGACAGTATAGGATCAAGCTGCTGCTAACAATTAGCTCATGTTGGGTATTAGCTTTTCTACGATAGAAAGTAATATAAAAACATTTTTAAGAACTTACCTCATATCTTAATTTTTTTAACTAATTAAATTAATAAAATTAAGCACAAAAATATGATGGATTTATTTAAAGAGCTTTTATTTAAGAGAGCATATTAAAGAATAATATAAAATTAACACAAGAAGATGATGGACATGTGTAAATTTTAAACTTGAATTTTTACTTGAAAAAATATAGTAAAGAGTAATATAATGTTATTCTTGTGATCTTACTTGATAGTTTAAGTTTTTAAATTGAAACTTGTTAGAAGTGCCTATGCATATTAGTCTAGTTTAAACATTGTCGTGTCCCCAATGAACAAGAGCCAAGCTTGAAGGCCAACAAGCTGCTTTGAGTCTCTTTAGGCTTGAAGCACAGGTTGCTTTCATGCAACTGAAAGATGCCATGTTAAGAAACTTCACTTGTAGATCTAGTAGAGCAATGATGGAGAGAAGCAAGCAGCCCTATTGCTCCACAGCACCTTATGGATTGATGTTGTGTGACAGTTTCCTCTAATTAAGCTGAGGACTTGTATTGTCAAAAGTTTGTTTATGTAAGAAATGAGAAACACTTCGACAAGAAATCTAATGTGGATAAAGAAGTTGAGTAAATGCAATTAAGAATTGGCGTTGGCAGAAATATGATTATGGAACCAATAATCAGACTTCGGCCTCCTCTGCGGCCATTTCTATTTTAGATTTAATTCTGCTTTCGTTTTCATTCTCTTTTTCAGAAAACTAAGAACAAAAACTTAGAACTGAAAATGAAAACTAAAAAACATATTTGATTGCATATTTATGTTTTTTTTTCCGAGATAAGATAATTATAATTTCTAAAATTAAGACTTGTACTCTTAATAAATTATGTTTTCAATTATGAGTAATATAAAAGTTGATGGCGTGGCATTTAGGTTGATATATACCAGAACCTTCCCAAGTCAAGAATGCTCTTGCGGTGAATGTTCTGTTCTGCAACATGGGAGCAAATTTGTCCATGAATTCACTGTGAATTTGAGGGGAAAAGGAAAAATAAAAACGCTTGGGGTTTTCATTTATTGACTTGTGAATCTGTCTCTTAGTTACTGATAATGGCTAGGTCATTTGATAGTTTCATAAAATTTCTTGGTAGCCTGGTACTTTTGCCCATTTGGGTTTTAGCTTCTGGTATTAGTTTTTTTTTTATTAGAAATAATAAAACTGATACATCAAGGTAAAGGAAACAAAAAAAAAAAAAAAACCTTTCCTTCTGCAGCAATTCGTTTCCCTGTGATTCTCTATGATCACTACCACAGTTGCGGAACAGTGAACTCCTTGCATGTTATAAAGAAGGTTGATCGTGCAATTCTTAATATGTAGCTGTGGGTGATTATGCAATCATCTGTGTGGAATCTATTTCTTTATTTCAAATCTATTTGGTGCATAATATTGCATGCTTTTGTAAATGCAAATTGAAAGGAGATGTAGAGTAGACAATCAAGAAACATCACGTAATATTCTTTCCAACGTCGCTGGAATTGAAAATCCTGACGAGAAAGTTTCCGACTATGATATTCCATCACCTATTACATTAACATTGAAAAATATAACGGTAAGAACCTGAGATTAAAGAATTTGTTTTTTCTGTAGTTTAAGGTTCGAGTTCTGTGGTTGCTAATATGATGGTCACTGGAGGTTTACATGGTCGTTAATTTCAGGACTCGTGGAATTAGTTAAGATACACGCAAACTGGCCCGGACATCCACGTTAATAAAAAAAAAAATTAAAAAATACCGACGGGATCTTTATTATATACCAACAGAATATTTTGACAGCATTTTTCAATTTCCAGGCAGTGGTTAAATAGATCTCTATTAACAATTTCATTTTAATTCCATCCTTTTTCTATAGTAACATAGTCAAGAAACTTAGATAAACAAGTAAAGGTGAAGCACCATTATTGATGCAGTTTCCTTGTATTTCAGGCAGTAAACAGTTGTTTTTGGAAGGTTTTCAAAATCTCCTCCAAATAGATATGGCTGTAGCATGCAAGAAAAGATAACAAACAATACCAAAAGAAAATGAAAACATCAACATAATAATCTTTTTAATGTTGACGGGATAGAAAACTCCGACGAAAAAGTTTCCAACGATAGTATTTCATCACCTATTATGTTGGTATTGAGAAATATTGACAGAATCTTTACTATATACCAACGGAATATTTTATCAATATTTTTTTAATTTTCATACAGTGATTGAATAGATTTCTTTAGATTCGTTGTGCGTTTTGTGTTTTAGGTATTTTTAGCTTTTTCTTTCTTAGATTTTTTTATATTTGCTGACTGATTTGCAACCCATTACAGATGAATAATTTTTTGAACTCTTCCAGTTAACATTGATTTATATGGTGATAAAAAAGAGGAGTCAGAGATGATGCATTCCATCAAAATTTCTTGTTTTCTCAACATTTGTTTTTCTCGAAGTATTGTTTGCCCAGATTGACAATCAATGAAATGCGCTGTAAGAACATTCACAGTCAATTGTTTAAGATATTTAATAAATGAAGAAGATTCAAATCTAACATAAATTCCTAGTATCCTTTGCTGACCCATTTTTGTGCGTTCTGGTGGGGCAATTGAAATATATATTTGGTTCTTATCAAGAATTAATATATTTGGTCCCACAAATTTCTTTTATAAAAACACATATTTTCTTTTTTTATTCAAGAAATAAAAAAAAAATCAAAAATTCAAATCCAGAAATATTTTCGATACACAAGTAGATAAACTCTTGAGCTAAAATAGATCAAAACACCAGAAGAATAGCCAGATTGAGATATTATTGATAAGATTGGCTGGAGAAATACTTAATGGAAAGAATAGTCAAATATTATTCCAAAAATTTTGTTTGGAAGTTGTTTTGACCAACATTAGAAGAATTAAGTAAGTTCAAGGACTCAATTGAACTTCTAATACGTTTAATTGACTTAATTAAGAACTTAATTGAAGCAAAATTGAGTCTGAAAGTCAATTAGATCAAAATTGAAAGAAATAATTAAATTTAAAGGCTTAATTAAACTTCTAATGGGTTTGTTTAACTTATTTAAGAACTTATTTAAAAAAAATTTAAGATTGAAATCCAACTTGACCAATATTGGAAGAATTAATTAAGTTTAAGGGTTTATTTAAACTTCTAATGAGTTTAATTGGCTTAATTAAAAACTTAATTGAAACAAAAATTAAGTTTGAAAGTTGTTTTGGCTAAAATTAAAAGAATTACTTATGCTCAAGGACTTAATTAAACTTCTAATAAGTTTTGTTGACTTATTTGAAGAAAATCAAGTTTAGAGACCTAATTTGGATCAATTTGCAAAAATTGAAAGATCAAGAACTTATTTGAACCTTAGGAATCATAGATTAATGCAATCAAGAATTTAATTGAAAGAAGTTTGAAGGTTAATTAATTATTTAATTGAAATAATTCAAAGTCAAAGACTAAGGTGCAAAAGACGTATGCATTCAAGAACTAAAATTGACCAAATCAGGGGTCAAATTGAAACAAAATAAAAGTTTGAAGGTTAATAAAGGTCAAATTGCATAATTGAGAAACTAAGGATTAAGTTGTCAAAGGCACACGGGTTAAAGGATTTTAACCAATGTTTGCAAGGATGCAATTGCAACAATTGAAGTTTTCGGTTTAATTGGGGATATAAATGCTGAAATTAGAAGAACATGGGCAAATTTGAAAATTTAAAAAATCCGATGAAAAACCCTAATTTTTAGGGTTTAGTAACGAACAACATGTCACTCAAACTTAAATGAAAAAATTAGGTGACGCGTCATTTGATCACTATTCTTCTTCTTATTCTTTAGTCAAGAAAGTTGATCGAGCAACCACCTTCAGATGAATAAATATAGTATCTCTAACCGGGATCTAATCATAAACAATCGACTAAAAAACATTCTTTGTACAAAGATTAGCTATTCTCATCAAATATAAGACAAACTTGACAATATCTTATCCCCATTTAGTCTTCCCTGCATTGAGAATCTCAAACATATCGAGGACTAATCTTTCAACTAATAAATGTGAAGTTCCAGACCTCTAAATTAAGTGGGGTGTATTCTAAATGATAGATATACATCTCCTCTACATATTTCAGGTCCATCAATAACACATTTATGTCCAATTCCACAATGAATTCACCAAAGTACTTTAAAGTACTTTACCTAGACAGCCTCAACTAAAGAAGAAATTCACCCATGAAAGAACAAACTTTGAGACTGCTTTCTCATGCTAGGACTCGATTCACAAAGTGATAAAGGGGAGACTAGACACAACAACTTTTAAGAGGAAGGTTTTAGAAGATAGGGAAAGAGGAAGAATCTTTTATAACCACCTACCTTGTAGAAAAACACTGTGGTTTTATAACCTCTTGGTTTATCTTTAATTATAAAAGAGAGGTGTTTTACAGGAATAGGGGGTCCAAAAGAGAAGGAAAATCATGGAAAAACTGAGATAGAAATTCTTGAGTTGATAAAGAAAAAAATACAAGAAAATAATGTGCAGAGTTAAGAGAAGAAAAGAAAAAAGAAAAAAAAAGCATACAAATCAAGGTTTAGAAGCAAAGGAAAAGAGGAAAGAAACAATAAAATCTAGTAAAAAAAGGTTGTATCGTTGTAAAAGGTATATTTTAAACTTTGATAAAAAGATGTAACTTAATGGGCACACCCCTCCTTTAATTTTTATGAAGTCCATTTTTTATTGTTTGTTCTTTATATTGTTGATTTCTCTTTCATTTTAGAAGGAACATACATAGTAGATTACTAGATTGGTGGTTCGCGTGATACCATGAGCTGGCACAAAAATATTTTTTACCTAAAAAAAGTTTAGGAAACGATTATATTTTTAAAGAAGTGAGAGAAATTCTATAACCGAGTTAAATTTTGATTAATTTGATAATATGATAAAAAAGATAAGGCAACAACAAAAAAAAATTAAAAAAATATAATTTAGGATAGCACATGAAACATGTGATTAGGATAACCCTATAGAAATATGATACTATAAAAAATCAATTGTGAAAAAGGATCTAGAAAAAAAACCAATGTAGAACAATGATATTAAAAAATAAAATAAAACAAAAAATGATGTCAACCCTTAGTAACTTTTCAAACTTGTGACCCGAATAATCAGACAGAAGGCACTATATATAAAAAAAAAATTATGAAGCTCAATCCCTAGAAAATAAAACGTTGAAGGATTAAATAAAACAATTACACAAAAAAAATACACTATAAACTTGGATTGAATGGTGAAATTAAAATTAATAAAACTTTTATAAAAAAAGTAAAGAAAAAAAAAGTCCAAAGAATAAGGATCAAGTTGAAAACATCAGTGTATGATAAAAAAAGTTGAACATGTAGAATTTTTTAACATGTTTTTTTTACATAAAAAAACTCCTAAATATAAATTGAAAAACTTATGCACACATCTAATTAAATAAATCAAGAACTATTGCGTAATGAGATGAAAAAAAAGGTCATCAAAGATAAATAAAATAAAATTAAAAAAATTGATAAATGAATGTAAATAAAAATATGTAATATCGTAAAAACATTTCGTTTATCTTATTGTGTTTGATAAAATTGTTTATTAAAATTAATTTGTAATACAAATCAATACACATAAAATTTATTGAAAAGAATAAAAAAATATTATGTAAGACTGTATATATTAAAAATAAAAGGAAAAAATATGCTGTGTGTGTGTGTGTGTATCATAATTTAAAAACAATAAGAATGAGTTAGGTAGAAATTATGAATTCAAATAATAGGACCATATATTTTCTTTATCTAAATAACATACAAATACACATGTACATATGTCATTCATGCATTCTCATATTTTCTTAACATTTTCATTATTAAAATGGAAAGTCACAAAGAAAATATTATTGCAAGACATCAAATAATAAATGCATATAAATTATATAAAATATTCTTTATAAATAAAGCCTTTTCAAGAGACTAAGATGAAATAATATATATTTATCTTTTTCAAGAGATAAAAGAAATCATATAAACTTATCCTCTTCCCGAGATTAAAAATCATAAGAGATTATCTTTTCATAATTTCATTATCTTTCAAAACTATATAGTCATATATGTTTTTATCTAATAATAAAAATAAAATTTAATGAAAAATGAATGCTTTGATATGATTTTATCTTGATAACATGATATAAAATTAAAAAATAAAATAAAATATATAAAAAACTAGAAAATCTCGCAACCATTTATTTTATTCTATTTATAAGAAAGAGAAATAAATGAATAAAAAAAGAAGAAAAGATAATAAATATACATTTCATAATATATTAATAACAATAGTATTTTTTTTTTCTTTTATAAGAAAGAGAAATAAACAATAGTATTTTTTTTATTTTTCTCTTATATACCATAGTTTTAAACTCGAGAAACGGATGTTGACCATGTCGTTAGGTTATTTATTCTAAATTGACCTTTAAATTTTTTAAAGATAAAATAATATTATTTTTATTAAAAATAATAAATAAATAATAGGCTGTAATTGAATCTTACTGGCTTCACCGAGTAACTACCCGAATTTTTAACAAATCACTGAGTTTTTTCTTTCCTCTTTTTTTTTAAAAAAATTGGATTTGATTCCGGAAAACTATCTATATCTTTGGATATAGCAGATATATAAATGAATAAAGAATTCAAATTCAACCATTTTCTTTTAAATTTTAGGGCAAAAGTAATTCTTGAAAATTGTCCTGTTATTTATTTATTTTTTTTCCATCGAAAGATTCATAGATGTCTTGACACAAAATAAAAACACCACAAACTCATAAAATTCCCATGGAGTACGCAGCAGCAGCATATCCTCAAATGCATCAAAATCAAAATGCAAACCCTAACCCACCGCAGCAACAGCCACAGCCACAGCCAATCTCTACTTCTTTATACTCTTCTTATTATTATCCTCCTGCTGCTGCTGTTGCTGCTGATCCCCAAAACCAGCACATTACTACTCAATTCTACACCACTGACCCCACTACCAGTCTTACACCTCCTGGGGTTGAATCCTACACTAACTACCCACATCTTGCCTACTGTTTCGATCCCAATTCCAATACTTGGGTTGCTAAGGAAGCTGTTCGGCAATATGGGTCTGCTCCTGCTGCCTTTCCTGCCCCTGTTGTAAGTGGTTGGTCCTCTGTTTTTCACTTTTTTTTCCTGGGGTATTTTTTTATTGCTATATTCCTTGTGAATTATTGAGTGTTTAACAGGATTTAAAGTTTGTGCTTTTATTTGTGAATTGTGGGCTTTGGTTTTTTTGTGGAGATTTGTAAAGGGTTTTTTGATTGCTGAGAAAATATGGCAAATGGGGAAAAAAATCTAGAATTTTGTGAACTAGAAAAGAGTTCGTTTGGCTTCTGACATTATGTTGGAAACTGAAATAAAACTAGAGTTGTGAATATAATAAAGGCAACCAAATTCATAGTAAGAGAAAGCTTTAATTTGTTTCTTCCGGTATTAATAGTAAATGTGAAATTTTAAGTTTTGGTGTGATTTGTGAATGAGTGCACTAGAAGGAGAAATCAAAGTATTGTTGACAAAGTGATCATGTCTGAGAATTGGCATAGTGATTTCTTCTTGATTATGATGATATTGTTGTATTCGAATAAGAAAGCTAGATTGGAAAATTACTTGCATCTGCAGAAGATTACGCTTGTTGAGGCTCTAGAAATTCGCAGTAATAATCTTTTAGTCGGAGGGCTTCCTTTTTTACACACAACTTTGTCATCAAACCATTTCGCCAACCTTCTTGCCTTGACCCAGCAAGCTGGGGTATGGAGGATTTATTGATTGAACTTTTCAAGCCGTCCAAATTGTTGGGCTAGTGATAAGTTCCATATGGATGCGTGATTTATCCTTTCAACTATCCTGCTACAGATCGGATTGTCTATTTGTGGATGCAAGGTTATGAGTTTGTTTGAAAGTGATTTTGTTATGGAACCAACTATGCATGCCAAGAAAAAAAGTACATTTTTTACAACAAATGCTCCTCCATTACTTGGATTAATATTGTCCAGATTCTAGAGCTTTTCAGTTTACTGTTGATGTTCCCCCCGCTTCTCTGGTAGCTTAATTTACACTAAGAGTGGCATATTGTAATATGACTTTCACAGTCAACTGTCATCCAATGAGTTGCGTGTATTTTTTTTCTAATGTTGTTGAATGCCAATGTAAATGTCTCATAATGAATGGTCACTGCACATATACATTCTGAAGAAGTTGTTTTTAACTCTAAACTTCCAAACGGTGAAGCTATATATTGTGCACCATGCTCAGTATATCAAATAAAATACTAGAGATTCTTAAATTTTAATAAAATCTTGCTTACTAAATGACATGGAAGCTTGTGATTGGAGTTTATTGCTCCATTCCATCATTGGAGTCATATCACTAAATGTGATAATATTCCTCATTCCATGGTTTTAACAGCTTTCTTGCATAATGAATGCCGCACCATTTAGTAAACTAGTCTTAGGAAGAATGTTCAAGTAGTCTTAGCACCAACCAGGCTAAATTAACTGTAGAAAGGGTTTGAGATCAAGTTTGTCCTATAATAGTTAACTTTGACTATATTATTCAGGCTACAGTTATTGAATGGACTGTGGTTTTTTTATGCCATCCCTTGAAATCATTTTCTGCATTGATGTTGTTTAGCATGTGTTAGTGGGAAGTACATTTTTACTCATGTAAGTAGTGTATTGTAAAGGACTATTTAATACAGTTACTCTCAACACTAAAGTTGCCGCTTGTTGCTGATGCTGCTACTCTTCCAGTTATATTAATTTTACAGCGAGTAATGTTTAAGGTGCGCTCATTTTGAAATTGAGCACTAGATTGGTGACTGTTGAATACCTTGGCAGGATATTCCGATGCAAATCCCTAGTTTCTCTTATTGAAAAAAGGACGAAGTTATCTTTGGCATATCTACTTACACATTTGCTTGTTATGTGCTGTTATCTATATCTTAATTCATTACAAACTAACGCCTCCATTATATGCGCAGAGCAACACTATACCTCCAAATGGCACAGAGCAGTTGGCCGTTTCACATCTGGACTCAACTTTGTGGGCCAATCTTACATTTCTTGCCCAAGGAAATAGCAATCAGAAGAAGCAACAGAAAAAAACACAGCAAAAGAAAATGAAGGTTGTTCAATCTGCATATTGTGAAGTTTGTAAGGTGGACTGCAACAGCAAGGATGTACTTGACCAGCATAAACTAGGAAAGAAGCATAAGAAAAACTTGGAGAAATTACAAGCAGCTGCTGCTGGCTGCAGTGTCTCAGCAGGATCAAATAATCCAGTTATTGGGCCACAAGAAAACCCCAGTAAGAGTGAAAATGGAAATGGGCAAAAGAGTAAGAAGAAGGCCGCCGAACCGTTGGAAGATTTGGATTCGAAGAGAAGAAGAATTCTTGAGGGTGGAGCAGCAGCAGATGCAGTCAGGGTATGTTCGTTTTGTAATGTGGTGTGCAACAGTGATACAGTGTTCAATTCTCATCTTGCTGGACAAAAGCATGCTGCTATGCTGAAAAAGCTTGCTGGAATAAGAATGGCCACTGCCATATAAATATAAGATAATCAGAATGAATGGATTGGACA
The DNA here is from genome assembly GCF_951802175.1 of Populus nigra. Taxonomy (NCBI): domain Eukaryota; kingdom Viridiplantae; phylum Streptophyta; class Magnoliopsida; order Malpighiales; family Salicaceae; genus Populus; species Populus nigra. The sequence goes on along the minus strand of NC_084864.1, from coordinate 10,958,072 downwards.
CACCTAGTACTTTCCTTTTTGTTGCTTTTCCGGTATATTCTTGTTCTATTAACATACGTAGCCATTTTGTCTATTCTGTTAGAGAACCACCTCCACAGGGAAATGTTTTTGATAACATGGCGGGGAGACTTGGCATTCATCATCTCTAGGACTTTTTGAGGAGCACTGCTTACTTCGCTAGGCATAATATTGTTTTCCAAATGTCTGGATGTTCATATCCAGGGAAGCACAACGAGCCAACAGTATTTCCTACAAACACAACCATTCTAACAATCTTATCCTTTGAACTGACTGTTTTTGAAATGCAATGTATCTATGAAATTGAAGGATCTGTAATTCTCGTTCAAAGTTATAAGCATCTTCTCTATTCTAGAAAGGGACTTTGTTTCAGACCGCCGCCCTTGTGCAGTGCTAGTAGTGGTTTTTCGGATCTGCTATGCTGCTGGAGGCTTAGGATTGAAAGTAGTGTGGCTATGGCCTATTACTTCAGCCCTCAAAGGGACTGCCGCCCCCGTCACTGCACCGGCTCAATTTGCATATTTATGGTTCACCGGGAAGCTGGCTGAGTATGGAAACAGATTTTTTTACATGTTATTATTCAAAATTATTTTCTTCTTATACAAGAAATAAAGTGTCTAAGATTTCTCAAGCACTTTTCCCTTATCATGCGTTTCTATTTTTTTCTTTCAATAATAATTTATATAGTTCAAAATTCAAATTGTGGTCATATGCTCTATGATATAATCGTTCTTTTACTATACAATAAATTAAATGAGTCACTTTACTTCCCAAAAAAAAATGCATTGACAACCCTGATCAGATAAATTTTTAATTAAAATAATATTTTTTATTCTTTAAAATTTATTTTTAATATTAAAACAATAAAAAAATTTAATTTAAAACTAAAAAAAAAAATTTTGTTTTTTTAAAAGCATAGGCAGGCATCCTGATAGCGATTCCTGTACTACCCAAACTCTCTGAGTCTCAATAGAAGAACCATGACAAGATTTCTTGCAAACCTCAAGCCCTCTCATTCTTCCTCTGTCTTTAACCACTACCTCAAAATCATTGCATTTCCTTATTCTTGTCAAACCACTCAGCCTTTTCAACCAAAAACCTTCTTCAAATCAAACACGAAAGATACCTCCCTAGTACCTCACTTGTGCAATCAAAAGAGGTTCGATGAAGCCATTCATATTTTATGCCAACAAAACCGCTTAAAAGAAGCTTTACAAATTCTCCACCAACTCGACAAACCCTCTGCTTCTGTTTACTCGACTCTTATTCAATCTTGCATTAAAAGTCGGCTTCTCCAACCAGGCAAAAAAGTCCATCAACACATCAAGCTATCTGGGTTTGTACCCGGTTTGTTCATTTTAAATCGGCTTCTTGAAATGTATGCAAAATGTGATAGTTTGATGGATTCCCAGAAGTTGTTTGACGAAATGCCTGAAAGGGATTTGTGTTCATGGAATATTTTGATTTCTGGGTATGCAAAAATGGGTTTACTCCAAGAAGCGAAAAGCCTGTTTGATAAAATGCCTGAAAGAGATAATTTTTCTTGGACCGCGATGATTTCTGGGTACGTCCGTCATGATAGGCCTAATGAGGCTTTAGAGCTGTTTAGAATGATGAAGAGAAGTGATAATTCCAAGTCGAATAAGTTTACAGTTTCCAGTGCTCTTGCTGCTGCGGCAGCTGTTCCGTGTTTGAGGATTGGGAAAGAGATTCATGGCTATATAATGAGAACAGGGTTGGATTCTGACGAGGTAGTTTGGAGCGCCTTGTCTGATATGTATGGTAAATGTGGGAGCATAGAGGAAGCAAGGCACATTTTTGACAAGATGGTGGATAGAGATATTGTTACTTGGACGGCAATGATTGATAGGTACTTTCAGGATGGGAGGAGAAAAGAGGGATTCGATTTGTTTGCTGACTTACTGAGGTCGGGTATCAGGCCTAACGAGTTCACTTTTTCTGGGGTTTTAAATGCTTGTGTTAATCAGACTTCAGAGGAGCTTGGTAAGAAGGTTCATGGTTACATGACTAGAGTTGGGTTTGACCCATTCTCCTTTGCGGCAAGTGCTCTTGTTCACATGTATTCTAAGTGCGGAAATATGGTGAGCGCAGAAAGGGTGTTTAAAGAAACGCCCCAGCCAGATTTGTTTTCATGGACTTCATTGATTGCTGGGTATGCTCAAAATGGCCAACCTGATGAGGCTATTCGGTATTTTGAGCTGCTAGTAAAGTCAGGGACACAACCTGATCACATAACTTTTGTTGGCGTTCTATCTGCTTGTGCTCATGCTGGATTAGTTGATAAAGGGCTTGATTACTTTCACTCAATAAAAGAGCAATATGGGTTAACTCATACTGCTGATCATTATGCTTGTATAATTGATTTACTGGCCCGATCTGGCCAATTTGACGAAGCTGAGAATATCATAAGTAAAATGTCAATGAAGCCTGATAAGTTTCTGTGGGCTTCCTTGCTAGGTGGTTGTAGAATTCATGGAAATCTTAAATTGGCACAAAGGGCAGCAGAAGCATTATTTGAGATTGAGCCTGAAAATCCTGCTACATATGTTACGCTGGCCAACATATATGCCACGGCTGGTATGTGGAGTGAAGTAGCGAAGATCAGAAAGACCATGGATGACCGAGGAGTGGTGAAGAAACCAGGTTTAAGTTGGATTGCGATTAAGAGGGATGTGCATGTATTCTTAGTAGGAGATGATTCACACCCGAAATCCAAAGAAATAAATGAGTTTTTGGGGAAGCTGTCCAAAAGGATGAAGGAAGAAGGGTTTGTTCCTGACACAAATTTTGTGTTGCATGATGTGGAGGACGAACAGAAGGAACAAAACCTCTCTTACCATAGTGAGAAGCTTGCTGTAGCTTTTGGAATTATTTCAACTCCAGAAGGAACACCGATCAAGGTTTTTAAGAATTTAAGAACGTGTGTAGACTGCCACACTGCAATTAAATTTATCTCAAAGATCACAAATAGAAAAATAATTGTGAGGGATTCGAATCGGTTCCATTTTTTTGAGGATGGACACTGCTCATGTAGAGACTATTGGTGATTAAAAAACGAACTACGAGTTGATCAAGCAATTTGGCAGAACTAGAAAAGGACCAAGAGGAGCACATCTTTTATCTAGCAGGCCAGCTTTTATATAACCATCTGGTTGAATGAATTCTAAATTGAAACTTCTTGCCGTTGTGGTTTGATTTAATTGGAAGGGTGCAAGAAATTACCATACGCCTCAGTACACTGCTACATCTGTCAAATTGGAGTTTACATGAGCAATATGTCCTGTGAGAAAAAATCCAGGTGAGTTTTGCCACATATTAGTTTATGTATTCTCATTTGATGCTTTTGTGACTTTGTCTTCATTATTGTGATTGCTTTGCCAGATGAAGCTATTTCATTTCGGACATCAATCATATATAACAGGAACTTATTTTCTGTTAGGGCTGGATATATTTGATATATGATGATGATGCGAAAGCATGTATGTGAGTTGCGCAAAAAAAAATAAAAAATGCCTCTCCTTTCTCAAGGATGCTGCACTTGAATCAAGTCTTTTGTTGAAAGCAAGCAGTGAGATCTACAACGGATTTTTTCTTTTTTTTTTTTACTTATGGACCATAGTATTATAAGAAAAATCACTTTCCCACCAAGGGAGTTGTTCCCAGAATCTGATTCAGTCAATTGAAACTTCTAATTTGGTGATATTTTCCATCAAGCATATAAACAATATTGTTAGGGAGAGCATATAAGAAGAACCAAACAATTCTGAAGATTTGAGTATTGTATTATGGTGTGTGGAAATGTTATTAAATAGTCTTGATTTTTTACTGTCAGGACCTGCCTAGGGAGCCCTGTCGAGGGGCGTTGACCCACCCGATTAAATGAGATAAAAAAAAAGTTTTTAGATAGACATATACCTTTATTTTCTTTATTTTAAAGCGTCGAAAATTCTTTTAATGTTAGAAGTGATTGCCTCTGATTTTTATTAAATGAATGACAGAGTGCAACAAAAAAAAATGATGATTTTTAGAGGCAATAGATATTAGCAAATTATTTTATTTTAATAAAATTTAAATTATTGTTTTTTTAATGTAAAAATAAAATATCATATAAATAAATAAATAAAAATTTTTGTAGAATAGAATCAGATGTCTTCATCTATGTCTATCTCTTAAATTTTAGATTTACTTTTTAGTTAAAAAAAAGTTGGAAATGATGGTTAAGCAAGAATTTTAAGAATGGATTTAGTCATGGATTTAATCATGAATAAGAAAAGATTTTAAACTTGAACTCTAATTTATATATTTTTCTCTTGATTTTGCACAAAAAATAAAAAGTAAAATGAAAAAAGAAAGATTTTACACCCACAAACACCAACAATAACATCAAACACATAACACAACCAGAATATATATATATAAAAAAAAAAACCAAAAAAAATTATGAGCATTAAGATTAAGATTAAGAAAAAAATTAATTATTTTTTCCTTATGATTATGTCAAGGTTCATTATAATCAAATAATTAAAATTATATTTGGATACCAATCAAATGACTGGTTAGCTTCAATGGACATTGGTTCAGCCAAAAAGAGTTTAATTTAGCTCCTGCCCGTGACTGCTATGCACCAACATCGACACCTTCTGCTTTACATTGTAGCCATTTGGAATATGAAGTGCAAAAACAACCAAGACGATCAGAACATTTAGATACAGTTCTGTACATTTGAGCTTTCATTCTATTAAAAGAAAGAGCCCGAAAGGGTTTAAACAAAGGTAGCATAAAACTGCCCTTTTATTTTTATTTTTTTGTTAAATCAGCTTAGTGGGTGCATATACACATTCGTTGTCGATGCTAACATGGAAGATTTTTGTAGCGTGAATGACAGAGAGGGTCTTCCATAGTTTTACAAGAATTGACTGCGACAAGCTCCTGCAGCTTTTAGCCGTGAGGCGGCAGTGTGAACTCCAAATGAATCTCTAATACTTCGGTGAGAGCTATACAGATGGAGATATTAAGCATGGAACAAACACAAAATACAAATGGATTGAATGGAGCTAGAACAGATGCAACATTCAGCAGCAAATAAGACAATGATGAAGCAACAAAATTGATACAGCAGAAAACGTTCAATAGCAAATAAGACGACAGTAAAGCAAGAAAAAAAGCCAATATCCTTGTAACAGCATGGGGAGGTGGGGGGGGGGGGGGATGGCATATTCTCAATTTCAATGAACAGTGAATTACTTGCAGAAAAATCAGGGTGATCTTGTGCAACCCTATACTACTCCTAGCAGGTACATGAAGAACTGCGAAAGCTATTTTCATCAAGAGTGGAATATGAAACTTGTGATCGCCATTATAGCCAAAAAAAGCGGCATATACAAGACTGGTAATCATGTTATCATGGCAAGTTTTTTTAGAATAAAAGATTCATTAGTTTTCCAATATATCTACTCGAATTAACAGGGACATGCTCCTACATTTTTTAGCTACAAGGAAGATTTGTACACTCCAAATGCATCCCTAATACTTCCACTAGAATTATGCTTGGCGACATTGAGCATGGAACAAAAACAAAATACAAAGAGCAAGAAACTGATACCACACATCAAGCATTATTCAGTAGCAAATAAGGCAAGGTGAAGAAACGAAGATGCTAGTGACCTTGAAATAGATTAAGGGTATAATGGCAGATTCCCAACTTCAAGATTCAAATGCACATCAACATGCATGAAGACAAAACTGGATTCATCCTGGTTTCTCGATCTCTCCTCCTAATCTTCTATAAAGTCGTGAGGATTTTTCAAATGCTGCATGAAGAATTATCTTCTGAAATTGCCCAAGGTGTAAATCCTACGAACAAAAAAATGGGCAACCCACATATCGTAGTCATACCTTATCCAGCACAAGGCCATGTGATTCCCTTCATGGAACTCTCACAATGCCTCGCAAAACAAGGATTCAAAATCACGTTTGTGAACACAGAGTATAATCATAAGAGGGTCTTGAAAGCTTTGGGAGAGAACAATTATCTTGGGAGTGAAATTAGTCTCGTGTCAATCCCTGATGGTTTAGAACCTTGGGAGGATAGAAATGAACTAGGAAAGTTAACTAAAGCAATTTTTCAGGTCATGCCAGGGAAGCTACAGCAGCTCATAAACAGGATCAATATGTCAGGAGAAGAAAGAATTACTGGTATCATTACTGATTGGTCAATGGGCTGGGCTCTAGAAGTAGCAGAGAAGATGAATATCCGCCGTGCTATCTTTTGGCCTGCCTCAACTGCCGTACTGTGCTCTATGCTTAGTATTTCAAAGTTACGAAATGATGGAATCATTGACAATGATGGTGAAGTCCTCTATCACAAACTCTTTAACTAATGTGTTGCACTATTGTGAATTAGCATAACCTAAGTAGTCATCAACTAGGCTTGTTTTGTGACAGCAATCTGGTTCAATAAAAGTCTGTTAGCGGTCTATCTATGGAACCAAAGATAGAAAATAAATCAACATTTTGCTATTTTTAAGCTAGAAGACCCTGTAAATAGGAATAGGAAGTTTACTGCAATCTCTATCATTAACATTCAAATGTTTTTTCCTTGAAGGCACTCCACTAAAGAACCAGACAATTCAGTTGGCACCAAAAATGCCAGTGATGGACACTGCAAATTTTGCATGGGCTTGCCTTCGTGACTTTACCACACAGAAAATTATTTTTGATCTCATGGTTAAAACCATTGAGACAGTGAAAGTGGAAGACTGGATAGTTTCTAACTCAGCATATGACCTTGAGCCTGGAGCTTTCTCTTTCGCCCCAAACATAATACCTATAGGACCGCGTTTGGCAAGCAATCGGCTAGGAGATCAACAAGGATACTTCTGGCCAGAAGATTCAACATGTTTGAAATGGCTGGACCAACAGCCGCCCAACTCAGTTGTTTACATTGCATTTGGTAGCTTTACTGTTTTTGACCAAACACAATTTCAAGAGTTAGCTCTAGGTCTTGAGCTATCCAATAGGCCGTTCTTGTGGGTTGTCAGGCCAGATATTACAGCGGAGACAAATGATGCTTATCCAGAAGAATTTCAAGAGAGGGTAGCCAACCGTGGGCAGATCGTTGGTTGGGCTCCTCAACAGAAAGTACTTAGTCACCCTTCTGTTTTGTGCTTCTTGAGCCACTGTGGGTGGAACTCCACCATGGAGGGTGTAAGCAATGGGGTACCTTTCTTGTGTTGGCCATATTTTGCTGACCAATTTCTTAACGAGACGTACATTTGTGATGTTTGGAAGGTGGGATTGAAGCTGGACAAAAACCAAAGTGGGATCGTCACAAGGGAAGAAATAAAGAATAAGGTGGAGAAGGTTGTTGGTGATGAAAAATTCAAGGCAAGAGCTTTAGAACTCAAAAGATTGGCCATGCAGAATGTTGGAGAAGGTGGTTGCTCAAGCAATAATTTCAAGAATTTCGTTGAATGGATGAAGGCATGAGCAAGAAGAGATTCTGAACTTGTTGGAGCTCTGATCTTTTTCTTTTTTTCTTTTTTTCTTTTTTCTGATTCTGCACGAACTTTGGAAAATAAGAGCAAAATGCATTGCATCTTCGCATAATCATGAACTACTTTCTTTGGAAAACAAAACTAATGAATATATAGTTCAACAGTGCTATGCTATTGAGATGCAATCACATCAACAGAGTAAAAGCAAACAGAAAGGAATTTAAACACAAAAGCAAAGAAGCTGCAAAAATATCAAAAGTGGTTAGTGTCACACATGTGCAACCGAGCTCTGCTATTGAGCTTCGATCTATACTCAAACATCTTGTTGAGAATTATGTTGCTGTGTTTTGTGCAGGTGAAGGGATGCACAATCAAGAACAACAATGCTGAGTAATGAAGAACACGAACTACACACAAGGTGTTTGATAAAATGTCTCAGTGAGTATTTCATTAACTGCATGTCTTTAAATACATGAGAAAACTTAACAAACTTCCCTAGTTAACAGCCACTAACTCTGTAGTGGACAATGTGCTACCACTAACTCTGTAGTGGACAATGTGCTTCCACTAACTTAGCAACAACTTCAGAAAAACAAGGGATTTACTTTGACCAAATCAAAACAGAAATGAAAAGAAAAGAAAACAGACAATACTTGATTTAGACAAACTGAAACACTAGAGTTAAAATGTCAATTGTCTAACACTCCTCCTTGACATTTTGACGACAAATTCCAATCTTTTGTCTTAATGTCTCAAATCTCTCTTTAGGTAGTGGTTTGGTAAATATATCTGCAAGTTGTTCTTCGGAAGAACAATGAATCAGCATCACTTCATTAGATTGTTGAACTTCTCTAATAAAATGAAACTTGATTTTGATATGCTTTGTACGTCCATGAAAGACTGGATTCTTTGAAATTGATACTGCAGAACTGTTATCACACATGATTTTAGTAGCTTCAATCTGTTCATGTCCCAAATCCTTTAACATTTTCCTCAACCAAATTGCTTGGTTGACAGCAGCGGCAGCAGCAATGTACTCTGCTTCTGCAGTGGACTGAGCTGTTGTCTCTTGCTTCTTTGAACTCCAAGTGAAGACACCTGAATTGAGTGAGAATAAATACCCTGAAGTGCTTCTTGAATCATCAACACAGCCTCCCCAGTCACTGTCAGTATAGCCTTTTAGTTCCACAGCTCCTTCTGATGATCTTGGGCAGAAAATACCAAGATCAATGGTACCTTTAATATATCTAAGTATCCTTTTTGCTGCAATAAAATGAGTCTCCTTTGGAGAATGCATGAACCTTGAAAGAATGCTCACAGCAAACAATATGTCAGGTCTGCTTGCTGTGAGATATTGAAGGCTGCCAATTAAGCCTCTATACAACCTTTCATCCACTTTTTCAGATTCATCATCCTTGCTAAGCTTGATACTTGTTGTCATAGGAGTCCCTACTGGTTTACAATCCTGCATTTTGAATCTTTTTAGGATGTCTGAAGCATACTTCTTTTGGCATGTAAAAATGCCATGGCTGGATTGCATCACTTCCATTCCAAGGAAGTAGTTCATTATTCCAAGATCAGACATCTCAAACATCTTCTTCATTTCGTCTTTGAACTCTTGGATCATTCCAAGTTCACTTCCTGTGATGAGCATATCATCTACGTAAATAGATACAATTAGAAAATGGTTACCACAGGATTTCACATACAAAGTTGCTTCATTTTGGCTTCTGCTGAACCCAAGTTGAAACAGATGTGTGTCCATTCTGTCATACCAAGCTCGGGGAGCTTGTTTCAACCCATACAAGGCCTTCTTAAGTAGATACACATAATCTTCTTTATCTTTAACAACATACCCATCGGGTTGCTCTACAAAGATTTCTTCAGCAAGAAATCCATTCAAGAAGGCAGACTTGACATCAAGTTGGTGAATCTGCCAAGAGTTATGTGCTGCAAGTGTAATGAGAAGTCTAATAGTATCATACCTTGCTACTGGAGCAAATGTCTCTAGGTAGTCCACACCATATTGCTGAGCATAACCCTTTACCACCAATCTAGCCTTGTATTTGCATATTGACCCATCTGGATTGAGTTTTGTTTTAAAAACCCATCTTACACCTATCACCTTGCGATGCTTAGGCCTTTCAATCAACTGCCATGTTGCATTTTTGTTGATCATTTCCATTTCTGCCTCCATTGCTCTCCTCCATGCTGGAAATTCTTGAGCTTCAGTATAGCTGGTTGGTTCTAGAATTGCCATGTTGCATCTTAGGTGAATATCTTCCAATGATCTTGTGCCTCTAACTGGAAAGTCATCCACTGATTCATCAGCTACCAGCTGAGGTTGAATGGTGAATGGTTGATCAAAAATCATATTTTTCTGATGTTCCCAATCCCATGTGATTGCTTCATCAACCTTCACATCTCTGCTGAGAATTACCTTCTCTGTTTGTAAGCAAAGGATTCTGTATCCTTTGGTAGTTATTCCATAGCCCACAAGAACTCCCTTCTGAGCTTTGTTGTCAAGTTTGCTCCTCTTTGGCTCAGCTATATGATAATAGCATATGCTGCCAAAGATTCGAAGATGATCTACAGCAGGTTTGACACCATTCCAGCCTTCATATGGTGTCTTGTCCTCCAGTGCTTTGGTTGGAAGTCGGTTCAGCAAGTAAACAGAGGTATTGACTGCCTCTGCCCATAATTTGTTTGGCATTTTCTTTTCAAGTAAGAGACATCTAGCCATCTCCATTACTGTTCTGTTCTTCCTCTCACACACACCATTTTGTTGTGGTGTGTATGGTGTAGTGTACTGGTGCATAATGCCTCTGCTGTTGCAAAACTCAAGAAACTGATTTGAGGTATATTCAGTACCATTGTCAGATCTTAAGCATTTAATTAGCATGTCACTTTGATTCTCAACTAAAGCTTTGAATGTTTGAAAGATTGTAAATACTTCACTCTTAAATTTGATGAAATACACCCAACACATCCTAGTATAATCATCAATGAAGAGAATAAAATACTTGTTACCACATAATGAGGCTGTCTTCATAGGTCCACACACATCAGTGTGGATGAGCTGAAGCTTTTGGCTGGCTCTCCCTGCTTGCCCTTTAGGAAATGGTGGTCTGGATTGCTTGCCAAGTTGACATGTTTCACACAATTGAAGCTCACCATTCAATGTAGGCAATGCTTCAACCATTTCCTTTTGTTTCAGAATTGACAAACCCTTTTGATTGAAATGGCCAAATCTTTTATGCCAAAGATTTGAAATATCCTGAGTAGCACTCACATATGCATGATTGGATACTTTATCCCAGTCAACAACAAAGCTTCTGTTTTTCATCTTTACACAGAACACTTGTTCTCCAGAAGGATCAAAGATAGTGCATTTATGATCCTTAAACTGAAGAGAATAGTTTTTCTCCATCATTTGTCCAACACTCAACAAATTTTGACTGATTTCAGGTATGAATAACACATCAGGAATGATTTTGATACCTGAACTTGTTTGAACATTTACTGACCCTCTGCCTTTGACCTCCAGAAATTCTCCATTGCCAACCTTTACTCTGGATTTGTAAGATTCATCAAGGGTTTTGAACATTCCAGCATCATTGCACAAATGGTGTGTGCATCCACTATCGATAAGCCAAGTATCAGCTGAATCATTTGTTGAGAAACAAGTGACAGCAAAGAATTGCTCCTCCTGTGTATCAACTTCATCCGCAAAGTGAGCTTGTTGAGGTTTTGGGTCTGAATTTTTAAACTTGCAGACCTTTGTGATGTGCCCTGATTGCTTGCAATTTCCACAAATTGCATCTGGCCTCCACCAGCAATATTTTTCTAAATGTGTGTTTCTTTTGCAGTGAGTGCAAGGAGGAAACTTCTTCTGTTTTGAACCTTCATTGGTGCTGCCCCCTTCATTTTTGCCTTTACTTCTCAGATTAAGCAACTTCTTTCCTTTTACAGCTTGTTGTTTTTGCACATAAAAGGCTCCTTCTGTCAATCTGTCTTGCCTGATTGTTCTTCGTTGCTCCTGTGCTTGAAGAGCACTCATTAGTTCACCTAATGAGATTTTACTAAGGTCCTTTGATTCTTCCAGAGAAGAGATTTTGGATTCAAACCTCTCAGGAAGAGTCACAAGAACCTTCTCCACAATCCTGCTGTCAGGAAAGTCTTCTCCAAGTAATCTGATGTTGTTGATAATTAGTGAAATTCGATCAGAATACTTGGAGATTGTTTCATCTTCTTGCATGCTAAGTGCCTCAAAATCTCTCTTCAAATTCAGCACTTGCATTTGCCTTGTTCTGTCACTGCCTTGGTATTCTTCTTTTAGTTTGTTCCAAGCCTCTTTGGCTGAATTGCATGCCATAATTCTGTAGAAAATGCTTTCTGCCACAGAATTCTGGATGATTGATTTTGCCTTGGATTTCTTTGCCTTTTCCTCATTGCTGAACTTGATTTGAGCTATAGTGGGATTTGTTGGTAAGGGAGCTATTGGTTTGTCTTCGGAAACAATTTCCCAAAGATCATAAGCTTCAAGAAAAGCTTGCATCTTCACTGACCAAATGTGGTAGTTTTCGCCAGTGAATATAATGGGGGAGTTTAAAAGTAGGTTGTTGGATGTCATTTTTGAGATTTTGAAAAAAAATGTTGTGGTCCTGTAAGATCTAAGAGAGCTCTGATACCACTGTTGAGAATTATGTTGCTGTGTTTTGTGCAGGTGAAGGGATGCACAATCAAGAACAACAATGCTGAGTAATGAAGAACACGAACTACACACAAGGTGTTTGATAAAATGTCTCAGTGAGTATTTCATTAACTGCATGTCTTTAAATACATGAGAAAACTTAACAAACTTCCCTAGTTAACAGCCACTAACTCTGTAGTGGACAATGTGCTACCACTAACTCTGTAGTGGACAATGTGCTTCCACTAACTTAGCAACAACTTCAGAAAAACAAGGGATTTACTTTGACCAAATCAAAACAGAAATGAAAAGAAAAGAAAACAGACAATACTTGATTTAGACAAACTGAAACACTAGAGTTAAAATGTCAATTGTCTAACACATCTTCATGGTTAATGGATAAGCCTCCAGCCATGATGCAAGATTTTCATTCTTTATAATGGGAGGCAAGGACCCAATCAGGAAAGCTCTCTAGTTGTCGAACAATGATTTGAGATTTAGCCAAGGAACAACGCTTTCCTGCTGCAAAACAACAATGTCTGTCACTTCAAAGGTTTGCAATCGGGTAGAATTTTCCAAATAAATAATCATTTATAAAACCCTGCTATTCTTGTGTGGAGATTCAGATAAGATGTATGCATCTACATACTGAACATGTGCATGCATAAAACAGACCAACATGTAAATTATATATCACCCAAAAATCATCCTTACCCAAAAAGAAAAGCATTGCACACATCTTCCCTCAAGAGGTAAATGCAGAGAATCCAGAATAAGTCAAGTGAAATAAACAACAATGAATGTACAGGTACAATAATGGTGCTTCATAAAGCTACAGGAAAACATGGTGCTTCTAAAAGCTGAAGTGAATGCTGAAGTGTAGAACTGTAACACTCACAGGTGCAAGATGAAAGAGCGTAGAGCCTGAAATATCAAGTAGACATCAACCACCAAACTCCAGAAATATATAAACCACTGGTCAAGCATAAGAAATCAGAAACTACAAACACATTGCAAGCACAGAGAAAAGTTTTCAATTATACTGATAGAGAAAGTTTACCTTCTCTTAGATGGCCATGAAGTCCGAGCAGGCACGCAGCTATTTCTGTGTGCGCATGTTTATAGTCTAAAACCATTAAATTGCTCTATTAAAGAAAACAGAAGAAAAAAACATAAGATACTCAAAACTATAAAGTTAACAGGAAACAAGCAACCACGAGATAGAGCTCTAGCAATTACACATGAAACCAATGATGCAAGACCTGTATATAACACTGTTTAGACTAAAAATCAATATTCACGTGTTAATCCTAGAAGAACAAGGATTGTTCACATTAAACATGAAAAGCAGTCGAAATCAATGAAGTGGAATTGAATGCGCTGGAAAACTCCTTGTCGACCAGAACTTTTGAAGAAGCTCGATCAACTGATCAGGAGTCGCAACCAATCCATGGAAAGCGATCGACTACAGGAGTTCGAACAAGCACGAAGAATTAGAAAGCTTAATTTTATTCAGACCAGGATTCCTCAGTCAGAAGATTAGTTTAGTATTCACATGATTATCAAGGAGTTTAATTGTGTATTAAAACTCCATAAGATATGATACCAATTAAATACCATGGTCACAAAATGACTATGAAAAATGGTCAGCTCCACGCACGGAATTTGGAGTGGTTACAAGGTTGTTGCATGCCTTCTTTTGTGATTAAATTCTTATTATTGTGTAGTTTCTCTTTTGTAGAACTAATTCATCATAGATCAACAATAATTAATAAAATCCCAGAGCAAATGTCGAATAAACTTAACATGCATAAAACAGAGAACAACAATGGCGTTTCCACTGTCATTAACATGGATGTCCTCCCTTTCGGAGGCCGTCGTGGAAATTCTACCAGACGAAAAGAAAGAGGCAGAAGAGGAAAGGGGTTATTCCAGCATAATCTCAGAAGCACCATCAAGCTCTTGCTGATCGTCCACAAGTAACCTACTTCCATTATCTGCGAGTTCCACGAGCTTTTGCTTGCTAGTATTGGGTTGTGGTAATATACAGAAAGAACATGAGACCCAATCAAATTACATCCATAATAAGAATGTTGAAGTCACAAATCGCCAATATGAATTGCCTTTTGCCTTACTAGTGTAGGGTTGTAGAGTGTATATATCTACACATAATTCCTGTTGTGGTACATCAATTTTTAGAGTGTTGCTCTCTGTAACCACTTCCCAGCCTCCATTTCATGCCAGATTGCACACTTCTCGGACAGATATTTCTTCGCTTAAATGTTGCATGGAATGCTCCAGATCCACTAGAATACTTCTGAGTAGAGTACAAAACATGCTTCAAATGGCTATAGATCAACAACACCCCAAGTCATCTCTATTGCATTTGGCAAATTTAATGTTTTTGACCGAATACAAATTCCAAGAGTCAACTCTAGCAGGTCATGAATTATCCAGCTAGCCATTCCTGTGGGTTGTGAGGCCAGAGGCATCACTGGTGAGATGAACGACACCCAGGTGGATTTCAAGCTTAAGTAGCCACCAACAGTCGCAAGGTTGGTTGGCTCCTCAAAATAAACGTTCTCGCCTTTCTATTTCCTGCTTCTGGAGCTCCCATTGAAGGTGCAGATAATGGGATCCCCTTCTTGCTTAGGTCATATCTTGCTCACTATTACCTTAACACGTCCTCCATTTGCGAGGTCTAGATGGTGGGATTGAAGCTCCACGAGAACTAAAGCGGGATCAACACATGACAAGAAACCAAGAATAAGATAGAGCAAGTCGTTGGTTATGGAAAAATTTGGAGGAAGAGCTTCAGAACTCGAAAAAATGACCGTGTGAAATGTTGAAGAAGGCTTGTTTCTCTAGTAAGATTTTCAAGAATTTATTGGATGCTGGATGATAAGCAAAAGGTTCAGAACTTGTTTCAACACTATCTTTTTTATTCTTCATGAAGAATTTGGAAAATAGAAGCAAAAGGAGAGAATGCATTGCCTTTTTATTTTGCAATTGTCAGCTAAAAAAACTGACATTGAATGTACACACATACCACAACAAAGCAAACAGAACGGAAGAAAAGGAACAGCATGCGTATCAAAAGTACACTCTCACTTGTACAACAGTGCACCGTGCTATTAAGCTGCGATTGACACTGAAAACACTTTCAGTGGCTAAGGAATCAGTCTCCAGGCATGATGCATAACTTCATCCATGATAAAAGGACGCAAGGACCACATTACACAATAGCTCTCTAGTTCTCCAGACAATGATTTGAGATTTAATGAATTAACAATCCTCTCCTGCAACAAATAATAACATTTCTCACTTCAAGCTCTAATGTAATGTTCCATAACAGAAAAACTAATTCGTGATGAAGTTCATTACCTGCATTACATAGTCTTGCTTTACCATACTGTAAATGATCCCCATCAACACGGCATAATTTGTCATTTCAAGTTCTCCGAGTTCGAATGATGACTTTTCCACCAAATAAAAATAAGTTAAGCAGTTAGGTACTGATCGACTTTATTGAGAAATGGCATCTCAAAACAAAATCAGAAGAAGGCATTTATACAAAACTATTTAGTACAAGTAAATATAAATAAGCAGCTTTCATTTGTGGTAGATTAGCTTCAAAAAAAAAAGCCGTCCAGCCAAAACAGAGTGAATTTAGCACCTATTACATTCACCGGAAAGTGAAGTGCAAAGACAGCTAAGAGAGGCAACTTAGTGAAAGAGAGAACAAATTGAAAAGTTAATACAAACTTATCATTTGCGAATCAACCAAGAATATTATTAACCAGAAATGTTTAAAATCTAGAACCAATCAAAGTTTGGCCAGAACTTTGCAAATAAATAAGGACTAAACCTAGTTATTCTACAGAAAGGATTTAGATAATTCCCTATTAGCAGGATTCATAAGGACACTGTTACCATGAATGGACCTGTTTTAAAATCTCATATGTCATTGAATTTCCATAGCAGTTAAATGTTATGGAAAACAAGAGCATCCATGGATCCCTCAAAAAACAAGAGCATTCACTGATCCCTCACGTCTGTTGGGGGTACAACCATTTTCAAAATATTTTTAAGAAAAAAAAATCTTTAGAAGGCCAGTATGGCAGTAAATTGAAAGTCTGAAATCTTCTTAAAATTAGAGTTAAACTAAGAGACTGCATGGTTAGATTTATTCAAACTTCCACAAAAAATGATTAAAAGCACCTATGAAACTACAAATGCTACCTTAGCAATTTGGTAATCCAAGTACACTGAAACAAATAAACAAGTAGGGATATGAAAATGCTGGCACTACCACCAGAAAATGTCCCATGAAAGGAAGGGGTCAAATATAAAGGATTATAGAAATTAGAAAGGCATCATCTTCAACAGATAAAAAAAATTAAAAATTAAAACAATCTAGTAAGCAATTTTCAAGGCCCATAAAATAATAATTTCTGAAATTTGGAAGAAAAAAGAAGGGAGAATGAGCAAAAGTGTATATGACTAATCTAAACATAGAATAAAACATCTGTTTCACCAACCTGGTCAGTAGTTATTTGTTGATACAATTGGTCCCCGCAATCTTCATTCTTCAAAGGTGGTAAACATCCATTGGCAGTTTGAATTGCACCAGATAAATCCTCCAAGAGATGTTCAAGTTCATTTAGTAAGCTCTTGGCTGCAATTCACATTTCAATCTGAGAAACAAGTAGGTGCAGAGAGTGGCAACTAATAGTACTATAATGGTAGGCAAATTAAACAAGCTAATAGTTGCACAACAATTTCTGGTAAATGTGGCGCACACATCCACATAAATGCTGAACATATAGATGCAGATAGCAAGCCAAACATGTAATGGCTAATAGTCCACCCTTCCAAAAGAAATTACTGAGAAGGAAAATCAGAAGGTTTATACATATTCCAAGCTCAAAGACTGTTTTGTTTAGATATTACTTAACATTGAGAAGAAAAGATTACCTTTGCTTAAATGGTTATGAAGTCCGAGTAGGCATGTATGCACTTCTGTGTGTCAAAGTGCATAGCAATTAGCCCAAAAAGCTTTGCAGAAAAACAGAACCAACAAACATAAAATACTAAACTCTAGAGAAGGAAGTGTAAAATATTGATTACATTTGCACTTACACTTGTTTGTCTTTTGTATGCTATCATGAACATTAATACAACCAGCTTCAATATAAGATTTAACCCTTTTTGTTTCATTTGCTTTGATAATATTCTTTATTAGCTGAGATGTCTCGTCTATTGGAGGCCGTCGAAGAAATTCTATGAGGAAAATGAAACAAAACAATGTTATCAAACAAAAATGCAGAAAGGAGAAAAATGAATGTCCTAACATAATCTTAAAACCACGTACATACCAAGCGCTTGCTGATAGCCATTGAGTAATCTGCTTCCAATACCTGCAAGTTCCTCAAGTTTTGTGATCCTGTATTGACAGGACAACCATTCAAAATGAAAATAAGAAGAAAAAATAGATTCAAAATTTAGATGTTCATATGGGTGCTCTCTATTCCATGTGAAAGAAATTAATGGACCATGTTTTACCAAAATCTTCTTAGCTTTAAGTAACAACTATACTTAGTATGTGTTCTGTAGCTAAGTTTCTTGTTGCTTACCTGGTCAAGAAATCTTGAAAAATATTGGAAACCTTCTCTTTCAGTTCAGGTTTTAATTTGTCTTCCATTCTGCAAACATGACGTTAAAGTAAGAGCCTTGAATTTGAATCCAAATAAATCCCAGTTAGGCATTTTATCATATAATTGTCTTGCATTGAGTTTTCTGTTTTGCAGCTCCTTAAACTACTAGAGATATAATTATTAACACGATAAAAAGATAAAAGAGATGGAAACAACAAGACAGACACAGTGTTTGCTAGTGACTTAAACTTTGTAAGCAGCAGCTTAGAGTAGAAATAATACAAAACACACACAGGTGCGCACAACCTTCTTTTGAAGCTGTTAGTTTGGTGTCCAGTAAGGTATAGGCTATTTTGAAACAGCAAGCAACTTGTGTGATCTTGCCCACTAACTCTTGTGAGTAAAATTTCCCTGTACTGGATGGTTGCCTTGACAAATACCCCTGTGAATTGATTGGAGTGTTGTGACCCAAGATCTTGTGCAGGCTCAACAAATAATAGTTTCCATAACCCTCTAAAGGAAAGGATAAAAAAGGATGGTCAAATATTATCACCCTTGCATGAGATGTTTGGGACATGGTGAACTCCTCTCTAACTGAAATACAATTTGCACCCATTCCTTCACTATTCAAGTTGATGTAATTGATCTAGCTGCTAAGGATTTTATGTCTTCCATATTTATAAGCTATCTAGTTTACCAAAGGCTCTGGCAGATGCCAACCTTTTTTCTAAACTATGAAACCACCTGCAGAACATTTTCATGTGTCTTGGCTTATGTCTGGAGTTGTTATTCAGTTTGCAGGGTCCTATTCTCCATCATGCTAAGAAGCTGATTGGCGAGGCTTCATCAGAAAAAAATCTACTTAACTTGAAATGCTCCTCCGTGGAATATAAGATGCAAATGCTACATAAGCAGTTGGAAGCTAGTGAGAAATTCAAAACAGAATATCAAAAGCTTTATGAAGATGCTATAAATGACTTAAATAAGGTCTCTGAAGTTACAAGAGCTGTATAACTGATCTGGCAAGGAAATGCAGCTCATTGGATGAGAGGTATTCTTGTTCACTTGAAATGCTGGATTCTGCAAAGCAGGAATCCTTGGAATGGAGGAGAAAATATGAAAAGACATGGAATAAGAATAAGGCAGTTAAAGACCAGGTTAACGTGGAAACTGTGTCAGGGACTCATGAAGAAGAAGCGAGACTTGCTGATGCTCATGGAAAAAGGCCAATGAATGGAAAGAGAAGTATGATATTGCAGTTAATGAATTCAAGGCTAATATAGAGAAGGCAAATATAGTGCTGGAATATCCAATTGAGGATGTAAACTGTAGAGAAGAAGCTCCGAGAGCTGAGTTATGCAATAGCTTGGCAGAAAAGATGATGCCCTCCCTCTCTCCACTCACAAACATATACATGCTTTTGTATTAGTACAATATATACGGTTATATGCACATTAAATCTATCCATATAGACAAGAGGAAACACTGCATCCACATCTTGATTGGTTTGGGGATACAGCATCCTCTGAAGCTGATAAAGAAAAGAATGGCTCTCCAGCCATATTGGTTATAGAAAATGTAGTCTACCTGTGTGTGTCTGCTAGCTTTTATTCATATTTAGTAGCTGTTTATGAATTTGCATTGCATGCGAGCTGTATTGTAATTTTTACACTACATAATAGAGACCATCTGCTCTTAACTCTTCACCAAATACAAAACATTAATACACAAAACTAACATCCTGTAAGACTAAAGAAGATGAAAAGGAGAAGAAGCCAGAGAACGACAGGCACTTGTCCTAAAAATAGGAAAATACTTGGGCTTGGCACTTGGATTTAGAGGACTATAACTGTAAAACTTGATTTCAACTAAAAAGACAAGAGGATATTTTGGATATTTGAAAGTT
Source organism: Populus nigra (assembly GCF_951802175.1). Lineage (NCBI taxonomy): Eukaryota > Viridiplantae > Streptophyta > Magnoliopsida > Malpighiales > Salicaceae > Populus > Populus nigra. Next base: position 10,938,281 of record NC_084864.1, on the reverse strand, counting down.
TTTATAGGGATTACTTTCCCAACAATGCTTTTGTTTATTTTGCTGATACACTATTTAAAAACCTTTACAATACTTTCCTCGAGTTTAAAAATAGCAGGACAAGGAAATTAAGGTCAAGATAGCAAAGCTTGAGGAGGCTGAGCAGAAAATAACCACTTTGAATTTGGACTTTAAGGTTCTGCTCTATAAGCTTCTGTCATTTGCTGATCACTATCATATAGTAGCCTTCAAATTCAAGAAGCTTGGAGAAACAGTTTTTTTTTTTCCTTATCTTTTCACATGTGTTTTGGATGCTTCATTTGCATATGCAGGGTGCTCAAGAAAAGATGGACAAATATGAGTTGGAATCATCAGCTCTGAAGCTTCAACTCAAGGACTTGACTGATAAGTACGAGTCTGTCCAAACTGCTGCTCATGCATTGGAGATGGAAGCTCGGATTTTGGTACAGGACAGAACCCAAATGGAGCAGAAGTACAGTTAAAAGGTTTGAGTAAGCCAATGAAAGGTGTAGAGTCACAGCAAAGGAAGTTAAGGTGGCAAATAAGTTTGCTGAAACAGCACAACCAGAGGTATGCATTCTCTTTTAGAGAGGAAAAAAAAAACCCTCAAGACTTGGATTTTAATTCATTACGGATGAAGCATTAACAAAAGAACAGCTTGTCGCAGCCCATTTTTTTCTCTACTGTTTTAGCAAGTTCATTTAAAATCATGCGTAATTCCTTTGATTCCGGCCAATTCATTCCAATATCACTTAAAATCATTCATATTGACGGTAAGTAAATAATTTTCGGAATTTGCAATTGCTTAGGACAGCATTAATCCTTCCTTTTTCTAACAAATCAGAGCAACTCTACTAAGAATCCACCAGAATGAACATATTTACCCTCACATAGTTCTATCGGCAACGTTATCAACTAATCGGACAGCTTGAAACAGTAAATTAAGCAAGAATAAATCATAAGTCCAGTTCAAGCACCCAAACTGCTAGCTCAAAACATTAATTGTTTAGTAATAACCTAACTGTGGTAGAAACATAAACCAAAACAAGCTAAAAAAAATCAAAGAATAGCCCACAGAGGAATGGTCAACAACACACTGTGCAAAAATAATCAGCAAGATAGTTTTTTTTTTTAAAGCTTTAATTTACCTCGAGAGTGCGTTTCAAATGGAGGAGGCTGGAACAGTTGCCGCTTGAAGTGGTGGTGGCCGTGGCTGTCAACAGAGAAAGAAGAAGAGATTTAGAGTTTCAATGGTGGCGGGAAACTTGAAAGAAGAATTAGGGATTCGGAAGCTGGTTAGACGCACGGGAAGAAGAAACTGAAGGTTTACAAACTCTTCCTACGTTTTGCCTTCGGTTTTTTTTTTTTTTTCCCAGGACTCACGGTTGATTTGTCAGGTTATGGTCAGTTGGGCTCTCACGTGTTAATATTTTGTTCGGTTCAATATCAAACCGAACTTAGGTTTGGTCTCTGATTCGGTAGATTACCGGGTAAGATCAAAGGGCTGGGCTGGGCTGGGCTGGGCTTTTATGGTCTGGGCTTGACAAATGCTTTAATTTGCCTAGATTTCTTTTTACAGAGACTGCCTTGAATATTTTTATTTACTAGTTTCCTTGAAATATGCTTCCCAAGTATAATATTCAACTATATATTAATGAGTTTTTACTATTTTTTCATGGATTGATTCATTAGTTAAGAGTTATAAATTACAAATCCTTATGTATATTTATGAGATAATAGCATGAAGTATATGTATTTTATAATTTTTTTTATTTGAGTACCTACATTAACTTTAGTAATTTTTTCTTTTTCAAATGAGCATATATATATATATATATATATATATATATATATATATAGTACCTTTATTTAATGATTTTTCTTGGATAGGTGATTCAATTGAAAATTTTCCGATATCTCCCTGCATTTATAATTGTGTCAACTATGTCCTTGTATATTATATAATTCTCTAATACATTCTTTTCTCCAATTTTTCTATACAAATGGCCATAATTATATATTTTTTTTATTTTGAAACTTCCCTTGAGCTATATAAAAATATAATTTTAATTTTTTAAACAAGACAAAAATTTATTTCTTAAAATCTTCATGGTTGAATAGTTTTGAATATTTTTTATTTCTTAAAGCATTTTTAAGCAACTTTGAATAATTTTCCTATCATATTCAAGGGTGTTTTTGAAATGAATGATATAATTCTATAATTTAAATGGAAAAAAATAATATATTGAAGATTAGATACCATAATAGACACAATTAGAAACGTAAAAAAATTAGATATTTGTTTAATCATACAAGGACAAATGAAGCCAATTACCCTTCTTCTTTTTTTCTATTGTAGTGCATGTACTAATTTTGTATATAAAAGAAACTTTTAAAGAAAAATATAAACTCACTAAATGATTAGTTTTATTGATTTTATTTTTAACTTGTTTTTTTTAATTTTTTTATTTCCTAAAATGAAATTTAAAAAATAAAAATATGATGGTTATTTTGAACATATAAACCCGCTTGTGTTCAAGATAAATGACATGTCAACTAATTAATAATAAAAATTTATTAAAGTACTTGATTGATCAAATTTTATAAATACATGTACTCAATTTTTTTAAAAAAAAATTCAATACAAGTACTCAAATAAAAAAAAAAGATAAAGTATAGTACTTCATAAGTTATTATCCCAAAACTATTAAAAGTTAAACAATATCAATATGAGCCCACATGATGAAAAGGTAATTATTTCATCAACATTCTGATAACAAAATTAACGATGATATTTAAATGATAAACTTTCATGAGTATATCAATGCAAATACTGAAATAGAAAAAAAAATCATAAAATACATTAAGTAAACTCATTTATATACCATCTAGTTCCCAACAAAATTATTTAACTTCTCATGATAGTAAATATATAAATACAAAATCATGAGGGGTGTAACTCAACTGGTCAGGTTTTAGATTTGCTTCATAGAGATCATCAATTCGAGTCTCACAAACCTCAAGGCCATTAGAGACTTACATGGTCGTTAACTTCATGACCCATGAAATTAGTCGAAATGCACGCAAACTAACTTAAACACCCACGTTAATAATGGCTCGAATAAAAAAGTTGATTGTAAAAAACAATATTAAAGTTATGGAAATTTATTTGATATTTTTATTAAACTTAAACAGATTAAATCTCCCGACCTGATTGTTTGTCTAACTCAAATTTAAAATTAAATTACATGGAGGTTGCTCCAACATGACCCAATCGATTTGAAAAATTTAAAAATAGCTCAAATAACCAATAAAAAACATGGTTTGACTTTAAAAACAATTTCTAGAAGATTTTTTTTAATATTGAGAATACAATATATTGGATCGTCTTAGGCTTTACAGCTTAACCCGTCAAATTCATGATCCCGGTGATGAACTTCACTAAGTTTAAGAACTTTTTTTTAACTAGTTTTACTTAATCATATGATAAAAAAAATAGATGTCGGTAGGATCGAGTACAAACCAAGTGTTGAGATATTTGTTTGGAAATGTAATAACCTCATATAAAGCAAACTAAAACAATTGATAAAGACAAATTAAAAGAATTTTGAAGGATGAAATTAAAAAAAGATGGACGAAAATGTGAATGCGTGTGTGTGTAAGGGAGAGAAAGAGAGGAAAAACAAAACAAAAAAAAACCATCTCCTTTATTGTTCGTATAAATAGTGTAAGAGATGCATTAAACCCTAAAAAAATTAGTACAGAAAATAATAGTTTATTGGGCGCACTAAGTGGGTGGGATAAAAAAAATATTTAAGTTGATAAGATCTATTTGATATTGTTATTAACCTAGATCATTGTGTCACTTTTGAAATCTTATTATTTAACTTTTTTTCTAGTCTAAATTTAAAATCAAATCATATGAGAGTTAATTTAATATTATCTAATTAACTTGGCTAATTCAAGTATAACCTGTATGATTGATAAAATAATTTGAGAATAAGATTCCTTGTGGGAGAAATATTTGGTATTATTATCACATCAGGACTAATGTATCTACCTTAAAAGTTAAAACTTTTCGATATGATTTCTTATCTGGTTTAGATTTAAAACCAAACCATGTAAGAATTGCTATGATATGAGTTAGTCGACTTGAATAATCTAAATATAACTTAGATTAACGGGAAAAAAAATTCTATAACAAAAGGGAGAAAATGAAAAAAAAAGGAAAAAAAAAAACTAAAAAACTCTTTTATACATATGAATAATGAATGAGGTGAGTCATACACCGAGTATTATAGCATAGAGTATAATATAATAACTAGTGCAATATATTATTATATCTCATGAAGATTACACGAGTTATTGAAGATTTTGATAACATATACGGTACCATATAATTAAATCACAAATGCATTATTGTTACAAAATAACCAAATACAAATCGAATCGAATATTCAGTACAAGTGCGTGCATTAATTAGTTACCACTTAGAAAACGTAATCCTATTTTGTTCAATTATCTTAGTATTATTATATTAATTAGGTAGTAAATAAATACAAAAATGATTTTAAATGGATAGTTTATGAAAAAAAAGAGAATTATACCTTCTATTTTATAATTTGATCAAAATTATATTTACCTATTAAATTTTAAAAAATTATAATTTATATCCTGAGTCAGATTTCAAATTAAAAAAAAATATCATCATATATATAATATATCATAAACTCAAATAAAAAACATATCACAAATAAAATGAAAAAATTAATAATTATTTTTTTTACCCTAGTTTTTTAATCTTTATCAATTTATTGGTGACAGGAAATTATTCCAAGCAAAACCCATAAATTCTCATTTTCTCAGAAAACCCAAATATTTTCTGGGAAAATCTCTCAATCATTTCTTCGATTCTCTATAAATTCATGTCTTATTCAGTAATTCCCGGGAAATTCATAAAATCTCTCAATTTTTCAAACAATTGCATCTTGGAAAATTTCTCCAGAACTGTTGTTACTTTGTTTCAACGATCATCAAAGTTGGAATATGGATCACAGTGAACAAAATGTCCAAACCAACATTCATCGTCTTCTAGTAGACGGATTGTCCGCCATTAATGTCTGTTCTGAATGAAGGTCAGTGAAACCACCTGCAGGTGAGGCTCATATCGAGAATCCTACAAAGACCTAAGAAAATTTTGAATCATGGAATATGAATCTTAAGTGCGCACACCTTTACAACACTAAACCATGAAGTTGCTTTTTACTATGCCCACTTCAAAACCCCCCCTTTCTTACGACGATTGCTTTGTGCCTCAAAATTGTTATTGCACCTTTAATGTAGTTCTTGAGGTTAAATCTGATAAAACGACATGTCTCTTTGATTCCCTGGACTTGGGTCGCATGACGGTGGCGGTGCGGTGCGCCTGGTTTATTTGGAGTTTGGTGGCTTTGGAGTTGAGTGAAGGCGGTGGCTATGGAATTTGGCTGGATTGTGGGATCGGGGAGGTTGTGGGTTTATGGTTGGAGATGGAGATGACTAGGTTTTTTATTCAATAATAAATTTATAATATTTGTGCTTTTTATTTAATAATAAATTTGTAATATTTAATATAGCTATTTAGTTATTAAAATTTTTAAAAATAGTAAATCAGTAAAAATTAGCTTAGTTCGATGGTTGATGAGTTTGGTTTGTTAAAATGGAGAGTGTAAGTAATTATTTTTTAAAATTTAATTTTTGTATAAGTATATTAAAATAATTAAAAAAAATTTCAAAAATAAATTTAAAACATAAAAAAATTTCAAAAAAATTTTTAACCACCTAAACAAGCATCCAACACTCAACTTTTACTAATAAAAATATTATTTGGAATTGCTATCAAAATGATGTATTATAAAAATTTAAATTTTTTTAATTTAAAATTTATTTTTTAATGTTTTTTCTATTGTTTTAATGTAGTGATAATAAAAATAATTTTTAAAAATTAAATATTTATTTTAATATATTTTTAATAAAAAAAATTTTAAAAATAAACAAACCCGAAAAAAATAGCCAATAGATTGAGCACATAGAGGTGAGATGAGCTCTCAAACATTCCTCAATCCTTGTTATTAGACCCACCATGGACAAATTGGAATTGGACTCTTCCATTGCATCACAGGGATTCATAACTCTGGTCAGCCATTTCTTGGCACCTCTGCATTCTCACTTCTCATCGGTGCAAGCCCAGCTCCGGCAGCAGGACATAATAATCAGTTCATAACATGTTTCCTTTTCTATTTGTGTGAGAATGAAAACCCTAAAACGCACCAAAATTTCTTAATCTTTAATCTTTCAATCCCATGACTTTATTTTTGCTCATCTTGAATTAAAAATAAAAAATAAAAAAATCTCAATTATCAAAAACAAAAAGCCCCCCATTCCAAGGCCCCTTTTATCTGTCAAAACCCTCCAAATCTCTGTATCCTTTCCTCCTCCTTTACTAACAAACATCATGGCCTCTCATCACCACTGCCAAAACCATGTCTCCGTCCCCACCACCTTTACCACCACCACGACCCCTTGCTGCTGTTACAGCCACTGTACCCCCCAACCTCACCACCACCCAATATCACCACCACAATTATCTATTGATCCACTTCTCCAGTCCCTTGTTTCTCTCCTCCAGCAACAGCAGCAGCAACAGCTACAGCTGCAACACCACCAATCCCATATCTTCTCGCCTTGCCTTGACAGACCGAACAGCCACACAAAAAATCATCACCAGAAACCAAAGCTACATTTTCAACAAGAAGATGACCCCCAACAAACCCATTTTGTTCTCGCTTCTCTTCTTCAACGAATCAACACTCTTGAGTCCTCACTTCACCAATTTTCTGCTTCTTGTACGAATAACCATAACTATCCTTCACATTCTCTCAGAGACACAGCTGCACGTGTTATTCAAACCCATTTCCGTGCCTTTCTTGTTCACAGATCAAGAACCCTAAGGCAGCTCAAGGAGCTTGCTTTTATCAAATCCAGTTTCAACTCTCTCAAATCTTCTATTTCTACTGAATCCCATTTTGATTTCAAGGTCGCTTCTCATAAAGCCATGTGCTTGCTCCTCAAACTTGACTCCATTCAGGTATATCATTACTGGGTCTCTGTCTAATTTTCTCATAATATTCTTATGAGATTATGATCTGTGGTCTTTTTTTTGTAGGGTGGTGATACTATGATCAGAGATGGAAAAAGGTCAGTTACTAGAGATTTGGTAAGGTTTTTGGAGTTTGTTGATGGATTTGCAATAAAAAGGCATGAACTTTCGTATAAATCTGCTAGGAATGTGAGGGCTTTAGGGAATACTAACAAAGCTTGGGCTTTGAATGCCAAGAATGGTTATGGTGGTTGTCGAGATTTGACTGAAAGTCAAAGGGAAATAGTGGATAAATTGAGAAAAAGGGTTGAAAAGATTAGTGGGTTTTCGAGGGCTTGTGAAAATGACCAAGAAGATGTGGAGCTTGAAGGGTTTCAGCAATTCGTTGATGATGGAGATGGAGAGCTAAACCGAAAAGTTTCTGTTGATGGAAAGCGTGATGTTTCGTTGAAAAAACGTGTTGGTCACCCTAGAGTGAAGAAAACTGTTAGTTTTGCTGAGAACGGGAATTCTTATAGGGTAATTAGTGACACAGATGAGTCAGTTCTAAACGGAGATGGTAGTTCCAATGATGGGAGTGATTACAGTGATGATCATGGGGAGGCTGTGGAGATCCATTTTACTGAAACTGGGGAAAGAAAAGGAGTTTCTAAGGGTGCTGAGAATGACCAGGAAGCTCATTTGGAGGATGGTGGGTCATCACAGAGCAGTGATAGTGGGTATCGCTTGGATAAAGATGGGAGTTTAGTTTTCTCTGCTCCAGTGCCCGTGAAGATGGAATCAAGAGCTGATTTGATGAAGAGAAAGGCTGTGAAAATTGTCACATAGGGGGCCAGTCATTGGGCTTGAATTCTGAAGTCATGCAAAATTCTGTGGCTTGGCTGGCGCTTTAGGTTCCCATTGTATTCTAATTATCAATTGTTAGTGCAGTATTGACGAAATGTGTTTGTAGGAATTTCCTGCATTTGTGAGAGGTTGTTAGATTTGTGAGTGCAATCAGCTACGTTCTCCCAAAAATTTTAGATGTTCAGTGAGTAATAAATTCCACAGCTGAGATTGTTTTAACCCTTTGTATCTAGTTATTCACCAATCATGTTTCCGAAAGTGCATATGATAGCAGCAGCAAATGTATTTTTCTATTCCTGTGCATTTTAAGCCTTCGTTAGCTGCACCCTGTCAAAATACCTCTTCATGTTAGAAGTTTCCCCAGCTGGAGATGTTCTAGTCACGTAGAAGCACTTAGCACAATTTATTAGTATAAGGTCTTGAGAGAGTCAAATTGTGACGTGAACCTCTGTATTCAGTGCCCTATGATATGATTTTACATACTAATGAGCTTATATAATACACAACTGAGGACACCGGAAAAGAGAATGACACCGCGTTGCTAATGAGTTTCCAGGATGAGAAAATGAAGTGGAAGTGAGGGCATGGCTTATATAAGTAGCGTGTCAACTAGAAACATAAAGTAGATTAGGAAAAATATGGATGCAAGACTAAGATTGTGAGGTATTTTCTTGCAGGATATTTGGGGATAAAGAGAAGACCAAAAACACTACAACAGAACAAAAAACTGAAAAGTGCTCCAGGAATAAAAAAGATTTCTCGATAGAATTTCAAATCACTTGAGAAACAACAATGGACTGAAAACTCCACATCTTCCAAACTTGTCTTATACAAACATACAAAGAAGCTAGCATCTAAGCAATTGAAAAGAAAAACCTCAATTTGGAGGAGTATTGTCTATGATCCCATGCATCCTAGCTGCTTATGGTAATTACTAGTGGTCATTGACAAAAGGATAAGAAAGAATCCAGCAATTTTGATAGCAGCTGCTTGAATTTCATAGAAGTTGATTGATACTTGAACACACTGACCTCATTAGTGAAATGTTTGGGTATGGATACTTCGGCCACAAGCAAGCATGACTATCATGTCCAGGTCAGTTACAAAATGTGTTGAATAGCACAACATAACGACAACAGCGACTAAGCCCCAATCCCAAGCTATTCGGGGTCAGCAGTGTGGATCCTTTTGCACTATTCAGTTCAATCATAAACCACATTTAGCTTCAATATCGGAAGTACTATTGCTCCAAACATAATCAAAAGTATTATTATACATACAAGACTCTGCTGTGTTTGCTTCGTGCTGGCCTGCATGACTTGTTTGTAATGAATAGCTGTCTCTGTTACTAGAAATCATGTTCTCATCCTGGAAACTATTACTGGCCACAGTTTCAAGCTTTTGTGCACTCATGGCATTTTTCTTTGAACCAGAAATTTTTATCCTGGCTTCTCTTAACGTATTCAATGCTACCTTAAAACTGTGGTCAGATGCCAGCCCTTCCACCACACATTTTATTTCTTCCTCATACAATACATTGTACTGCAAGTTTTTACCCCTGTGAGAATTACTTGGCACATCAAGACAGGACAATACATCCAAGATAGCATCATCCCTGGCATTTTTGGTCCATTGCTGTAAAATATAATTTTGTGGAAGAATGAAGACATTTGTAGCTTTGAATACTGCAATCACATCTCTGCATAGGATCCCTTCAAACTGGAACATCTTGCAACTACAACTAGCTATTTCTTCTGATATACTCAAAGTGACAAAGTACATCTTTTGTTCTTCATCAAATTTTGCTAGCTCATAAGTGGTGGTTCCTCCATCATCTCCACCTAACTTCACAGCACATAAAAGAGATTAAAAAATCTCATCCTGAACTACAGAACAATTTTCTAGTGTAAACTTCTGCTGCTTGCTTTTCCATGGGAAGTGGGGTCTTTAATATGGGTTTAGAGTAAACAGTCTCCAACTCTGCCTTTGCTTCTTTTTCATATCGATCATCCAAAGCCCTCACATATTGCTCTGCAAAATCTTGCAAGGCAGTCCTCGCATTCACATAACCATCAAAAAGCGAATTCACACTCACACTTTTCTGGGCAGTATTCATGCCTGCAAAGAATACCTCTCTTACATAGACTGGGACCCACAACTTGCAGTCCATGTAAAGTGATTGAATCCATTCATTTCCCCTAACAAAACCCAAGTAGATTCAGGTATCTCAGTTTTGTTAACGCCTCTATCAAGTTCCACCTGAAATGTCTTTTGAAGCGAACTGTATGCATGCCCCATTTCCTTTGGTATTTTGCTCATGATGTGCCACTTGCAATATCAGTGGTTGATTGGGGGAAAACTCTCTCTATTGCTCTAGTCATGGTAGAATCATAATCAGTTATGATTAACCCTGGTTGCTGTCCCGACACTGCCTCAAGCCAGGTTGTGAAAATCCAAATGAAAGTAGATTCTGTCTCATTTGCAAGCAATGCACAACCAAACAACACTGATTGTTTATGATGATTTACTCCAGTAAAAGGTGCAAAAGGCATCATACACTGATTGGCTTGATAAGTGGTATCAAAGGCCACAACATCGGAGAAATAATCATATGCAATTCTAGATCTCGTGTCAACCCAGAAAACACTACTTGGCCTATCCTTTTCATCAACCTGTATTGCATGATAAAATGCAGGATCACTAGCTTGCATAATCTTGAAAAATCCCAGAATATTTTGAGCATCTATACCAAAATTGCTCAGTAGTCCTCTTCCTACATAGTTAATACAATTCAGGAAATTAAATACCATTTTGCCAACAGTATTACCATCTTCTGTAAAGACAATCACAAGTGCATCTAACCCCGTCACAGGAGAACTTAAAGATTCACTGAAACTATTATTTGGATCATAGTCCTGCTTGTGTGACCTCAAAAAATGTCGCATTCATGGTGTTAACATCTCATGATTATGATTCTTCTCTAATTTTGCAATATACCATTTCCCATTATCTCTTCTTCGCACAGTCATCAATGCCTGGCAACCTTCTCTCGTAATAGGCCTAGCATGCCTCCTCCTTGTTTCCTCACCTGAATCCATTTTCTTTGCTCGCTTCTCTCAGTGAAGCCCTTCTTTAGAATAACAAAACTCTCTAGATATAATTGAATTATCTTTCTTAGACTGATAATACGAATTCAAATGCTAAACCCTGTTTGTTTTGCATACGCACTGTAAAAATCCCTCACATCATCTTCTGAAGTAAACCCCATGCCTAATGCAGGTTCTTCAACCATGCCATTCAAACATTGAAACAACTCAACATTCACAGTATCAAATCTGTTCCCGTCATCCAAAACCATTGGTGTCTCAGCATCCTCTACCACACAACACTCATCACCTTCATCTTCTAAAGCCACCACATAAGAGTTCACTAGATCTTTGGCTTCAATTGCAGGCTCATCATCATCCATGTTATATTTTTGTTTTGCAAAACAAAATCAGATATTAGAAACGTGCTAACCCCCAACTTCCACATGGTTTCAATTTGAGAAAAAGGGACCCTCTTAACTTCCTTGTTTAAGTTATATATCTCCACTAAAAACAAGACTTAGTTACAAGCTAAACCATATCGTGATTATCCAAAAAAAGCTAAACCATATCGTCCTATTGAGCAAACTTGCATATGTAGTTGCCATGATTTCTAGGTGCAATGCACAAACACTATCAGAAATCATAATACAATGTCCAAAACAGCAACTAACCTTTTCAACTTTGGGCAATCAGATTAAGGAAACACACACATACAGAGTCAGAATGACACGTAACACATTTATTTCTTTAACGACTTGAAATTGGCTAAAACAAAAATGGCTTAAAGTTTTAGTGATGTCAACTACTTAGAATAATGGTTATTTTAAGGAAGCTAAAGCAATCCATTGCTGTAAATTAACGAACTAGTGGAACCCATTAAGGTTTTCTTTACTTTCTTTACGGGAGAGAAGAAAGGTTTAAACTTCGAGAAGTTTATTACCTTTGCAAGGAGAGAAGAGGATGAGAAGAAACCGCCGCGGACGATAAGGTAATGGGAGGACCCAAATCACCACCTCCTGTCCACCTTATTTCGTATATAAATGCCGAATTTCAATCCATGAGTTTTGGGCGTTGGATGCGCTAGACGAACAGATTTCTGTAAATATGGCTGTAGTTTTCTTCCCTTTTTTTCATGATAAGGGATCGGCAATATATTTTAATTATTAAAAACTAAAGTTTTGCTTTGAGTTTAATGTTTTGCGGACATTTATTTTGGATTCTTGAATATTAAAAGCACAACTGATTATCAAGAAATTCGATTAATTACTTATCATATAGCATTAATCTTTGATCCTAAATTTCCTTGGATTGGTTGTATTTGGACGTTTTGGCAAACAAAACATCTTATATTGTTTTTTCACAATTTCTAAAGACACATCTCTTTTTCATTTTGTCCCATGTTTTTCTACCCATCATGTAATTTTCTCATAGAAAATAAATTAGAAGGTGTGAAAGTACAAGTCATTTACTTTATTGAATCTCAATCAATGACTTGTTGAAAATTATCTTTTATGATTTGATTTTACAGAGAAAAAAAAACTCATGAGTATAGCGCAGATGATTATATTTTTAGAATTTGAAGGTTGATTTTTAAAATATTTTCTATTTAAAAATATATAAATTAATTTTTTTTGACATTAATATATTAAATCAATTTAAAAATATTTAAAAAATAATTTAAAGTAAAGAAAATATATTTTTATTATAAAAACAAACAGAATTTAAATGCATGGCACTTGATTACATGCTAATTAACCATATTTTCATGTGTATTGGGTATGTGATACTTGATAAATCTTTTTCCCAATCCTCAAATATCAAACAATTATTTTTTAAAGAATAATTGTTATTGTATCTTTAATGTTGAGTGAATTGATAATAAATAATTCAAAGTAAAAAACAATCATAATCCAAATAGTATTAGGTATCTCTCTCATTATAAAGGATAAAGATTTTTAGAGAAAGAATATATTCAAGAGTGGAATTGAGTCAAAAACTTATTATTGTCTTCATATTTAAGACATATATTAGTGATGATCATTCGGGGTAGAGGGAGGCCTTTTCCATCTATTACATAAATCATAATAGGGATGAGCAAAAAAACTAAAAAATCGATTAAACCGAAAAAAATAACCGAAAAAACCGAACCGAAAAAAAAAGCCATTTAAACTGATTAGAAAAATTAAAAAACAAGTCGGTTCGGTTCGGTTTTGGTTTTAAAAGGCTGAAACCAAATAAACCGAACCAAACCAAACCGGTTCAAATAAAAAAATCAATAATACTATAAATACCTACTTTTCAGCTTTTCCCATCTCCTTTCTAAACCCTAGTCGCCACCCATGTTTCACAATCTTCATCTCTCTCAACATAGCCCCCACCCCCCATCTTCACTCTCAACCTTTCTTGCCCATATTTCTCAATCTTCATCTCTCAGCACAGCCCCCCTCAACATCTTCATCTCTCATCTCTCTCAACCTTTTGTTAAGGCTTTAAGCACAACCCCCCTCCTCCCCCAAAGTAGATCTAGTGAACGAACCATCATTATCTCTCATCTCTCAAATCTTTTTGTCCTTTTCTTTAAGCATAGTTGACTAAGCTCATGGATTAACAACCAAACAGCAGCTCTAGAGGCCCCCTCTCTTCAATCTTTATCTTTTAATTTTTGTCCCTGTTTACTTTTTTTCTGATTTCCGTAGATCTATTATGTATTCATTTTCTATATTTATTTACAAGGTTGTTGATTTGTCATAGTATGCTCATATTGCGATTACTGTAATGGATGTTATGAGAATTATTATTTTCAAATTTTCGTTTGACTCCTGTTCTTTCTGGCTTCTTGATTTTCAATTTTAGAAAACTTGCTCGATATGCTTGGCCAAGATGAAATCGGTTTTGTCCGGTTTTTCCTTTCAATTAACCGAACCGAAACTGTTTGGTTTGAACCAGTTTCGGTTCGGTTTTGATTTTCATTTAAAAATGAATAAATAAATTGGTTTGGTTAGTTTTTTGGGTAAAAACCGGACCGAACCAGAAATGCTCACCCCTAAATCATAATCAATGTTTATTATATAAATCATAAAAATTGTTTTGAGTCATTTTTACTATACACACTTATAATTTAAAGTTATTTTTCAATAATTATTTATAAAGAATAACATTTTGAATTTTGATTCAAAGTCAAAAATCAACATTTAAAGTTGGACCACAATAACTCTAATTTCAATCTTTTTTGAACCATTAACCATTTCTTTTGATCGTATTTATTGTAATACTCAGATATTTTTATCATTAAACAAATTGACATGTATAAAGTCAGGATCTCATTTATATTTTAGCTAAAAACTAGGTTATTTAACGTGCTACATTGCAGGTTGGACTAAACAATTTTTGAAAGTAAAAAACGAAAAGAAAAGAGAATTTCCAGGCTAAAAAAAACTCTTTAATATTGTCATTAAATCTGGTCATGTGAATCAAACTTAAAAACTCTCAACTCATTTCATTTTCTAATCTAAGTTCTAAATTAGATCATGTGAGAGTTTTCTTAACACAATTCAGTCAACTTGACTGAAGATAAAAACAAATCAAAAGATAAAAAAACAAGGACTAAACAAACAGATCCAAATCCAATTGGACGATCGGTAAAAACGGTTTGGCTTTTAAATTTTTTTTTCAAGATGACATCGTTTTTTTTTTTCAAACATTAAGATGATGATATATATTTGATTGATTTAGTGAACCCTGATTAACTCGTAAAATTCATTACTTGGGTTATAGACTCAAATGGATCCAATAATATTTTTTATATTTAATTATATGATAAAAAAAAAAGACCAATTCAATATAAATCAAATATTAAAAGATAAAATTGAATATATATATATATATATATATATATATATATATATATATATATATATTCAACCAAGACCCATTGTTAAAGGATAAAATTTAAAAAAAAAACACAAAAAAAGCATGTTAGACCAGGGGCACGAGCCTTGGTGGTCTAGCGCGTCAAAGCCTTAAAAAAATCCCAGGGCCTTCAAACATCTCAATATATTCTTTAAAGCCATAAAAAGTTGGTTTAACTGCTTCATCTAAAAAGATGATTTGTTCCAACCTAAAATAAGGTTTTTAGAATATTATATATATTAAGGGCTAATTCAGCCTATTGGCAGGACTATTCAATTTCCTGAAAAGTTATTGAATGAAATTAGAGATAAAATATATCTATGATAATTTCTTAAATGCCTTAATTATATGAGATATTTTTATAAAAAAAATTATTATTCATGATTGCAAGCCTATATGTCAAAGGCTTAAAAATGAACATTCAAAGTGAAATCATTAATACACCACTGCAATAAAAAAAGATCTAGGCTAAAGCTAAAGAGTTTCCTTGTCTTTTAATTGTCAATCCTAGTATTTTTTAAAATTGTTGAAACATATTCTTCAAAGCTAGGATATAGTGGAATTATAAGACAAAGGATTCATAATAAATAACAATGAGTGAGATCCACCTCTAGACTTTGGAACCTAGCCCACAAAAACAATTCCATAATTAAAAAGAAAACTCTATCAATAGTTTTGTGTATTTTTAATTTAGAAAGTTATTTTATAAACCAAAAATTCTTATTGAGCATTGATTGTGACTATGCAAAAAAAAATCCTAATAAAGGATGTAAAAAATATTATTTCTAAACAAATATTCATTATATGGAAATGATTCTCTTTGTATTTGATTTTGATATAGAATATATTAAAGAAGAAAATAATTGTCTTCATGATTTTCTAACAAGAGAATTCTTATAGGGATTGCAAACTAAAAACAATTTAGAAGTCTTTAGAATTTAAAAAATCTCTAAATCCTTGACATATTAGAGGAACACCTGCAATCTTTTCTAATAAAAAAGAAGAATCTAATTGTCCAATGAAACTTATTTAATAGGTCATTCTTCTACTAGTAATAAGGAAACTTTATATCTTTTTATTCCATAAAATGCTTTTAGCATTTGAGAGATTGAAAGATCTTTAGTTCCTTCTTTAACTTTACAAAAGGTGGCAATATTGCTCTTATCAGAGCATTTTCTCCCATTACATGATAAAAAGAGTTATTTATTACCAGGAGGTTTTATTAGAGACATGCTCATTCTTTCTCCAATATATTCCCATAAATAAAAAAGATTGGGTTTATTCTAAGTTTATAATTAGAAGCACTTATATAAGGACCTCTCTAAATATGATCAATAAGTATTAATTGTGATCAATAAGAATTAAAACTAAAAAAGATAAAATAATAATAATAATAATAACAAGGATGGAAAGGTTTAATTTATATAAAGATGAAATTATTATAGATAAAAATGTCAGAGTTCTCTTAGAGATATTTAGTTGTTACAAAAGAAGATAAAATCCTAAAAATTTATTGTATGGAGCATAATAATAGGTGGTTATGGAATGCATGGACATGGTGAGACTCCTGTTTCACTTTTCAAACAAATGGTTTAATATGCTATGGAGCCAAATGACGTTACTTTTACTTCGATGTTGCAATATTTCAACCATGATGGCTTGGTGGATGAGGGTTTGTTTTTGTTTAAACTCATGCTTAAGGATCACAAAACAACACCCAATGTTGATCATTACACATGTATTGTTGATTTGCTTGGTCGTGCAGATTGATTGGATGAAGCTTATGATTTGATTAAGACAATGATATTTATGCCCAGTCATGTTGTTCTGGATGTATTGCTTGGTACTTGTTGATGGATTTCTCGAAACACGTATATGCAGTGGAAATTATAAATTAAATTTTTTAGGAGTCTCAAAGATCTCATTAGACAAATTTAGAATCGTCCAGAGTTTATGCGAAAATTACCTAAAGATCAGATGTTCTTTTCGACTTTGAATATTTGCTTTAAAGCTGAGTTGTCGCAAATCACAAGTCGTCCAATTGTTTAGCCTTTAACAATAATATATATGAACCACCAGTGAGAAATTTCATAAACCCTTTTAAAAAGAGAGAGGGAGATTGTTATATCTTAAAGTGCTAGTTTTTTTTTTATGTTTTAGGTATTTACGTATTGTACTTTTCTTACATTTCACATCACACCCCTCACAAGAAATTAAAAAACATAACATTCTATTTATAAAGAAATATAAAAATCTTATAAATGAAAAAAAATATCAATTTGCCTCTTAAATAATATAATGTATATTATTTTAGGCTAATTTTTAAAATTTATTCAATCAAGTCCTCCTTGATTTTTTTAGGTTTAGAATTGTAATTCCTTGTATAAATTACACTCTAGTCCTTAATTTCTAAAAAAAATTTATAATTAAGTCATACTTGATTAGTCATCCTAATTTAATTTCTAATCAATGGTTCTTAAATGTGAGATCCATTAAATTTTATAATAAGTTGACCTAAATATAAATCATAATCTTAAAATAAAATAGGATAAAATAAATTAAACATATTAATTTATTATCAATTCAACAACAATTGATTGATTTATATTTGAAGATCAAATACAATGTCTAGCAACTTGTCATGATCCTCCAAATATTAGGAAAGTATAAGTGGTTTGACTTAACCTTTTAGTGACCAATTTTTCAGTGTAATTATGATCTATTCATCAACAATGTTTTGATTTAGTTATTATAGCTTAAAGTGTGTCTACTTTGTCAAATCATGTTTGTTCTCAATACCATAGTCATTGATTCTTTAAATAAGATTTGAAACTCTTTCAAAATCTCATTTCACCTTACGTAAGGATTTACAATCAATACTATTTGAGAATAAATGAAACATTTTTCTTAATTCATTAAGGGTGTTGAATTCTCTCTTGATTACTTAAATACCTTCATATAGTTCATGTTATACCCAATATCTGCCCATTTGTTACTTTTAATTAGAACAACGTGTAACAAGATCAAAACATAACACTTCCTATATAAGATAATTTAGTGACTTCAAGTCTAAAGATCACTTACACAACTGTCACATGAGCCTTTTCATAAACACATGTGATCTCTCCATATGAATTTATCATGCGAGTCAATTCAGTGTACATGCCATCTAACAAGCACCTATATATTATTTTCAGATACTTCTTATACCTCAGTTTATGATAACAATTGCTTCATTTCATAAAAGAAAAAACATAATATATATCAGTTTCAACAACTCTAATTAATGTCTAATTTTAATAAAGCATTGACCAAGAACATTTATGAATAATGCTTTGATGCAATAGGAATATCATAATTATAACAACTTTATAATTTTCTTTGCAAAATAATTTTGTCTCGATGACTTTATTTTTACTTTAGATTCATTAATTAAATATTTGATGAATATTAAAGATAAATAAATTTTAATATATATAAAGTCGATGTTATGCATAATCAATTAATTGACTACATAACATATATACCAACACTTACTTTGTACATCAAAATATAGAATTGGGAGAGGTTGCAGCAAAATGGCTTTTTGAGCTCGAGCCACATAATATAGGAAATTTGAGATGTTTGATAGTGTGGTAACGGTTGCTTTTCAAAATATTTTTTGTTCAAAAATATATCAAAATAATATATTTTTTTATTTTTAAAAAATTATTTTTAACATTAGTATATCAAAAAAAATATAAAAAACTAATTTTAAATAAAAATAAAATTTTAAATTTTAAAAACAAGGTTTTAACCGCATTTCCAACAACCGGCCAGACTTTATGCTGCA
Source organism: Populus nigra (assembly GCF_951802175.1). NCBI lineage: Eukaryota > Viridiplantae > Streptophyta > Magnoliopsida > Malpighiales > Salicaceae > Populus > Populus nigra. Next base: position 10,919,467 of record NC_084864.1, on the reverse strand, counting down.
GAGGGAAGGTGGGAGGATGCTGCCATAAGAAGAGCACCTGCCCACAGTCTGATTGAGGTCAGAGCTGTGTCATTTGGGAACATGCTATCCACATCAACTGGATAAAAATCTACGGTTATCACCCGCATTGAAGAGTATAATTGATTTTGCTGATTGCTTAGAAACTAATATGAAAGACACTTCGTTGAACCAATAATTTCCCAGTTCAGTGCATCAATTGGCCTTAAATTGCAGCAGATCAGGAGTTCCTTTCTGTCAATCTAGCTCATTGCAAGTGCAGAAGCAGCTCGCCTGTTGAAAATTTGGTGCAAACTCGTTTCACGCACAGAATCCATTGCCATTTGACATCTTGAATTTTGAAGAATGTGACTAGCTCAAGTGGCAGAGGGATCAGTGTATTGTGTGTTTAGACGGCCTTTCTTGCAGGGAAAATAGAATATTTACATGCAAATTGAGTAGCTAGGAAGGCCCATCGATTGTACTGTAACACATTTGAGGTTTTTCATGGCTGCTTCATCCTAAACACCCCTGATCCCTTTACAATATTGATCGACGTGAAAATAATAGTGCCGATTGGTTCTGTTTCTACCATGGACCTGTCACCCTATCAATGATGAAAAATCTCGTCTTTCGAAACTTCTTGGCCAATATTGTAACATAATTTTGCAAATTGAACTGGTTTTGTTATTAGTACCTGTCAGAAGATTTGCAGTGGATGATGATGTAAGAGCATTTATAATTCATTTACTTTGGATTTAGACAGAACATGGTGATGCTGACTGCTTTTTAAAGGGATGGTTTCGCTGATTCTTCAAAAATGCATGGTTTAATTTTCCCTTCTCAATTATTAGGTACGATTATCTCATATTGTTTTCAACATTTATATCATTGGATTAATTGCAGGAACTCTGTGCATTTGACAACCACTAGCTCTTTAAAGCTCAACCACCTGACCTGTCTCCTCCTCTGTTTTGTCTTCTTTGTTTCAGTCGCCAACAACATAATCTGCTTTAGAAAGGGCTATACCTAGCGTGCTCTTCAGGCAAGGCATTGACAGGGGAATTTAAGTCTTTGAGACACAAACAAATAGATTTAGACAGTGAACAGAGGATGAAATAATAAGTGGAGGTGAATATACACATATCACAGTTTTGGCCATGTGAATGATCGATCTACTGCTTATCATGCTTAGGCTGGCACTCTTGCTTTTAGAATAAAGCATTCGTGTACACATCGACTGCAGATTTAAAGCCCACTGTCTCAACTCACAGCTACAAGGCATGTGCTCTCTGCCTTTTCTCATGTTAAGATATTCCCTTCAATGGAGGGGGCCACTTCAGTTTTGTGGGAGGGAGGGAGATGAAAGCATATGATCTGAGCTGAGATGCAGGTTTAATTATCATCAGCTGTGGGCTTGTCTCAAGTTTTTTAAAAAACAATGATGACAGAAGCCGACTTTTTTTTTGAAGGATTTTGGCACATAAACACATAATCCAGCCAGCCAGCCTGCAATTTACGAGTCTCAAAACACATGCAAGTGGCTTTGGTTCTTGGATTTGCCTAGATTACACCAGACCTAGCCATGTTATTGATATTGCTAGCAAATTAATAAAAGAATATCAGAACTCTATTATCCACGTCTAATAGCATCTCTAATGGCAGGAGAGCCATAAAAAAACAACTACCAAAATGTTTTTTATCTATTGATTTTGAGTCTCCAAGAGGATAGCTATGCCCGATGATAAAAAAAAAAAAAAATTGTCACAATAAAGAGTTTTTGAGGAAAATCATAAAATAAAGGGAAAATCTTAACTATTTTTTTTCTCTTCTCACCTCTCTATTTTATCGATATATATAAACTACAAAATAATTTGTTAAAATGGTTTTTTATATTGAAATACCACATGATGAGTGTTAGAGAATAATATAAATGATATTTTGAGACTTCACCTTACAGTTTAAGCTTTTAGGTTGAATTGATTCTTTGACATGGTATCAGAGTCTTAATGACCAAGTAGTCACGAGTTTGAATCTCACCATTCTCATTTATTTAATAAAAATTAAACACGACGTAATGCGAGTCTTTGCAAGTTTTAAATTCAAAGGGATTTCATTTGAGGGGATGTGTTAGAGAATAATATAAATCATATCTTAAAGTCTCACCTAACAGTTTAAACTATTGGGTTAAAATAATTCTTTGACAATAAAAAAAAAAGAACCAAATGACTTTTGCCAATGCCCTAATAATAGATAAGCAGCATGAGATTTATCACACTCACATTTCTTTTATATGATTAGATAGTAGAGAATATCCTCAAATTAATTTTTATATATTAAGTTTAAATCAATCCTTCTAATTCAATTAAAGAAACACCTGGCTTGAATAATTTTTTAGAAATTAACGTCTTCACTACAATTCCTTTTTCTTTTCTTCTCATTTGGAAGGAAAAAACCTATTGTCAAGAAGTAATCAAAAAGAAATTATTATCTTTTCTATGAAACTTGATTAGCTCAAAAGGTCGGCTAGGGACATGATTCGAGCCAAGTTTTATATAAAAATAAGAAAATATTTGATTTTGCGTGACTTATTCAAAATTCAGATTGACCGATCTACATAAATAAAACCGACTTCTTTTTGTAAAAAAAACATTTTGTGTTTAGCTTGTTGAGATCACTCCATGTTTGAAGTTGTTTGTTGCCATAATCATTTGACCTTGAGAAAATTGCACCATTAATCTTTAGATTTACAAGTGATGTTTCATATCGCGGTCGCGGTCTAATAATATATTTAAAAATAATTATTTTTTTATTTTTAAATTATATTTTTATATTTTTAAATCGTTTTGATGTGTAGATGTCAAAAATAAACTTTAAAAAATAAAAAAAATATTTTAATATATTTCTAAAAAGAAAACTAAATTTCCAAACAGGAATTGCAATCATGCAGGCTTCGGCTGTTCATTTATCCCATATTCACTTTGAAGCTATGAGCTGTGACAATGAAGCCACCTACATAAGTGGCTCTAAGACATCTTATTGTTTTGTTTTTGTTTTTGTCGGTGGCAATAGCGTGTGTCTGTGTATGGCTAAGCAGTCCTTAGCGAATTTGCCAGCCCATAGTGACATGGTTCTTTCAGCACTAGCCGGCAAAAAAACTTCATTTTCTCCTCCCCCCAACTTTATTTTTTTATTTTTTTAAAAAAAAGCTGTACCTAATATTTTTTTCAATGATAAGAAATATTTCCCTTTCAATTAAAATTAACCATAAACAAAGGCAACATGTCACTTAAAAATTATAAAATCGCATAGTGTACTAAAAATAAAATAAGAAAAAAATAAATTCTAAAGCATTCTAAAGGTTTTTTAAAATTTTAATAGGTTTTTATTTCACGGTTCGGTTTTTTTGGTTAATTTTTTATTTTATTGATTTTTTAATTTTTTTTCTCACCTCTAGAATGCTGTATGAAAGAAATGTGCTTAAAGATTTAATCCTTTTGTAAATATTTTACTATGCATATATATTTATATATATTATGGTTGAACTCTTAAAGTTATTAAATTCAGAGTTACTAATTAAGGGATTTTTCTTACATACTTTATACTATAAATTATTTTTTTTCTGGATTCTCTTTTGTTTCTTTCATTTTCCTAGTATAGTATGTGATAAATTCGTTCTTTAAGAAATATAATTCACTTTTTATGGTTAATTGTCAAAGTATGTGCCACGAATCACCATTTTTGTAATGGAAAGGCACAAAAAAAAACTTCATAAAATCAATATTAACTAGAATGATAAAATCCAAGAAAAAATAAAAAATTATGTAACCTTATTTGCATTTTTTAATTATTTTTTCTACAAAACAACAATTTGATATTGAAAAAAAATGGCACAACTACCAGTAATAGATCACTGTGAGTTTTAAGGGTGAGAAAAAAACTAAAAAATCGATTAAATCAAGAAAATTAAAAAAAAATAATTGAAAAAACCGAACCGAAAAAAAACCAATTAAAATTTTGAAAAAATCTACCGGTTCGGTTCGATTTTTGCTTTATAAGCCTGAAACCAAAAAAACCGAACCAAACCAAACCCAAACAAAAAAAAACCGAGCCAAAACCAAGCCAAACTGAAAAAACCGAGTCAAACCTGTTTGAACCAGTTTCTGCCCTAAAAAACCGAACCGAACCGAAACCGGTTGGTTTGAACCAGTTTCGGTTTCAATTTTTTAAAAAAATATTTGATTTAATTATTTTTTTATAAAAATTGAATCGAACTAAAAATAATCACTCCTAGTAAGTTTTTTTTATGTTAGTCTAAAGCCATTTGCTAAAAAAACCAATACACAAACAAAATTCACATGCCCATTAAATAGCCAGCCATGTTCCTCTTTTAGCAATCACCCACTTCCATGTGGAAGTTGCAAATTGCAATATTAAAAATAGCTGGCCTCTTGGTCCAATTATGCTAATAACTTAACCTAATTTTTTTTCCCCTTGAAAAAATTTATTAAACCTGACCCAAGTCAACATCCAAATCATAGGGTGGTCTAGATCTATTTTTTGTTTTATTTTTTTAATATTAAAATAATATTATTTTGATTTTTTTAGATAAATCAAGTCTTAATCAAATATTAATTAATATCTTATCTTTTAAACTTGACCTAGATCAAATCCCATGTCAATCAGTTTATTAGTGGACCTGAATTTAAGAAAATATTGTTTCTATGACTTTATGAGGTGGGTTCAAATGATGGAAACAATTTTTATTTTTATTTTTATTTTTAAAATAAAATAGGTTAATTACAAAATTCTTTAGCATTAAAGATGATGTGAGATTTAGAATAGAACCCAGCAATTCCTTTTAAATATCGAGAAGACTTATCTTGCCTCTTGGTGGATCACTCGATAATTGATGACATTCACAGATTTAATTATCATGATTGTGAGTTTTTCTGTCCACTTCAATCAACTGCATCAATGCTTCTCTTGGCTTGTTACATATTATAATTACAGTTGTTTTTTAAAATATTTTTTATATTAAAATATATTAAAATATTATTTTTTTATTTTTTAAAAATTATTTTTTTAAATTAACACATCAAAACAATTCAAAACATATAAATAAATAAATTTTTTAAAAACAAGAATGCCAAACTGTTAAAATTCCCAGCAAGAAGGTAGGCTAGATAACCAAGTCGTTGGTCCCCATGTCACAGGGCTTCTCTGACTTCCAGTTTTTTTTTTTTTTTTTTTTTTTTTTTTAATTTTTTCTCCTTTGATGTCTCAACTGTTCTTTCTTTCAAAATCAATGGCGTCTCTGGAAATGTCTGGGGCAGCCAAAATTAACTAGTTGTCATGAACAAGCGTCCAGACTTTTATATAGACTGTCTAAAACAATGAAAAAGAAAATAGAAGAAAATCTTTTTTCTTACTGCACCCATTAGACGTGGTTTGCATTATACCGCGGGTTGGGTTAATTTTTTTTAATATAAAAAATATTCAAGTTATAACAGTATTCTTTTAAAAATTAAGAAAAATAAGAGATAATTTTATAAAAAGAAAAAAATACAAGTTTAATTACTAGAAAATCAAATGTTGAATTGCGAAAAAGAATAACTCCATACAAAATAAATTGAATAAAACAATGAAAGGGAAAACTAAAAAAATCGATTAAAATAAATAAAAAAATCAAGTCAACTCGGGTTAACTCACCTGGGATATGAGATTGAGATAACCCTATAGAAAAGGAAGCTACAAAAATCACAAAGCTGGATGCCTGATAACATAATTTTGAAGGATAAAAATGAAAAAAAATCAATTAAAAAAATCTAAAAAAACAAAGTCAAATCAGGCTACGAAACTCATGATCTGGGTCATGAAACCGAGTTACCCCATAAAAGAAAGACTTCAAAAAATCATGAAGCAAAATTTTCAATCATCAAGAAAAAATAGATAGTAATCATAAGAACAATGACCAAATGTGGTATAAAAACTAAATGAAATAAAACAACAAGAGAAGGAATTGAAAAATAAAATAAATCAAGAAAATGATAAAAAAAAACAAACAAAAAAATGAGTATCAAATCTGGTATAAAAATTAAATAAAATAAAATAACGATGGATGAAAATGAAAATGAAAAATAAAATAAATCAAGATAAGAATAAAAAAACAAAAAATAATAGCAATAAAAAGAATAAAGACTAAATATTATATATGAAAAATTAGAAGATGATGAAATTAAAAAAAATTTTAATTTTATAAATTATTTCAAACAAAATAAATAATAAAAAAAACATTGATGAGATTCAAAGAAACAAATTAAAAAGCTACTTTGAAAACAAATTTTTAGAACCACGTTTAACAAATTTTTAAAGATGATTAAGTTATTGTACTGTACTGAGAAAATATGAAAAAAACCTCTATGTCCTCATTCAATTTGAAGATGACTTTTGAACCACAAGAAAAAGACTGTTCCACCCCTAAGAGGCTTAATGATTTTTTTAAAAGAATAAAATAATTATTTCAATGTTCCAACTCATATTATGATTTGAATCCTGGTATACATAAAAAAACCAAGCACTTAAAGGTTTTTTCTAGTCTGGCTAATAAGAAAAATACCATTCTACTTTGGGATTGATAATTTTTCTTTAAATTAACAAAAAAAATCATTTTACTATTTTAATCCAAAATAATTTCAATAGGTAAACCATCTCAAAAATAAAAAAAGAAAAAGAAAAAAAATTGATTGTTTTTCCCTACCATCTCTTTCAATTTTGACACATTCGAAAAGTCCCCCAGAGGTGGAAACAGCCTACCTTCAAATCGTTTGTGTGGACACCCCCACCCCCCCAACCTTTCGTCCCGACGAAAAATTTGTGGTAATCCACAGAAAAAAAGAGATCACATCATGATGGTGGTACTGTGACAGCGGCATGCATGCTCCCCTCTTGTGGGCCTCGCATATGGACGTTGTATAAACTTTGACCGTCTCATATTTTCCATGCATAATATAATATCATATAATATAATAATATTTCACCATGCCAACAATATTTGAACCTGTACCCTCCTCCTTTTTAAAATTTTTAATTAACCATCTGGTTTGGTTTAGTGATAAAAATTTAGAAATAAAAAGTTTATTTTTTTTTAGTTTCAAGTTCGAGCCCTGTGATTGCTCATATGATGGTCACTGGAGGCTTACATGGTCATTAATTTCAGAACCCGTGAAATTAGTTGAGGTATGTGCAAATTAACCTGGATATTCATATTAAACTATATAAATAAAAAAAATTTCCAAGTTATTGGACTGGTAAAATGGGCATTCAAGTGCTTCTTTCTTTCGTAACGGACATGGAATAGTGAAGGGTGAGATCTCATTGCATCTCACTCCTCAAAGCTTATGATATTTTAATTTAATGACAAAGATTTTGCTTTCATGAGAATTGGACTTAATTATACTATTTTGCTGAGAATTCAATAAATTAAGGAGTGAGGGGTGCTTGAAGCATACATGAAGATTGTTTTCCATAGTATTTTTTCTTGAAAATACATCAAAATAATGTTTTATTTTTATTTTTTTGATATCAGTGTATCGAAATGATCCAAAAACACTAAGAAATTCTCCCAAACACTCTTGAAATACGATGGAATCTTAGTTTTCTCGACATAAAAAATATGTTATTTTTTGGCTTAATGTCAATTGATGTATAAAATAATTTAAAAAATATGGAAGAATTTATTTATAATTGAGAAAGAATCTGTTTGTTTTTGTGTTTCAAAAATAATTTTAAAAAATTAAATTTTTTTATTTCAAATTATTTTTTCATATTGTTTTGAATTTTTGATAGGTTAATATTAAAAATAATTTTTAAAAATAAAAAAAATATTATTTTAATATAATTTTAAACATAAAATTACTTTAAAAAATAACTTTCATGACCCTTCCAATCCCAACAACACGTCCCTTTTGAGCACCATACCCTCCACTTTAGTGAGAATTGATATGAAAGAATAACTAAAATTGACAAGCACTGAAAAACAACAGTGTCCAAGGAAAGCAGATCCATGTTGTGGCCGCGGACAGAGGAGACATCTAAATTTAGCTCCGAGGTGAGGATGGCGAAGAACACTAGAGCCTCTCGAAGGTCAAAAACTCACCCCCACACTTTTCTCTCTCCTTGAAAAAAAAAAAAAAAAAAACCCAACACCATCGCAACACGGTTTTGACTCTTGAACAACCATATTTACTTTATTAAAAAAAAAATAGAGAAAAAATCAAAATAAAAAAATTAGACGAAAACACAAACGCAGAGCAGAAGCCATTCTCTCTCTCTCTCTCTCTCTCTCTCTCCCTCTCTCTCCCTCCCTCCCCTTCTTGATCCATTAAAGGTAGAAGAAGAAGAAAATCTTGCAAAAGGAGAAAACCCATTAGAGCTGTATTGATGTATTGTTGCATGTAAATAGGTGTAGAAACCCATTTTTTATTGTTTTAACAATAGCTGCTGCTGCTGAATCTCCAATGCGGTATTTGAAAGGACCACAAACAAGGGAAGGAGAAAGGGAAATAGAAAGGAGAATAAGAGATAACAGCGACAACATTACAGGAACCCAGAAGGGAAATCTTATCTGTGATAGGTGTGGATCTGATGGTGAGTTGGGTATTGTTGGAACAAGCGGGGAAGGAGCTAGAACTTGTCGCCTTTGCTAGGTTTGTGCTGGTGAGGCTGCATAGAAAAGGAATATGCAGCTTCACATCTCGCGTAGCATGAGAAGCATCACTATATCTTCTAGCAGCAACAATGGGTTTATTGACTTAATGAAGATCAAAGTCGCAGCTCGCCATATCTCTTATAGAACCCTTTTTCATACTATACTCATTCTCGCTTTTTTGTTACCTTTTGTATTCATTCTCACTGCTTTGGTTACCCTTGAAGGAGTCAACAAGTGTTCCTCATTTGGTGAGTTTTTTTTTTTTTAATTGGCTTTTACTTGTTTTCAAGGTTTTTTGTGTTCAAGTGTTTGGGCTTTTTTTTGTTATTTTGATTGTGATTGTTTCTTCATGTGGTTGGTGGATCTTCATTTGATTTGGGTTGTGATTGCTTTCTAATTTCATGATCTTGTTATTGTTTGTATGTATGCATTTGGCTGTGAGGTGTTTGGATCTTGATTTGATTTGGGGTTCGGTTGTTTTTCACATGTGATGCATTCGTGTCTTGTTTTAATCACATTTTGTTACATCTATGCATATTTTTCATGAATGTGCCTTATGTTTCTTTTGAACATTGATGGTTAATATTTTCAATTTGCTTACCTCTTTTTTCTGCAACGCTAATACCTTGTTCTCTCCGCTCATATACATGTTTAAATACACTCACGGATGGCATTCATTTGATTATGATTTTCACATTTGTGATTGATATCAAGGGTGATGGATCTAATTTTGATTTAATAGCTCATTATATTTGTTGGCATAGAAATTTCTTGCAGGCGAACGTATTTCAGCTGTTTAACTCGGCTCCAGATTTCTTGATCTAGCATGATTAATTAATGGATTTTTCCATTTCCATTTATTTTTCATGCGTGTTCGCACGCTTCTAATAACCAATGAGGCTTTGAACTTGTAAATTTATTGGGGATAGATTTCAATTCATTAATTTATGAATTCTGGGAGATTAGTATTGTTTATTGTTTATGATAAAGATGAGCTAAATAAAGATTTGATGGAGTCTTAATTAATAGTAATTCACTGATACTTCAAACTGAAGCAGACTTCTAAAGAACATAAAGTCACAATTTTAGATTAATTATTTGGTTCTCCTGGCTGTTTCATTTTTTTAATCCTTTGTTTTTTGTGAAATTTGTTTACCGTGTTTATAATTCAAATTACTGAAATGTTACAGAGCAATCTGGATCTGCTTTTAGATGTCTATACTTACTGGATCAGGGTCTAGGATCACAATTTCATGATGCTGCTTCTGTGTTTGTGGCGGATGCTTAATTCTTGTTCTTGCTTTGCTTTTGCACCGCAGATTGTTTAGGTAGACGGTTAGGACCAAGGCTTCTTGGTAGAGTAGATGATTCAGGGGTAAGTAAGCCTTTTCCTTCATCCTTACTGTTTCAGATTAAGATATTACCTCCTCTCCTACTTTTTGTTAATGGTGTTATCACAAGTTGAATACTTATGCTGGTGGTAATGATGTAACAGAGGCTCGTTAAAGACTTTTACAAGATACTCAATCAAGTTAAAAACGAGGAAATCCCAGATGGTGTAAAGCTCCCAGCTTCTTTTAGCCACCTAGTTTCTGAAATGAAGAACAATCAGTATGATGCAAGGACATTTGCATTCATGTTGAGGGCTATGGTATGTGTCGAGTTATTCAAACATAGACACAATTAATTTAAGATGTGGTTCGTTTCCTTATTCTTAAATTATTGGGAGGAGAGCAGGGTTGAAAAGTAGGTTTTAGCTTCATGGATCCATACTTGTTTCTGCATCTTTCATTTTGTTTCAAACTAGTTATATCACTCAATGAGGGTTGAATCTATTACCAAGTATTAGACAGGAATTATATTTGAACTTTTTTTGTACATGCTCATGTTCTTGTTTTCTGTTAATAGTAATCTTAACATTTGGGAGTTTTTAACTGGAGAAATATATGAAATTTGGGTGACACATCTTATTAGTAGTTATTATGATTTTTTGTTTGCTTGCAAAAGAAAGAAAAGGGATTCCAAAGAGAGGGGTATAAAATATATAATACTTGAAATCTTGTCCCTGTGTATTCTATCAAATAATGATTTTCTGGAAGGGATCTCTGCATGGTTCTATGAACGATTGCTATTAAATTATCGTATGCTAAAATGTCATGGACAACTGAAGAGAAGATCTAAAAGAATTAGAGCTATTGCTATTCAATTATTGCTTGCTGAAAAATGAATTATCAGTTTCATCCTCCAATACCTTGTTTTATGTCTTGACTGAAAAAGAGTAATTAGAAATGAAATGCCAATTCAATCTATCTTGAACACTTTAGCTGATTCTAATTCCCACTTATAGAAGACTATTCTAAACCTAAAGAATTCCATTGGATGATGGATTTCAAGTAGATATATGTTTATGCCCTATTCCAGGTCTGATGTCTTCAATTGTAGCCTATAGATCACCAATTCTACCTTCAAACTTACACTTGATTGCCAATCAATCAGCTTTTTTCATTAACAATGTGATAAAGGAGGTGACCCTAGTTTTGAGACCTTTCATGCCATGTCTGATACTGCTTTTATATCAACTATTGTTGTTGCTTATTTTTTGCATGACATTCTCCTTGATGAGTGTCTGATACTGAGTTTTGATTTATTGTTTGCTTGGCATCTTGGTCAGGTTGACACAGGATTGTCCACAGGACGTCCTGTTGCATTTCTATTCTCTAGGTTGTTCTGTTGTGAGAATCTTCTATTGTTGTGAGGCTTTAATTATTTTTTGACTTTGGAGATACCATTAATTGTTTATTGATGATGTGCTCTTAGAATTAGTTTGTTGGAAAAAGAAGAGTGACACAAATTCTTGACCCTTAACTCATGACCTGCTGACATGGATGAGTAAATTCAATCATTTTTTTTATATAGGCAAGGAAGCTATATGTTAGAGTTTGGATCCTACTATTTAAAAATGAAAGATAAAACATTATTATTATATTGTTGTTATATCAGAATTACTTTTTGTGGAAGAAGGAAAAATTAAGAAGAGCAAAAATGAATTGACATACTTAATGATTCATTATATGAACCAATGAAAGAAAAAGTCCATCATGTTATTTTTTTAATTATTACTGTATTTTCTTTTTCTAGGTCCTAATCCTTTTATTTGATTAATTTTTAATTCAATATGAGTACAATGTTGGTGTGGGTCAAGAGTTTGGGTCACTCGTGGTTTGCAGCCTCCTTTTAATGGTCATGATCCCTTTCACACCCAAATACATATTTTTAAATTAAGTTATTTTGTGGGCTAACTTGCTATTAATATGGCTTTTCATTATTCAATATTAGATTGAATTATTCTACTCAACTTTGATAGAGCTCAAATGGTGCAGTCATGTTACCAATACATTTGTATGTTTTAAGTTTGGATCCCTTAACTGCAACACGTTCATGCTACTCTGTGTCATTGAAGTGGGATGTGAAATTTGTATTTGCTTTCTTTTGTTATGTATTTGATTGATCCATCGATTTCATTTTCGTTCTCTTTTCTTATCCTTTATCCACATATATGCATAAATTCATATGTATAGAGAGGGCATTTACCCATGCCACTCCAATAGAAAATAAGAAATAAAAATCTGCTGGGTTGTTAAGAAATATTTTCAACTAATGTCATTCTTTTCTTTTTATCTTTCACAGATGGAAAAATTGGAAAGAGAAATTAGGGAATCTAAATTTTCAGAGCTGATGAACAAACACTTTGCTGCAAGTTCCATCCCGAAAAGCATCCACTGTCTCTCTCTACGTCTGACTGATGAATATTCCTCCAATGCTCATGCACGTAAACAATTACCTTCTCCAGAGTTCCTTCCTCTGCTCTCCGACAACTCTTACCACCACTTTGTCCTCTCAACCGATAACATTTTGGCTGCCTCAGTTGTTGTCACTTCTACTATCCAGTCATCTTTAAAGCCTGACAACATAGTTTTTCACATCATCACTGACAAGAAAACCTATGCGGGCATGCACTCATGGTTTGCGCTAAACCCAGTCTCCCCTGCTATTGTGGAAGTGAAAGGTGTTCACCAGTTTGACTGGTTAACAAGAGAGAATGTTCCAGTGCTTGAAGCTGTAGAGAATCATAATGGTATCAGGAATTATTACCATGGGAATCACATTGCAGGGGCAAATCTTAGTGATACAACTCCACGAAGATTTGCTTCAAAATTGCAGGCTAGAAGTCCAAAGTATATATCAATACTCAACCATCTTCGGATATATATACCTGAGGTGATCTCATATGAAGTTTATCTTTTCTGTTGTCGTACTTGGAGATTATGAATTATGATGCATATGGTCTATTTTAAAATAACCAGGGACCTAAGATGTTAAAGGGTAAAAAAAGCAACCAAAAAATTATGATGCTAGATGTCATGAGGAAATGTCCTTGTGATTATTTCATGTGCACATATGTAGAAACCACCTGATCTCACTTGGAAAATCTAGTCTTTTACCAGCCATAACAAATCAGGATCTAACTTTAGTATTCTTGAAAGTATCCAGGATTGTTGTGGGAACATTCATTGATTTGTATCGGGAGTGACCCTGTGAATTACTGAAGTTTCTAAAATTTTTAATATATTGAAGTATGAATAAAATGTGATGCTTACAATTTGAAAAAGGAAGATGGATATGGATAACAAATGATGATTTACTGAAAGTAAAATGCTTTCTTTTGGAAGGAAAAAAGAGAAAATATACTAAAGTTTGATGATTATGTCACATGTCCAATGGTAACAAAAATTTCTGAATTCCTTTCATTTCTAACGGCAGCGTTAATCTCCCAAGAACTATTGTATCATTAGTCCAACCTTTGAGGTTTGCCATAGTTTCTGCAATTTTGTTTTGTGCTAGATTTATTTTTTCTTCATCTGCTGGCTCAATATCTTTAGACTAATTGGTTATGTTGAACAGCTCTTTCCAAACCTTGACAAGGTGGTGTTTCTAGATGATGATGTCGTAATCCAGCGTGATTTGTCTCCACTTTGGGAAATTGACCTTAAGGGAAAGGTCAATGGAGCTGTAGAAACTTGTAAAGGTGAAGATGAGTGGGTAATGTCCAAGCATTTCAAGAATTACTTCAATTTTTCACATCCCCTCGTAGCAAAGAATTTGGACCCTGATGAATGTGCATGGGCATATGGAATGAACATATTTGATCTCCGCGCATGGAGGAAAACAAATATTAGAGAAACCTACCATTCCTGGCTGAAAGAGGTAAGCTCACCTGTTCCTGCCACCACCTTTTTTTGGTCTAATAAAACTCTAGGATAATATTAAAGACAGACACTTTCACTAACATGCTCATGCTGTGATATTTGCTATCTTATGTGGCAAGTGACTCATTAAATGTGCTAAAAGGTAACCTTGATCTCAAAAATTGTTATGTGAGAAGCATTGCGCGCTAACAAACAAGCGTTACTAGCTCCAGCTTTTAAAAAAATATCAATATGAGAAGGACCGCATCGGTAAACAACCTTCATCATCATCATTATCATATTCTTTCATTTATGAAGTATTGTTTTTACTTGCTTGCGTGCTCCTCACCTGTCATTGGCTCTGTGCACTCTTAATTTATTTATGAGTACATCACTTCAGGGTGTTTCTCCCTGTAACATTTCAGATATATTCTAGTTTATAGTTTCATATTAGTTGATTGTTGGAATGTTAGTCAAATATCTAACTTCCACGTGGCTCTAAATTCTGGATGAATATCAAACACCACAAATACAAATATTTCGTATTGGGTTATTCTTGTATGCACTGAATATTGGTGAGGTTGTGCTTATAGTGATTTGTATATAACTGTAGGCAAATAAGAGATGCTTTGCCACTGTTTTTCTCTTATTCTGGGTTTTGTTTATGTAGAACCTGAAGTCAAACCTGACAATGTGGAAACTCGGAACCCTACCACCAGCTTTGATTGCATTTAAAGGTCATGTTCATCCAATTGATCCATCCTGGCATATGCTTGGGTTGGGATACCAGAATAAGACAAACATTGAGAGTGTAAAGAAGGCTGCAGTTATCCACTACAATGGTCAGGCAAAACCTTGGCTGGAAATTGGCTTTGAGCATCTTCGACCATTTTGGACCAAATATGTGAATTACTCCAATGATTTTATAAGGAACTGCCACATCCTGGATTCAGTTTGATCAACCATATGGGCTAGAACTAGAATTGGAATGGAAAAAGACAAGTGATTTGGGTGGCATGTAAGTTTTTTCATGGTTGAAAATTTTCTCAAGGTCTACTTGAGAAGGCAAGTAGAAAATCATCCAGAAGGGAGCAGAGTTTCAGGTCTGAATTCTCTGTCATACCTCGTACCTTTGCAGAAAAGGGCCTGATCACCAGCACGGGCATGGGATTCTTTCTTTCAATCTTTAACGTAGCAATCCATCATTTATTTCTTGGTTGGAAAATTGATACTATTAATGGTCTTCCTGCAGAAAGTCTAGTCTGATTTCCTGGCACTTATATTAGAATAAAGCAAATTGCACAAGTTAGAAAGTGCATATGCCAATGCGCCATAGTGCTTGGTGCAGGAAAGAGGAAGGCTAGGGCAGATCTCTAGTGAGGGCTCCAGCATTGGTCTACAAATGTTTCTTCACTTGATTTTTTCCCTCTTCTTGTCATTTTTGCTAGTACCTCCCCATTTTTTCCCCTGTCAATTTAATATCATCAAGGTGAAACATAGGAGTAGGTAATGGAGATTGCTTTATTACAGGTCCCGTTAAATTGGGGAACTTTTTAGGTTATATCTCAGTATTTGTTATGTACGATTCATGAGAAACATTAAAATGTGCAGAAAATTCTTTTTTTTCTAAGGTTCTGTTTCTCCTTGTATCCTTGAGCATTCACTGTTTGTGACTTGTTTTAACATCCATGAAGCTAATGCCAGGTCGCCCAAAACCCATTCACAGCTCTCATGATCCCCATTTTTTTTCTTTTACAAGTGTAATTGTATTAAAGAAAACCGTATAAAATACCAAGGGTATACTCTGAAAAATATTAAGCTCGTTACCTAGATCGATCAGCAACAACTATAGTTTCTGGAAAACCTAATTTTTCTGGAAAACCAAATTTAGAATCGTCGATTATTCGAACAGAAAATCAAAAACCCAGTATCCTAAATGTAACCAGAGGGCCATCTAACCTGGGAAAACATGTGTGCAGGTCCATGATCAATTATGTATTATTTTCTTGTGCAGAATAATTAACTTTCGAGGCACTCCATAATTTGCATGCAGACTGTGTCTCATTTCCTTCTTGGAAAGAACACTGTGCACGACAATGCCCTAAAGGAAGAGATGGTCGCGTAGAGACAGAAATCTTGTGTACAATAATATCTTTAGCAAACAAAAGATTCTTGTTGTTCTTGGAATTTCCTAAGTTGATGATGACAAGAAATCCATTTACTTGTACGATTATCCTTTTCTAAGCATCCAACAACCGAATTTGGCAGCTCTGATCTTTCAAGGCAGAGGTTCCTTGTGCCTAACGCATCCCGATCATCTTGAATGCCCCACACCACACCACACCACATTTGATTTGACCTCTCTTGGAATTTTGCTTTTCTTATCTTTATATCATTAAATTAAATTAATTAAATACCAAGAGATGACCATTAGTGTCCTTTGTCTGCATCATCAATAAGCTTATTTTGATTCTTCCAGGTTTAAAATGGAAGAACCTGAAAGGTTCGTTGACATCACAGATATCTACTTGATCAAAATATTAATGAATGCACACAATATTAAATGAGCCTAATCCCTATCATTATCAAAACAAGAAAGAAGAATTGTATTTGATGTTCCACTCGAGGGAGTGCAATAGGGGGAGAAGGGATTTGTTTCTTTTTTTTTTTTTTATTTGGGTTTATTTTTTCTGTGTATTCTTATCATCCACATGATATTTTATTTGTCTACTCGGCTTGTAGGGTATTCAATGAACCCGTAAATTAATCATAGTGTGTGTAAGCTGACCTGAACACCTTGGGTTAAAAAAATTATATTTGATGTTTTTATAAATTTTTTATAATGAAATAATAATTATTTTTTAAAATATATTATTTAAAATACAATATAAGACAAAACAGGCTTCCTTGACAGGGTCCTGATAAATCCTTAGGTAAGAGTTCACATGATCAAATCATCTCTCTCTTACATTAATTTGGTGCCTTCAGTTTTGACCATTCTAAGAACACAGCTCCATATGTCAGCAAGTTGTACATAACCTTGTATTGCTTCGTACTTTTTATTATAATTTTATTAATTTCAGATTGGAGGACTAATAAATAGATACATCTATTACAAGTCATAACTCTGCCCTCCCATGAAAGCTTAGCAGCCATTAATAATTTAGTGCACTGTTTCAAACTTAAATTGACAATTTCCCATGAAACAGTCCTTCTCTTCCCAAAATTCTGCATTTGCAAAGAATAAAAGTTTGGTGCTGTTCAATTAGCAGTCACACATTTTGGTGTATGCTAAAACACAAGATGCTTATTCATTTTGTCCTGTCTTGTGCCACACTATCAAAATACTCTGGATTGCTATAATGTTTTCCATGAAAAAATTCATTTTGATTCTTTAATTTTATTTTTACATGTTTTGTCCCTGGAGTTTTAGGTTTTCTTGTTTCGATTCTCAAACTTTATTTTTATTATATTTTAGTTCTTAACTTATAGAAGACGAGAGAAAGTCACAGGAAAAAAAAGAGAGGTTTTGATCGATTACAAAAAAAGAGTAACCACAAGTGATTGATCTTCTCCATCTTCTTTATATGATCGTAAAAAAATCGAGACATTATTTTTGGTTTCTTGATTGAAAATTGCTTTTCAAATCATGATAAGTTTTTATATGAAGAACCAAGCTTTTAATAATAATAAAAAACATTGTTTGTCAAAATTAAAAAGAACCGAATAAAACATGAAAAAGAGTTTTGTTTTAAAAAATACATTTTAACTCCTAAATTTAAATTATTTCAATTCTGACAATTTTTATTTTAAATATTTTAAATTTGTATTTAAAAAATTGTTTTGTTGATAAAAAAAAGAAGAAGTTTTTACCTACTTTTGACCTTACAAAAACTCAAGAAAAGAAAAAAGATAAAAAAAAATTCCAAAATACAAGAGGATATACATGAAGAAAGCTTAGAAGATTGTCCAACTTTGGTGGTGAAGGATCAAAATGACAAGTGAAAAAGTTAGATGACCAAAATGTATAAGATTGACAAAATTGACAACCCAATTCTGATTGACAAAGAGCTCCATTGGTGAAAATATTTTTATTTGGAGTAAAGAAATACAAATTTGGATATTTAAGAAGTCAATGAGAATCTTGGAAGGCTTAATTAATTTTATTGAGGACTTAATTGCAAGAAAAATTAATATTTAAAGTCAATTTAGGCTTTAATTGGAATAAATTAAAGTTTGGGGGTTGAATTGCAATTTTAAAGAGTTAATTCAGTCAAATCAAGGGCTTAATTGCATACATATTGAAGTTTGATGAGCAATTAGGGACTTGATTGAAGAAATCTAAAATTAAGGACCAAACTTAAAAAGACGAGTCAATGCAGTGGTTGAAAATGATCAAATCAGAGGCTAAATTGTAAAAAATTAGAATTTTGTTGATCAATTAAGGGTACAAATACATAATTTCATAATCAAGGACTTAAATGAAACAAATGGTTAACTTTAAGGTTAACAATTAAGTTTGGTAGGGGTGGAATTGTATGAAATTAAGAGTTTAGGAGACAATTACGTGTGCAATTAAAAGCAATTGAAAGAAAAAGGACTAAATTGTAATTTACCAATATCTCAAATTTAAAATCTTAATTTTTAGGGTTTAGCCTAGACGACGCGTTGTGTGGTTGAATGTGGCATTTTCGACCACCTTAGGGGTTATAATCACCACCATTTGACTGAGAAACACTTGTTTTACAAGGATCAGCTACTCCTATAAAAAAATATGCATTCTATTTTCTCCAATGATCTAAACAACATGTTGTTCCCGATCAGCCTCACTGTATTGGTAGATTATGGGTTAATTGAGGTGGCACATTCAAGTAAATGAATGTGAAGCTATAGGCCTCCAAATCGAGTAAGGTTGGATCTAAAAGAAATGTGTGCATCCCCTCTACCAACTTCAGATGGTCTTCAATAATGATAATGTTGGAGTTGCTCAGACAAAGCCTTGAAAATAGGTAACTTGGTTATCGATGACTGTGATACTCATTTTGTAAAATCACTAATCGTTTTCATGTGTTCATACTTCAAACTTTCTCGGTCGATTCTTATCAAAGGTTGGTCACGTTTCTTTCAAGATCATAAGGCTAAAAATAAGCTTATTGGTCTCCAAGTTTGGGAAAACAACCCAAATCTCAAAAACCATGTTTATTGCAAAATCACCATTATAAAACCAATGTAGGTATAAAGCTTATAGCTATAAAACATACTAAAAAAATCCTATTTTGATCAGAAGGCTGAGCTTTTATAAAGAAAGATCAATTTTTGATTGAATTGTAGCTTTAAATCCTATAATACCCCTGGAAAATCAAGGTAGAGGAGCAACAACGAAGAGAGAAAGAAGAGAGAGGAGGATATGATAAAAGAATTCCAAGTATGAAGGTTTAAGAGCCTAGTACAAATATTTCCTCAACTTCAAGATAAAGTAGTAAGCTTGGGAAAGAAAGGGCAACAATCATATTGAAAAGTATATAAAAAAACTCCTTTAATTTAGCAGGTGATGTCCATGAGGCACACCTCTAGCTCTTCATTGCATGTTTCAATGGTGTTTTGAACTTGTATTTGTTAATACATTGTATTGATATTGTATTTTGATTAATGCATGAAATATTGCTTTTCTTTGCTTGATTTTGATCTGAGTTGTTTGTTACTGTATACTGAATGTTTAAGAAATGTTTTGATGTTTATTTTGCTGAATAAAAATGGTTTTTATTTTCTGTCAAATATAGCAATATATGTTTGATGCTTTTTTATTTATTTATTAGTGTATTTTCTTGGTTCTTGAGCTTGAATTGGTCCTAAGTTGTTTAGAGAGTCAATTTTGAATTGAGATTTGATGATGTTGTTGGCTGCCATTAGGGATGCAGTTATGAAGGTGAAATCTATTGCATGATTTTGATGATTTGATATGTTTTATTAGTTCTTTTGATTCAACTATGTTTAGTATTGGTAATGTGATTTGTGAAAACAAAAAACAGTGTGTTTAGAGGCCTAGAATGCCATTTACAAGGTTTAACAATGTGCTGGGTTTTTCTAGGTTATTGGGCAGTGTTCTTGGAAAAAATATTGTCTTACTTCTATGATTTGTACCGGTTTTGGTCCATTTCTTTGCACTAAAAACTTCATGATATTTGACTAGTTAATAATCTAGGATTTATTGACATCAATAACAAGTTTTTAATGGGTTTAAATCCTAGGGTTTCGACTTAGAATCGAAACCTATTTGGACCCAATCATGATGATTATTTGACAATCAAAGTGAATGGATGCTAGATTATTGATCATTGCATGATTCACAACATGTTTGTGACTTTGGTTTGATCGTATTGGTCCAATTGGAGATTCATGTTGCTGAATCGATATGAATGTTTTTCGTATTCTTTATTTTTTGTGTTTGATTCGTTTTTGATTAAAAAATTGAGTTTTTCTATTTTTTTAAGTTTGATTCGTTTTAAGTTTTGGTTTCATTTTTTGTTTAGTTTTCATGTCAAGCAATGTTTTTGGTTTGATTTATGGTTGGACTAAAGATTTTGAGTCAACCCGGTTAAATCAAAATTAGATAAAAGATTAAGACCTTGTTTGGCTGACAATGTTTTTGCTAAATATTTTTTTTTTATTTTAAGAGTATGTTTGACAAAAACTTCATAGGTCTATGTTGACAATTTTGGTTTTAAAAAAATGGGTTGTTGCCAAACATGACCTTACAGAAATAAAAAATAATAATAATAAAAGAATGATTTTTGTTTGTTGTATATAACCCAATTCTTACAAAAATTGCATTTTAAAAAGGAGGGGAACATATTTTTTTAGCATTGTTTTAGAAAATTTATGTGCATTTTTTTTAAAAAAATTCAAAATAAGTTTGTAAAATTCCTTAAGGATTTTTCCAATATTTCAACAACTCTAAATATTTTAATTTTTAAAAATTAATGGTTAACATTATGATATAAATACTAGACCTATCAAAAGGCTTGTATTTAAGTATTAGGAATTGACTAAAAAATTCATGGTAGAATTGGTGGTGGTGAAAGTGATAGAGGTAATGAGGTGAAAGAGAATGGAAGTCACGAGTTTTGTGGTGGAATGAGGTGGAAGAACATGTAAAGAGGCAAAGATGTGAGTGAAGCTCATGGTGTATATAGAGAGAAAAGGGTTCTCCGAGTGAGGGAGAAGGAAAAAAATAAGAGGAAAAGGAAATAGTATTTTTCAAAAATAGATCGGTTGATTATGCCATTCCAAACAAAAAGTATTGTTTGCGCACCCTACTAGCTGAAAAACCTATTTGTTTTTTAGGTTGCTTTTATATTTGCGTTAAAGCACATGTGTTTAGTGTTTGATTACAAAACCAAACTGTGTTTTTATCTATAGGACCCACCAATAAACCAAGGTCTAATCTAAGTTATTATGAAGCATTTTCTACCAGCTTTTCTTGCCGGAGTTCAATCAATGTTATGCCTTTTAATTTTTTTTGATTGTTTGTTACCTTTTAAACTTATATAAATGACCTTTTTTCCTTCTTTCTTCTTCTTGCTAGAGAAACTAGAAATTAATAAACATCTTTTTAGGTCATTTAATTATTAACATCAATTCTAATTTTATTTTTTAACCAAACACCTTAGACATGTTTTTTGCTTAAAATCAATTTTAATCACAATTTTAACCAAACATATATTTTTATCAAATCAACTACTACTAAAAGTAATTTTTGTTAACTTACTTATTTCATATCACAACTATAAAAACTATCACAATACCAAACACATTTTAAAAATAATTTTTTTAAACTTACTTTTTTCATATCATAATTATAATAACTACCACAATACTACTCTCAAACTCAACTAGGCAATTTTTGTTGGTTACACCACTTATGTTCGTTTATTTTTGCATTTCAAAAGTGTTTTTTTATAATATTTAATTTTTTTTATTTTTTTATTTCAAATTAATATTTTTTTATATTTTCAAATCATTTTGATATACTAATATTAAAAATAATTTTTTAAATATTAAAAAAATATTTTTTTGAGTAAAAATTATTTTAAAAAAACAACTACAACCATATTTTTAAATAATATTTTAGGGAGTGACCAAAACCGCTGGGAAAAAAAAGTGTGATTCGCAATTTTATTTTTAATTTTGAAAATAATTTTTTATGACTGCTATTTATTTTTTTTTTAAAAACCCCTCAAAATACGGTGTTTTCTTTTTTTAATATCATGTGACCATGATATTGTAAAGCTGGGAAACAATGCTAAGTCTTGTAAGAGAGAAACCTGTCCATTTCCATAGTCATAGGAGATAGCTAAGAGAATGCAAGAACGGGGGCATTGACCATAGATATAGAAGACTTTGAAAACTCCGAAACAGCCTCCTTTCTGGGGATTTATTCGATCTCTTCTTTTCCCATTACTATCACTATTGATGCACGCATCGATTTTTCTTCTTCTTCTTCTCTCTTTTTTATTCAAGCTTGGATTTTTGAGCCAAAAAGAGATTGGCCCAGATCAGTTTTAAACAAAAAGTAAGCTAACCCATCAAGGATTTTCAATTCTGTTGAATGTTTGTTTTAGTTTTTTTGATGACCCAGTTGAGGATTTGGGTTTACTTTTGTGCTCATGGGAGCTTCCTTTTGTATTTTTGTGCTGTTGTTATGCCCCATTCAAGTTATTCATGTTCTCTGAGTGGTTCTTTTGATTCTATGGATTGGTTTGAGGAAGAACTAGTTAAAGCTTTTTAAGTTGCTGTGATTTGTATGAGATTTGTTATTAAAGATTTAGTAAGCGTACTTGTATGTGTGTCACTTCGTGTTTGTGATTTATTTATATATTTGTGGCCTTCTGCATGATTTTGTTGTAAAAAAAAGGTTAGCTTTGCTTCTAATTTTGAATGAATTCATCTGGTTATAATTGATTGCTGATTTTGATTGCTAGAAATTTAAATTCAAAACTATTTCCTCAATGGTGTTTCCTTCTTTGCATTAGTTTCCTGTTCCAGATTGCTATGCTTTCTGCATAACATATTTACATGGGATAAATTCTATTTTCATTTGGCAGAGTACCCAATTCAGAATCTTGGTCAAATATTTGTCTTTGTAAGGACCCAAATCAAGAAATTTAGAGGGCTTGATTTCTGATAGAAAATTCAATTGAGATAAAAGGTCCAAGTAGAGGTGGGTGCCTTGATTTTGAAAGACTGAATCTTTGAAAATGGCTGTGGTGCAAGATCAGTTAGAGATCAAGTTTCGATTGACTGATGGATCAGATATCGGTCCCAAAACCTTTCCGGCTGCTACAAGTGTTGCAACCTTGAAGGAAAATATTCTTGCTCAATGGCCTAAAGGTTAGAAAAGCTTCAAAGGACCCCCCCCCCCTCAAATTCTAAATTACTGTCTTTTCTCTTAACTGTTTCGTTATGAAATTTTGCACAAATTTTATTAAACTGTGTCTAGACAGACATGTGTTGATGTTGGGCTTCTCTTTAAAACTTTGTGCAATTTCTGTCCCTTTGTGGTTTACTATTCGGAAGCGACAACCTTAACAAGAGGAAGTACCATAATTGTTGCCTTGTGCGTTGAATCAATATGTATACACATTCCATTCTTTGGAGTCAGGCTACTGCAAAGTACTATGTGATAATCAAATTGATGATTTCCCAGAAATCCTTGATTTCTTCAGTTCCAATTATTGGATACATAGACTTCATGCATTTTTGTTCTTATGAATATTGATGAAAATTTGTAACGAAATTCTGAAATCTGAATTGATTTACTACACATTTTGCCTCAAACAAAAACTGAAGTAACAAATTATTTAGTTTAGTTGTTTATTCATCTTTGTTGGTAATTTGGATTTTCACACTCTTCTTTCTTCAGTTAAATAATTTAGGAATTTAGATGGAATAGGATGGCACCTCTGAGACTCTAGTTTGGGTTGTGAACATGTTTGTTTTTTGTTCATTGGCAATCCAGTGGGAATGCAGCTCTGTAAAGTGAATGCATTTGAATTTTCAGTTGCTGGTTATTATGAACCACACTGACAAACTTGATAGCATAGGAATCAGATTTGTCATGTA
The DNA here is from genome assembly GCF_951802175.1 of Populus nigra. NCBI lineage: Eukaryota > Viridiplantae > Streptophyta > Magnoliopsida > Malpighiales > Salicaceae > Populus > Populus nigra. The sequence continues at coordinate 10,895,392 of NC_084864.1, read as the reverse complement.
ATCTTGCTAGACAACATCTTTGTTTTTGTTGCTGTTTATTCCCTAGTAAAGACAAGATTTTACACTTGTGAACTTTGATGCTCTCTATAGTTTTAATTACTTCCAAGAAATACTATTCAAGGTACTTAAAAATCTTAATATTTATTTGACCAGAAAAGGAGAATGGTCCAAGGACATTGAAGGATGTCAAGTTAATTAGTGCAGGAAAAATACTGGAAAACAACAGAACAGTAGGGGAATGCCGGAGCCCACTGTGTGATATCCCTGGTGGTGTTACAACCATGCATGTTGTTGTTCAGCCATCTTCTGTAGAGAAAGGTACACGCATTATCCATCAACCGACAATAATGATGGCCAGATTTTTAAATATATTCTTTCTTTCCAATCGGCTGTTTCTTGGAGCCTTTTGGAAATAAATTATTATTTTTTATTTGAGCACCGTGCAACTAGCACGGCTTGTTTTGTTTTTTGTATATTTTTTGTAGATTCCCATATTATTATTTTTTTGTGAAAAAGCCTAGTTTGTATACCTTGTTATGTTACAGACCAGGGACGGCATATAGAAATGGTTGCATTTCATTGAGTTCCCAAGCATCTTATGAATTATCAATGCAATAGTTTATGTCAATTCAACTCAAGTATTGACCATTTCAAAGCAACATTGATGGAAAGCATTAACTTTTGCAAACTATACGGAGATTACATAATTTTTTTGGCCTTTCCCTTTTGTATAGTTTATTTGAATATCGATTTTATTTCTAGTGTCTTACTAAAATTTGTATCCCTTTGTGGCGGAGCAGGGAAGAAAGGGGCAAATCAAGCAAAGCAAAGCAAATGCGTTTGTGTTATATTATAATTTGCACCACCAAGAGCAGGAATGACATAAAGGTAAATTAGATACATGACAGTCCATTTCGTCTTCAATAAAACATGGTGCTCTTTAAGTTGATTTTTGTGTTTCTTTTTCCTCCTTCCGTGTTTCTACAGGAAGAGAGTTTGGTGCTGGTATGAGATAACAAAGTTAGCAAGTTGTGGATTTGATGAGAAGCAATGACATTATGAACTTTTATAATAGATCATATATAGGTCAGGTCATACCCAACCCATTTGGTATACGATGATTGTAGTTAAGTCAATTCAACTCTGCTTTCAGGCAACTAAATCTCATATTTAGTTGAAAATTTCACACAGGCACGTATCCCAGATTTTACATTTTGAATTTGTGTCACCTTGTCATGTATCGGTCATAGTTGTACAATCTGAGTAGGTATTACAATTCATGTTGGGGGTCATCATTTACGTGGTTGAACGCTGAAAAGCTCATGACTGTTCTGGAATGCAATAAAATTCTTGTTTCATTCTTGATTAAGTGGATGGGGTTTCAAAGTCTAAGGTCAAATGTAGTTTACGAGTATTGCTTTCTTAAAGAACTTTCATAGTATGAGTTTGTTGGTTTTCCAGTAATTATTCCGTGCCTGAGAACCTTATATTTGCCTTTAACGTTTGCTGCACTTAATTGTCCCAAAGCTACAACATGTGTATAAAATACCATGCAAGAAACCAGAGTCTTTCTCAGGTCTCCACTTGGTGCCCCCAGTAGACTTGTCTAATTTTGATGGAGCTATCAAATACCAACTACCAACCTTTACCACTTTCTTAGTTTTTTCTCAGGTTCTTACAACCTTCTTGCCCAATTTGATTGATGTTCTGGTTGTTTAAGGCCACCTATTTGAATCTCACACGCATATTGTTGGAAGATTTTGTCTAGATGCTGGCTTTCAAACTTCTATCTTCTATATGCTTGGTGGCACACTGGTCATAGATCTAAAATAACCATTGATGGGTCAAAAGCAGAGAGGTAATCCTAACTTTTCCTTCATGGTGAAGGTAAATTATGTGGGTATGAATCATGAAAATGTCAAATATGGTGGGTTGATGTGATTTTGGCGCATTCAAAATAGATTCATGACATGGTTTACATGTTTACTTGATGATCACTTTCCTTGCTTATGCATCCAATCACTCTTAGATCCACTCTTTGAGGGTCAAGATATTAATTAATTTCCCGGAGATTAACAATATCTTTATCTTTCATTTTTAAATCAGTATGATCCATCTGTTGATGTGTTTAAATGTGGATCTATTGAAGAAGTCTATTATATTCGAAGATCATCATCTTTATTCAGCCCCAGATAACAATTGTTGCTAAGATATTCGGATGTTAAAGACTTAAAGACAAGAAAAAAGACACGAAAATCTTTTGTAGGCCCAATAGATAGATATCTTGAGTTTGATTTCCACATTTCATGATTTTCATCTAAGAAAAGATCTGCTACTACCATAATACTAATAGACAAAAACTGAGATAGACAACAATCTTGTCAGTTGACTCAGGCCACCTCTTAAGCCCAAGCATCACAAAATTACCTCACACGGTCCATACAACCTCTTATGCAAACTACTCAAGTGGGCATATTTGGGCAAAATTAAAAGTGGATTAATTTGAGGTTAAGATTTTATTGGAAAGCTTTCTCCACCATAAGATATATAAAATACAATATTATTATGTTTAAAATCAATTATAGATGAATGAAATATTGATTTTGGTTGGCAAAATTATAAATGGCATCAAAATTTTTAAAAGGTAGACAACCAGGGTAATATGGGCTTTTGTGTTAAAAAGAAAACAACCAAAACTTTTAAAAGATCATAAAATTTTTATAAGCACTAGTAACTACAACAGCAAGGCTGCAGCAGCAAGAAGAAGATAGGGTTAGAATTATAATTATGCCCTTGATCTTTGTTTAGGGTTTTTTTAAGGGTATTTTACCCCTATAACTTATATCATAGTTTTGCAACTCTGGCCGACAGGTCGAATCGGGGCTGGAACTGGACCGAGTTTAAAAAAAAAAAGAGTCAAAACCTGAGGTAACCAGGTAACCCGGTTGACCCGGCAAGAATCTGTTAAAAACTCGGTTACAACTCATTAACTTTTTTTTCAAAGTGATGTCGTTTTGATTTTTTAAAAAAATCAGAATTGACCTGGTCAAAACTCGAAACTCAGGTCTTGGACCGGGCTGGGTTTAAAAACTTTGGAAATTAAGATTTTAGCTCTTCATATATAAAATAATGATTTTATATTAGAATTGAAACCCTAAATTAAATTAATTATATAATTAATTTTTCTAATTAGATTAGGATTGAATTAAAATGTTTAATTCAAAATTTTTTGAGTCTTGTCATGTCTTAAGATTTAATTAAATGGTTTAATAAAATAATATTTAGAAAATTAGTTTTTATAAAATAATGATAGTTTTTTTTAAGTTGGAATATCTTATTTAGTTAATCCTAAAATAGTCCATGATATTAATAAGAATTTTAATGAGATTAATTTTCTTATTAAATTTTGAAAAATGTTTTTCATGGAATTTATGTTAAATAAAATTTGTTTTGTTTGGGAAATTATTAAATTAGATTTGATTGAATATTTATAAGTGTTAGAAATATTATTTTATAGTAGCATATAAATTCAATAATTAGAATTGAAGCATGCAATGTAATTTATCATGATATTAAATTTTTTTTATACATGATGGATGATTATGGACATTAAAGATCAATGTAATTGTATTTTTATTTGATGATTGAATGGTTGTGATTTTTATTAAATTGGACCTGCATGTATTGCCTTATCTTTATTTTTCTTTTGAGTTGTAAATTCTTTTCTCATCTAATTCCACTCAAATGCAAGGTTTCTTAATTAATTATGTACATGTTATGTAATTTAGAAATATAAACATATACTGATAAAGAAGTACACAAACCATAAGGTAAAACTTTAGACTTAGTTTGTTTATTATTATGCATCTATCAAAAATTCTTTACATATTCTTTTTCGTTTTAGGCTAATAAAAGTGCTCATGCAAAATATCTAAAGTCTTAGTAATCCTAAAGTGTCCCATTAAACCACCCCGTGAGCTTCATAAATAAGTAATTCATGTATAGAATAATTAACACATATAATATTTTTTTCTTTAAATAGATAACCATCAAACTTATAAAATTTATCAAATGCCATACTCTCACATGCTTTATATACCTTGCCAAAATCAATATCAATCATCAAAATACAAGTCTTTCACATAATCAAATTCTAATTATTTAGTACTCAAAGTTGAAATAAGTACATACCTTCTTGATAGTTCATCAACCACTATTTTCTTTACTTTACTTGTATTTTATCACATATGAGAACGTTTCTATAAACTCAATCCACTTGGTATACCAACAATTTAGATTCCTTGGCTTTTCAGATGTTTCAATGATTCATGATTTAAATGGATCACAAATTCTTTAGACCATAAGTAATATTGTCAAGTTTCCAATGCCCTCATAAAAGTGTAAAGCTCTTTATCATAGACAAGATAATTCAAGATTGCACCATTGAGCTTTTAACTAAAACAAGTCATGAGGCATTTTTTTTTTATTAAAATAGCTTTAATACCTATCCTCGGTGCATCACATTCAATCTCAAAAGTTTTCATAAACTCAGGTAATGATAACAATGAAGCCAAAATCAATTTATCCTTTAATAAGTTAAATGCATGCTCTTGTTATTTACTCCATTTAAATCATATTGACTTCTTAACAATTCAATTAAAGGTGTGACTAGAGTATTGGAACCTTTAACCAATATCCAATAAAAACTAGTCAAACTGTGAAAACTTTTTACCTCTATGATTGACTTAGGTGAAGGCCCTTCTTTGATAGCTCTTACTTTTTTCTCATCCATCTTAATATCTTTTACACTAACAACATAACCAAAAAAGATAGATTTTCTCCATGTAGAAGTTATAATTTTTTTTTATGTATAAGCATATAAACATTCTTTTCCTAAAACATCTAATACATTCTTTAAATGTTCAACATGCTCATCTAAACTCTTGTTATAAATTAGAATATCATCGAAATAAACCAAAACAAATCTACCTATAAAATTACACAAAATATGATTAATTAATCTCATGAAAGTACTAGATACATTAGTAAGTTCGAAATGTATAACTAATCATGCATTAAAACCATATTTAGTTTTAAAGAAAGTTTTACATTCATTTCCTTTTTTCATTCTAATTTGATGATATTCATTTTTCAAATCAATTTTAGAAAACACACAGGATCCATACAATTCATGTAACATATCATTAAGTATAAGAATTAGATGTTTATATTTTACCATAATATTATTGATTGCATGACAATCAATACACATTCTCTAAGTCTTATCCTTTTTTGGTACCAATGTTATTGAAATTGCACACAGACTGATACTTTATCTTATATAACCCTTTGACATTAGCTCATCCACTTGCATTTGAATTTCTTTTATCTCGTCAAGATTACTTCTGTAGGCTGATTGGTTAGATATTGTTTCTTCGGATACAAGATCAAATTGATGTTCAATTCATCTAATAAGTGGCAACCCACTAAGAGTCTTATTAGGAAAAATATCCTCATAATCATACAATAAAGAAACATAAATACGAGGAATACAATAATTAAGTTTATTAGTGTTAAATTCCTTTTTATACACAATTAAAATCATAGGCATGTCAGAAAAATAAACATTCTTAATCTCATTCATTTTTGCATAAAAACTAACTTATTTCTTTATTTTTTCCATATTCTTTTTTTTTTTCTCACCCTTTCTTCTCTCATCTCTCAGTTAAAACCCTATTTTTCTTCACTCTGGACTAATATTTTCTCTCAATATTCCCATTATTTTCACTCTTCCTCACATCCTCACATAGTTGTTCTGAACTTTCAGCTTCACCTTCTTTTTTCATCTTTAATTATCTTCATAAATATGTCTAGGTGACAATGACACAAATGAGAAAATCTTTTCATCCTTTACAATAGAATATCTATTCTTAAACCTATAATGCATTATCTTCCTATCAAATTGCCAAGATGCCCCAATAATAAATAAGTAGCATGTATAGAAATCACATCACACAAAATCTCAACCTTGTATTTTTCAACCGAGAAAAAAACCAAAACCTATTTAGTAACTCTTACTTTACAACATTCATTACCATTGAAGCTTGTAAGGTTTTTCATACTTAATAATATTCAGATTCAATTTTCTAACAAGTATAACAGTAACAACATTAACACAACTTCCACTATCAATTATCATACCACATACCTTATTATATATGACATCGAGTATGAAAAATATTATCTCTTTGTTGCTCTACATCACCATTTTTAAACTGAATATTAAGTGATCTCCAAATTAACAAAGCTTCTTTATCAATTGGATACTTAATATCACTATAATTCTCAAGTGGTGACATCCATCTTCTTTAGATTTGTCACTTTCAAATTCAATATCTTAATGTTCTCTCATAAATATAACCCTTTGATTTGGATATTATAAACTACATGTCTATTATCCAAACACTGAAACACTTAATATCATGGTTATAATTAGTTTGAGTTTTGATTTACCTTTTAGTTTATTGGCTAAATCTCTCCTCAATATCTTAAGTGATTCAATTTTGCTTTCCATGGTATTCAATTTTGATGGGGCAACTTCTCTTTTCTATAATTCGACCTCCAAGCTAAAAAAAAAAACTCAAATTACCTTATTAACATGTACTGTGATTTCTCTTTAACTACCTTTCTATCTTAGCAGTCATGTGAATCATATCTTCTATCTTAATATAATGTTGTAATTCAACCATATTAGTTATCTCTCTATTCAAACAATTCAAAAACCTTGCCTTTATAGCCTCTTTATCCTTCACAACATTAGCTTTAATCATAACAATTCTCATCTGCTTATGATAATCCTCCACACTTTTAGACCTTTAAGTCAAATTCTGTGATATCTGAAATAATCCCTATAACAATGTTCATGAATGAACCTTTTTCTTATGATTACTTTTATTTTATCCCAAGTATTTACGGGTCTCTCAATTTATTCTTCACCTAAAATAATTTGATCCCACCATATTAGCATAGTTAGTAAACTCAATAACAACAAAGTTTACCTTCTTTTCCTCATAGTAATGGTGGTAACAAGAAATCAACTCTACTTTCTTCTTCCATTTCAAATATGCTTCAGAATTGTTTCTATCCTAAAAAGCAATCTTCATCTTAACACTCCCCAATTTTATATCCAAACCATCATGAAAATCATCCTCCTTATTTGCTATCCTATGATCGAAAAAATCATGTGGCTAAACTCCCTAATTTCTAGGCTTCTGAATCCTAATACAATGTTCATGATTAAAATTCCCAGCCTTCTCATCTGTATTTTTTACTATAAACTCATTTAGAGATGAAATAACTCATCTCCTAGGCTTTTTACCCTTGGGACCCTATGGATTGACCCATATCGAAGCCTAACTACTTTGGTTCTTAATAAAGTCATTCCATTCATAACCTCCTCTCCAGACCTCAAGTTCATCATCTCTAATTATTGTTGCATATCCAATTATTCTCATTCCAGATTATTCTTATCTTTTAGCGATGATGATACACTTTTAGTTGACATCATCAAGATCCAAAAATCATGTTAGTAGCAAGAAAATATATCATTACACACCTCATCATGTGTTTACACTCAATAGATGTCACTTGTCTCGTGTTCATATAAAGTTTTAGCTTTTTACTGTAATAAGCTCACCTTTCATCTTTCACCACTCAATTTAAAATTTTTTAGTTCTTTAAGGAACTAATTAACAACAAATCAAAAAAATTAACAACTTAGTAGCCCAATCCAAAAAAATATATGGTCTCAAGAAGCAATGAAAAAAAGTAAAAACTACCAATACAAAACTAAAAACAATAAAATGAATTCGTGCGAAATATGAACAATACAAAAACATGAAAAAATATAAAATTAAAAAAATTAATGAAATAAGACTCAAATAACTCAAACTAAAAAATACATTATTTTTGTGTAGCAAACTCGAAATCAACATTAAAAGAAATTTTTTTCACATAAAGCTACCTGTTAAGAATTGTTTTTTGTAATTTCCAAAAATAACCTAACATAATGTATCCAAATAATTCTAAAATCAATATATGACACTAAGATATCCCAAAAATCAAGAACTTTTAGATTTGAGTTAATGAATCCAAGATTTGATGAAAAACCCTAATTTACAACCTAAACCCTACTTCTTCTTCTTTTTCCTTTGATGATTTCTTTGATCATTCTTCCTTTCTTTTAATTCTAGACAAACAAATAAAAAATTATCTTTTTTTTTTAATTTTATTGCAACTAGATGTTAGACGACGACACCAATAAAATAATACGAAAACTAAAAGATAAATGGATATAAGCTGATTCTAGAGCCTTGCTATAATATCAACTGATGTGAACCCTGTGGATTTAAAAATCCAGAAACTTACAATCAAATCAACCTTTCCCAATAAAGCTAATTTAAGCTTGTGATTGAGCTTGACACAATGATAATCTATACTGAGGCACCAAAAAAGCTAGGCATATGAGTTTTGCTTTCTAGGCTTATTCACGCCTAGCCTCTTTTTTTTTTTTTTTTAAAAAAAAGATTTGTTCTTTTTTTTTAAAATTTAATTTTTAATTAATATCCTCTTTTATTTTTAAATTGTGTATTGTATGTATATAATGAGTAAAATTAACCTCACAAATAAATAAATAAAAACATATGAAATAAAAAGGATAACTAAACTAAAACATTTGCACATATATTTATTTTGTTTATTATTTTACAAAGAATATTATTTTTTATTCGATTTAATTTAATCCCTTAATTTAAAAATTCATATTACAAAAAAGAGTCTATAATAGCATGGACATTTTTTTATATTAAAAATTAACTTAAAATATTAGCAATCCGTGAAAAAACGAAAAGCCCAAATCATTATAAAATGAAATATCTCCATCGCATCAAAAGTTCATGCGTTCATTCCACCGTCGAAGTGCCACGTGTTGGAACACAGTAAAATCACGCTTTTCTACCAATTTTGAGAGCTTTCAAGAAGTCTCCACAGACCTCTCTCTCTCTCTCTCTCTTTTATCTTCTCTTCTGTGTTTTAACAAACAGCACAGGTTTCGCTTACGATACATAGAATTCTTTTTTATTTTATTCTCTTCTTCATTCTCACTCTAAAGTAAAGTAAAGTCCTTTTCTTTCGCTTTAATTTCTTCCAGCTCCCTTCTCTCTTCTTGTCAATCTCCAAGCTGTCTTACTGGCTTGCCACCTGCTCAGCCAAAATGGCAACCACCGCTACAGCGGCGTCGTTTACCGGAGTGAGTCTGTGTCCTTCCTCATCATCTCCCCTTTCACATTCAGCTTCCATTAGGAATGCTTTGTTGCCTCAAAAGTCTCTTATTAGTTTCGCTGGAAGGCGGACTTCTGTGAAGTCGCTTGAGTTGAAGAGAAATGGTGCCCGTTTTCAGAGGACTGGTAGACCCACTTCCTTTGTTGTTAGATGTGATGCTTCTAATGGAAGGGTAAGTAAGTAAATAAGTAAGTTAACTATCTACAGTAGTGATGCCAATTATTGGATTTTATTTTTTATTTTTTATTTTATTTCTCGACAGATTACGCAGCAAGAATTTACAGACATGGCATGGCAAGGAATTGTATCTTCCCCAGATGTGGCGAAAGAGAACAAACATCAGATAGTGGAGACCGAGCATTTGATGAAAGTCCTCTTGGAGCAAAAGAATGGCCTTGCTCGCCGTATCTTTTCCAAGGTTGGGGTTGATAATACTCGTCTTCTTGAAGCCACCGATAAATTTATCCAACGCCAGCCCAAGGTAATTTACTACTCTTTTATCTCCTTTCGTGCTTATTAGTACCCATCTAACATGTTTTTGTGTGGGTTCAAGTGAAATTTTTAGCCAAAAATTGCCTTGCTTATGGAAGTTGAGATGCAATGTGGTGTTGCTCAATCATTTGATCCCTGAATATCAAAGCTTTCTTTGCAATGTGGTGTGTAGGTTGTCAATCTTCAATACAATTTAAGGCATTGATTATAAGATGTCTTAGAAATCTGACCAGCACATGATTAGTACCTTAGTGTTAAAGTCATGAACACCAGGTTTGGGCACTAGAAAAACTGGCTGACACATCTTACGATCTGTATGTGGACCCTCCCTCATTTGAAGCTAAAGCATGAAATGTGATCATGTCCACGAACCTATAATTTCACAGGTTTGAAATCTCATGTCTGGAGCTTTTATGATGACCACATTATCACTTTATTTCTCTCTGTGTCTTATTATGCTAGGTTCTAAGCGATTCTGCTGGTTCAATGTTGGGACGTGACTTGGAGGCCCTGATCCAACGAGCCAGAGAATACAAGAAAGAGTATGGGGATTCATTTGTTTCTGTTGAGCATTTGGTTCTTGCATTCACTCAAGATCAACGATTTGGGAAGCAATTATTTAAAGATTTTCAAATATCTCTACAAACTCTGAAACCTGCAATAGAATCCATAAGGGGACGCCAATCAGTTATAGACCAAGGTTGAATACTTTCCCTTTGAGCGTTTTGTGTGTTCGTGTGTGTGTGTATTCAAGATAAACTTGAAAGCAATAAAGCTTTTTCTTTCTCAAGTTTAAACTGTGATATGATTCGAGTTCTTGTTAATGGAACAGCATGCTGGGGTCAGGAGGCAGGAACTATTAACCATCTGGGTTGAACTAATGTTCCTGGGACAAGGAAAAATTTCTATTTTTTCAATATGATAGATGGTTGCTAATAAAATATTGTTTTTCATGTGTCTCTGTACTCAGCTTCATATCTGTTGATAAATGATTTATAGTTTTGTTTTTGTTTCTCTCAATGCTTAAATTTCTGCATGAAGCATATCTGAAATGTTGTTAGTTTGTTACAGATCCTGAAGGAAAGTATGAAGCGCTGGAGAAGTATGGAAAGGATTTGACAGCCATGGCAAAAGCAGGAAAGCTTGACCCAGTTATTGGCAGGGATGATGAAATCCGTAGATGCATCCAGATTCTCTCCAGGAGAACAAAAAACAATCCTGTGCTAATTGGTGAACCAGGTGTGGGGAAAACTGCAATTTCTGAAGGGTAAGCATTTAAATGCTTGATTCTTCACAGAGGCAATATCATTAAAGTAGGATCAACTGAGATTCTGGGTATTTCTGATAAATTGGGTTCTTGATCTGAGAAGTTTCTGGCTTTACTTCTAATCAGTAATTGGCCTTACAAGTTAGTTGAAATCTTTCTGACTTGCAGCTTAAACAAACATCCTCAATGTTATTCTCACTATATTACCTATCTCATAGAACATATTAAAATAGTGAAAATGGTACTCAAAGTTTGTGTTGAGCCCCAAGTGAAGCATGCTTGTTTTACGGACCTGGTTTGAGCTTCTGGATGCAGTAGGATGTTTTCATAGGGGGTGGTTAAATATTTTTTTGTCTAGTTTGACTGCCTTAACTGGATCTGCTTTACATCTCAGTGGTCTATTTCTAGAATGTTTAGATTACTCTGACTGTACTTTCGGACAGGCTTGCCCAGAGAATTGTGGAAGGGGATGTACCTCAAGCTTTGATGAACCGCAAGGTGCATTCTATATGCCCATTTTAAGCTCCACTCACTGTAACTTTTTTTTTTTTCCTCTCATGTTATTCAGAGGAGAGGCTGCATTGTCCATAACCTGTGTCTACTGTTTAACCTGGTAATGATTTCATTAGATGTTGCTTTACAGCTAATATCCCTTGACATGGGTGCACTCATTGCTGGGGCAAAATATCGAGGGGAATTTGAGGATAGATTGAAGGCTGTACTTAGGGAAGTCACGGATTCAGATGGTCAGATTATCCTTTTCATTGATGAGATTCACACAGTGGTTGGTGCTGGTAAGCTGTATATCAGATATCTTTACTTTATCCTATTCCTTTGAGCTCATATGTCTTTATGGATTTGAATTCTCTCAAAGTAGAACTAAATTTTTTTTTTTTTAGAATGCCATTACTTCGTGGCACATACCTGAAATGTGGATGAAGTTAAAGATTGGAAGCAGATTATTCTTAATATAATAGAGATGTGAATGTGGTCCAGATCAGTACTAGCTGTCCTAAATGTGAGATGAGGTTTGTTAATGAACTGTTGATAATATATCTGATATCAATAATGACCCTCTAATACTTGTCTCAGGTGCCACAAATGGAGCGATGGATGCGGGCAATCTCTTGAAGCCTATGCTTGGCAGAGGAGAGTTGCGCTGCATTGGTGCAACAACACTGGATGAGTATCGTAAGTATATCGAGAAAGATCCTGCATTGGAACGTCGTTTCCAGCAAGTTTTTGTTGATCAACCTACAGTAGCGGATACAGTATCTATACTCCGGGGACTGCGTGAAAGATATGAGCTGCATCATGGAGTCCGAATTTCTGACAGTGCACTTGTGGAAGCAGCGATTCTGTCTGATCGTTACATCAGTGGAAGATTTTTACCTGACAAAGGTAAAACTGATGCACATAGATATATAATAGCCCAAAAGGCTGGAAGATAATTTATGTTGTTTAGATCATTCAATGTTGACTTCCTATAATGCATGTTTGGCCAGCAAGGTAGGACGTGCAAAAACAATTGTATGCCTGTTTGTCATTATCCCAAACTAATGTTAAATCTCATTATCACATGCTAAATTTATATAGAAGAGATATCAACTGTCCATAAAGTTTGTATTTAAGTTTTATATTTGGTCCATAAACTTGTGTGGTTTGCTTGAACATGTATATCATGCTCCTACAACGCTAAATGTGTCTACAAATTATTTATAAGAAGTACAAGTCCACAAAGTGCTCATGTATTTTCAAATTGCAGCTATTGATCTAGTTGATGAAGCAGCTGCAAAATTGAAAATGGAAATTACTTCAAAGCCTACTGCCCTTGATGGAATCAACCGTTCAGTATTAAAGCTGGAGATGGAGAGGTTATCTCTTAAAAATGATACGGATAAAGCTTCAAAAGATAGGCTGAGCCGCCTTGATGCTGAGTTGTCCCTGTTAAAAAAGAAACAAGCTGAGCTGACAGAGCAATGGGAGCACGAGAAGTCTGTCATGACACGCATTCAGTCAATTAAGGAAGAGGTATTATTTTACCATGAATGTTCGTTGGAAGTTAACTTATCACATACACTAGATAAGTCAGCATGAGAACGATTCTGTTGCACACTGCCACACTCACAAGTTTTGAAAAGACAAGCATAATGGAGTAGTGAGTGTGAACTCCAACGTAATTTAACTATTATCAAAACAAATTTTCCAACAATCATTAAAAAATAAGTAATAAAATGCCTATTGATGTGACAATCTCAAAGCTAATGTTTATTCCTTTGCTTTATACAGATTGACAGGGTCAATCTTGAGATTCAGCAGGCTGAGCGAGAGTATGATTTAAATCGTGCTGCTGAATTGAAGTACGGGAGCCTGAATTCTTTGCAACGCCAACTTGGAAGTGCTGAAAAGGAGTTGGATGAGTACATGAAGTCAGGAAAATCCATGCTGAGAGAAGAAGTTACAGGTGATGACATTGCTGAAATTGTTAGCAAGTGGACTGGCATCCCTGTTTCCAAGCTTAAACAATCTGAGAAGGAGAAGCTATTGCATTTGGAAGAAGAGCTGCATAAACGTGTTGTGGGTCAAGACCCTGCAGTGAAAGCAGTAGCTGAGGCCATTCAGCGATCTCGTGCTGGTCTCTCTGATCCTCGCCGTCCAATTGCTAGTTTCATGTTCATGGGTCCCACTGGTGTTGGAAAAACAGAGCTAGCTAAAGCCCTAGCTTCCTATATGTTCAATACTGAAGAAGCCCTTGTACGAATTGATATGAGCGAATACATGGAAAAGCATGCAGTTTCACGATTAATAGGCGCCCCGCCTGGTTATGTAGGGTATGAGGAAGGGGGCCAGTTGACAGAGACAGTTCGTAGGAGGCCATATGCAGTTATTCTCTTTGATGAGATAGAAAAGGCTCATTCTGATGTATTTAATATCTTCCTTCAGATTTTGGATGATGGTAGGGTGACTGATTCACAAGGTCGCACAGTCAGTTTCACAAACACTGTCATCATTATGACTTCAAATGTGGGTTCACAATATATACTTGACACTGATGATGACTTGCCAAAGGAGGAAGCTTATGAAACAATTAAGAGGAGGGTAATGGATGCTGCTAGATCAGTCTTCCGACCTGAGTTCATGAACAGGGTTGATGAGTACATAGTTTTCCAGCCTCTGGATCGTGATCAAATAAACAGCATTGTCAGGTTACAGGTATGTTGGGATAGTTTGTTTGGGTTGATCATATTTTTCTTCAGCGAATCTCCTTGCAATGTGCTATAAATTATTATTACATAAAAGTGGTCAGAGCTTGTTTGGTATATTCTTGATCGTATTACCCAAATTAATAATTGTGTTTTGCATCCTAGTTTACTGCAATCATCTTGCAGCCTGTTAGATTAAGATTGGGACTTGGTAAATGAGCCTGCCTAGCATTTAGCTGAATTGTAGTGCTTGCATGTATATGTTCCAAGGTGTGCTGGATCTTTTACAACTCTTCATGGAGACTCATGGGAAATCACCTCTTTCTTTGTTAACAATGGAGCAATTTAATTTGAATTTCAATGTTAACCTCATTATGCTTTTTACACCTAGTGTAGCTTATTGCATGATGATTCAGTTTTGATGCATTGTACTGACTGCTTATGCCATATTTGCTTGTGCATTTCAGCTTGAACGTGTCCAGCAAAGGCTTGCAGACCGGAAGATAAGAGTATTGGTTACCGATGCAGCTGGAGACCTTCTTGGGACTCTTGGATACGATCCCAACTATGGTGCTAGGCCAGTCAAAAGGGTGATTCAGCAGTATGTTGAAAACGAACTTGCCAAGGGTATCTTGAGAGGGGAATTCAAGGATGAGGATTCTGTCTTAATAGACACCGAGGTTACAGCATTTGCTAATGGGCAGCTCCCCCAGCAAAAGCTAGTTTTCAAGCGTCTTCAAACTAGTGAAGAAAAAGCAGCTGCAGAAAATCGAGTTTTCTCACGAACTGTCTGAATGTTTATACCTTCACTACACTATATAGGTTTTATACATTTTGTGTAGAGGGTTCGTAGCTCATGCTAAATGGCTTTTTTCATACTGTATGATGTTTCCATTATAAAACTAAGTGGCTTTTTCCATCTTGTATAATGTTTCATTATAAAAGTACAGGTCTCGAGGTTTATGTTATTTTGTTTTAAGGTATGTATACCGTGCTTACACTAGTATTTTTTATGCCTTAAGTGGTTGCCAAAGTTGGGGGCGATTAGTGTTCCTGAAGTGTTAAGTGCACAAGAGAGCGACGTAAAAATCTATTTCATAGACCAGAGTTTTCATGCATGCTCCAGTTGAAGAAATTGGCTATCCATATTGACACCATTGTTTTTAATATTTCATTTCAATTAAGCTGTATGAATCATTTACGAAATTTTGTGAACTGGAGAAAACAATGGAAAAGGTGCGAGTAAAAATTGATCGTAGAAAGTCATTTCTAATGTATTTGGTTGTGCTGCTATTATGATCTGACGAGTTGGCCAGTGCGTCTCTACATTTTTGTAACTCAGAATCTCTATATCATAAATTGCTTAAAGTCATGATCTTTGAGAAAACACCACGATACGATGTCCACGTCTTCTGTTGATTAGCAGCAGATATATCTTAAGCTGCAGATGTCATGTTAGTGCGACAGTCTTGCTGCCAAGAACACGTTCTGCCATTTCACTCTACAAAAAGGGCATGAGACAATAGCCAAGACATGTTCAGAGAGATTGTCATCGATATTTCTAGACAAGAAATAAATACTCTCTTCGGTAGATTGTTCAGCACATGGGCAATCAGGGGAATTCGGAGTGGTTCGGACTGCTTAATTTGCCAGCCCGCTTGGCTCACAATGCCTTCAATAATAGAATATAGAGGATATACCATTGTTGCCTACTTTAGAATCAAGGAAGAGGGAGCATTGGAAGTTGGAACTCGGATATTTTGTATAGCTAAAGACTAGACATGGCTAATTTACTTTGCTATATCATGGCACAACTATGTCCCGTGATATTTGCAGAGGTCAAAAGACTCAAAACAACGATCGACAGCATGCTCTTTCATTTGTGCTCTCTTCCTATATGTTAAGTTACAGTACTAAGGATATGATTCCGTGTGGATTATCTACGGCAGGTAGAAAACCTGCTTCTTTTAGTTGAATTCTTCCGCAAGTTCTGGAGCATCAAGGCCCTATCTGGTTTTAGACCGCTCTTGCCCATTTTCATGTACAGCTTCTTCGCTGATTCAGTCTTGCCTCTTAAGCACATTCCATGGATTACAGCATTGTAGAGGGAGACATCTGGTGCAACTTGCTGCAGATGAAACGGAAATTATCAGTTATTTCTGAACCATTTGCAATGCTATAACAAGAAATGGTCCAGATGTCATTCATCCATGTCAGTTCTGCACCTTAGTTTGACAGAAAAGTTTTGAAAGACCAAATTTTGCACTTGGAATTTAACTCTAAACTATATAAGCTTACAGACTTGGACCAACAATTCACAAAAAATTCTTTTTCTGGTTCGTTAATTATCACAGCTACTAGGGTAAAATATGATATTGATAAGGAACTAAATTATTCTGCTCCATCTACAAAGGATATTTAATACAAGAAATTGACTTGCAACAGACAAAACTTTTATGAAACTAAAATTCGGTAAAGCTAAGCAGCTCATCTTTTATGCTCTAACAGAGTCCAGGTTATGTGAATAAGTTTATCTAGAGTGAATTCAGAGAAAAGCACGGAGTTCATGAAGAGTGAAGGCCTGAAGACAGATTAGATTAATCTTTGTATGTGATTATTCTCGAGCACAAAAAGGATAGAATGTTCAGAAATAAACTTACATCTAGTATTTCCTCCACCTCATCCCAAAGAGATGCCCAAATGCAACTTCTTATCAACGACAAATAGGTAAATGTGTCTGGAGGGCACTTCTGGTGAACCATGTGCTCATAAACTTCCAAAGCAACTTCTGGCTTTCTAGCAACTTCACAAGCACCAATAGCAAGATTATAGGATGCTGTTGAAACTGGAAGCCCAGAAGCTTCCGCCTGCCATACAAGCTGAAGAGCTCTATCCCATAAACCGAGTTTCTGGCATGACATCAGAGCAGTGTTGTATAAATGTTCATTTAATAGAGAATTTTGTTCTCTTTTTAGTCTCTCAAAGAGCTGAAGAGCATCAACATGTTGATTTGCCCTGTATAGACCACTGAGCAATGCATTCCATGTGTACTCATCAGGTGTATGACCCAAAGACTTGAGAATTTTAAAGACCTTAAATGCTAGTTTGATTTCCCCTGCTTTCCCAAGTAAATTAATCAATGCATTACATGCAATAAGATTTGGCTTCAGCCCATGATCCAACATATTTTGGAAGATATTCAGAGCCAAGTCCCAATTTCCCTTCTTTGAACATGCACCAATAACAGCATGCAGTGTATCCTCTCTTGGTTTCAAACCATTTTGAACCATTTCGCTGTAAGCTTCAAGAGCTAGCTCATTCCGACCGCAACGAACAAAAATGCTAACTAAAAGCGAGTAAGTAACTTGTGTTCCATGATAGTCATTTTCCTTCATACTTCTCCATATTCTTTCAGTTTCAACCCAATTTTTCTCCTTGCCACAAACAGATATCATTGTGTTGTAAACAATTACATCAAAATCCTTCTTCTCTCTGGAAAATGCTTCCAATTCAGTAAACATATCAAGTGCTGAATCACAACCCTTGGTACTTGCAACTGCTTTCAGTATTAAGCTATATGCATGGCCTGTTGTGATCTCATTTTTCTTCATGTACTCAAAAACTCTCAAAGCATCCTCATGCAGTTCGTGTCTTATAAGGCAAGAGAGAAGAGAGTTACAAGCATGTCTGTTAGGCTGGAGGCCTGAGAATTCCATGGACCTAAGCAACTGCAGTGCACTTCTAATCTTGTTAGATCTACTAAGCATCAAAATCCTTCTTGATAACTCATTTTCATCAGTTTCCTCTAAAAAATGCACCCTACTTTCATTAAAAGTAACCCTATTGTTTAAAAGTGATGGTGACTGAACAATTTTTTCATTATTAATATCTGATCCCTGCTGAAGTGGCAAATTCTGTCCACAAGAATCCATGTCAAATTGGTCTTTTCCACTCTCAACCAAGTCTTGTTCTTCCTTTTCATTAGAAACCAACTCGGAATTGTCACTGACAATTCCCCAAGGAGGTAATTTTTGTCCAAGAGGATCCTTATCAAATTGGTCTATTCCTCTTCGAATCAATTCTTTTTGCCTGTTATCTTCGGAAACCAACTTAGATTCATTACAAGCTACCACGCCTGACACAACCAGCGAATTTCTCATTGTAATGGACCCGAATTGCAAACCCATCTGAGGCAACTTCAATCGAACACATCCAAACCAAGTAAGACCATTCATTGACACGGAAACCACATTGAGCTCACATGTTCCCACATGAATTCTCCTTGTTTTCATAGCTGAACAACCATATCCACCACAGCAAGAACTTCTACAACAATTTCTATCTTTACCATTGTTTGGAAAATACACACCCTTTTGACAAGCAAGCCCATGCCATTTCATGGTAACTAGCATTGAGTTCCTCAACAATTCTCCCGTAACTGAACTAACGTAACATAAAAAAGAAATATGCAAATATTCACTTCAATCTAAATCCTCTAAAACAAGAACAAACCAACTTGGAAGCATCCCATTTGCATTACACACACACACTATACAATCCTTTTCATAAAAAAAAAAGAGGAACTATCTTTGCTTCAAAATACTAAACCACCTGCAACTGGAAACTACTTTCATGTAAAATACTAGCAAGTTTCGAAAATAACATCAAACCCCAAAAGTTAACTACTTGGGCACTTACAGTACTTCAACAAGAGTAAGAAATGAAACAACTAGAAGCTTTCAGAAACAACCGAATGGAGAAGACCCAGTTCAGTCGCAAATCCTGATCTTATAAAGCACTATCTCTGTAGAAACAACGAAAAGTGAAAATAGCTTTAGAAAGAGAGAAGCTTTAGAGAGGGGGAGAGGGGGGAGGAGGAGGAGGAGGAGGAGATATATAGGATTATCTGATGGGAAAGATTATTGTATAAAGAGGCAAACGGAGCCGTTTTATAGAAGGAATATTCAATAACCATGTTAAACGTCATCGTTTTGTGCCTCTTTGTATTTCACCTTGAATAAAGCAGCTTGCTTTTTACTGCAGGGACTCCTTTGTTAACAAAAAGAAAGCAAAACCCCATCTTTGGCCATAGTAGAAAAGAGAGAATCAATTGCAAGAAAAAAGGGTCAGTCTTTTTCTTTGCGTAAAGAAGTTTAGTTGATGGGTAAGGTTCATTTGCTTTTTTCTTTTTTTGGAAATCGTTTGTAGTTTTATTTCTGCTTCTAAAGTTTATTTATTTATTTTTACATGCATAACATGTTTTATAGCAGAGGAAGGAGGGGGAGAAGAACAGTTTGAAGTGGAATCATCAAAGAGTGAGAAAGTGGAGGTGGTGAAGGAAGGAGTAGCTTCTATAGCATTATTGCCATCTGGGTCCATTTCCGGTCACTTCATTCAGCTGCCCCACTCCATTTGCTATGGTCTTCATGGCACTGGTACCCCTAAACTCCACCTCACTATGTATATGTGTGTGTTTAAATGTATGCTTATGCCTAAGTGGGTCAATGAAGTGTTACTGGTCTGGAAAAAAGAAATGGATGCAAGTTCTGTACTTGAACTATGGACAGGAAAAGAGAAAAACAAACCAAAGTTTCAAGTCTTTTATCCGCCAGAACTTTTGGTGCAAGGGAATATTTGGAACTTGGAAGAGTGTTATTTGTCAATAATATTTATTTGTCAAATTTTCTTATAATATTAATACAAATTGGTTTTCATGGTGTTGTTTGCGATAAATTATAGATGTTCCAGCGAAAATTAGTGCTTTTAGAGGTCTTCATTTACAGTGTATAAAGATGCTAAAAATTATACGAAGCATGTCTCTTGATACTTGGTTCTTGCTAATTTCTCTTTTCTGTTTTGGCTGATTTGTGAAAAGACGAAAAAGAAGAACAAGTTATTTTCTTGTATTATTTATGCGGGAAGAAACTGAAACTATTTAGAATCGTAAAGTCACACTGAAGCTTTTTTGTTATTTGAATGCACATTCTGGCATAAATTGTATTGCTGTTAAGACTTTCTGGCAGCTCCATATGCGGTACTAACATTCCAAATTCATTTGATGCTCTCGAGCATTGCACTACCTGATGGCAGTCACCAATCGCACCATAGTGGAGTCCTGCATTTGAACTTGCAATGATGATATGACCTATACAATTATGAAAAGGAAATGTATACATGTGACATTCTGAGTGTTTTGACATTCAAATAACAAGTGAATCCAAGTGCTTACACGTGCTGGGGAGATATTTTTTCATGACCTGGTCTATTAGACCAAATGAATCATGTTGGGGCATATCAGGTTGGACATATTACCATTGATGTGCCAGCATGATTGATTTGTTTTAGAAAAGCTGAGTCTATGTAATAATTCTCCTGCCTAGAATGTTTCTAGATCTTAGAGATATTTTCTTGAAACAAAATTTGCTTAGTGGCCATCTTCTGTAAGAATTGATGTAAAAATCTCTTTCCATAAAGACTTACTTTTGATATGTTTCCGCGAATTATTTTCCTATTCTAAACTAATTCTTTTATGGTGAAAAGAATTAGCTTGTGAGAGGGAGTGTAGCAGAGGAGAGGATTATCGCCTGATCAAACTTACAATTGTTGACTTCAACGTATGGCGTGTTTGTTTCTTCCTTTTCCTTCTGTAATTCTTTTCTTTTTTCCGGGCTGTTGTTAACCACCCTTTTGTTTGTTTTGGTTGTCTCTAATTTATAACAGAGTGGGAAAGAACAAGCTGTTGTAGTTGAGTGTAAAGGCCATGATGCTGCCCGATTCCATAACGTTGATCAAGCTCATGGGTAAGCCATCTGGGATTTACTGTTAGTTTCAGATTAACATCTGAGTTGGGAATCAGTTCCATTTCATGACTCTTTTCTTTTATTTATTTTTTTCTTTAAAAAAACAAACTTTCTGATGTTTTTAAGTTTGTTTTAACTCATGCAAGTTAATTATCTTCTGTATTTGTGCTCCATAATTAGTTTGTGCATGCAAGAGTGACATATGTTTCATCAATTGGATTATGGATAAAATGTCAATGATAGACCTCATCCCAGTAATTAGTGATTAATGATTTACACAAGCTATATTCTGATTGACTTTTAGCAATTAATTCAAGTATAGTTCATAAACTTCCATGTGTTCCTCAGAAATTATTGAATTATTTAAGCTTGATTCTGATAACATTTTGTGACAGCTCCTATCACTCACTCCAATTTAAATTGTAATCCCTCAATGTATTTGAGCTTACTACTAGATCCATCTCTTATTAAGAAACTGGGATTTGTTTCTCTGTTCAAATATAGACCCTCAGCGATGAATTATTGCACTAACATGTCCTCTGTTGTGTGTAACAGCTGGGAAAAGGATATTGTAGGTATGGTAGAAGAAAAACATGGGAAGAAAAAGATTCATGTTTCATTTGAGTGTGAGACACTGAAAGCTGACAAAGCAGCTGAAGACCACATCAAGCAGTTCATGCCGAAATTGGCTGGGCTAGATGCTGTTGGTACTTTTTTTCTATCTGACCTTGCTGCCCACTGGATATTTTTTGAATCTTTTATTAGTCCAAGCAGTAAACGTCAACCCCTATGTGGCATTACAAGAAATATGCACCATATTCAGCATTTAACTGTCTTTTGACTGATTCAGCTAAATAATAGTTTTGTTTGACGAGCAAAACAAACTTAGCTTGTGTTCATGTCAATTTTAACAGAGAAAAGTGCTACAGCATTTAAACGTCACAAAATTTTCTGATTCCGTATCAAATTACTATAGACTTTCCAGAACAAGCTTAAATAATTTGTGACGCTTTAAAAGACAGTCAAATTCACTGCATGTCATTTTTGCACAAGTTTGAGTCCTTGATCACACTCATCCTCAATTTAACAGATAGGACAGAATTATACATATTGAATTATGGTCATGGCAAGTTCCTTGGAACCCAAATGGCACATTGATTCTTATACTTGTTTTCACATTGACATATGGTGTCCCAAACTTGGAACTTCTTTAAGTAATGTTACAGCATTTGGTTTATGCAAGGCGATATATGAACTGTTTAGAGCTTGAAAAGCAATCAACTCGCTGAAGTTTGAAATTGTGCAGTTAACATTGGGAGGATGAGCATTTCAGGATTGGACTTTGAAGCAGAGGATGCTGGTGTTAAGCAGACTATGATTCAATAGAGATATACCTCTATCCTTGTCTGTATATGCTACTGCATACTATATGTTAATCTATGACAAGAAGCTAGTTAATCACATGCAGCTATACCTTTTTTGCGTTATCATAAAATAAGCAATTTAATGCTTGATTATGCAACCAAGTTTATTGAGACAAGTCTTCTAGATCAAATATGCACTTCGAAACTAAGGCTTTGATGATTTACTGCTTCGTTTCCCTGATAAAGAAGAAGGTCTACAGCTTCAATTCCTTAAAAAGTGATTATTAGATTTTTTGCTTATCCTATTATTCATATCAGGGAAAATCCATCCAGACATCTTGAACTTGAGGGCTCTGTTAAATTTCGTTACCAATTCTTTTTACAGCTCGATCAACTCCCATCCAAATTGTGCCCATCTTGTGCACAATGAACAAATTCGGGGCCTGCTTTCCAAAGCGCAATATAACTAACATTAAGGCTTTCTACCTTGGGGAGCTTAGGAACAGCCCTTAATGCCGCATCTCTTCCTAGACGCTCGTTGCATAGGGGAAAGGATGAGAAGGGCTAAAAAAGTTCAGACAGTTCAAAACCCAACAACGGGGAGAAGGATCGTTTTCTTTGTCAAGTCAACCTGAGGTCTTGTCACTTCTGTGTCTAGTATCAATAATAAACCAACTGGTTTGCTTATAAGAATTTGGAAAATGGCTTCGCAGAGGAATACATTTTCATACGGCAAAACTTAAATTCAACCAGAGGACAGACCGGCAGCCCTCCAATGAGAATATTTGCTAAATTCCTATTATTATAAATTATAATTATTGAAAAAAAAAATAATAGGTATCAATGAATCCACTGCTCATTCCTACAGTGATTTCCCTTTTTTTTTGGTCCCTTTTATTTTTTATGCTTTGGTCCTTCAATTTTTTCTTTTACATTGCTTTGATTTGAAATTGGTCTTGATGATTTGTTTTTTATATATGAATATGGGAATCTCAAGGTGTGGAGAAAATATTTTGTCACGATTAATTTTTAGTTTTACAAAACAAAATTCAATTTAATTAATTTAAAATAATTAGAACTTCAAGTACCATATTTGAAGCTTAAAGGAATATCCAATCCCTTTTTTTTTTTGGCTATCATCATGGATTGATTTTTACTGTCAATGAGGGGTTCATGTTCCTTTTTTTAAAATTTCAGTTCCTCAACTTTCTTTTTCTTTCAAATTGATCTCTCCGTGTTGGTTTTATTTGGGATTTGACTAGATAGTTTGTTTTGATTATCTTAATATGAAGATTTTGCAATATTAAAAAAAATATTTTAGTTCAGTTGATACTTGTTTTTGCAAAATAAAATAAAATTTAGTTTATTTAAAATAATTAAGTGTTAAATGATCAAAATAGAAATTAAAAAATAAATTTGGAATGAGGTAAACAAGCATGTCAAATAGGCTACCAGGTAGGAGGTGTCCACAAGATTCAAGCGGTCATGAAGAGTCTCCAAGTGGTCAAACAACGACTTTCACGAAAGCGTTGGAAGTGTCACCCCACACTCTTCCCCTCCCTCTTTTCTTTCTCCCCTCTTCGAGAATTACACTAGCCTACCAAAATTAAAAGATGTCATGTCATTTTTTTTTTGTATCAAATTTGATTCTTATTTTGTTGATTGTTATTTGTTTTGTTTTTTATCTTTTTTTTAATTGATTTCTTTTTCAATTTCATCTCTCACACATTTGGTTTCATTTTATTTTTATGTCAAATTTGGTTTTCATTCTTTTGATTGCTATTTGTTTTGTCTTTTATCCTTTTTTATTATTTTTTTTTTAAATTTCATTCATCGATATTTTATTGATTGTGGATTTGTCTTTGTGATCTTTATGGATTTGCCTTCTATGAAATTAATTATTGTCTCATGACTTGGATCACTAGTTTTGAAGATTAGCTCGAGTTGACTTAAGATTTTTTTAAGTTATTTTTTTCAATTTCATCCTAAATATTGAGTTGGTTAAGGATTGAATTTCATGATTTTTTTCACTTTTCTTTCTATGAGGTCATCCCGATCTCATGTCAAGAGTCATGGGCTTAATGAGTTACCTAGGTTGACTTTAGTCTTTTTTTCATTACCATTTTTTAGATTGAATCTTTTTTTTTTTTTAAGTTTTGCCTTTCAATATTATGTTGTCTTGGATTTGACTTTTATTGTTTTATTCAATTTGTTTTTTATAAAGTTATCTCAATTTCACGACTAAGTCACATATTTATATTATGTTGTCTAGAATTTGAGTTTCATTTTTTTATTTGATATATTTATATTATGTTGTCTAGAATTTGAGTTTCATTTTTTTATTTGATTCAGTTTTATGACCCGATCACTTATGTGACAGGCTACCTTGAGTGGTCTCAATTTAGTTTTTTGATTTTTTTTTTAATTTAATTTTATCCTACTATATTTAATTCGCTGAAAATTAAACTTTAAATTTTTTTCATTTTACTTTATATAAAATTATGATATTTTCATTTAATTTTTACTTGAAAACTTTATAACAATATTAAGAGAAAATCTTTTCATAATATTAACAAACATTTATTTAATTTAATATCATTATCTATTTTTTAATTATATTATTAAATTAACCACACCTATTAAATCAAAATAAGTTAATGACATTAATCTCATATTTTTCTTGCTTCTTATCCCTCAGCATTCTTTTTTTTTAAAAGATTGAGAAAAACTGACCCAACCGCTACCCAGCCCGCGGCGCAGAGCATTTCTATAACAGTCGGAGAAGCAAGGAACACAGTGGAGTGTCAAGTTGTACACACGTACTCCATCCTTCACTGGAACTAATATAAATTATGCCACGGAAGCAAAATATAAACCTCCGCAGAGGGCATACAGGAGGTTGAACCTTCTAATTTGCATCAAGATTTTCATAGAAAATCGAAGGGTAAAGCAACTGATCGATCATAGACAACAGGGGTCTGAATTATTGCAGTTACCAATCTGCCATGAAAGTACAAATATGGGCATACATAAAAAGCACACAGTATTACACGCTCACAGTAAGTAACAGATGATTAAAGCTCGTCAGCAACAGCCTCCAGCCCTTCTCTATGAAACAAGTGACCTGGGCAGGAACAGGAAGCAATGTTGTTGAAGTCTAGAAGAGATTGTGAGGGTTGGTTACAGCTTCAGGGCAATATAGGGTAGCCTATCCCTTCTCTTCCACATTTGCTCAGTCCACAAGAAACAATCCAAGCCTGCTAAGACAATTGTTAGAAAGAAAGAAAAAAAAGACTATCAATTGTAGAAATTTCTGGAAATGAAAAGCACATAAAACACCTTAACAGTCAGTAGCATCTAAGTTCTCAGCAGAAAACGCATGCTCTTCCATGCCCGCACAACCACAGACACTGAATATAGTCTTACAGGTTGTTACTTTGTTGTTCATGGCAAATCGAAGATGTCTCTTTGACAACAGTCAAAAACCCCCCAGAATTTTATCTCAGTTCCTTTCTAACAAAGAGTAAATTACTCAGTAAAGGAGGGTACCTGCATGTACTCTGACTCACTCCAGCTCAGAAACCTCCTCGGAATCTGACAATGGTAAGAGAGTGCATATTCCAAGAACATGTCCATTGAGGCACACATAATATTCAATGCAGTCGTCATAGGCACCCAGTCTGCAGCTGGCACTCTGTGGAATCATTTCAGCTTGCTGCATGCTCCACAACTTCGCTTTACAATAAGGACACACCTCGGTTGGGTGAAGCTGGGCCCCCCTTTTAATCAGCATTTTCCGGACCTTTGACATTGAGAATGACTTAAAAATTCCTCGGAAAAATCCTACATCCCCTTCATCCCCTTGGTCAAGATGTTCACAGGGGTCAGACACATACAATACATCTGTCCTGCACTGTGGCAAAAGAAAGCTCTTCCCTGACGTCCTAGAAAACCGAGTCCTATAAACAAAATGACCAGGAATGTGAACATTATTAAACAGGCCACCCTTGGTACATCCTGAGCAGTAAATAAGCAGCTTCCCAAGTGCCCTCCAATTCCCATCAACGCTGTGACTTCCACTGGACTGCAGATCAAGCATCATCTTTGGAGCCCTTGCTCGGCAAAATGCCTTCCACAATACTCGCTTGGCAAAATCATCAAACCATTTGCATACACACGACAGAGTAGCAATCAACTTAGGGTTCCAGTTCAGCTGTTGAAACACTAAAAAAATCACATCTTCACTTAGATGCCCTTTTATGCATTGACAGCTGGAGGAGTGTACGCAACGATATTGCTTTGTTAAAATCATTGTCTCCACCTAGTACGATAGTATATATGATAACAAAGATAATCAGTACTTGTTGTAAATTCCTATCAAGATCAACACAGTTAAAAGTCAACAGTTATAGCATTTGACGACCAAATTTGTCAAGTTGAAAACAAAGGTCAGGCTGATTTCTATTGGAGAAACAACTGGTTGACAGTGCAATTCAGGGGCAAAGAGAACCTGTAAAGACTAGATCCATATGTTGTTTATATGTATAATATAATAATAAGAAATGTATATTAAATACCGTTCATATCATAGTCATGGGAGTGAATACGGTTCACTTATGGAGTCATATATACCAACAAATTAACCATTCAAATCATCTATTCTCATTCAATAACATGAATGAGTGCCAGCAATAATGATGTTAAGTCAAGAAAATTCATGAACTGTGATCTTAATGAATAAATCTACTATCTCCTGCTATAATTAATCTAGAAGTTAAGCGGAAAAAAAAATGTAAAATTGAAAGCACACAGCATCATAATCTTCAACGGAACCACAAAAGATACAATTGCAACAAACTTTAGTTGAAAAACGAAATCCTATCAAACAATGTCCAACATTAACCTATATGTGAGTACTAATACAACCTTCTGAGCTACATATGCATTGCTCAGTAAAAACGAACTCCAGCGCTTCTGTTCGAAAGTGCACATGCCTTAACCATGCATAACATTTTATAGAAACTTGCCACGGTACAAGTTGACACTTACTCCTAACCATTAAAAACTTCAAAACTTGTTTAAGTTCCATAATCTCAAGCATCACATAGCAAACTACAACAACGATTTTCTCAATGCATGTGAGTTACCCTCCAAAACTTAGATCCACAAGAACAATTTATCAAACTGCAAGCCACTTAAACCAAAAAAATAAAAATAAAAATAAAAATGCAATCACTTAATCTAAGAAAAACCCACTTCACATATTCACTTGATTATGCAAAAACAGCACTTGAGGTTGAAGAGCTAAAAAAGACCCTAGCCCACATCAAAATCAAACAAGAAAAAGCAAATAAGTTAAAAGTGGATAGGATCGTAATTAAAATCACATCAAAAACCTAAAATTTCCTACCTCAGCAAAACAAGTATCCTCTTCTCATACCCTCAAAAACCCTAAAAAACCAAATTTACACCAAAAAAATGAAGCAAAGATTAGGCTTTTTGTGAAGCACTTGTTAAAAATAAAATACTTCACCAAAAAAAAGCCGGAAACTGTGACCACTTACATGCACATAAACACCTTGAGTCGTATTTCGGTCCAAAGTGAGAAATAACGCACTCCAGAGAGAGGAGTATGGAGAGTAAAGGAAATGCAGAGATTGGAGCGAGACAGATAGAGCAGACGGCTTTCTTGAGGCTGCATATAGGAGAAGAAAATAGTTTTATATTTCTTGAACAGATACAGTTACGTGCTTATTTTTATTTTCAAATCAAAACCATTCATATTTCGCCACGCAAGAGTATAAAGAGCAAGTGGGTTCTTACAGCGGCTCATGTGTTAGCAGCTCATTGGTGGTTGTTTGGGAGAGAATGACAGTCAGGTGGATAAGTAGAACCCATACTTATGGGGTATTTTTAAAATTTGAGGGAAATGAAATGCCAAGAGCACTACTACTACTACACACTGTCCACAGGAGAAAGATTCTAAAGCCCCAACATTTTTCCACGTGTCAGGTGTAGATTTTTTCACAGCATATTTTATTATTGGATTGATGACCACTGTCTGTGTGCCTCTTTGGCATCCTTTGATTGGGTATATTTCCATGTTTCAGATTGTGTTTGAGATTCTCTCTCGTTGCTGTTTGAGCTGGTTTGTTTATTTTACAAGTAATTTTTATTAAAAAATATATTAAAATAATATTTTATTTTTATTTTTTTATTTTTAATATCATTATATTAAAACAATCTAAAATATTAAAAAAATTATTTTAAGTATTAAAAATTTCAAATTTTAGGCCAACATTATTTTGATCCCATGCTAAACTTTATTTAGGGACATTTAAAATTGCGTTTTGGATAATATTTTTAAAATAATTAATTTTTTTTAAAATTATTTTGTTGTGTTTTTTTTATTTAAATCACAATATCTAAAAGTCCACTAAATCTCAACTAATCCAGTCGAGCTAGGACGATTCACTAAAAAATAAGCTTTTATGATAATATATTTCATTTACAAGGCTTGAATTCAAGATTTTATTTAAAGTAAACAAGTATCAAACCACTTGACTCAACTATGATTGATTTTGATCGTTTTAATATAATATAATGATATTAAAAATAATTTTTTTAAATAAATTAAAAAATAATCATTACTATTCTTTTAAATAAGTTATTAATAAATTATAAATGAATGTGGAAATTGATTGATGTTATAGTGATGATGTTGCTGCATGACAACATTTGCTGACAAACCATACATGGATTTTGCTGACAACATTTGCACTTGTCTGAAGGCCAAACCTATTTGCAAGCATGATTTTGTGCGAACCCACCATGCATGATTTTATATGATGGATGGCTTGTCTGCAACGAAGTTGTTGATTAGAAACAATTTTTTTTTTAATTTTAAATTCAATTCCTAATAAAGTTGCATGATACTAGGTGGTGCTATAATGTTCATGCAAATAACATCGATAATATATACTTTAATTATTTGTTGAATGTGATGGTATTTCTTAGTAGCATCCTCTCTTCCAATTCACCATGTTTTAGATCATTTCAATTTGTTTATATTAAAAATAAAATTTAAAAATAAAAAAGTTATTATATTAATGTATTAAAAAAATATTTTAAAAAACAATTATTACCACGATACCAAACTCATTATACATTAAAAGAGGACACCATTTAAATAAAAAAAAAATTAAACAATAAATACTCGAGTAACATGTGCAGCCGGTTTGATCTATGATTAACAAGTTAATTATATATGTTTTAAATTGAAATAACATCATTATAATTTTTTTAATTAAATGATGCACTTTAATTTTTGTTTTGAAATTTTTTCATTTAAAAAAATAAAAGGTTTAAATCAATGTTGTTTTTAATTTTTTTTTAATATGAAATGATGTTATTTTTATGCCAATGCACTATTAATGTTGTTTTTAATTTTTTTTTAATATGAAATGATGTTATTTTTATGCCAATGCACTATTACTTTGATATCAGTTTGGGTGTTAAGGTGACAACTACTCTAGAGGATCCAAGTTCTATTATCAACTTCTTCAGAAGCATCCATCTTAATCACCATTTTATTAATGGTCTATAGGTGACCATTATCAGGAACATTCTTGATTTTTTTGAAAATATTTTTTTTACTTGAAAATATATCAAATTAATTAATTTATAGATAACCATAATTATAAACATTTGTGGTGTTTATTAAAAATATATCTAGTTAATACTTATTTAAAATAAATGCACTTTTAAAAAGTAAGTAAAAACAGAAACTAAGATGCTCCTAAATATATTAAGATAGTATTCGGTATTGTGATAATAATTGTTTTTTAAAGTGTTTTTTGCTTGAAAATACATTAAAATAATGTTTTTTAAAATTATTTTTAATATCAGCACAACAAAATGATCTAAAAATATTAAAAATTAAATAATTTTTTTTAAAAATAATTTTTTAAAAAACACAGCCAGCTGCTTAACCAAACAGAATCTAAGTTGAAATTGTCTTGCCCTTTTCCAAACCTGTATACACTAATATCCACAATAACCAACAATATACTATTATTTTCAAAATTAGAGCAATATTGAAAAATTCATCCTTAGGTTATAAGCGAAGCATTTAAGAATGTGGTTTTAATTGTTTACTGAAGTATTTTTTTTATTTAAAAATATATTAAAGCAATATTTTTTTATTTATATCAACATATCAGAGTAATTTTAAAATATAAAAAAATAAATTTTAAACAATAAGTTTTACCCAACCACCGTCTGTAACGCAGGAGCAGGTGGGTGTTTCAAGAACAGTAAAAGCAAACCATTTTCGTTTACACAAAATAGAGCCCCTGCCTGCTCTCTGAGAGGACAACAAGAAAGACATGCAGCGGCGTCATGAGAATGACATTTGTGAATGCCCGACTGACAAGGGGAAGGGCTTTTGGGACAAAACCTTCTTCTTGCTCGATGACTCCTGCTAAAGGCAGATGTGCCATGCCAACCACTTGCTGGAATTATGGGTGTACCAGCCGAAATGGGCACAGCATATTTAACCGGGGCCCCATTTCATTATCTCCTGGATTCTCATCACCCTGCTCTTTAAATTGATATGAAGTAGAACACTCCCATTAATGAAAAATTCAAAAGAAATTCAAGGATAATGCAAATCAAAGGCTGGTATTGAGCAGGATTTTATGAACATAGAAAATGTTGCAAAAGCACAGCAACGATCTTCCATGCTTGAAAAAGAGATTCAAGGATAATGCAAATCAAGTGGTCGTCATGATGATTCGGGTTTGTAATTTCAACTGTTCTAATGCTGGCTAAAAGCAAGTTCACACAAGGTTTATAGACATTATCACTCCACAGAAGTAGTTTGGAAAAGGATCTGGTCTGCCCTCTGTAAACACATCATAATAACAAATGGAAGCAACGGATTAACGATGAATTCAATCACAGAGAAACATGAAATCCCACAAAATACAGATTACACATCACATTTAACAAGAGAAAGCTTAACACACATGATAAATTATGGAAGAAAGAAAAATCATGTCACGCAGCTTTCTTTTGCAAGTCAAACTACACGAGTATACTTGTTTCATTCACAAATAGAATCCAATCATATTAGGTACAAATTTGAAAAAAGAAGATGCATACACTCTGTCTATTAGGCATGTCAAGATCAATACTCATAGGACTTTCCATCCAATTCTATATCCAAGCAATCTAATGTCAACCGGAGCAATCGTTTTTACACTTCCACAACTCATAAACTTGTTAACCACACTTATCAGTGCAAGCTTGGTTTTATTTTCCTACCAATCCTTTGAAAAACCAATGGACTGTTAATGACCAAGCATTCACTTAGACTTAATTGCTTTTTAGAAATTTTTTTCTTATTTTTAGTTTAGCAGTCATTTCCAATTCAAGAAGCAGCATTTGCAGAGGGTTTGCCATCTTGCAGGGAGATTACCGTCTCGAAAGCACCCACCAAGGCCTTAACCTTACTTTTCCTTGTCTCTACAAGTTTGCTTGCTGTTTCTTCTATGACATTATTAAACAGACCCTGCGCATCTTTCTTTCCATGAACATCTTGATGCCTCAAAACAAATTTTCCTGAATCATGTTTGCTGTCAATCACATCACCATCAGCTCCTCTCCTCTTGAAGCTTCTTCGGCCATCAGCTTTGAGATTTTGGTTATCCCCCAACACTCTTCCTCGCCTGAACTTCAACCTCCTTGGACTATTGTTCTCAGACAGAATATCAATCACCCTTCCCCTCCTGAAACGTAATTTCACAGGGTTGCCATCTTTGTCCTCAGAAAGAACCATCCCAGACTTTCTATTCCTCCCTCTGTGTTCTGCTTCCAAAGTCTCTGTCTCTTCAATGCACTCAGTTTCATCGTATTCAGAGGAAGTGTCATCTTCTGCTTCTGTCACAGTATACTCAGACTCTTCTTCATCTTTTTCACTATGGGACATGGAGGAGATAGATTTTGGGAGGGATGGAGACTTTAGTGAAGACAGCAGAGGTGGTGATGCCTCGACAGAAACATTCTCATTGTGATCAGACTCCACATATTTGTTGTCAGCTTTCACCTTGATGACATACAATGTTTTCTCCTGGATCGTGTCACCGTTGGATTCTTTAAGTTTGCTATCGGGTCGAACAGGATTGGCATTCTTATGGGAATTCTTATTCTTGTGCTGCTTAGCATTAATTTCTTTAGTCTGAGGCGTGAGTTTCAAGCTTCTATTCTTCTTTTCATTCAGGCATGCAATTCTAATAGGAGAAGGTTTACTGGACAATGAAGCTCGTGGGGATGCTAGTCCTCTAGCAACACCACTGACTGACCTTCTAGGAGAAAATGAAGCCCTTGGGGATGCTTGTAAATTCTTTGCAACTGTTTTGGAGGTCCCTGTACGCCGTTTGATCTTGATGTCACCATTTCTTCTGGCACCAAAAACTCTTGAAGCATCAGGAGAAGATGATTTTGGATTCAAAGTACTAGCATATTTTGCAGATAATTTTACTTCTTTTGCTTTCGACAACACTTGTTTCATAGAGACCTCTGGTTTTTCAGAAGATGATGCCAAATCCTGCTTGGAGATGCTTGGGGATGAATTGACCTCTGAATCCTTCTTCCTCCCAACAGCCGTTGTCTTTTTCTTCATCCAAATTTCACTTGACCCTGAACCTTGGCCGCCATCCGATTTAGTTGATGATTTGATTTTTGAATTCTCCTTCCTCCGCACAGCTGATGTCTTCTTCCTCATCCAAACCTCACTTGGCCCTGAACCTTGGCTGTCAGCTGATTTAGTTGACACTTCCTGTGTCAATGTCATTTTCTTGAACAGAACTTCACTTGAAACTGGACTTTGGCCGTCAAAAGATTTTGTCAGAGGTAACCCAGCTGAAGATTTTTTCTTGGCCAGAACTTCTCTTGAAACTGGACTTCGGCCGTCAAATGATTTTGTCAGAGGTAACCCAGCTGATGATTTTTTCTTGGCCAGAACTTCTCTTGAAACTGGACTTTGGCCATCAAATGATTTTGCCAGAGGTAATCCAGCTGATGATTCTTTCTTGGCCAGAGCTTCTCTTAACATCGAACTTTGGCTGTCAAAAGACCTTGCTAATAAACCTGTTGGCGTCATCCTCTTAGTCAGGACTTCTTTGAACAGTGGAGTTTGGCGGACAATTGATTTGGTTGACACTTCTCGCTTGATGATCTCAGGACTATTAGCACTGGGGGATTTGGAATTGGGACTGGATTTGACCTTAACCACTGATGTACTGTAGTCCTCTATCTGAGACTCTGCCAAACTTTGGTCATCTGGTAGTTTCTTTATAATCCTTCTTGGAAAGGAACACCTTGCCTTCTCTTCAAATGCATGTTTCCTCCCATATTTACAGAAATCATGACATGAACCAGTAGAAGCTCGAAGATAGTGAGGAAGAATCTCCTTGCTTGTATCCGATGAACTTGATTTTCCCATAGAATTTCTTTTTGAATTACCTCTATCTGCCTCAGCTATTGTTGGGGTCACTGCTAGACTGATGCTTGGCTCAGCCATAAGATACACACAAGATGAAGAGAACAAAAGTATAGAAAACGCAACCCTGCCAACAAAGAACATCCAGTTATGATGGTATAGTTTGAATGCATTATCTAGAGAGAACAAATTCTGGTATTATCCAAAATCTTATTCTAATATTATAACCAGGAAGAGAACTCACAAAAATCTAATCTGATATCACACTGAGTGAAAAACTTTGGACTAGAGAAATCTCAATCTTCAACCTGGAAAGTAAACAACAATCCATTTATGTTTTGAGATCAATGTAAATTTCTTGTAAACCACAGAAAATGATATGAATATCCCACATGAATAGTGAAACAATAAGGAGTAATATAATAATGATTTTACAAATTTCAAGAGAGATAAGCAGAAGAACCACAGACATATCGCTTATTTTATTTTCTGAACTTTAAAGAATTCAAAAGCTCAAATACTACCAATTAACATGCTACGATTGGTTATGTTTGAATTGTTTTACATATCAGATACCAAACGATGTAAAGAAATCGAAAGGGACAAGAAATCAACTTTGACACTGTTTTGAAGGATAGAATCTTTTGGAGGATTGGATCAAACAGAGTAATCAAGAACTTCCAAAGCTTAAAATGAGATAGCAGAGCACCACACAATCTCATAATAGGCAAAACAATATACATAAAGAACATAAAAAAATAGATAAATGGAATCACTTTATTATCCAAGAATGAGAATTTTAACACAAAATCAATCTAATTCAATACTATGCTATTCCAGACATCCTGGAAACCAAAATAAACCATCCACAGCACCAAAAGCATACTCACATATGGATTCTCTTATTCATTTAAACTAACTGACAACTGTTAAATACATTAAAACTAAGATCTTTCAATTTCTCAAACCTACTAACAACAATATTCTTGAACATGCTATTTTCATAGCCACACTAACTGTTTAACAAGGAGACGAAACAATATCAATATAACATGCATTTCTATTCATTTCTTACCGCATACATTAACAAGGATGAGAATTACAATAAGAGCAATCAAACCATAACACACCAATCAAATCCAAATGAAGCTCTCAACCAACATATCACCAAAATCCTAAAAGTTCTAATAATTCACTAAACTAAAAAAAACGAGAAAATAAAAACCCTACATTAAAGCAGGATTTTTGTAACAGAAGACACAAATAAAAGAGAGAAAATAAGAACAGAAACGCACCAAGGACAGGTTTTTTCTCAAAAACCCATGATCAAAACACCATTTCCAAAGGAACCCATTTTTGCAAAACAAAATCCCATCTCGAATTTGTCTAAAAAAAGGAACTTTAGTATAGAAACCAAAGCAATACGAAAAGCTTAAATAAAGAAACGTAACAAAAAGGGAAGATAGTTGTTTTTTTTTTACATACCTGTTGAGAGAAACTGTATATAAAACAAGGGAAATGCAAGTGAAATGAGAATTTGGTCAGTTTTTTTTCTTTAATGATTTAGGGTTGAGAGATCATGCAAGCAACTATGTTTCGTTTTCAGGTTTTGGTATTTCGTATTGGTGGGCTAAGGTTTCTTCTCTCTGTCTGCAATATTATGCGGTTGTTGCCACTATATTTTTACATGTCAAGGAGAGAGGGAGAGATGCGTGTTGCACTATATTATAATTATACTGCCCTTTGCCTTTGCCTTTGCCTGTGCCTTTTTTCTTTTTTGGGTTTTGATTTTACTTCTAGAACTAGCCAAAGTCAAAGATGGAGTTTTTGGGAGGATTTACTAACTTATTTTGGTGGTTAATTTGGAAAAATTGTTGAATTTATTGTATCAATGGAAATTAGGCCTAAATTAATCACGTTTCTCATAATTAAAATGGAATTTCATATTATATTAAATGATGGAATTTAATATTGAAAACTATTTTGAAAATAAAATATGATTTTTCAGATTACTTTATAAATTTATAGGTTCTTGTGGTTTTATTTTTTAAGGTTTCGCCAACAAGTGTTCTTAGGTTATTATTATGAAATATATATATATATATATATATATATATATATATATATATATTTGGTTGAAAAAAATACCAAACAAAAAATAAATATGTTTTTAAAATAAATTTTTATAAAAAATATACATGTTTTATTTATTCTCATAGGTGCCTTAGTATTTTTTATTCTCAACACAATAATTAAATGTTATTTAGATACATTAATTTCTTAAGAAATTGATTGTTAATAACTCAATAATTTAAATTTCAAACGTTTGGAACCGGTTACCAATTATTTTTTAAAAAAAAGCATTGAGCTAGTAATTTTCAAGTAGACATATAAAATTTGAAAATTGAATTTTCTTAATTGTTGCCATATTTAATTAAAATTAATTACTACAACTAATATCTTAAAGAGTATTCTCAAGACACGCTTTATTTTTTTCATTTTCTTTTTTCGGTGGAACCATTTAATTTTATATTTTTTTTTAAGAAAAGAGGAGAATTATATATACCTTCTTGGCGAACATTGACCTCGTTTTAAGTAATTCTTAAAATAATTAATCGTTTTAAAGTATATTATATTTAATTCTCATTTTTGATATTTTGCAATCTATTTTAATATTTTAGATTATAATAGTAAAATTTTCAAAGTTTGACACCTCTGTTTCTGTGAGAATAGTATTGGAATATTATTTATGTAAATTTTTCTGTCATCTCTAATTTAAAGAATGCCTTTTTTTCTAAGATTGAGACATTCCACCCCTTCTTTAGGGTTTTTTCTTTTAATTTTAAATAATTTTTAGTCTTTTAATATTGGATTTACTGATAATTGAATTTAATATTTTTTTTATAATTTTCTATAGGATTTTCAAAAATCTCATAAATTAGATAACAAATTTGGTAAGTTAACCTAAATTAATTCAAGTCGATTTAATATGTTATCATTTTGATATTTAGAAAAAGATGTCATCTTGATTTTTTCAATCAAACTATATTTTTATTAATTATTTAGATTTTCTTTGGATTTTTTGAATTGATTAGGTCACATTATATCAATCTCCGTATAGTTTTTTAAAATTTTTCTATTAAAAAATACACTAACAACATCTTAATATTTTTTTTATATAATAAAAAATAATCCAATCTACAACATAGCATGGAAAATAATCTATTTGACAACAAGCACATTTCATTGAAACAATAATATAATTTTTTTATGTCTTTTGTTGTAATTTTTTTCATCCCTAATTTTCAACATTGAGTTTAAAAAAATAATACCAACAAAGAGGTTTTCATCCTTAATTTTCAAGAGGTTTTCTAGAAAAGGAGAAAAGAAAAAGAAATCACATTTGGGAAAGAGAAACAGGGTTGTAAAAAATTATGCAGATTTATATTTATTATATACGAGGACAAACATGTTTTTTTAATTTAATTTGATTTTTCTCGTTAATTATATAAGTAAATTTTAATTTTTAATTCTTAAATTAAAAACAAGAAAAAAACAATCAAAATATAGAAGGTTTTTTATAATTATAAAAAAAGTGGGTTATTAATATTTTATAGACTATAAAACCATTTGGGAATACGTGCAAACCGCGTGCTCAAAAAATTTAATTATTTTTACTAAAATTTAATATGATTTATATATTTTGGATCGTTTTGATATGCTGATGTCAAAAATAATTTTTTTAAAAAAAAAAAAAACATCATTAACATGTATTTCAACACGAAAAATTATTTAAAAGGCAACTGATACTCTACTGCCAAACATATTCTATATTATACACAGAGAAGATTTAATTTTCCATATTAAAAGAATGGGAATCAGCAGACATTGGATAATCTACAGTTTATTTTGGGTTGGTCGGTTGTAAAGATATTGTTGACTTTTTTAAATGGTTCCTTCCATCAGTTAATATCATTTCTTAATCACTTCTCAGACTTGGATTCTGTGAGATATGCTTCCAGTTTTTTAATCCTTCTTTTTTTTATATGTGGGAAAGGATAGCTTTGAAGGAGCAGTGCCACGCCCATGTGGGCCACTGCCCAAATCACAAAATGAGCAACTTCTGCTTTGGCTACCAAATGTTGAAAAAATGTGCATAGGTGGTTGTTCTACCGATTTTTTTTAAAATTAGAAATGTAATAAAATAATATTTTTTATTTTTAAAAAATTATTTTCACATCTACGTGTTAAATCAATCTAATAACATAAAAAAAATTAAAATTTAACGGAACACAATTTACAATTTAAAATGAAATCAAAGTCACATAGAAACATACACAAAATTGAAAGAAGTTTGACCTGTGTAATTGGTTAGTGTTTGTGTTTTTGTTGTGATTATTTTTTATTTTTTGCAAGTTTTTTTTTTAAAAATATTATTTTTAACATCAATATATTAAAATAATTTAAAAACACAAAATTTTTTCAATTTGAAACAAAAATACTTTTAGTATCGTGAAAACACTGTTAAAGAACTATCTCAAGATATGATTTATATTATTCTGTAACAAACCATGACTATTTGGTAATCAAGACTCTGATATTATATCAAAAAACAAATTATTTATATTATTCCCTACCAAACCTAATTAAACAGAAACACTGCCTTGTAATATCAGTTTGGAATTTAAGATTAATTATTCGTGAAACCTACAGTGGTTTAGTGTAGGAATTAGTTGAGCTTAATTCCTATTTATATACTTTGTGTCTTGTCGACGTCATCATTACATCAAGATTTGTGAAGATGCAAATAGAAAGGTCTGGTTATGATTATGATTGATTATGCATGAATTGATCAGCAGAAATGGTGGGTGCCTATATGATTTGGTTTGCATGACAATTAAGATTTCATGATGGCAGGTATCCTATGCACCGTAAATTAATTATTATACTTCTATAAAGTAAACTGTAGAAGTTTGAAATTTAGTTTTAAACAGTATTTTATGAAAATTTTATTTATTATTTTAAAAAATTAACTCCTAGAAATCAATTTCACTGAAAAGCTAAGTTGTTAGGTAAGGTTTTAAGAAATAATTTATATTATTTTCTAATACATCCTATCAAGTGAAAGTCAGTCCTTTAAATTTGAAAGTTGTAAGGGTTTATATTACGTATTTTGTGCCAAATTTTTATCATATAAATGAGGATTGTAAGATTTAAACTCGTGGTCGCTTGGTTATAAAGACTTTAATATCATGTAAAAAAATTAATTCAACTCAAAAGTTTAAGCTATTAGGTAAAGTTTAAGATATGATTTATATTATTTTATAACAATTAATATTTTAAATTATTGAATCGTTTTAATATTGTAATATCAAATATAATTTTTTTAAAATAAAAAATATAATATTTGAATATATTTTTAAATAAAAAATATTTTTATTGCCATTGTAATCTCCCTTAATCAATCTACAGTAAGTTCTGATTCATACAATGCCTAGCTAATTCGGTGGCAAGTTTTTTTGGCTTGCTGCTGTTTTTCACGCTCAAAAAGAATAGAAATAATAAAAATCTGCAGTGCTTTATGCCTGATATTTCACAGACTTAAAGGCTGGACAAATGGCTTTTCCAAGATAAAGCCCCTCGTAGCTAGCCTTACTTCGTGGGGAAAAGTAATGTTGCTTGAACGTTCTCTAAGAAGCATAAAGTATGAAAAGAAGATGGTTGCATCAGTCCATGGAGGCATGCCCTAAAGTTTCTGTCAAAGTCATGACCCAAATGGAAGAAAAAAGAGGAAAGAGACAATTGAGTAATAGTAAAAGTCTCTTTGGATTCTCTCTAGCTCTCTCATGGTCCATGACACCCATGTTTTAACTTTCAACATCTATCTAGCTAGCCAGCATCTTCTTTTATTGCTGCGGTGTTTATCTCGAAGACAAGTTACTCTCTGAAAAGTTCTGTGCCCCACGGAAATGGAAAACAATTCTCTGTTTGTTTATACGTTTATCAATGAGTGGTTTGCACGAGCGTGTATACTCAAGCCTGCTGAGAATGAAATTTCAACACAGCTGGTGTGGTCTTGTTTTTAGTTGAGGAGAGGGTGACCCTCCAACCAGAATATAGGTTTTCAAGTATTTATGATAAACAGTGCTCCATTCCATTTCCATATTTGATTTTCTGGTTGAACAAGTGCCAGGAATCCATGCACAAGAGCGGGCATTTCCTCTCCAGAACCGGCACGATTTTGTTGTCAAAGTTGTTCATCGAGTCATCGTCCTTGAATGCTGGACCCATGGAAATATATTATTAGATGTTTATACTTAAAATTCAACATGTTAAGTAGCTAGAACTTAGAAAAGGGTTAATGGTTGTTTACGAACTTCAATTCTAGGAGGCCCGAGCTTTTAATATATGACCCCAAAGGTGTGGTAGAAGGCCATTCAAGGCAAGGCAAGGCTATTAATTTTCAGGAACATGAAAGATTGATTCCCCGACAAGTAATTTCCACCTTTGCGGAAGATGCAAGTGATTGACACACACGAAGCTTCTAAATGGATAACATATAAATTGCTTAGGAGCTCCTTTCACTAGAAATGAAGGATAGAAACAGTGCGAACAGGCAAGTTCAAGGAAGATGCAAATTTTGTTCCTTAAGGAGGGAGTTTGCATTCTTGGTTATTCCATGAACATTTGTCTTGGTAGGAAACTCACTCTCATCCTCCGAATTTCTTAATGATTTGGTAATTGATCATTTCTCAGTCGTGTTATTGTCACTAACATGAGAAGATGCTAAGCCTGGTTTAGAGTATCGAACCAGCAAAACTTCGCATTTTCTCTGGGAGTCAATTTAAATTTCATGTGTTTGGTAATATATGTTTGTTTCAGATTTTTTTTATATTTTTGATATTAATACATCAAAATATTTCTAGAATAGGTATCAATTTAATATTTTTTTTTTAAAAAAAACACTTTGAAAAATAAATTGTAACATAAAAACAAGTACCCACAAGAGAGGAAGCACAATCATTAACCGAGGAGACTTTTAGGAATTACTGTGACTACAATTTTTACTCATTAATTGCTTAAATGGCAAGTTAAAGATATAGATAACAAATAGAACCTGTTTGATGGAGGCATAATCTGCTTTTAATAACGAAGTACTCGCAGAACAAGGCTATTTCTACAATTGATCCTTTTGAATATCGTATCATTTAAAACATCTGCAACTAGGGACATCAAAACCATATATTTTGTTACTCTATTAGGATTCTAGGACAGATAATTTATTGAGAACTTGATATACATGTAAGTGAATTTAAGGTGGTGAAACTGATTGGCTAAATTTATATTTCAAGCAGTTTTCTTCCTGCCTGAGACAGTCTTCTTCACTGCTCCCACTGAGACTAAAAACTGATCAAGAGATGATAAGGTCTTCATGTCATCTGGTGGGAAGTAACTGGCTGCCTTGCCCATAATTGATGTAAATAGAAGAGAAAGTGAAGGCCGAGTAACATAACGCTCTCCCAAGAGGTCATCCAGGAATGCAAATGCAGCTAAAAATTCAGACCTACCTGCGTTTATTGGAGCAGCAAAATGAGCAGGAATTATCCTCTTGAATTTCCAGTCTCGGACAATACTATCAATCCAATCCCTGACCTGCAGTATTAACAAGCACGAGAATGGTCATATTTTAGAACAAAGCTGAACGTACTGAAATTGAAAACACTTGTGCGGACTTTACTTGCTCTGGAAGGTTGATAATTCAAATGAATTTCATCACATGTTTATTCTTTGGTTGGATAGTACTAATCGTGGTATACCATAACCAGACAGATGATGGTCTGTTGTTGTTCACTTTTTAGGCCTACAGAATCATCTTAGCCCAGCTATAACAGCTCTAATATTGCATCATAGTCGTTTCTTTACCTTTTCGGGAACTTTGCTGAAGACCAAAGTCTTCACAATGGGTGAAACAATCAACTTTTGTGACATCTGAGCAAAGCTAGCATTAGGTTCCAATAGATTAGAAGGACCAAGAAACAAGATCTGGAGGACCATTCTTTCCCAACCTGCACCAAGAACTTGATTTCAATGTGATGCATACACACTCTCACCCTCAAACTGCATGCAACACCATATTCGGTTTCCCTTATTGGAAGTGGGATTCAAATACTAACCTTTTTGCCGGCTCATCTGGTTATCAACAACTGGTTCCTGAGGGACTTCCTTCCCTTTACTAAGAATTTTTACAGCCAAGCCATTCTTTGCTGATGCTAGCAAGGATTCTTTGCCAATGCATTCAGGTGGCATTCTTGGCACAAAAATCACAGCATCTGTTACCAGTAGTGATCTTGAACGCTTGTGATAGAAAGCTACCTCGACATACGGTCCAATTCCTGAGATAATACACAACAAATTTGTTCGAATCGTGATTCGTTAAATGAAGTTTAATTCATTGCATGTGCAATCAACATTACCAACTTCGGGCGAGCTTAGGACTTTTTGTTCAATCTCATCAGCCCAAGGGGTAGACATATCCTCATCCGTCAAGGTTTTGGCACGAAAAATTCCGAAGAACTCAAGTGGCAAATTCAGGGGCCAGCTCCACTGCCTTGGTGCCACCCATATTTGGGCCCGTGGAAATTTTCTCGAAAATGGGCCAACAAAGATTTTATGTTCATAAGCAAATGTAGGCAGGACAATGTATTCGACTGGAGCTCCCAACTCCTTCAAAAGCTGGCAGAGTAAGACCTCCCATCAAAATGTGGCTAATTTTGCTTAAGGGGATACATTAAATAACCAAATATATGACTATTAGACATAAATGACTTCCCTTCAGTTGTTTCTTATTTCCATCAAGCGTGAAGACAATTTAATAGTGACAAATTCTGAGGTTTTAGGAGCACATATCGCCATTTTTCTTTTATTTTGAATTTTGAATTTTGAGGAAGGAAATAGAAGCACTTCCTTTCACAACGATGTAATTTCCTACTGTCAAGAAATCAATGTCTTGACATGAACTAGCATCCAACAGCTGGTTTTCATGTAGGAAAAGCAAGCAAAGATCAGATCTCCTGCAACAGGTTCATCTGGAATAGAAGTGAGGACCAATAGCTAATTCTAATATTTTTGCACCTCCTACTTCCTACATATATCATATACAACTGTATAGTTGATAAAAAAAAATTATAACTTAAGGCAATGGTAAGCCATTTTGGTTTGCTATGTACGAGTAAAAGTGGTTTTATTGGATAGTCCTAGAAAGACAGATCAGTTTTGCCCCTAATAGTGGGTAACCCAATACCAGACTTGAAGATGCAATCAATGGCACATGGCACTGTCCTTGAATGAACTTGCAATAATGAGCATAAAAAATAAAGTAACAAAAATACATTTCTTGCGTTACAGAAACAAACTAAAATCCACATACACTCAAATCCTACATGCAACAAAATAAGACTGACAGTATCTAGTTAAAGAGTAAAAAAAGGTACACAAGGTATAACCTGAATACACTCCTCTGTTGGAGCAATGGGTGCGTGGACCCATAATCCTCCAGATTTGAGTTTGATGACTGTCATTCGAATGTTTGTTGATACACTGCTGAAACCTAATGCTTGTTCTTGTTCGAATAGCCATATACAACTCTTCACAGCCTAAGGCATAAAACAGAAGAAAAGGGGGGAACACTTAGTGTAATGAACAGACCTTCTAGCTACAGCTTACATTAGCATACAAAAGAATTGTGTCTTTTACAATACTTATGTTTCCCATGCATATCAAATACAACTCTTGCTCTATTTTCTGGACAATTTTAATACGAGCTAAAGACCATTTCTTTTTCCCATACTGATAGAATTTCATCAAGTGGGGTTTGAAATGAGGACCTCACTATGAAGGAAGTTCTGCTCCACCAATTCATCCAGAGTTGCTTCCCAGTTTAACGAGACATATAACAATAAAACAGAACATTTTACTTTACCTATATATCCATCTTTTAGGCTTACTTCTTTGGTCTCATAATTCATATTCAGCCATGGAAAGGAGCTCCAGCATTCAGGGGTTTGGTGATCTAAATTGCACTATCCAATAAGTTATTGGTTTCCAATTCCAAATGCACAATATAGAAATTCAGGAAATTTTATTTGTATTTCAGTTCCTTGAGGACAGTATAAAGTGATTTCAGGTGTCTGATTTTATATTAAGTTTTTTTTAGAGAATAAGGCAAACCGTTATAGGGTTCTTGGAGACCACAACGTAGATAGAACCCAAAGGCTCTACAAGGGAAAAAGAAGTGCTGAAAAAGCATCCTTGTTTGGAAGCTTTTTATGCTGCCATTGTT
This sequence comes from Populus nigra, assembly GCF_951802175.1. Taxonomy (NCBI): domain Eukaryota; kingdom Viridiplantae; phylum Streptophyta; class Magnoliopsida; order Malpighiales; family Salicaceae; genus Populus; species Populus nigra. The sequence continues at coordinate 10,851,085 of NC_084864.1, read as the reverse complement.
CTGGGTGTTTCAAACACAACATTTTCGAAGTATATTATTGAAGAGCTTTCATGATTTTCTAATGGTATGCGAAGAAGTAGTATCTTCAACCACAAATTGAAATTGAAACAGCTTACTTTATAAAGCATCGAATTCAGTAGACGATTAAAATGTCTTTTATTTCTTCATCTAAAAGACATATGTAGGAGACCTCATAGATCAAGAGTCCTTATATTTTCCTTAAGAAAACATTCAATATTGGGAGAACATATTAACTGAGAAGAAGTTTCCAATCTACTCCTTCTACTTCACAAGTTTTTGTTAGTGTAAAAACTTGAAACACAGCAAATATGAAAAAAAAAAGCCCTATCATAATTTTTATCACAGACAGAACACCTTCTAGAATGATGCTTCACCTGATTAAAGTTAGCAATGTGTACAACAATGCAGCATGAAATATAAGCCCTTCATGCAAGCAAAAACATCAACCTCCACTCATTTGCACATCAACAATTAAAGAGCAGAAACCAGATTATAAAACAAACAGTGACATTATGATGTAATTTATCTCTCCTAATAGGTGTACATAAAGTCTATAAGATGCCAAATACAAGAGACTGCGAGGGATAAAACCTGAAGACAGACAAGTTTGTAAATATGCATAGCAAAGGAAAATTAAGCATTATTCTTGATCAAAATCCTTAGCAACCAAAGTTACCGATCATTAAATTTTATTGAGGCCAAGTTGAAGATAAAGAAAGTTACCTCAGTCCTTATAGTGCGCCTATTAAGAAAAGGACCAAGAGGGAAAGGAAACCCAGTAAAGTTTAGGTAAAACCTGCCACCACCACCACCGCCGCTGCTAGTGCTAGTTGTGGTAGGGGTGTTACTTGCAGCAGCAACCACCAAGCTGAAGCTGTCTGGTCTCTTGTTTCTTGGTTTTAACTGAAAAGGAACACCCTTCAAGGACCCACCAAAAAAACTAGAACTTGAGTCTTTTAAAGTGGTTGGATTCTGTAGGACTCTGGATTTTGGGCAAGAAATGGTAATGGCTGCCACCATTTTTCTTGAAACGGTGTCAGATTTTACCAGAGCATAGATGTTTCAAAAGGTTGTAGGGGGTGTCCACTGTCCATAGCGTTAACAGAATCCAGAGCTGGAATTTCCCCCGCTATGTTTGCGACACGTGTTAGATTTTCCTACATGTATTTTTCTAGAAATTTATTGTGGGCGGGGAAAAAAGGGGCAATGGAATGGAAATTACTGGTTGATTTATAATATGTTTTTTTTTTGAAAAAATATATTAAAATAAATTAATTTCAAATAAAAAAATATTTTTAAAATATAAAAACAAACAAAATATTAACTCCACGAACCCTTAAATCATAATTGAATTTATTGGCTAAGAAGATACATCAATGTCTAATTACAATTACAATTACAATCACATTAAAAAAAAATTAAGAGAGTTGGCGATTTCATTGTATATATGTTTGCACTGTCTAATTATAATTGAGTTTTGTTTCGTCTCAAGCGTTTAAAGAGTCGGTTTTGAATAAAGATTTGAACCCGTCCTCTGCAAACAAAACTTAAAGTCTGTTCAGAAGTATCATCCGGGAAATGAATAAGAACCTATTTCAATTGTATTCCCAGAAGAGCTTCAAATATATATAAAAAAGAATTCAATTGAAATAGTATTAAACACTGAAGATTAATATGAAACAACTCAGGTTTTTGTCGCTTTGTTTCAAAATCCATCATGACACAAAAGAACCATAATAAAGATTCTATAAAACATCAGTCTCCACACAACCAAGAAATCAAGCTTTTGGGTGATAGCCCTCGCTTGATTAATATTTCAGATACTTACAATAGCATTGCATATCCACAAAGAGACCATTTTTCGCAGGACCATCATCACCAACAAACCTCCAGAAACAACATCCAGCCCTGACAAGCCAAATCCTACATTCACAGACGAGCTTCTAACCAAGGACGATATAGGAATAGTGGGATTGAGGAGCCTCATACCCAAAGAATTAAAATAGTCTTGGAGACTGGATAGTCATTGAATAACCAAACTCGCGGCACCAAGATAGAGATGTGCTGCTTTCTTGGAGCAAACTTCTATTCATAATGCTTGCAGACTAAGACGCTAATTTGGATATCAAGTGATGATTTCTCTGACAAGCCAATCCAAACTAGGATAAGCAAAGTACAGAATGAGAAATGATGGGAGAGCAAACAAAACAGTGATAAGAATGTACAGGGCCAAAATGGCTGCACTGGCAGGTATTGCATATAAGATGATCAAAAGGAATATGATGACCAATGGGAACTTTGCTGTCAGATGAACGAAGAAAACCAGTGACTTCTGAAGGGAGGAATGTATTCTCCTCACATTGAGGTAACTGTTGACATGATTATGATCATGGTTTGCCTCTGATGGTTCAGCATGATGAACATATTGTCCCCTCCTGATGTTCCCACGGCTTGCCTGATTTCCAAGGGCTAAATTACTGTCCGATGACCAGTGGGGTTGTTGATCTTCACAGAAGGTGCCATGAGACTTCTCTCTATCACCATTCTTGCTCTCAACCATCCAAAGAAGAAAATAATTCTTGCGAGGGAATTTGAGGTTCCCTCGATAAACAAGGCGGAACGATAACAGATTGCACCATGGACAAGAAATAAAGAGAGGAAGCTGAATTGGTAATGTAGGGAATTTCACAACAGCCCATTGAAGCCCTAGGATGCAATTTTTGCAAAGAGTATGGCCACACCATAAAACATAAGGCACATTTTCAACAATGTTGAAGGATTCCCAGCATATCGGACACTCTAGGCCTTCTTCTCTGCTTACAACAGAAGATGCCTCGTCGTCTGAGTATTCTGAAGGAATTTGAGCTGGCTTTAGAGAGTTGTTCAAACTAACACTTCCAGCTAGGCACTTGGATGCAAAATTCCACATTTTGATTGGAGACAAATGACTATGCAAACATCATCACTTTCAATGGTTGTAGAAGCTGAAACCTACAAGTAACATTAACCATTACTTCACACTGGATTGTCTCCTCTTGCTAATAAATTTCCAAGTATTTCACTTGGCAGGAAAAATAAGAATTAGAAAGAGAATTAAACTAAATTCCTTGTAATTTAGGCTGAGGTTCAGTTTAGCATCCATTTTCAATTTTTCACTGCAATCTAATTATGCATAATAGAGTAATCCAGCGTTTAATTCTGTATGTCAAAACAGAACATTTTCATTTCATCAGACTACACTATTATCTCCAAAAGGTGGAAAACTTATTAGAAAGAAGCAGGTTAAGATGATCAAGAAGGGTAATCCAAAATGAAAAAAATAAAAAGATGCCAAACAATCGACTTCATGGTGTCAGAGCCTCTAGCTATAACACCATCACTTGTAATCCCAAATGCAAAGTAGAAAGAAAAAGCTAAAATTACCAAACAATATAAGGGCATGTTTTCCAATAAACAAAATGTCAGGATAGATTACTTAGCAAACATGCTGATATTCATTATTTTACATTTAGACAAATAAATTTACTGGTTAAAGAACCCTTGATGTTATTAGAGCAAGCTGCATCTTTAAAACGATTTACATTCTCCACATGCAATACTAGCTAGCTATGAGCTACAGTTAACAAAGCAGAAGTTTGTACAACATATAGTGACACAATGACAAATACCAATTAATTGAACTAGATCCATATTTGCAAATTCTAATGCCAAACAGATGTTTGCTACCCTAACTATGCCCTATACTTCTGATCTCTGCTTGACTGACCATATAACTGATAAACGTATTAAGTCACATCACAATGATGCATTAACAACTAGTTGGGAAAATTGATCATAAACTTGTTTTCTGGAGTGAGTAGAAAATACAAAATCTTATATTCCATCAGTGGTACAAGGGATGCAAACGTAGAGAGAGCTAATTCAATATGTGCGACAACTTTCTATCACACCTGTCCTTATTTTGCATCCAAGCTTGCTTATGGATGTTAACTTGAACGCATGCGTGCTTATGTGCAGTAACACCCTCACAGGAACATCTCCTTTTGACCCAAAACCATGCGTTTATTTCTGTTATCTTTACCAAAAGAACAATCCCATCAAATAATGATATTTACACTGAAATAATAGACCAAAAATCTGAAATAAATCAAACACTCCCTCCAGAGACTCAAGCTCGACCTCAAAATCACCCAAATCAACTAAAAATCAAATCAACCAGTTAAAGATTGATGTGCTTAAACCAGTTACCACCAGAAAATCTCTCAATCAGATTCAAAAGCTGTACCAGAATTGTAATATTCTTACAGAAACTGCAACGTTAACCATACAAACATTCTAAAGACAAAACTAAAAACAGTCAATGATCATTACAAGAAATAAACTCTTGGATTTAAACAAAGAAAATTCATGAAAACAATCAAACAAGAAACCATAAAATTCAATAACAAATAGTAATTTGAGAGAAAACAATCAAAGCCCACTTCTTTTTTATTGTTAAAGAAACATTCCTAACAGTCAACATACAAAAAAAAAAAAAAACCGATCCATGAAAATCCAAGCTCGATGTCGTCATATAATTATACAAAGCTAACAACTTTCAATGCCAATCAGTAAAAAGAAAAAGAAAAGAAACAGTTCATGACATGGCCTTACCAGTTTATCAAGAAGGGGGTTTAGCAGAGAACGAAAAGAAATTAAGAGGGGTTCCCCTCCATGTCTTTCTCCCTCTGTTTTCTTCTAAGGATATGAAGCTATAGACAATTTCTTGGGGGGGCTTTTCGAAATTGTCTGGTCCAAGCGGCCGACACTGCTTGTCAGGATGGCCCATGCTGGTGGTCCTTTTCAAAGAGAATATGGTGCCTATTTTTGTAATTCCACATTGTAATTCATTAGTTTTTTTTCCTATTTAATATTTTTTTATTAATAATTTATTTTATAATTAAAATAATATTCAAATATTTATTCTAAATTTATGATATTAAAAATTCAATATAAATCTTGGTAATTTGTATCTAAAATAGTTAACTTTTTTCAATTTATAAAGTAATTATAATTTCACTAAGATAAAAACTAAGAATGTAAAGCTGAATGTTACATACATACATATATCTATATTCTGAAATTGAAATTTTTAATTTTATTTAGAGGAGTTTTTTAACATTTTTTTTAATCTCATGAATAAATAAGTTATATGATGTTATTGAAAGCCTTATCTATATGACCCTCCTAACATTTGGTGAGATAATATTAGTATTATTTGTTAGAGAATAATATAAATTATATCCTGGACCTCATCTAACAATTTAAGTTATTGAGTTGAAATGATTCTTTGACATGGTATCAGAGTCTTGATGACCAAACTGTCATGAGTTCGAATCTCATTATCCTCATTTATTTGATAAAAATTAAGCACAAAGTAATGTAGGCATGTATAAGTTTCAAGCCTAAATGACTTTCACCTGAGGGGGTGTGTTAGAGAATAATATAAATCATATTCTGAGATCTCACTTAATAGCTTAAGCCACTCTTTGACATTGTGTATGAATAAAAACTTAGAAAATACTTTTAATGTTAGTACAGTTTTCCAAAAGAAATGACGAAAATTTTATGAATTCATTCATTTAGATAAAGTCAAAGGATACCCAAAAAATAACCAAGGATATATCCAATAAAAAAAAGTAACTAAGAGTTCAATCTAATATTTTTTTGTTATTATCTATGGTTTGATAATCAAAATAAAATGTGAATAAAATACTATATTAGTTAAGGATGATATATATATATATATATATATATATATATATATATATATATATATATATATTATTGTAATAAAGATACAAAGTCATATTAAACGTGTATAATCAAACAACATATTTTATAAAATAGTTGTGTGAATCAAAAGAAAAAAAAATATAACATAAACTTTAATTATCTGGATTCATTGACATCCAAAATAGATTATAGATATGTTAACATAAACATTAATTTGATCTCCAAAACAATTCATTTTCATAGATTAATTAAGAATGATTGATTGGCATCCTCTAAATGATCCTAAAAAATGGTACACTTATTTATTTTAATATTTAAGTCATATAATTAGAAATTTCTATAGATTAAGAAGATCTTTGAGTTAAACCTTAATCTTTAATTTACGAGATTTAACATATAGATATTTAAATTAATTGGGATTATCTTTGAATCAAAAATAGAAAGGTGAAAAGAGAGTTGAAGCTAGGAAGGAACATAAGAGTAAAAAGAATAAAATTCAACTTAACTAAGAATTAAAGAGGAAGGAGATACGAAATTAGTGACTTTATGAACATTTAGATCTTGACCCGTGATTTTAGTTGACAAGAAAGAAGAAAAATACTCATTTATCAACTTATTAAAAAACATGAAAAACAATAAAAAATCTCCCAATCAAATCAAATTGGATAAAAATTTTCTTTCTCAATCTAAATTTTTTTTTAGCTGAAATCAGTGTCAATCATGATTTGCTTTTTTTTTAGTTTAAATCCAGTGACTTTCTCTTTACTCTCTATAACACAGGGATTAAATAAAATAATAAAAATAAAAATTCATACCAAAAAAATGAATTTAAAAAATCTACAAGGATCCACAAATGATCAAGGTTAATTTTCTTTACAAAATTTTAAAACCACCATCTATTTTCTCTGTGTTTTTTACTTTGATTTTCTATCTTTTATTTTTTTTCCCTTCCTTAATTATCTTGCTTAAATTGAACCTCAATTTACTCCATAAAGGGTGAAAAAAGAATAATGAGACAAAAAAAAAAAAGGTATTATAAACAGTGAGTCCACAATATTGTTAATAAATTAAAGTTTTACTGTCAATGTCTAATAAAATAAGGTGAGACTCAATATTGTTGTTGAGCATCCGAGAGTGAAAGGCTTCAATCATAAGCTAGTTTAGCGTCTGCTTTAATTATAGGATTAGCAAGGCCATAATTAATTTGAATGGCTTCTTCAAGGGCATATGCTAGCTTTCGTAACAAAAGGATCAAAAGCATGCATGGCCAAATAATAAAAACTTTAGCTCTCAAGACCATACTATTAGAGCCATAATTAAAATATAATTAATATATACCAAAATTGCCTAATTAACTCTATGGAGCTAAGGAAAGTGACCACATGTCTGATTAGCATCGATCAATGTGGTTCAAATATTCTGTACAAATTAATTTCAAATTCATGAAGATCCATCCTTGCATGCATGCTTTGTTATATAATGATCTGATTGCAAGATCAGGATTTAATAATAATAATAATCTTCAATTACATTTTAAATAATCCTTTTTTTTATTAAAAAAGTTATAAGGTGTTCAATATTTTCATACCAAAGCTCATATATTTTAAAATTTTATTTAGAACCCCTTTTTTGTTCAATATTTTTATTTTTAAACACAAAGTTTTATAACTCTATTTTAAATTAATTGAACTTTCCCCAACGTACGCATCTGTCCCTCCTGTTTTCAATTTTTTTTTTTGGTGTCCCCTAGCATATTAGATGTATTTTATGCATAATAAGATTATATCCTCTCATTCACTCGCTTTGAATGTTATCGTAATCTAATTTTTACTCTTATTAAATTAAAACAAATTCAACCAAAAAATATTTTTTTAAAAATTAAAAATTAAAGAGAAATGAAGAAAATAAAAAAAATAAAAAAAGTTACAGTGGAATTGAGAAGAAATTAAAAGTAAAGGGTTGAAAATGGCTAAAAAATGAATAGAAAAATAAACTAAGAAAAATACTCCCTTAAATAGAAAAACAATTTGAAGGTAAATAAACTAGCAAAAAATAAAATTAATTAAGAAAAATATCTATTTTTCTAAAAAAGCTTATGAATAAAAAAGTTTGAAGATAAAATTGAAAAAAAATCTCTCAACCTAATTTTTTGCCTAACCTAGGCTCAAAATTAAACTATGTTGAATTGCCCTAGTATGTCACAATTAAATTGGCTGATTTAAAAGCAACATGACCGACCGGTAAAAATATTTTAAGGATGAAATTTATAAGAAAAGATGAAATTGACGAAAAAGGTATCTTGACTCGACTCCTTACTTAGCCCGGGTTTAAAATTAAATTATGTGAGAGTTATCCTGATATGATTTAGCCGACTTGGCTAACCCAAAAACAACCCCGATGACTGTTAAAAAAAATATGAGGATGAAATTGAAAAATAAAGATTAAATTAAATAAAAATTAAAGGCTAGATTAAAAATTAAAGGTTAGATTTATAAATAGTAACGTAGTAACGAATATTAATTTTGAAGTAAATTAATGGAAAAAACCCTATGTTGAGAAAATCAAACCCCATCTAATTTACAAGAAAAATAAATAAATATAAAATTTGAATTTTTCATATTGTGTTAATTTTTTTTAAAATAAACTAGGTTAGGTTTTAGTCTCTCATGTGAGAATATTTTCTAATAGATAGAAAAACAAACCAGAAGCAATTAATTTTGTAAAGAAAGATTAGAGATTAGTCATGAAATATAAGGAAAATTTTGAGCTAATTACCCTCTGATAAATCCATGAACTTCGAACTCTTGAAGAAAGAATATTAGAATAGCACAAGCTCTTAAGCTGTGTTTGGTCCTGATCTTACAATTTTCATGGAAGATTTAGTGTCTAAATCTTATTAAAGAAGGTAAAAGATCAACCAAAATAGCAGCATCAATTGCATATAATTTATTGGAAGTGGTCATGTGGCCTCAGCGACATGAACATTGCAGCACACAGCCGAAGACGGTTCTCCATGCTGACATTTACCATGTCAGGAGTCGCTAGACCCCTCTTCCTAATCCTGTGTCGTCGCCAAGCAAATTGAATGTTCACGGCTGCCCATGTTCGCCAATTGGACGAGTAATATCTCATTGTTCGCTTGAGTCTCTTGCTGGCAAATCTGTACCTGAAGTGTTCTGAGATATATCTCAGATCATATGCATCCAGAACAAATGCTTCTGTTGGTTCCATACAGACAAAAGTTGCGGATGAGGCTGGGAGGCGGTCTATAAATGGGCGGCGAAGGCACCACGAGAGCAGCTCATCACCTAAAAAGCCTCCTGGCTCAAGTACACTTGTGGCTACCATGCCTTTGCTAAGGCATTGGCTGTATTTCACACGTCCGTGCACAATAAAGACCATCCTTAGCACAGGGTCTCCTTCTCTTAAAATCTGTTCTTAGGGGCAATAATATGTTCAATAACTTAATACAGTGTAACAGTTTAATTCTTTTTCTTGCAGAATTATGCATTCAGTATGGATTGTTGCATAGAAAATAAGCTAACAGAATGATTTTAACTTTATGATCATATCGAACCTTTTCATCTTTTGAGTAGACAAGGAGCTTGACACGATCACAGATGTTGTCAAGGATAAGATCATCCAAGTTGTGAAACAAAGGCACCTAGAGTAAGAATTACTCCATTTCATAAGTATTTAAAAGGCATCCCTGGATGCTAATTTGATTAGTCAATTTGCTTTTGCAAACTCATTAATTATGAGGATATTGTGCTACCTTTTTTATGAGGTCTAGGCAAAGATAGCGTTTAATGTCTCTCCGGAGTCCTTCGGGCAATTCTTCAATCCAACTCATCTCGTCCTCTCCTCCCATGACTCTCCATTTTTGGCGTTCGAAATGTCGAAATCTTTGTCTTAAACCAGTTGGCAATTGTCTTCTCCTCATCCACCATTCCACATCTTGGCGTCTTAGCTGCATCTTTTTATTCTTTGCCATGACCACATGCAAAAATACCTATCAAACGATAAGAATTCCTCAATTCTGTAAGTATTGTTTTTTATATATATTCATTCAAAAGAAATCAGTGCTGAAGTTTTATTACCTGGATGTTTCCTATCAGTAAAGTGAAAAGAGTGAAACCACACAGCACAATGTATATACTGAACATCACTTCTACCAAGTTACTTGTTGGAGCGAGTTCGTTGCCGAAGGAGCTGCCAATAAAAGCATGATATTAAAAGAAAACCGTAGTAAAGAACCAGATCAAGTTTATATAGCCTACATTTTCCTCATATTATCTGTAGAAAATCAGATTAAATTTTGGTAATTCATGGAGTCTAGGTGCATCAATAATGCCAGCATGACTTCCTAATTTTACTGTTGATGTTTCTACAAAAGTTCAGGAAGATGTACTTGCATGTACAGCTATTCATACAGAAAGTTGGCAACCTAGTCGTGAAGTTTAAACTAACATGTTAAGCATGCCTGAAAAGAAACGAGAGAGACTCTGGTATACACTAGCACAAGATTCGACTCCTATCAAAGATGGAAAAATCTGTCCACAAAATTCTGGGAGATTAAAAAGGCCAAGGCAAAGGCAAATGCAAACGAAATGACTATGAGAAAAAACTGACGAACCCCATATCAGAAATTACTTGCAGCTTTTGCACTAAATTAAGTAGACTAATTACCTAAGGTTTAACAAGCCCCAGAATATGGGATAAAGGATCTTGACTGCTAGAGAATTGCTGGATACAACTAGAAGAGCTGGCGAATAAATCCCATAATTGAATGGTCCATTATCATCCAGGCACAACGGCTTAGCAATCCATGTTGAGTTTCTGCCACAAGGGTTTCCATAGTTATCTGCTGGATACATGAACTGATAGCAAACATTCATTGAGCATTGCAAAGTGAGATCGCAGTTTCCATTTCTTTCACACTGTTTCTTGAGACATGTCGCAACTCGTTGTGTTGCAAGAACATACCAGCATCCTCCTGTGACCTGTAAAATCTCAAGGAAAGGTGCCTTTTACAATCAGATTGATGTCATATGAAGCTTAAAGATTCATTTCTCTAGTGAGATTAAATTAGACCTACATGAGAGGCAATTAGGTAGGCAACGAGATTGAGTCCAAAACCCCACCAAATTGTGCCAAATATATAACCTGTGACTTTCCGCATTCTTCTAGCCAAGCAAAAGCTATGGTAGACCTTGGGAAGGAATTGGAATGAGAAAGTCACTAATAACATCGTCAAGACCTGCTTAATCTTTTCTTCCCTTATAAGTTTTGGTACCAGCAACCAAAATATTGCCTGCAAAATGAAGATATTAGAAGCTTTAATCTTTTTTTTCTCCAGATGAATCGCACCAAATTTGCCCTCGTTTTCTTCAGCAAATACAAGGAATGAACTTCTAATTAGAAAATTTGTGAAGTTGGATCATCACTCCTGTAGTTCTCTATAAATTATTCTGTTGTTTTGCCGACATAATTAAGAACACACGGATATATATACCACTCCTTCCAGAGATGTTGATATTAGCCACAGGTCATCATTCCTTGAAGATCAAGTCATCCATAAAATCTCAAGAACATCGCAACTAGTTTCTAATTTTTATTTCTAAGGTTTAAGGATTAGATATTAATTAGAGTATTTTCAAATCATTAATTTTTTGTGTAGATAAATGTGGTCGATCATGCTATTAATGTTTACTATACTTAACTACCATAAAAGTCTAATATATATATATCGCCGGAGACCAAATCTCCTTTGGCTTTTGTTTAAATCACTAGCACAACAACAAAGGGCAATCACCAAATTAAAGCAATCGTACTAAACCTGGGGGATCGGCAGGATAACAAAAACATCGAACCAAAATCCTTTCAGTGACCTCACATAATGATAAGCAATGGCACGTGCGTTCCACACGAGTTTCCCACACCCAAAAACAAGGGACTCCCTCGACACGTACGCCAGCCTGAATTGCAGCCATAGATGCCATAGATGCACCGCATCCACGCACGAACGAGCAACTGTCACGATTGCTGCAAACCCAATATTCACATACAAACAAGGGGCCCCACCTTTTCCAATCGACAGTGACAATGCGTAGAAGAAAAGAGGATCAATGGCCAGCGCAATGCCACGGGTCAGCAGCAGCACCCTATTCCATTTCTTGACCCACTTGCTACGTGGATCCAGGATGGACCCAAACGGGCCCTTTGTGTTCGGGGTCTGACAGCGGGCAGGTTTGGATATCGGATCGGATTTGGCATGGATAGGTACGAGGGAGGATCCAGCTAAGGCTTGCCATTCGGGTTGGTGGACACTGTCACAGCTTGTGGAGTGAAACACAGGGACACCAACCTGAGTGCAAGCATAACATTCCGTGGAATCGAAAACAGCATTGTTGCTGGAGCTGCCGCTGCTGCTGTGTTTGCTTTCATTGCAATATTTGACACTACCTCTACTTTGTCGAAACCAGCTGGGATCATCATAAAAAAATATTTGACAAAATATGAATTTCAATAATTACCTACAGGATGCAAAAAGCAACACATTGTATGAGAAAATGAAGGGCGAAAGCTTACCTGGAGAGAGAGAACGACATAAAATGAAATGGTGAGAGAAAGGAAGAGAAATGGCTTAGAGGCAGCTGGAAGTATCGGAAGCAGTTCTAATATGTCTGGTACTGTACGAAGAGGGTGCGCTGTCCGGAACATTACACGAAAGTGATGTTGCTGTGTGGTTGGAGCATTTTGCAGTCAAAGTTTTTTTGTTTTATCTGTTCTACCAATCTTTCAGTGTCCTGGCCTGAACCAAAGATATGAAAGGTAAGGACGAAGGACAGTACTAGAACTCACACTTACACGGATCTACTTGTCCAAGGCTAAATTCAATGACATAAATCCTGACAACGTGACTTTATAAGAGAATTATAGTCATCAATCTTTCTTTTTGTTTTAATTTTATTATCCCATGTTATGTTCATACGATTTTCAACCTCATAATCTGTTTTGACTCTTGTGCTCCATTGTATTTGAGGCCTTAAAAAGTGCTTCATCCTTAAATTGGTGCTGAGTTTTGAAAATTAAGATTTGATTTTATTAATTTTAAAAAAATTAAAACACTAGGGACCAATTTTGGCAAATAAACATAACAATATACCTTTTCCCCTTTTTACTATTCACGAGGGAAAAGTATAGTTCAATACCTCATCTTTTTGCCCTTTTTTTAAAAAAACATTTTGATCTCTAATTTTTTTTGATTTCATGTTTCAGTTCGAAATTTCATTTGTTTATGTTTCAATCCCTATTATATTAGAGGAGAGAGAGAAAGTTAGTCAATCAGCTATATTTTAGTCATTAAAAAAACCGATTTTTAAGTCAATGAATTTTTATTGATAAAAAAATATTATTGACGTGTTTTTAAATTTTTATATCACCATAAAAAATAGTTCAAGCTAAGAAAGATTTTTTCATTGAATTTAATTTTTATTTTTTTAATCAAAATAAGAGAATTTTAAGTTTAAAAGTTTATTTATTAATTTTTTTTAAATATTTATTAGATATTTTTAAATAAAAATATATCAAAATATTAATTTTAGATTCCAGGCCCACACGTGTATGGGCCATCTTATGGTTAGGCTAGGCATGCAAATTCAATATCTTAGGCCTAAACATCTAACCACTTTTTTTTATGGTTTGATTTTTTTTTAATTTTTTTTTAAGATTTTGATTGAAACACATTATATATAAAATATTTAATATAATATTTAAATTATTATTCAATTTCCCATGGTTCTTAGTAATGTTATAGTTTTTTATGGTTTTTTTATGAAGATATTATTAATTGCTTTATGAATAATAATATATTAGCCTTATATGTATAATTTCTAAAATACTTTTCTCATTAATGTTGAATGAGAATAGGATAGATAATTTTTTATTTTTTTATTGTCAATTTTTTATATAATTTTTTAATATCAATTCATGATTTTTTTAATTTTCAATTAATTTTTTTCCACAATCATAATAAATATTTACTTGAAACACAATGCTTCTCATGATTGTTTTTGGTAAAAATTAAAAAAAACGTGAATAAAAAATTAGGTTTTTGATTAAAAATATGTGTTTATTCCTTTTTAGTTCTAATGGTAATAATATTTTCTAATATTTTTTATTTTTTTTAATTCAATGAACTATACTATTAATAAAAAAATTATATTTTTTTTTATCTAAGAAACAAAAATACATGAATAAAAAAATATAATTTTGATAAAAAATACATTTCTTCTTTGTAATTTCAATACTCATTGTCTTCCTTATGAATATTTATTTTTATTATCATATAATAAAATAATAAATATATTATGAAAAGTAAAGTTATTAAAACCCAAGTATCAGTTCTATAATCCAGGTCATAGATTTAAAGGTTTATTCAGTTTGATTCGGGTCAATTTAAAATACTATTATTTCAATATTTTTATAATAAAAAATGTTAAATCAATATTATTTTGATTTTTTTAAAATCAAACCAGTTTTTAAATGATCCAATCGAGTTATAAGTGTACTTGCTATGTTAATTAAATTATACATGGTCAAATCAATTTCAGTTTAATTTGAAACTCAATCTAAAAAAACTAGTCAATGAATCAACATGTAGACCCACCAGATTAAATCAAGTTTTATAACACTAGAAATTCCCGTCAATAACTCACGAGCAACAAACTAGCAGGTTTCTATGTACATAAGAAACCTGTCCACTCTTAAGGCAAATCAGCATGTATAGATACAAGCTACCTTTAATGGTTAGCTAATTGTATAGTTAATTTTTTTTGGATAAAAATAAATATTTAAAAAACATCTTTAATGTCAAACATAAAATGTATTCATACCTACCTTCACCCCTCTACTGGTTTGACCTGCACCTTTCATTCATTTATTTATTTTTCACAAAATAAATAAATAAATAACAATTAGAATCTCTCTCTCAACTTTCTTTCTCTTACCTTCCATCCACACTCTATAACTGAAATTCCTATCAATATATGCAAGTGTTTCTTAAGTGCAAGAAAGGAAATAATAGAGAAAAAAGAGAGAGCAAAAAAGCTGCTATTGATCAGTAGTGATGAACAACTAAGAGTAGGCAAAAGACTTGAAGAGCCAAGTTATCGAACTTGAACAAATATAAGCATACCAGCAGTCCACTGCTCCAATAGTGTCATCTCCCTTGATGATACAGAACAACCAGCTCGAGCTCCTGCTGCAAATCGTTAGACATCAGGTTCAATTTATGGCTACCATAACAAATGCTCCACTCTTTTTTTAACACTTTTTTCTTGTCACCAATATTTCACCATGAAAGCCAGAAATATCAAGCATGGATCTGCAAAACAAATCCCCAACTCATTGTTCCAACGCTATAAATATCAGAGAGATATGAATGCATCTAACTCATTGTTCAAGATTAGATTTTCTTCCATCCCATGATCACCCCAAAACAATCATATATATATACACACACTTATAATCCCCCCAAAGCTTAAAGCATGACAGAAGCAAAATTAATGGCAGAGTCGCTTTTTCAGAGAGTTTACCTGCTAGATATATGAAAACTTCACCAGCAGCAAAGCATAAAACCAAACTAAAACTCTTTAAATGTAAGAATTTCTTGGATTTTGTATTGTTAATATGATAAAGAATCTAAAATAATTACTTGCATTGTGAAAGCTGATCTCCTTAATCACATTTGGTTAGGAATTTGCACCTATATTTATTTGCAAACATCCTAAGTACAGCGACCTTTGAAATTCCCTAACGTACGTAGGTGATTTACCAGGAAAATTAAAACGAAAACAAAAAAGAAGAATCAACTGTTTTCTAATTTTGTCACTAGCTCTAATGTATCCAATCCTAGAAGTTTCTTTGTTCTTTCCTCAAACCTACCAGTAACGTACTTATGTTAATGCTCTTGAAAAGTGTTTGGTCAGCTAAAAGAGCGAAAAGATCTACAGAGACAAAATAGTGTGGTCTCAGCTAGTTTATTTAGTGCCATTAACATGTGGGTATGATTCAATCTTGGTACAGGCTTGTTTAGAACAGTGTAATTAGCTTAAGATGTTCCATTCCTTAACAGGAAATATAAGGTCATTTTCAATTCTAGCAATCTGCATGCAGCCTCTCTCTATTTCACTGGACTTATTTCTGCCCTCGTAAATTTGTAGGTTGCCTCTTGGCAAAGCTCCTTCTGCTATCATTGTTAAAAAAAATTGATGTTGTGGTAACTGTTGTGGTTGTAATTTGAAATTTTTTTTATAAAAAATATTTTTAGTTGAGGTTGATTTGGAAAAATATATGTTTGGTTAAAACTGTGGTTGAAATTGAGGTTAAACAAAAAATAGTTTAATGTGTTTAGTTAAAAGAATGCTTTTTAAATTGAGGTTATAAAATTATATATATATATATATATATATATATATATATATATTGATGGTTTTTGATTTAAATATTGTATATTTAACTACTGTTATTACATCATAAAATAAATAATATTGATATCAAATATTTTTTATTATTCCATTAAATTACGTACAATTTCATCACGTACGAAATCTATCCAACAAAGACGATATTTTCCATGGTTTTTTAAGCGCGTAACAACATCAGGTAAAAATATCACCAAGAACAAAATTAGGATTGCAATCAAATTCTGCAAATGCTATGTCATCAAACGATCTCCTTTTAATTTTTTGAATAAAACACAAATAAAAAAAATAAAAACTGATTTTTTTTAATGCTACGTCATTAAGCGACCTCCTTTTAATTTTTTTTAATAAAACACAATTAAAAAAATAAAAATTGATTTTTTTTAACTGGGTCGGACCCAGTTCAATATATTTATCTTTGGACCGGACCCGGTCGGTCCGGAACAATAACTGGAACAGTGGAGAGTGACTCCACTGCTCACGTGAACAGTGGAGTTCACTCTCCAATGCGTCCGCAGGTTTGCGGAAAATAGCAAAGAGTTGCTTTCCGCAAGCCTGTGGTTTTAACCAATTTTAGCTGGCCCCACATAAATAGTAAATTATGGATCTTTGTAACCAAACATTTAAAAGTTGTGGTTTACTTTAAAAGCAACCACAGTCTTGTAAAGAAACAACAATTAAATGTCATAATGAGTGCCAAACTAATGGCTTCTCGTAGTTCATTGTATTACTCTTATTTTGTGACACTAGAAAGAGGATAAATCATTTATTTAAAGTTTTTTTACTTGATGTATAAAAGTGATGTTAATGGATAATACCACCTTGATTAATAATTACTTAAATCAAGGTCTACAAACCAAAGAAAAGAAACTTAATCTCTAAACAAATAATTGGAACATAAGCTCTAGATCATGAAAAAAGGGGGTGGGGCAAAAGATAAAACAAAACAAGATTAAAAACCACAAAGAAGAATGCTAGAAAACTATTGCAAGGTTTGCATAATATCTTCTTTTCAACTTTTATTTATACTGAATTTTAAAACCAAAATTGATGGCGAATTAATTACAAAAATTAATTCACATTATTTTATCTTAATTAAATACACTCTATAAAAATAGAATTAACCTGATAAATTCTTTTCTTTAACTTTAACCACTTCTGTTCAAATTAGCTATATTAATTGGTTGTCCTATATTATATATTGTATTATACCATTTTTTCTTTAACAACTTCTGTTCATATTTCAAAAATATCTTTTCAAATGGTTTTCTCTTAATAGTATTTTCTTGATATTCTCTTTCTAATAATTTTTGTGCTAATTGTAAATTTTTGAGATATAACACTACCAAAAATTCGCTTAACACTAACGAAATTATCGACAGAATAATTCTGTCGGTAAATTACGGTGATAATTACCAATGGAAACTATTCCATCTGTAATTCATTCAGTATATACCAACAGAATACTACGGTCGGTATATACCGACAGAATTACAAACGAAATATTCAGAATT
Source organism: Populus nigra (assembly GCF_951802175.1). Classification (NCBI taxonomy): domain Eukaryota; kingdom Viridiplantae; phylum Streptophyta; class Magnoliopsida; order Malpighiales; family Salicaceae; genus Populus; species Populus nigra. The sequence continues at coordinate 10,833,288 of NC_084864.1, read as the reverse complement.
AAAAAAAAGCAGTTTACTGACATGGAACTTTTTGTGGGCGATTTTACCAACAGAATCACCAACGGATTCAAACCCGGATCTCTGTATAGTGACGTGACCAATTCTCCATCAGAATTGCCGATGGAATCATCGACAGAATGAATTTGTGGGTGATTTCATCGGAAAAAGTGAATATATCACCACTCTGCCGACCTTTCCTCCTCTATTTCTCCTTATTCTTCCCCATCCCAACTCTTCCCTTCTAAACTACAAACAATCACCTAAAAACAAAAAAAAATCCCCCTCTTCTCAACACAAGTCATATTTCTTTAAGTTTTGTGGTCACAACATCCGTGTTCTGATTTATTGTGGATTTTATCATTTTTATAAGTAAATCTATCTTTTTTTAATTAACATTTAAATGTCAATTTTTATTGTTTTTTTAGTATATGTTGTATGTACATGTTTTATTGCTATTTCTCAAACAAACTTGTAGTATATGAATGTATAATTTTGTACTTGTTATGGTTTGTTCTAGATTTTGTAAAATTATATTTGTTTGTAAATTGTTAGAACTTTGTTGAATTACCGAATTACATGTGTTGTGGTAAAAAAATTAATAACTTGTTTAACGGATCAGTTTTAATTTTTATCAATGCTATTGCAGAGTTGTAATTTCTGTAAATTTATATGTATAAATTTGTATGGATGTTTATAATTGATAATGAATATTTATGAGAAGTTGTAATTAGCTTGTTGGATAATGTCGAGGTAAACCAATATTTTTACAAATTTATTTACCTAACATAGTTAATTAATACATGTTGTTATCATAATTTTATAGAGGTTTGATAGAAGTCATGGATAATTGTTCATGGATGTATTGAGATTTATCTCAAGGACTACGGGGGATGGATTATTGTAATAGGGTTCAGGGTTTTATTAATTTCGCAACATCTATTCCCATAAATTTTACTAGAGGCGGTATTAGGCATTTCACAAAGAGTTGTAAAAATATTTACTGGAAATCCATCATCGACGTTGATACCAATAGAAATAGTCCGTTGGCATTTGTCGGCGGTCCAAAATTATCGACAGAATCACGACGGACGGTGTGAATTCCAAAGGATGGGCATTAATATATCTCTATCCTCGTGCACTAGCCGACAAAATTACCGTCGGACTGTGAAAAATATGAAGGGTAATTAAAAAATTATGGTGTGAAATTCAAAATTTACTGATGGAAGTTCAAAACATCACCAATAATTTAATTAAAATTAATATTATTTAAATATCTGTCGGTGAATCCATCGGGAAATCTACGCTATAAATTCCTATGACCGCCCCTTCAGTTCATTTTTTTCATCTGCTTCGTTTCAAAGCTTTGGTTTTTGGTTTTTTCCTCTCATTTCCTTCAAAAATTTTGTTTTTTTAGCTTGTAATCTCTACTTGAATCTTCAGCAAATTAGAAGGTATGTATTTTCATTTAATATGCTTAATGATTTTACTTTTTTATATTTTCTTTGTTTTAGCTATTGTTATTTTTGTTGTGTTTTTTTTTTGTTTTGGTGTATTTTTATAATGTAGATAAAGTTTTGAAATAAACACATTATTAATGTAAGCGTTTTTCATTACTAAAGTTTATAGTTTTTTTTTTAAATTTGTTCAATATATTTTATTGTTTGTATTGCCATAATAATTGAATACTTTGTTGAATTTTAATTGTTATTGTTGATTTTACCTTGTAATTAGTAATTAAATATGTAGGAATAAATTTAATTATTTTATCTCAATTTTACTATATTATTGCATGATATGTGTTTAATTATTTCCATTAATTTTAATTGTAATTTTTATAGATGTTAGGTTATATACAAGATTTTTGAATAGGGTCAATTAGTTGTGGCTATTGTCAATATTTGTAGGTTTGAAAACTTTGGGTAGTCTCTAGTATAGAAGAGGTGCTGCCGAATTGTTTTTAACAATCGAATTTAATTATGCAATTATTCGTAAAAAATTATGTAGATACGTAGAACGAAATCAACATCCTCGCTCACATTGGGTTGCAGCTGGTTCTTTTAGCAGCGAGAATGACATATCCTTAGATTCCAATCAAGAAGAGGCACCTACGCCGTCTACCGGTTTCATAGCGGAATCAATTCACCCGCAAGTACGAGGCATAGTGGAAGGATGACCTTTCAATATAAGTTTGTTTCGGTTAAATTTTTTTTTTAATTATAACATAATTTATGAACAACTAATCAATATTTTATTAATTTAATTTATTTTCAGGTTCACAAACATTGAGGTCGCCCGAGTAATATCATTAGCATTTAAATCGTCGATGGAGATTCCATTATTTCAATGGAGTCAGGCATCCTGATATCCTGAATGGATACTGAATATCGATGTATAGTTTGATAAATTTGAGGTTGGTGTTAATTTTCAATTTCCAGCTTATTTTTAATAAATTTTTATTATATTTGTAATTAAATTATTATTTTTATTTTAAATAAGTTATTTATACACAACACAAATTTGAGTGGAACAACGCACTTGACAATGTTGTGAGGAGGGTGTGGGAAAATCACGCGGCAACTAGGTAACATCGAAAACAATATGATATATATATTTTTAAAAAATTTATGTTTTAAAATCTAATTTGTTACTATGGAAGTAGGTTGCGTGATTTTGAGTATGAAGTATAAAAAAAGGCAAAAAAAATACGAGAGATAACGGTCTCCAAGATTGGAACTACATGACGGTTTGGAGGGATTTCAAACCGCTATACATCCCGGGAGATATATGGCCACAATATATTGAGCACGTGACATTTGAGTGGTTCACACGACGCTCATAGTCTGATGCTGACAACCAGAACTGGCAAATTCAGGGTTCGGTGACAACGCACATCGGCAGCTCCGTTTCGTTTGCTGTACATATAAAACAGATGGTAAGATTAATTTAAATGAAATACATTCTTAAATAATTTGTTCTTACTTAATTAATTTTTTTTCCTTACAGGTTATGTCTCTTGGATGTGAGCAGAGCCTAATGGAGCTATTTGTAGAGACGCATGTGCAGAGTCAAGACCTCTAAAAGGGGGTGCAACAGTTCGTTGACAACCATGCTCAACACTTTTATGGTATGTTCATCCAACCATTTTATTTTGTAAGTTATTATTTTTATTGAATTGAATATGATGATTTTGTTTTTCATTTTTAGAAGACCTATAATAGCCGGTTGAGGGAGAGATATGGGGACGATCTTTCGACCCATTCAGATTTATGGATGAAGGTAGGATCGTTCGGTGGACTAGATAAAAATTAGGTGTACGGGCTCTCTAACACTACGGTTGAGAACTTATGGGTGACCCGTAGTGTCTCAACTGTTAGGAGCTCTCAATCAGTATCAAGCACCCAATCTAAGGAGTTTGTGGCCTTGCAGCAACACATGACTCATCTCACCAAAAAATACAAGCAACTATCGGCGAATTATGAACAAAACACGGCTCATCTCACCGAGAAATACAAGCAACTCTCAGCGAATTATGAACAACTTCGCCAAATGGTCATGAACATGACATCACAGAGTGGTGATATATGTGCGCCCCTTTTTTGGTCGTATGGTCCTAGGAACAGCCAGCCTCCTCCTCCTCCTCCTCTAGCTCCGCCATTGTGCTAATTTAATATTTGTTTGGAAACACATTCAATTTGTAATGAATATTATTTAACTTTATTTTTTTATTTTTGAAGTTTAATAAAATTGTATTTGCATAATTGGTTTTTTTACTATTAATTTATATAATTTATATTTTTTATTCTAAATAATTAAAAAAAACAAATTTAAAATCTCTACCGACAGATTTATAGATGGTTATAGTCCGTCGACATTTCACAGAGAATTGAAAAATTTTACTGGAAATGCCATACTCACCGACATTTTCATAGATGGATAGAGTCCATCGGTATTTTACCGAGAGATGAAAAATATTTATTGGAAATGCCACTATCACCGACGTCTTCACCAACAGATTGAGTTCGTCGGCATTTTACCGAGAGCTGAAAAATATTTCTGGATATGCCACTATCACCGACGGAATACATCCGTCGGTATATTTCAAGCGGGAAATTTTTTTTTGGTGCGCATTTTCCGTATGTAAAACCATCGATATTTTTTTTTACCAATAGAGTTAGCAATGGAAAGTGGGATCACCAACGAAAGGCATGCCGACAGACACTTTTCATCGGTGATTTAGTCGTAAAAAATTTACCGACGGAGTCTGAATCTCACACTGACGGATTCGGTCCGTCAGTAAAACTTTAAAATTTTATAGTGTAACATTTGATTGGTTGAGTACATGCATGTTAGTATAGGTAGATGACATTGTTTATTGTCTTGCTAGAAAAGCCAAGGTATGCCTAAATTAATATTGACTCCTTTTAAGTCTATATTTACTATTAATGGTTCTGCATAGGAAAAGTTTGTATTAAAGAAGTTGATTGTTTAAAGGTTGAAGGAAAATCAGTTATTGTAAAAGATTCCTTAAAGGATTCAAATTGTATGAAGACACTACCATTAAGGCTTTCTATTATTAGTCTAGAATTTTTTTACATTTTAGGCGGTGCTATTTTTTCTATGTCCTATTTTGGTGAACTTATTATTTCATCTTGTTTTAGTCATTTTAAGATAAAAATATTAGTATTGTGATGACTTGCTTCAAGAATGAAGTTTCTTTTTAAGAACTTTTGGGTTTATAGTGATATTCATAACTTTATAACTTATTCTAGAAAGTATAGTTATAGCCCTAGTGTTATCTATCCAATCCATATTTTGTGGTTGAATATTAAGAGTTAATGTATATAGTACATTAGGATCATTTTACGTTATTGTATAATTTAAAAAGCAAGTGATGGATCAACATATTTTAAAATTTTAATTTTTAACCCAAATCCTTGTTTAGAAGGTCTAAAGACAGGGTGATAACCCAATGATAGGTGAGTAGGACTTGCATGCATACCCAACATCTCTAGACTTGGCATAATATTATGCCCATGTGATATGGGCCTAGCTCGCTTCCAGGCTTAACGCCCTTGGATGAGGCTTGAGTTGAGCCTTAGTAGGCATAGGTCTAGTGAGCTGCCAGGTCCAACTTTCTTGAATTCAACTACTTGTTAAGCCTAAGTGGGCATAAGTTTGATGAGCTACCAAACCCAACATCCTTGAGGTTAGCTACATGCTGAGCCTAAGTAGATGTGAGTATGACTTGCCAGATCTAAAGTCTTTGTATATGACTATGTTCTGAGCCCAAGCAAACATGAGTTTGATGAGCTGCCACACCTAAAATCCTTGGGTATAGCTATATATTGAGCAGATGTGGGTCTACGCACAGACCTAACATCCTCAGGTTCAACATCGTGATGAACCCAAATGGACATGAGTCTGGCAAGCTACCTTACCCAATGTTAATGAGTTCAGCTACTTGTTAAGACCAAGTGGGCATAACTCTGGCGAGCTACTAGAATTAATGTGTAACATCCCAGAATTTTCCATAATCACACGTGAAAATTCAGATATTTTTTTTATACAGTTTTCATATAAAAGTCTATTGAAATTTTGGCAGAGTTTCCCCTATATTGAGAGGTCTCAAGTTATCGATATATAACCTGTTTAAACTTCTAATATTCCACATCTCATAACTCAATCACGACCCATTCATCCCAGGTCTAAATCCCACAACATCATCATCGTCACAACCATAATATTTATAACATATATTGAACACTAAATATTATTATAGAGGGATAAATGAGAAAAACATGCATTTATGGAACGTAATTATATGAATTTCAGAGTTAAGTTCATCTATTCAAGTGTAAACATAAGTTATACAAATTAAGTTATATAAATGTTTTAATATTACAAAATAGAAGGATATACTCCCTAGAATTAGATAACAAAAAGTGAACAAAAGTAAGGATCTACTGCTGTCGGGAATGTGATGGTCTTGAAACAAAATGCATATTATTGAAACATGAATATCATAATAAGTATAAACACACAAATATCCAATAATTTAAAAAGACAAACATGTATTCATATTCTATTTACTTCTTTCCTTTTATTTTCATTAGAACTCTTTCTCATTCAACTACTAAAACTATTTCATTTTCCATTTTCAACTTCCATTCAAGATTCTATAAAATCAACCACAACTATTTTCACCTAACACATTGCCGATACCAATTTCACCGATGTCATATCACCCCATAAGTGTCAATACATAGTGATCCCCTTACCCGGGACCCCAACATACACTAAATGTATGCTCGTTGATGCTTGATAATCCCTTTACCCGGGATCCTAACATACACCAAATGTATGCTAGCCGATACGTGATGATCTCCTTACCTAGGATTGTAACATACACTAAATGTATGCTAGTCCATGCCCCATAGGTATCGATGTATGGTGATCCCCTTACCCGGGATCCTAACATACACTAAATATATGCTAGTCCATGCCACATATCACACTTCTCATATTTTCTATGTTAATGATACTTTCATCACTTGGAAATTCACATGAAAGACCATTCACCTTGAACACATATACATTCGGGATACTATCCAAAATAACATCATCATTACGTAAAATTTCATTCTTTCATGAAATATCCAACATTCGATAATTTACATTTCATATCAATAACATAGTAAATCATGGAATTTAATTAGAAAGCATAGGTGCGGATCACCTACCTGTAGTAGAAGTTTCTACTCGCGCTCCCCTACTGCTGCACCATGCCTGTGGTCCCTCTTGTTCCTCTTAGTGGTCTCGTTCTGCTAGCTTGGGGTCCCGCAGTCGATGCCTCTCCTAGAAATTATAGACCTACTGTGCAAGAAGCATAACTTTTGTTTAGAGTGTTCATTTCTGATCTCCAATGTTCAGAATCTAGATAGCATCTGGAAGAACAACACATCCAAATTATAGCAAGATCCAACGGTGGACGGAGGAGAAAATGGTTGGCGACCGAGACTGTCTAGATGTGTATTTTTCCTAGAAATTTCCTTCGTGATATCTCTCAATCAGAGACTGATATAGAAGATCCCTCCAGTAAGAATGTACAAGACATGGTGGAGAACAACCTATCCAAATATCATTCTGATCCAACGATGAAAGGTTATAGCTATCAGATTCTTCCATCAATGTCTTCTCTCTAGCCTTTTTCTAAACTTTCTAAACCACCCAAATATCTCTCTTTTATCACTTATTGACTCTTTTTAATCACCAAAGGTTAAAATTTTGGTGTAGATTTCATCAAGGAATGAGAAGAAAAGGTCAAATAACCATAACCCCTCTCTTGCTCTTGCAAGTCCCCGCAAGAGAGAAAATATAATGGTATTTATAGTGCTATCTTCTTATTAATTGCACCTTTACCCTCACCCATTTTTATCATTTGTACATAAACCCCTAACCTTTTGTTATTTGAACATTGACCCCTCTTAGTCTTACTTATTTATTTTGTCCTCATAAAATTTTTCTTTCTAACAATTTAGTACTATATTCACTTTTTATTTCATTAATTTCACTATTTTTATCTTGATTTAGGTTTCTTTAATTTAATTTAACTCATTTTACTATCGGTTAAATTTCTCATATTTTAATACCCTAGAAAATTATAACCGAGGGTTTATAGAGAAGGGAAGAAAAATGAGATTTCTATCTCTCCTCTCAATTGAGCTTTCAGTTTTAAAGAAGATCTACAAATCAGTCTTACCGGTTTTCAACAATGGTTTGATCATTTCCCTAAATTAGTCTAACCGTTTCTCAAAATGGTCAGACCAGTTTAGCTATTGGATGAATAGTCATTTTCATCCTTAAACCTCTTTTCTTTTATCTTTTTAACCCTTTTTCTTTTTCTTTTTCTTATTTCATGGCATTACTCCTTAATTTCTATTACTTTATTTTTTTCAATTTATCCTAGGGTTCATATTTATCCCTATGATTATGAAGGGTTTTACACAATGCCTTTAGGCTCAACTACGTCTCGAGCCTAAGCATCTATGGGTCTAGCAAGTTGTCAAAGCCACTACTCGTGGGTGTGACACCATGCTAAACCTAAATGGTTTTGGGTCTAGCGAGTTGGTAGACCTATTGCATTTTGGTTTTGCTACTTGCTGAGCCTATTTTGGCATGAGTCTGATGAACTTCTCGACCCATCGAACTTGGGCTTGGTTATGTGCCAAGCTCAACTGGACATGGATTTGGCTCACTACCATACCTATTGACCATAGGTCTTGTAATGTGCCAAACACAAAGGGCTAAGGATCCAGAGATCATTATGGGCTTTATGTTACACCATAAGACTCTGCTTATTTATTTTTATGAATTTTAACATACAATGTTAATGTTAGGGGTACTATTCTTCCTACACCCATAGGTATACACAAAATCTCTCAAAAACCTATCATATTTTCATCTCATTAATATTGAGTAAGGGATATTTATTTCTTATTAATGTTGTGTAAGAGATATTTATCCCTCATTAATGTTATTAGAAGGAAATGACTCTCTAACCCCTCAACTCTAGCAAAAACAATATGGTTCAAGGTTATAAATATCCCCTAAACTATACAAATAAAGAATTCACAATTTCTATCCTCATAGACAATAATATTTTTAAATTTCAGAACATTTATCATACCAAAACAAGAACAATTACTCTTGTTCTTGGAATTTAAAGTTTATTCTCTCATTTATTACCATCTCTTTCTTAAAAATTACTAACTTTATCACCTGAGAGTCTTTAAACCCCACAAAAGAGGAATATTTTGCAGGTGTTAGTCCTTTTACCACCAACCATCCACTTCTTGAGCTTTGAAGAATGAAATATTAACATGAATATATGATCACCCATTGTTCAAATACTAAAAAATCTTATTCATGAAAATATTGAATTTTGAAACATTATCAGTATATATAGTAAGCTAGTCCAATTTCAATATTAGACTCAAGAATTCCTAATAATAAATTTTTAAAATTATAACATCTTGCATCTCTTAAGATCAAGAGTATTCGTATGCATCCATGCATCCAAACCTAAAATTAGTTTGCAAAAGACTTTTAATGGCTTCAATGGAAAAGAGTTGTATAGTTTCATGAGATTCATTTAAAGCTTTTATTTTTTCAATAGTTTTTATTGAATAATCTATAAAGATTTTAAAAGAATTTTTTTTGAATACATGCTTCTTAATTATTTCTAATTTAGGCATTGACCAATTATGAAGATCTTGTTCTATCTTGGCTATACTAAATTCTTGAGTATTATAATATTTGGGTCTTCTAAATTATAATATTTTGAAAGCAAACTACTTGAAGAGACAACACTATATATTCTTAAGAAAATTAGACGTTATAATACCTTTCAGAGAGACTACTCATGTGGGAACACTGGAAAAACAAGCTTAGAATGACTTACCAACACAATTTGAATTGACCAAAACTAAACAAAGGTTATATAATGTATTTTGACTTTAAAGTAAGTAACCAGTTAAGACTGGGCTTTGATTTTCTATTTGTTTTAATAGCTCCATATAGGCCCTATAGAACTATTCGATCTAGAGTGAGCCTCAAAGCAACATCTTTCTCCTAACTTTTGCCTTTGGGATGCTAGCTATGCTTATGGTTCTCACGACCCTCAGACTATCAAGACAAACTAGCAAACTCCATTTTGAAATGTATCTACTAATTAGGCGTTCTTGGCGCCCGAGGATGACTATATAGGAGGAGGAGAGGGGGAATGTTGGATCTCTACAGCGGAGGCGAAGGGCAGGAGCAGGAGCATCAGTAAAGGCAGTAACTTACCTTGAACCAGTCCCAGGGACAAGGATATTGGATTATTTAAGTATGGAGGGGAGCAATGGAGATTTCATTTAACTTAGGTTCATCCAAGCTAAAAGCAAAAAATGTTTGTTGGGTATTTAAAGTAGTTCAAATCATTTTAATAATAATCAATTTGATTTGTTTTACTGAGAAGATGTATGGTTTGAGTCTGTATAACCCTAACAAAATTTAAACACAAAAAAGTTGTAGTTTTTATTTCTTCATTATTGTATTGTTTATAGTTTGTAACTAGCCGCTTGCGATTGTTTAATTCATAAAAAAAGTCACTCTCTTAAGCTTGCTTGCAAGAATTCCAAGACACTTTAACTTGTAGCCTATTCTTGTGAAATTCTTGCTCTTGCCTAGCCAATTCTTCAATACTTGTTGTAACATTTCTTTGGCTTATGACTACCTTATTTCCTTCATTAGTAACTTTATATTTTATAATTTCATTACAATACTTTTCTGTCTTTATTTTTGGACATCTAACGGGCTCTTATACCAAGTAGTAATAAATATAAGTCTTATAAAAGCAATGGAAGATTGAAAACAACATATACAAAACACATAGAATTTATTTAGAACTAAAATTTCCAACATAAACAAACATAAAGTGATCTAAACAATATAAATAATTAAAAACGAACTTACAGAATCTCGTCATAGAATTGCAAAATGCTGACATAATATTATGTCGAGGTATAAGAAAAGTTTTATTGGCATTTTACATGATAATAAAATAGTAAGGTCAAAAACTAACTTGTTGGGTTTTTTATCGCCTATTCTGTCAGCATTTTAAACACCAACAAAATCCTCGATAAAATATTTTCACCTAAAAGAAGCTTCGGCTACCCTATTTTTCATTAGAAAATCTTTCGGTGTTTCAATTGCCAACATAATAGGCAATGAAATAAAAAAATCTTATAAACTTATAATTATCGACATAATATTTTTTCTGTCGAGAATTTTTAATTTTTAATTTGATTTGATTTTTGTTTGTTTTGTGATTTTATAATTCAATAAAAACATATTAATTTAACCCAATTCATCCAGAATTTGTAAAACCTATAAATTCAAACCTCAAATTGTAATGAAACAAAATTTCAACAAATCACATAATTATAATTAACTCCAAATATGATTATCATAAATCAATTTATCCACCCACAAGAAATCCTAATCAGTTAGTTATAATATAATTAAGTTCCAATTACAACTCTTCATGCATTTAAATTAACCTAAACCAGGACATCACATCTGAGGTGTTGAAGGAGGAGGTGGATAGGAAGAAAAAGGCACACCCATAACTATACATAGTTGAGCCTAACACATCCTATTTTGTTCTAAGAGTTGCACTCATCTTCTCCAACTTAACATCTCTTATTACTAAACTTTTTTTTACACAATCTTATCAAATTCCTTGATGAATAACTTGGGTCGACATGTGGTTTGCCTAAAGCTAAAACAGTAGGATCTCCCTTTCATTCTCGGGTTAATATAATAGGTAAACCATAAACCTGATTCTTACTAGATCCATCACTTGCAACAGTCTCCAACCACACTTACAATGAATGTGTGGAAATGTCTTTACTAAATTTCTCAACTATGTTGGTGTTATATCTCTCATATAAAATAAAATTAAAAACAAGTTTAAAACTCAATTACATTTCATATTATTGATGCAAATAAATAATCTAAAATCAATGATAGCTATCAAAACACCTTACAATGAATGTGTCCGTTCTTTTATTGATAAAAGTTTTCTGAATTCTCTTTTTATCCGTTTTCTTGATATGAGTTTTCTCATCATATAACTCTATAGGAGTCAGTTCTCAACTAAGATTTTTTTTTTCATACAAATTAAATAGTTTGTCAAAAGTCTCACTAATAAATAAGTAATTAAAACTTTAAGAAAAAGAATAAAACATATCATAATGAAGTCTTACGAAGTGCTTTACATGGAGCATAAATGGAATTGCTCTTCCAGTGTGCTTGCTTATCGAACCATACGTTTTTTTATTTTGATTTTGTTCACCAGATATTGAGTGCTTTGTAAACTTTTCTGATACCACAAACTGAATATAGTTTGTTGAATTACTATCCATGACATGCTTTGATCTATACCTTTTCATTTTTTTATATCTTACGACATGACCTTCTTCATTGCTCATACGTGCATCATACAAAAAATCATGTGATTTGGCAAAACCAATAGTTAACTTATATATGATTTAAATTTATTATATAAAAATTAGATAAGAAAATAAAAGGATAAAAATTTATAATAACATAACATTAACAACTTAATTATAAGAATGTATTGAATATTGGTTCTTTAAAATCACCTATTCACACTATGGTTTCCTATACTCTCTTCACAAACACCTTGTTACCCTCGGTCTATAAAAATTTCTACTTAATTGAATTCATACATGAATTAATTTTCATAATTTAAATAACTAGTTACTAGAATTTCAAATTATTTATCTAACCTTAAACTTTCCCGATCAAGAATCTACCATATAAGTCCATTTAGGATGGTCATGAAGCTTGCTCCATTAAAATAACGGTTCTTTAAATGACCACTTCATCATAGATGTGATGAAACGAGCAACTTCAACATTAGTATGCCTAAAAATCAATTTAAAAAAAGCTATTTTCATAAACTTGTAAAACTTAAAAAAACTTGTTAAAAATAAATATCATCATGAAACAAAACAATTATATTGAGAAATCGCTTTTCTATCCATTTGCTTGAAATAGGCTCTATTGATGAAGAGATGTCTAATCTATCTTCTTGAATGGTTGAACTTTGATGGGTACCTTCTTTATTAGATGTCTTTTCATAATATTCCTTTCGATTCATAACCCGATCACTAACACTACTACTTGATGACGTATGAGTGCTCTTGTTGAACTAGGACATGTTGTTTCTTGAAAACGTGGTAACTAAAAGGAAATAATGAATACAAATTAGAAAAAACATACAACAAAATTATCGAACACATATAAATTATCCAACACAGTTTTTAAGATTAACAAAGATTATCACCGTAATATAATTAACTAAATACATTAGGCACCCAAGTACACTTTACTTGAGGTAAGTTTCATTGCATGGTTTGAATATGGCTTTAAGGTATTGACGGGTTCCTAACCAATGATTCGCCTATGTCTTAGAATAAATATTTATTCTTATGAATAAATTTGGCGTTTCAAATTTATTATGGGCTCGTATGCCCAAATAAATTCTTATGAGAAGAATCCAAGTAAGTTCCCTAACAACGTTCACCTATCCTGGAAAGCAAAAGAGGTTTCCACAACTCGTATATTGTGGTGAAAATTTATTTCTGATTAAAATTGGTGAATACCCAAAATAATTTTAAGAATTTTGTACTTAAATTCTAGTATTTAAATGCCAACCTTTTTATAGGTTCAATATTTATTTCAGAATGGTGACCATTAATTCAATAAACTAGTTATTAAATTTAAAAGTACATGTAAAGATATGCTTTTGAATTTTTATGTATATAAAAAATGCTAAATCACACACACACACATATAAAGCAAAATATGCTTTTTATCTTTTGAGAGATTTGACCGAATGTACATCAGATAAAATACATTTTTGTAGTTTTGAAATAAGATTTTGTTTTCAGAAATTTTGGAAAATTTTGAGATTTCAACGAAAAATAAATATTTTAATACCAAGTCAACATCTTACATTGTAAGTCTATAACCACAATATTAATAAAATTGCTGAACAAATGTGCATGGGACCCATAAATAATTTTAAATTGGTCCTTGATTTTTTTAGAATTTTGGAAAATTACTTGGGGATGTTTGACAAAAAAATATTTTTATTCAAAATAAAATTGTCAAAATATGCTCAGTAGTGTGCTTGCCAAACAACCTTTTAGGCAAAAAATTCCTAAATAAAAAGTAACCAACTAAACAAAGCATAAGTACTTGACCTAATACAAAACCAATCAGGTTGATTCAAAAATACTAGTTCAATCTTGAACCGAACCGAAAATCATGGTTTGAGCTGAAATTAGTGATTCGACCATAAACCAAACAAAAAACCACTGGTTTGACTTGAAAAATAAACCAACACTTAAACTAGAAACCAAAATGAATCATACTTGAAAGAAAACAAAAAAAACTAAAAAATTATTTGTCAAAACAGATCAAAACTCAGAGAAATTGAAGAACACAAAGAACATCGATGAACATTTAAACCAAACCTAGCAGCACAAATCTCAATCCAAACAAGTTTTCAAGTAATCAAAAATAGGGTTTTGTTTGCAATCATGCATAGATCAAAAACTAAGCATCCATTCACTTCGATTATCAAAGAATCAACATGATTTTGTCAAAATAGGTTTTGATTTAAAACGAAACCCTTGGATTAAAAATCCATAAAAATCTTGTTATGGATGCATGGAGACCCTAGATTATCGATTAAACAAGTTATACGTACATGTAGAAACAAAAATCAAATTAAAATGAAACCTAAAACTAGTAATCAAGACAATGTTCTTTGGATGAATATAAAGAACATTTAACAACAAAAACTCATAAATGTTTAAGCTACTTCAAAACCTAGAAATTAGGGGTGATCATTTTCGATTCGGTTCGGTTTTTATCTAAAAAAAGTAACCAAACTGAATTTTTTTTAAAAAAACTGCAACCGATTCGAAACTGGTTCAAACCGACCGGTTTTGGTTTGGTTCAGTTTGGTTTTTAGGACAAAAACTGGTTCAAATCAGTTTGACTTGGTTTTTTTAGTTTGGCTCGGTTTTGGCTCGTTTCTTTTTGTTTGGCTTGGTTTTTTTGGTTTGGATCGTTTTTGTTTCTGCTTTTTTTTTTTTCAGTTTGGGTTTGGTTTTGTTCGGTTTTTTCAGTTTCAGGCTTATAAAACTAAAACCAAACTGAACCGGTCGGTTTTTTCAAAATTTTAATCAGTTTAATCGGTTTTTTTACGGTTCGGTTTTTTCGGTTTTTTCGGTTTAATCACCCCTACTAGAAATGCCCATTTGAAGCTTCAAAGTTCCAGTTTTTGACATTCATGAATTTAACAACATCCAAGCTTAACACCATGTGATATCAAAACAAGCCTAAAATGTCATTAAACAATAAGAAAGCATGAATGGGCAGGCCACATGGACTCCGCCTTTGAGTTTTTACATGGTTATATCTTTTTCAAGCTCACTAACACTAGGCTGTTGTTTTTCCTATTTTTTTGCCTTCCTTCTTTCGCTTTCACTCTCTCTCTTTTTAAAGCTTGTTAGACCTTCCATGTTAGGCTTTAGAACTTAATGGGGTCTATTAACAAAGAATTTCCCTATGTTTGTTTTTATATTTTTTCTATCTCCTTTTCCATGTCTTTTTTTTTTTAATTTTTCAGGGGATATTTATAGGGTTTTTCTAGGTTTTTTTGGTGGATTCAATCAAATATTGATCAAATCTTAGTTATTTGATCGAAGGGTTTTGGACAAAAGTTAATAGCTGAAAACTCTTGTACTAAGCTAATTTTGTAATGGTGGTTTTACTAGACTTGGAGGCGTTTTAATCTTGAGAGGGAGGTTTTAAAGCCCTTGACAAGAACCCTTTCAGAGGCTTTCAAATGTGAACACATGAAAAAATAGGTGGATTTTGAAAAATGGATGTCATAGTCAAGGCTGATTAGGTTGATCATTTTTTAGAATTTCTAGAGCAACCCCAATGTAAACATCATTGGAAACCATCTTTGGTTGGTAGAGGAGGTGCACATTTTTCTTTTGGATCTAACCTTGCTTAATTTAAAGGTCAGTAGGTTCACATTCATTCGTTCAAAGATGTAAACTTGATTAGCCCAAAATTTAAAAATACAGGGAGAGCTAATTGGGGACAAGATATTGGAGACTTCTAAGGAAACATTGGGGGTGTAAACGTCTAATTTTATGCATATGAGTTTGTAGAGGGGGTGTTTCTTCGTTGAATGGTGGTGGTTACAACCCCTAACGTGGTTAGAGATGCCATATTCATTTGCCTAAACATGCTCAATCGATCATCCAAAATTGCCAAAGAAGGAGATGAACAGTGGGTGAATGACACGTCATTTAGGTTAAACCCTAGAAATTAGAGTTTTTTAATTTGGGATTTGCCAATTTCAATTTGGTCCCTACTCTTCCAATTTCTTTTAATTGTACCTGTAATTGTCTTCAAACTTTTAATTACATGCAATTGTACCTCTGTCAAATTCAAATATCAGCCCTAAAGTTCAATGCCATTTATAAACTAGTCATTGGTTTTCAATTTGTTCAATTTCATCCTTAATTGACCACTTCAATTCCAACTCCTTTCAATTTGGCCTTTGATTTGACCAATTTCTACCCCTAAAATTGCGCTCCACTTATAGGTTAGTTATTGGTCTTGAGAATCTACACTTAAATCCGTAATTGGCCTTTAACTTTATTTTTTCACAATTAAAGTCCTGATTTGACCAATTAAATCTTCCAAAATATAATTTCAATCCTCAAATTTCAATTTCTTTCAATTAACACCCAAATTGACTCCAAAAACTAATTTTCCTTGCAATCAAGTTCTCAATAAAATTAATTAAGTCTTACAAAATTCTCATTGAGTTCTTAACCATCCAAATTTTTATTTCTTTACCGTAAATAAAAATATTTTCACTAATAGGGCTTTTTGTGAGTCAGAAATGGGTTGCCAATTTTTCCAATCGTATATATATTTTGGCCCTCCAACTTTTTGACTTGTCATATTGGTCCTCTACCACCTACTCATGTAATCTTCTATGATTTCTTCTTATATTTTTCTCTTATATTGTTTTTAGGTCCAAAATGGGTAACAATAAATGCCTTTCTCTTTACAATGTTTACAAAGTAAAATTTCATTAAGGTTTTGCATAATGAGCTTGTAAAGAAAACATGTCTATTTGACTTGCTGGGTGATCCACCCATCCAAAGACTTTTTTTTATATATAGAAAATTGTCTCATTACCACAAGTAACTTGCTCCTTTTTTTTAAAAAAAAAATATTGGTCTATTTTCATAGGTGACCTGCCCATTTTGAAATTAAAAAATTGGCTGATTTTTATAGGCGACCTACCATTTTCAAATTTCAAAAATAATTTCAGCAAGCGTCCATGCTTTCCTAAAATTGCTCTATTTTCACGGCGACCTGCCCATTTCAAAATCCAACAATTGGCCAATTTTCACAAGCAACCTACCATTTTCAAATCCCAAAAAGAAATTTAGTAAAGCTCCATGCTTTCCTAAATTGGTCTATTTTTATGGACGACATGCCCATTTAGAAATTAAAAATTTGACCTATTTTGATGGGTGACCTACCCTTTTCAAATTCTAAAAATAATTTAAGCTAGCGTTCATGCTTCCTTGAAATTAGTCTATTTTCACGAACGACCTATCCATTTTGAAATTCAAAAGTTGATCTTTTTTCACAGGTGAACTACTTTTTTTAAATTCAAAAAATAATATAAGAAAGGCCTAAAATTGACCATTTTCATGGCTAAAATCAGTAACAATTAAGACTTTTTTGCTCTATCACCGATACCCAACAAGTTTTTTATCATCTCTCAAAATTCATAACATAAAGTTCTACTCCCACTTTAACAAAATGGAATAAGGTGGCAACATGAAAACCAAAGAGAGCTATCCATTGCCCATAAAATCCTACTAATCCCACAATTATTTTTCCACAAGGCTAGAATATCTCTAGATTTGCCTATGGAGGAAATAGAATTCCACCTGATATTAGTTTCTTTCCATATAGTTCTAACCAATCTATTTCAGCTTTTTCAAACAAAAAACAATTATCTATCTCACACTTAACAAGCATCATTTGAATAGAAAGATGCTTAGCAGACACACACAAAACCATAATAATTCCAGAAAAAAAGCTTCATAAGATCTGATAGAATACCTTACCAAATGACTCCTGGCTTGAACATATATCTATGGTGTAGCTATCTAGTTTTCAATCTCCCTAATCAATTGTCTCTGAATGTCTGCAGCAAAGATTTTCAAATTATGCATATCACCAAAACACAAAAAATTTCCATCTTTTATGATCTCCTGGACCTCCTGTTCAACATCTAATTTTGAGAGAGATAGCGAAGCTGCACTATAAAGAAGACGTAGATTTGATTGTTGTATACAAGGCTCCGAAGAATCCTCTCCTTGCTCTTCAGCCGCATGATGCACTGCGCCATAATCTGACAAAATCTTCACCTTCCTTTTACTGCTTCGAAGAACCATATGATGTGTGTTGGTTTGTTATTTTGACGTAGACAACCTAGTGATAATTTCTATTATGATTGGATGCAGGGGAGAGCATGGTGAAGAGCTGGCATGCTGGACCTCAAAAGCAATGTCAGTGCTCATAGGAAGAGTAGGCTAGGCTGGAATAATCTCTAGAGCAATATCAAGGGCCTTCTCCGCCTCATAGCCCAAGAGGCTTCCCTCTTCTCCTAAGAAAATACTGTTATTGGAAGATTGGCTTCTCATGCTTGGTATTACTATCCAATTTTTTACTTAATTTTTTTTTTGATAAATTTTTGAAAAACCTAAAAATAGCAAAAAATAAAGAAAACTTAAAATATATATGTTCTTGAAATATTTGTATCATTTTTAGCATTTTCAATATCATCTCAAAAAAATTTAAATTTCAAAGGTTTTTTGAACGCATTCATTTTTTAACGCGTTATTGTTAAAATTATTGATTTTTCTCATCGAGGCGATGTTGATATTGCTTATTTTTGAAAAAAAATCAAATACAAATGTTTTGGTAAGTATTGAAAAAAAATAATTTTTTTCTCTATAAATAGAAAAGAAAAAAGGGTTTAACAAAGAGAGTAATTTTACACATTTGGAGGAAAAAAAACCCTAAGAAACCTAATCTTTCATCTTCTCAAAGCTAGCAACCGCCCCCTTTGGCCATCTCTTTTCCTTCTCCCCTTAGCCATGACCTCTCATCTCCATTACCAGGAACCCCCATTTCCCTATACAAATAGCCAACACTCCCTCTATCCTCCCTTTTTTTTTGTTGCAAAAAACTGGAGATTCCAAAAACCAAAGCCGGCTGCCGCTCCCCATCTTCTTCTCCTCCCTCAGCCCTTACACACGTGACCTTCCCTCTTAGTTGCTCCCGTCTCCTCTCAGCATTTCCCTCTCCTCTCTCAGCCAACCACCATCTCAGCCTCCTTGTTCAATAGCTGTTCCCATCTCCACCGTAGCTTCAACGGCCACAGACCTATGGTCTTCATCGTTAACCAAAGCAGCGCCGTCCTCACTGGAGATCCAGCAACCCACACACAGCAATGCCTGGGCAACACTCTTATCCACAACGAAGCCAGTCGAACAAACGACAACAACAACAACCCCCACTCCTTCATCTTCTTCAACCAGCTTCCAGTAGCAGTCCAAGCACGATAGAACCCGCCAACCATATGCCATAGATGCACTGACCTCAAAGTCGACCGCCTAAAACAGAGAAGAAGGGGAAACACAAAGAAAAAGGAGCTACAGAGAGAAAAGCAGATCTGAAAAACAAAGAAAAGAAAAAACTAAAATCTACTACTTGTGAGTTTTCTTTTGTTGCAGGTAACGATGGTCCTCACCGCACGCAAGGAAGGGGAGAGGGGAAGAAGTCAATCTAGATCCTTTTTTTTTCCGGGTTTTTCTCATGGTGGCGGCGCGTGGAGCGGATGCGCCGCTACTGTTCCTACAGTTCCAGAAGGCCTTCCTTGCAATTCCTGGTTTTTTTTGGGTTTATTTTGTAAATTTCAAATTGTTTAATGTACTGTTTATTTAGTTTTTGAATTTTTATAATTTGTAGTGTGCAAATGTAGATGTAAAAAAAAAAAAAATTACAGTGAAAGTAGATGTGTGTGTTTGTATTTTTTTTATGGATGTTTTTTATGATAAAATTGCAAAGAATAAAGAAGAATTTAAAGTTTTGATTTGCTCACGTTAAAGGATTATGAACTTACATGTAAGTTGTATTTCTAATATTCGATGAAAAGATAAAATTTTTAAAACTTCTTTATCATTCCAGCTCTTGGTAAGCATCATCCGTGACGGTTGGGTTAGGCTTTCCACTTTGGCCGAAAGAGCTTTTTTGCCCGAGCTTCTAGCTTTGTTTGAAATATGGTGCTGTAGCGCTTTCTTTCTAAAAGCTATAGGCGATCTGAATCAAAATCACGAAGTAACTTACCTCAGGTAGGGTGCGCTAGGGATGCTAATACCTTTCCTAGCCACAATCAGACCCTTACTCTTGAATCTCTGACAAGTCCAGTACACCTGGGTTTCCTAGTGAACCTAAAA
Source organism: Populus nigra (assembly GCF_951802175.1). Classification (NCBI taxonomy): domain Eukaryota; kingdom Viridiplantae; phylum Streptophyta; class Magnoliopsida; order Malpighiales; family Salicaceae; genus Populus; species Populus nigra. Next base: position 10,813,072 of record NC_084864.1, on the reverse strand, counting down.
CAAATACTAGGTGGCAATTCCCAAGAACAAGCAAACGAACAAAAATCGCCAACAGTGAACGCCACATGGGAATGTGCGACACTTTGGTTCAAGATCCATTTAGATGAATGAACCACCATGATTTCTAGAAATTGGATCTCACCAGGAAAAGCTAAATAAATGGTATATCTATCCCATCAGTGATTGAGAGAAACATCAATGACCCTATCACAATATGAAATAGCTTGTTAAATTGGCTTCTTCCATTAGAGTACCACATGAGAAAAGAAAAGCTAAACAAACCTATTCAAAATATTTTAATGATCATTTGGCTCTTTCAAATGGCTTTTGTCACTAGAGATACCTTCAAAATAAATCTTTAACTCTTGTTCAAAGGGTTGATCATATTTCTAAGTATGGGGATTAAAGTTTTGTGCTAGAGGACGTTAGGGGTGAGGGGAAAAGGAATGGTTTTATAAAGATTAGCTTTAGGGATAAATGGCTGGTTATTGTGCTGAGCACAGTAACCAGCTAATTATTTTCATTTGATGCAGAACGTGAATTACTCACGTTCTGCATGCAAATGAGGGGAACCAAAGATGAGGGGACAAAGAAGGGAAGAAGATTACCTGGAATGAGGGAGCGTGGTTGCTGAGCTTATGGTGGCATGCGGCGGCGACCGCTAGGAAGCCCGATGGAGCTGTTGCGCAGGGTAATGATTTTTGTCCTTTTTTTTTTCTATTTTTCCTCTCTTGTCTCTCTCCTTTTTTTTTTATCTTTGTTCTTCTCCTCTATTCTTCCTCTCTATTCCTTTTTTTTTTTCCTTTTTCTCCCCTGTTTTTTCTTTTCTTCATCTGTTTCATCCTCTCTGTTTCTTTTTTTTCTACCCCTTCCCTCCCTCTTTCTGCTATTTTTTTTCCCTGTATTTGCAGGTAAATACATGGGGAGAGAGGCCTACTACCCCTGCCTAGTCATGGCACAGGGGTAGGGTGGCCAGGGCGGCCACTGTGTAGCCGCCCCACGACCGCCCGAGGGGCATGTCCCCTCTATTTTTTCACCCTGTGGTAGGCCACAAGTCAGAGCTTAAGCAAGTGGGGGGTCTTTATTAGCGTCTTTTTGGTGCTTTTGAAGAAAGAGGGAGGAAAGAAAAGCAAGGGAATGGAATCTTTTTCTTCCTCTGCCTCGCGCGTGTAGGGGAAGAAGAAGACCCATAGTGCCGTTCAAAATGGCACCGTTTTGGGCTTTTCCTTTTTTTTGAATAGTGGATCAAATGACGCCGATTTGGACAAAACATGTTGTTTTATTTAAAAGGAAATGGCGCCAAAAACATGTCAAAGTCCAAATCAGTCCTCAATTTATGAGTTGTTCAATCAAGTCCTAAATAACAATTTAGATTTTAAAAATCAATTCAATTGCATCCTTGCCAAATTTAATCGTTGGCCCTGAAGTTGGCCACCCTTTTCACGTTAGTCCTTGGTCTATGATTTACGCAATTTGACCCTCAATTGATCAATAAATTTTTAATTTCTTCAATTTGACCCAAGTATCTGTCTTATGCAAAGCAGAAAGTTCCTCATCCATAGTTTGCTGCCAAAAAGGATAAAAAATTGTCTTTTTATAGGAAAAAAGGCTTATAAAGACAATGAACGAAGCTAAAAAGAAAGTAAATGATTAAGAGTAACAAGAATAAACAAAATCTAGTAGTTTTATTGACTTATGAATGCATATGGATTGACGTAGAGATAGATCCACAATCTCAAACGAACCTTAGGGGGGCTATAGATGAGAATGGAGCTTCAAGTGTGCCCGAGAGTAAAATGTCAATACCTGCAGGATGATGAGTACAAATTGGTCGAGCATGGGAAAGTGTATCTGAGGTACTAGGAACCTGTGATGATATATTATCAAAATCCTATAGAAAGAGATCTATATGAATAATATCAGGTCTAGTCAAGTTATGAGTAGTGGATGGAATAGAAAAGAAATGTATATGCTCGAGAAAGAAAACATGATGAGACATGTAAAGTTTTTGAGTTATTGGATCAAAACAACGATACCCCTTTTTACTTTCACCATAACCCAGAAAGAGACAAATAGCAGAACGAGAGCACAACTTACGGTGTTTTGCATTAGGACCAAGAACGAAACAAGTACAACCAAAAACTTCAAAGGAGGAATAATCAGTGACATGCCCAAATACCTTTTCAAAATAAGACAAACCTGAACTATGAGAAGATGATATTGTATTAATCAAACTTACAGCAGTAAGGACAACTTCTCCCCAAAACTCACTAAGAACAGAAGCAAACAATAAGCAGTTTCGACAATGTGCCTATGTTTTCTTTTAACAACACTATTTTGCTCAAGAGTATCTGTATATGAAGTTTGGTGAATGGCTCCATCTAAGGCAAGAAACTGAAAAAATTATTAAAAGTGTATTCTCCACCCAAATCATACCTAAAACATTTGATAACAGCAGAATGTTGAGTTTTCACAAGAGCTCGAAAGGCTGTATATATCTTATAGAATTCAGAACAATGTTTCATTAAATAAACCCAACAATAACGAGTATGATCATCAATAAATGAAACATAATATCGAGACCCTCCTTTTATGGCAATAGGAGAAATGAATCAAATCAAATGGTGAAGAAGAAATAGAAATACTTCGATTAAAAAGTAAAGTGGAAAATTTTTCCAGTTTACATGCACTACAGTCAGAAATATCACAACTTTTCAAATTTCTTAAAGCTCTTATGGATGTCAAAAATCTTAAACGAAAAGACAAAACATGACCTAAACGAGAATGTCATAAATAAAAACTAGAAAATGAAGGACTTAAACGAAAGGAAGACAAATCAACAGTAGTAGTAGCAGAAGCGGTAACTAGCATTTTTAACTCCAAAATATATAGACGTTCTCCCTACGGCCTGTCCCAATCAGATTGTAAGACTGTAAATCCTGTACACAACAAAAAAATCAGAAAACATGACTAAATAATTACTAGAATCACATATTTGACCAATAGAAACAAGATTCAATTTAAGTTTCGGAATAAGATAAATATTAGGGAGAGACAAGTGAGGTGTGACAACAGAACCAACACCTACTAAGGGCATGAGAGTGCCATCAGTAGTCATAACATGAATTGAAGACGAAGGGTTCATAGAGGTAAAAGATGAAGAATCTAGAGACATATGATGGGAAACACCTAAATCCAAGACCCATTCAGAATGTAACATACCTAAAGAGTTATAAGGCAATTGAATTATGGAAGAAGAAGCAGACATTGCCTATGGCTATAAGGAGAGAAACTTCTGAAATTACTTAGCCAGAGTACTAGAATCGGTGATAGATCTTGATGAAGCTACTGCTGCTCTATTATGGTGTGATGGTTTATAACCCTGAGGAGGTCTATGAGCATTGGATTGTGACTGGCTGACATCCTTCCAAGCTTGATTATGTTGTTTCAACTTGGGACATTGAGCTTTCCAATGACCTTTTTACTTACAGAAACTGCACTCATCGAAGCCAACCCTTGTGTAAGGTTTATTTTGATGATTAGAGAATGACTTACCCTACAAAACCATGTACTTTTGCCAACGATTGATTAACAGTAAGGTAAAAATTAATTTTTCTTGCAATCAAACTCTTCATAAACTTAATAAAACCTTTAATAAATTTAATTGAGTCTAATAAACATTTGATTTTGGACATTTCTTTCTCAAATTAAATTTTCTTTATTAGTCGGGCTCTCATCAGTCAACGATATACCATCAAATTTCAATCCTTTTATTTTTAAACCTCCTCAACCAAATTTTAGTTATTTTCTGGGCGCTTCGACATCTTCTTTTCACTGTTATTATTTTTTTAGATTTTTTTTATTTTTAAGTTCGTATATATATATATATATATATATATATATATATATATATATATTTTAAATTTTTGGAAGAAAAAATTGAATTTGGGGAATAACCCAAAAATGGGTTATGACAAAGCTCATATGAATGGTTTAATGGGGCATATTAGTATTGCTAAGACTTTAGATGTATTGTATGAATATTTTTTCACCTAAAATAAAAAGGTATGTGTAAAGAATCTGTCATAAATGCATTACATGTAGACAAGCTAAGTCTAAAGTCTTACCGCATGGTTTGTATACTCCTTTACTCGTACCTAAAAATCCTTAGGTTGATATTTCTATGGACTTAATTTTATATTTACCTAGGTAAAAAAGGAGTAGGGATTCCGTATTTATAGTTGTAGATAGGTTTTCTAAGATAATGCATTTTATACTATGTCATAAAACCGATTATGCAACTAACATAATAAATTTGTTTTTTAGAGAGGTGGTATGACTTTATAAGGTTCCTAGGAGAATTATGTCTAATTATGATGTTAAGTTTCTTAAATATTTTTAAAAGGTTTTGTGGGGTAAGTTAGGTATAAAGTTGTTATTTTTCACTAATTTTCATCCATAAAAATATGATCAAACTAAAATAGTGAAAAAAGGATATTAACTACACTTTTATGTACTATCATTCAAGACAATCTTAAAAATTAAGAAGATTGTTTGTTGTTCATTGAGTTTGCATATAATAAGATTATGTATTTTACTAATAATTATTCACCATTTGAGATTATTTATTGTTTTAATCCTTTAATTCCATTAGGTTTGATTCATTTATCTGTTGATGAAAGGATTAGTCTTAATGGCAGTAGAAAAGCACATATAGTGAAAACACTCCATAAGAAAATATAGCAACATATAGAGAAAAAAATTATCAATATGCATCAAAGGTAAACAAGGGGCATAAACATATTATTTTTAAACTAGGTGATTGGGTTTGGATGTACATGCAAAAAGAGAGATATTCAACCCATATAAGATCAAAGTTGCAATCTCAAGAAGATGGTTCATTCCAAGTCCTTGAAGTCTATCTTTTTTTTTATTATTATGTAGGTGACGATTCAAGGTTGAATTCTTTTGAGAAGAGACAAAATGATACAGATCAGTTCATAATGCAGCTTACAACATCAAATGATCCATTAGAAGTTTTAATTTGACCAATTACATGATTAAGGGAAAAAAAGGTTCAATGATGCATTCAATGAGCTTATTTAAAGCATTTAGATCAAGACAAATTTCAAGAAGGTTACAACAAATGATGATTAGACCTTAATCAATTTAAGTTATGTGCAAGAGAAGCTTTATCCATCTACAACATGGACCTAATTATTTTGCAATAATAGGCTGTCCAAATGTAGCATGCGCAACCTTGATTAATTAAGTGTTTCCATATGTTTATTGATCCCATAACAGATTAAAAATCCTTATTGTGTATGGAAACATTTATGGTAGAAAAAGAGTTAATATTGGATAAGGATGATAACTTAACAATTCTTATCTAATTTAAAAATAAAGTTAACAAGGTTTATAAGAAGACTAATAGGCAGCAACAATAATCCTTGATTCCCTGGGATGCTAAGTTAGGTATAAGGCTATATAAACGTGGACTTTATGTTTTTCTAGTTTATTAATGTGCAACATTAGTGTTTGAACATTATAAATGGATTTGTTTTCATTTTTGTTTTCATATACTTTGGATTTTATTTCAATTGGGTTAGATGTCAACCCATTACTCAGGGTTATGTCTTTTCAATATTATAAGAACTCTTTTGTAAGGTTTTATTTTCATAATAATATTCATTAATTATTATTGCTGTATATCGTGTGCCGGTAGGTGAGAGGATTCTCATACTTTTGCTTTTTCATTGAGATATTTTGAATCATCAAAGAGTAATTGTTTTCGTGATGTTTTCTTTATACTTTTTAATCTTAATCGTTATTATTTATAATTTTTGGTTAAGGGGTTCATTCCAATAGTTTTGCTACCTTAACTGAGATAATCATTGTTCTTACCCTGCATATTCTTATAAGGGATTATTTTAAATTCAATGTTTGTGCTGCATTTATGTGTTTCAAAACGATTTTTTCCAATCAATTGTTTCTGCTATTGTTCATTCAAAGGAAAAACCTAAACGCCTCTGCATAGTGGCTCTGTATAAACTTGCGTACAGAACATGACGATCGTGATTATAAACGTGGCATGGTATAATGAACATAGACCTCCTTATTACATGTTTTTCCCCCCTACCTACCTGAAGTGTCTGCATCGGATGTGAGTGGAAGATTCCTCGAAGGTTGAGACTTACCCTACAAAACAATGTATTTTTGCCAGCGATTGATTAACAGTAAGGTAAACATAGCTTCCACTTTTAAGTTTCAATTTTCTTGTCCTGTCAACTTTATCCAAGATTTGTGTTGATCTGCAAACTATAATGTTATGAAATAATGGAGTACAGGTGGCAATACTATTAAAAAAATTTGATTGTTGTCATTTCATGGCCAAAAGGAAAGGCACAACGCGAAGCACGGTGTGTTTATAAAGTAGTTGATTGAAAACGATAACAATGGAGTTCACTGAAACCTCCTACTGATATTATCGTTTCTTCGGATAAACTGAAATCTGAGTTGAGATTGCATTCCATAAATCTACAGGTATTTGATTATGATGGTTTCGTTCACAACTGACTAGAATTCAATTCAATTGTAGTAGCAAGAGGGCATGGTATCTCATCATCTATAAATATTCACACAAATATTATAAATAACTAAGAATCATAGGCGCCACTTTGGACACATTCATTTCTTAAATAATAAAATAATCACTACGTGCTATTCTGTTTAGAAGTATGATTACGGTTACTTTTCAAAGTATTTTTTATTTTGAAATGCATTAAAATGATTTTTTTTTATTTTTAAAATTATTTTTGAAATTAGTACATCAAAACAATTCAAAATATAAAAATAAATTAATTTTTAATAAAAATAAATTAAATTTTTTAGAGATACAGATTGACCCATGTTTCTAAAGACTTTCAAATTAAATCCACTCAAGTAATTTTTATCTTTTATACTTTATTGTTTAGTCCTAAACTCCGGCAATCTGCATTGCAATTTTACTGTTTAGTCTTTAGATTTCAATGTAATGATTTTGTTTGAATACGTGACATGACATGGTGCATGTGATGCTGTTTGCGTTTAGTTCAATATATTTTAAAATGTTTTGTTGATCAATACCTGCCATGGTTCTCAATAAATCTAATAAAAGAATTTCTAGAAATATTAGTTAAGAAAAACCTATAATTTATAAAAAAATTTCAACGACGTCTATGAAAACGATCAGACTAAAAAAACACACCCTTAGTTAGTTTATTAGAAGCAAATACGAAAGTAAGTTATTTTAATACATACATGTAACCTATGTTGCTCAAAATCGGATAAGGGTATCGAATTTAAGTACGTACTTGTCTCATATGAGAAGTTTCATAAAATTAGGACACGAAACTTGACAAAGAAGTGTCCAAAAATTGAAGGACAAGCGTTTATTTTGTGTATGATCCCATGCTTTGTTAATAAATTTGTTTGGTTTTTCACCGTGATTGAAGATATAGTAGCGATTGTGCTGTTGTTTTTTAAGTGTTTATTTTTAGAAATATATTAAAATAATATTTTTTAAAAAAATATTATTTTTGATATTAATATATCAAAATGATATAAAAACACAAAAAAATTATTAAATTCAAGCAAAGAAAACAATAAAAAAAAATTCAAATTTCTTCATAAACATTTTAAAAGACAAAAACTTGCTAGATAAATTTATTGCTAAGCAGTCTTTTGAATGGTATTCGCAAATAGTAGGATAGAGCAATCCAAAAGAGCTCAGAATTTGTTTAACATAGAACAGAGGCTAACTACTTCAAGAACAACTTTCTGTTTCTTCCATTTTCTAATTCACTAACGCGCGCACAAAACTCCACTACAGAAGAACCAAGGAGCAAGACAGCAATCTCAAAAACAATAGGTCAGGACATAACAACAAAGGTAAAAGAGGAATCAAACAAATTATTGATGACATGGTGAATTAAAGATTTAAATGATTGGGGGGTGTTGACTGTAAAAGGAACATTGCAGGCGTAGGCTGAGTTTACTGAAATAGGTGGTTCCAATATGGGAAAGTAGTTCCAAGGCATGGGAAGGCAAAAACTGCAGTAGAAGAGGCAATAAAAGCTTGGCATCGTAGAAGCAATGAGGAAAAAAAAAGGATTGATTGACATTAAAACAAAACAGCACAGCCTTGTGGGTGCCTAAAGCATTGAAAAATGGGGGAATGCGAATGAATTTAGAAAAAAACATGTTCTGTCATTGTAAGGTACGTAGTTGTTTTTGAAATGTAGAAAGAACGCAGATGCATTGAAAAGTGCATTGAAGTCACTGCAGGAAATTGAAAAATGGCAAATTTTTACATGTTACTCGAGGGCCCTCCCTGTCCCTCCATAGCTTTACTTATATAGAGTTGGTTGGTAGTATTTATAATTGAAAATCTAGTGGTAGTTATCTTGTGTATCTCATAATACTCCTGTCTCTTTAAAATCTGAAAAGCAATATATTATTGTTAGATCCACCATAAAAGTTGAATACAAGACTTTAGCTGATGACACTATTAAAATCCTATGGCTTCATTCGTTACTATCATAAATGCTTCCCTCTACATCTATGACTACATTGTGGTGCAATAATTTAGGGGCAACGTTTCTGTCAATAAATCATGTCTTTCATGCTTGTTCTAAACATATTGAGGTTAACTAACATTTTGTTTGTGATCAAGTTGCCAAGAAGAAGATTCAAGTTCGGTTCATCTCTTCGAAGGATGTACTAGTTGATGTCCTTACCAAACCGCTACTGTCTGCATCTTTTGCTCATTTTTTATCCAAGCTTCGAGTGGAATCTCCCTCTTCAGCTTGAGGGGATATATTATGAAAAACTTTTTATATACATAATGTAATGATCACATGCAGCATTTTCCATCATTACTATTGTACATATTATAGAATGTACTTATATAGGAAATATTGTATATAGGAAATATTGTAGACATACTCTTGTGTGGTAACCTCCACCATTACTATTGTATATTGCCCTACATATATATATATATATATATAGAAAGAGTTGGTTAACCATTAGGTTAAGCCTCCTAATTATTTTCAACTTAATATTAGAGCTTTCTGCCGTCAGAACTCCTTTCTCCCTCCCTCCCTTTGTAGCCGACCCTCTCTCTATTTTTCCTCCATGGATTTTATAGCTGCCACCAACTTCTCTCTCTCCACCGGTGGTGCAGCACTGCCGGCCAGCCATCCCCAAGCTACTGCCGGTGGTATCTTTTCTCCCCAATAGCAGCCTCCACTTAGAGACCATGTCTCTGATTCTTCTTCACAAGTCTCTGTCGTTCCTTTGCCTCTCATGGGAACACACACTCCAGCTATCATTCCTTTATCAAACACCCACCAAGTTATTTCGTTGAAACTTACGAGCATGAATTATCTCTATTGGTGAATGTAGATGAAGTCATATCCCCTTGGTCAAGGTGTTTTTCACTTTGTTGACAGCTCAGTGTCATGTCCTCCATGTCATATTTTTGACAATTCTGCTAGTTCTTCATCTAGCCCTTCTTTTCTTCGTTGGAAGCAACAGGATCAACTTATTTTGAGTGCTTTACTCTCCTCTCTATCTGTGGATGTGTTGCATCTCGTGGTAGATTGTTCTACCTCGCATTGTGTTTGTCGTACTCTTAAGAAAACGCTTACCTCTCCATCTAATTCTCACATCATGCAACTTCATGGCTCCTTTCGAGACCTTCGCCAAGGTGACTCATCAGTTAGTATATATATGCAGCAAGCAAAATTGTTATTTGACGAATTGGCTGCTGCTGGTCGACCAATGTCTCTTGAAGACTTTAATCTATATGTGTTTCGTGGCCTTCATGGCGAGTTCAAAGACTTGGTAACGAGTCTCATAACCAAGGCAGAGTTGCTGTCATATGCTGACCTTCACAACCACCTTCTTACCCATGAATTTCTGCACAAGAATTCCTTCCATTCCATGGCTGCTGCTCCATCTCTGCTATATTCTTCTTCTTTACCGCAACAGCCACCACTGCTGCCAACACCACAGTTTTTTGCTCATCATGCTATGTCTCATCACAGCCCCAACTTCAACCGTAACAGGGGTCGCTCTAGAGGTAATTGGCGTCCCAACAGCAACCATTACACTCCTCAGAACAGGGGCCAATCTGCTGCAATTGACATATCCCATATTGGGCATAATACTACATTACATTCCCCAAAATGCATGTTTACATTATCTAATGTTCTCCATGTGCCTCACATTACCAAACCGTTGTTATCTGTTCAAAAATTCTGTCGTGATAATCATGTTTATTTTGAATTTCATGCTTCTATGTTTTAAGTAAAGGATCTCATCACCAAGGAAGTTCTCCTTTCCGGTCAGAGTCATGATGGTCTTTATGTCCTCTCCGAGTCTTCTGCCATGTCAGTTCCTTAAGCTTTTTGGTCTCTTTACATCTCCACGACTACCGACTTGTGGCATCGTCGTTTGGGTCATCCAACCCCTCGCATTTTAAATTTGTTAGTTTCTGGAAATAAAATCGTATGTACTTCTAGACATTCTCTTACCCAATGTCAAGCTTGTCATTTAGGTAAGTTATCCTGTTTGTCATTGAGACCTAAGGGTCACAAAACTTCTACCCCATTTGATTTAATTTTTAGTGATGTTTGGGGTCCTGCTCCTATGTTTTCTTCTGATGACTTCCGATATTTTGTGATTTTTATCGATGCGCATACCAAACATATATGGTATTATCCGCTTGTTGCGAAATCTGATGTCTTTTCCACTTTTCAATGTTTTCAAACACTTGTTGAGCGTCAGTTTTCACTTAAAATTAAATCTGTTCAAACTGATTGGGGTGGTGAATATCGTAAATTAAATAAATTTTTTCAGACCATTGGTATTCATCGTCGGTTAATTTTTACTCATACTCATGAACAAAATGGCACTGTTGAATGTCGTCATCGATATATTGTCAAAACTGGCCTAACCCTTTTAGGCCAGTGTAGTGCCCTATTGCGATTTTAGAACTATGCTTTTGAATTATCGGTATACCTTATTAATCGCATGCCTACTCTTGTTCTCCAAAATACATCTTCGTTTGAGTGTCTGTTTCGTCGCACTACTGATTATAACTTCCTCCATACTTTTGAATGTCTTTGTTTCCCTTTTTTACATCCATATCATGTTGATAAATTAGATTTCTGGTCTTCACTTTATGTGTTTTTAGGCTATAGCTCATCCCATCTTGGTTATCGTTGTCTTGATTTAGAATCTCATCGTATTTATGTCTTCCGTCATGTTTGTTTTCATGAAGATGTCTTTCCTTTTACGAAGTCTGAACAGGTAACATCCTCACCGATACCTCCCACCCAACCTACCTTTCTTCCATCCTTGAACCCTCCTCCATATTTTCAGCCTCCAACTTACCAAACCGGCCCCAACCACAACCCAATTCAGCCCTCTGCCATACCCCACCAGCCTACCCCTTTGCCTATTGCTTCTGCCACCCCTTCATCCCCATCCCACACTGCCATACTGTTACCATATGCTTGTCTTTCCAATGATCATTGTGTAGGAACAGGTTCATCACCGGATATGCATGTTCTCAGGTCTACTGTAGTAGAGCATCCCGGTTTTACAGTAAATCATCCCAGTTCTGCCGCAGCCTCACTAGTGTCTGTCGTGTCGACCAGTCCCTCCACTACTTCTCCAGCTGGTCTGCAGCTCTGTGTAGACCTCTCCTCATATCCTCTTCAGCACCTTCCAAGTACAGGCCATACTTCTCCATGCCCAGTTGCTCGTTAACATCCCATGGTCCCTCGTCCAAGACAGCGTTGTCTACCACCACTATCGTAACCTCTACTATCTCCTTCACCCGGGTAGTTTCTCCTTCCTCTCATGAGCCATTTGTTTTTAATGATGCTAATAGATATAAGGCGTGGCATAGTGTTATGTGTGAGGAAATTCAGGCCTTACGCGCAAACAAAACTTAGACCTTAGTGTCGTTTCACCCCTTCATGAATGTTGTTGGTAGTCGATGGGCATATAAGATTAAACGCAGATTTGATGGTAGCATCGAAAGGTATAATGCGTGTCTGGTTGCTAGAGGTTTCACTCAGCAAAAAGGTATTGATTACTCTGAAACCTTTAATTTAGTCATCAAACAAGCGACTGTCATATTAGTCTTCTCCATTGCAGTTTCATGTGGTTGGAAAATTCATCAGCTTGACATCCATAATGCCTTCCTCAATGGTGTTCTTGATGAGGAGGTCTACATGAAACAACCTCCAGGTTTTGTTGATTATGCAATCCCCTCTTATATGTGCCAATTGCATAAATCTTTATGTGGTTTAAAACAGGCTCTACGGGCTTGGTACACTCGTCTGAATGATTTCCTGTTATCTATTGGTTTCCGTGCCTCTAAGGTGGATACCTTATTGTTTATCTTCTCTGTTGGTGCTGATATTTGTTATATTCTGGTCTACGTTGATGATATTCTACTTACGGGTAGTAACTCTCTTCTGCTCCAACACCTCATTCAGCTATTGAGCTTAGAATTTAAGCTTCACGACTTCGGTTCTATTCATTATTTTTTGGGTATTGAGGTTCAGTCTACTAGTATAGGTCTTATGCTCCGCCAGCATAAATATATACTTGACATCCTCACTCGGGCTGGTATGTTATCTTGCACACCTGTTGATACTCCTATTTCTACATCCAAAGCAACCATTCGCCCGATCTATTGTTTTCTGATGCTACCCGCTTTCGTCAAATTATGGGTGCTCTTCAATATCTCACTTTTAAGCACCCAGATATTTGATTTGTTGTTAACAGAGTCTGTCAGTTTATGCATGCTCCTACAGATTCTCATTGGGCTGTCGTGAAACGCATCTTGCGTTATCTTCGGGGTACGGCATCACATGGCTTACATATTACTCGCAGTTCTTCTTTTGCCTTACATGGTTTTATAGATGTAGATATGGCATGCAGTGTTGAGGATAGAAAATCTACGGGTGGTTATCTTGTGTTTTTTGGTCAAACACCGATTTCGTGGAAATCTAGTAAGCAACGCACAGTTGCTCGCTCTTCTACTGAAGTTGAGTACAAAGCCTTAGTCGATGGCACTACTGAAGTTATCTGGCTTCAGTACTTATTAACAGATTTCCAGATTCCTCTGCTTCTGCTCCTATTATGTGGTGTGACAACCTTGGTGCCACTTATTTGTCTGGGAATCCTGTTTTTCATGCTCGCACAAAACATATTAAGGTCGATTATCATTTTGTCCGAGATAGAGTTGCCAAGAAGGAGATTCAGATTCGTTTTATTTCCTCTCAGGATCAACTTGCCAATGTCTTCACTAAGTCACTTCCTACTTCTTCATTTACTGCTTTTCATTTCAAGTTTCGAGTTGATCCTCTACCCTCAACTTCTTAGTAGTGTGGGCAGGGAAAGTTGGGTATGGTAGCTTCGGTCATGGAACAATCTTCATGTAAGTTAATATCTGGTTTCCCAAGTCTTTATTTTTTCTTATTTTATGGCTATAAACAGTGAACTACAATAACAACATTATTTCTTAAATGCCATTAAAGCTTAAAAGGTTCACGACATGTTAAACACCCACCCTTAAGACTAAAATTTACAGCAATCCAGAACTCAAACGTTTCTGTGATCTATTCTGCTAATAAAATGTGTGTTATGCAGCAATATTGGTGCTTCCATTGACAGGGAAAATAAAAACAATACACCTCTACTCCACTCCCTCCCTTTTTCATCTTGTAAAACAAAGAAAGGCATCTAAGACGTTAAATCAATTGCTAACCATAAGCTTCTTTTTTTTTAACTTATTTACTTTATGTTTAATCTTCCAGGTCAACCTCTCCTTTTCACTGCTCATAAGTGAGTTATCTGCTTGAGGCATGAGTTTATAAGCATTTGAAATATTGAGTGCGATGTAGCAAAAGAAAGCAAGGAAAGGTAACAAAACAGAGATCAAGATCTGGTGGAAGAACTTGGTCACGTAATTGTGGAAAAGGAATCCCAAAATGACTATTGTTTTCCATATTTACTCGAGTAACCTATAACTGTTACTATTTCACATCCAGCTATCATCAACACCGTCAAGCTTCTCAAACGGAAAGGATAAGCTTGACATGTTTAATCTTCCAGTATGTCTTTCTTTCATTTTTTTTCTTATCTCCGGCCCTGTGGCTACCAAGCACCGACCAGAAGTTTTGCAGTACTTCAACGGAAATGATAGAACAGAGAAAGAAAACCCTATCCTAACAAAGACTACCCGGGTATATGGTATATCATTTGTTTAAGCTACATGAAGCACAGCAAACTTTCCTTGTGCAAAAGGCTTTTCTTTTTTCCATTCCTTTTCCTCTAAGAGGTAAGAATTCGTTGAAATACTGCTTTCCAAATGATCTCAGGTTAAGTCCTTGATAGCAAGTTTTTTGTAAGTTTTTACACAGAATATTCTCCAGAGATTAAAGCTATTAAAATGCATATTCATGATTGATATCGAATATCGACACTGCCCATATCAAAACAATACCCCACATGCACATGTAGGGTTGCGTGAAAAAATTTGTTTGTTCCAGTTAAAGAAATAAAAGTTTGTCCCTACAAATTTGATTATATTTTAATGTTATCCTATCCAAACATTACCAGAGTGATAACAAAACTTGTTACAAGTATAGTTAAACTCATGTAACGGTACATTCATGGCTCGAAGATTGATGTGGATTAGATTTCAATTTAAAATAGTTTTGATATTAATTTGATAAAAATTGGTTACTTGGATGCTTCATTCGCAATATAATTAACTCAATCAGGTCAAAAATAATAAATAAATAAATAACTAAAACTGCTTTGTTGTGAAAGAAAAAGTGATATTCTCGAGTTGAATAGTAATATAATAATTTGAGTCCTTTTTCAAATTATATCTCAAACAAGATTTAATAATTATAGTTATAAGTTACAAAGTTTCAAAGCTGTTTTATATTAATTAATTAGTACAATTTCTCAAATAAGACTACTTTGACATTAAAACTTACATAGATATGTTATTATCTTGTGGAGAAATAATAGAAGTAATATGATTCAAATTGATGTCATTAATTCTCAAGTAATAAGTAAAAAATAATAATTCTAGCTTCGACCTTAAAATTTTTATTTTAAATCCAAGGTTTTATGACTAATTTGTTAAAAAAAATTCAAGAAAGATAAAATTTAGTAAAAAAGTGATCAAAATGTAAAATAAGAAGAAATTTCATGGCAAATCTCAAATTCACATGTGAAAATACTTTTTTGTCCTCCAACTTTCCCTTTCTTCTTTTATAGTCCCTATAGTTTTTGAAATTTCTATTTTGATCTAAAATTTTATTTTATCTATTTTTTAGTTTCTGAATTTAAGAGAAAAAAAATTTACTTATTAGACAATAATAAAAAGTAGATATGTTATTATCTTGTGGAGAAATAATAGAAGTAATATGATTCAAATTGATGTCATTAATTCTCAAGTAATAAGTAAAAAATAATAATTCTAGCTTCGACCTTAAAATTTTTATTTTAAATCCAAGGTTTTATGACTAATTTGTTAAAAAAAATTCAAGAAAGATAAAATTTAGTAAAAAAGTGATCAAAATGTAAAATAAGAAGAAATTTCATGGCAAATCTCAAATTCACATGTGAAAATACTTTTTTGTCCTCCAACTTTCCCTTTCTTCTTTTATAGTCCCTATAGTTTTTGAAATTTCTATTTTGATCTAAAATTTTATTTTATCTATTTTTTAGTTTCTGAATTTAAGAGAAAAAAAATTTACTTATTAGACAATAATAAAAAGTAAGAGAGATTTTAGGTTTCTCAAAACACGTAATGTTAATTCAAAGGTCTTTAATCATCTATGATTTATTTATTTTGTTAATAATAATAATCAATTAATTGAATACGTGTGTCAATGAATTTAGTGTTGGAGGAATTTTTACACATCAATTTAAAGCTATATGAACTTAAAGATGCTTAAGATTTTTTAATATAATCAAGTTTTTATGAAATTTAATATGACATCATAAAATGAATTTCATTTAAAATATTTTTATTGATGAAATTATCATCCAAAATTGCTTAAACCTATATAATGATGATTACTTTTATACGAAGGAAAGGTAAGATTATGATATAATTTCTTGAATAACCATTTATCCATAAATGCATAATATATCACCCCTTAACTATTATTTTTTAAAATAAATAAAAAAGAAAAGGTAAATAGAAATGAAAAGGACAATATAAATAATTGAAATAGCTTTGTCCCTTTTCAATTATTATGGAGACCACAAGCCTTTGCGAGAAACTTAAAAAATGTACTGTAAAATAAATGTTATCTTTCTACCATCTTCTTATACTATCCAAATTATTGCCTTTTCTTTTGCTTGGTTTTTTTTTTTTTTTAATCAACACTCTTCAAATGAAGCATGCTTTTGTTGAAGCACTGCTTATTTTATTGTAGACTCCATAATGAAATTTCATGAAGGTACATTCCACTTACCCCTATTGACTAGTTTCTTGTTTGAAGAAGCTTTCAAATTATGCAAATGGATCCAAAGGAAATCCTGGTAACGCAGTCCTCCTCTATATATGTGTGTGTGTGTGAGAGGTGAATTTATTGTAGTTTCCATGAATACACACAGTTGGGAGGCATTCATACCAAGTTGAACAAAGAGTAAGTAATTGAAATAACATGATAGGCCTCAACCAAGCAGAAGCCGGTGTGTGTGTGTGTGTGTGTGTGTGTGTGTGTAATACTAGGCTAAACAACCATGGTATTTTACTAGACTCGTTGTATTTTTCTCACAATTGAGACGAAAACAGATCGAGGAGGGAAAGGTTCCCGGCCCAATAATTTACCCCTCCGATCATCGAGGATAAAAATATTTTCCATATTGTTAGGGCAAAAAAAGAAGGGAAAATGAGTGCATGCAGTGCTCCGTAAAAAGCAAGTGCACATATAGTTAAATTTACCCCCCCAAAAAAAAATCATATATGGTATGGTCACAAACTTTTCGGGCGCCTATGACCTCATTCAAACGTTTGCTCCTTGTTATAATTTACCTGTCATATATACATAGATCCCTTGTTTTACAGAAGTATTAGTTAAAACTCAAGCAATGATAAAGACTGCTGGAGACTACTTGAAATTCCGTATTGGAGGCCAACCTCTCTTGTCCTCAAAGATCACATCTCTTTCTGTTATCTCTTCTTAAATCTGCCTTCTTCACTCATCATTTTCAGCTATGTCACTTCAACGAATGTGACGAAAGAAGGTACTAGCCGTATACGTTTGTTATCAAATGATACAGAAATTAAGACTTGGATTACACAATATATATGTATATATGCGCCTTACGTCCCCTTGATTGCTTTCACACTGTTGGATTCTTTTTCTTTTTCATGCTTTCCAGAAACGCTTGAAAATGAAGTTAGTTTGGCAAGTTTTGCATCTTGAAGGTGAAATTCGGAAATTAATTTGAGATTTTTGTGTTAGAAAGGTTTCTGTTGTCCTGATGGATTTAGGGCCTCATAATTCTGGTCTGAACTGAATATATCACCTTTTCTCATAATTCTCATAATAGTTTTAATCATATATATTTTTTTAAAAAAAATTGCAAATGTAAAAGCTATCAAAACACCAAGAGCATGCTAAAAACTCAAATGGAGTTCGACATCTAAAATCATAAGTTAAGTTCATGTAATAATTTTTCTAGGTTTAAGAAGGGATACGGGGGGTTTGGATGCTTAGAGTTATGCCAATTATAATTAGAAGAGAGGGCGTGCATGCATGAGAGATGGTTGTAGGTAGGGAAGTAGAGGGCTTCAAATGCTTGCCATTCTTTTTGAAATGCAGCCTAAACTTTAATTTCATCTTCCTGGATATTTCCATATAGCAAACAAAATAATAATGGTTTGATGGCTACAAGAGTTCTAATACTTGAATTTAACAGTTAGGTCTAACTACAACTATTGTGGTACCACACAGGGATCGTACGGAAAAAAATAAAACGGATAACGACAACTCTCGTATTGAACGGTCCCATGAAAACAAGCTCTTGTCTTTTACAATTATTTAAGGTCACTGTATCAGCTTTGTCCAGTTTTTCTCTGTAAGATTTAAAATTTTAGTAGGACCCAGTTGTCTCATTTTTCCTCTTCTTTTCAAATTTCACATGTTGTGAGAAATATCCTTGTTCATTGAAGTTAACAGCCCACGAGCTAGCTTTGCTGTGTGATTCATGACCTATATCATGAAATTTAACCACAAAGTATCTTAATTTGTGGACAAAATTCCCTGTAAGTTTGAAAATAAACTCTGAATCCCAATGATGAAAAAAAGTTGCAAGAGCCCGCTTTTTTGGAATTTGTTTTTGCTGCTTCTAGCTTTATTTGAGTGCACTTTGTTTTAATCTACTGTTGAATGCGTATTTTTAAGATTCGCGCCAACAATGACGTCAATGCTTATAATATGAAAGAAATAAGCGAATTGATTCTATAAAAATTCTCTTTTGAGCCTAAGACCTTATTGTACTTCGAGCTACCTATCAGGACGACATGATGTGAAATAAAATTGAGAAATTTGGCCCATAAAAGCAAAAGATGTTGGTTGCAATTGATTGTTTTCAACTTATGGAGCATGTCAGTATGTATGATATTCTTTTCTAAAGGAATTTCAGGTCAATCAACTATCATGATTTCCCATTTTTTTCTTTATTTGGGTTTTCAAGAAATGTACAGGATTGAAATTTTATAATTTTTTTAATTTATTTTTAATAAGATTATCTTAAATTTATGATTTTGATTGTGGGTGTAATGAATTAACTTGATTGACTCGAATTTGTTTTTCTTTATTGATTTTTTTTTTCAATTTCATCCTTCAATATCGGGTTGATTGAGAATTAAATTTTATAATTTGTTTCAATTTGCTTTCTATAATATTATTTCATTTGATATCCTTTTATAATCATTTTTCTTTTTATTTTATCTTTGGACGCTAGAGTAATTGAGAATTGAACTTTATATATAATTTGTTCCAATTTGTATCTATTGAATTATCTCGGTTTTATGACTCGGGCATCGAGTTTGGCAGGTTAATTTAGGTTGACTTAAGTTATTTTTTAATTGATTTTTTTTCAATTGCATCATTTAATATTGAATTTATTGGAAACTGAGTTTCATAATTTATTTTGATTTGCTTTTTATGAAGTTATCATGGTCTCATGACTCGGTATACAGATTAACAAATTAACCCAAGTTGACTCAAATCAATCCAATATGTTGTTATCGTAATATTTATAGAAAAAATATCATCTTAAATATTTATTTTGCGTTAAACTATCTTTTCACCAATCATCTAGGCTGTTTATGATCATATCAAGATGACCGAGTCATATTAAATTAATCTCAACACATTTTAATTTTTTTCTACTAAAAAAATATTAGCAACACCTAGATATTTTTTACGCTAAAAAGATTTGATACGACACGCAATGTCGCACAAGCTAATGATTTAGTTTATAACCTAATCTTCTATTTAAATAAGGTGAATTTGGATTTGTAACCTGAAATATATCTTGAATATCCGCTATCCAAATACCACTTGTCCTTTTTTACCTGTAAGGAAAGATCTCAACATGTTAGTTTTGATACTCATAATCTCATGAGTCAATTTTGGTTAATAAATATGTATTTTGACTCCCAAATATATTTTGTTTCAATTGAGATAACCTTGTGCATGCAATGTTTTTTATGAAAATTATTTTTGTCACCTAACCATTTTCCTCAAACATGTATATTTGAATACTTGTTACCTAACATACATCTTGAATACTTATCTTTTTTACCTACTAGGAAAGATCTCAACATGTTAGTTTTGGTACCTATATTTTATGGGTCAATTTTGGTTAGTAAATGTGTCTTTCAACTTCCAAATATATTTTGTTTCAGTTGAGATCATCTTGTGCATGCCATGTATTTTATGAAAACTATTTTTTTCATAAGAATTATATATATTTGAAGATGTTTATGCTTTAACAAATGATTTTGAGTAAAGTTTTTCATTTTTCATTAGTTTATAACTGAAACCACTGTTCTCAAACATGTATTTTTGATTTACCTATAAGTCAATATAGGTTACCCTTTTGTTTAGTAAATTTGTAGAGTTTAAATCAGTATCTTAGCCTTTGAAGATTTCATTTTCTTTTATGAATTTTTCATTTAAAACTGATAAATTAGATGCATCATTCAAAAAATCTAATTACCTTTTAAAACCAATATTTACTAGTAACAAGGTATCTTTTTTATGTGCAAAAGATTGAAGTTTTTTTAAATAGTTTCAAATTTACTTGAAGTAAAACATTTTTCTTACACATCTTTCTATACTCATGAAACAAATCATCAATTTAAGGTTCAAGTTAATTTACCACATTAATTTCAATGGTATTATTAGCCATCAAACAAATATCTTATTTGATGATGTCAATATTAATCATAAAAAATTGAATTATTCCTCCATTTTTGAATTATAATCACTTGAAGATGTTGCACTTTCATCTTTTTCATCCCAAGTAGATGCCATCAATTGAATTATTTGATGCTAATTTGTCCTTCATAAGCAATTAAAGATCCAATGAACCCATCAAAGTCAAGTTTCTTAAGATTATTGGCTTTCAGCTAATTTGTCCTTCATAAGCAATTAAAGATCCAATAAACCCATCAAAGTCAAGTTTCTTAAGATTATTGGCTTTCTTTATGGTTGTGACCTTAGGCTCCCAAGCTCCAGGCAAAGATCCCAAAATTTTACCGATCATTTCTTCATTCATGATCTTTTTACCTAGGCTAACAAGTTTATTAACAAAAATAATGAACCTAGTATGCATTTCATGACTACTTTCATTAGGCTCCATTTTAAAGAGTTTGTAATCTCTAGTAAGAGTTATCAATCTAGAATTTTTCACTTGACTTGTGTCCTCATGGATAACTTCTAAAAGCTTTTAAATTTCAAATTTTGTTTTATAACTCTTAACCCTATTGATGCAAAGATCTTACCAAGATTTTGCTCTTAGAAAGTGACAGATAATTAACGTCAAATTTAATTAAGTCAATAATACTATTAAGGATCGGAACTGAAGAGCCCCTAATTGTGTAATGATGATTCTAGACAGTGTGTTTTTTTCTTCTTGGAATCTAAGTTCCAAGATTTTAACATAGCATTGATCATGAAAAGGGAGAAACTAGCTAGAAGAAAGAAATTTGTAGAAAGCACTAACTAAACATGTTAGGTAATGACAAGATTTCACGTAATAATTCGAACGAGAGGACAGGTCTTGAGGTTCTCTTTAGCCTTGAGAAAGTATAGGCAACGTTTACGCAAAGCATAATATTCAAGATATGTGACCCAAGTGTGAATTCTTTATTTCATGTCAGCAGTAACTCCATTTGTCGTCTGCTTTCGTTGTGGATTTTTGTCTGATCAAATTATATCGATCTTCATCAGAATTTATCTGGAAGAAAAGGTATAATGAACATTAATCTAAATTAAGGTGATCGTTTTTATTGGTGGTGTTCATAGTTGAGCCTCACAGCAAAAAGTAACTCAACTCATTTCCTTTTTCTTTTTTTGGTTTTCTCAACTAATCATATTCGCTACAACAAGAATCTTAGATATTCTTATAGTGGTTATATGATGTTATGGGATTCTAAATGAATTTAATTATTGAAGCTTATATGATGTTGTTAAGGTGTTTTTAAGGTATACTAAATTAAAAATTGATTTTTAGATTAAAAAAGATATATATAATACCTTGATTTTTTAATCATAAAAATAATTGGAATCTCAATTAAAAGATATCATGTTGCATGTCTAAGCAGAAGAAAAAAGAAAGATAGATAATGTGTAGTTTGTCCATTAAAAATAAATCAAACATGCAAGTATGACCTCGCACGTTCATACATTCTGGAGGGTTTTTTAAAAAAAGCTAGGTGTGCAGGTTTAGCCTTCCAAAACCATTCATACTTGGGTTTTTTTTTTGTTAAATGTCGCTTAATCTTTTTCTTTTTTTATATTGGAATTAAATTCTTTTGAATAAATTTATTAAAATACCATGTATTAACCCAATATGTAAAAAGAAAATTAAAACAAATTGCTCATTATTTATAAAATATCTATTTTCTCATATGTATTTAATTTTTTAATTATTCAATTAAAAATTGTTTTCATAATCATAAAAAAAGTCTTCGCTTAAAAGACCTTACCATTTTTATTTTTTTTTAATGACAAACATCGCTAGTGTATATCGAAGCTCTCTTGCTTGGCCTATAAGGCTTACTGATGGCCTTTCAATTTTGAAGCCTTTTTTTCAACTAATGGTAATTGATAAGACGGGAATCCCGCAGTTTCGAATGCAAAGGGACGACAAGGAAAAAGGAAAATGGAACTGATTTTCAGACAAAGTAGACACCATCAAGTTTCACCAAAAGAGAACACAAAGTTGCAAATACATGTCCAATCCAAGATCCATAATTGAAGTGTAAATGTCCTTTAAATAAATAAATAAATAAAACATCTTAGTGATGGATGGCAGCGTCTTTTGTACTATATATCCCAAGGAGGAGGTGGGAAAGTAGTAGCATTTGCCTAGCAATTGCTATTCGCTAACCTCTTGAGTCTCGAGACAACCATTTTAAGTAATTGCAAGAGAAAGGCTTTGATATTTCCAAATTGTTTTGCTCTCATGGCAATTGCTAGGCAAATATGTGAGTTTCACAGGCTACTTTGCTCTTATATATGGCAATTGCTAGGCAAATAAACGAAGGATATGACTAGGTATATTATGTTTGGTCAATTCTCTTTCCCAAAGAGTAAATGTTGGCATCTATCTTCCTATAAAGTTATGGTGTTTTTCCCCCAAGAGGAAATTATGAACGGAGATGGTCTCTACTCTCTAGTTCTCCCTTTCACTAGAACGGAAATAATTTCTCATTTGTGAGGCAGCTTTTAAGCAGGGAGAAAATATCCTCCTAAATAACTACGAAGTAAATAATTTGAACTTTGACTTTCAATCCATCCTAAACAAAGAAAGATGACTTGGAATATGTCCTAAACAAATAAATAAATAAATTTTAACTGAAGGATAACTCTTTTACAAAGACTAAACAACAAAAGAAAAACTTCATTGATAGCATAACCTCAATAAATTAATAACCTCGATTTAATAATATTTTTTATCAATTTTCATCTTGTAAGGCATCTTCAACCTTCTTAGGTTTAACCTATAATAAATAACACACATATGAAACTTGACTAATAATTTTTTTCCTTGACCTCATATTTTCATCTAATTTTCAAAAAATATTATATTTATAATGATTGTGCTTGATAGATAATAAAGATTTTTTCTCTCGTGATTGTTGAAATACATGTTAAGAACTCTCCCCTAATCTTTTTCATAATATTATGTTTCTTCAGTTAATTTAATGATGTTATTAAGATTTTTTTGAACAAATTCCTTTATATTATTATCAATAACTACATTGATTGATTTCATATCAGTTTGAGTTCTGAAGCTTTAAACTCTATAGGCTTTGTTGTATGATGGGTATCCAAAAACAAAATCTAAAACCTAACTCTATCATGTAAGATAGAAAAAATAACCTGCCTAGCGTCTAACTAGGAAATAAATAACTTGTACCATGACTTGAAATCCACTCTAAATAAGGAGATAAATAGCTTATAATTAAAGGATCTCAATTTCTTTACAAATATTAAACAAGAAAAAACTTAATTATATTGGTTTCTAGGGTAAAGCTTCTATCTATATTCTTATTATTCATTATTAAACCATAAATTTTCAAAAAAAATTAAACACTGTTTGAAACACAATTTTAAACAACAGCTAACCATGAAGTAAATAGCTTGTACCATGACTTAAAATCCACTCTAAATAAAGAAATAAATAGCTTATAATTAAAGGATTTCAATTTCTTTACAAATATTAAACAAGAAAAAACTCGATGATATTGGTTTCTATAAAGCTTCTAAGTTCATAAAGTATATATTATTATTCATGATTAAACCATTACATATCAGCCATGGCATCTTCTTTCCATGTCCATTGACCATATTTCTTTATTTCTGTCAAGTCAATGTCTTTCAATATCCATATTTCTTTATTTCCGTGATGTAGATGTCTTGCCATCAACAAACCAATTGTTAATTTTCAACCAGAGATTTAGAACCATGTGTCCCATGTTTTTCTTCATATTGCATAATTATCATATTATAAAACTCAAATAATGAGTGTATATATTTATATTTATATAATGTGACTCAATCGCTACATCATAATGATGCAGAAGAGACTACATTTTTATTTTTATTATTATTTTACTGCATTATTAGTTATAGCCTGACAACTTAATATCGTTTCCATATATATATATATATATATATATATAGAAATTCACCAAAAAGGAAACTTTACATGTAGACCAGCCAGCCCCGGGACAAGGAGGAAGTTTGAAATTGAATAAAAGTGTAGAAATAAAGAAATGTCACACCACAACGTACTTCATATAATAATAATAAATAAATAAATAAATAAGCCTTAATCATTATGTTAAAACAAGACACATGTTATTGTAGATTAGAACATTAAAATGACTATTTTTTCCTTTAATAAAAGACCATATAACTAGTTATTGAAGATAAAATAGTCTTTTAGCATGGATCCATTAGCCATAATTAGATTGATTATAGACAAATCACTCTTTTAAAATTTGAAAAGCCCAATGAAATAACTAAAATATCTTAAAAAAAAAAAAAAACTAGCTTCCAAGAGCATTTTAAGTCTTTTTGCTTTTTAACATACGGTCAAATGACTAGATTATTCTCAAAAGAAAAGTTTCTTTAACTTGCATTAAATGGTGTTTTTATCTTTTCAGTCTAGTTTTTTTTATTATACTCAAGTTCACTTAGAGTCAATTTGATGATTTAATAAATAAAAATATTATTAAAAAAATAGTTGATGCGTGCACGTATCAACACGTGAATCATGGTCATGCTCTTTGAGCAGTGTCATGCTCTTTGAGCAGTTTATATGGCTTTGCCAAGAAGCCAAACACTAGTAAGTAGGGTGGCATTTGAAGCCTCGTTATCCTTTGACAACATATGTGGTTAATGCATCTCTGATTTGAAGTTAGCGATCTTTTTTTTCTCTCTCCCCCTCAATTTCCACACCTGGCCCTCCAAGTTTTAAAAGCACCCCTTCAAATTGTTTTGCCAACAAATTTTATCCATCTTCTTTTGATTACAATTTGTTTTATATAAAATAATATGTAAAATTGAAATTTATTTCAATTTTACCCTCTAATTTTTTTTATATGTCAAATTAGTCTTTATTCTTTTGATTGTTATTTGTTTTATTTTAGATAATTTTTCAAATTGATTTTTTTTTACAATTGCATCCTTCTTTAGCTTTTTTTTCTATCAAATCTGATTATCATTTTTTTTCTATTTTTTTTTCCTTTGGAGATTTTTTTAGATTATTATTTTTTTTTCAATTTCATCCTTCCACATTAAATTGGTTAAAAATTAAACTTATTGATTGAGTCGGGTCAATGATTTAACTAGTTGTGAGTTTGGAAGATTAACTTAGGTTTAGAAGATTCATCCAAGTTTGCTTGGTTCTTTTTTTACTTTTTTTAAAACTCATGTTTTTCAGTTTTATCTTTCAGCATTTATTTAATTACAGATTGGTCTTTTTTTATTTTTTTTTATTTGCTTTCTATGGAAATTTTCACTGATTTTAAAAATAACTTAAGTTATGTCAAATCTTTTCATTTATCGCTCTTTGTTAAGTTTAGATTTTTTTAGAAGAAATTTTATTTTTGAATTGAATTAAATTAATTGATTAAATATAAGCATAAGATGTTCACTTCATGATATTTTGTTTGATTTTTTTTTTAGGTTTTTTCTGTGACAACGCGTGCGACCTCTTTCGGTGTCATCATGTAACCTCTCATAATGGTTTTAGAACCGTCTCGTTGAGCTCTTTCTCATGGTAGGGTGGAGTTCCTGGTGGAGCAACGGTGAGTTTTCAATGGGATATTCTTTTTTCTCCTCCCGAGTATGATATTAACAACTCATTTTTTTAGTTAATTATTGCAATTTTTTATCACTTTATTTACTATTTATGCCTTCTTTTTTTAATCATATTATTAAATTAACTGAGTTTATTTTTGTTTATTTGAAAATGTTGGTGTCACTTGAACATCTTTTTTATGTTAGGAAAACTTTGACCTAGTTTAACGTGACTTATCTATCTAGTAAAAACCAAAAGCTATTAGAATAAATATCCAAAACACTTTGAAAAGTTTTAAATAAAGTTTAAAAAGTATCACCTTAATAAAAACCTCTTCATTCTATTGATTTTATTCCTTTGTTTGCAATTTGTTTATCATGATGTATAATTTTTCTAGAAAGCAATTATTAGAATTATAAAAGAAAATCTTAATTAAAAACTAATGTTTTCATTATATGTCGTACATGTATTAAAAAAAATATAAGAATAGTATACTAGAATTGTTTTTTAGTTTGTTTTTTATGTGATCATTTGATAGTATAAAAAAAACTTTGCATAGAAAAACTAAAAACAATTTAAGAAAAAAAAAGATAAATCATGAAGGGCTTCATAAAATACATTTTTGATAATTTTAAAAACACTATAATCTCAAAAAGATATTTTTAATATATTTTATAATTATTTATTTAAAAAATTAATAAAAAATCCATAATTAACCTATTAAAAAGAGGCTAAGGGCCTAAGCTTAGGTGGTTTAGTGTGCATGACCAATGTAAAGAAAAGGTCGTGCACATGGGCCTATAATGCCAAGCTTGCTGGCTTAGCCTTTTCTTCATTGATAAAAGTGGCAGATGACATATCATTCCTCTTTTTTTTCAAAAACAAATTAATAAAAATACAAATAACATGTCGTGTACTTGACCTCTGTTTGAGCATTAGAGAGATGGTTGGAAAATTAGACTGGAATTTTTTTGGATCAAAAAATTCAATTGTAACCAATAAACCAACCTCTTACCTTAAAATACCCTTAAATTCATTAAAAAACACAATCAAATAGGAAAACAAATTTCTCTCAACTTCGATCTACTTTTCCAACAAGATGGAGTTCTAAAAATAGCTCAGTGAAACTTCTGTCATCGAATGGAACCCATTGATATCAAAATCGATTTTCTTTGTTGTTGAAATATGATCAACCGATAAATTTCTCTCTCCTTCACTGTTTTCCAGCAAATTTATCTTTCCTCTCTAAAACAAAAGGACTGAAAATGAACAAAATTAAAACTAAAAAAAATAAATAGATTAAAATTAAATTTTCTTTGTGTTTTACATTATGATCCTCTCTTTTGAATATTTTTTTTCTACCATAATTTCAAGCTTTACCTCATGAAATTATATTATAAAATAATTCAATTAAAAAAATTCAGACAAGAATGAAAAAGAAAATGTGCACTATTCATATGAATAGTGAACTCTCAAGTTCTTTTAGTATATTAGTTAATACTCTTAATACAGTTTTTCTTTAAATTTGAATGTGTTGTTATGTGATTGATGTGAGGTTAGCAACTGAAGATATTGATCGTTCAAAAATATAGAAAAACTCATAATATCATGCCGCTTGATATCAGACTCACAATGGTTATATTATAAAAAGAATGTAAAATATTTTTAAATAAAAATTATTTTTTTTCCTCTTGATTAGTAAGCGAAACTAATTTTGAGTTTGAATTTAAGCTCTTATAAACCATATTGTATTGTTCTTGATTAGTCAAATATTTTTGAATCACTTATGTTGCTTAATTTTTTTCTCCTTCTAATAAAGAGAAACTATAACTAAAAAATTAATACTCACTAGAGATAAGTAGCAGCCCTACAAAATCAAATAGTGTACAGGTATTCCAAGACTTCAAACCTTAGGAAAACATGTATTTATTAGGGGTGTTCAAAAAAATTAGTTTATCTATAATATTTGTATTATCTAACCCGACTAGGTCTATAAAAGTTGGATAATATGGATATTATAAATTGTAGCGGTTCAAAAAACCTAAGAAATGAATATCATGGGTCGGGTGCTCGGTAGGGATTTTTGAAACCTGATCAACTCAGCCCAACTCATATACTTTATACTCATTTTTTTCTTTATATTTGATAGTTTGTGGTTTGAGTACATTTGTTTTTATTTTATTTAAGACTATTTTGGCTCTAAAGTTCTTGTTAGTGGGCTTTCTATTAGATTTTTCTAACATGAAAGGGAAAAAAAAAGGATTATCTCTTTGCTAAAGTGGAGGGGGAGGTAATTAGAATTTAAGAGTGATGCAAGGTATGGAAAATTAAACCTAACATTAGGGGTATCATGGTACCTACAATCTATATTGTAAGTTCGCATTTAAATGAGAACCCATAAAAATTAGCAATATAAGCCTAACTCATGGATATTTATAATATCCATAATAAATTTAGTTCAACCTGATCAAACATGTTTAAGTCCAAAAAATTTTGAAAGAGTCAGGTATAAAATTTGTAAAACATCAAAATTTAGGTTGGATACAATTATGAATCAAAACTCGATCTAGTTCAAATTTGTACACTTTGAACTAGTGATACATCTAGTGTCAAAGAATCATTATTATTTTTATGAGCTTTATAACCCTATTTTATAGCTATATAATTGGGACTTATACAATGTATTTCTTCTATAATATAGTATACTATTAATAAAGCTAGTCTAGACCCAAAAAAATCTTTTAATAGATTAGAAGAAGTGGAAGAAGTAAATGAAATAGCAACGCACCATTTTGCCCGCTTTAACATATAGAACTTTTCCCTTATTATAGGATATTGATTAGGGTTTTACTCATTATACAAGAAAACTGAGTTTATTTAATGTACTTCCTTGAAAAAAATAACAAAGAAGTTCTTTTTTTATTAGAAGTCTTCTAATAAGAAAAGCAAAAAAAAAACCTTTGAAAGTATTTTAGGAAGGCCAAGTAAAAGGCATGCTTGAGAAGCTTTTTGTAAGAATATTATAGTGTTTTTTTCAATTATATATTTTATAACTATTTATAATGTTCCAAATTCTTTTTTATACAACTCCTCTAATTGTTAATGCTTCACTAGCGATAACCAATCTTG
The DNA here is from genome assembly GCF_951802175.1 of Populus nigra. Lineage (NCBI taxonomy): Eukaryota > Viridiplantae > Streptophyta > Magnoliopsida > Malpighiales > Salicaceae > Populus > Populus nigra. The sequence goes on along the minus strand of NC_084864.1, from coordinate 10,783,792 downwards.
CTAAGCTTCAAAATCCTTTGATAATGCAAAATAAAAAAGTTGAATATACCCTAATTTATAGTTTAAGGTCTAAGTCTGGGGTAAAGATTTATACCAAAAAATAAAGCATTTTGATTTTTTAAAAAAAAATTTCTTCTACCTTATCCTAACTCCCCTGCATTCTTTAAAATCTAGCTCGTAAAACTACTCCCTAATCTCTAGTTCTTATTATGAAAAAGATACTAGAAACTCATATTTGTTCTCCCTAATTGAGTGCTTCCTAAACATAAAAAGAAGTAGACTAACAAAAAAATAAATATTTTCATTAAAAAATAGACCTTTAGTTTCTAAGTCTACATCTCATATACCCTCAAAGATGTAGTATCTATGAATATTTTTCATTCACACTAAAGGCATTTATAGATCCACAGAGGCAACCCTTGTAAAAATAAATATTGAATTAGAAATTCTTACCTACTAACTGAAAGTAGTGAAGAAGACGGAGAAAAAAATAAAGATAGGAATGCAACTGCAACTAATGTCTAGAAAGTAAAGTCATCTTGCTTTGTAAAGATTATAGTGGTAACAGAGTTGTCAACACCCTGAAGGGAAGAGTCATGACATCTATTGAGTCTTCTATTACTAATAAGGTACTAATAGCTGATGTTGATAAGGATTGTTTAGGATGTGAACCTTCCTCACCTATCATTACTTTAAAAGGAAAAAAGGTTTGGAACCTTACATCTATTATGGTTATGAATGAAGAAATTGAGCCCTTAGTTTCTCTAGTGATGGTTATTCCATCCTTAAGCCATAATGTAAGTTTATGTTATTGATTCTTAAGTTTTTATAATATTGATACTAACAAAAGCCTCCCCCTTGTATACTAGGCAACTTTAGATGATTTTCTATCTTAAATATGTGCCCCTTCACTAATAGGAATTTCTTCTCCTAAATCAGATCTTGATGGGGATATCCAATTAAAAGAATCTTGCTAGAAAATGTCAAAGAAGTTTTGGCCATACTTACCCCAGGAGATAGTGTTTTAGGCAATCAAACCTCAATTGAATGTCTAGGTCAACTTTTACAAGGCATCATTTCTAACATAAAGGTAGCCATTATTGTTGTTTCCTTTGGGAATGGATCATTATTCATTCTCATCTTTCTTTTCTTTTTCTTTTTTTTTTAAAAGTGAATGTGACCAAATTCTAATATTTACTAAATTTAATTTTTGAGATAACATAATTGTTAATGTCATGTCTCTATTAATCATGCCATGTTCTAAACTTTTTTCCCCTTGATTTGATCAACAATAGAGACTATATGGTTGGAGAAGAGCTTGATTTGTCCTCTATGTATTAGTTGGTCAAAGAATTTTTTAGCTCTTTTGATATCATAAGAGTAGTCATTACTATCATTGACCATCTTGGTAGTTTTTTTCTTCTTTGCTACCAGGTTTGTTATCCTCTTTAGGTTTTTTAATATTGATATTAGCTATTAGATTCATGAAAACTAAACAACAATACATATTGGTAGCGATTTTAAATGATCTCTCTTTTTAAAATTTATAAATGATATTGGCTATTGCTGAACTTCTTTAAACTCCTTGTTAGAATCTAAATCAGTTATTGAATGAGCATTTGAGATGTCATTTAGATAGCCAATTAGATAAGTCTTCTCTTAAAATCTTATTTTTTCCTCGCTTTGCTATTATTTTCTCATAACAAGCAACATCATTTATAAGGGTCTAGATGTATTGTTGTTTAGTTTTCATGAACCTCTTTTTGAGGTTTTACATCCCCTTCAGAATGTGTTTAATACATGTTTACTCTAATATAGCTATAGTGCTTTTAGTTTTTAGAGTCTTGAAACAACGAGCATAACTTTCTATAGACTCTCCTTGATCTTAGACTATCCTAGTAAAGTTAGCCAATGTCATCTTTGGTTCTGTTTTATAAAAGTGTTAATGAAAATGGGTCTTCATCTCTTTTCAATTATTGATATATTTCAATGAAAATATAGAGAACCAATGAAACATTCTTTTGGTTAGTAATAAACTAAACAATCTTAACTTTATAAGAGCATTTGATGCATTGTTACTATATTGGTTGGTGAATTTAGCAATGTTCTCCCTTTTATATTGATTATCTTCCCTGAAGAACTATTTAAAATCACAATTTTTATTCCTTGTAAAATTAGATTCTACTTATCAACCCACTCTAGATATGGATGACTATATGTAAGCCTAGGTTTTTATCTGATTTCTAACCTCATTTACATTAAGTACTAGGCTAGTTCAACCTCATATATCATCTCCTTAGCTTATTGGTTGATAGTAAGGGTTTGATGTATAAGAGGATTAGGGTTTTCCTTTTTCAAAACAACTTATGAGGCATGGGGCATTAAATTATCATGTAATAGTTTGTTATCATTGGCAATAGGATTATTAGGACATATGATTGGCTTATGGTTACTTATATACTTGCAAGGCTACTAGTGTATTAAAGACGACTATACCTAGACTTGGTTGTGGTTGTTGTAGCACTTGATATGTTAGCATGCAAAACCTTATATAAGGCATTATGGTTCCAAACACCTTTATTAAAGTGTTTGTGACTATAGAACTTACTAAGACTTTCCCCATAAGTATATGTGCTCATAGAGTTTCAAATCTACTTTGTTATAACTTATTCTATATTTAATTAATCAAATATAGCTCACATAGTTTTATTGACCACTATAATATTATTATGGTATATCATGTTTTTTGTGTTTTTCATATTCATCTAGATAATCTTTTTTTCAACATTGGAGAGATTGGAGTGCTGATAAAATTATGCCTATTCATGACTAGTCATGGTTAGTTAATTGACTAGTACTTATCAAAATTAGTTGTGACCTCCTTATAATTCTATCTCGCTCATAGGAAAGATATGCATATGGGTGTGTTTGAGGTACAGATACACCTACATACCCATTTGTGGTTGGTGGTGGTGATGTAGTTGGGAAAGGTTAGAACATGAGATACTATATAGGGACATTATGATTATATCCAAAGGCAATTTTATGTATAAAGGTGAGTTAAATAATGAAGAACTCTCTTATAGAACATCTAATACTAGTTGTTCTATGGGAAATCTATAGTAATGGTGAACCATAAAGTTCTTTACGACTAAGAAATTATCTTTCTCTATTGTTTGTACTAATTGTTCATCAAGTTCTACAAAGACAAGTTTACTTGTGTTCTTTTTAGGTGGTATAATGTTAGTTAATTAGAACATCTACTAAATCTTTTTTCCACTATGCATGTCAATCTATTGATCAGTCGGATATTTCTAGATCATTTACGTTATATGTTCTTCGTCTCTTCCTTCTAATAAGGATAAACTATGACTAAGAATTCAATCTTGAGTGGGGGGAAGGTAGCAACCTCGTAAAATCATATAAAGTGTAGGCATTCCAAGACTTTACACATTAAGAAAATATGCATCTATCCTAAGCAATAGCACACTAGAATAAGAAGGATATGTAAAACAAAGAAAGGATTTGAAATTATATATATAGGATTGGCCATCTTTTTAGGTACTGCATGACCTTTTTATATTGGTATAGTGTTTGAATCCTAACTAAACATAATTATAACATGTACAGGTGTTGTGTATTAGATAAAGAATTATATTGAATACTCACTACTAGAAAATTAGAAAATACAAACAAAAACCTCGATGAAATTTTTCCGTTGATATATTATGATGATCTTTACTGATAAAATTTCTCATCCCTGTATCCATCAATAAACACCGACAAAAACATTTTCTCAGTATATACCGAGAGAATTGCAATGGAAAAGTAAAAAATGAGAAAAAGCCAAATATCACAATGATGTATAACTTTTACAAATGGCATTACCGATAGAATTAACTCAACGATAAAGTACACTATAAATATGCCAACGGAAATATTCACTCGGTATATACCGAAGGAATTATAGAGGGTATTATAATAGGATTCAAAAATGGCAAATCATACGGTGACATGGCATTTTTATCAACAGAATGACCAATGGAGTTAACTTACTGACATCATAATTCTATCGGTAATGTTGTCAATAATATTTAATTTATAACCCGGCAATCGACCCTCCTCTCTCCTTCTTTCATTTCTTCTTTTTCCTTATGCATTGTTTTGCAACAAACAACCGCGCCCCACTCCCCCCCCCCCCATTTCTCAACACAATTCAATCTCCCACGACAAATGTGGCCACCATAACACTCAGTTTGTTAGCATCCATGTTCTAATTTAAATTTTACTGACGATTCTACACTTTATGTAAGTAAATTTACCCTTTTTTATTTGAATTCAATTTTAAAATGTTAATTTGTTTTGCATATTTTTGTAGTATATGTATTTTGTTTGGGTGTTTACTTGTTTTATAGTTTTTTCTCATACAAATTTTTGTGATGAAATAAATAATGGTTTATTTAACATGTTCATTTTATATTTTGTCAATTTGCAAATGTTGAAGCCTATAAACACTTTAATAGTGTGCATTATTAATTGTTAATGGAGATAAGGAATGCGCATCTTTGGTTATGTACAAACAGATTCAATCCATTCGGGTTATTTATTGCTCCTTATTCTCATTGACCGATGATACTTACAGATTACAGTTTACAGCTTGCCACCGATAATGTGTATAAGGTCAGAGTTCATGTTTTTAGTTATGGTCATACCATGTCCTAATAGTCTAGGTCAGAATATAGATGTTTGTCTTCGATCGTTGATGGATGAGTTAAAGCAGTTGTGGTCATCCGGGAATTTGACTTATAATGTATCGATGAAACAAAATTTTCTAATGAAGATAACTTTGATATGGACTATCAATGATTTTTCAGCTTATGAAATGATGCATTGAGAAAACAAAATTTTCTAATAAAGACAGCTTTGATATGGACTATCAATGATTTTCTAGTTTATGAAATCGTTTCTAGTTGGAGCACATATGGAAAACTAGCATGTCCATGCTATATAGAAAATAACAAGACATTCACACTAACAAACGATGAAAAACATCTTTTTTACTACCAATGACAATTCTTACTAACAGATCACAAGTTCATAAATGACTTTTTTGTTGATAGAGTTGAAAGGGATGTTGCACCGCCGTTTATTTCGAGTGAAAAATTGTATGATGTAGTATTAGAGTATGGTGACATTGTGTTTGGTTTTCAATTTAGTAAGCAGAAGTTTCTTGATTTTTATTTGACCCACAATTGGATCAAGCGAAGTATTTTCTAGGAACTTTCTTATAAGAAAACCAATCTTCTCCGCCATAACTTTGATGTCATACACATAAAGAATAACATGTTTAAGAACATTTTCAACATGGTTATGGACATAAAAGGGGAGACAAAGGACAACATCAAGGCTATAATAAAAATGGCTTTGTTTTGTCATCGTAAAAATATGGAGTTAGTTTATGTTGGGTCATGGGTCGCAAAGCCAGCTTTGCTTTAAACAAGAATCTATAGTTACTTGTCTACTAATGGCTTAAAAGTGTATGTTTTCCTAATTAAAAAAAAAATAGGAATCCTTTAGTTTTTTTATCTGTTAATTTGTGTAAATGCCTAGGAGAAAGTCTATTGCATGTTATAATGACAGGATCGCTGCTAGTTCTTCTAGCAATGATGTTGATGATCACGAGTCATTAGGTACCAACCAAGAATAGGTACTTGAGGCACAGGCATCGACTCACAACGCGGGCTTGTCGAGTGTGATGTCATAATATTGAAGGGGGTCCCTTCATAGCGGCATCTATCTACCTGCAAGTACGAGACTCAATGGAAGCATGACTTTTTAATGTAAGTTTATTTTGCTTTCACAACATGTTTAATAGTTTTTAAAAAAATAATTTTATTTAACAAATGCAATTTTATATTTATAAACATTGATGTTGTGAGAACAATAACAATGGCCCTTAAATTCTCAATGGAAATTCTATTGTTTCAATTGAGTTAGGTTTCCAAACATCCTAAATGAAAACCGCAAATCGATATATGGTTTTCAAGGTTCAAGGTTATTATTAACTTAAATATTTTTTATGTTAATTAGTTTATTAAAATTAACCAAATTAAATATTTGGTTTGTTCATTAAATTAAATATTTTTTTCTATTTTTAAGGTTTAAGTTAATATTAACTTAAATATTTTTTTAGTTAATTTGGTTAGTTTATTAAAATTACCGAAATTTTTGCTTTTATAAATTTTTACTTTAAAGAAAATTTTGAATGGGACACAGCTGATAATAATGTTGCAAGAATGGTTTTCAGAGAATCACATTGTAATTAGATAAGATCAGATTCAGAATATTTTTTTTATTCTAAATATGAAACTTTTATTTTTTGTTTACTAATAGATAATTAATATGTACCTATGTATTGCGTGATTTTTGGTACGAGAAGCAAAAGAAAGCCAAAAAAATATTCAAAAGAAAGAGAGCTTCCAGGTTGGAATGACATGACGGCCTGGAAGGATTTCAGACTGACGTACATCTCAGAAGCTGTATGGGAAGAATACATTCAGCACATGATGTTTGTACGTTTCACGTGACTGTTATAGTCCGGTGCGGGAAATTAGAACTAGCATGTTCACGGTTTCATAACCATGCACATCGACGACTCTATTTATGTTCATTTTACATACGAGCCACGGTTTTAAATATATTTAACTAACAACATTTTTATCTTGCAGGCCACGGTTCTTGGACACGAGCCAAGCCCGATGGAGCTTTTTGTTTGAACACATGTTTGGAGTGATAACTATAAAAAAAGGGTGCAGCAGTTCATGAATAGTCGAGCTTGGCACTTTATGGTATGTTGGTTTTCAACCTTTTTTTTTAGTTTGTTATTTCCTAGAATTTGATGAATTTATTTTTTCTTTACAGGATACATATAACAGCCAGTTGAATGAAAGATACGAGGACGATCCTTCAACCTATCTAGATTTCAATAGAAATTGGGTATACGAACTCTGTAACATTATAGCCGAGAACTTATGGATAGCTCATAGTGTTTTAACCGTTGGATGCTTGCAATCAATTTTGAGCACTCAAAGTTTGAAGTTCACGGCAATGTTAGACCAATGAATACAAGGCCAGACGACCCATCTTAATGAAAAATATAAACGTTTCACTACTGATTATAAAGAACTTTGTTAAATGGTAATGGAGATGAGATCACAAATGGGTTGTACATGTGCACCCCCTAATTGACCCTACGGTCCCGACGATGACTAGCCTCCTCCTCTTTAGCGCCACCTCTATTTTAGATTTATTATATTTGAACATACAAACGTTTAAATTTATAATAAATATTTGATTTTTATTTGATTTTAATTATTTTCTACATCTATTCAATATATGTTTTAAGAAAAATTAAAATATTACTAACAAGGTTACCGATGGAACAACTCTGTTGGTATATTCTAGAAAAAAATGGAAAAGAATCACTACAAATATCACTGCTACTGTTAACTCACTAATGGAATTACAAAGGTATTCTATCGATGATATGTTATATTAACGATGGATATATTGACGGACAAATAAAAACATTAATGGCATTACATATGGTTTTTCTTTCGGTGATATGTTAAATTTACCGATGGAGATACCAATAGAATAAAGTGGGTAATTTTTTTTTTGGCGCACTTTGTTCGTCTGTAAATCCATCGATACATTTATTACTAATGGACTCACCGATAGATCATAAATTACCGGCAAGAATTTTTATGAATGATTGTTTCTGTCTGTGAGCCTATTGATAATATATGTACCGATAGACTGTGAGTCTAAATACCAACAGAAATTTTTGTAAGTAAAACTGTTAAATTTAATAGTGACTAATACAAATCAAGTTTCTTTTTAATTGATTCCGACAAGAGTTATAGGCTAATGTACAACTCTTATTAGTTTTATCCCCTTAAGGTCTCCCCCATTCCAATTAAAACTTCTGCAGTTGATCATTTTTCCTTGATGGATTGTGATTCCGTGTCTAGTCAATTGCTCTCTGATGTCTTTAATCAATTACGACTTTTCAAGTTTTTTCTATTCATAATTGATTTTATTTTTCCTTGCTCTATTTAAATATGAATAATTATTGTTCTCATGTTTATTTTTATTTTAACAAATTGCAAAAACAAAATATCACTAAAATACAAGTCCATTAGTAATATTTAATTTAATTGTAAAATTAAACTAAAGCAATTCCTAATCTTCTTTGAATTTATTTTTTTCCAGAAGCAAATTCTATAAGTGTATACCACTCCGTAAATTTACAGAAATTACCACTCCGCAATACCATTGATAAAACTTTAAACGGACCCATTAAGTAAGCTATTAATTATTTCAAAACAGCACATGTACTTTGGTAGTTCCATAAAGTTTTAACAATTTACAAACAAATACAATCTTACAAAATCTAAAACAAACCATAACAGGTATAGAATTATACATTCATATACTACAAGTTTGTTTTAGAAATAACAATAAAACATGTACATCTACCAACAAAATACATATACTAAAAAAACAATAAAATTAACATTTAATTAAATGTTAAAATTTAAAAAGATAGAATTACTTACAAAAATTGATAAAATCCATCGGTAAATCAGAACACGGATGCTGGACCACAAAACTTCAAGAAATATAGCTTGTTGTGCTGATATGAGGGAGATTTTTGTTTGGGGGGGAGGGGGGCTGGTTGTTTGCAGATGGGGAGAGTTGAGATTAGGAAGAAGAAGGAGAAATAGGGGAGGAGAGGGTCGGCAGAGTTGACATATATTAACTTTTTCCGACGGTTTCACCGACAGAAACTCCGTCGATGAGTACATCGATGATTCTGACGAAAAAATCGACACGTCACCGTACGGATCTGCCATTTCAAATCCCTCAGTGATTCCATCAGCAATTTAAACGGCGAACCAGTCACGTCACTATACGGGCTGTCTTTTTGAATCCGTCGATGATTCCGTCAGAAAAAATAACCCGCCAAAACCTCCACATCAGTGACCTGTTTTTTTTTAATTTATAAACTTTTTCGTCTGTAATTCAGTTGGTAACTACCGACGGAAAGTTTCCATCGGCAGTTACCGACTGAATTACGGACGAAAAATATTTCATCTGTAGTTACCGACTGGATTACGAACGGAAAAGTTTCCGTCGGTAATTTCGACCTCAAATTACCGACAAACATATTCTGTCGGTAAATCCGTTGCTATTTAGTGAATTTCTGGCAGTGATATATATGACGCAATAGCAATGGATTGGAGCATGGATATTTACCCAAATCGGGCTTCAAAATAAATCATAACCGGAATGAACAATTTCCGCTTCCAACATAATTAAACCCCTGATTCTATTGTTGTTGTTAAGACTTTGGGAAAATCAAACTAAAATAAAAGCGTACAAACATAACTATATCTATCCAGCAATATCTTCATTACTAGTCTCTGTTTCCTATCTAACCTGTCCAATAATGATACAAAGTCGTCTCTTTTATTAATAATAATAATAATTTAAAAAAAAAAACAAGTAATTATGCTCCTTAAAGATACAAAATAACTTAGAATGGAATTTCATGCAAGTGGGCAGCTGGGGCATATCTGAAGAGATCGATGCGATGACAGGACTAAAACCTTCCAACGTTATTTGTCTGTGTTTGAATGCAGGAGCCAGCAGCTAGCTGGGGTGTGGTCCAATCTGGTGGTAACATGGGAGCTAGTGGCTACGTACGTATCACCTAATGTCTTCTGGTGTCTTGACCCCTGGTGGACCCTTGGCTCATGGACACAACCAAGCCGACTACCACACGTTATTTCCGTAAGAGAGTGGTGTGGCTCTTGATCAATCCATCCTCCTCTTTGCCTCTTCATGTGCTACGTGACAGACTCCATCTATTATAATCCCTCCAAATCCACCCAAAACCCCACACCTCCCCTCTCATATCACCAGCTCTACTAGTAACAACAACTAAGCCTCTCTCTCTCTCTCTCTATAAATATTCCTTTCTCCTCTTTTACTTTTTTGATTCTTTACCATTTACCTCTGTCTTCCCATGGTTCCAATCTTCCGATCATGCCTTCCCAGCCCAACTCCCACTTCTCCCTTCCAAGGTGTGTGTGTGTATATCTTGCTCCTTCCTCCTGCACTCAAACGCATGCATGCACGCATACTTTTTTTTCTTTTCTCTTTTTGAATGGCAGCATAATTAACATTTTTTTTCATATGTATGGTTCCGCAGGTGGATTGGATTACTGTGTCACAAGAACAGCCAAAGCGAAACTGGTGACAACAGTGACAACAGCAACCTTAACAGTACCAACAACATTGACGACAGCAACCCAATCTCTAACTCCATAGAATGCTACGCTTGCACACAAGTAGGAGTCCCTGTCTTCCACTCCACAAGCTGTGACCAGGCCCACCAGCCTGAATGGGAGGCCTCCGCGGGCTCATCATTAGTCCCCATCAAAAACCGGCTCGGTTCCAGAAAGAGCCCAGCTAACCGAGCCCAATCTCGCCGGCCGGCCGGTCCATTAGGAACCGTTCTCGATCCACGTAGCAAGCGCGTACAGAAATGGAACCGGGCTTTCCTGCTAGCACGTGGCATGGCTTTGGCAGTCGATCCCTTGTTTTTCTACGCTTTGTCGATAGGGAGAAACGGGGCCCCTTGCTTGTACATGGACGGTGGGTTGGCCGCAATCGTGACCGTCCTTCGCACGAGTGTGGATGCTATACACTTGTGCCATCTGTGGTTACAGTTCAGGTTGGCTTATGTGTCAAGAGAATCTCTTGTTGTGGGGTGCGGGAATCTGGTGTGGGACGCACGTGCCATTGCATCTCATTACGTGAGGTCTCTCAAGGGCTTTTGGTTTGATGCTTTTGTCATTCTTCCCGTTCCTCAGGTTCGAAATTTCTTTTTGGCTTTAATTGACTTTCCCAGGCTTCTGGTTTCTGAAAATAATGCCAGATGGATGGATTTTTACTGAATTATGACTTGGAGGGTGCTGCCTGAAGATATAGATAGGGTAGCTTGTACATGATTAACACGTGTGTGTTTTTTTTTAAAAAAAAATATTATGTTACTATTATTTTCTTACATCTTTTTGGTGTCTAAGGATCGGTATGGATGCTTGCTTGCTGGGGGTTTACTCGGGTGTAAAAATTGTTTTTTAAAATATTTTTTTATTTGAAAATATATTAAATTACTGTTTTTTTTTATATATTAACAATCTTAAAATATTAAAAAAAAAATAATTTTTAACCAGAAAAACAGGTTTTAAAGCCATTATTTTGAGTATATTCGTTTTCTATTCAATTATGGTATCTATAGTTCCTGAATGATCATGATTTGAAAATTTGATAGCACTGGGTATTTGTTTAGTGGGGGAGACGACCCCACCATGGATGTAGCCAAGTGTTCATTTTTCAGCTTAATGTTTTCGTACTATGCTCTAATGATGAGCTTTAGATTAATGGAACTAGGAAGGTAGCTTACATTTTATCTTTATTATGATAAAAGATATTGATTTGACGGTTGAGCCTTTGTCCCAGTACTGTTTGATCTTGTTCATGGAAAACCAGCAGAGGTCATGCAAGTGCTGTTTTTCTTGATTATCTTGAAGTTCATTAGTAAATGATGATTGCTTAATTTCTCAAATAATCTTTTCTTTATACTATGGTTTCCAGTTCTACTATCTTACCACCATATAGTGTTTACTAATTCCGCCACCCGTTGGAGCTTGATGCTTAGCTCATCCTCTTTGTTTTGCAGGCTGTATTTTGGTTACTTGTACCCAAATTAATCAGAGAAGAGCAGATTAAGCTCATAATGACAATACTTTTGTTGATCTTCTTGTTCCAATTCCTCCCTAAGGTGTACCACTGCATATGCTTGATGAAAAGAATGCAAAAGGTCACAGGTTATATCTTTGGCACCATTTGGTGGGGCTTCGGCCTTAATCTCATTGCCTACTTCATTGCCTCTCATGTAAGTTACTAGTATTTATGTGCTCATGCTAAGCTTCTTGTACCATCAATGTTGGGAGTGCAATAAGCTTTATGTTTAATGCCCCTTTTCCTTACTTTTGCAGGTTGCAGGTGGATGTTGGTATGTCCTCGCAATACAACGCGTTGCTTCATGCCTCAGGCAGAGTTGTGAGAGTAGGCCTAATTGTGATCTCTCTTTGGCTTGCTCGGAGGAGGTTTGCTATCAGTTCCTGTTACGAGCAGGCACAATTGGAAATCCATGCGCTGGTAACACAACACATACTGTTAGAAAGCCTATGTGCCTGGATGTTAATGGAGCATTCAATTATGGGATTTACAAGTGGGCTCTTCCAGTCATTTCTAGCAATTCTTTGTCTGTGAAAATTCTTTATCCCATTTTCTGGGGTTTAATGACCCTCAGGTAAATGATAAAACAATTAGTTTCACCAATTTTGATACTCCGCGTCATCTCTTGGATCCATTTTGTATGTTGTCTGATGGACTTGTTAGCCTTCAGGATCATATTTGAGCGCCCCCCTTTTAGAGTCCTCTGCTGTTTTGCTATGTTGACATCTAAAAAATAAGAAAAAGAAAGATTCTTGATATTTCCTGTCAGTCTTTAGTTTAATAGCAGATTAGGTAATGACTCATGAGTCCTGAACTTGCTTGGTAGTCGATAGTCTTGGAGATCCTAATATATTGTGCCTATGTGTGCAGCACCTTTGGCAATGATCTTGAACCAACAAGTCACTGGCTAGAAGTAATCTTCAGTATATGTATTGTTCTCAGTGGTTTAATGCTCTTCACTCTACTGATTGGGAACATCCAGGTGAGCTGATTCAAACACTCCTAATTTTGTGGATGCCAAACCTATTGATCATTAATAACCTGTTCAATGATGGGAAATTATGATTTCAACAAAGGTGTTCTTGCACGCGGTCATGGCAAAGAAGAGAAAAATGCAGCTGAGATGCAGAGATATGGAATGGTGGATGAGGAGGAGACAGTTGCCTTCTCGTTTGAGACAGAGAGTTCGCCATTATGAACGGCAGAGATGGGCAACCATGGGAGGTGAAGATGAGATAGAACTAATCAAAGACTTACCTGAAGGACTCCGGAGAGATATCAAGCGCTATCTTTGCCTAGATCTTATCAAGAAGGTGACAGAAATGACCGCTTAGAAATGATAACTGCGTTCTCTTTATTTATTGGGAGACTAGCGACCTAGAATTAGCTTTACTTTATATGCTGTTCAAGCAAAAAACATATTGCTGATTTTGCAAGGTTGTTTAGCTGTCAGATAAAGGATATTTCAGAAGAAAAAGATAACATTTTTGAGAGGTTATATGCACAATTGCAAGTCAAAGAAGGCACCTTTAACATCTTAGAAGTTATTCTTCCTAGAGCGATCTTCTCCAGAAAACAGCAGCACTGTTGTAGAGCTTAGAGTTCTACTGTGACTGCAATTTTTTTTATTTTTTCCAGGTACCGTTGTTCCACAACCTGGATGATCTTATTCTTGACAACATCTGTGATCGGGTTAAGCCCCTTGTTTTTTCTAAAGATGAGAAGGTAAAACTTGAACTATATTTATATCATTTTACTAACCTGTCAAACACTACCGAAAATCACTTCATTTTTTTGCCATTCCATGATACAGATAATCAGAGAAGGAGACCCAGTGCAAAGGATGGTGTTCATTGTTCGTGGGCGTATAAGGAGTAGCCAGACTCTTAGCAAAGGCATGATGGCAACTAGTGTGCTTGAGCCAGGAGGCTTCCTGGGTGACGAGCTGCTATCCTGGTGTCTTCGCCGTCCATTCATAGACCGACTTCCAGCCTCATCAGCGACATTTGCTTGTATTGAATCGACAGAAGCATTTGGTCTTGATGCAAACCATCTTCGGTACATCACAGATCACTTCCGCTACAAATTTGCCAATGAAAGACTTAAGAGAACTGCAAGATATTACTCATCAAACTGGAGAACATGGGCAGCAGTCAATATACAATTCGCTTGGCGACGTTACAGAATGAGGACTAGGGGACCGGTGATTCCTGTAACAGAAAGTGGAGGTACTGACCGCCGGCTCCTGCAGTATGCTGCAATGTTCATGTCAATCAGGCCACACGACCACCTTGAATAAACCATTGCTAGCAGCTCTTCAGTCATTGTTTCAATAAAGTCTTGTTTCTGTAGGCGGAAAATCCTTCACCGGAAAACACCTACACGGTGTTGATGTTGGTTGGTTTAACTGTTTATATAAACAGTTAAACATTTTAATTTATATCTTTGCCCCTTGGCTGACCTGGTGAGCACGTGTAAACTAAATGGAAGGTCGCAGGTCAAAGTTACACTGGGAACATTACTGGGTCTTACGTTATAAATGACATCATGTTTCTACTTTTATATATATATATATATATATAAAAAGGCCCATGGATCTAATTGGGCCAACACAAATATCTCTCGACCATGTCCATACAGTGGAATACTTTTAAACAAAGATTAAGTGTGATTTTAATAATAATAATAAAAAAAAAAGCTAATGAATTTAAATAATTCTACAAGTTAGCACACCCTGTTTATGGAAGGTCGCTTAAAAAAGATGTATTATTTAAATATAATGAATATCATATAAAATACTTTCTTTCAATCTGACTACATCGAATTGTTTCTTTCGGTCTATAAACAATTTGATGGAGCCTTATACAAAGAAAATGAAGGTTTTAAGTAGTTACATGAAGATTTATCACAATTAATTGAGGTTTAATCACTATTATAACTTGATTTTCTTATCTTTTTTTTATTAATCATTTTTAAAAAATCTAAAAATAACAACAAAATCCAACAATAAATATTAACATTATTGATAGATATAGATCAATGCTGACGGGTTGGTGTGGTTGGATTTGTGAGAAAATAGAAGGTTGCTAGATTTATTTATTTTTACACGAGGAAGAAGAAGAAAAATAAAAGGGAGAGAACTATTGGTTATAACTTATTTATATTTGTCGACAAAATAATTATGTCGATACTTTTACTGAAAAATAATGCATGTCAATTTTTTTATGAAATTTCTTTTTTTAATTTTTTTTTATTTTACAATTTCATCGAACAGTGAGGAAGTATCACTTGTAAAATGTGTTATGATAATGGAAATTAAATGAACTTGAGAGAGCTTTTGGACTTATACAACTTGTATTTATAAGTAGAGGGTGTTTTACATAAATTATTTTATATAAAAATGTTATAATTCTCATACATTTGTTTTCCATAAAATACTTTAGTGGAAAACATGTCAAAGTAAAATTTTATAATCAATCTTGATCAAAAATATTTTCAATTTACATTATATAAAATATCTTATAAATTATTAATTTATAATATCATATAACAACTTCAATCATTATTATCGATATCGTCATCGCCGCCACCATCTCTTCATCCCTCCACCACTACCCTTACTTTTACCACTATTGCTAATCCATCATGACCACCACCCTTACCATTATTGCTTCTACTCCACCACCATCACCACCACCTCACCTCCATAACATCCACCACAACCTCATTGCTCCACTATCCACCACAACCTTCCACCACCATCACTCCATCGTTGTTGTTATCATTGTCACTCTAATTTCATCACCTTCACCTCTACCCTTGCCCTAACCCCATTACTATAAAACTACATAGTTATCACTACCAGCATATCATCACTATAAAACATCATTGTTATTCTACTTTATTTGCATTTTTTACATGATTATTTATCAAAACAATATGAAAAAATAATATAAAATATTTTATAAGAAAATAATTTACTTGTAAATATTTTCTTTTTATAATATATTTTATACAATACCAACACCTTGTAGTTTTAGAATAATTTTAGAGATGCAAAGATAACCATTATACTAAATATTAAAATGCATGGGATATTCATTGTAGATGCCAACACTGTTCACACGCACACACAATTCATTGTGGATGACCTTGATTATTTTTTGAAAATTCATTTTAGTCTTCAAAATTTTATTTTAGGCAATTTGATTTTTTAAGTTCAGTTACTTCTGATTTCTTAGTCAATGTGGGATTGGAAGAATAGGGACCGAAATGAAAAAGGCATCAAACATGGGTGGTGTTCTAGAAGTTTTGAGAAAGATACACTTTGATCCTCTAACTTTCAAAATAACACAAATTATATGATTTTGGTGCCTTAATTTTTTTTAAATTCAATTTTTGTTAATTTTGTAGTCCCTAGTTAAGAGAGAAGAGAGAGAGGTCACCGCATTCTGGCAGTTGAGAGCGAAAAATGACATCAACACTGATTTATGCCATAAAAAAGTCAATGTTTATGTGAAATAGTTTCATTTGATAAGTAGAGTTCATATTAGATGTTTTTCTTACTTTTAAAGTTCATGGAAAAAAAAAAGATCTGAGCTTGGTTTGATTTTTCGTATCGAGTGGATTTTGGTTTTTGGGATGATTTTCTGGCTTTTAAGGCTATAAATGGGTTTATAACGGTTTCAAAGGTGTTTTGTAAATTTTTTGGATCATAATAGGTTGAAAAACTGGTTTTGGGTCAAAACAACTTAAACCCTGATTTTTTCGTCACCATGGTGGCTGGAATCTAGGCAAATCAGACGATACATCGTCTGATTTTTCTTTTCAAAAAAAATTAAGGCTTATACAACATGTCATCTACCCTAGTTGCAACAAAAAAATAATAACCCAGACACGCAAGCCCTAACAAAATGGTACAGGCCCAACATCGTCTAGTCTTTGCTTTTTTTCTAAAATATTTTTTCTAATTATTTTTAAAAATTAAGTTTTTTATATGGTTTTTTTCTCTAATTTTTTTTATTTATATTTAGATTAATACTCCTTCTCTCTTTCATTTTGTTTACAGAGAATATTTTAAATGACAATTATTTTTTTGGTTATACATTTAAATTTTAAAGAATTTTTATGATTCATCTATAATTTTTTTTTTATCTTTTATATAAATGAACTTTATTTTTGAAAATAAAAAAATATTTTCAT
Source organism: Populus nigra (assembly GCF_951802175.1). Classification (NCBI taxonomy): domain Eukaryota; kingdom Viridiplantae; phylum Streptophyta; class Magnoliopsida; order Malpighiales; family Salicaceae; genus Populus; species Populus nigra. The sequence goes on along the minus strand of NC_084864.1, from coordinate 10,766,716 downwards.
ATTATATTTCTAATATGTGCAATCTTGAATAGTATTTTTTCCCTTTTATTTTATTCAATCATGTTAATTTGTCTCTTTATTTCTATTATCATTTGATTGATCATAAAATTATTATTTTAATAAATAAATTTAGTAAACACAACCGGGTAAATATCTCGTCTTGGAAGATTAAATATTTTGATCTATATCTGTTTTTTAATTTTTTTAATTTTTTTTAATTATTGTTTATGTTTTTTTTCATTTATTAACACATATAATTCTTGATTTATTTAATTACATGTATGCATAAGTTTTTTAATTTTAACTTAAAAAAATTTAAATATAAAAACGTATTGGAAAAACCTATATATATATATAATTTTTTATTTTAAAAAAATATTTAATCTACAACGAAACGGATTCAAGTACCTAGTATCATTAATTTAATGAACATAGAATGCTTAAAAGAATTCCTAGAAAAAATCACTTTTCTCTCTTACATGCATTATTCTAGAATTGAAAATAAATTCTAACATTGTAGTTGTTGCTTCAAATGTTATGATTTCTTACGGAGTTTTCAAAGCTCCTTATTAACTTTCCAAATCTTTTATTGGGAAAATTCAAGTAGAGAAGAAACTCGAGTCATCCTCTTGGACAAAAAAAAAAACCGTGAGTAATTTAAAATAAAACTGAATTTTTTTATTAAAAGAATGTAGTTTAACTATTTTTAAAAAATAAATTCATGGTTGAATTTACTATTTATTTCGGGTTAATCAATCTAACCCATCGCAAAGCCTTTGAGCCGAATCGCCCGGGCTTTACACGAATCAACTACATAAATTTCTCTTACCATCGGTGATGCGAAGCAGAAAGCCAAGTGATTGTTCGATCCAAAATCTTACAATATTTATAATTTTAGGATGTTTGCTTCTGGATGGTCAACAACTTGAAAGAAAAACACTGGTTAACAGGGTCTTGACCAAAATTACGTTGTCTTCGAGTTCTTCCAGAAGGGGACAAAAAGTACTGTACGAATTTTCAGTTCAGGAGTCCTGCCATTCTTACTATAACTATTTTTTGCTAGATTATGAGAGATAGGGGGGGAGAGAAGTCATGGATAGATAGAGTTTTAGAAGTAGCCCTAAGGTCACGGCTTATTTGTCTCCAAATAAAGGGCTGAGAGATGACAGACCAGAAAAGCTTCCGCCAAATTTAGGAACTCAATATCCAAGTTCTACAGGATTTCTCGTTTCACTTTAATAGCAACAACAAAAAAATAACATGGACATTATCATCATCATCATCTTCTTCTGCTGGCCTCCCTGAACACCTTTCCTGCGTGCCCTTCGCTAGCTTTTTCTAGGGTTGTTAGACCCTCCCTAGATAGCATTTGATATAGAATTAGTAGCTCCATGTTCAACTCAGGTATGTAATGTTTAGGCCTGATAAATTGAAGTAGAGCTTTAATTAATCAACTGGGGTTGGTGTAATTATATTAATTAATTTAGAAGAGTGATAGTTACATCGATGAAAAGAAGCTGCACTTTTAGTGCCTTGTCAGCCACCGAATGTCTCACCATGATTCCATTTTCAGCGTTGCACAGTCTGGTTCTTCTAAGTAGATCAAAATACGTGCATGTTGGTTGTAGCTCATATGAAATCTTCTGTCATTTTAAGCAGGTTCCTTGGCATCTCAAAGGAGCCCATTGTATCAGCTAGATGGGGTTGAAGTTTGCGAAGCAGGGGCCAGGAAAGGCTTTGAACACAGATTTGTCTCATGCTCAACTCTCATTGATTAATTGTATCACCAAGAGTATTTATATTCGTAACTGGGTATCCAAGCATCGAAGGCGAATGCTTGTTGCTGGTTATGATCTTGACATGTCTTATATCACAGGTCGTATATTGGCAATGTCATTCCCTGCAGAGCGTGTGCGAGCAATGTATCGTAATCCTCTCTGGCAGGTGAAATCTGTACTGGACATGCGGCATGGGGAGCATTACAAGGTGCTTATTTTATATTTTATTGTTTGAACGGAAAGCAAAAGAAAATGACTTTGACAGAACTCTCTTGCTTATTTCTCGAGATATTCCCTCATAGGGTGGCCACACACTGTGATGTTTTGGTGACCATTACTTGAATAAAATCAATACATAATCTTCTTCTTCTTTAGGATTGGATGAGTTTCCACTCGTTTTTAATGCCATGTACGGAATGTTGATTCACGAAAGGAATGTGCAGAACTGTTTCTTGGCAATCCATTAAATGCATAGTGTTTTACCTTCTGATTTTGCCCCACACTTATTCTTTTATCAATCAATTATCTCTTACCTTTTGTTGGTATTTCGCAGATTTATAATTTGTGTATTGAGGAAGCTTATGATCCATTACATTTTCATGGCCGTGTTGAGACATATCCTTTCGACGACAACCATGTCCCACCTCTTGAAATGATGAAGCTCTTTTGTGAGAGTGTGGGTTCATGGCTATCATCTGACCCAAGAAATATCGCAGTCGTACACTGCATGGTATAACTGTTTAGTCCGTTTCTCAAAGAAGGTTTCTTCATTTCGATCTTTGATTGTCTTGATGATTTTAGGCTCTTCTAATTCTAGTTGCATTACAGCATACAAACTCAACTTCAGAGTTCATTTACGCTGGAGCATGTATGCAACTTAATTACTGTGTACTGGTAGCCTAATATTTTTGAAAAATCAAGAATTCAAAATTTCCACGTCTTGAAGCCTTTGTAAAATTAAAAAAAAAAATACGTGCTATCTTGGCTGTTAGAATTTTCAAGAAAAACATGATTGTTTTGCTCATAAATTCACATATATTACAAAGTGTTGGGAATTAAAAGCTGAAAGAGAAAATCTTAGAGGAATATTTTTCGTTGATCTTTCTTATCTTGTTCTTTTCTTAGTTTCTGTGTTTTTCCTATGAATTTTGCAGGCAGGCAAAGGTCGAACAGGCTTAATGGTATGTGCCTACCTTGTTTACAGTGGCATGACACCTGAGGATGCTCTTCAGCTATATGCAAATAAACGCACCACCAATAATCAAGGAGTAAGTCACAATGCACAGTCAGTAAGAAAATGATGCAATGTAATTGACAGTGGTTGCAACAATTTGCTGAAACTCTTTTACACTAAAAAATGCATGTGATTCTAGGAAAATAGAGGAGAGTCTGAGCACCTTGAGCATGTGGTGATTTCTGATAAGGTTTAAAAAACTTTCAAAATGCAATTAGACTGACTCTGATGCTCCTAGTTGTATAATAGATAACTCAGAATCTTGAAGTGAACATGATTAGATTAGTAGAGTCACCTAATAAGTAATATCTAAATTTTGGGTTAGAACAGCTGATAGTGGTGAATCTGTTCTGTTATCAACTTTCATACATGTAAATTGTAAACAACTATCTGTTTTATCGTTCTGATTAGATTCTTACAGAAGAATCGAAGTCCCCTTGAATACCTGTTTGTCTGCTCTCTTGGGGAGTCTGATAGAGAATTGCAGCTAAACACAGTATCATGCATGTTCTGCAGGTCTCAATACCAAGCCAACGTCGTTATGTGGGATACTGGGCAGAGGCACTTTCTTTTCCCAAGAGAGTTTATGATAGTCATAGAGGTGATGGTCATACACCTCCTGAAGTGATCTTGCCTCAATCTCGTATCAGAGAATTGCGAAGAATTCGACTTTATGACATGGTTAACACTGAATCCGTTTTCTTTGTGGTCTCAGAGTTACAGGAGGTAAGCACTGGGCACTCCCAAACGGATTTCCAGGCACATCAGCTTTTTTACTTGCTTATGGTTTTTTGCCCTTATGCAGATTTAAGTTTGTAGTGCTAACTATACGATCTCCTGAAATTCTTAAAATTCATGGAGCGAGTGTAAATGCTAGAGATTAATGTCAGGCACATGCATTTGCTTCAGGTCCTTATCTGTGGTCATTTCTAATATTACTCGGCTCTTTTTACCAGAATAAACATGGACGGCAACTGGCATGTGTAATTTACTAGGAAATTAACAGCTTGTCAATCTGAGAATTAAAAGGAAATAAATTGCTTGATACTGTGCTATGAAGCCATTGTTTGTTCGATTTCCTAGCAAGACACATTAAGTGATTCTGTGAGTTCAATTCTGGTACCAATTGAGTGAAAATCAGAACTTGTATCTTCTCAGCCACATGAAATTATCTGAAATATTGATTCTTTGGTTTTTTTTCAGATTCCAGGTCAGCTGTACCGTCCATCTGTGGAAGTTGCCAAGAGTTGCCTACGACCAATTATCAAAGGATATCAGAGAAACAGCAGTCCTCAATATTACATCTCCTTTACGGAAGGCAATGAAGAAGAAGAGGAGGATTTAAAACCCGCAGAATCGCGCCTCATTGTTCAAATGGACACAGAGAGTCCTATAATCTACCAGAAGACCACTCTTGATTATTATTTTGATAAACCTATACGAGTAAGTTGCAAAGACCAAATCTTTAACATTTAGGAGTACATGAAATTATTTTACATATTTTGCGTTTGATTTTCTGCTACACATTCAGACTTCAGAGTCTTGTGCAGTCTGCAATACACCAGACAAATATTCTGAAGAACCACAAAGACAATTCTGGGAGTAATTTAAATAGACAATTATAGGAGTGATTTGCTAGCATTTAAGCCTAGAGCATGCAAGTTCACATGGTTGATGTATGTGACTCCTTGAGTTTACTATGGAGATTGTTTCAAAATGACCATTACATGTGCTCAAGCCTATTTTCAGAACATTTTTCATTCTTTTAAGGTTGTGTAATTGTTGCCTTTAATCAAAACCAGTAACTTGAAATTAATCATAAATGACTGGCAGGTCAAGGGAGATGTGCGTGTCATATTCTACCAGAAAATGATAGGAGGGCGTCTCTTCTATGTCTGCTTCAACACAGCTTTCATTAGGAATGGCTTGCTGCAGGTAAATTTTATCAGTTATAATTTTGCAGGTTTAGGATTCCCTCTGCAGCGTTCCAGAGTAGGAAAAAAGATCACAAACCCGTGCTTTAAGGGCATAAGAATCAGGTTCAGGATTGAATGTTGATCAGAGTTTTCTTCTCTAACTTGCAGTTCTCAACACGAGATTTGGATAAAGTTGGGACTAAAGGCAGATCGATATGTGGCCCTGCCTTCTGCCTAGAGTTGCTCTTTGCTCCAGCTAATTCAAACCATTCAGGCACGCTAACCGAGGACGTTAATGGTGGCGGCGGTGACGACATTAGTAATGACTGTCCTTGAATCTTAATTCTGATATCCTTACACATACGCACACACCTGATGTGATAGCATTGCAGCCCAGCAGCATATATATAGCTCGTGTATTTGTCTTGCTGTCTACTTTTTCATGGACAGTAGGCATTAGGAATAAGATAGAGTTTAAGAATCCAGACTTTGAGAGCATTTAGCAGAAGATCAGATATGTAAGTAACTGTTTTTTGTGAAAATAGAGAAATCTCTATCGGTAATAAAATTCTAACTTCGCTTGTGCAATGCGCTCCGCTCATCCATTACCTCTGTATTCATGCTAAAACTTGGCCATTGTAATTTATATTATTATGAAAATCTAGGTTTAGTCTAAGTATGATTTATCACCTTAATCTAATTATGATTATGAAAAACTTATTAAAAACATTCCTCTGGTTATAACTACCTAAAACTTGTTTTATTATTATTATTTTTTGTTGGTAATAAACAGGGAAGAAGGCCAAAAACAAATTACATGCAACTAATAAGGGCAAAGCTACCCCGATTATGTGAGTAAACAAAACAGAGGAGAGACCTTTTGGAGATTTTTTAATTGAATAAAAGTGACAAGGGTAGGCTATTCGGCTCAACAAGATGACTTGTCAACTTTGAATATGACTTGAAACATAATGTTATTTTGAGTATTTAAAAAAAAAACAAAAATTAAAATCATATGTTTTAGATTATTTTATATAAAACAAAACTTTAATTAACTTGAGTTAACCCATATAACTAATATATTAAGTCACGAATAAAGTGTTATAAGCGTGAATAAGAACAAATTCCTCCAGTGATTGTAAACCAAGTTTTTTTTCTTCACAAGATTGTGAGACTCCAATTATTTTCAAAATTTATTCACAAGTTATTTATTGTCTATAGGTGATTGTTGAGCTAGCATTGATCCTGAATCAAGAGTCTCACAACTCAACTAATTCAACATCGATGAGTTATTGGATGGATTACCACTAATGAGATACATTCAACATCAAATTGATTTTGTGTTAAGAGCTAGCCTTCCAAATCTGCCATACTATTAAATAAGTCCCAAAAAAAGTGAGATTTTAAAGGAGAAGATAAAGGAGTTATTGAGAAATAGGAAAACTCAAGAGAGACTTAGTCCTTGTGTAGTTCCATTTTTATTGACCATGAAAAGGTTTGAGGTTTTGATGGAAAATAAACTATATATGAACCTAGAAAGGTGTAGTTTATATCTAAAAGACTATTATTTTAAGGCTTCATTGTTAGTGTCGATGACTTACATGTTAATTAGGAGCAAGTTACGACTATTAGAGATTGACCAGCTCTTAAAACAGTTAGTGAGGTATGTAGTTTCCATAAATTGGCTACCTTCTTTCGATAATTGATATGAAACTTCAGTAGCATAGTTGCACTAATTACTGAATGCTTGAAGAGAAGGAAGTTCAATTAGGGAGAAGAGGTAGAAAAAAGCTTTACTTTGATCAAAGAAAAATTAAGCATTACTCTAGTTTTATCACTTTTAAATTTTGACAAATTGTTTGAGGTTTAATGTGATGCTTATGGTGTTGGAATTAATGGTGTACTATCCCAAGAGAAGGGACATGTGGTATTTTTTAGTTAGAAGTTAAGTGATGTTAGATTAAAGTGGTCTGTGTACAATAAGGAGTTTTGTGTTGTTTTTTGAACTTTGAAAAAGTTGGAGTGCTATCTAATAGGTAAGGAGAAGTGTTATAGTCAAAACCTATATAATTATGACTTTCACATTTATGATGGGTTCTTAATGAGAGGTAATTAACTTTGCATTCCTTATATTTCATTAAGAGAGAAAATGATTCAGGATTTGCATGGAGGAGACTTGGTTGGTTATTTAGGGTGAAAAAAGACTATCAGTTTTCATTGAAAAGTATTTTTAGCCTTACATGAAATGGGATATTGGTAAATTTGTGCAAAAATACTATATTTGTCAAACCACCAAAGGGCAAGCACAAAATGCAAGCTAATATATGCATTTGCCTATTCCTAAAAAATATATGGGAGGACTTGTCTATGGATTTTGCACTTGGTTTACCTCATACACAAAGTAAAGTGGATTTTATATTTATTGCAATTGTCAGGTTCTTAAAGATAACACATTCCATCCCTTGCAAGAATACGAATAGTGTTTTTGCAATTGCCCAGCCTTTCTTTCAAGAGGTGATTTGTGTTATATAGGGTGTTAAAGACCATCATTTTTTTATCGATATAGTAAGTTTCTTAGTCATTTTTAGCAAACATTATAAAGGATATACGATTCATCATTACAATTTAGTAGTATAACACATCTATAAATCGATGGGTAAATAGAGTCACTAAATCGAACACTTTAAAACTTGATTTGGAGCATTTGTGGTGTCAAGCCAAAGCAGTAGGATTGTTTCCTTGCACAAGAAAAATTCATGTACAATAGTGTTAAGCACAATGCCAGTAGTGAATCACCATTCGAGAATGTGTATTTGTAATGTCCTAGTCATATGTTAGATCTTGTATCAATTCATAAAGGTGTTGGAATTAGCATGGCTATTAAGTAAATGGTTATAAATGCTAAAGCTACACTAGAAGATGTATGGTAGAAGTTTCTGAATACCAATTCCAAATACAAGAAGGTTGCAAATAGACACTTACTTGTAAAGTATTCAAGAAATGAGATAGGGTGATGGTATTTCTATATATATATAAAAAAAGATTCCCGATAGGGATGTATAGTACATTATAACAGAAAAAATATGCTTTTTACACCATAATAAAGAAGATTAATGATAATGTTTGTATTATCAATTTGCCAGATAATATAGATATTTCTATAATATTCAATGTTTTTTTCTTTACCTTCATTATGATGACAACCCCTTATATATAGAATTTAAGGTTAACTCGAGGTCAAGTTTTTACTAGTATACAGGACTAGTATGAAATACATTGCGAATATATTTATAGACCAAATATATATAAGGTATTTATAAACCAAATAGACAAGGTAATGCCTGAAAAAAGTCTGAACATGTTAAATGTGCAGCCTGATAAAAATAGTTTAACATTTTGATTTGACCATTAAATTAGATTGGAATTTTGACATAAGCTTTTAAAGTCCATGTTTTATATAGTGTTAAACTTTTATTACCATCAGATGTCGAAAAGATCCTTCAATAAGGCCCATATGTTACTTTTAGAGATTTGTTATATTTTTCTAATTGATTTAGAATTTTTTTTTTCTAGTTGGATTAAAACTTTTTAATTATTTTTATAGCTTTTTTTTAATATGGCCCATATTCTTCGGATATCATTGGTTGACCAAACAATTAAGCATAGTTCACTTGAGAAAAAATAAAAGGCCCATTTTTTAGACAAAGAATACTCCTCATAAACATGAAAGGTTCCTTATGATCTTTTGAGATTCATTTGTATTGTAGGCGGGTTTAAAGAACCTGGTAGTTTTGAATAGTTAGTTGTAGATCTACCACTAGTGAATAGTATAGAAAGCCTAGCAGACTCATTTATGGACAATGGGATAGAGCTAAGCCCAATAAGAGGTATGTTCAGGTTAGAAGAATAGTCTAATAAGAAAAGCCCATAATTATTTATCCAATAGTTAGATCGAACTCAAGTTTTATCAAATGATTATACAAGTCTAGTTCTATAAGAAGGTTGGAAGGTTATAAACAACTAAGGTAAAAAATACCCTAAAATTAGACTTGCAATATGATGTTTCAACTAATTTTGTTATTTTTTCTTTTTATTTTTAGATTTTAGCTTAATTTTGAATTTTATACTGTCTTTCATATTTGATATAGGATTTTGGTTTTCCTATTTTATAAAAGTTGGTTTCTTATCTATTTAAAGAGTTGTAAATCTATTAAAGATTTAGAACAAATTAGGAAAAAAAAATTTAGTAATAAAATATGAATTAAGTTTTTTTTAATAGTGATAACCCTTTTTGGTAATAATTATGTCTTTTTTTTTGTTTGCTTTATTATATTTTTTTCATCAATGTCAATTGATATCAGAGCTCAATGATTCTTAGCAGTTAGTTGATGTGTATTATTATTAGAAATCCTTATAGCAAGATCCATGATGGAGTGATTCGCATGAAGGTGTTAAGAAAAAAATGAAATTACTAAACTAAAAAATATATAAAAATAATTAAAAAAATATTTATGATAGCAACAAAAGCTTATGATGGCCCTACATAATTGAAAGATATTAGTTTCATTGTATGACATTAGTAATACTTTAGAATAAAACTTTCCTTTCTAACACTAACATTTATCCTTATAATTACTTTTACCATTAACACATTTCAATACATTCTCTTCTTTTTAACACTTCCGTATATATTCTAGGTTTACAAAATTGCATAAATGGACATAAAAGAGTTGAAAAATAAAAATAAAAATAAAAAATCATTGCAAAAAATTCCCCTTTTATCATCTAAAGAAGCTTAAGTCTTACAATTTTAAATCACTTTATAATTCAAATAAACTCTTATAAGGAATTGATTTTTTTATATTTTCTTATTACAACAAAATTGTTACACAAATAAAGCAAAAATAATGAGCATTTACAACTTCAATAGATATTGGTACCTATTTTGTCTAAATTACTCTGACTTACTATGTCGTTGTTACACAAACCAATGATGACTTTATATGTCCAATTCACAAAAAAAAAAAAACTCACCTTATCCCCTACACCACGATTCTAATTCTCAATGTCTATTTTGCAATTAATTATATTACAACAACTAAGTTATATATATTTATCAAAAACATTATATTGCAGTAACTAAGTTATATATATCTATCAAAAACATCACCTGAATATATATTAAATAATATCACCCAGAAAACAATCTTAACATATTATGATCTTAACATATTATGCATAGTTGAGGACAAAACAACATAAGCAACATACTTATGGTTAGAGATGTAGCAAGAAGATACTTTTGCTATTTATGTGGATATTATTGATATCCAAAAGCTTTGTTAGCTACTGGGTGATGCCATACTCGATGCTTGATAAGCTTCATCAAATTATAGTATTTCAAATGCAACACCCTCCACCATATATGTAAAAAATTGACCTTATTATAAGTCATATCTTCAATGATATAGAAAGTCCTCCATTATCAATAGCCCACATAAATCATATTAGTCTTAGGTGATATACTCGAAGAAAATCACACATGTGACAAGGCATCATCTTATTAACCTTGGAGTTTTCTTATAAGATTATGTTTTTTTTTATCCTTCTACATTAAATTTGTTAGAGCTTCATGATTGAGCTCAAGTTTATTATATTACACGGGTTGGGAATTTAAAATATTAACCCAAGTTTAAAGGATTCACCTGATTTTGCTTATTTTTTTCTTTTTTATGCTCATGTTGTTTTTTAGTTCCATCCTTTATATTGGAGATTGAACTTTGTTAATTAAATGGTGGCCTCTCATTCTTTATAGTTAATTATTAACATTTTTTGTTTGATTTATCCACTGTCGTTATCATTTTTTATTACATTATTAAACTAACATGGCTTATTGGATTTAGTTAGATCAATGAATCTAGTTTTAGATTTTTCTTGCTTCTTTAAAATCACTATCATAACATGAGCATCCTTTTTTTATGTTAAAAAGAATTTGGTCTGACCCGTACTGTAAATCTTGGGTTACAATTTTAAGAAAAATATGAAAGTAGAATATATTTTAAAAAAGTTTAAATGAATATTTAATTGTTTTAAAATATAATTATGGACCCTTAGGGTCAGGAATAAAAATATATAAGTACAAATTTCCAATTATAATGGAACTTCTAAATGAAAGAAAATAATAAATAAATAAATAATGTAAATTGAGAGTAAGGTATTTCCTAAATGTACAAGGAGTATGAATAAATTTGTTCAAATATAGTTTCAAATTTTATCAAAAACTTAAAGAATTACTATAATTGTTTAAGAGACATAAAATAATGGCAAAACTATAATATTAACAAAACTTATAGCCCCTCTCTTGCTTAAACTCGTAGGCTATAGATGAGAAAGGAAAGCTTCCTTCTTTTTTTCTTCCTTGCTTTTCTTAAAATTTCTTATGTACAAACTAAGTTTAGGACATCATAAGTGAGATTAGTAGAGTTTAAACACATAAACCTAAGATTTAAGAGTGATTAAAGTGAGAGAAAGTGAGAGTTCGATAGAGAAACTAAAGAAATTGGAGGAGAAAGAAGGGGTTGAATAAATTAACCCAAGAGGCTTATATTGAGCACAAAATCACCAGGTAAAATGTTTTTTACCAATTTTTGTTTTTTGTTGAATGAGGTTAGGCAAAATTAAGTAAATTCCCTAAACTTCCAAATTATGGTTCTGGGTTAAAATTGAGGGGAAAGCAAAATTAATGTAAATTGATTCATTTGGGATGAAATAGGTTAAAAATGACATAAAATATTAAGGAATTCAAGAAAAAACTTGGTGTTTTTTAGGGTCTAAGGCCGACCAAATAAGGAGTAAAAAGAGGATTGGTTTATTTGGTGTAAATGCTTATTAATTACATGTAATTGATGTGTATTATTATAGTGATGATGTTTAGAGGTGAATAGATTACCTTATCAAACTTTATTTGAAATTTTAGCATGATTTAAATTAAGATTTCTTAAGATGGTTGAAAGAAAGTGTATGATTGTTTATGACATTGTTTAAATTAGCATGTGGTGATTATTTACTAGTTAAAATCATGAAGAGATCTAAGGAAAATCATGAAAGAAGAAGGGGGTCCTCAAGGCTAGCCAAGTATATGGTTTTTGGAGAAATTGGATAATTGGTAATAAATTGTATAAATTATGATTAATCTTGTAGTATTAATGAGATGGTGATGGTTGAAAAAGAATAATTGATTTTGTACATTGAAATTGAAATTAATGTGTTTACTTATTAGAAGTTATATATGGAAGTTTTAATTATGATTTTGGATAGTTATTAGTTTGTGGGATTTCATAAAGATGAGATTTGTTAAATTATATAATATTTGTGTGTTTAGTATTTTGCTAAGACATAGTGAAATATGTTAGTATTTAATGAAATGTTGTTTGACTTGAATATAAATAAGTCGATTTGGGATGCGTATTGACTGGTGTTGTATCTTTTATTTCTTTTTCTTTTTTTGAAATCATGAAAAGCATTAGGAGTTGGGCAATCAGGGAAAGGAGCTTGGTCTACCAAAAAAAATAATTAGGTGCTTGACACCTCATTCTATTTAAGTTTTAGTATTTTTTTTTCTTTAATATTGTTTTCTTAAATGTTGTATCATTGTTAATTCAGTTTTGAGATGGAAATCATGGAATTATGTTTTGAGATGGAATTAACAAATGACTCGATTTTAAACAAGAATTTATAAATCAAATGTAAAATAGATGTTTGATTTGAATTAAGTAGAAATGTTTACCTATTTATACTTGTAGATTGTATTCACAAATATATACTATGTTTTGGTACTTAGTTTAAGATTTGATACTAGCTAAGGAAATATTATCGATACTAATCAATTATATTGACATCCATATAAGATGTTCTAATACTTAGTCTACCGTGTTAACAATAGTTAAGAAAATGTTATCAATAGAAATATAAATTGTTCTGATACTTAGTTTACCGTGTTGACGGTAGCTAAAGAAATGTTATCGATATTAAATGATTGTATTGATAAACATATAAGATGTCCTGATACTTAATTTATTGTGTTGATGGAAACTAAAGGAATGTTATCAATATTAATCAATTGTATTGACACACATATAAGATGTTTTGATACTCAGTTTACGGTGTCGATGGTAGCTAAGAAAATGTTATTGATATTAATTGATTGTATTAATAAAACATAAAGAGATGTTATGACACATAGTTTGACCGTGTTGACAGTAACTACAAAGAGGAATTCTAATACTTAGTGAGTCACATAAATGGTGACTAAAATGAAAAATAAAATACCTAGTCATTTGTATTGACGACAACTATGGAAACTTATGTAAATCTTAGTTTGGTTACTTTGGTAGTGATTTATTTGATATGTATGGACTAGTAAATTTATGATGTGGTGGTGGAAACTTCAAATCATTACAAATATTAAGTTGATTGTATCAGTTTAAAAAATACATGTATGGAATAAAAAATTGATTATATTTTTAAATGATATATTTTTTATCTACTCATTCAATAGGACCGCACTAACATTAGTTACTAGATTATATTTTGTTAATTATATAGCCTATGTAATTTGAATATTATGTTGTTGTAATAATAATTTCATTTTAGGATGTGTTTGATTATATAACTTTACTTAAATATTTTGTAAATTAAACTCTTTTGAGTTAAATCCATCCATACATCTATTATTTTGAGTATATAATATAATAATGGAAGAAAAACTAGTATTGATATAATTGACTATGAATGAGCTATGGGAATTTCTAATTGATTAATAAATGATCTCCTGAGGTATTTATGTGGAAATTATAAAAATGTGTTTTATGCAGGATATGGTGGGATAAAATTTTTGAATAGAACCCCTTATATAGAAAACAATTTGCTAAAATTTTGTTAAATCTAATAAATCTTTTAAATATTTATTTAGATATGTTATGAAATATGAAATGGATCTTGTTCTAGGAAAGAAATACAAGTAGAGATTTGGTAATGTTGTGGATGCAAATCTAGTATTGAAATGTGTTGTAATATCCATATAAAAATAATACAAATGTTAATTTATATTACATCAAATATAGAATGCATGTAGAAACTCAATCAACTAGCATCTAAGGGTATTTTTGAATTTTTACTTTTTAAGAGAAAAAATTAACTTTAAAAGTAAAAGTTCTTTAATTAGATACTAGAAGTTTTTTCATACTTTCATCTTGAAATTTTTTTTTGTTATTACCGGGTAGGAAAATGGTCAATTTGGTATTTTATTACATGTAAAAAAAGAAAAAGAAAAGTTTTTGGTGTGTGCAAGAACGAGTAAATCACCCTACCGTATTCAAGAGATGTTTATAGCCGCTAAAAATAGCCATCTTTGGTTTTTTTGATTCATCATGACAAAAGCTCCATCACTAGGCGATGCGTGTAGCTTAGTTCCCTCCGATTTGGCGTTGGTTAAATGGGTCTTTTATTGTAGCAGTTTTTACTATAGCTATAGACTTACTGGCATTGTGGATTGGAATAGTGAAATTACTATTTTTCCCTTATCAACAAAAAAAATGGCTTGGACAACGGATGTAATAAGGGGTTTTTGCACAATAAAATGACTAGCATATCCTTTAAAACAAAAAATATTGATTTGGCATGCAATGGTTGTTTTTACTTTTCATTTTTAATTGCACAGTAAAAAGACTACATTACTCTTAAGATCAAATTATCTTTAACTTGCATCAAGAGGTTTTTTAGTCTTTTCACTATGAATTTCTTTTTGTTATTGTCGAGTTAGATAAAGGCCAATTTGGTATTTTAGCATATATAAAATATTATTCAATATCATAACATGGATGGTGTGTGTTGTTCACTCGTACACGTGTGGCTTCGTCTACACTCTTTGATCAAAACATGCAGTGCATCTTGCGGCCACACGCCAGCTTTCATAGTAGCGTTTGAATTTACACGACCACCTTTCAATCTTTGGATGACACGTGTGATCAATGGACCTTTGATTTGGCACCAATGGCTTTGTCTTTTTTTTTTCTCTCTCTCTACTCCATAATTTTTATACGTGGCCCAACAAATTTTCCAAGTAACTCTTTAATTTTTTTATCTTTCAAATTTGGTCTTTGATCTTTGTATAACTATTTTTTTATTTTAACTAATTCATAAAATTGGAGTTTTCTTTCAATTTCATCCTCCATTGATTTTTTTATTTGTCAAATTTAGTCCCTATTTTTTATTATAATTTTTTGTATTTAATCATTTTACTCTATTTTTTATTTTAGTTGATGGTTACACACACTTAAAGGGGAGAAAATTTGAAGAGAAAAAAATACTCACACATACTCTCCTCATACCCATACAACACAAAAAAAAAAAATTAGATCCCTTATTTACATTGGGAGCCGCCAACACCAAAAAGCACAAGAAAATCAGCACCACCTACCCTCATTGTTTCCCCTCACTGTCCATAACCATCTCACACCAGCCTCTTTTTCTCAGCCAAAAAGAAAACTCATGCACAGAGGTCTCCCTTTCTTCCTTCTTACCAACAACTCCTTCCCTTTACAAGCCACCCATCTTCTACCTTCAACTGACCAATAATCCTTTTTTTTTTTGTTGAACCACCGTCAAACCATCACCCACCATTCCCAAACCCATAAAAAATCCAAGTTGTGCTTCCTTCTCCCCGTTACAGCCTCTCTTCTCTCTTTCCTATCACTACCAACAACAATAGCAACTTCCTTACCGCCTCTAACCACTGCAACTTCACTCTCATTTTCTCTTCCTCGTCGTTGGTTACCCCACATTTTCCATCCATCCTCCACCTCTTTCGGCCACGGGTAAAAACCCCATCGTGAGCCAATCACTCCCTTTCTCGGTCAGCACGACCACAAGCCCCATCGTCATCATTAACCATACCCATGGCATAACCCAACAACCTCTAAAGCATCATCGACCAATCATCTTGTTCTAGTCACCAACCTTAACTCCTCTATCCATAACAGCTATGATAGAACTAATTTTGGCTGAAAAGTCACGGCGGCTTCATTTGTAGCATTTATGTCTTCTTTTTTGTTAATAGCAATCACGACAACCAAACACCAATCATGACAGCTTCTTCTCCTCCTATCTTTAACAACAACAAACAATGGTGGCAAGAAACCTATGAAGAAGGAGAGAAGACCAGTATTAAGAGAGAGACAAATCTCGAAAGAAGAAAGAAAATTAATACGACTGATTTGTGGATTTTTCTTAGTTTCACAAATGGCGTTGGTCCTTACTACTGGCATAAGAAAGGAGGAAATGAGGAGATGTTCTCGATCCCTTAATCTTTTTGTTTTCATCGGAGGTGATGGTGTGTGGGACCCATACGCTGCCCCTATTCCTGCACTTCCAGAATTTTCCAACAGTGTTCCTGGATTCCCAACATTTCTCCATATTAATGTGAATTTTGAGAGGCTTGTTTTGTAAATTATAAATGTGTAATGTGTGTGTGTGTGTTTGAATTATTTTGAATTTTGGTTATTTGTAAATATGTAATTATGGTGTGTATGGGTTAATTAGTAAAAATGATGGGTATGTGTTTATAACAAAAATAACTAAATGTTTTTAATTACATACGATCAAATCTCTCAAAAATATGAAAAAAAATATTGTTTAGTATTTCCATACAAAAATTTAAAAATATGTATTTGCATGCATTTTAGGATTTAATAACCAGTTTATTAAATTCATAAGAATTTGATCAATATTTTAATAATCACTATATTTTAATTCATGAGAATTAATGGTTAAAATCCCCGTATAGAATGTTGGACTTAAAAGTAAGGTTGATATTTGAAATATTAGGAATTGACCAAAAAATTCTTAGAGTTATTCTAAATATTCACCAATTTTAAGTGGGAGTATTTTCACCGTAATACACAAATTACGAAGAACCTTTTCCTAAAAATTTATTTAGGTACACGAGTCTATAATAAATTCTTAAACAGCGGATTTATTCATACGAGTAAATCTCAATCCTAAACCACAGATAGACCACCGATCAGAAAACCATCAAAACATCTAAACAAGATCAAACCACACAAAACAGCTTACCTTAAATAGGACACACTAGGGGTGCTCATACATTTCTTAACCACAATCAGTCCCTTACCCTCGAATCTCTGATAAGATCAATATACCCAAGTTTCCTAGCGACCTTTAGCTAAAAACCTAGATAGCGACTCTAACAACCTTCGACGTTGTGCGTCCATGTGCAACACCCTCAATATTTTATTTCATTTTATGTCAAATTTGATCTTTTTTTTGTTTTAAATAATTTTTTTATTAAAAATTTATTTTTCAATTTCATCATTTGATATTTTATTTAATGGAATTTTTTTAGGCTTGCCTTCTTAAGGATGATTCTGGCCTTAAAACCTGGATCATGGGTTGGAAAGATCAATCCAAGTTGACTTAAGTATTTTTTTACAATCGAATCTTCACAACGACCTCACTCATCTCTGGGTGACACATGTGATCCACAGACTTATGATTTTGCATCGATAACCTTCTCTTTTTTCCATGTTGTTTTTTTATCTTTCCCTTGATTTATGTGCATGACCCAACAAGTTTTCAAAACAACCCTTCAATTTATTTGTCTTTCGAATTTGATCCTTGTTCTTATTATTATTATTTTTTAATTTCAGATAAATCATAAAACTAGAATGTTCTTTTAATATAATCCTCAATTGATTTTTTATCTGTCAGATTTGTTTCCTATTCTTTTAATTGTGATTTTTTAATCATTTTCATTATTGAATTTGTTTTTCATTTACATCCCTTAACATTTTATTTCATTTTACTTTTATATCAAATTTAATCCTTATTCTTTTAATTGCTATTTGTTTTGTTTTAGATCATTTTTTATTGAAAGTTTGTTTTTTAATTTCATCTTTTGGCAGTTTATTGATTAGGATTTTGTTAATAAGAAATTTGACTTAATAATTTTTTTGTGTTTGCTTTCCATGGATAATTTCGTCCTTAGTACTCCTGTCATGAATTTAAAAGAATAACCGAGTTGGCTTGGATTTTTTTAGGTCCTATTTTATAATTGATTCCATTATTCTATAGGGTTACCTCGATCTATATGTTGGGTCAAGTGTTTCGCGGGTTAATCTAGGCTGACTCGAGTCAATTTTATTTTGCTCGATTTATCTACTGTTGTTGCCTATTTTTTATTATATTATTAAATTAATTGAGAATATTCAATCCAATAAAGTCAATGACTCAAATCTTATATTTCTCTTCCTTCTTTAAAAACATTATCACCACTTATATATTTTTTTTACGTTGAAAAAAGTTTGGTTTGACATGTGGCATAATGCAAACCACCAATCTAGTTAACAAAATACTAAAGGGTTTGGTTAAATCACTATAATAACACCTATAAAACATTATTCGATGAAATAATGTTTTTTTTTCAATTTAACCTTTCAACAACCCAATTTTTTTTTTCATTCTTCAATATTGGTTGTTTAGAAATTGTGCTTTGTAAACTTTTTTTATTTCATTTTTGTTTAGTTATATACTGATCTTGTGATTTTTTTTTCTCTATTTCAACATTCAACATTAAATAGTTGGAAGTAGAGCTTCATAGTTTTTTTTTATTCTCTTTCTATGAATTTATTATGATCTCATGACTTAGATCGTGAGTTTAACATATTAACCTAAGTTAACTCAGGTCTTTCTTTTTCTTTTTCTAATTAATTTTTTTTAATTTCATCATTCAATAATGGTTTGGCTGGAAATTGGATTTCGTAATACTTTGTGATTTTCTTTTTATGAGATTATATTGATTTTATTGCTCGGGTTGCGGGTTTGGCAGGTTGATTAGGTTGACTTTATTTATTTTTTTGGGTCATTTTTTATTGAATTTTTTATTAATTGGTTTTCATAATTTATTTTGTTTTTTTTTCATTGGGGTATATTGATTTTATGACTTAGATCATAAATTTGACATGTTTACTCGAGTTGACTCTATTCATTTTTTTCCGTTTCTTAATTGATTTTTTTTCAATTTCACTCTCCAACAACTCTATCTTCTTTTCTTTTTTATTTTCATCTTTCAATATTAGGTTGTTTGAGAATTGTGTTTTTTCAAAAATATTTCTTTGGAGTTATCCTGGTTTTATGGATTTATTTTTTTTTTCTCGATTTCAAACTTCAACAATGGATTTGTTGGAAATGGAGCTTTATAATTTTATTTTTTTATATATAAAGTTAGCTCAATCTCATGACTTAAATCATAGATTTAATATGTTAGCTTGGGTTGTTATTGTTGTCCCTTTTTTAATTTTTTTTTCAATCTCATCCTTCAACATATTGTTTGTTAAAAATTGAGCTTTTTATTTTTTTTATTTACTTTCTATAGGATTATCTTGATCTCATGACTCAAGTTATGGTTTTGCTAGGTTAACCCAATTGACTCTGGTAGATTTTTTTTGATATATTTTTTTAATTGTGTCTTTCAATGTTAGATTAATTAGGAAGTGACTTTCATAATTTATTTTAATTTTTTTTCTATATGATTATCATGATCTCACAACCCGGTTTGTAAATTTGACATGTTAACCTAGGTCGATCTAATACGTTACAGTCTTAATATTTGAAAACAAATATCTTCCAATATATTATCGTATCGATATTTCAAAAAGATGTCATCTAATATATATCATATTTTGAGTTTATGACTATTTTTTATTAAAAAATAAATTAATAACACTTGAATATTTTTTATGTTAAAAAAAATTGATCTAACCAGTAGCGCAACACAAGTCAATGATCTAGTTCGTTCTTAAGCAATGTTGTCAATTTCGTTCTCTTCTATCTAGAATGGATGGTATACCTCATATTATTTAAAAATATAGAACAACTTGAAACAAATTTTATCTCGCTCTGAGTCTCAGTTCATTCTGGTTTTCTTAACCAAATTTCAGTCAAGATGTTTCTATTTTGTTTTGTGAATAATGTTTTTTTTTGTCTTTTTTTAAATCTATGTTTTTTTTACCTAATTACATTCTTAAACACTTGGTTTATTAGAGATTAGACTTCATAATTTATTGTGGTTTGCTTTCTTTATGTTTATCTCAGTCTTATAACTCATGTCACTAGTTTGACAGATTAACCCAATTAACTTGATTTTTTTATCTATTTTTTAAAATTGGTATTTTTTTTCAGTTTCATCATTCAACATCTTCAATATTTGGTTGATTATCAATTACTCTGTCATTTATTTTCAGTTTATTTTTTATAAAGTTATCTCAGTCTCATGACTTGGATCATGAGTTTTACAAGTTAACTTGGGTAGAGTTATGTCATTTTATTGTATTCTTTTTTAGATTGATTTTTTTTTTAATTTCATCATTCAACTATGAGTTTATTAGGAATTAAACTTCATAATTTGTTTTATTTGGGGTTGTCATGATCTCATGACCCGGGTCGTGGATTTGAAAGGTTAACCCGGGTTGACCCAGGTCAATCCAATATGTTATTGTCTCAATATATATATATATATATATATATATATATATATATATATATATATATATATATATATATATATATATAAAGAATGTCGTCTTGATTTTTTTTAATCAAATTATTTTTTTACCAGTTGTTCAAGTTGTCTTTAAACTTATTGAGTCATTAGGTCACATCAGGTTAACTCCTACATGGTTTAATTTTTTTTTCTACTAGAAAAATATTAGCTAAGTGTCTATACCTGAAACGTGGCACATGTCAATGATCTAATAGTTACAAATTATATATAATAGTTACAAAATAGGAATTTTATTTTATATATTTATATCTATATATATATATATATAATTCTAAATTTTATATACATTAAAACACTCAAAAACTAAAATGAATTATTCTAATTAAAAAAGATGAACATCAACCAAAACAAAATTGAAACTTTGTTGTAGAAATATTTGCGGTTCCATGTAGCATAATGCAACCTTCATGTATAGTATTTTTAGTGTATATTTGATATTGTGGTGTAAAGTGTTTTTTAAAAGTATTATTCATTTAAAAATATATTAAAATATTTTTTTTTTAATTTTAATATTAGCATATTAAAACTATAAAAAAATATTAAATTAAATCAATTTGACCCAAAGACAATCTTATCCAGGTCCAACCCAACCTAGAAAACGACACCGTTCTTTTATAGGATAGAGTCAATACCCCCTCAAATCATGTTCTTTTTCTTCAACACGCACAGACGCAAGCCATTCCACAGACTCTCTCTCTCTCTCTCTCGGATTCTCAAGTTTTCCTCTTTCTACTCCCAACGAATCCTCAAAATGCTTTCCGGTGAAAATTAAAAGATCATTAATTTTTTATTTTTGTTAATTATTACCGTATAATCCATCCACCATGGCAACAACCTCAAATAAACCTCAAAGATCTCTCGAAGAAATAGAGGACATAATCGTCCGCAAAATCCTCTTAATCTCTCTCACCGATTCCTCTGATCCTCGAATTATCTACTTAGAAATGACTGCTGCTGAGATTCTCAGTGAAGGCAAAGACTTGAAACTCAACCGCGACTTGATCGAACGTGTCTTAATCGATCGATTGTCTGTCCAAAACCCTAACGCGGAACCTCCTTTCAATTACCTCTTAGGTTGTTACCGCCGCGCGGTTGATGAGTTGAAGAAAATCGCGAATATGAAGGACAAAACTGTCAAATCAGAGCTGGAATTGTCGATCAGGCAACTGAAGAAGTTGTCGGTTTCTTATTGTAGGATTCATTTGGGAAATCCTGAGTTGTTTGGGGATGATTCGAATGTTGTTAAAGGGAGTGGGAACTCGAATGTTTCGCCGGTTCTGCCGTTGATTTTTGCGATGGTTGATGGGTTTAATAGTGGTGGAATTCAGCCTCCGCCGGGGTTTTTGGAGGAGCTGTTTAGAGAAGGGGATCTTGATAGTTTGGATCCGATTTTCAAGGGTTTATATGAGGACTTGAGAGGAAATGTTTTAAAGGTTTCTGTTTTAGGGAATTTTCAACAACCATTGAGGGCTTTATTGTTCTTGGTTAGTTTTACCGTTGGTGCTAAATCACTTGTTGGTCATAAGTGGTGGATTCCGACAGGGGCTTATGTAAATGGGAGAGTTATAGAAATGACAAGTATTTTGGGTCCTTTTTTTCATGTGAGTGCATTGCCAGATAATACCATTTTTAAGAGCGAGCCGGATGTTGGGTGAGTGTATCTGTGTGTGAATTTTTTTGGGTTTTGTTTTCTTCTTGTGTTTGTGCTATTGATGTGTTGTTTGTTGTTGGTTTAAAATGGCAGGCAGCAGTGTTTCTCTGATGCAACAAACCGTCGACAGGCTGATTTGTTATCTTCATTTACTACAATTAAGACTCTAATGAATCATTTATATGATGGTTTATCAGAAGTGCTTCTTGCTTTACTTAAAAATAGTGACACTCGTGAGAGTGTTCTTCAGTATCTTGCTGAGGTGATAAATAGAAATGCAACAAGAGCTCATATACAAGTAGGTATCTCCTGTACATGGAACTTTTTGAGCTGTAGTTATAGTGTATATGATTTGTTGAAGGCTTTATCTTGATTAGTAACGTTGCCTATGAATCAACATATGGGTATTTATTTTGTTCGATTTCTTCAGAAAAGGAAAAAGTTGACATCTTTTTGCTAAACTGGAACTTGCATGATAGTTTTCTCTGACAGACAATGATTTTCAGGTTTCATGAATTGTTTTTGTGCATTAACAGTGTCGTATAACTGTCACAGGTTGATCCTTTATCTTGTGCAAGTTCTGGCATGTTTGTCAATCTAAGTGCTGTCATGCTTCGGCTCTCTGAACCATTCCTAGATGCAAATTTGTCGAAAAAAGACAAAATTGATCCAAATTATGTGTTTCACAATAACCGTTTGGATATAAGGTGATGAACTGCTTAATATATCATTTTTTATCACATTATTGATTTTCCTGGTGTTCCTAATTATTGGTTTTCTTCACGCATTAGAGGGTTGACAGCTCTGCATGCATCATCAGAAGAAATTACTGAATGGCTTAATACTCCTCGGAAAACTGATGTCTCTGGACTATCTAGTGACAAAGAAAATCGCTTGTTACAATCTCAAGAAGCCTCCAGTTCTGGTAACAGTGGTGAAAAGGCTAAATACTCATTTATTTGTGAGTGCTTCTTTATGACTGCAAGGGTGCTCAACTTGGGTCTGTTGAAAGCATTTTCTGACTTTAAGCATCTAGTTCAGGTAATGCATACATGCTTTGTATCTGGACTTGGATTTATAAATCTCTTACCACATCTTTGATTGTCAAAGCAAAATATTTGTCTTCCTTCTAAGTTAATTTTGTGAATAAACATCATGTCAGGACATTTCTAGATGTGAAGATACACTCTCCACATTTAAAGCCTTGCAAAAGCAGACGCCATCTCCGCAGCTGCAGCTGGATATTGATCGTCTTGAGAAAGAAATAGAGTTGTATTCACAGGAAAAGCTTTGTTATGAAGCTCAGATATTAAGGGTACCTTACCTCTTCTCTCTTGTACCCACCTGCTGTTGACATATTGGAAGCTAGTCTTGAACATTGAAAGTTTGTGTCTAGTTTGGCTCACTTGTGAGGTGATAGGGGTTTGAGAGCTTAAGTTTTATTCATGTCATGTTTGAAAGATGATTCTGTTAGTGTCATCAGATGGGTGGCTCTCTTGTTTTATTTTCTTTGGTCGGGGGCAATCTCTATGCCCAAACTAGCACCTCCCTTCCAATTCTCTCTTACCCTCCATCCCTCTCACTGTTCTCTCTCATTTTCTATTTGAATAGTATGTTCATTGTTGAAGATGTAGAACTTCACCAGCTTAATGTGAAAGCTCCCCTTTCCTCTATCCCTAGCATGTGCTCCTTTCTCTTCTATTTTGAATGGCTTGTTTGTCCTTGGAATGCAGAACTTACCAATCTAAATAGCTTGCTATTATTTTTATTCTGCTGATCTTTACTTTTTGTTCTTTTTAAAGGATGGAGCACTTATTCAGCATGCACTTTCTTTCTACCGGTTGATGTTGGTTTGGTTGGTTAACTTGGTTGGTGGATTTAAAATGCCTCTGCCATTAACTTGCCCAAAGGAATTTGCCTCGATGCCAGAGCATTTTGTTGAAGATGCCATGGAATTACTTATCTTTGCTTCTCGGATTCCAAAAGCTTTGGACGGAGTCTTACTAGTAGGCTTAATGATTAAATGTTTTACCATGCAATTCTGTCTTTTACATGATATGGGAAATATTGTTTTCTTTGCAAGGGCACTATCTATGAAATTCCGTTACCTTGTTGATGTGTTCTGTTTTGCTATTTTTCTTGCTGGGCAGGATGATTTTATGAATTTCATTATCATGTTCATGGCAAGTCCAACATATATTAGAAATCCTTATTTAAGAGCAAAGATGGTTGAAGTATTGAACTGCTGGATGCCACGGAGAAGGTGATATATTTAATTTCACTTTGCAAGTATAAAATATTGTGGAGATTTTGATTAAATTTATAACTTCAAGTTAGGTAATTACAGCATCTGTTTTTTCCATTTGCAGTGGTTCATCTGCTACGGCTTCTCTATTTGAAGGGCACCATTTGTCGCTTGAGTATCTTGTGAGGAACCTCTTGAAGCTTTATGTTGACATTGAATTCACAGGTTCTCACACACAGGTGACTTGCCCTAACATTTGAGTTTCCAAGTGTTGATTGTTTTCAGTGCTAGAGTTTATATATACCGTAAGGAATAAAGAAGAGTCACTTTAGGCCATGCCTTTCAAAGCTTGCTGGTTTACTCAGCATCTTTTTCTTATTGGAACAGTAATCCTAGATAGGTACAAGAAAGACCCTGCGAGCAAGAACTACTTTTATTTAAACATAATTTTGACAAATAAGCTTGAGAGTTCACAGAAGTAAGGGTGACTTTTTGGCTGTTATTGACAAGGACTGGATGTTGTCTTGCATTATCATCAATCTTCAATTAAACAGCAAGATATTCTTTTCCTTCTTTCACTAATTTTCTGATTAGCAATTCTGGAACCATTTACTCGCTCCTTGCTTTTAGATGACAGGATACTCCTTTTGTGCTATTTAAGTAACAGTTCTAGTTATCCTCTGATTTCTGGTACTTTGTTAACTACTATCAGAGTCTTTGCTCTTCTTATTTCAGTGCTTGAACATCTGAATCTATCTATGCAGCCTTCGATCAAAATGATTTTCTTCTGGTACAATTATTTCAAGTCTGACTGACTAGACCACTCGATATAAAGAGATTTGGTGAATTGAGTATCTTGATTACTCTCTATTAGATTACTTTCATTGTAGATGTAAAATACGAAGTCAGAAGGATATGAACATGGGAAGGTCATGCCTTTGTAGAACTTTGATTGCTCTTTAAATTGACTAACTGAGATGTTTTGGCTTTATTCCCAGAATCTTGAATAAGAGGCAAGGAGTGTCTGGATTGATGGGTGGTTTGTCCAAAATAAATGGTGAAAGAAACCCTTGCCTCTCTTTCCCCACTCTCTTCTGTTAACATTTAGCAACGCAGGTGACCAGGTTCTGCCTGGTCATTGTCATAACAGTCAACTTGTGATTTTCTTTGGTTGCATAGGTTGGGCATGCACATGCAGACTAGAGATCTTTTCTTTTCTTCCTTTTCCATACCAGCTGGTTTGGTAAATTGAGCTTTTAAAGTATTTTCTTCAATGAACCACTTCCAGCCAGCTGTTACGTTGAGATTATTTTTTTCTGATTTGTCATTTCTTTCTTCTAATTCCAATTACCGTTCAATTATTTTCTAATTGTCGTTCCTAATATTTTGCGCTGTCTTAAATGTTGAAAATAAGCATCTTTACATTTATTACATGTTAATACTTGATTTTGTGTCGCATCTGGTACAGTTCTTTGACAAGTTCAACATACGGCATAATATTGCTGAACTTCTTGAATACCTGTGGCAGGTCCCTAGTCATCGTAACATTTGGATGAAGGTAGTACAATTATGTTCTTCACCTCTTTTTGGTTGATTAAAAACCTCTCTCTCTCCCACACACACACGCAAAGACAAATTTGACTGTTTTATGTTGTTCCAGATCGCAAAGGAAGAGGAAAAGGGTGTCTATCTGAAATTTTTGAACTTCCTGATCAACGACAGCATCTATCTTCTTGATGAAAGTCTGAACAAAATTCTTGAAATCAAAGGGTTAGAAGCTGAGATGTCCAACACCACAGAATGGGAGCGCAGACCAGCTCAAGAGAGACAGGAGAGAACCCGCCTTTTCCATTCCCAAGAGAATGTCAGTTTGTATGCTCATGCATATGTGTCTGTCATTGTCCACACATTTATCATGATGTCAAAATACTTAGGATTGATATTTCTGGGCTGTTTCAGATCATCCGCATTGATATGAAGTTGGCAAATGAAGATGTGAGCATGCTGACATTTACATCAGAACAAATTACAGCACCTTTCCTGCTTCCTGAGATGGTAGGTTTTATTTATACTTTTAAGCCTCCATATCTATCCTTTAATCACTTACAAGCAGGATAGCCACATTCATCATTAGCTTTTAATGTGCTTTTCCTTGTTAAAATTCTTCCTAAATGCTTTTGAATAACTATTTATTTCTGCCAGGTTGACAGAGTGGCCACCATGCTCAATTACTTCTTGTTACAACTTGTGGGTCCCCAAAGGAGATCTCTCACCCTGAAAGACCCTGAAAAGTATGAATTCCGCCCAAAACAGTTGCTTAAGCAGGTTAGTTTGATTGTTCAATTTCTCACTCGAGAGCTCTCTCTTGCTACTGCTGTCAATTTTCTACCGTTTTGTTTTGTCCAAAGCAGTTGCTTTGACAGGTTAACATGATGTTCAAATTTGCACTTTTGAATTCTCCTTTTTCTTTTTTTCTTTTTTTGGTCTGAAACAATAACTTAAGTTGGTTTAGCACGCAAAATTGTGACTCCAGAACCCCCTTGTTTTCTTCTTGAATTTTCTCCTATTGCTTCTTAGCCTTTGGGTTTAGATTTTGGTTTAGAGGTTATTGCTTTTGCAATGGTGAATGCCATTGGATTGCAACCACAGGGTGTAGGTTCAAGTCTTGATGGTAGCAACTTCACACAAAAGAAAGTCGAGGGGTAGGAGTTCATCCTAACTCTCCTGAGTACCCTACTTCATCGGGGCCACTATCAAGTGGTGCCAAAGTTTATGTCTGAGGCAATCGTGCAGGTAACTGTGCAGTTGTACCTTGTCTGTTGACTAAGAACATGACTATATATGCAGTTCAAGCACCAATTCTACTATGCTATAAATGCTCGTTGGCTTGTGAATTTTCAAGCTCAACAAGGTGTCTGATCCAGTTGACCAAGGTTGTGACTTTGAACTCTAGGATTCTGAACCTTGGATTGAATAGCTTTTTGGATGCAATGGAGTTGGGTCATGGTATATTATATACATGGCTTCACAATGAGTTTTATCTGGCTTATTGATGAGTAAAATAATTGTGATTACCAATTTTTTAATATGTCATGTTACTGTGGACTTTCATGAGTGAATCCCTACTTCTATTGATTCTGAATCTATACAAAATGAAATCTGAAATCATCTTACCAAAGCTAACTGGGGGAATCAGTACATGCATTCTTGTTTTTGATAGCCACGTTACTTTCAAACTAAATCCTCTGTAGGATATTGTATATAATGTCATTGGAACCTCTAAGATGAACCTAACTGTCTTTTATTGATTCATTGAAGATTGTCCATATATATGTTCATCTGGCGAGGGGTGATACTGAAAACATATTCCCAGCTGCCATCTTGAAGGATGGGCGATCATACAATGAGCAGGTAACTTCAATGTTGCAAAGCTTCCATAAGCTTTTCATTTATGATTTTAGAATCAAATGTTCATGAGAGAATTTCCTTGGTTCTGTTCTGTTCTGTTCTGAATTTTAGCAGTTGATTGAATACATTGTGACACTGTTTCTCTGCTCTAGTTATTTACTGCTGCTGCCGATGTCCTTCGGAGAATTGGTGAAGATGGTAGGGTTGTCCAGGAATTTATTGAGCTCGGTACAAAAACCAAGGTTGCAGCTTCTGAGGCAATGGATGCTGAAGTTACCCTTGGAGAGGTACCAGAAGAATTCCTTGATCCAATTCAGGTACATTGTTATACCTTTTTGGGAAGGGCAGTAACTTGGGGGTCCATATATCGAATGTGGAAAATTTTCCTAATGCATTTTTTTGCAGTGCACTTTGATGAAGGATCCAGTGATTTTGCCGTCTTCAAGAACCACAGTTGACAGGCCTGTCATTCTAAGGCATCTTCTGAGTGACAATGTACATCTTTCACTTGTTCATACCTTTTATCAAATTGTGACAATGATACTAAACTTTATCAAGTCCACTAATTTATTTCATGTCACTTGATTAAGTTTACTAATTTATTTCATGTGAGTGCAGACGGATCCCTTCAATCGATCACATCTTACTGTGGACATGCTGATTTCAGACACTGAGCTGAAGGCAAGAATAGATGAGTACATTAGGTCTCAAGAATTAAAGAGGCATGGGGAAGACTTCAGCTTGCAAAGGGCCAAAGAAACAATCCAAACCACAACTGAAGAAATGTTGATTGATTAGAATATTGCTGTTGATTCTTGAATTTGGAATGATGAACAGGGGTTCGTATTTCGCAAATCAAAGAAAAAATTTCCACAAATTAGTGATATTGGCAAGGGGGCTAAAAAGGTTATAGGCAGCATATGCAATACTTATCCCCAGACCGGTGTTAAATGTTCTTGGATGTGTATAACTTAATTATGCGTACAAAAGGCATTTAATTAATTCAACAATGGCGCAGATTTTGTTCAAATATTATTTTTGAGTGCCGGTAAGCATTGCTTTTTATCAGGTTGCTTGCTAGAAATCCCCTGAAGAACTGGTGAGTATGGCACGCCTGCTACGAGAACAGGATACGAGTCCTGTGAGACACCAACCCAGCATTTATTTTCGGTTGCTGGCTGTAGAATATGTTTAGATTAGCTAATCTAATAATGTTGATTTTGAGTTTCAAATTGCACAGAATCACTCAGGTAAGGTAAGCATTTTCGGTTTGGGTTTTACTTCAAAAAATAACTAAACTGTTCCCTTTTGTTTTTTTAGATTTAGAACTGAACCAAACTGAAAATTGGTTTAAACTAAGTAGGTTTTGCCCGGTTCATTTTATTTTGTTATATAACAGGCGAAACCTATTTCTTTTTTATTAGGCTTTTTTTGTGATTTTTTTATTGGTTTTATAGGGTTTTAAAAATATTTTAATTTATGTAAAAAGCTTATTCCAATCAAGTTGTCAATTTTATTTGGGTTGACATTTTTCATTTATTATTGGAATGATAAATTTTGGTTTGGCATTTTATTTTGAGATTATATATATAATTCAATATATTAATTCATTATGATTTCAATTCAAATCTAAAGAAAAATTAACTTCAAATTATGCAATATAAACATAAAAACACCAAACAAATGAAAACTTGAAAAAAAAGATCTGTTTTTTTATCAAAGAATATTTCAGGATATCTAAATTAAAAAAAGTAAAAAACTAAAGATTACAGAGTAATCACATTCCATTTGATTCAAGGTTTAAGATAATCTTGGATATCATTTAATCAACCATTCTTGGATATCATTTAATCAACCATTGCATTACACACGCACACATACAAGCTATTAAAAAACTAAGATGAATATCTATTTTTGTACTTACAATATGGTGTCAGATGTATATAAATACAATAAAATAAAATAAATAAAAGATAAATATTAAAAAAATTGTCAATTTAGAATGAAATAGACAAACTTAGAACATCTTAACTGGGATTTGAATGAGAAATCTAGAATGATCCTAGATCCTAAGTGAAATAAAAATTGTTCCACTTTGTTATATATGATACAAGGTATATTGATAATTCTGGGTGGAACAAAACAAAATTGGCAGTCTTATTTTTTTTTTAGTCTTTTTTGTCTTGTAATTGGGGTTTTTATTTTATTTTTAGATAGAGTTATTCACAGTAATGTAATAATACAATATCAATTCATCAAGTTTTTCATAGTTTTTTTTCCAAGAACAAACACACTAATACAAACAATAACAATAAAAGAAACTATAGTCTTTTATGAAGAAATATATTGATGCACCAAGCTAACTCGGTTTCATTGTTTGTCAAAAGCCAAGGCAAGAAGATTAAGGCATAGTTTGCAACTATCAAAAACAAGAAGTAGTTAGCTAATGAGATTAAAAAAAAAAAAAAGATGAGATCTTCAAATACTTCAACAACAAATAAGAAACAAAAGTTTAAGGAAAAAAAAAAGCTACTTCAGCCATAATTTGTAAAAATAATAATAAAAAAAATTAGATTTCATCACCATTAACACTAACCTGCAATATTCATAATTCTATTGTTATCTTAATGATTTGTTATACATTAATTACTAGGCACACTTGAAAAATCAAAGTTAGTTGCATGTTAAATTAAAAATGTGTTCATTAATAAATCATAAAATAAAAAGTGTAAGTTTCTAAGAAAAATTATTCGAATCAAGATTTTCATAAGTTTCATTATTATCCATCAAAGTTTTAATATCGATTGAAATTAGTTCATAATACAACCAATTATGACAACAAACGAGCGCTTGAATTATTTCTCAAGATAAAAAATTTCAAAATTGATCAAGTATATGGTTATCAGTGTTAAGGGTTGATTTGAAAGCCATTATCGATACAAGAATAACTAGCACATGTTGTAAGACCTTCGAAAGGATTTTATATTTTGACGTATTACGTTTCCACCAACAAAAAATATCTAACTTATTATCATTATGATCCCCACAACCATATATAAAAATATGATAATTTGATTTTAGTAATAACTTTTCCAGTAGGTGTACAAATGTTTTTTTTTATAAAAATATTTTTAATTAAAAATATATAAAAATAATTTAAAAATATTAATTTAAATTTTTTTCAAATAAAAAATAATTTAAAAATCATTTTAAAAATATATTGATCAGAAATGTTTGATTACAACCAATTACCCTTTCAAGCTATTAAGCAGCTCCAAGTCACTCTAGGCTTTTTCAGGTTAATCTTTCTTTCTTCTTGATATTTTGTTTTCAGGTTTTACTTTGCATGTAGAATTATTGTCACGACCTGAATCCCGGGTCCGTGACCGGCAACGCAGGAGCGGTGTCGGAAGGACACTCCACTTACGCTAAGCCTCAAAACGAACATAATTTATTCAAAAATACGCAGCATTTCATAATCTTCAGAAATATTATATTATTCAAAACTGATGAAACCAAAAGATAGTTTAAAACCCCTCATCAGTAATTAAAACAAAAAAAATAATTCATAATTCTCATTACATTGTCAAAATCCAAACTTAATTAAAACAAGGTAATAGTGGAGCGTCTAAGACATCGAATCAAAACAGCCTTGAAAAATAAGCAAGGCATACCGACCCAAAACTGAAGAAACATGAACACTCAACAAAGTCCACCTGCTATCAAAACTAAGAACCTAAAATAATATTAAGAATGAGGGGTGAGTTCAACCAATTCTGTGAGGGAATAATAATTAATATACCTTTTAGATATTCTTGATATTAATAGTTCGCAAGATAATTTATTTTAATATACATATACATACTAAACATATTATCATAATGTAGTAGAATACATGTCAGAGATCAAATGACACCCAAGGTGACCAGATGACACCCGAAGGTGACCACTGTGGGATGATTAGTCGCCACAAGCTAATGCCTCTCTCACCAGCTAGGTATATATAATACTATGTGTACATATGCTAACTACTCCCCGTTAGCATGGAGTTACTTACAAGTCCCATATCAAGGCATAATAGATATTCATAGAATCATCAAAGAAACGTATATCATATCAAATAGAATTTAGTTTGACAGATTGCGAGTGCAAATTCAAGAATAAATGAGTACTCGAAAAATAAGCAACATATATAAGTATTCAAGAAATTAACTAGTACTCATTGTATAATCAACATACATATTTATTTATAATATATGCATATTAAAGATTATCCCACGCACACTTCGGATAAGATTAAGGTGATCCGGGATAAACTTCAAACAGCTCAGAGTAGGCAAAAGAATTATGCGGATAAGAGGAGGCATAATCTAGAATTTTCAGTGGGTGACAACGTGTTCCTAAAAGTCTCCTCGACTAAAAGGATATTCAGATTTGGGAAGAAAGAAAAGTTGAGTCCTAGGTTTATAGGCCCTTTGAGATCTTGAAAAGAGTAGAGGTAGTGGCATATTGGCTTGCCTTGCCACCTAATCTCTCCTCTATACATCCAGTGTTCCATGTTTCGATGTTGAGGAAGTATTTGTCTGATCCATCTCATGTGCTGGAAGTTCAACCGGTTGAGCTGAGGAAAGATATGACTTATGAAGTTCAGCTAATGAAAATAATGGATCGACAAGTTAGAAAACTTCAGTCGAAAGATATCGCATCAGTTAAGGTTGTGTGGAGCGGACACCCACGTGAAGAAGCGACGTGGGAGCTTGAGGAGGAAATGCTCAATGAGTATCCATCCTTGTTTGAACTTGATGGTAAGACTTCGTTTCTTAAAGACAAAACTTTTATAAGGTGGGGAGATTGTGATGTTTTGAAATTAAATGAGTAGGTAAAAGGCAATAAAGCCCTTGAAGGCTAAAAATGAGTATAAATGAATAAGGGTATTGTAGTAATTGAACAAAGAGTTGATAAATATAAATAGAAAAGAAAATAGAAGAAGAGAGCTGTGTTTTAAGAGTGAAAAACTGACGGGAGAAGAGAAGAAAAAGGGAGGAAGAAGAAGAGAAAAGAGGGAAAGATAAGGGAAGGAGAAGAGAGTTGAAGAAAATAAGTTTAAAGGTAAGATTATGTATAAATGTGTGTTCTTTAAGCTTTAAGTTTCTGTTTTGATAAATGTTAGGGTTTTGAATATTGTTTTTTGGATTTGATTGATGAATTAATTGGAATGTTATGGATTGATTGTTGTGGGTAATTGGTTAATTAGTTGATTGTGATAGATTGTAGGTAAAGATAATGATTTTGAGTTTTGATTTTGTTTAAATTGTGAAATTGTGTTAGAAATCAAGAGATAACAGAAGGTAATCTGTGAAATTCTGGGTTTGAGGTTGAAGACGACAAAAATTCAATTTGGTCCCTTAATTTGTGAAAATTACAGTTTAGTCCCTAAACTTTGGGAAAATTATAATTTGACCCTTAAATGTATTTTGAGTTTCTGGACAGTGTTATTATGATATTAAGGATGATTAATCTCAGTTTGATAATTGATTTGGAATATTTTCAGTTTGGTCCCTCAATTTTAGGAATTTACATTTTAGTCCCCAAACTTATAAAAATTACATTTCGGTCCCTGGTTTGTTCTAGACAGAATTAAGGATGGTTTATGGGTGAAATTTCAGTGTGGTTATGTATTTACAGTTTGGTCCAATTTTGATAAAATTATGTTTTGGTCCCTGTTTTGAAAAATTATCGTTTTAGTCCATAAACTTAGGAGACTAAACCTGGTTTTATTTTATGCATTGGGATCTTTTGTTTGAGTTGTTTTTGAGTATATTTCATATATTGTTGTAG
This sequence comes from Populus nigra, assembly GCF_951802175.1. NCBI lineage: Eukaryota > Viridiplantae > Streptophyta > Magnoliopsida > Malpighiales > Salicaceae > Populus > Populus nigra. Next base: position 10,733,009 of record NC_084864.1, on the reverse strand, counting down.
GTTCTCCTAACGATCCTCAATAGAATTTTCGGGTCTTTCATCTGACATTTTTTTTAGTTCTATATTTTTCGGGTGAGTGGGATAGTCTCCTAAGTTTATGGACTAAAACGATAATTTTCCAAAACAGGGACCAAACTGTAAATACATAACCACACTAAAATTTCACCCATAAACCATCCATAATTCTGTCTAGAACGAACCAAGGACCGAAATGTAATTTTTATAAGTTTGAGGACTAAAATGTAAATTCCTAAATTTGAGGGACCAAACTGAAAATATTCCAAATCAATTATCAAACTGAGATTAATCATCCTTAATCTCATAATAACACTATCCAGAAACTCAAAATACATTTAGGGGTTAAATTATAATTTTCCCAAAGTTTAGGGACTAAACTGTAATTTTCATAAATTAAGGGACCAAATTGAATTTTTGTCGTCTTCAACCTCAAACCCAGAATTTCACAGATTACCTACTTTTATCTCCTGATTTCTAACACAATTTCACCATTCAAACAAAATCATAACTCAAAATCATCATCTTTACCTACAATCTATCACAATCAACTAATTAACCAATTACCCACAACAATCAACCCATAACATTCCAATTAATTCATCAATCAAACCCAAAAAACAATATTCAAAACCCTAACATTTATCAAAACAGAAACTTAAAGCTTAAAGAACACACATTTATACATAATCTTACCTTTAAACTTATTTTCTCCAACTCTCTTCTCCTTCCCTTATCTTTCCCTCTTTTCTCTTCTTCTTCCTCCCCTTTTCTTCTCTTCTCCCGTCAATTTTTCACTCTTAAAACACAGCTCTCTTCTTGTATTTTCTTTTCTATTTATATTTATCAACTCTTTGTTCAATTACTACAATACCCTTTATTCATTTATACTCATTTTTAGCCTTCAAAGGCTTTATTAGCTTTTACCTACTCATTTAATTTCAAAACATCACAATTATAGAAAATGATTAAATTATGGGAAAAACTTTAGGAGACTAAGTATTGTAAAAGTCATATTTCCAAGAGATCGCCAAAGAAGAAGTTTAAAGGAAATAATCATACTTACTATCATGTCAAAGATATTGCCTTCCTTCAACTTGAACCGCTACTTGAAAAGTTTAGAGAAATAAGGGCTTAAAAGAAGAAGATAAAGAAAGCTGAGGCCAAGAAGAATGCTGATCTTGCTACTCTTCTTCGAACTCGCGAACCCACTTACAAGCTAGACAGGCTTGTTAGAGAAAGGTTTGTCAAATTCTCATGGTTTCCTGCAGGTATTTTGATATGAAAACGCTAAATGTTTCTTTTATTATTCTTTTGGTGGGTTTGCGGTTTCTGTTGCAGGTATCCACAGTTTGTTGATGTGCTGAGAGACTTGGAGCTTGACCATGGTGCATCTTTTTGCAGCATTACCTGCTGTAGAGAGGGCAAAAATTGACGTGGACATCATCCATAGATGCAAGAGGAAATGTTCATGTTTTTTTTTCCTTTCTTCTAATAAACTTTGAGGTGGGAGTTCAGAGGTCAAAGTTATTATTTGCTCGGATATGGGAACAAATTTTGTCCCATCATTGTATCACCGTGTGTGTGTTTCAATCTGATTGATAATTTTCTTTTGTGCTAGATTGAGTCATGAATGGCAAACTTACATTTCTCGTACTTACTTATAAATTGAGGAAAGTTTTCATATCTGTAAAGGGCATTTATTATCAGGCATACAATTCATATTGTCATTTCGACGAATCTGTGACTGTGTATCATGTCCTACTGACTACTGCTTGTTCTTGTAGTCTTTGTAGGCTGAGATTGAGGGTCAAAAGATAACTTGGCATGCAATGCAACAAGTTTTGCCAGATGATGTCAACTTCAGTACTGTTATGTTAACCTTCTTGGAGTTTTATGAGGTGAGACTTCTGTGACTGCAGGATTTAGCTCCTTGATTGTGTTGACTTTGATATCCTTTCCTTTCCTTTGTTAACTTGACTATATATAAAGTGGGGAATTGATATGACATCAACTAAACTTCCTGAAACAAAAGAAACCTAGAAACCTCTGTGGATAAGGATGCATTCCCTTTTTCACACGGTGATTACTAACAGCAAGTAAGGTTGAAAGATTTGGCTAACTAAAGTCTCATTTTCATGGCTGAACTTGTGAGATTAAAACTCTTCGGATGGTTCTTATAAACCAAAAGATAGTGTCCCTAAGGATGGGGATAAGAGAAGCTAAATCCCATTATTTATCGACCTTTGATGCCTCAACCAGTGAAATTAGCTGATGAATTAACTCTCCCAAGTAAAAGTGATTGTGGATATAGCGTTTCTTTTATTTTTAGCTTGCATCCTTTCTTGCGATTACTTACTGTTTATTTGGGTGCAGAATCTCCTTGGGTTTGTCAATTTTAGGCTCTATCATTCAATAAATGTGAAGTGTCCACCCCTTCTTGATCCCCGATTGGAAGCTTTAGCATTAGGCATGCCTTGTCTTTTCATGCAGGGAGAGATTTACGTATCTTTCTGTTTATGCAACACCAATTTTGTGTTTCTTTTCTCTGTCCATGATGTTTTTCTTAATGCAATGCTGTATGGTTCCTTTTCTTTTGTGCACTTATCATGAACCATTATTGGTTCTGCAGATCTCTATGCACTGTCAGGATACATTGTTTCTAACTCCAGAACTTCCACCTTGGAACCCAAAGCTACTAGTTCATCTACATCAGAGCAAGTAGAGGCTCGAGAGAAGGAGATGCAGACTGATCATTATTCTGAACTAACACTTGCCCAACTTCAGCATCAACTTCCTTCCAATGAACCTGGTGCATTGATGTTCAAGTTCATTTTAAATAATCTGAGTTAAGTCTATCCCTGTAAACAAGGGTGTGCATTTGCATGTTTTTTTAAAGTTTTGGAGCCTGGTTTTCGTGAAAAGGGATTGTAAGAATAGATCTTACCTAATCAGTATACTTTAGTTACATATCAAGTTGTTTATACAGATATAAATGATGATTCCATGCCATTGTTTGGTACTGATTCCATAGCCAACCCAAGGTCACAAATATCTTTCGAGAGAATATGTTCAACCACAGTGGATTTACGATTGCATTAATGCACGGATCATATTGCCAACCGAAGCTTATATGGTGGGAAGGTAATTTTTAGGAAAAACAATCTGAAGTTCTTTTCCCTTGTTTAGGTTTCCTCACCTCCCTATTATTTTATAGTATGATCTATTATAGAGTGACAAGTAGCATTCAGTTGCTATGTTCTGTAATATTGATAGCATAGCTATCATATTTCACGAGAAAAACTTATTGCAGAAATCCACATATGTTGCTATTGAATACGTTCCTTTTCTATTATCGATTGCATTTAAGAGATTGATGCTTGGTATATACTTTCAACATGCAGTATATTTCTTGTTTTGACATGATTGCCCTGCTAACAGGATTCCTCCGCCGCACCTGTCACCTTTTGTTGATAGTAAGGCTGAAGGCTTTGTTCCTGATTATGCAGAGACTATCAAACGCTTGCAGGCTGCCGCCAGAAATGAAGTCCTTCCCATGCCTGGTGTTGGAAAGGAAGATTTAGATGATCCTCATGATTTACTGGTTGAAAGTTATATTAGTCGAGCAGAGGCAAATGAGAATTCCTAAAAAACCAAAAAATCAGGTTTGGAAGTCTGAGACAGAGATTACCTTAAATCCAAGTGTCAAAACCCTCACCCAACGAATAACAATTCATGAAGGAGAAGTAGAAAAATACTCTCAAACACAAATATATTTGCCAGTGGCAAAATCTCTGTTGCCATGGTGGTCGGAAAAGTTCCTATTAGCGTTCCGGTGATAGAACTCTCATATATTTTCCATTTATAATATATTCCTACTTTGTATTTTCTTGATACTAATCTTTGTTTGGCGCTGCTTGCTTCTGTAATGACAGTTAGGACATGTATTTTAACCAACTTGTGCCTGCTCGGTGTTATTGTATTTATTTCTTGTGAGATTTTATCTCTGAATCGCTTCTTGGTGATGCTCGTTTCCTTCACATAAAAGGTCTGCTGTTTCAAACAAACTTACTAGCAGATGAGTACTGTCATCCCTGATCTCGGGATAACGATTTAATACTTGATAGAAATTGGAAATGTCAGCTGTTTTAATGGCTTCCGTTTTTGTCTTGCAAAATGACTGAGATATGAAACCTTGTTCATTCATGTGTTTCTTCAGAGAAGCAAGGAACGGAAAGCCGCTCGCATGAACAAACTCAAGGAGCGAAAGAAGAAGAAGCTAAAAAGCTCAGAAACTGAAGATGTGGCCATATATTATAATTATAAGAGATTATACGATTTTTTTTTAAAAAAAATAGTAACTCATTTTAAATTTTGAAAAATTTACATAATTTTTATATAATTATTATTCTAAATCATGGTTATTAAATAATTAACTATAATTTAAAATAATAGTTTTTTAATAATTATGATTCAGAAGAGCTTTTTTTCTATATAGCTTCTTTAATAACCGTGATTCAGAATAATGATTATTAATTATCATATTAATTTTAAAATTGTTTTATATATTATGTATTTTCATATTTGGTTTATATAAATATGAATTAATATCATAAAAAAAAACAGATAAATATGTGAATATATTATTTAAAATTTCAAATCATTCATTAACAACTTAAAAAATATAAAAATAAAAACAATGTTTAAGAAACACACATATTAATTTGAAATTGTAATTAACAAATAAAAATAATGTTAAAACATCACACTTTGAATTATAGATCTAAGATTTGATAATTTATGATCTTGTTTGACTTTTGATTGTGGTGATTTAAACTTAGTTTTACGTCGAGATTTGAGACACAATCACTATTTTTATTAGCAGTTGCTTAGTAATTCCGAACCTATACTAATAATAATATTAATTGTTTAATAAAACATTAATAAAAATAACAATTGTTTATAACCGTTATTATTGTTGTTATTAAAATCATGTTTTTTGATAATAATTTATTCAGAACTATATTATTTTTTAAATATTTTTTCTTTCATGCTATTTTTCTAAAAATTTTTATTAATTACAGTAATATTTTACCTCTATCTTTTAAAAAATTATAGTTGCCCAATGAAAAAAACTCAAAAATATTATGTTAATTAATTTGATATCTAATAAATAAAATATTATAGATTTATAACTTCTCTCGAACATTTTAGACATCAAACAATACACGTCCATTAATAATAACCTCATAAATCTTAGTAAAGGAAAATAAAACGTGGAAATTACTATAAAGAAACCAACCAGTAGCCATTTCCAATTCTTGAAATTCCCTCCACAAATGGGAAAGACGAAGAAACCCTCCTCCGCTGCTCCCCGCCACAAACAAGCACAAACCACCGCCAGACCTCTTCAATCCACCGTCGATGATTCTTCTTCGGAAATCATAAGATCAGCGTGCGAACAAGCATTAAGGGATGTGAGTAGCAACCCTCAAAAATCCCTAAAGAGAATCAAAGACTTGATTTCCAAACACCCAAACTCCGCCGCCGTCCACCACACCCAATCCTTTGTCCATTTCAAAATCTACTCTCAAACTTCGAGTTCCTTCTCCACTCTTAAACAGAAATACCTCAACAACGCCGCTGATTCAGCCAAGAAATCCCTATTTCTGTTTCCCAACTCAATCACTCTCAATTATCTAAATGCTCGGATTTTCATTAAAATGGCTAAATATTCTAGTGACTATCAAAGAATAATCGATCACTGCTGGAAAGCGTTAAAGGCGCTCCCCTCAGGCTTGGGTCCAGGCGAAGACATTATAGCTTCCCAACCAGAAATGGGAGGAAAGAGCCAAGAATCAAGAATTCAGACACTGAAACAAGTATTACTCGACGTGATGGAAAAAGCCAAGATTGAGTCGTTATTGATCGGTAAAGATGTGAGCGAGAAGATGAAGGAAAGTGCCTGTCATAGGATTAAGGCCAGGGTTCCGAAAGATGAGGAGTTGCCTTGTGAATATGAAAGAAATGAGAAAAGGAAATTCATTAAAAACGAAATTAAGATCTTGAGGGATTGCGAAAAAAGGGCGTGTGCTGGTTTTGTTGTTAAAGATCCCCAAAGCATTCTGAACAAAGTAAAGGCGGATTCCAGCAACATAACCATTGTTTCGAACTACTGGAAGGAAATGAGTAATGAAGAGACAAGAGGATTACTACAAGTGAGTATTGATGAGATTGCTGGCTATTACAAGAAGCATGATCGATTAGTGGCGGACTATTTGTTGGAGGCTGTAGACTTTGCAAGGAAGACGAACAAGTGGAAGTGTTTGAAATGTTTTTCTTGTGCATTGTTCTTTTTTGAATGGAAGGAGTTGCGCAGTCATGTTTTCTTGAAGCATCTTGGGGGTTTATCAGAGCAGCAAATGGAACTTGTGCCCTTTGGATTGGAAGATAGCTATGTTGAGGAGATTGAAAATGGGGTGTGGAAACCTGTGGATGTAGTTAACATGGCGCAAGAATTGTCGACATTCAGACATTGCAAAAACAATGTGTACCAAGAAAAGTGTAAGATTTATAGCGATCAGAAGAAGTGGATGTTCTGTGATGATGCTGAGCGCCAAGAGTTGTTGAAGAAAATTCATCGATTGCTCAAGTTGTTCTTGAAGAATCAGTGCCTGGCACCGCGAATCTTGTCATGGATGTGGGACTATACTATTCAGGAGTTAGAAGAGAGTATGGAGCTAGGATTTAAGGATTTGGTTCCTATCCTAGAACAAACGCAAACTCCCCTGTCTATTTGCTTTTTATGGCTTGAGCAACTTGAGGTAGTGTTTGACTTTTTGGAAGAGCTGTCTAATGACTGTGATTTAGAGGACAATATCTCGGATGATGGAGGAGATAGCAAAGAGGAATTTTGTGATTATGAGCCCATTCATTTTAACAGCGACTCTTCATGCCTCATATTGGATAAGAAATTCATCAGATCAATGCTTGATGCAGGAGAGCATAGTAACATTGTTGCAGATGAGGGAACTGCAGTGATTCCTTTTGTTGATGACCCTGGAAAGGATATCCAGTTTGATCGTTATAGATTTGTGAATTGGTTGTTTGTGAGTGATAAGATTCAGGAGCTGCTATATTCATGGATAAATCTCAGAAAACTTGATAAAGAACTAGCGGGGATGGTTTTCCAATTTGTTGAGACAGAATTTAGTTTCTTAAAATACTTCTGCGAAAGAAAATGCAGGTTGTTAGAGTACCAAGAAACGTTTACTGATGTTGAGAATATATGCCTTGAAGAATATAAGAGGAGGGAGGAAATATCGGAGTACAAAGAACAAAATTTCGCATCCCTGTTGGTTGAACGGCAAGATGAGCTTGTTGATTCTCAGTCTGATATCATAGGGAATGAGCATGCGTGTATATTAAATGTTCTGAGATTTGCGCAATATGTTGGTCATAAAAAGTTCGGACTTGCTGAAACATTGATCAGCACTTACTCTCAGTTCCCTGATTTGGAATGCCATGAGGATAAGGTGAATCGAGATATACTGGTAGATGTTTGTGTCAAAGAAGCAATAAAGATGGAGAAACAAAATGTGGTTAGAGAGGTGGACTGCAAGTTTGCAATTATAGCTCAACTTTATTAACCCTTACCTCAGCCTTTTGTATTTGATCTTAAATGTCATTATTCATTCATGATACTTTTTTGCATATGAGTGTATTATATATTACAGATAGATATCAGTGTGATTTGATGCTTATATCTTAATGTTATTTTAGATTCTTACCCAATCATTCTTAATGTTGATAAGTCCTAAATTCAAACTACTACAGCAAAAAAATCCGGGAACAGAAACAGATAATTTTTCTTCATGTGGACTCACTATGTTAAGTCTTGCAGTTCTGCGAACATGATGTTTTAATCATGAAGAATGTTGCTAGCATAAAGAGGATGGAGCCGAAATTTGTGTTGGTATCTGCTCTTGACTATCAATTCATTTTGTTCTATATGGTGAAGTCATTTATACGGGTTAGTATTGGACCACCTTGCTCATGGCTGTTTTATTTGATTCTGTTATGCTTCTTTTATCCCATGTATGCCCTCTTTTTTAAAATCTCCTAGGCACATCTTGAGGATCTTGCTAACAAAGATGCTGTGAAGAAGGCCAATGATGCAGAAATGCTTTCAGCATTGGCTGATCTAGCTCCTGAACCCAGCAAGAATATGACCAAAGGAAGTGATAATTCGAGAAAAACACGAAAGAAATCTAAACTTAAAAAGCACAAAAATCATGGGAAGGCCATGGATGAGGTTTAATCTCTGGACTTTGTTCTCGTTTTCTTTGACAGGCATCATTTGTCTGGATGATTAAAATAGTTGATAACATTATGAAAAATTGACAAAGGTCTGACCTCACCTTTTAGGGAGCTGGTGGAAGCCAGGAGCACCTTCCTCTGGACAAGGAAAATGCAGAAAAAGTGTAAGTCAACGTATACTTTGTTTGGCATTTTTACATGCAAATCTATCTCTCAATGCCTTTCTTTTTGTTTCTCTATGCTGCTAAAGTACATTTTATTGAAAAACATTATTACCACATGGTTTTAATTTTCAAGTATATCTGACCGAAGATGTTTTCCTCATGTTGGTCAGCAGCTGCCATTCTATTGCATCTGATGGTGGTTATTCAGATTTTGGCATTGTTGTTTCCACGAGCACTGAAGATTTGAAACAAATGGAAGAAGAACATAGAAGCAAGATTGGTTCTAAGGTGCCTCAGAAATCATTCTTGAAAGAGGAAGAATCTGGGAAATCACTGAGTGGCTCTGGCATATTTGGTGTTGTACTGAAAAATGATATTGGTGAAAATAATTGCATTCTAAACGTGATCATACAGGTTCTATCCATATCAAATTTTGAGTTTGTACCTTTTCCTATAGGAATTGTTCTATTTCCTTATGTAGTTCTATAAGCTTTTAATTCTCTAGTATTTTATTGTTCTTAAACACAATGCAGTGCTTATGGAATATACAACTGGTTCGGAATGAGTTGTGCAGCATAACAGATTCAGGACATGAGCATATTGGAGATCCCTGCATTGTTTGTGAACTAGCTGAGGTATTTGGTGAACGAAATGAGGCATCTACTTGTACTAGGAGAGAAATTGTATCTACAACCTCCTTAAGACTTGCCATAAGCAAATGCTCCCCCCGTAGGGATAGCTTTCACGAGGTTTGTAAAGAGAATGCTGTGTACCTCCTCTACTTTTGCTCTCAATTTGCAGTATAGTTACAGAATTTTGAAAATGGTAATCACTGAGCACTTTTCCTGTGTGATTGCAGTTCTGACAATATCTACCAAATTCACAGGGACAAATGAATGATGTGGATGAGGTTCTGCAAAATATTCTTGTTATTCTTCATCAGTCCTTTACCAGTTGCCCAGCCCCAGATGCCTCATCTGAATCAGAGAAAAGCAAGTGGGTAGAATGTCAGCAGTGGACAAGCAATAAATGTTTAGCTCATAGACTCTTTGGTATGGACATTTATGGGTATTGTGACAGCTGTGGTCTGGAGTGGAGGCATCAAACGTTTTCTGATTTTTCTCACTATATACGTTCAAGTCAGCTTAGAGAAAAAAAGGCAGTATTTGCTATTTTTTCCCTTTCTTTTGATAGCGAAGTTGTTTTTTATATTTTTTTTTATTCCATATTATAACATATACCAGAATAATTTTTATCCCATTAGCATTTTTGTGATTAACCAACCGTTGTGCAACAGAACAAAAATCAAGCTAGCTCCTTTGATGAACTTTTGAAACTGATGCTAATGGATGATTGCTTAACTTGCAATCAAGATGCTGGAGGCTGTGGAAAACCTGACCGAATCCAATTCATTCTTCGAACACCTCCCCAAGTCTTCGTTTGCGGTATGCTAGTGAGTAGGTTTTTAGAGACATGTAGTGTGGCATATTCTCATTAATGCTAGAATATTTAATAAATTTTGATGTGGTTCCTATTGCAGTTCTCAGCATGCAGACTGCACGTGAGAGTAGAGAAGATATAAGAGATACTTTAACAGCTTTGGATACTGAAGTAGATATTGGTGATTTATATCTAGGCCTAGGACCAGGGAACGGATATTGCCTTGTTTCAATGGTATACTTCATGAGCTATGCATGCATGCATGCGTAATAGTCTTGACTTCCTTTGAATGCTTCAGACATCCTTTTATTTTGAATTAGTAGTGGTTTGATTATTATTGCAAATAAACAAATAACTTATTTTACCTTTTCAAGTTGAGATGGTGTTTCTTTTACAGCAGAAATCTGTGTTTTGTACAGGAAAACCTCTTATGAGATAGAGCATTTGCGTCATTTTGATTTGTAGGTTTGCTATGATGAGCTACACTATGTATGCTTTTGTTATAGTCATGAGGGTAAAAGATGGACCATGTATGATGATGTGCATGTGGAGGTATGTAAATTCCATTCCATTGCTTACATTGTTAAAGAAAGCTAATAATGGGATAAATTTTCTTTACATTTTTTTTGTAAATTTAATTTGTTTTGATTTGTACAGGTCATTGGGTTTTGGCATAATCTCCTTGACAAGTGTGTAGATGAGCTCTTGCAGCCACGGATTCTTTTCTTTGAAGCTGACGTTATAAAGGTGGCAGATTTCTACTCATCCTGTTATTCTGATTAGTGTTCAGACCTAAATTAAGTAGTAATCTTCTCATATAGTTCACATGAGTTTTGCTGTTATTATGTTGACAGATTTTTATTTGTTCCATTGTCCAGTGTCCACAATTTGATGATCTCAGAAAACTTAGTGGGAGTTCTGGCATGCTATGCAATCTAGGAGATGGGGAAGTGAAGCAAGGTTAAGATCCCTTATATTAGTATCTTTGACTATAGCACCAATTAAGGTCTTCTAGATAGGGGTCTTAATTTTTCAACTGTATTATGTGTTGAGCTGGTCCATCAGCTGAAGATATTCCTGAAGAGAGTACGCTGCATAATGATTGGCAAACTGCAAAGGATGAAGGTGGGAATTTGCGAAGTCATGCTCAAAATGAAATGAAATTTTTACGTCAGGATAAATTTCAAGGTAATAGCAGTACTGTTTAGATACTTCTGTTTGCTTCATTTTGGTATGCATTGAATTGACACTCATGCTATGTTTTCTAATTACATGATGAAATGGCAAGTCTTCTGCCATATGCCTGCTGCATCAAGAAACCATGAATGATCACTTTAGAATTTAGGTTCAGTTGTTATACGGGAAGGTCCTTTTCCAAATCCATGGGCTCTCACATGAATAGCTTCCCTCTTTCAAGAATAAACCAGTCCACAATTGTTTTCACTGTTTGGATCCCTAGCAAACACTGAAAGGATTTGTATTTCATGTTTATGATTTGAATTTAGATTAAAGAAATCATTACATGCTATGTTAGACAACATATGCACTGAAAAGTATTCAGGTATATGATTTACATGAAGGGTATAGATGGAAAAGTTGATAGGGAGGCACTTGTATATCAAGATTCAGAGTTCAGATGAAGAAACAATATGCTCTGTTTCAAACTATTTTTTTTTTTTTGGGGAGAATCTTTTTCAAACTAGTTGAACAATTATAAAGGCACCATCACTCTGAAAATGGTTCCTTTTAACTTCCAGATGCATGTCGAGTGCAAAAGCATGTTCCCTTGGAGATGGATCAAAAGTTGCTTCAAAATTTATTCTTGGAAGGGGAAGAAACTGGAAAATGTCCAACTGATTCCAAGGTTGATTACATGGATGGATCTGAAATATTGGGTTCTGGGCTGAAAAATGATATCGGCAAAAACTATAGCTCCTTAAATGTGATTATACAGGTTCAGTTGCCATATCTTTCTGGATTTTTATTATGTTCCTTTTTGAATATTGATTGTTTTCTTTTCCTATACAAATGTTTGCCAGTTCTCAAATCAGCAAGTCCTTTGTTGTTTTTGGTAAAGTGCAGTCCTTATGGCGTATACCACAGTTTCGGAATGAGTTAGCTTTTAAAACAGCTCCAGAACATAAGCATGTTGGAGATCCTTGCGTTGTCTGTGGATTAGCTGAGATATTTGATAAACTAAGTGCAGCAATTATAAATCCTAGCAGAGAAATTGTTTATCCAACCTCCTTAAGCATTGCCATTGACAAATTGTCCCCTTGCGGAGATCTCTTCCAGAAGGTTTGTATAGAGACTGTTGTATATGTCCTTCACTTTTCTGCTTTCTGTTTTTGCTGAAGTTACAAATTTTAATCAACAAGCACTGTCTTGTACCATTGCGCTTCTGACAATGATATACCAAATTCACAGGAAAAAATGAACAATGCTTTTGAAGTGCTATGGATTATTCTTGATTCTCTTCATCATTCCCTCACCAGTGTTGAAGATTTCTCTTTACCTGAATCAGAGAAAAGAAATTGTGTAGGATCTTTGGAGTGCACAACTGACACTTGCTTGGTTCATACACTCTTCGGTATGACAGTTTATAAAAGCGTGAATTATGACAGTTGTGGTCTGGAGTCGAGACAACAAAAGCATACCTTTTTCTTTCACACCATATCCGCATTTGAACTCAGAAAACAGGCAGAATCTTCTTTCCTTGACAAAGTTGCTTGTCTTCTATCCCATATACAACAGATATCATGTTAATACCATTGATATTTGTGTAATCAGGTTTCAACTCTGATTAGGCAGGGAACTAGCTCATTTGCTGAGCTTTTGAAGCCCATGCTGGTGGATTATCATTTGACTTTGGAACCAGATGCTGATGGATGTGGAGAAAACCACATCAAATACTTTCTTCAAACACCTTCCCATGTGTTCACCAGTGGTAATTCATTGTTTACAATTATGTAGTCTGTCATATTCTCAACAATGCTGGGAAAGTTTAATGGTTTAAAATTGCATGGTTATTTGCAGTTCTAGAGTGGACAACTATATGGGTTGCTAGAGAAGATATCAGGGAAACTTTAGCAGCTCTTGCAACTGAAATAGATATTGGCATTCTTTATCAAGGTTTAGGAAAAGGAAAAAAATACCGCCTGGTTTCAGTGGTATACTTCACATTCCTAAAACTACACTAGTGTATAATTTCTGTTTCTTCTAACCCTAAGGGACTGAATGAGTTGAGCATGAGTTGTGAGTCGTGACTTTGGGTGGTTAGGTGCTCAACAAGGGTTTGAATCCCACCAAGCTCATTGAAACTTTGCCACAAGGAGGTGATTCCTCATGCAACCCCCAGTCACTCTCGAGGGTTTGCCTTTGACTGGGCTGGAGAGGACTTATCTCTATGTGCACAAGTTGGCTTGAGGAGGCCCTTAACTGTAACATAAAAATAATTGTACCTTCTATCGATTCAATCAACAATGCATCTCTTCTTATTGTCCTGAATTAGCATGGTGATTATTGCAAATAAAGAAATAATTTAATGTGCCGTCTCTAGTTGACTTATGATTCTTTAGCTTCTGAAAACTATTTACTGTTAATTCCTGAATGGGACCAGTGAACAGAATATTTCATTGCTAAAAGCCAGCAATCGATTTTGTAGGTTTGCTATTGTGGGCTACTCTACTCGTGCTTCATTTACAGCGATGAGTGCAAAAGGTGGATGATGTACGATGACACACATGTGGAGGTACATTCTGGGTCAAGAAAGTTATGATAGATTTTATGCTATCATGTTCACAAGTAAAATTTGATTTGTACAGGTCATTGGGAGTTGGGATTGTCTCTGTAAAAAGTGTGTAGAAAAGCATTTCCAGCCACGAATTCTTTTCTTTGTAGAGAGTGCACCAACTGAGATAGATCAAAATATGCCTCCGAAATCATTCTTTGAAGAGGAAGAATCTGGGAAATCACAGAGTGGTTCCAAGGTCAACTATGAAGACAGCTCTGGTATATTTGGTGCTGGACTAAAAAATGATGTTGGTGAAAATAGTTGCTTTTTAAACGCGATCATACAGGTTCTATTCATACCAAATTTTTAGTTTGTACCATTTCCTATAGGAATTGTTGTATTTCCATATGTAGTTTTATCAGCTTTTAATCCTCTAGTCTTTTGTTCTTAAACAAAATGCAGTGCTTATGGAATGTACAGCTGGTTCGGAATGAGTTGCGCAGCATAACAGATTCAGGACATGAGCATGTTGGAGATCCCTGCATTGTTTGTGGATTAGCTGAGGTATTTGGTGAACTAAGTGAGGCATCTACTCGTACTAGAAGAGAGATTGTTTCTACAACCTCCTTAAGACTTGCCATCAGCAAATACTCCCCTCATAGGAATAGCTTTCTGGAGGTTTGTAAAGTGCTGTATACCTCCTCTACTTTTGCACTTAATTTGCAGTATAGTTACAGAATTTTGAAAATGGTAATTACCAAGCACTTTCATGTGTGATTGCAGTACTGACAATATCTACCAAACTCACAGGGACAAATGAACGATGCGGATGAGGTTCTGCAAAATATTCTTGTTATTCTTCATCAGTCCTTTACCACTTGCCCAACCCCAGATGCCTCATCTGAATCAGAGAAAAGCAAGCGGGTAGAATGTCAGCAGTGGACAAGCAATAAATGTTTAGCTCATAGACTCTTTGGTATGGACATTTATGGGTATTGTGACAGCTGTGGTCTGGAGTGGAGGCATCAAACGTTTTCTGATTTTTCTCACTATATACGTTCAAGTCAGCTTAGAGAAAAAAAGGCAGTAATTGTTATTTTTTCCCTTTCTTTGGATAGCAAAGTTGCTTTTTTTCATTCATTTATTTATTCCATATTATAACAGATACCAGACTAATTTTTATCCCATTAGCATCTGTGTGATTAACCAACCATTGTGCAACAGAACAAAAATCAAGCTAGCTCCTTTGATGAACTTATGAAGCTGATGTTAATGGATGATTGCTCAACTTGCAATCGAGATGCTGGAGGCTGTGGAAAGCCTAACCGTATCCAATTCATTCTTCGAACACCTCCCCTTGTCTTCATTTGTGGTAAGCTAGCGGGTGGTTGAGTTAGAGATATGTAGTGTCCTTTTCTCAACATTAATGCTCTAATATTTACTAGTTTAAGATGTGTTTATTGCAGTTCTTGTGCAGACTGCACATGAGAGTAGAGAGGATACAAGGAAAACTTTAACAGCTCTGGGTACTGAGTTAGATATCGGTGTTGTATATCAAGGTTTAGGACCGGGGAAAAAGTACTGCCTGGTTTCATTGGTATACTTCACATGTATAAAACTTTGCTACTGTTTAATAATCTAGACTATGATGTGTGCTTTCTAATGATTCGATCAACAATGATTTCTTCTCTGGTTGTTTAACAATCATTTCTTCTCTTGTCCCGAATTAGTAGTGTTTTGGTTATTCTAAATAAAGAAGAAAAAAATATTTATTTACCTTTTCTAGTTGATCTGGTGCTGCTGCAGCATTAGAAAGTTGTCTATTACTTCACAGAAAATCACTTACTAGAATCTATCTTTGCACATTTAATTGTAGGTCTGCTATCATCACCAACACTATGTTTGCTTTAGTTACAGTCATGAGCATAAGAGATGGACCATGTTTAACGATGCTAATGTTGAGGTAAATTCCATTTCTCAATTGTAAGGAAAGTTAATGTAATAGATTTTTTTTTTCTTACACTGTTAACTTGTTTGTAGAAGTTAT
Source organism: Populus nigra (assembly GCF_951802175.1). Classification (NCBI taxonomy): domain Eukaryota; kingdom Viridiplantae; phylum Streptophyta; class Magnoliopsida; order Malpighiales; family Salicaceae; genus Populus; species Populus nigra. Next base: position 10,717,291 of record NC_084864.1, on the reverse strand, counting down.
TCAAATTTGATTTGTACAGGTCGTTGGGTGTTGGGATGATCTCCTAAGCAAGTGTTCACATGAGCAGTTTCAACCGCAGATTCTTTTCTTTGAAGCTGTACAATAGAGGAACTTTGAGGAAACTTGGTCGCCCCATTGTAGCACTGCTTATCTTGGAATAGTTCATTTTCGTGCTGTTACAACAGATGTTGGGAAAACAGGCATATATTGACATGGAAGAACCCTAGATTGAGTTTCCTGACTGGCCCTTCATCATTTCATGTCCTTGTTGAGGATTTTTCCAAGGATGCCAGATTTGTAATGGAAGTTCTACCTTTGGCAATGAAATGATAATGATGAACACAGGTTTAGTAATGTGAAGGCATCTCATGGATGATCCATATTTGGCACGCAAGTGTGGCAAATATTAAGGTTTCCACTCCTTTTATATACCAGTCCCTTTGGAACATGATTGCATGCCCATTAATGCGAGTCTTATAAACTGTGTTGATTTAAGATTCTATCCAGCGAGTTTACTTCTAAATCTTTATGATAAATCTAAATCTAAAAAAAAGAAGGTGGTACAGATTATATAGTGATTATGGTGGTGAATGTAATAGAATTATAATAACAAGATGACAATGATAATGATAGAGGTGATTGCTTTGACAGTGATAATGCTTGATTTAAATGAAATTTATGTAATAAAGATTACAGATTTGGAGGTGATGCTTTAAATGAATCATGGATTCCCTCACCGCTTTTTAAAACATGCAGCAACTCTTCAGAGAGCTATTTCATTAGAAATGGTAACAAGATGGTGGAATCAAGTGGGATTTTGGTCAATACATTTGGAAGCTTTGGTGATAAATAATCACATAGAAAAGCTAATTAATAGAAGTAAAAGCAGGACTGCCCCCTAGTTATTCCCATTAGACCACTTAAACCCATGTGATTTTAAGAGAAGCAAATTGTTAACATGGCTTGATGGTCAACCATCTATATTAATATTGTATTATATAAAGGAGTTTGCTTTCCCTGTGATCTCATGTTCAAGTTATGTGGTTGCTAATATAATGACCACTGAAGACTTACATGGTCGTTAATTTCAGGATCCGTGAGATTAGTCGAGATGCACGCAAAATGATCCGGACATCTATGTTAATCTATAAAAAACTGTGTTGTAATTCAAGATTTATTGGGATTTTAAAAAAATAAAAAAATATAAAATGTCTTGAACACCACATGCTTGTAGGATTTTCCTTATGCATAACATGTGATACAAGTGACCTCGGGCAAATTAATTAGACCAAGTCAACGTTGTTGGAACCCATGTGATCATAGTGTTGCTGGTGTCCATGTGATCATATTGGGATCTTATACAGATTTTGATCCAAGTTCAGAACAATACCGATGGCTACAATCAGATTTACCTAAGGTTGACATGAGATTGTGACAGCTTTTCCAACGTGTTTCTTTTGTAGCAAACCAAAAAAAAAAATGGACAGGCAAAATTAGAAATAAAAGTATTTGAATGAAAAAAATTGAAGAAAAAAAATTGATTGGTATTTTCATATTTTTCACATTAAAATGATCTATTTACCTTTTAAATAAATAAAAAAAATTAACAGAAAGAGCCAATTGAGTCTTTTTAACTTTTTTAAAAGAATAAAATTACTTAAATATCTTTAAAGATAATTTTTCTAAAGCTGAGGTCCAGGGGATTTTCAATTATTTTCTTTTCTCTAGCATGATAAAATTTGGGCAAATTGGTATTGTCATCATGGTTTTTAAGTTATAATAAATTTGAATAAGGAGCAATTCAATCTTTTAACAAACACAAAACATTGATTAAAAAATTTTATTGGTGTGTGCAACGCATGAGCAAATAAGTGGACGTTGTTCGTGTCATTCAGGTGACGCGTGTAGCATTGTAAGATGGCCAAAAACCTCCTTATGAGGTGGCATTGGAAGCGTCGTGTTCCCCCCTTCATTGTGGTGTGATGCGTGTCTTCGGGGATCAATAGTTGAGCTCTAATAGTGTGTTTTATCCCCCCCCCCCCACTTTTCTCCCTCTTCTCCTCGAAAAATACGTTGAAATTGCAAAGATTTACAAAATTATGGTCATTTATTGATTGGATTTAGACCTTATTCTTTTGATTGCAATATATTTGGTTTTGAATTCTTTATTGAATTTTTTTTCGATATCGTTCCTTAGTATTAGATTTTTATATCAAGTTTCATCCTTATTCTTTTAATTGTTATTTTTTTTATTCTTTTCTTAATTGAAATTGTTTCTCATTTTTATCCCTTATCATTTGATTTCATTTTCTTTTTGTTTCAAATTTCATCCTTATTCTTTTCAATCTTTTTTTGGATCTTTTTTTGTTGAATTAGTTTTTTTTTTAATTTTATCCCTTATTATTTTGGTTGGTTGATAATTTTACTTCGTTATTTTTTTTTGGTTTGCCTTTTACAATGTAATTCGGCCTCATAACCCGTGTCACATGTTTGAGAGATTTAACTGGGTTGACTTTGGTTTTTTTTACATTATTTTTTAATTTTTAAAATTTTATTTTTGAGCATTGAGTTGGTTGAAGATTGATATTCTTTATTTTTTTTTACTTTCTTTTCATGGAATTATCCCGATCTCATGTCTTGGGTCATGGATTTGGCAAATTTACTAGGATTGACTCGGATATTTTTTTTTGCATTACCCTTTTAATATTAGGTTGGTTTGAAAATTGAGTTTTATAATTTTATTTAATTTACTTTTCACAGGATTATCCTGATCTCACAACTAGTTTTTGAATTTAGCATGTTGGCTCGAATATACTCGAGTCGATTTTTTCTTTTAAAAAATAGTTTTTTTTTCAATATTTCTTTTTGATATTTTATTTTTTGGGGATTGAGATTCAAATTGTTTTTCATATTTCTTTCTATGTGATTATCCTGTTTTCATTTAATTTTTATTTTGTGGACAAAAAATATCATGGAGACCTTTTACGAATATTTTAAAGATGTATTTTCCATATTATTGACAAGCATTCATATTTTACATTGAATTATTTTTTAATTTTTTGCTTAATTTGTTGTCAAAATCTTCTTTTCTAATCATATTATTAAATTAATCAAGCATGTTGAACTCAATCGAGTCAATATTAGAGTCTCATATTTATTTATGTTTGTTTTTTATGAACATTTACATCGCATTGGTATCTTTTTTATGTTATTAAAATATTAGAGTGGCCAACAGCGTGGCGCAGGCCACCAATCTAATTAGGTGCAATAATCTACCTCAAGAAAGGAAAAACAAAAATTAAGAGCAATAAAAGTAATATAATTTCAACTAGATAATTGCATGTGTTATGTTGCGAGCCGAATCAAATTTTTATTGAACATAAACAAAAAAATATTAGTGTTGTTAACATGTTTTCAAATAGAAAAAAAAACTATATGGGGGTTTACTTGGTGTGATCTAGTCAACTTTACAGATTTAAAGACAACTTAAATGATTAGTAAAAATATAATTTGACTAAAAAAACTAAAATTATATCTTAAAAAAAAATATTGAGACAACAACATATTAGATCGACTTAGATTTATTTAGATCAACTCAGGTTAACTTATTAATTTTTTAAATCAGGTCATGAGACCCTAATAATCCTATATAAAGTAAATAAAAAAAATATTAAACCTAATTTTCAATAAAAAAGAAATTGAAAACAAAGTTCAATTAAAAAATTGAGTAGAGTCAACTTGGTTTAACTTATCAAAACTTAAGCTATAAGACCGGGATAACCCTATAGAAATAAAATAAAAATAAATTATAAAGTTTAATTCTCAGTTAATCCAATATTGTAGGATGAAAGTGAAACAAAAAAATCAATTAAAAATAGAACACAAAAAAACCACCGAGTTAATTGACTAAACTCGTGATTCGTGACCCTAGTCATGAGAAAACAAACCAAAATAAATTATAAATTATAATTCTCAATCAATCCAATATTAAGGATGAAATTGAAAAAAAAACATTCAATAAAAAAAGAAAAAAAAAACCATGATGCAACCATTCTAACTTGCAACTTGGGTCATGAGACTATGATAACCCCATAGAAAGTAAATAAAAAACATTATGACTTCAAATTTTTAATCAATTCAATATGAAAAGATGAATTAAAAAAAAGTTTTCAATTAAAAAAAGACCAAAAAATGCCTAAGTTAATTTGACAAACTCACAAAGCTCGTAACTCAAGTATGAAACCATGATAATCTTAAAAAAATCAAATATATATATATATATATATATATATATATATATATATATATATATATATATATATATTCAATCAACCTAACGTTGAGGGGTGGAGGTAAGAAAAAAATTCAATTAAAAAAGAATAAAAATAATGACATAAATCAACTCTGGTTAACCTGTCAAACCCAATAAAGTAAGATAGCTCAATAGAAAGTAAATCGAAACAAATTATAAAATATAATATCTATTAAATTTAATATTAAAGGATAAAATTGAAAAAAAATCTTAAAAACCAAATTAAAAAAGTCAGGCTATGTAATTGTTCATTACTTTAATGTAATGCCAAAACTTTTTATATGTTAATGTTAGATTTTGCATGGTCCGGAAAATGGGAAGATAAAATCCGACTTCTGCTACAAGTTTTTCACTGCACATCAGCTCTATAGCTAAAACTACTATTAGTATATCAACTCTACATGTTTACTTAAGAAAATAGATGAATTGTAATTTTTTCTCATTTAAGTATATCAAGTTTTTCATGATTTTCAATTAAGTACTTTTCTCTATCTTCTATCAATTTTTTTATTTGATGATGTGTCATTTTCCATTACATCGATATTAGTAATCTAACTTTTATTTAATATCAATTAATTACATGAATTTTAATTAATCTTATTTATTTTGATATACCCTTTAACCAATAACTTATATCTTAATGTGGGTTTATAAGAACAACCTTTAAAATAATATTTCCATATAATTAAAATATTCATTATCTCAATGTGTCACCTTTAATCTTTTTCTAATTGACTAGGTTCCTTTACTCAGATAAAAATATTAAATCTTAGAAAAGTGCATGTCAAACAGAAATCAAGAAAATAACTTCTCTTATATATTCACTTCATGTTTAGAAATGAATAATTGAGAAAACTAAAGTATTTATTTGATTTTATTCTCCAATTAAAAATAAAACATAAATCTGCCATGGTAATACTATAGCAATGCTTGATTTATCATAATAGAAAACAAATTAAAGTGGTAATTATACTTAAAATATAATTAAATCTTTCTTTCTTTCTATCTTTCTTGAAGTGATGGTTGAAGATCATTGAACAAATATTTTACAGGCCATGATAAACGGAGCATTGGGTTCCACAAATGATTTGTAGTCTAGTGATACAGTGGTTGGTGGTTAGGTGGGTGTTTGTAAAGGTAAAGATGGTTGTTTTTTTGTTTGTAAATATATTAAAATAATATTTTATTTTTGATATTAATATATTAAAATAATTTAAAAATACTAAAAAAATAAAAAAATAATTTTTTTAAAAAATATTTTTAAAATATAAAAATAAACATACTCTAAAGTTTTATGGGTTATGCTCTGATCTTGATATTTTAGATGAGAGGAGGAATAACTTTGTTAGCTTGCAAATCACAAAAGTTAAAGAGAGAGTGCTATTAGCAATAATGGGAGTGCCAATAGCGGCACCCCAAGCCATTCTTTCAGATTTATAATCTGCAAATAAAAATATTCAGACTTGTAAATATAAAACATCTGAGACCTGACGGGTAGACGGGGACCGTCTACCCCGCCAATGAAGGCCTTCACGCGTTTACTAGCTATGGAATAATGCTTCAACTGCCCACCATCTTGATTTGACTTCCCAATGAAACTGTGTTGTAGCCTTGCCATCGGCAGGTTGAAGATTAGCTGTGTGTGGTCTTTCTATTATTATATATAGGCAGCGCGATAGTTCATTTCAAGAAGACGCAAACTTGCTCATCCAGCTCTTCTCGTACATGAAGCTAGAATAACCACCAAAACAGCTTACTGAAGAATGTCAAGTTCTAGAGACCAGAAACTTGCTCATGTAGCTCTCCTCCCAAGTGCTGGCATGGGTCATCTCACACCCTTCCTTAGACTTGCTGCTTTACTCGCAGCCCGAAATGTCCAAGTCACCTTCATCACCCCACATCCAACAGTCTCGCTGACTGAGTCACAAGCTTTATCTGGGTTCTTCGCTTCCTTTCCTCAAGTCAAGCAGAAGCAGTTTCACCTCCTTCCACTTGAAGAGAATTCGGTTGACCCTTTTTTTTATCAGATGCAACTCATCAAGAGCTCCTGTCACCTTCTTTCCCCGCTTCTTTCTGCTCTAACTCCATCTCTTTCTGGTTTTATCACAGACATGACCTTGGCCTCTACAGTTATTCCCATCACTCAAGCTATTAGCCTTCCTAATTATGTTCTCTTCACATCATCTGCTAAAATGATGACATTATTTCTATCCTACCCCACTTTAGCCGGCTCAAAAGCTCTGGATGATTTAGATGAGACGGATGTCATCAAGATTCGAAACGTGGAATTGATGCCCAAGTCATTGGTCCCCCCACCACTTCTGCAGAAGAGCAATAATTTTTTTAAGAATAGTTTCATAGAGAATGGTAGGAAAGTGACAGAATCATGTGGAATTCTACTTAACACATTCGTAAGTTTTGAGCTTGAATCACTCAGAAAGATAAATGATGGCCAAGTTCTGGAAAGGCTACCTTCAGTTGTTGCCATTGGACCACTTCCACCATGTAATTCTGAGAAGAGCCAGTTACAGTTAACTTGGCTTGATGATCAACCAGCTGGATCAGTTCTGTATGTTAGCTTTGGAAGTAGGACTGCTTTGGCGAGGGATCAAATCAGGGAGTTGGGTGAAGGGCTGATAAAGAGTGGTAGCAGGTTTGTCTGGGTGGTGAAGGATAAAAAAGTTGATAAGGAAGATAGTGAAGAATTGGAAGAGGTAATTGGGCATGAATTGATGGAGAGGGTCAAAGAAAAGGGATTGATAGTTAAGGATTGGTTAAACCAGGACGGCATATTAAGCCACCCAGCAGTTGGTGGATTTTTAAGTCACTGTGGTTGGAATTCAGTGATGGAGGCTGCATGGCATGGAGTGAGGATCTTAGCTTGGCCCCAAAACGGGGACCAGAAAATCAATGCAGATATTGTGGAGAGGATTGGACTAGGGACCTGGGTGAAGAGTTGGGGTTGGAGCGGGGAGATGCTGGTGAAAGGAGCAGAAATTGCAGAAAGGATTAGAGAATCCATGGGGAATGAATCATTGAGAATTCAGGCATTGGGGATCAAAGAAGATGCTAGGAAAGCAGTGGGCTTTGGTGGGAGTTCTGACAAGGGATTGACTGAACTCATCAGCATGTGGAAGCACTTCTGAAGTCGCGAGGATATCCTATACCCTTCTGTATGTCTTGTACCTTGAATTGTCTGTGACCAGATAAACAAGGATTAGATTGGTAAAGTCAAAAGGTAGGGGGAAATTCAACTCGCATTGTCCTGAAATTTTGATTTTTCATCTTTCTTTTGGAGGATGTCTTATCCTGTCTGTTGTGTCTTTTAATCTTTTTCTTATCAATAAACTTCACTTCTTTCATGGAATGAAACAATCCCATGAAAAGTATGAAGAGAGAAAACTACAAGATACTTTTTTTTTTTTGGAGAATGTCTTGCCATAGGCCTTGCTCTTTTGGGTCTTGACAGCCCCTCCGCAGCCTCTCCACATTAGGCACTCCCAAAACTGTAGAAACCACTAGAGAACCAGTCTCCACCGCCTTCTCATGGTACTTCACCTTCATTGTCTCCATGAACTCAAGCTCTCCACATATATCCAAGTAGTCACACCTTGCATAATCCTCAACATGAAGTTCATAAAATAAAAATAACTATTGAAGGGAAGGGAAAGAAACCTTTTGACACATACTGTTTGTGAAGCCTTTCCTTCACTTCTGTTTTTCTACAATTTCCCTCCTTAACCCTTTCTTCCGAATTTCCCAAACACACTGTTAGATGTCAACCCAATTATGCGTCTGCACACAGATACACGTGAAAAGATAATAAAATATAAAGAGATGAAATGGGTAACCAGTCCTGACACGGACAGCCATGGCGGGAAAAGGGACCTATGCGGTTCAGGATGAGCTTGGTCTGGGTGCTGAGCTGGTGGAGGGAAGGTGGTCCTGTAGTCGCTAAGGCCAAAGTTAAGAAACCATCATGAAAGCATATGTACTCGATTTCTCTACCATATCTAAGCAGTCTGATTAAGAACAACTCTTCAAACACGACATAATCACTGAACTTTGCATGGCAAAGTCAGAATTTTGGAACCCCAAAAAAAAGTTTTGTGGGTAAGTTCAAAGCTGAAATCTTTGCTTTTATGATCGTTGATGTTCATAGGTCCAACAACTACCTTTCAAATTTACCGCCAAATGGATCTAGTAATTTTTTCGTCTGTTCAAGTTAGAGATGAAAAAATCGACGGCGCTTTCGGGGTGAGGAGTATGTTTCTACTCGCAAGGATAAATGAAGACCATAACTACAAGACAAGAGGGCACAAGACCTCTCCTAGGACTTCTTGGCAATGATGTTTCATCTTTTGTGTTTTCCGAAACCATAGGTTCACAATCATGATCTTCTACCATGGTTTCAGTTAAATTTAAGGTCATATACTCGAAAAAATCAACCTCATCTGGTATTGAATCTTCACAATCATTATTACCCTTGTGCACTGAAACTGATCCAACAGCATTCTCAATGTATCCCTTGTAAGAAGAAATTACCTCTGCAAACAACTGAAGAGAATTATTCACTTCAGCTTCCAATATATGGCACGGAGCATCATCTTGAAACTGGTGCACACCAGACAGTGACATGTCCACTAAAGCCTCAGCTGCAGCTATCAAAAAGCCTTCATGAAAGTCCTTGGATTCATCTGTTATGGACTGAAATGGTTCTTTAAATTTGCTTTCCGGAAATCCACCTCCAGACACGATGTCCATGTTGTTTTCAAGGACAATTGGCGCCTCCAAATCTATCTGAATTGCAATACTGGCCTTGTTTCTTGGAGCTTGAGCCTCTTCTTCAGTCACACTCGCATTCAAATCAATTGAATGTCTTAAATCAGCTCTCCAATCAACTGAACACTTCGCCACATTTAAACTGTTTGTGTTTAGGATCTCCACGGATTCAGATTCCATAGGATCCTGATTCAGATCAGTATGAAGTAACCCGCCTTTAATAGAGTTAGCATCATTAGTCTCTGAAACACAAAAACCAGGCTTCAGGCCAGAGCTGGCAGAAGGTAGTTCTTTGGAAATGGGCTTTTCAAAAATGGGAACACCAAGAATCTTCCTATTGCTTGAACAATCACCTCCAATTCTCTTTTCTTCATCATCATGCACATTTGTTGCTGATGATGAATCCTGAACAATGTTTTGATGGAGACCCTTCATTGTTCCACCATTGCAAGCAAATTGCTCAGCATATTTTCTTTGCAACGAATCCCAATTCACCTTACGAGAATCAGACATTTCACCAGAAGATTTTGCATTACAATGTGAAATAGTTTTCATCCATGACAATGCTCCTTGTGGAGTTTCTTCCATCCTTGGAATACCAATGGAAATAAGATTTGAATCAGAAATTGCTTCAATTGGGTAACTTTTTGGAGGTACTGCATTGAGGTTTACTTCCTCCGCAGATTTTGTATTCTCAGACCAGCCTGAACCCCTAGAGTTATTTGGAGGATTATGTTTAGGAACTTGTTCAAAAGCAGAATTACTATCACTGTGTCCATTCAAGTGACCAGCTGATGCCTTGGACTTCAACTGAGAAATGAGGGAGATGTCATTTTTGTAGGACAATTCAACTCCTGGTTTTGGGATAAAATCCACTTTTTCATTAACAATCGACCCATCTGCAGAAACTTCATGGCAATGCAACAATGTGGTTGAACTCTTATTTGATTCGGGAAAGGTATTAAAGCAAGGGTTTCCCAGAACAAATATTGCATTCTGTTTCAAGCTAGCTGGAGGCCTCTTCCAAGATGAAATGGAGGATGACTCAGAATTGACTACATTAGATTGAGGAGCAGGTGGCCGCGGAAGTGCATCTGAAGTCATAACAGATGCATTATGATTTCTGTCGGAGATTTCTACACCAAATATTGTCTTCTTTTTCAATTGTTCTGGTTTATTCTGATCAGGCACATGGGCATTCATGCAGCCAACATGCGATGATTCACTTTGTGTCGGAAAATACTCTCCATAAAAACTTCTAAATCTTAAGGATGATCCATATTTGGCACGCAAGTGTAGCAAATTAGCATTATCTAAAGATTGACTAAAAGTATTTTTCATTGTTTTTAGTGTTTGTTTGCATTGATAATTAGAAAAAAAAAACATTTTTCACCAAGATATTTCTCACAAAACAAATCGACTATACGACAAATTCCTACTTTGTTAGAGTATCTATCCTTAAAAAGATGCTTAGCAAAAACAACTAAACACATAGTATCTAGAAGAAATAATGGCATATTAAAAACCTATATTTGATATTTCTTTTATTTATTTGAATATCTGCCCTAATTTTTCTTCTTCTAAAGTACTTTTATTCATGAATACTGTAATTATATTCATGAATTGTTTGATCAATTAAGTACCTCTGTTAATTTTGTCATTGATTGACGTGGTAGTTAACTCTTAGTTAGGTGAGCCTAGGGTGATATTATTTTAATATATTTTTATTTTTTTAAGGATAATGATATATGAATTATTTATATTTTATGATTTTTTTCAATTTATGTACATGAATTGATTTTTTTTAATATATATATATATATATATATCGAGTTTGATTTGAGTCGGGTTTCGGTTGATTTTGATAATATTTATATTTTATCAATAAAAACTCACTTATTAGATCGATATCTATCGAGTTTCAGATTAAAATGTCAATCCTAGTAAATTAAGTATATCTTTTAGTTTCTTTTACAAATAATCTTATCTAATAAATATTATATCTCTATTATTAAAAAGGTCTAGGTTTCAAAAATTAACAAATACTAATGGCATATGAAATACCTTTACTTCATAAAATTTCATTCAGTTTATCCTTATATAATTGGACAACTCTCTAATATGTCCTTACCTTTTATCTGTAGTAAGGTTCTTTTATGGAAGCTACCAAGTAAAAGAAGAAGGAAGATGTTTGAAATCCCTACTATGAGATTAAATAAAAGACACAAGGTTTGCTTCCTTTGTGGTCTCAGGTTCGAGTCCTGTGGTTGCTCATATGATGATCATTTAAGGTTTATATGGTCGTTAACTTCAGGGCTCATGGGATTAGTCGAAGTGCGCGAAAACTGGTCCTGACACCCATATTAAATTAAAAAACTAAAAAAAAAGACACGCACATCAAACTTCAGGTTGTTGATAGAGAAGGGTTGAGGAGAAATAAATTATGGATGGGTACGGTGGAATAAAAGAAAGGATCTTTGTCTTCAAAAACAAATTTGTGGGGGCCTCTCATAGTAGTAGCTGGGTTTGCATGGACTCTGATACGGGAGTCGTGTTTCATGCGTTGTGTAAGAAAGTTAAATTTGAAATTTTTTAGTATATTTTTATTTTTAAAAAATCAGAAAAACAATTTAAAAACAACTGATTTTATATTTATATGACCTTCAAGATTCTGATATGGGAGTCGGGTTTCATGTGTTGCGTGATCAGAAACGATTCCAACGTATGTAGGCGTCAAGGAACCAGATTTATGGAATGAAAGGAGAAACGAAGAGCATCTTGTCATCTACTTGTTTAAGCAGATGACACGTATGTGCTAGGATGCATCATGCAACCGCGTACATGTTGATGTCGGTTCATGACGGTGCTCTTTTCTGGCTGCCAATGGCGAGTTGGTGTTAGGAAAATTTAGGATGGAAACAAATATGGAGTTGGCTTAGAGGCGTGAAAACACTATCCTTAAAGTGTTTATTTGTCCCACACAGAGACAACACCTCCAGGATACAACTAAGCTCTCTAAACCTCTAAAAGAATAGGAAGATAAGACTAAGAAAAGAATATGTGTTTTTGTTGTACTTTCTTTTCTGTATAATAACATGCTTTTATAGACTTGAAATATAACGATAAAACAGTATGACTGTTCATCAAACAATATGACTATTGATGAAACAATATGATTGTTCATCAAACATTATGACTATTGATGAAACACTATGGTTGTTCATCAAACAATATGATTGTTGATGAAATAATATAATTGTTTATCAAATAATATAACTATTCATATTAAGTTCCAAGTTCCAAATGATATTATAAATATCCATCATGGCTTAATTTACTACACAATAGAAACCCACACTTAGAAACATTAGGAGGGAGTGTTTCTTTCCAATATGGGATAAACATCTTTTCTTTATTCATTTACAAACTACACCAATAATCCCCTACTAGTTTGTAATGAAGGTCTTTTCACTTGATAGAATTATGCTTACAAGAAGGTATTTTGCAATTTAAACCTTCAATTAGTGTTAGAACTTGAATCCTACTAAAGTTATTGGTGTCCGCAGATTAAACCAAAACTTTTGGTTGTAGAATAAAAGATACTACACACATAATACTATCCAAACTTTTAAAGAGGTTTACAACTGTTTAACACTATTATGGCCATGTGCTAAAATCATAATTTTTTTTTTCTTGAATATTTACAAGAGAAAACCCTAACTCTTGTCAAAAGCGGCTCCACTTTTATATTCATATAGGTGGAATTATACATGTCTCTATTACATTAGACACGAACTTTAAATTTCATTAAGAGCCCACGCTCATCCTACTTTTCGTAATAGAACACACTGAATACTATCAAAATAGGGACTCAAATTAATTATCAGTGTCCAACAGATACAAAACAGTAACTTGTTATTACCCATTAAACTAAGAGATAAGCTTTTTGCTAATCCGAAGTTGGGTTCCTATTACTGGTATCTTTAATAACGGGTTTTAACCCCATTCCATTAGTTGTTTTTCATACCATGTCTCTAGATAGTCCTTTTGTGAGCGGATCCGCTAAATTATTCACAGACTTCACATAGACAATGGTGATTACACCATTTGCAATCAACTCTCGAATATATCCATGTTGAATGCTTATATGTCTTGATTTACCATTGTAAATGTTACTATAAGCTCGAGACATAATTGCTTCACTATCGCAGTATAAAGAAATGGCTGACATAGGTTATGGCCACAACTTAATATCAAACAACATATTTTTTAGCCATTCTGCTTCTTTACCTGCAGCAGCTATAGCAATAAATTCTGATTCCATAGTAGAATGAGAGATGCATGTTTGTTTCTTAGATGCCCAAGATATTGCACCTCCTCTAAGTGAGAAAATCCATCCTGATGTGGACTTATTATCACTTGAACTAGTCATCCAACTTGCATCACTATATCCTTCCATCACAGCTGGAAAATCAGAATAAAACAAGCCTAAATCAATCGTTCTTTTTAGGTAACCAAAGACTCTTATAATAGCCTTCCAATGATCTGTATTCGGCTTACTTGTATATCTTGATAACTTGCATATATCAAAAGCTATATCTGGTCTTGTACAATGCATAGCATACCTAAGACTTTCAATGGCACTAGCATATTCTAGTTGTGCTACTGCTTTATCACAATAATCATTTAACTTCATGCTAGAGTCAAATGGGATATTGGCCTCCTTTATATTGAGATGCTTAAACTTATCGAGCATTTTCTCAATATAATATGATTGATTAAGTGCATAGCCACTACTATGTTTCTTAACTTTGATTCCTAAAATTGTATCTACTTCACCAAGATCTTTCATTTTAAAGATAGAAGTGAGATACCTTTTGGTTTCAACTATTCCAATAATATTGGTGCTAAATATTAACATGTCATCTACATAGAGACAAATAATCACACTAAAATCTTTTGTAAATTTGGAATACATACACTTATCAGCACCATTGTGATGAAAACCATTCAACAAAATTGCTTTGTCAAACTTTTCATGCCATTATTTCGGAGCTTGTTTTAAACCATATAAGGACTTTACCAATTTACAGACTTTTTCTTCATTCCCAGGAAGTATAAAACCCTCAGGTTGCTCCATATACACTTCTTCCTTTAAATCTCCATTTAGAAAAGTTGTCTTTACATCCATTTGATGAACATACAATTTATAAATTGATGCTAATGCAAATAAAACTCTAATTGATGTAATTCTTGCCACTAGAGAATAAGTGTCAACACCCTCCTTTTGAGTAAAACCTTTGGCAACCAATCTTGCCTTGAAGGTTTGTATAGAACCATCGGTATTGTATTTTCTTTTAAACACCCATTTACATCCTATTGGCTTAGAACCTGGAGGAAAATCTACTAGGATCCAAGTATTGTTAGACAATATTGAATCCATTTCATCATTTACCGCTTCTTTCCAAAAAGCAACATCTCTAGAAGACATAGCTTGACCAAATGTCTTTGGATCATCTTCTATATTTAGGATCATAGGTGTCTTTTTTAATATTGTATTTCTATCACCTTCCACTAAAAATACAATTGAATCAGTAGAGATAAAATCTGTATCTATGTGTTTTTCCTTTCTAACTCTTTGACTTCTTCTAGGTTCACTTGAACCTATTACTTCTAGGTTTTTTATGTTTTTCACTTAATGTTGAGCTAGGAGTCATTACTTTTAAATTTGATTCTTGCACATTTGAATCACTTATGAATTTATATTCGATAAATTCAACATGTATAGATTCAACAATCACATTAGTTTCTAAATCCAAAAGTCTATAAGCCTTTGAATTTTATGCATAACCAACAAAAACACTCTTAAGACCTCTGGGTCCTAATTTTGTTCTTTGAGGATCAGGACTTTTATAAAAAGCTACACACCCCCACACTTTAAAATAATTCAGATTTGGTTTTCTACCATTCCATGCTTCATAAGGAGAAACATTTGATTTTTTAGATAGTACTCTATTATGAATGTGACATGCAATAAGTAAGGCTTCACCCCATAAATTATTTGGTAATTTAGCATTCAAAAACATGGCATTGACCATATCCACTAAGGTCCTATTTTTCCTTTCAGCAAGTCCATTATGTTGTGGTGTATAGGGTGCTGTCATTTGATGGATTATTCCATTTTCCTCACAAAATGTAGAAAACTCCTTAGAAAAGTATTCTCTACGTCTATCACTTCTAAGAACTTTAATTTACCTTTCCTTTTGATTTTCTACCATTTTCTTGAATTCCTTGAATTTTCCAAAGGCTTCATCTTTAGTTCTTAACAAGTAAACATAGGTAAAACGAGAATAATCATCAATGAAAGTTATGAAATATCTTTTCCCACCCCTTGTTAACATACCATTTATTTCACATATATCAGAATAGACCAACTCAAGTAATTGAGAATTTCTTTCTACTTTAGGAAAAGGCTTTTTTGTCATCTTTGCTTGAATACATACTTCACATTTGTCTTTATTATTATGTTGATATGAAATATAATCATGCTTACACATATATTTCAAATATCTATAATTTAGATGTTCTAATCTTGCATGCTAAAGAAGAGAAGTGGATTCAACCATATAAGCAGAAATAACATTGATTTCATTAATACTGAACTTAAACATGCCATCACAGGAATAACCCTTTCCCACAAACATCCCACTCTTAGTTATAATAACCTTATCAGACTCCAAAACAATCTTGAACCCTTTCTTGCTCAAGAGACTAGCAGATACAAGGTTTTTCCTAATTTCAGGAACATGAAACACATTGAGTAAAGACAATTTTTGTCCAGAAGTAAAGTACAACTCAATAGTTCCTTTTCCCAAAAACTTTGGCAGAATTATGGTTGCCCATCAAGACCTCTTTAGGTTTTTTCAATTCTTCATATGTCTTGAACCATGCTTTGTTGTTGCAAATATGAACTGTTGCACCAGAATCCAGCCACCAATCTGAAGTCTTTACAATATTAGTTGTCATATTTAATTCGGTAATCATTCCAATTTGAATGTTTGAAACCATGGCAACTAACTCCATGACTTCGTCTTTTTCAACCATATTCACTTTGAAAGAACCATCTTTCTTGTTGAAATTCTTGAATCTGCACTCTTTTATATAGTGCCCTTTATTTCCACAATGAAAACAAACTCTATGCTTCTTATTAGCATATTGTTTCTTCTTGAATTTGTTTCCTTTCTTTTGAACTTTCAGATTGTTTTGAGTCATTGTCAAACCAGTTTCAGTAACCAAATTCACTTTAGAATTTGTTGCTTGCAATTCACGCATACGAGATTGAACCTCAATTTGCAAGTGTGTTTGAAACTGTTCAAAGGTATAATTGTCTGTAGAATGCAACATCTTCTTCCTATATTCATTCCAGGATGGAGGAAGTTTTGATAAAACAGCCCCTACTTGAAGTGAATCAGGAACTTTGATATTGTCTGTAGAATGCAACATCTTCTTCCTATATTCATTCCAGGATGGAGGAAGTTTTGATAAAACAACCCCTACTTGAAGTGAATCAGGAACTTTGATATTGTCTGTAGAATGCAACATCTTCTTCCTATATTCATTCCAGGATGGAGGAAGTTTTGATAAAACAACCCCTACTTGAAGTGAATCAGGAACTTTGATATTGTCTGTAGAATGCAACATCTTCTTCCTATATTCATTCCAGGATGGAGGAAGTTTTGATAAAACAACCCCTACTTGAAGTGAATCAGGAACTTTGATATTGTCTGTAGAATGCAACATCTTCTTCCTATATTCATTCCAGGATGGAGGAAGTTTTGATAAAACAGCCCCTACTTGAAGTGAATCAGGAACTTTGATATCCAAATCACTAAGTTTTGATATCAGCATTTGAATTTCATGGACTTGATCCATGATTGGCTTATTATCAGTAATCTCATACTCAAACAATTTTAAAGCAAGAAAACGATCAGAACCTGATTTTTCCTACTTGTAGTGTGTCTCCAAGGCAGCCCAAATTTCTTTTGGAGACTTTAATTTTGAGAAGATGTCATAAAGTCGACTGGTCAGAGTATTCAGTATATGCCCTCGACAAAGCACTTCATCTTCTTCACGTTTTACTCTTGCAGTCTTAATAGTGGTAGATTCATCTTCTTGTGGTTCAGGTAGTGCAGATAAATTCGGATCAAGCATGTAGTAAATCTTTAATGAAGTAAGCAGGAATATCATCTTGTCCATCCATTTTGTGTAATTCGTACTATCAAACTGATCTAGTTGAATTTTGACATCCTTAGCAACTTTGACGCTAGAATTCATATTTGTCTCCATCAAAATAAACACCTTAAAATTGTTAGGAAAATTTAGGATGGAAACAATTATGGAGTTGGCTTAGAGGCGTGAAAACACTATCTTTAAGGTGTTTATTTATCCCACACAGAGACCACCTCCAGGATACAACTAAGCCCTCTAAACCTCTAAAAGAATAGGAAGATAAGACTAAGAAAAGAATATGTGTTTTTGTTGTACTTCCTTTTTTGTATAGTAACATGCTTTTATAGACTTGAAATATAACGATGAAACAGTATGATTGTTCATCAAACAATATGACTATTGATGAAACAATATGATTGTTCATCAAACATTATGACTATTGATGAAACACTATGGTTGTTCATCAAACAATATGATTGTTGATGAAATAATATGATTGTTCATCAAATAGTATAACTATTCGTATTAAGTTCCAAGTTCCAAATGATATTATAAATATCCATCATGGCTTAATTTACTACATAATAGAAACCCACACTTAGAAACATTAAGAGGGAGTGTTTCTTTCCAATGTGGGATAAACATCTTTTCTTTATTCATTTACAAACTACACCAACAGTTGGGACTCGTGACGGTGACGTATATTTTTCACTGATAGAAACCCTTCACCATTAACTATTATTGATACTCCATCACCTATAACTATTATTTCCAAGCAAGGTGATCCCACCATAGTACCCGAAGAAACCTCACCCATTTTCAAAGCCATAAGCTCTATGCTCCCAATAATGAAGCCTTTTAAAATACTTGTTTTTCATGTTGAAGGAAACACCATTCTAGTTCAGAAGATGAAGAAAAGGGTGAAAGGAATAAAGATGTTAACACAACTAATCTTAATACTTCCATGGTATGAAATAGATCGATGCAGAGGGAAAGTGGGAGAGTAACCTAGAAGAAGAAGAAGGGGTCATACCAAAAGTTTGTTCTCTTTCCATTAATCGAGCAGTTAATATTTTTTAGGAGTCTCTAGGAAGTGAAATCCTTCATTCCTCTATATATGGTTTTAAAAGACCAAGGAACTAATAACCTTATGCCTCATAATGGTGCATAAGAGACTGAAGTGATAAGAAAACCAACCATGGTGACTCCTTAATCAAACTAACCATTGATTGCCAACGAAGATAGTGTTTTGACAACGAAGCCACCATTGATTGCCAAGAATAACTTCTAGAAAGCATCATTTCTCAAGATCTTTGGGGCTCACTAGATGATAGTACATGGGAGGTCTTGATATAGTTGCTAAAAAGTATAAATTCACTTACCAATACTAAAGAGCCCGTAATAAAGGTACTAGAAAATTCTCGTTCAAATCTTTCTTACGCTTCAAGATATGAAAACATAAGAAATAATTTCAAAA
Source organism: Populus nigra (assembly GCF_951802175.1). Taxonomy (NCBI): domain Eukaryota; kingdom Viridiplantae; phylum Streptophyta; class Magnoliopsida; order Malpighiales; family Salicaceae; genus Populus; species Populus nigra. The sequence continues at coordinate 10,698,491 of NC_084864.1, read as the reverse complement.
AAATGGAAAATTGCTATGCTTAATTAAATAAATTACCATTCAATTTGTTTCTCATGCTTCAAGATATGAATAACATAACAAGCTAAATTCAGTATGCATCTTTTCGTCATGAAAGAAATTGAGAGTAATCTACTATGTTTGACTTCTTTATTTCTGCATGATGGCACCAACACCACACACATACACATATATGAGGCATGACGTTGTTCCTATCCTACCATATTATTTATGCTTTGGAAAATAATGATTTAAATGACATTTATGTCATCAAGATTGCAGGTTTGGAGGTGATGCTCGAACCATGGATTCCCTGATCACCGCTTTTTGAAATATGCAGTAACTCTTTAAACAGCTATTTCATTAAAAATGGTAACAAGAAGGTGGAATCAAGTGGGATTTTGGTTAATAAATTTGAAAGTTTTGATAAATAATCACATAGAAAAACTAATTAATAGAAGTAAAAGCAGGACTACCCCTCGTTATTCCCACTAGAGCACTTAAACCATGTGATTTTAAAAGGAGAAAATTGTTGACATGCCTTGATGGTCAACCGGCTAGATTAATTTTGCATGTTAGCTTTGGTAATATATAGGACACCTTTGTTAAGAGATCAAGTCAGGGAGCCGGGTAAAGGGATAATAAAGAGTGGGGATAGGTTTCTATAGGTGGTGAATAATAATAATAATAATAATAATAATAAAGATGATAAAGAGCTAGAAGAGGTAATCTGACATAAATTAATTGAGAGGGTACATGAAAAAAAAAGTGGCTATGAATAATTAGTTAAACAAAGAGAGAATATTACTTCACCAAGCAATTGGTGGATGTTTTAGTCATTTTTGGTGGAATTTAATTTTAGAGGTGGTATGATATTAAGTGAGAATCTTAGCTTGGCTCTAACATAAGAACTAGAAAATCAATGCAGATGTTGTTGAAAGGATTGGAATAGGGATTTCGAAGAAGAATTAGGGTTAAGAGATAATGTTGAGTAGGGTAGAATTGCAAAACAAAATACAATAAATGGTAGAGACTGAATCATTGAGAGTTGGGGTAATGTTCATCAGAGAAAAGGCTATGAAAGTAGTGTTGGTTGGTGTAAGTTCTAATAAGGGATTGACTGAACTTATCGGTATGTGACTCTAAATTCATGAGTTTTATGTTTGTTGTATGACTGTTTGCATCTTTATTGTCATTACCATCTATCTATACTAGACTGGACTTTCAACTTTTGCCTCAAACAGTAAATATAAAGGTAGATGCTTCATTGAGTCGAAGAACGATAGAGGGAATATCATCTCAATTTTGTAGATTATCTGGATGATATTCGTTTCAAGCCTCTCCATATGTTGTGTCTGCAAGTTGTTAGAGTATATATCTTCAAAGAAGTGATTGATCTCTGTAAGTGCATCTCATATCTCTTTTGACAATAAATCCCAGTAAGTTAGTGGAATAAATTAGCATACACTCTTTGATGACACTTGAAAATCTTGTTTCCTCGATATATCATAAGTCAAAGTCTCGAATGAATATGAAAGGTGCACCATTTGAATTATGGTCATCTAGAACCGATGACAAGTTGTAAACCGTGAGTATCACTAGTCAATAAGAATAAGAAGCAGCAAATGACCTTAATGGATTTATTTGTACATAACCTAAAACATACACTCTTTGATTCCATTAAAAACTAAGGATGGATCCTATTAAAATGTTTCTAGACTTCACCATTATAAGGGTTCATCATCACTCCATCTACCACATAATGTGAATGATATCATGTCATGCGGTCAACGATATTTTGAGACATAAATAACCTTTGAAGTTTAAGAGTTATTGGAAAGTATCTAAATTTTTTATGTGGGATAAAAGTCCTTCCCTTACTGGTTATGGGTTTATAAGAGGCATGCCCATATATTCTACACTCGGTCAACTTTTTATTTTCAAGGTATTACAACATCCAGAAGTTTAGACACATGTTAATTTTCTAATTTCCTAGGCTGAGAGGTTTCATCATGGATTTAGCAGTATAAAACTTCTCTTTTAGCCTATTCCTTTCAGGTAAAATGTATCTCGCCCATTCGGTAATTTTGTCGTAATCGGCCTCACTCAACCCATGATCTGACTTGATGGTGAACACAAGTGCAACGATCGATAATTTATTATGATTTATGCACCCATCCTTAATGGTTTGTTGGAATCTTTCAAAAGATCAAAAAAACATGGTCGCGTCTGTTTTTGGTTCTTCATCTATGATTGGACATTCACCAGCATAACCTTGATTCATTCTCATCACATCCATAACCATATTCCTATAAGGATTATTATTGTTATCTACAACTTCATGCACGCTGTTAGACCTAGAAGTTGACCCAACTATCATTTCTATCATGTTCTCGTGTGGAACATATGGTTCTCTGTTTGCAAACCAATACAAGTATTTTTCCATAAACCTTTTTTTGTAAAAGATGCATCGTCACGACATCTAGATCGAAAAACTCTTTACTTTCATACATCCTACATGGACATCTAATACCGCCTCCATTAAAATTTCTTGGATTGAATAGTGCGTAATTAATAAAACCTTCGAACCCATTACAATAATCTATCTTACGCAACCCTTCAAGTGAATCTCGATACATCCATGAACGATCATCTATTAAATATATCAAACCTATATAGAATATTGATAATAAGATGTATAAATTAATTATGTAAACTAAACAAATTAGCTAACATTAATTTAATTCAAACTTATTCAATTTATTTTAATTGTACTCTTATATCATTATTAATTATCTATATAAATTCAAATTCCTATACATTTACCAAAATTTTTACCTCAACAATAAAATTAACAAGATATATAACAGACCCATTAAATCATTATAATATATCATCATTATTTTACTATCATTATATGTTTCATATCAATACTTATCAAATATCATAAATATTTTTTATTTGTAAAATGATTTACATAAAACAAACATCTCCTAGAATTGATTGAAATTCTTAAATCAACTACCATAGAATTGCTAATAAATGATATGATAAAAGAAATCAATTACTAATCTGTGATGATTCAAGTTGTGGATTAACAAGGGGAAATAAATAAACAAGTAACAAATTGGATCTCAAAACTTATAAGTTGGAATTTAGAAGAGGACAGGAAATTAAGTTTAAAAAGCTTTGGATTAAGTTTATTTTTTGATACCAAACTTAATAACAAATCTTCAGAAGGACCTTTTGCCACTAACTTCTAATCAAACTTACTTTATAGTTTTCTAAGAAAAACTTTGTGACAACTTGTTTTTGGGCACAGGTCCATATATCTATATAGCATCTCTTCTACACGTCGAGTAAAAGTAAAAAAAAAAAAAATGATGCAGTCATTGGTCTATTAAACACAGTGTACTGTTATCATTGCAGCTCAAACTCAGCACGCGAATTCAGCTTCAAAACCCCACCAGCTGAGTTCCCGATGAGGTTCGCCGTAGCAGGTACAGACTATGATATCTGCAGATCATTTTCAGATATGCATATTCATCAATCTCTTATATATGAACATGTATGTGTTTTACAATCTTACAATTAAGAACTGAGATTTGGAGGTGGAAGATGGCAGTTAATGTCTTCTGTAATGCATTTAAATTAGGAATATACTAGTTACATGCCCCGCGCGATGCCGCGGGTCAATTATTTTTTATATTTTAAAAATAGTTAAGATCTAAAAGTATTAGGTTTTTTTACAAAGTTATACCCAAGAGTCTCAGGTTTGGTTGCAACACCTGATCCAAGAGTAATGTTTATAATATTAATAATAACATTAAACTTGGGTTAACCCTTAGCATAAAAGTGTTTGGATTGCAATACCAGACCCAATAACATTGGACATGGGTCTGGCTGCAAGGTTGTGTCATAAAAGTGTGATAATTTAATAAATTAGTTAAAAAAAACCAACATGAAGAAAAAAACTAATGAAAAAAAAGAAAAAAAATATGAATTAATTGGGTTAACCCTTCAAACCAGGTTAACCTGTCATACCTTGAATTTGCATCGTGAAAGCTTGATAGTTAAAAAGAAAAAAACAAATTAATGGGTTAACCCAGAATTAACTGGGTTAACTCGTCAAACCAGGTTAACCTGTCAAACCCAGAATCCGTGTAATGAAAGTTTGATAACTAAATAGAAAAAAATTTAACATTAACAATTTAAATTAAACAAAAAAAATTAATTAAAAAAAAAACATCAGCCTTTTCACAGTGGACTGCACTGTGCAGTTCACAGTTAAAGGCATAAAAAAAAACTAAAGGCATCAGTCGAGAACTACTCAGAAAAAAATTTAATATTAATAAACTAAATTAATTAAATAAAATTAATTAAAAAGAAAAAATAAAAGAAAAAAAACCTCTAAGAAGAAAAAAAACTAAACAGAAAGAAATTTAACATTAACAAACTAAACTAAACGAAACGAAAAAAATAATTAAAAAGAAAAAAAAGCAAAAAATAAAATAAAATTCATGTTAACTCGTCAAACCAAGTTAACCCGTTAAACCCGGGATCTGTGTCATGAATGTCTGGTAACTAAATAAAAAAAAGTGAATATTAACAAACTGAACTAAACAAAAAAAAAATTAATTAAAAAGAAAAAAAATCCGGGTTAACTTGTCAAACCATGTTAATCTATTAAACCCAGTATTTGTGTCATGAAAATCTGATAACTAAATAAAAAAAATTAACATTAACAAACTAAATTAAACAAAAATATTTATGAAAATAAAAAAAAAATTGACAGGTCAACCCGGAATTAACTTGGTTCACCCGTGAAACCAGGTTAACTCGTGAAACTCAGGATATGTGTCATGAAAGTCTAATAACTAAATAGAAAGAAATTTAACATAAACAAACTAAACTAAACGAAAACAATTAATTAAAAAAATAAAAAAAAAAGCATAAAAAATCCCAAAAAGCATAAAAAAAACAGCTAAAAAAACTTAGATAACCTATATAAAAAAAAAAACACGCCTAAGGAAGGAATCAGTGTTTTACTGTGGACTGCACAGTGCAGTCCACAGTAAAACACTGACTCCTTTTAGTTATAGTTTAATATATATATATATATATATATATAAAGAGTGTTTGGCAGTGTAATAGCGGTTGCTTTTTAAATAATTTTTCGTACCGAAATGCATGTCAATGATATTTTTTTATTTTTTTAAAATTATTTTTAATGTTGTCGCACGTGTGCGACGTCGCGGCGAAACAACCCACCCTCAAAATCTATCTCATGTGACAAATGTGGGGAGACAAGGAATTCTTGTCTTTTATTAGTGGAAAAATGGAATAGGAGTCGCCACCTAGTATTTTGGTCACTAGGAACCCTAACTGGTCTCAGAGATCGGGTATGGGGACTGGTTGCGTAAAGGGAAGGTATTAGCACCCCAAATACGCCCTACCTAAGGTAAGCTGCATTGTTTTATTGTCTGATAAAATCTAAGGTCATGTCGTGCTTTCTATTTGTTGGTCCGTCTATTGTTTAAGAAAAGTTCTCTTCGGTAAAGAAATCCTTATCTTATCGGGTAAAACCTAACCAGTCTAATGCTAACAAAGAAAATTTAATATCTGGAACACGTCTTACGTATAAGATCATAAGCTCAGATATTAAAAGAAAACAAAAAAAAAATTTAGAATTTTTGAAATATTGGCCTAGTTCTCATGACTTTAATAAACTGGTTATTAAAGCCAAAATGCATGCTAATATATTTTTTTGAAATTTTCTTTGTTGTATGAAAATACAATATGATTTTTTATTTTTGAGAGACTTGGCTGTATGCATGAAAACAAAACATTTTTTTTATTTTTACGAAAACCAGGTATTTTAATACTAGATTTGTATCTTTACAGTATAAAAATACAAACTAATATTTCAAAATGCAATAAAATATTTGCGGAAAATCACATATTTTTTTGAAAAGAATTTTTTAAGATTTTTTTTTTGGATTGGGCCCAACACGGCCCATGCGGCTGGGCCGGACCCAACTGGTTTTTATCCGCAAGCGTGCGTGAACAATTCATGCACGCCTGCTAGCAAGCTGCTACAGTCACGGTGTAATTAATCTTCAAGTGCAGAGTGTAAAAGTTTGAGAAGCTTACCTGGAAGCAAAGGCAACAACATGCTCTGATTCTTCCTGTTTTTTCCGTTTCTGTTTGCTTCTCTCTCTACTGGTTTCCTTGTTTTCCTTTCCTTTCTCCCTTTTGCCGTCTCTCTCGTTTTCTCCTCCTGCCCATTCTCTGCTCCTTCTCGATCTGCCTCTCTGTTTTTTTTCTTTTCTTCTCCCCTGTTCCCTGGTGCAGCTGGAGGCGAAGCTGTTGCTTGGGGACGTAGACGATGGTGAAGTTGATGGGTCGAAGCTACTCTCTTGTTCAGTTCTTCCACTATTCTTCCTTCTCTCTGTATTTTGCTTTCTGTGTATTTTTAAATCTTTTTCCCTCCCTCTGTTTTCCTTATGCTCTCTCCATCTCTCCTCTCGGGTTCTCCCTCTTTTCTTTTTCTTTCCCCGTCTGTTGCCACTCTTCCTCACGTCTCCCTCTGCTTTTATTCTCCCTCTTCTCCCTGTTTTCCTCTCTTTTTCCCTCACTGTTTTCTTTTTCTGCTGTCTCCTTCTTCCCCTCCTTTCCCCCCTCTGTTTTTCTCTTTTTCGTTGTGCAGTGCTGGTGCGGTTGTGATGGAGAATGGCAGTGGCTGCTGGACGAAGAGGATGATGAGCTGACGATGGCTTTGGCAGTGCTGGTGCGGCTCTCTCCCCTCCTTTATTCTTTCCTCTGTCGTTCCCCTCTGGTTTTCCCTCTCGTTTCCTCTTTTGTTTTTTTCTTTCAGTTCTCTTCTGTTCTCCTCCCCTTTCTTGCCCCTCTGTTTCTCCTGCTTTTATAGGCCAGAGACCTTGTGCTGGTAACGGCCAGCTTGATAACGTTTGCAGAGGGATGACAGCCGTGACATATGCCCCGTAATTAAAACAAATTGGCGTTGTTGCTGCTGTAATGTCTCACCGCCAGCTGCATGGAACCGTTACTAATGAAGAAGGGCCACCTGCATGAAACTGTTGCTGGTGAAGAAAGCTTCAGTGAAACGGCACCGTTTTCCATTTTTAAATGATATTTCTGATTTGGTCCTTGGATGTTTTTACAATCTTGTAATCAAACCCCCGGATATATTATAATTGGGTCCCTTGATCTTAGCGTTTGTCTGGTTTGGTCCTTGGTTTCGGATTGTTTCAATTAAGTCCCTAATTGACCATCAAACTTCAATAATTATGCAATTAAACCCCTCATTTGACTAAATCAACTCTTCAAAATTACAATTGGACCCCAGAACTTTAATTTCTTCCAATAAAAGCCTAAATTGACTTAAAAAATCAATTTTCTTGCAATCAAACCCTCCATAAATTCAATTAAACCTTGGATAAAATTTAATTGAGTCCATAAACATCTCATTTTGGACTTTTCTTTCTCAAATTGAATTTTTCTTGTCCCCATGGCTCTCATCAGTAAAAAATATACTGTCAAAATTTCAATTCTTGTATTTTTGAATCTCCTCAATCAATTTCTATCCTTTTTCAGCATTCCAACATCCTTTTCTCACTCCTATTATTTTTGGATTTTTTCAAATATTTTTTTGACATATTTTTTTGTATTTTCTCATTTGTATTTTTTTTATTTTTTATGGGGAACCCAAAAATAGGTAACAACAAATGTTAACATATTAAAACAATTCAAAACATACAAATTATATTAAATTTTAATAAAAAATTAATTTTTTAAAAAACATAATTTACACGGTTCCAACCACATTCCAAATTTCTTGAACACCACATGCTTGTAGGATTTTCCCTATGCACAACATGTGATACAAGTGATCTTGGACAAAATGGTTGGACCAAGTCAACGGTGGAACACATATCAAAATCAGATCACGCAAGGCAATCACGATAAAGAAAAAATCAAACTTGTCCATGGCCAATCCTTCACGGCCTCCAAAGCTAGACGGCGCATGTCATTTGAAGAAAGCGAGTAGTGTTGCTGATATTGGGATCTTATACAGATTTTGATCCCAGTTCATAACAATACCGAGATGGCTACAATCAGATTTATCATAATTTATCATAATTGACTAATATTTTTTAAAAAATATTTTTCCTTAAATCGATATTAGTAATCTAATTTTTATTTAATATCAATCAAGCCAAGTACATGAACTTTAATTAATCTTAATTATTTTAATATATTAATATTTTTTATTGTTCAATCAAGTAATTTAACTAATAATTTATTTTTTAATGTGAGTTTATAAGAACAACCTTTAAAATAATATTTTTATATAATTAAAATATTCATTATCTCAAAGCATCACCTTTACTCTCTTTTTTTTAATGTAGATGTCCCGATCAGTTTGTACATATTTCAACTAATCTTACATGTCCTGAAGTTAACAATCAAATAAATCTCCAGTGCATGGTTATTAAACCCGGACCGGCCCGGCGGGTCGACCCAGGGACTGGACCAGTCCGGGTTTGTCAAAAATCGGCATGTACAACGACCCGGCAGGTCAACCCGTGACCCGAGCCAGATCCGATGTTTTTTTCTTCAAATGTTGGATTTGAAACCTATTAGTATACATATTCTATGTTCCCAAGAAAAAAGTTATGTTTTTTCAATGTGAGATAAAAAAAACATTTTGGTTTAAATACTTCAACTTAAAAGAATAACATAGTATCCTTTTAATGTAGGATTTGAAACCCATTAGTATATATACTCTATATTCCCAAGAAAAAAGCTATCTTTTTTCAATGTGAGATTTGAAACTCGTTAGTATATATACTCTATTTTTCTAAGAAAAAAATTATCTTTTTTCAATGTGAGATTTGAAACCCATTAGTATATATACTCTATGTTCACAATAAAAAAGCTATGTTTTTTCAATATGGGATTTGAAACCCATTAGTATATATCGTCTATGTTCACAAGAAAAAAAGTTATATTTTTTCAATGTGGGATAAAAAAAAAATTTTATTTAAATACCTCAACTTAAAAGCTTAACATAATATCTTTTTAATATGGGATAAAAAACTTTTTAAAATATTCTTGTAAACTTTATTATTTACAATATGTATATAGCCTATATTTACATGGATTTTTTCTTAATTTTTCATATAAAATATTAAAACTTTAATTTTTTTAAATTTTTCCGGGTTGATCCGGGTTGACCTAAGTTGACTCGGGTTGACCCATGAAACCTGGAACTCGACCCCTTATTCGGGTCAACCCTCGGACCAGGTTTAATAACTATACCCTAGTGGTCATTATATTTGCAACCATAATGCTCGAACTTGAAACCACAATGAAAACAAACTTTTTAGTCCTAAAATTTTATCACTGGACCACTTACTAGATAATTCATTTATCCTTTTTCTAATTGACTAGGTCCCTTTACTCAGATAAAAATATTAAATCTTAGAAAAGTGCATGTCAAACAGAAATCAAGAAAATAATTTCTCTTAGATATTTACTTCATGTTTAGAAATGAATAATTGAGAAAGCTAACGTATTTATTTGATTTTTATACTCCAATTAAAAAAATAACATAAATCTCCCATAGTAATAATATAGCAATGCTTGATTTATCATAATTGAAAACAAATTAAAGTGGTAATTATACGTAAAATATAATTAAATCTTTTTTTCTTTCTTTCTTTCTTGAAGTGATGGTTGAAGATTATTGAACAAATATTTTATAGGCCATGATAAACGGAGCATTGAGTTCCACAAATGATTTGTAGTATAGTGATACAGTGGTTGATGGTTAAGAGCGTGTTTCGCAGTGTGGTTGATTTTTAAATAATTTTTCATGTCAAAATGCATGCCAACGATGTTTTTTTATTTTTTAAAAATCATTTTTAATATCAGCACATCAAAATGATCCAAAACATACAAACCATATTAAATTTTAACAAAAAAAAATATTTTCAAATTTTTTGGGAACACAGCCGGAGCCGCGTTCCCAAACGGGACCTAAGTCTATGTGAGTGCTTAAGAGTAGTTGTTTTTCATTTAAAATAATATTTTATTTATTTTTAAAAAATTATTTTTAATATTAACATATTAAAATAATTTAAAAATATAAAATAAATAAAATAAAATTTTATATTTATCAAAAACATTTTTAAAATACAAAAATTAACCTAATCTAAGTTTTATGGGTTATGCTCTAATCTTGATATTTTAGATGAGAGGAGGAATAACTTTGTTAGCTTGCAAATCACAAAAGTTAAAGAGAGTGAGTGCTATTAGCAACAATGGGAGTGCCAATAGCGGCACCCCAAGCCATTCTTTCAGGTTTATGAGCTGCAAATAAAAATATTCAGACTTGTAGATATAAAAACATCTGAGACCAATGAATGCCTTCACGCGTTTACTAGCTACGGAATCTAATGCTTCAACTGCCCACCATCTTGATTTGTCTTCCCAGTAAAACTGTGTTGTAGCCTTTGCCATCGGCAGGTTGAAGATGAGCTGTGTGTGGTCTTTCTAGGCGGCGCAACCAGCTGCTAGTTCATTTCAAGAAGACGCAAACTTTGAATATCTCTGAAATCAAATCATGTTGGCAAATATTCTTGTCTTATTCTGTCATATCTTCTAATACCTTAGCTGTAAACATGTAATTAGTTGTCAATTAAGGCATACATTTAGGTAGCTATGTTTGGAAGTTACACGGAAATAGTGCTTCTTGTCAAAATAATTAAGATCAAACACAAAAAAAGATTATAATTCTCAATGATCTGTTTATTATGAGTGCTTAGTGTTAATCTAAATACAAAGAAAGTATATATAGATTAAACTGAAAATACTATTCTACCCTTAATAAATAAGTCTACATAACTATTATTTAACATCTCCTCTCAAACTCACGATGTGGCAGCTACAAGTATTGAGAGTTTGCCAACTAGAAAACGAAAACGAGAGATGGAATGCATCTTGTTAAAGAAATCTGCAATCTGTAAGGAAGAAGAAACAAAAGGCAAAGTAATGGTGCCATGTTTGAGATAATGACGAGTAAGATGACAATCGATCTCAATGTGCTTAGTTCGTTTATAAAAAAACGAGTTATGAGCAATCTGAATAGAACTCTGGTTGTCACAATACATAGGAGTAGAATAAGAAAAGGAAACTCCCATATCAACAAGTAACCAACGTAACCAAACAATCTCTTTGGTATTAGATGTCATGGCACGATATTCTGCTTCTGTGGATGATTGAGAAATAATAGATTGTTTCTTGCTATTTCAAGAAATAAGAGAATCACTTAAAAAAATACAGAACTCAGTAATAGACTTGCGATCTATGGGATCACTACCATGATCAGCATCGGAATATGCACGCAACTCCAAAGAAGAGATGGATGAAAGTAAAATACTCTGAAAGATTATACCCCGAAGATATCGTAAAATACAAAGAACAACTGTCTAGTGAACAGTAGTAGGAGAAGCAACAAACTGACTAACAATATGAACAACATATGCAATATTTGGACGAGTAATGATGAGATATATCAAGCTCCCAACAATAGTACAGTATAAAGTAGGATCTATCAAAGGTAAACCATCAGAAGAACAGTACCTTGCGTTAACCTCAATAGGAGTATCTACAGTCTTGTTATCAGTAAGTCTAGCCCGCTCAAGAATATCTGTAACATATTTCGACTGAGAAAGAAGGTAACCTTTAGGTGAGTATGCTACCTCAATACCCAGGAAATATCAAAGATAACTCAAATCCTTCATTTCAAATCGTCTAGCCAACTATGTCTTCAAAACTGAAATACCATTAATGTCATCATCAATAATAATCATGTCATCAACATATAAAGACAGAATGATACAGCCTGTATCAGTGCACTTAATAAAAAGAGCAGAATCATGACTACTAGAAACAAAGCCAAGCGATGAGATCACAATATAGAATTTCTCAAACCAAACACGGAGTGATTCTTTGAGACCTTATAATGCTTTCTTAAGCTTACAAACATATCTAGAGTCATGTGAAATACCAGGAAGGGGTGCCATATAAATTTCTTTTTGAAGATCTCCATTCAAGAAGGCATTTTTAACATTAAGCTGAGAAATATACCACTAGCGAATCGAAGCTATGGTAATAAGAGTATGAATAGTAGTCATTTTTACAACATGGGCAAATGTCTCCTCATAGTCCATACCATATTATTGAGAGTATCCTTTTGCAACCAGCCTAGCTTTGTATCGCTCAATAGACCCATCAGAATTACTCTTGATCTTATACACCCAACGACAACAAACAACACTCTTACCAGGAGGTAGAGGAACCAGATCCCAAGTATTTGTCTTATGCAAAGCAGAAATTTTCTCATCCATAGCTTGTTGCCGAAGCGGATCAAGAATTGCCTCTTTATAGGAATAGGGCTAAAAAAGACAATGAATAGAAGCTAAAAAGAAAGTAAATGATGAAGAATAACAAGAATAAGTAAAATCTGGTAGTTTTGTGGACTTACAAATACGGATGGACTGACATAGAGGTGGATCCACAATCTCATATGAAGCTTGAGAGGCTGTAGATGAGAATGAAGCTTCATGTGTGCCAGAGAGTAAAGTATCAATACCTGCAGAGTTATTAGTACAAATTGATCGAACATGGGGAGATGTATTATTATAAGAATCCTTAGAAAAAGGGGTCTATATGAATAAAATCGAGTTTAGTCAGGTTATAAGTAATGGATGGAATTGAAAAGAAAGGTATATGCTCAAGAAAGACAACATGACAAGACACATAAAGTTTTTGAGTTATTGGATCAAAATAAGGATACCCCTTTTTACCTTCACCATAACCTAAAAAGACACAAATAGCAAATCGAGAGGACAACTTATTGCTTTCTACATGCGGACAAAAAACAAAACAAGTACAACCAAAAACTCTAAATGAAAAATAATCAAAGACATACTCATATAACTTTTCAAAAAGAGATAGACCTGAACTGTGAGAAGATGGAATTGTATTAATTAAACTTACAGCAGTAAGAACAACTTCTCCTCAAAATTCACTAGGAACAAAATCAGAAAACAAGAGAGAATGAGCAGTTTGACAATGTGCCTATGTTTTCTTTCAACAACACCATTTTGCACAGGAGTATCTATATATGAAGTTCGGTGGATGGTTCCATCTAAGGCAAACAATTGACAAAATTTATTAGAAGTGTATTCCCTACCCAAATCACACCTAAAACATTTGATCATAGCAGAATGTTGAGTTTTGATAAGAGCTCGAAAAGCTGCATATATCTCAAAGAATTCAGAACGACGTTTCATTAAATAAACCCAACAATAATAAGTATGATCATCAATAAAAGGGATATAATATTGAGACCCTCTTTTTGTGGCAATAGGAGAAGGTCCTCATACATCAAAATGAATCAAGTCAAATGATGAAGAAGAAACAGAAATACTTCGATTAAAAGGTAAAACAGAAAATTTTACCAGTTTACATCCACAACAATAAAAAATATCACAAGTTTTCAAATTTCCTAAAGCTCTTGTGGATGCCAAAAATCTCAAACTAGAGGACGAAACATGTCCTAGATGAGAATGTTATAAATAAAAACTAGAAGATAAAGGATTCAAAAGAAAAGAAGACAAATCAGCAGTAGTAGCAGCAGCGGGAACTGGCACTTTTAACTCATCAAAAATGTATAGTCCATTCTCCCTATGGCCTGTCCCAATCAGCTTCTGAGACTGTTGATCCTGTACACATTAAAAAGAAGAGGAAAAAATAACTAAATAATCACCAGAATCACATATTTGACCAACAGAAGCAAGATTCAATTTGAGGTTCGAAATAAAATAGACATTAGAAAGAGACAAGTGAGGTGTGACAACAGAACCAACACCTGCTAAGGGCATGAGAGTGTCATCAGCAGTCATAACAGGAATGGAGGGCGAAGGAAAAATAGAGGTAAAAGATGAAGAATCTGGAGACATATGATGTGAAGCACTAGAATCCAAAACCCATTTAGAATGTGACATACATGAGGAACTATGAGGCAACTGACCTATGGAAGAAGAAGTGGACGTTGCTTGTGGCTGCAAAGAAAGAAACTTCTGAAATTGCTCAGCCAAAGTACTAGGATCGATAATAGAGTCTGAAGAAACTAATGTTGCGGTATTTGTGGTGTGGTGATTTATAACCCTGAGGTGGTCTATGAGCATTAGATTATGACTGGTTGTCAGGCTTCCAAGCTTGATTCTACTGTCTACACTAAGCCTTCCAATAACCTTTCTGCATACAGAAACTACACTCGTCGAAGCTAACCCTTGTGTAAGGCTTATAGTGGTGATTGGAGAATTGGTTAAAGGGTACTGCTAGTACAGAAGGATTAGAAGCAGAAAAAATACCCTTTTCAAAATACGACTGAAGACATATTTCTTCAGCCAATAACTTACTGACAACCGAGTCAACAAAAGGTAGTGCGGAGCGATGCAATATTGAACCTCTAAGTCCTTCAAAATCACTATGAAGTGCTATTAAAAATTGTACCAATCATTGTTGCTCTCTACGTTCAATATAAGCACTACATGCTTTTAATTCTGCCGATTCTGTAAGAGCCAATTGATCCCAAAGATCTGTCATGACAGAATAGAACTCCTAAATACTCATATTCTTCTAGCGAAGAGCTCGTATATCATTCTTTAACTGATACTGTTTTGCAAAATTTGATTGCGTGAATAACCATTGCAAATGATCCCAAATCTTCTTTACTGTCTCATACTTCGCCAACTGCGTACCTATAGAATGCTCAACAGAATTGTTGATCCAAGTATGATCTTTGCATTTTTTGTTTCCCATGCATCTATCGAAGCAGTATCTCCTTCTTCGGTATTCTTAGGTACCACATAAGTTTCATTGACATATCCTCACATCTTATTACCCTTAAAGAAATTTATCATTACATAGCTCCAATACGAATAGTTCTTCCCATCCAACCTCACACTCACAGATTGAAGCGAATCATCTTTTTCAGTAGCCATAATCAACAATCACAGAGAACCAGAATACAAAAGCAGCGGAAAATAAAAAACCAAATTGCAGAAACTAAACAAATATCTTCTCGAAATTATACCATTACTCCAAAACACAAAACAAATTAGCAGAAACTGAATGCAAATTCCAAATTACAAAAGTTGAAGGGAAGATGAAATACCAAAATAATTGCAGAAACTGACAAAATACCAAATTTTGAGGAAGTGGAAGACAAAATATCACTCCAAAAAAAATTTAGTTGGATCCACGAAAGTTGTGTTCGGGATTAAGTCTCGTTCCATAAAACTAGCTCTGATACTATGTCAAAATAATTAAGATCAAACACAAAAAGGAAGCTAGAATTCTCAATAATCTGTTTATTATGAATGCTTAGTGTTAACCTAAATACAAAGAAAGTATATATAGGTTAAACTGAAAATATTATTCTACCCGTAATAAATAAGTCTACATAAATATTATTTAACACTTCTCCATGTATATATGTACTGGTTTCTGAATTAATAAGGTGTGTTTGGTATTGAGGTTGCTGTTATGGTTGTGGTTTTAAAAAAGTTGTTTTATAAAAAGTACTTTTAGTTAAGGTTGGTTTGGAAAAATATATGTTTTGTTAAAACTGTGGTTGAAATTGAGGTTGAACAAAAAATAGTTTAATGTGTTTGGTTAAAAAAATATTTTTCAAATTGAGGTCATAAAATAATTATATATATATATATAATGATTTTTAATTTAAATATTGTAGATTCAACATTGTTATTACATCATGAAATAAATAATATTTATATCAAATAACTATATTTTTCATGGTTTCTTAAGCGCACAACAACAAAAACTGAATTTTTTGTTACGTCATCAAGCGATCTCCTTCTAACTTTTTGAATAAAACACAATTAAAATAAAAATAAAACTAAATTTTTTTTTAACTGGGTCGGACCCGGCAAGAACATAATTGAAATTGCGATCAAATTCCATAAATGCTACGTCATCATACGATATCCTTCTAATTTATGTAGTGTTATTAAATAATATTAAATACTAGTTTTTCGAGTAAAACTTAATTTTTAAAAAAACAATTTACAATTTCATTACGTATAAAATTCATTCGACAAGAACTACAGTTTTCATGATTTTTTTAGCGTATAATAAAATTAGGTAAAATATTATTATGAATAAAATTAAGATTAGAAAATTTAATTCATCTTAAACTAATTTTTTTAAAAAACAAAAAAAATTATTATTCACGTGAATATTACAAGTGACATTAATTGACTAGTTGTTCAAAAAAAAATAAATTCACGTGAACAGTTCACTCTTACTAGTTTTTTAAAAAGAAGAACTGTTTATTTTAGTCAACAGTGTAACAGTAAAGAATGGCTCCACTGAAGTAGCAAAATGCTTCTACAAAACCTGCAGCATCATAAAGCATTTTTATTTTTTTTTAACCAAACGATGATACGTGTGGCTGTACCAAACAGCCACTAAATCAGACCTTCAAATCCAAATCCTTTCTTCTCAAACTTGCTCGTTCAGCTATTCTCTTCTTGTACAAGAAGCTAGAATAACCACCAAAACAGCTCACTGAAGAATGTCAAGTTCTAGTGACCAGAAACTTGTTCATGTAGCTCTCCTCCCAAGTGCTGGCATGGGTCATCTCACACCCTTCCTTAGACTTGCTGCTTTACTCACAGCCCGAAATGTCCATGTCACCTTCATCACCCCACATCCAACGGTGTCGCTGGCTGAGTCACAAGCTTTATCAGGGTTCTTCGCTTCCTTTCCTTAAGTCAAGCAGAAGCAGTTTCACCTCCTTCCACTTGAAGGGAATTCGGCTGACCCTTTTTATTATCATATGCAACTCATCAAGCTCTCCTGTCACCTTCTTTCCCCGCTTCTTTCTGCTCTAACTCCATCTCTTTCTGGTTTTATCACAGACATGACCTTGGCCTCTACAGTTATTCCCATCACTCAAGCTATTAGCCTTCCTAATTATGTTCTCTTCACATCATCTGCTAAAATGATAACATTATTTCTATCCTACCCCACTTTAGCCGGCTCAAAAGCTCTGGATGATTTAGATGAGACGGATGTCATCAAGATTCGAAACGTGGAATTGATGCCCAAGTCATTGGTCCCCCCACCACTTCTGCAGAAGAGCAATAATTTTTTGAAGAACAGTTTCATAGAGAATGGTAGGAAAATG
The DNA here is from genome assembly GCF_951802175.1 of Populus nigra. Lineage (NCBI taxonomy): Eukaryota > Viridiplantae > Streptophyta > Magnoliopsida > Malpighiales > Salicaceae > Populus > Populus nigra. The sequence continues at coordinate 10,681,183 of NC_084864.1, read as the reverse complement.
ATAGAATCATGTGGAATTCTACTTAACACATTCGTAAGTTTTGAGCTTGAATCACTCACAAAGATAAATTATGGCCAAGTTCTGGAAAGGCTACCTTCAGTTGTTGCCATCGGACCACTTCCACCATGTGATTCTGAGAAGAGCAAGTTACAGTTAACTTGGCTTGATGATCAACCAGCTGGGTCAGTTCTGTATGTTAGCTTTGGCAGTAGGACTGCTTTGGCGAGGGATCAAATCAGGGAGTTGGGTGAAGGGCTGATAAAGAGTGGTAGCAGGTTTGTCTGGTTGGTGAAGGATAAAAAAGTTGATAGGGAAGACAGTGAAGAATTGGAAGAGGTAATTGGGCATGAATTGATGGAGAGGGTCAAAGAAAAGGGATTGATAGTTAAGGATTGGTTAAACCAGGAGGTCATATTAAGCCACCCAGCAGTTGGTGGATTTTTAAGTCACTGTGGTTGGAATTCAGTGATGGAGGCTGCATGGCATGGAGTGAGGATCTTAGCTTGGCCCCAACACGGGGACCAGAAAGTCAATGCAGATATTGTGGAGAGGATTGGACTAGGGACCTGGGTGAAGAGTTGGGGTTGGAGCGGGGAGATGCTGGTGAAAGGAGCAGAAATTGCAGAAAGGATTAGAGAATCCATGGGGAATGAATCATTGAGAATTCAGGCATTGGGGATCAAAGAAGATGCTAGGAAAGCAGTGGGCTTTGGTGGGAGTTCTGACAAGGGATTGACTGAACTCATCAGCATGTGGAAGCACTTCTGAAGTCGCGAGAATATCCTATACCCTTCTGTATGTCTTGTACCTTGAATTGTCTGTGACCAGATAAACAAGGATTAGATTGGTAGAGTCAAAAGGTCGGGGGAAATTCAACTCGCATTGTCCTGAAATTTTGATTTTTCATCTTTCTTTTGGAGGATGTCTTATCCTGTCTGTTGTGTCTTGTAATCTTTTTCTTATCAATAAACTTCACTTCTTTCATGGAATGAAACAATCCCATGAAAAGTATGAAGAGATAAAACTACAAGATACCTTTTTTTTGGAGAATGTCTTGCCATAGGCCTTGCTCTTTCGGGTCTTGACAGCCCCTCCGCAGCCTCTCCACATTAGGCACTCCCAAAACTGCTGATTCGCAGGTCCCAGGCTTCCCAACAATCGTTTCCACCGTCTCTACCGCCTTCTCATGGTACTTCACCTTCATTGTCTCCATGAACTCAAGCTCTCCACATATATCCAAGTAGTCACACCTTGCATAATCCTCAACATGAAGTTTATAAAATAAAAATAACTATTGAAGGGAAGGGAAAGAAACCTTTTGACATCTACTGTTTGTGAAGCCTTTCCTTCACTTCTGTTTTTCTACAATTTCCCTCCTTAACCCTTTCTTCCAAATTTCCCAAACACACTGTTAGATGTCAACCCAAATTATGCGTCTGCACACAGATACACGTGAAAAGATAATAAAATATAAAGAGATGAAATGGGTAACCAGTCCTGACACGGACAGCCATGGCGGGAAAAGGGACCTATGCGGTTCAGGATGAGCTTGGTGGAGGGAAGGTGGTCCTGTAGTCGCTAAGGCCAAAGTTAAGAAACCATCATGAAAGCATATCTGCTCGATTTCTCTACCAAATCTAAGCAGTCTGATTAAGAACAACTCTTCAAACACGACATAATCACTGAACTTTGCATGGCAAAGTCAGAATTTTGGAACCAAAAAAAAAAAAGTTTGGTGGGTAAGTTCAAAGCTGAAATCTTTGCTTTTATGATCGTTGATGTTCATAGGTCCAACAACTACCTTTCAAATTTACCGCCAAATGGATCTAGTAATTTTTTCGTCTGTTCAAGTTAGAGATGAAAAAATCGACGGCGCTTTCGGGGTGAGGAGTATGTTTCTACTCGCAAGGATAAATGAAGACCATAACTACAAGACAAGAGGGCACAAGACCATGACTATATATTTAGAGAGAGAGAGAGCGCATTCACTGTAGTTTTTTGTTGGTTGGTTAGTGTAGGGACACACACACACACACACACACACACACACACACACACATATATATATATATATATATATATATATATATATATATAATTTAAGAGACAAAAACCTAAATAATTTTGAAATAATTTTATATTTTTAAAACATGAAAAACAAAGACATGTTTCTCAGTCTTCATCTGTTCTATCACAAGACGGCAACAACCAAGCACCACCTTTCAACAAAACCATAGTATATTTCCTAGACTCCTTGCTATGTAGGGAGATTTCAGGCCATTTTGGAGTTCATTGTACAAATATGAATAATGTTGTTGTTTGAACTCTGTTGCTTAAATGACTGTTCTGATAGCAATTTAAAACTGCTCATTGAAGCAAGTCTCAACATCAAGATTTCTTGATCTGCCAAAACAAGGAGGAAGAAGCTGAAGCCACAAGTGTCCTGATTCATACAAGTTCAAAGTACAGATTCAGAAAATACAAGGCAAGTACACAAAATGAATCACCTTGGCATGAATAATATTGGCAGGTAAGGCCATGACAATTCATTTCTGAATTTAAATGACCTGCTCTCTAGCTATTGGTGTGGTAAAGGGTTATTGGAAGGATATCTCTGCCGTGGAGGACGCCTTGTCCTCTTTCCCCATCCTGTTACTTCAAGTCCCAGTTCTCCACAATTTGGCTGCTGAGCTTGCGGTGGACTCACTGCAGTTACTGTTGGAAAGGCAGCAGAACTCGCTGCACGCTTTCTCCCCCTTCCTGCCTTGCTCTTAGGGGAGTTTCTCTGAGACAAAACTGACTGCCAAGTGCCACCGGTTGCTATTATCAGACCTTCAATCATCTGAAGATCCTCAGCCACATCATTCCTGGACAAAGAGACAAGACCAGGAAGTACATCTCTTTGAAAGTCCTTCCGCTGCCTTCCTCTCCTGGCCTGACCTCTCCTAGGACGTCTTGGCAATGATGTTTCATCTTTTGTGTTTTCCAAAACCATAGGTTCACAATCATGATCTTCTACCATGGTTTCAGTTAAATTTAAGGTCATATACTCAAAAAAATCAACCTCGTCTGGTATTGAATCTTCACAATCATTATTACCCTTGTGCACTGAAAGTGATCCAACATCATTCTCAATGTATCCCTTGTAAGAAGAAATTATCTCTGCAAACAACTGAAGAGAATTATTCACTTCAGCTTCCAATATATGGCACGGAGCATCATCTTGAAACTGGTGCACACCAGACAGTGACATGTCCACTAAAGCCTCAGCTGCAGCTATCAAAAAGCCTTCATGAAAGTCCTTGGATTCATCTGTTATGGACTGAAATGGTTCTTTAAATTTGCTTTCCGGAAATCCATCTCCAGACACGATGTCCATGTTGTTTTCAAGGACAATTGGCGCCTCCAAATCTATCTGAATTGCAATACTGGCCTTGTTTCTTGGAGCTTGAGCCTCTTCTTCAGTCACACTCACATTCAAATCAATTGAATGTCTTAAATCAGCTCTACAATCAACTGAACACTTCGCCACATTTAAACTGTTTGTGTTTAGGATCTCCACGGATTCAGATTCCATAGGATCCTGATTCAGATCAGTATGAAGTATCCCGCCTTTAATAGAGTTAGCATCATTAGTCTCTGAAACACAAAAACCAGGCTTCAGGCCAGAGCTGGCAGAAGGTAGTTCTTTGGAAATGGGCTTTTCAAAAATGGGAACACCAAGAATCTTCCTATTGCTTGAACAATCACCTCCAATTCTCTTTTCTTCAGCATCATGCACATTTGTTGCTGATGATGAATCCTGAACAATGTTTTGATGGAGGCCCTTCATTGTTCCACCATTGCAAGCAAATTGCTCAGCATATTTTCTTTGCAACGAATCCCAATTCACCTTATGAGAATCAGACATTTCACCAGAAGATTTTCCATTACAATGTGAAATAGTTTTCATCCATGACAATGCTCCTTGTGGAGTTTCTTCCATCCTTGGAATACCAATGGAAATAAGATTTGAATCAGAAATTGCTTCAATTGGGTAACTTTTTGGAGGTACTGCATTGAGGTTTACTTCCTCCGCAGATTTTATATTCTCAGACCAGCCTGAACCCCTAGAGTTATTTGGAGGATTATGTTTAGGAACTTGTTCAAAAGCAGAATTACTATCACTGTGTCCATTCAAGTGACCAGCCGATGCCTTGGACTCCAACTGAGAAATGAGGGAGATGTCATTTTTGTAGGACAATTCAACTCCTGGTTTTGGGATAAAATCCACTTTTTCATTAACAATCGACCCATCTGCAGAAACTTCATGGCAATGCAACAATGTGGTTGAACTCTTATTTGATTCGGGAAAGGTATTAAAGCAAGGGTTTCCCAGAACAAATATTGCATTCTGTTTCAAGCTAGCTGGAGGCCTCTTCCAAGATGAAATGGAGGATGACTCAGAATTGACTACATTAGATTGAGGAGCAGGTGGCCGCGGAAGTGCATCTGAAGTCATAACAGATGCATTATGATTTCTGTCGGAGATTTCTACACCAAATATTGTCTTCTTTTTCAATTGTTCTGGTTTATTCTGATCAGGCACATGGGCATTCATGCAGCCAACATGCGATGATTCACTTTGTGTCGGAAAATACTCTCCATAAAAACTTCTAAATCTTAAGGATGATCCATATTTGGCACGCAAGTGTAGCAAATTAGCATTATCTAAAGATTGACTAAAAGTATTTTTCATTGTTTTTAGTGTTTGTTTGCATTGATAATTAGAAAAAAAAAACATTTTTCACCAAGATATTTCTCACAAAACAAATCGACTATACGACAAATTCCTACTTTGTTAGAGTATCTATCCTTAAAAAGATGCTTAGCAAAAACAACTAAACACATAGTATCTAGAAGAAATAATGGCATATTAAAAACCTATATTTGATATTTCTTTTATTTATTTGAATATCTGCCCTAATTTTTCTTCTTCTTAAGTACTTGTATTCATGAATACTGTAATTATATTCATGAATTGTTTGATCAATTAAGTACCTCTGTTAATTTTGTCATTGATTGACGTGGTAGTTAACTCTTAGTTAGGTGAGCCTAGGGTGATATTATTTTAATATATTTTTATTTTTTTAAGGATAATGATATATGAATTATTTATATTTTATGATTTTTTTCAATTTATGTACATGAATTGATTTTTTTTAATATATATATATATATATATATATATATATATATATATATATATATATATATATATATATATATATATCGAGTTTGATTTGAGTCGGGTTTCGGTAGATTTTGATAATATTTATATTTTATCAATAAAAACTCACTTATTAGATTGATATCTATTGAGTTTCAGATTAAAATGTCAATCCTAATAAATTAAGTATATCTTTTAGTTTCTTTTACAAATAATCTTATCTAATAAATATTATATCTCTATTATTAAAAAGGTCTAGGTTTCAAAAATTAATAAATACTAATGGCATATGAAATACCTTTACTTCATAAAATTTCATTCAGTTTATCCTTATATAATTGGACAACTCTCTAATATGTCCTTACCTTTTATCTGTAGTAAGGTTCTTTTATGGAAGCTACCAAGTAAAAAAAGAAGGAAGATGTTTGAAATCCCTACTATGAGATTAAATAAAAGACACGAGGTTTGCTACCTTTGTGGTCTCAGGTTCGAGTCCTGTGGTTGCTCATATGATGATCATTAAAGGTTTATATGGTCGTTAACTTCAGGGCTCATGGGATTAGTCGAAGTGCGCGAAAACTGGTCCGGACACCCATATTAAATTAAAAAACTAAAAAAAAAAGACACGCACATCAAACTTCAGGTTGTTGATAGAGAAGGGTTGAGGAGAAATAAATTATGGATGGGTACGGTGGAATAAAAGAAAGGATCTTTGTCTTCAAAAACAAATTTGTGGGGGCCTCTCATAGTAGTAGCTGGGTTTGCATGGACTCTGATACGGGAGTCGTGTTTCATGCGTTGTGTAAGAAAGTTAAATTTGAAATTTTTTAGTATATTTTTATTTTTAAAAAATCAGAAAAACAATTTAAAAACAACTGATTTTATATTTATATGACCTTCAAGATTCTGATATGGGAGTCGGGTTTCATGTGTTGCGTGATCAGAAACGATTCCAACGTATGTGGGCGTCAAGGAACCAGATTTATGGAATGAAAGGAGAAACGAAGAGCATCTTGTCATCTACTTGTTTAAGCAGATGACACGTATGTGCTAGGATGCATCATGCAACCGCGTACATGTTGATGTCGGTTCATGACGGTGCTCTTTTCTGGCTGGCAATGGCGAGTTGGTGTTAGGAAAATTTAGGATGGAAACAAATATGGAGTTGGCTTAGAGGCGTGAAAACACTATCCTTAAAGTGTTTATTTGTCCCACACAGAGACAACACCTCCAGGATACAACTAAGCTCTCTAAACCTCTAAAAGAATAGGAAGATAAGATTAAGAAAAGAATATGTGTTTTTGTTGTACTTTCTTTTCTGTATAATAACATGCTTTTATAGACTTGAAATATAACGATAAAACAGTATGACTGTTCATCAAACAATATGACTATTGATGAAACAATATGATTGTTCATCAAACATTATGACTATTGATGAAACACTATGGTTGTTCATCAAACAATATGATTGTTGATGAAATAATATAATTGTTCATCAAATAATATAACTATTCATATTAAGTTCCAAGTTCCAAATGATATTATAAATATCCATCATGGCTAAATTTACTACACAATAAAAAACACACACTTAGAAACATTAGGAGGGAGTGTTTCTTTCCAATATGGGATAAACATCTTTTCTTTATTCATTTACAAACTACACCAATAATCCCCCACTAGTTTGTAATGAAGGTCTTTTCACTTGATAGAATTATGCTTACAAGAAGGTATTTTGCAATTTAAACCTTGAATTAGTGTTAGAACTTGAATCCTACTAAAGTTATTGGTGTCCGCAGATTAAACCAAAACTTTTGGTTGTAGAATAAAAGATACTACACACATAATACTATCCAAACTTTTAAAGAGGTTTACAACTGTTTAACACTATTATGGCCATGTGCTAAAATCATAATTTTTTTTTCTTGAATATTTACAAGAGAAAACCCTAACTCTTGTCAAAAGCGGCTCCACTTTTATATTCATATAGGTGGAATTATACATGTCTCTATTACATTAGACACGAACTTTAAATTTCATTAAGAGCCCACGCTCATCCTACTTTTCGTAATAGAACACACTGAATACTATCAAAATAGGGACTCAAATTAATTATCAGTGTCCAACAGATACAAAACAGTAACTTGTTATTACCCATTAAACTAAGAGATAAGCTTTTTGCTAATCCGAAGTTGGGTTCCTATTACTGGTATCTTTAATAACGGGTTTTAACCCCATTCCATTAGTTGTTTTTCATACCATGTCTCTAGATAGTCCTTTTGTGAGCGGATCCGCTAAATTATTCACAGACTTCACATAGACAATGGTGATTACACCATTTGCAATCAACTCTCGAATATATCCATGTTGAATGCTTATATGTCTTGATTTACCATTGTAAATGTTACTATAAGCTCGAGACATAATTGCTTCACTATCGCAGTATAAAGAAATGGCTGACAGAGGTTATGGCCACAACTTAATATCAAACAACATATTTTTTAGCCATTCTGCTTCTTTACCTGCAGCAGCTATAGCAATAAATTCTGATTCCATAGTAGAATGAGAGATGCATGTTTGTTTCTTAGATGCCCAAGATATTGCACCTCCTCTAAGTGAGAAAATCCATCCTGATGTGGACTTATTATCACTTGAACTAGTCATCCAACTTGCATCACTATATCCTTCCATCACAGCTGGAAAATCAGAATAAAACAAGCCTAAATCAATCGTTCTTTTTAGGTAACCAAAGACTCTTATAATAGCCTTCCAATGATCTGTATTCGGCTTACTTGTATATCTTGATAACTTGCATATATCAAAAGCTATATCTGGTCTTGTACAATGCATAGCATACCTAAGACTTTCAATGGCACTAGCATATTCTAGTTGTGCTACTGCTTTATCACAATAATCATTTAACTTCATGCTAGAGTCAAATGGGATATTGGCCTCCTTTATATTGAGATGCTTAAACTTATCGAGCATTTTCTCAATATAATATGATTGATTAAGTGCATAGCCACTACTATGTTTCTTAACTTTGATTCCTAAAATTGTATCTACTTCACCAAGATCTTTCATTTTAAAGATAGAAGTGAGATACCTTTTGGTTTCAACTATTCCAATAATATTGGTGCTAAATATTAACATGTCATCTACATAGAGACAAATAATCACACTAAAATCTTTTGTAAATTTGGAATACATACACTTATCAGCACCATTGTGATGAAAACCATTCAACAAAATTGCTTTGTCAAACTTTTCATGCCATTATTTCGGAGCTTGTTTTAAACCATATAAGGACTTTACCAATTTACAGACTTTTTCTTCATTCCCAGGAAGTATAAAACCCTCAGGTTGCTCCATATACACTTCTTCCTTTAAATCTCCATTTAGAAAAGTTGTCTTTACATCCATTTGATGAACATACAATTTATAAATTGATGCTAATGCAAATAAAACTCTAATTGATGTAATTCTTGCCACTAGAGAATAAGTGTCAACACCCTCCTTTTGAGTAAAACCTTTGGCAACCAATCTTGCCTTGAAGGTTTGTATAGAATCATCGGTATTGTATTTTCTTTTAAACACCCATTTACATCCTATTGGCTTAGAACCTGGAGGAAAATCTACTAGGATCCAAGTATTGTTAGACAATATTGAATCCATTTCATCATTTACCGCTTCTTTCCAAAAAGCAACATCTCTAGAAGACATAGCTTGACCAAATGTCTTTGGATCATCTTCTATATTTAGGATCATAGGTGTCTTTTTTAATATTGTATTTCTATCACCTTCCACTAAAAATACAATTGAATCAGTAGAGATAAAATCTGTATTTATGTGTTTTTCCTTTCTAACTCTTTGACTTCTTCTAGGTTCACTTGAACCTATTACTTCTAGGTTTTTTATGTTTTTCACTTAATGTTGAGCTAGGAGTCATTACTTTTAAATTTGATTCTTGCACATTTGAATCACTTATGAATTTATATTCGATAAATTCAACATGTATAGATTCAACAATCACATTAGTTTCTAAATCCAAAAGTCTATAAGCCTTTGAATTTTATGCATAACCAACAAAAACACTCTTAAGACCTCTGGGTCCTAATTTTGTTCTTTGAGGATCAGGACTTTTATAAAAAGCTACACACCCCCACACTTTAAAATAATTCAGATTTGGTTTTCTACCATTCCATGCTTCATAAGGAGAAACATTTGATTTTTTAGATAGTACTCTATTATGAATGTGACATGCAGTAAGTAAGGCTTCACCCCATAAATTATTTGGTAATTTAGCATTCAAAAACATGGCATTGACCATATCCACTAAGGTCCTATTTTTCCTTTTAGCAAGTCCATTATGTTGTGGTGTATAGGGTGCTGTCATTTGATGGATTATTCCATTTTCCTCACAAAATGTAGAAAACTCCTTAGAAAAGTATTCTCCACGTCTATCACTTCTAAGAACTTTAATTTACCTTTCCTTTTGATTTTCTACCATTTTCTTGAATTCCTTGAATTTTCCAAAGGCTTCATCTTTAGTTCTTAACAAGTAAACATAGGTAAAACGAGAATAATCATCAATGAAAGTTATGAAATATCTTTTCCCACCCCTTGTTAACATACCATTTATTTCACATATATCAGAATAAACCAACTCAAGTAATTGAGAATTTCTTTCTACTTTAGGAAAAGGCTTTTTTGTCATCTTTGCTTGAATACATACTTCACATTTGTCTTTATTATTATGTTGATATGAAATATAATCATGCTTACACATATATTTCAAATATCTATAATTTAGATGTCCTAATCTTGCATGCTAAAGAAGAGAAGTGGATTCAACCATATAAGCAGAAATAACATTGATTTCATTAATACTGAACTTAAACATGCCATCACAGGAATAACCCTTTCCCACAAACATCCCACTCTTAGTTATAATAACCTTATCAGACTCCAAAACAATCTTGAACCCTTTCTTGCTCAAGAGACTAGCAGATACAAGGTTTTTCCTAATTTCAGAAACATGAAACACATTGAGTAAAGACAATTTTTGTCCAGAAGTAAAGTACAACTCAATAGTTCCTTTTCCCAAAAACTTTGGCAGAATTATGGTTACCCATCAAGACCTCTTTAGGTTTTTTCAATTCTTCATATGTCTTGAACCATGCTTTGTTGTTGCAAATATGAACTGTTGCACCAGAATCCAGCCACCAATCTGAAGTCTTTACAATATTAGTTGTCATATTTAATTCGGTAATCATTCCAATTTGAATGTTTGAAACCATGGCAACTAACTCCATGACTTCGTCTTTTTCAACCATATTCACTTTGAAAGAACCATCTTTCTTGTTGAAATTCTTGAATCTGCACTCTTTTATATAGTGCCCTTTATTTCCACAATGAAAACAAACTCTATGCTTCTTATTAGCATATTGTTTCTTCTTGAATTTGTTTCCTTTCTTTTGAACTTTCAGATTGTTTTGAGTGAATCAGGAACTTTCTTCTTGAACTTTCAATGAAAACAACCCCTACTTGAAGTGAATCAGGAACTTTGATATTGTCTGTAGAATGCAACATCTTCTTCCTATATTCATTCCAGGATGGAGGAAGTTTTGATAAAACAGCCCCTACTTGAAGTGAATCAGGAACTTTGATATCCAAATCACTAAGTTTTGATATCAGCATTTGAATTTCATGGACTTGATCCATGATTGGCTTATTATCAGTAATCTCATACTCAAACAATTTTAAAGCAAGAAAACGATCAGAACCTGATTTTTCCTACTTGTAGTGTGTCTCCAAGGCAGCCCAAATTTCTTTTGGAGACTTTAATTTTGAGAAGATGTCATAAAGTCGACTGGTCAGAGTATTCAGTATATGCCCTCGACAAAGCACTTCATCTTCTTCACGTTTTACTCTTGCAGTCTTAATAGTGGCAGATTCATCTTCTTGTGGTTCAGGTAGTGCAGATAAATTCGGATCAAGCATGTAGTAAATCTTTAATGAAGTAAGCAGGAATATCATCTTGTCCATCCATTTTGTGTAATTCGTACTATCAAACTGATCTAGTTGAATTTTGACATCCTTAGCAACTTTGACGCTAGAATTCATATTTGTCTCCATCAAAATAAACACCTTAAAATTGTTAGGAAAATTTAGGATGGAAACAATTATGGAGTTGGCTTAGAGGCGTGAAAACACTATCTTTAAGGTGTTTATTTATCCCACACAGAGACCACCTCCAGGATACAACTAAGCCCTCTAAACCTCTAAAAGAATAGGAAGATAAGACTAAGAAAAGAATATGTGTTTTTGTTGTACTTCCTTTTTTGTATAGTAACATGCTTTTATAGACTTGAAATATAACGATGAAACAATATGATTGTTCATCAAACAATATGACTATTGATGAAACAATATGATTGTTCATCAAACATTATGACTATTGATGAAACACTATGGTTGTTCATCAAACAATATGATTGTTGATGAAATAATATGATTGTTCATCAAATAGTATAACTATTCGTATTAAGTTCCAAGTTCCAAATGATATTATAAATATCCATCATGGCTTAATTTACTACATAATAGAAACCCATACTTAGAAACATTAAGAGGGAGTGTTTCTTTCCAATGTGGGATAAACATCTTTTCTTTATTCATTTACAAACTACACCAACAGTTGGGACTCGTGACGGTGACGTATATTTTTCACTGATAGAAACCCTTCACCATTAACTATTATTGATACTCCATCACCTATAACTATTATTTCCAAGCAAGGTGATCCCACCATAGTACCCGAAGAAACCTCACCCATTTTCAAAGCCATAAGCTCTATGCTCCCAATAATGAAGCCTTTTAAAATACTTGTTTTTCATGTTGAAGGAAACACCATTCTAGTTCAGAAGATGAAGAAAAGGGTGAAAGGAATAAAGATGTTAACACAACTAATCTTAATACTTCCATGGTATGAAATAGATCGATGCAGAGGGAAAGTGGGAGAGTAACCTAGAAGAAGAAGAAGGGGTCATACCAAAAGTTTGTTCTCTTTCCACTAATCGAGCAGTTAATATTTTTTAGGAGTCTCTAGGAAGTGAAATCCTTCATTCCTCTATATATGGTTTTAAAAGACCAAGGAACTAATAACCTTATGCCTCATAATGGTGCATAAGAGACTAAAGTGATAAGAAAACCAACCATGGTGACTCCTTAATCAAACTAACCATTGATTGCCAACGAAGATAGTGTTTTGACAACGAAGCCACCATTGATTGCCAAGAATAACTTCTAGAAAGCATCATTTCTCAAGATCTTTGGGGCTCACTAGATGATAGTACATGGGAGGTCTTGATATAGTTGCTAAAAAGTATAAATTCACTTACCAATACTAAAGAGCCCGTAATAAAGGTACTAGAAAATTCTCGTTCAAATCTTTCTTACGCTTCAAGATATGAAAACATAAGAAATAATTTCAAAAAAATGGAAAATTGCTATGCTTAATTAAATAAATTACCATTCAATTTGTTTCTCATGCTTCAAGATATGAATAACATAACAAGCTAAATTCAGTATGCATCTTTTCGTCATGAAAGAAATTGAGAGTAATCTACTATGTTTGACTTCTTTATTTCTGCATGATGGCACCAACACCACACACATACACATATATGAGGCATGACGTTGTTCCTATCCTACCATATTATTTATGCTTTGGAAAATAATGATTTAAATGACATTTATGTCATCAAGATTGCAGGTTTGGAGGTGATGCTCGAACCATGGATTCCCTGATCACCGCTTTTTGAAATATGCAGTAACTCTTTAAACAGCTATTTCATTAAAAATGGTAACAAGAAGGTGGAATCAAGTGGGATTTTGGTTAATAAATTTGAAAGTTTTGATAAATAATCACATAGAAAAACTAATTAATAGAAGTAAAAGCAGGACTACCCCTCGTTATTCCCACTAGAGCACTTAAACCATGTGATTTTAAAAGGAGAAAATTGTTGACATGCCTTGATGGTCAACCGGCTAGATTAATTTTGCATGTTAGCTTTGGTAATATATAGGACACCTTTGTTAAGAGATCAAGTCAGGGAGCCGGGTAAAGGGATAATAAAGAGTGGGGATAGGTTTCTATAGGTGGTGAATAATAATAATAATAATAATAATAATAAAGATGATAAAGAGCTAGAAGAGGTAATCTGACATAAATTAATTGAGAGGGTACATGAAAAAAAAAGTGACTATGAATAATTAGTTAAACAAAGAGAGAATATTACTTCACCAAGCAATTGGTGGATGTTTTAGTCATTTTTGGTGGAATTTAATTTTAGAGGTGGTATGATATTAAGTGAGAATCTTAGCTTGGCTCTAACATAAGAACTAGAAAATCAATGCAGATGTTGTTGAAAGGATTGGAATAGGGATTTCGAAGAAGAATTAGGGTTAAGAGATAATGTCGAGTAGGGTAGAATTGCAAAACAAAATATAATAAATGGTAGAGACTGAATCATTGAGAGTTGGGGTAATGTTCATCAGAGAAAAGGCTATGAAAGTAGTGTTGGTTGGTGTAAGTTCTAATAAGGGATTGACTGAACTTATCGGTATGTGACTCTAAATTCATGAGTTTTATGTTTGTTGTATGACTGTTTGCATCTTTATTGTCATTACCATCTATCTATAGACTGGACTTTCAACTTTTGCCTCAAACAGTAAATATAAAGGTAGATGCTTCATTGAGTCGAAGAACGATAGAGGGAATATCATCTCAATTTTGTAGATTATCTGGATGATATTCGTTTCAAGCCTCTTCATATGTTGTGTCTGCAAGTTGTTAGAGTATATATCTTCAAAGAAGTGATTGATCTCTGTAAGTGCATCTCATATCTCTTTTGACAATAAATCCCAGTAAGTTAGTGGAATAAATTAGCATACACTCTTTGATGACACTTGAAAATCTTGTTTCCTCGATATATCATAAGTCAAAGTCTCGAATGAATATGAAAGGTGCACCATTTGAATTATGGTCATCTAGAACCGATGACAAGTTGTAAACCGTGAGTATCACTAGTCAATAAGAATAAGAAGCAGCAAATGACCTTAATGGATTTATTTGTACATAACCTAAAACATACACTCTTTGATTCCATTAAAAACTAAGGATGGATCCTATTAAAATGTTTCTAGACTTCACCATTATAAGGGTTCATCATCACTCCATCTACCACATAATGTGAATGATATCATGTCATGCGGTCAACGATCTTTTGAGACATAAATAATCTTTGAAGTTTAAGAGTTATTGGAAAGTATCTAAATTTTTTATGTGGGATAAAAGTCCTTCCCTTACTGGTTATGGGTTTATAAGAGGCATGCCCATATATTCTACACTCGGTCAACTTTTTATTTTCAAGGTATTACAACATCCAGAAGTTTAGACACATGTTAATTTTCTAATTTCCTAAGCTGAGAGGTTTCATCATGGATTTAGCAGTATAAAACTTCTCTTTTAGCCTATTCCTTTCAGGTAAAATGTATCTCGCCCATTCGGTAATTTTGTCGTAATCGGCCTCACTCAACCCATGATCTGACTTGATGGTGAACACAAGTGCAACGATCGATAATTTATTATGATTTATGCACCCATCCTTAATGGTTTGTTGGAATCTTTCAAAAGATCAAAAAAACATGGTCGCGTCTGTTTTTGGTTCTTCATCTATGATTGGACATTCACCAGCATAACCTTGATTCATTCTCATCACATCCATAACCATATTCCTATAAGGATTATTATTGTTATCTACAACTTCATGCACGCTGTTAGACCTAGAAGTTGACCCAACTATCATTTCTATCATGCTCTCGTGTGGAACATATGGTTCTCTGTTTGCAAACCAATACAAGTATTTTTCCATAAACCTTTTTTTGTAAAAGATGCATCGTCACGACATCTAGATCGAAAAACTCTTTACTTTCATACATCCTACATGGACATCTAATACCGCCTCCATTAAAATTTCTTGGATTGAATAGTGCGTAATTAATAAACCTTCGAACCCATTACAATAATCTATCTTACGCAACCCTTCAAGTGAATCTCGATACATCCATGAACGATCATCTATTAAATATATCAAACCTATATAGAATATTGATAATAAGATGTATAAATTAATTATGTAAACTAAACAAATTAGCTAACATTAATTTAATTCAAACTTATTCAATTTATTTTAATTGTACTCTTATATCATTATTAATTATCTATATAAATTCAAATTCCTATACATTTACCAAAATTTTTACCTCAACAATAAAATTAGCAAGATATATAACAGACCCATTAAATCATTATAATATATCATCATTATTTTACTATCATTATATGTTTCATATCAATACTTATCAAATATCATAAATATTTTTTATTTGTAAAATGATTTACATAAAACAAACATCTCCTAGAATTGATTGAAATTCTTAAATCAACTACCATAGAATTGCTAATAAATGATATGATAAAAGAAATCAATTGCTAATCTGTGATGATTCAAGTTGTGGATTAACAAGGGGAAATAAATAAACGAGTAAGGTATGAACAAATTGGATCTCAAAACTTGGAATTTAGAAGAGGACAGGAAATTAAGTTTAAAAAACTTTGGATTAAGTTTATTTTTTGATACCAAACTTAATAACAAATCTTCAGAAGGACCTTTTGCCACTAACTTCTAATCAAACTTACTTTATAGTTTTCTAAGAAAAACTTTGTGACAACTTGTTTTTGGGCACAAGTCCATATATCTATATAGCATCTCTTCTACACGTCGAGTAAAAGTAAAAAAAAATAAAAAAAAAAAAAAATGATGCAGTCATTGGTCTATTAAACACAGTGTACTGTTATCATTGCAGCTCAAACTCAGCACGCGAATTCAGCTTCAAAACCCCACCAGCTGAGTTCCCGATGAGGTTCGCCGTAGCAGGTACAGACTATGATATCTGCAGATCATTTTCAGATATGCATATTCATCAATCTCTTATATATGAACATGTATGTGTTTTACAATCTTACAATTAAGAACTGAGATTTGGAGGTGGAAGATGGCAGTTAATGTCTTCTGTAATGCATTTAAATTAGGAATATACTAGTTACATGCCCCGCGCGATGCCGCGGGTCAATTATTTTTTTATATTTTAAAAATAGTTAAGATCTAAAAGTATTAGGTTTTTTTACAAAGTTATACCCAAGAGTCTCAGGTTTGGTTGCAACACCTGATCCAAGAGTAATGTTTATAATATTAATAATAACATTAAACTTGGGTTAACCCTTAGCATAAAAGTGTTTGGATTGCAATACCAGACCCAATAACATTGGACATGGGTCTGGCTGCAAGGTTGTGTCATAAAAGTGTGATAATTTAATAAATTAGTTAAAAAAAACCAACATGAAGAAAAAAACTAATGAAAAAAAAGAAAAAAAATATGAATTAATTGGGTTAACCCTTCAAACCAGGTTAACCTGTCATATCTTGAATTTGCATCGTGAAAGCTTGATAGTTAAAAAGAAAAAAACAAATTAATGGGTTAACCCAGAATTAACTGGGTTAACTCGTCAAACCAGGTTAACCTATCAAACCCAGAATCCGTGTAATGAAAGTTTGATAACTAAATAGAAAAAAATTTAACATTAACAATTTAAATTAAACAAAAAAAATTAATTAAAAAAAAAACATCAGCCTTTTCACAGTGGACTGCACTGTGCAGTTCACAGTTAAAGGCATAAAAAAAAACTAAAGGCATCAGTCGAGAACTACTCAGAAAAAAATTTAATATTAATAAACTAAATTAATTAAATAAAATTAATTAAAAAGAAAAAATAAAAGAAAAAAAACCTCTAAGAAGAAAAAAAACTAAACAGAAAGAAATTTAACATTAACAAACTAAACTAAACGAAACGAAAAAAATAATTAAAAAGAAAAAAAAGAAAAAAATAAAATAAAATTCATGTTAACTCGTCAAACCAAGTTAACCCGTTAAACCCGGGATCTGTGTCATGAATGTCTGGTAACTAAATAAAAAAAAGTGAATATTAACAAACTGAACTAAACAAAAAAAAATTAATTAAAAAGAAAAAAAATCCGGGTTAACTTGTCAAACCATGTTAATCTATTAAACCCAGTATTTGTGTCATGAAAGTCTGATAACTAAATAAAAAAAAATTAACATTAACAAACTAAATTAAACAAAAATATTTATGAATATAATAAAAAAAAAATTGACAGGTCAACCCGGAATTAACTTGGTTCACCCGTGAAACCAGGTTAACTCGTGAAACTCAGGATATGTGTCATGAAAGTCTAATAACTAAATAGAAAGAAATTTAACATAAACAAACTAAACTAAACGAAAACAATTAATTAAAAAAATAAAAAAAAGCATAAAAAATCCCAAAAAGCATAAAAAAAACAGCTAAAAAAACTTAGATAACCTATATAAAAAAAAAAAAACACGCCTAAGGAAGGAATCAGTGTTTTACTGTGGACTGCACAGTGCAGTCCACAGTAAAACACTGACTCCTTTTAGTTATAGTTTAATATATATATATATATATATATATATATATATATATAAAGAGTGTTTGGCAGTGTAATAGCGGTTGCTTTTTAAATAATTTTTCGTACCGAAATGCATGTCAATGATATTTTTTTATTTTTTAAAAATTATTTTTAATGTTGTCGCACGTGTGCGACGTCGCGGCGAAACAACCCACCCTCAAAATCTATCTCATGTGACAAATGTGGGGAGACAAGGAATTCTTGTCTTTTATTAGTGGAAAAATGGAATAGGAGTCGCCACCTAGTATTTTGGTCACTAGGAACCCTAACTGGTCTCAGAGATCGGGTATGGGGACTGGTTGCGTAAAGGGAAGGTATTAGCACCCCAAATACGCCCTACCTAAGGTAAGCTGCATTGTTTTATTGTCTGATAAAATCTAAGGTCATGTCGTGCTTTCTATTTGTTGGTCCGTCTATTGTTTAAGAAAAGTTCTCTTCGGTAAAGAAATCCTTATCTTATCGGGTAAAACCTAACCAGTCTAATGCTAACAAAGAAAATTTAATATCTGGAACACGTCTTACGTATAAGATCATAAGCTCAGATATTAAAAGAAAACAAAAAAAAAATTTAGAATTTTTGAAATATTGGCCTAGTTCTCATGACTTTAATAAACTGGTTATTAAAGCCAAAATGCATGCTAATATATTTTTTTGAAATTTTCTTTGTTGTATGAAAATACAATATGATTTTTTATTTTTGAGAGACTTGGCTGTATGCATGAAAACAAAACATTTTTTTTATTTTTACGAAAACCAGGTATTTTAATACTAGATTTGTATCTTTACAGTATAAAAATACAAACTAATATTTCAAAATGCAATAAAATATTTGCGGAAAATCACATATTTTTTTGAAAAGAATTTTTTAAGATTTTTTTTTTGGATTGGGCCCAACACGGCCCATGCGGCTGGGCCGGACCCAACTGGTTTTTATCCGCAAGCGTGCGTGAACAATTCATGCACGCCTGCTAGCAAGCTGCTACAGTCACGGTGTAATTAATCTTCAAGTGCAGAGTGTAAAAGTTTGAGAAGCTTACCTGGAAGCAAAGGCAACAACATGCTCTGATTCTTCCTGTTTTTTCCGTTTCTGTTTGCTTCTCTCTCTCTAAACTTTATTATTTACAATATGTATATAGCCTATATTTACATGGATTTTTTTCTTAATTTTTCATATAAAATATTAAAACTTTAATTTTTTTAAATTTTTCCGGGTTGATCCGGGTTGACCTAAGTTGACTCGAGTTGACCCATGAAACCTGGAACTCGACCCCTTATTCAGGTCAACCCTCGGACCAGGTTTAATAACTATACCCTAGTGGTCATTCTATTTGCAACCATAATGCTCAAACTTGAAACCACAATAGAAACAAACTTTTTAGTCCTAAAATTTTATCACTGGACCACTTACTAGATAATTCATTTATCCTTTTTCTAATTGACTAGGTCCCTTTACTCAGATAAAAATATTAAATCTTAGAAAAGTGCATGTCAAACAGAAATCAAGAAAATAATTTCTCTTAGATATTTACTTCATGTTTAGAAATGAATAATTGAGAAAGCTAACGTATTTATTTGATTTTTATACTCCAATTAAAAAAATAACATAAATCTCCCATAGTAATAATATAGCAATGCTTGATTTATCATAATTGAAAACAAATTAAAGTGGTAATTATACGTAAAATATAATTAAATCTTTCTTTCTTTCTTTCTTTCTTTCTTGAAGTGATGGTTGAAGATTATTGAACAAATATTTTATAGGCCATGATAAACGGAGCATTGAGTTCCACAAATGATTTGTAGTCTAGTGATACAGTGGTTGATGGTTAAGAGCGTGTTTGGCAGTGTGGTTGATTTTCAAATAACTTTTTGTGTCAAAATGCATGCCAACGATTTTTTTTTATTTTTTAAAAATCATTTTTAATATCAGCACATCAAAATGATCCAAAACATACAAACCATATTAAATTTTAACAAAAAAAAAAACATTTTCAAATTTTTTGGGAACGCAGCCGGAGCCGCGTTCCCAAACGGGACCTAAGTCTATGTGAGTGCTTAAGAGTAGTTGTTTTTCATTTAAAAATATATTAAAATAATATTTTATTTATTTTTAAAAAATTATTTTTAATATTAACATATTAAAATAATTTAAAAATATAAAATAAATAAAATAAAATTTTATATTTATCAAAAACATTTTTAAAATACAAAAATTAACCTAATCTAAGTTTTATGGGTTATGCTCTAATCTTGATATTTTAGATGAGAGGAGGAATAACTTTGTTAGCTTGCAAATCACAAAAGTTAAAGAGAGTGAGTGCTATTAGCAACAATGGGAGTGCCAATAGCGGCACCCCAAGCCATTCTTTCAGGTTTATAAGCTGCAAATAAAAATATTCAGACTTGTAGATATAAAAACATCTGAGACCAATGAATGCCTTCACGCGTTTACTAGCTACGGAATCTAATGCTTCAACTGCCCACCATCTTGATTTGTCTTCCCAGTAAAACTGTGTTGTAGCCTTTGCCATCGGCAGGTTGAAGATGAGCTGTGTGTGGTCTTTCTAGGCGGCGCAACCAGCTGCTAGTTCATTTCAAGAAGACGCAAACTTTGAATATCTCTGAAATCAAATCATGTTGGCAAATATTCTTGTCTTATTCTGTCATATCTTCTAATACCTTAGCTGTAAACATGTAATTAGTTGTCAATTAAGGCATACATTTAGGTAGCTATGTTTGGAAGTTACACGAAAATAGTGCTTCTTGTCAAAATAATTAAGATCAAACACAAAAAAAGATTATAATTCTCAATGATCTGTTTATTATGAGTGCTTAGTATTAATCTAAATACAAAGAAAGTATATATAGATTAAACTGAAAATACTATTCTACCCTTAATAAATAAGTCTACATAACTATTATTTAACATCTCCTCTCAAACTCACGATGTGGCAGCTACAAGTATTGAGAGTTTGCCAACTAGAAAACGAAAACGAGAGATGGAATGCATCTTGTTAAAGAAATCTGCAATCTGTAAGGAAGAAGAAACAAAAGGCAAAGTAATGGTGCCATGTTTGAGATAATGACGAGTAAGATGACAATCGATCTCAATGTGCTTAGTTCGTTTATAAAAAAACGAGTTATGAGCAATCTGAATAGAACTCTGGTTGTCACAATACATAGGAGTAGAATAAGAAAAAGAAACTCCCATATCAACAAGTAACCAACGTAACCAAACAATCTCTTTGGTATTAGATGTCATGGCACGATATTCTGCTTCTGTGGATGATTGAGAAATAATATATTGTTTCTTGCTATTTCAAGAAATAAGAGAATCACTTAAAAAAATACATAACTCAGTAATAGACTTGCGATCTATGGGATCACTACTATGATCAGCATCGGAATATGCACGCAACTCCAAAGAAGAGATGGATGAAAGTAAAATACTCTGAAAGATTATACCCCGAAGATATCGTAAAATACAAAGAACAACTGTCTAGTGAACAGTAGTAGGAGAAGCAACAAACTGACTAACAATATGAACAACATACGCAATATTTTGACGAGTAATGATGAGATATATCAAGCTCCCAACAATAGTACAGTATAAAGTAGGATCTATCAAAGGTAAACCATCAGAAGAACAGTACCTTGCGTTAACCTCAATAGGAGTATCTACAGTCTTGTTATCAGTAAGTCTAGCCTGCTCAAGAATATCTGTAACATATTTCGACTGAGAAAGAAGGTAACCTTTAGGTGAGTATGCTACCTCAATACCCAGGAAATATCGAAGATAACTCAAATCCTTCATTTCAAATCGTCTAGCCAACTATGTCTTCAAAACTGAAATACCATTAATGTCATCATCAATAATAATCATGTCATCAACATATAAAGACAGAATGATACAGCCTGTATTAGTGCACTTAATAAAAAGAGCAGAATCATGACTACTAGAAACAAAGCCAAGCGATGAGATCACAATATAGAATTTCTCAAACCAAACACGGAGTGATTCTTTGAGACCTTATAATGCTTTCTTAAGCTTACAAACATATCTAGAGTCATGTGAAATACCAGGAGGGGGTGCCATATAAATTTCTTTTTGAAGATCTCCATTCAAGAAGGCATTTTTAACATTAAGCTGAGAAATATGCCACTAGCGAATCGAAGCTATGGTAATAAGAGTATGAATAGTAGTCATTTTTACAACAGGGGCAAATGTCTCCTCATAGTCCATACCATATTATTGAGAGTATCCTTTTGCAACCAGCCTAGCTTTGTATCGCTCAATAGACCCATCAGAATTACTCTTGATCTTATACACCCAACGACAACAAACAACACTCTTACCAGGAGGTAGAGGAACCAGATCCCAAGTATTTGTCTTATGCAAAGCAGAAATTTTCTCATCCATAGCTTGTTGCCGAAGCGGATCAAGAATTGCCTCTTTATAGGAATAGGGCTAAAAAAGACAATGAATAGAAGCTAAAAAGAAAGTAAATGATGAAGAATAACAAGAATAAGTAAAATCTGGTAGTTTTGTGGACTTACAAATACGGATGGACTGACATAGAGGTGGATCCACAATCTCATATGAAGCTTGAGAGGCTGTAGATGAGAATGGAGCTTCATGTGTGCCAGAGAGTAAAGTATCAATACCTGCAGAGTTATTAGTACAAATTGATCGAACATGGGGAGATGTATTATTATAAGAATCCTTAGAAAAAGGGGTCTATATGAATAAAATCGAGTTTAGTCAGGTTATAAGTAATGGATGGAATTGAAAAGAAAGGTATATGCTCAAGAAAGACAACATGACAAGACACATAAAGTTTTTGAGTTATTGAATCAAAATAAGGATGCCCCTTTTTACCTTCACCATAACCTAAAAAGACACAAATAGCGAATCGAGAGGACAACTTATTGCTTTCTACATGCGGACAAAAAACAAAACAAGTACAACCAAAAACTCTATATGAAAAATAATCAAAGACATACTCATATAACTTTTCAAAAAGAGATAGACCTGAACTGTGAGAAGATGGAATTGTATTAATTAAACTTACAGCAGTAAGAACAACTTCTCCTCAAAATTCACTAGGAACAAAATCAGAAAACAAGAGAGAATGAGCAGTTTGACAATGTGCCTATGTTTTCTTTCAGCAACACCATTTTGCACATGAGTATCTATATATGAAGTTTGGTGGATGGTTCCATCTAAGGCAAACAATTGACAAAATTTATTAGAAGTGTATTCCCTACCCAAATCACACCTAAAACATTT
This sequence comes from Populus nigra, assembly GCF_951802175.1. Taxonomy (NCBI): domain Eukaryota; kingdom Viridiplantae; phylum Streptophyta; class Magnoliopsida; order Malpighiales; family Salicaceae; genus Populus; species Populus nigra. The sequence goes on along the minus strand of NC_084864.1, from coordinate 10,658,046 downwards.
GATCATAGCAGAATGTTGAGTTTTGATAAGAGCTCGAAAAGCTGCATATATCTCAAAGAATTCAGAACGACGTTTCATTAAATAAACCCAACAATAATAAGTATGATCATCAATAAAAGGGATATAATATTGAGACCCTCCTTTTGTGGCAATAGGAGAAGGTCCTCATACATCAAAATGAATCAAGTCAAATGATGAAGAAGAAACAGAAATACTTCGATTAAAAGGTAAAACAGAAAATTTTACCAGTTTACATCCACTACAATAAAAAATATCACAAGTTTTCAAATTTCCTAAAGCTCTTGTGGATGCCAAAAATCTCAAACTAGAGGACGAAACATGTCCTAGATGAGAATGTTATAAATAAAAACTAGAAGATAAAGGATTCAAAAGAAAAGAAGACAAATCAGCAGTAGTAGCAGCAGCGGGAACTGGCACTTTTAACTCATCAAAAATGTATAGTCCATTCTCCCTATGGCCTGTCCCAATCAGCTTCTGAGACTGTTGATCCTGTACACATTAAAAAGAAGAGGAAAAAATAACTAAATAATCACCAGAATCACATATTTGACCAACAAAAGCAAGATTCAATTTGAGGTTCGAAATAAGATAGACATTAGAAAGAGACAAGTGAGGTGTGACAACAGAACCAACACCTGCTAAGGGCATGAGAGTGTTATCAGCAGTCATAACAGGAATGGAGGGCGAAGGAAAAATAGAGGTAAAAGATGAAGAATCTGGAGACATATGATGTGAAGCACTAGAATCCAAAACCCATTTAGAATGTGACATACATGAGGAACTATGAGGCAACTGACCTATGGAAGAAGAAGTGGACGTTGCTTGTGGCTGCAAAGAAAGAAACTTCTGAAATTGCTCAGCCAAAGTACTAGGATCGATAATAGAGTCTGAAGAAACTAATGTTGCGGTATTTGTGGTGTGGTGATTTATAACCCTGAGGTGGTCTATGAGCATTAGATTATGACTGGTTGTCAGGCTTCCAAGCTTGATTCTACTGTCTACACTAAGCCTTCCAATAACCTTTCTGCATACAGAAACTACACTCGTCGAAGCTAACCCTTGTGTAAGGCTTATAGTGGTGATTGGAGAATTGGTTAAAGGGTACTGCTAGTACAGAAGGATTAGAAGCAGAAAAAATACCCTTTTCAAAATACGACTGAAGACATATTTCTTCAGCCAATAACTTACTGACAACCGAGTCAACAAAAGGTAGTGCGAAGCGATGCAATATTGAACCTCTAAGTCCTTCAAAATCACTACGAAGTGCTATTAAAAATTGTACCAATCATTGTTGCTCTCTACGTTCAATATAAGCACTACATGCTTTTAATTCTGCCGATTCTGTAAGAGCCAATTGATCCCAAAGATCTGTCATGACAGAATAGAACTCCTAAATACTCATATTCTTCTAGCGAAGAGCTCGTATATCATTCTATAACTGATACTGTTTTGCAAAATTTGATTGCGTGAATAACCATTGCAAATGATCCCAAATCTTCTTTACTGTCTCATACTTCGCCAACTGCGTACCTATAGAATGCTCAACAGAATTGTTGATCCAAGTATGATCTTTGCATTTTTTGTTTCCCATGCATCTATCGAAGCAGTATCTCCTTCTTCGGTATTCTTAGGTACCACATAAGTTTCACTGACATATCCTCACATCTTATTACCCTTAAAGAAATTTATCATTACATAGCTCCAATACGAATAGTTCTTCCCATCCAACCTCACACTCACAGATTGAAGCGAATCATCTTTTTCAGTAGCCATAATCAACAATCACAGAGAACCAGAATACAAAAGCAGCGGAAAATAAAAAACCAAATTGCAGAAACTAAACAAATATCTTCTTGAAATTATACCATTACTCCAAAACACAAAACAAATTAGCAGAAACTGAATGCAAATTCCAAATTACAAAAGTTGAAGGGAAGATGAAATACCAAAATAATTGCAGAAACTGACAAAATACCAAATTTTGAGGAAGTGGAAGACAAAATATCACTCCAAAAAAAATTTAGTTGGATCCACGAAAGTTGTGTTCGGGATTAAGTCTCGTTCCATAAAACTAGCTCTGATACTATGTCAAAATAATTAAGATCAAACACAAAAAGGAAGCTAGAATTCTCAATAATCTGTTTATTATGAATGCTTAGTGTTAACCTAAATACAAAAAAAGTATATATAGGTTAAACTGAAAATATTATTCTACCCGTAATAAATAAGTCTACATAAATATTATTTAACACTTCTCCATGTATATATGTACTGGTTTCTGAATTAATAAGGTGTGTTTGGTATTGAGGTTGCTGTTATGGTTGTGGTTTTAAAAAAGTTGTTTTATAAAAAGTACTTTTAGTTAAGGTTGGTTTGGAAAAATATATGTTTTGTTAAAACTGTGGTTGAAATTGAGGTTGAACAAAAAATAGTTTAATGTGTTTGGTTAAAAAAATATTTTTCAAATTGAGGTCATAAAATAATTATATATATATATATAATGATTTTTAATTTAAATATTGTAGATTCAACATTGTTATTACATCATGAAATAAATAATATTTATATCAAATAACTATATTTTTCATGGTTTCTTAAGCGCACAACAACAAAAACTGAATTTTTTGTTACGTCATCAAGCGATCTCCTTCTAACTTTTTGAATAAAACACAATTAAAATAAAAATAAAACTAAATTTTTTTTTAACTGGGTCGGACCCGGCAAGAACATAATTGAAATTGCGATCAAATTCCATAAATGCTACGTCATCATACGATATCCTTCTAATTTATGTAGTGTTATTAAATAATATTAAATACTAGTTTTTCGAGTAAAACTTAATTTTTAAAAAAACAATTTACAATTTCATTACGTATAAAATTCATTCGACAAGAACTACAGTTTTCATGATTTTTTTAGCGTATAATAAAATTAGGTAAAATATTATTATGAATAAAATTAAGATTAGAAAATTTAATTCATCTTAAACTAATTTTTTTAAAAAACAAAAAAAATTATTATTCACGTGAATATTACAAGTGACATTAATTGACTAGTTGTTCAAAAAAAAATAAATTCACGTGAACAGTTCACTCTTACTAGTTTTTTAAAAAGAAGAACTGTTTATTTTAGTCAACAGTGTAACAGTAAAGAATGGCTCCACTGAAGTAGCAAAATGCTTCTACAAAACCTGCAGCATCATAAAGCATTTTTATTTTTTTTTAACCAAACGATGATACGTGTGGCTGTACCAAACAGCCACTAAATCAGACCTTCAAATCCAAATCCTTTCTTCTCAAACTTGCTCGTTCAGCTATTCTCTTCTTGTACAAGAAGCTAGAATAACCACCAAAACAGCTCACTGAAGAATGTCAAGTTCTAGTGACCAGAAACTTGTTCATGTAGCTCTCCTCCCAAGTGCTGGCATGGGTCATCTCACACCCTTCCTTAGACTTGCTGCTTTACTCACAGCCCGAAATGTCCATGTCACCTTCATCACCCCACATCCAACGGTGTCGCTGGCTGAGTCACAAGCTTTATCAGGGTTCTTCGCTTCCTTTCCTTAAGTCAAGCAGAAGCAGTTTCACCTCCTTCCACTTGAAGGGAATTCGGCTGACCCTTTTTATTATCATATGCAACTCATCAAGCTCTCCTGTCACCTTCTTTCCCCGCTTCTTTCTGCTCTAACTCCATCTCTTTCTGGTTTTATCACAGACATGACCTTGGCCTCTACAGTTATTCCCATCACTCAAGCTATTAGCCTTCCTAATTATGTTCTCTTCACATCATCTGCTAAAATGATAACATTATTTCTATCCTACCCCACTTTAGCCGGCTCAAAAGCTCTGGATGATTTAGATGAGACGGATGTCATCAAGATTCGAAACGTGGAATTGATGCCCAAGTCATTGGTCCCCCCACCACTTCTGCAGAAGAGCAATAATTTTTTGAAGAACAGTTTCATAGAGAATGGTAGGAAAATGATAGAATCATGTGGAATTCTACTTAACACATTCGTAAGTTTTGAGCTTGAATCACTCACAAAGATAAATTATGGCCAAGTTCTGGAAAGGCTACCTTCAGTTGTTGCCATCGGACCACTTCCACCATGTGATTCTGAGAAGAGCAAGTTACAGTTAACTTGGCTTGATGATCAACCAGCTGGGTCAGTTCTGTATGTTAGCTTTGGCAGTAGGACTGCTTTGGCGAGGGATCAAATCAGGGAGTTGGGTGAAGGGCTGATAAAGAGTGGTAGCAGGTTTGTCTGGTTGGTGAAGGATAAAAAAGTTGATAGGGAAGACAGTGAAGAATTGGAAGAGGTAATTGGGCATGAATTGATGGAGAGGGTCAAAGAAAAGGGATTGATAGTTAAGGATTGGTTAAACCAGGAGGTCATATTAAGCCACCCAGCAGTTGGTGGATTTTTAAGTCACTGTGGTTGGAATTCAGTGATGGAGGCTGCATGGCATGGAGTGAGGATCTTAGCTTGGCCCCAACACGGGGACCAGAAAGTCAATGCAGATATTGTGGAGAGGATTGGACTAGGGACCTGGGTGAAGAGTTGGGGTTGGAGCGGGGAGATGCTGGTGAAAGGAGCAGAAATTGCAGAAAGGATTAGAGAATCCATGGGGAATGAATCATTGAGAATTCAGGCATTGGGGATCAAAGAAGATGCTAGGAAAGCAGTGGGCTTTGGTGGGAGTTCTGACAAGGGATTGACTGAACTCATCAGCATGTGGAAGCACTTCTGAAGTCGCGAGAATATCCTATACCCTTCTGTATGTCTTGTACCTTGAATTGTCTGTGACCAGATAAACAAGGATTAGATTGGTAGAGTCAAAAGGTCGGGGGAAATTCAACTCGCATTGTCCTGAAATTTTGATTTTTCATCTTTCTTTTGGAGGATGTCTTATCCTGTCTGTTGTGTCTTGTAATCTTTTTCTTATCAATAAACTTCACTTCTTTCATGGAATGAAACAATCCCATGAAAAGTATGAAGAGATAAAACTACAAGATACCTTTTTTTTGGAGAATGTCTTGCCATAGGCCTTGCTCTTTCGGGTCTTGACAGCCCCTCCGCAGCCTCTCCACATTAGGCACTCCCAAAACTGCTGATTCGCAGGTCCCAGGCTTCCCAACAATCGTTTCCACCGTCTCTACCGCCTTCTCATGGTACTTCACCTTCATTGTCTCCATGAACTCAAGCTCTCCACATATATCCAAGTAGTCACACCTTGCATAATCCTCAACATGAAGTTCATAAAATAAAAATAACTATTGAAGGGAAGGGAAAGAAACCTTTTGACATCTACTGTTTGTGAAGCCTTTCCTTCACTTCTGTTTTTCTACAATTTCCCTCCTTAACCCTTTCTTCCAAATTTCCCAAACACACTGTTAGATGTCAACCCAAATTATGCGTCTGCACACAGATACACGTGAAAAGATAATAAAATATAAAGAGATGAAATGGGTAACCAGTCCTGACACGGACAGCCATGGCGGGAAAAGGGACCTATGCGGTTCAGGATGAGCTTGGTGGAGGGAAGGTGGTCCTGTAGTCGCTAAGGCCAAAGTTAAGAAACCATCATGAAAGCATATCTGCTCGATTTCTCTACCAAATCTAAGCAGTCTGATTAAGAACAACTCTTCAAACACGACATAATCACTGAACTTTGCATGGCAAAGTCAGAATTTTGGAACCAAAAAAAAAAAAGTTTGGTGGGTAAGTTCAAAGCTGAAATCTTTGCTTTTATGATCGTTGATGTTCATAGGTCCAACAACTACCTTTCAAATTTACCGCCAAATGGATCTAGTAATTTTTTCGTCTGTTCAAGTTAGAGATGAAAAAATCGACGGCGCTTTCGGGGTGAGGAGTATGTTTCTACTCGCAAGGATAAATGAAGACCATAACTACAAGACAAGAGGGCACAAGACCATGACTATATATTTAGAGAGAGAGAGAGCGCATTCACTGTAGTTTTTTGTTGGTTGGTTAGTGTAGGGACACACACACACACACACACACACACACACACACACACACATATATATATATATATATATATATATATATATATATATATATATATATATATATAATTTAAGAGACAAAAACCTAAATAATTTTGAAATAATTTTATATTTTTAAAACATGAAAAACAAAGACATGTTTCTCAGTCTTCATCTGTTCTATCACAAGACGGCAACAACCAAGCACCACCTTTCAACAAAACCATAGTATATTTCCTAGACTCCTTGCTATGTAGGGAGATTTCAGGCCATTTTGGAGTTCATTGTACAAATATGAATAATGTTGTTGTTTGAACTCTGTTGCTTAAATGACTGTTCTGATAGCAATTTAAAACTGCTCATTGAAGCAAGTCTCAACATCAAGATTTCTTGATCTGCCAAAACAAGGAGGAAGAAGCTGAAGCCACAAGTGTCCTGATTCATACAAGTTCAAAGTACAGATTCAGAAAATACAAGGCAAGTACACAAAATGAATCACCTTGGCATGAATAATATTGGCAGGTAAGGCCATGACAATTCATTTCTGAATTTAAATGACCTGCTCTCTAGCTATTGGTGTGGTAAAGGGTTATTGGAAGGATATCTCTGCCGTGGAGGACGCCTTGTCCTCTTTCCCCATCCTGTTACTTCAAGTCCCAGTTCTCCACAATTTGGCTGCTGAGCTTGCGGTGGACTCACTGCAGTTACTGTTGGAAAGGCAGCAGAACTCGCTGCACGCTTTCTCCCCCTTCCTGCCTTGCTCTTAGGGGAGTTTCTCTGAGACAAAACTGACTGCCAAGTGCCACCGGTTGCTATTATCAGACCTTCAATCATCTGAAGATCCTCAGCCACATCATTCCTGGACAAAGAGACAAGACCAGGAAGTACATCTCTTTGAAAGTCCTTCCGCTGCCTTCCTCTCCTGGCCTGACCTCTCCTAGGACGTCTTGGCAATGATGTTTCATCTTTTGTGTTTTCCAAAACCATAGGTTCACAATCATGATCTTCTACCATGGTTTCAGTTAAATTTAAGGTCATATACTCAAAAAAATCAACCTCGTCTGGTATTGAATCTTCACAATCATTATTACCCTTGTGCACTGAAAGTGATCCAACATCATTCTCAATGTATCCCTTGTAAGAAGAAATTATCTCTGCAAACAACTGAAGAGAATTATTCACTTCAGCTTCCAATATATGGCACGGAGCATCATCTTGAAACTGGTGCACACCAGACAGTGACATGTCCACTAAAGCCTCAGCTGCAGCTATCAAAAAGCCTTCATGAAAGTCCTTGGATTCATCTGTTATGGACTGAAATGGTTCTTTAAATTTGCTTTCCGGAAATCCATCTCCAGACACGATGTCCATGTTGTTTTCAAGGACAATTGGCGCCTCCAAATCTATCTGAATTGCAATACTGGCCTTGTTTCTTGGAGCTTGAGCCTCTTCTTCAGTCACACTCACATTCAAATCAATTGAATGTCTTAAATCAGCTCTACAATCAACTGAACACTTCGCCACATTTAAACTGTTTGTGTTTAGGATCTCCACGGATTCAGATTCCATAGGATCCTGATTCAGATCAGTATGAAGTATCCCGCCTTTAATAGAGTTAGCATCATTAGTCTCTGAAACACAAAAACCAGGCTTCAGGCCAGAGCTGGCAGAAGGTAGTTCTTTGGAAATGGGCTTTTCAAAAATGGGAACACCAAGAATCTTCCTATTGCTTGAACAATCACCTCCAATTCTCTTTTCTTCAGCATCATGCACATTTGTTGCTGATGATGAATCCTGAACAATGTTTTGATGGAGGCCCTTCATTGTTCCACCATTGCAAGCAAATTGCTCAGCATATTTTCTTTGCAACGAATCCCAATTCACCTTATGAGAATCAGACATTTCACCAGAAGATTTTCCATTACAATGTGAAATAGTTTTCATCCATGACAATGCTCCTTGTGGAGTTTCTTCCATCCTTGGAATACCAATGGAAATAAGATTTGAATCAGAAATTGCTTCAATTGGGTAACTTTTTGGAGGTACTGCATTGAGGTTTACTTCCTCCGCAGATTTTATATTCTCAGACCAGCCTGAACCCCTAGAGTTATTTGGAGGATTATGTTTAGGAACTTGTTCAAAAGCAGAATTACTATCACTGTGTCCATTCAAGTGACCAGCCGATGCCTTGGACTCCAACTGAGAAATGAGGGAGATGTCATTTTTGTAGGACAATTCAACTCCTGGTTTTGGGATAAAATCCACTTTTTCATTAACAATCGACCCATCTGCAGAAACTTCATGGCAATGCAACAATGTGGTTGAACTCTTATTTGATTCAGGAAAGGTATTAAAGCAAGGGTTTCCCTGAACAAATATTGCATTCTGTTTCAAGCTAGCCGGAGGCCTCTTCCAAGATGAAATGGAGGATGACTCAGAATTGACTACATTAGATTGAGGAGCAGGTGGCCGCGGAAGTGCATCTGAAGTCATAACAGATGCATTATGATTTCTTTCAGAGATTTCAACACCAAATATTGTCTTCTTTTTCAATTGTTCTGGTTTATTCTGATCAGGCACATGGGCATTCATGCAGCCAACATGCGATGATTCACTTTGTGTAGGCAAATACTCTCCATAAAAACTACTATTCAGAGTTCCGGTGCTTATTTGGCCTGAAAGACGGATCAAACCATCAGTTGAAAACTGAATGATCCTACACAACAATAAACATATTGCGAGAGTTTTCAATTGTCTCTCTCATTATGAATCACCTAAATGAAAAGAAATATTCATATTGGAGGTTTTACGCTCTGATGACAAAGAAGAATGATCCAACCTTAGAAAGTAAAGGAATTTCAAATACCATGAGCTTAACTCAGTATCCATGAACACATATGCACATTCACCATCACATGCAAGCGCATTTAATTGTACGTAATTTGAAGTCAAAACTTTCTTTATTTCCATTTTCTTTAAGTCAAAGACATTCCTTAAAAGTCATACAGAATCAATAACAATGAGAAGTTCCTTTAACATTTTTCAGAATTTTCAGAACAGTGACCATTGAGGTTTCTGAATATTCATACAAGTATGGGAAGAGCATTTCCTTACAAGTACTTGGATGTTTATTTAGAATTCTCATAACAAAATGGTTATGCCAGAAAATGATTCACTTTTTTTCATGAACAAAGCAAATAGTTATCTTGAACTAAATTTTTTTAATAATTCATTTCAAAATTTGGTTAAAAGGGAGTTCATTTGGTAAATTTTAACATTGCAAAAGAATTAAGTTGCAACAGATTTAGAGTAAGAAAAATCAATTCACCAGGTTATCAACAGGAGAGATAACAAACATGGTATAAAAAAAATACAGCAATGATTTGAAAAAAAAAAAAAAAAAACCCTACTACTAGGCTACTTGTAAAGTAGTGACTCATGCAAACTTGCACATCCAAGAAAAAAGAACGTCATTGGCTGATTTCAACAGGAAACAAAAAAGTGTTGCTGAATAAGTCCTTACCAGCTTTTAAGTTAAAAGGTGGTCTGCCTTTGTTTTCCCATTCATTATCTAAAAGCATAGTTCGTTGGCTGAGTCCCTCCTTTTTTTCTTTACAGGGTCTTTGAGAAACTTCCTTTGCCAAAGATTGGAAGCCTGAGCATGAATTTGCAGATAAATCCCGCCCCTGTATCTCTTCTTTCGAGTAGGTAACCTTGCCTAGAGTATCGAAAGGAGTTATATCATATGTTTCCTCAACCTGGAAAGGTTCATTCAAATCTGTAAAACCTCGGGTCCTCCCTGTATTGGAACTAAAAGTATCACCATTGCAACTAGAGTGAACACTACTCAAGGTGGACATGTTGCCATTTTTCTCACAGGTAGCCATACAATTCCAATTTGGAGGGTCAGATTCCAACCCTGACCCACCAAATGCCTCCTTTTCTTCCTCTGCATCATTTATGTATTTTTCAGCTGGTAGTTCAAGGTCAAACAACTTCCTCTGAAGCTTCTTGTGATTGTATTCAAGAGATACATCATACTTAATCCTGGATCCATCGTGCGTAGAACCACATCCAGATTGCATGTTCTGCAAATTAATGGAACTAAAATGTGATTGGACACTATCAGCACCTGAAGCAGATGGTATATGACAATTCATTGCCACCAAAGGCAGACCAGAATTATGCCACCTCCTTCCATCCCCTTCAGGTGTAAAGGCAAAAGGATTTGATTGAAATGTTCCCATTCGATCAAGGCATATGACTGATTCTTTGCTTCGGACTTCATTCATTATGTCCATTTGTATTTTGTGAAGCCGATGCAGTTCATGAACCTGCATAATTGAATTTCCATAAACTAATATATGATATTTTGCTCAATCAAATTTCAATTATGCATGCAAAACAAGCACATTTTCACAATATATTTCATGAACTCAGAAAAGTATTGAAAATCTAATTTTATAGCTCAAAAATATAAAAGTGGAAATAAATCATACCTGATGTCTGAATGTGTTTTCTTGCCTCAATATGGTTTGCCTCAAGTGTTCCTTGTCATATCCAGAGTATCTATATATTTCTGGCTTTGCAGCAAACACGCCATGGTGCTGCTCAAAGGCTTTGTTTTCATGACGTGAAGGCCAGCTACCATTCCCACTACTTTCATCTAGATCCTTCGTAGAATTATATCCCGGTATATACATCTTGTACAGAAATTCAGTTCCCATTCCTGCAAAGACTGCAAACAACTTAATAAAGCTCTAAATTAACTTGCCAACACTGATAAAAAGGATATCTCGTTTTCTTCTATCAAAAATGAAAAGGTTTTACATGCCAACACTATATAATTTTGTTGCAAGAAAAGGCTATGGGATGAGAAGCATGGTTCATGATTCTGACAAATAAAACTCGTGGCATATTGTAACACGTGTATTGTATGCTTAGATTGGAGGGAAAAAAAGTTGATGCCGCACATAAATAGCACATAAATCTTCATCTTTGCAGTCATAAATTATTCATCAATCCTGGTACATAGAAAGAACCGCTACGTTATACAGGCAGTGATATCATATCATTTCCTCCTACATGAATGACATCTTCTGATTCGGTGGTGAAATCAAATCCCAGCTAACATTTTTAGTAAATCTTCCATATAAAGAACTCACTTTATCACTTAATTTAGCAACAAAATAGCAGATTATGAACAAATCTTAAAAAATCTAGTCATAAATAAAGTCAATTAAAAACAACATATCCCTGTAATTAGTATTGGAGAGAGATCCCATTCCGCCGTCAAAGAAAAATAAAGATGTTCTTGTAATATGTTAGCAAGAAGTAGAGGCAACAGCATAGAAACCCATGCAGATAACTCTCAGCCAAAAGCTTCTTCCTAGCTGCAAGTGCTCCAAACTAGATATTGGACAGCATTTGTAAGGGTAATAACAAATGTTCCGAACCAATGCACTGAAAGAGGTTAAAAGTTAGAAGCAGAAACAAAAGAATTCACGAATCCCTATTTTTCAGAAAATGCAGTTTCCAAGCGTTAAAGAAACACTTTGTTGATACACTAGAATTTAATTTGTAGGCAATGGAAGTGTATTTGGTAAGGATGGGAGATAAGAATATAGTAGTATCTAAAAGAAACATCAAAAAATCAATTTTCGTTGGACACCCATTTCGGAGATAATTAATTGTAATGCATCATAGCTACACATGAGCACACAATGCCAACAGTTCCAATGATGATGATAAAAGAGAATGGCGTGAGCATTGGAATGGTGTGGTGAAACTCAAAGTATGTTGAGCTCGAAATTCACTCCAAGGATCCCAAATCAATGATCTGGTAATTGGCAACCGTTGGATCATTAGGTGTTGTTCTTCATTCTTTTCCTTTGCAATATACACTTTGTTCCAGTGTAAAGGAATGGATTCTACCAACTACTGCTCCGACCAGAAAAGAAAGTTCAAATTGCAAAACTAAAGAGAAAGAAACATCTTCTAGCAGCTTTCTTAAGCACTGGGAAACTACTATGGAACAGAGAACCCTGGTATTCTGACATCACTGCAAAATGGCCCTATAAAAAGGGTATTATTACATCTCTTAATACTACTGCAATTACATCCATTTTATGCTACTAACTTCAACAAGAAACAAATACCGATGGCATTGAAAGTTCTTGTCATTGCTTACTTGAAATTCCACGAGACCTTTCTTCTAAATTAGGTATTCCAGATAAATTGATAATCTGAAATCCAGTTTTCTTCAAAGCCTTCCAGACACAAGCCTGCGATTCCAGCAGCACAAATCAAGGAAAGAGAAGCAATTGGTTTTGTTCCTCCACTGACAAATAACAAAGAACAAGGACGGAGAATGAAAGCAATAACATGGCAACATCATGCACTCGAATTTAAGCAACTACAGTTGACCGACCATGATTAGCATAATTGAGAGACCAACAAACAGACAAATCAATCATCCAAAAAAAGAGGAAAAAATGATTTACCTTTTGTATATATCAGTATCCTCTACCTCCCCATATCAAAACTTGAGCTCAAATTCACAGAAAACCCTTGAACTCAACTGCAGCTCCATTAAAATTCCCATCTGAAGGAAGAAAACAAAACCACAAAGACTTAAACAAGAGTAGGTGACTTTGTAATGTCATAGAAAAATCACAAATCATCAACCATCAGACAAAAGAAAGATAACCCAAATGATTAAAAAATATATATATACAGGAGAGAAGCTCAAATCTGCTGGGCCAGTATCTGATATTATGTGAATTGGATTGAAAGATCCCCACAATCCCACATAAGAATAAGAGAGAGATCTTTCTTTCTTTTTTCTATTTTCTATTTTCTTTCACAAAGAAACAATGACCTTGGAATTTGTCAACTCGTGGTCTCGCTGATATACTTTGCTTGAGCTTTGGTTTCCAAGATATCTATCACTTCGCTTTCCTATTCTGTATTTATTATTACTATATTATTTTTTTATGGGGATTTTAAGGATGTGAAAGATATGGGGACATTTGTTTTCACATTTTCTAGATTCTCTCTACCTTCCATGCTTTTTGGGTACACGCAAGTAAAGTACCTTTTAGACGCCTGTGTTTCACTCTTTACAACAGCAAGCACTACTGTTTCCATAAGTAGCTGACCACTCTTCAATGGAGTATCTTTCTACCCTCACACGCACCTACACTCGTGTACCACATCGCTGTTCGCCTTTTAACGATTTAACAATATCTTTGTTTTTGCGTTTTCAATTCTGTTTTCTTGAAAATCGATTTTTTTTTATTTTAATTAGTTTTTGAATGTTTTTAAATTATTTTAATATGATAATGTTAAAAAAAATTTAAAAATAAAAAAATATTTTATTTTAGTGATTTTTAAATAAAAATTATAGTACAATCTCAAACATGCTCTGAATTAAAAAATAATATTTTTTTATTTTTTAAAAACAGTTAAAAAACAACTATTACCCTCTGCTCTTTAATCTCTCTCTCTCAAACTTATCTAGAGTCACCCGGACCTCTAAAATGACAAAATTGACCAAAGATTGGAGGGGTAAAGTTGGCAGTTGAGCAAGGGCAGCACAGGCGCGTGGTGTGAGAACATTTCTTGAGGGATGGCTTTGAAGTTTCCTTTATTATAATGTTTTGGTTCATTGCTTTTGATTGGTTGATAGTTGTAAAACTTATTTGATTAGATCGGCCTTGTAGTGATCCGCGCAACCCTTTAAAAAACAAAAAATTATTCATATACAAGAATTTAATATATTCATTCAGTCAAAATTTACTACTAAAAAATGGAGCTTGTATTTTTTTTAATTTATTATAGTTTATGCTTGTTATCATTTAGATATCTGAGACTTTAAATTAAATTTATATTTTGAATATATCGTTTTCAGACCTGACCCGGTCCAAGGCCTGAGTTCCGGGTTTTGACCGGATCATCCGGGTCAATTCTTTTTTAAAAACATCAAAATAACGTTGTTTTGGTAAAAAAAAAATCAACGGGTTGCAACTAGATTTTTAACCTGATCTTGCCGGATCAACCAGATCACACCGGGTTTTTTCTTCCTCTATTTTTCTTCAACCCTAGCCGGTTCCAACCCCAGATCGGCCGGGCTGGATTTCAAAACTATATTTAAATATCTGAATCATGTTTATAAGTTTTAGTTTCTAAATCTTTAAAAAAAATTGTATTAATTAAAAAATACATTGAAATTAAGATTAAAAGTTGTGTTTGAAATTGAAATATATTTAATTTATTGTTGATCCAGTGATCTAAAATTTATTTTTTATCATGTTACTCTCCAAATCGGATTGCATTTTCTACCAATCAAACAAAAGCTAGTGGATCATGTTCGTGGATGAGCCTCAGTGATCTTGCAATTGGTTCCTTTTGTTTATAACTACACGCAAAGTTTGTTCTATTTGACGGTAATATTTTTGTATCATTTTGGATATTAATTAAAATTATTTTTTTAATATTTTTAAATATACACTGTCACATTATTGCAATTGTAATGTATTTACAAGAGTTTAATAAATTATTATAAAATAATAATCATATGATTTGAATTCATAAGATAAAAAATTGAAAATACCTATTTAACCACCATGTATATAGTCTCTTAAAATTAGTATAAAGAAAGTTACATGTACTAAGAGTGTGTTTTGAAGTGTGATATCAGTTATTTTTTAAAGTATTTTTTATTTTAAAATATATTAAAATAATATTTTTTTTATTTTAAAAAAAATTTGACATCAGCACATCTAAATAATATGAAAACATCAAAAAAATATTAATTTAAAGTAAAGAAAAAAATAAAATAAAATTTAAATTTTTTCAAAAGCACTTTCAAAATAGAATGTCAATATACACTCGAAGAGTCTTCAAAAGTTTTTGTAATAATACAATGATATCAGCAGCAAAAATGATAATGGATTTGATAGATTTTTTTATGCTCTCCAACCAATCCCGTAAACTTCATCCACACTTAACCTATAACTAATCAGATTTGATCGGGTTAATGAATTTTTTCACTAATTAGATCACCAATTCAATCCTCTTTAATTCTTTTTCTTTAAAAATTGATTACTTTAAATTTCTTGTAATACCTCATAAAATTATTTGACCAATAATCTATACTATATAAGTAAATCATTAATGATTAATGTGTAATTGTTTATATAACCACTTAAGAAATTTTTTATGTTTTACCCCTTATGTACAACGTGTTTAATTGTTAGCTTAATTTGTTAAATGACTTTATAAATCATTATATCATGTATCTCAAAAAGAATACATCAAATACCTAACTTACATATCTACCACATGATTATGATTCTTGATATAAAAATATTATATATAATACTAATAGACACTAACATATCAATTTTATATATATTTTTCATTAATTATCATTTTATTACACATTCATAACTATAAATTAAAATTCAATTATAAAATAAAATTAGTGATTTTGAATAATTTTTTATAGGGTTACAATATGATTTTGTTATAATAATAATCATTATATATATCAAAGAGTTAATGAAAATTTTTTTTGTTGTTTATTAAGTAAAACTCAATAAATAAGTGGATATTGGATAATTAAGATCTTATATAGAATTTATAATAATCATATATCAACAAAAAAAAGTAAAAATATTAAGCTTACCGAGGTCGGGTGATATATTTGATAAATCCTTCACCCGCATTCATACCCTACCCAAGTCAAACCAGAATAAGTTTTTACTAGATTGACTTTGACCCTGATCAAACCAATTAAAATCCTAACCCAATCAAATAAAAAATATTAGATATCCAATGAGTAGATGAAGTTACCATCTGATTAAGCGTATAATAATTATGAGAATAATGCCATTGTTCAAGAAAAATAATAGCAAGAATCAATGATTTTAGGGGGGAAATAGTTGAAGTCACCAATAACAAATAGAACTAGTGACGCGGATAGAAACAACACACTAGAAGACAACAAGCTAAAAAAAATTGATATCGAATAGAGTTGTCACATATAACTCTAATTCATATTCTTATTATTAAATAAATAACTTTGATGTAGTCTGTCTCTCTCTATAATGTTTACAACTTCTTAAATAAGCTCAAAAATCAACCTAAACAATTTAGAAATGTTGAAAATAAAGGAAAAGCCATAAAAGTCTAAAACAAACTAGAAGATCAATGAAATTACCAATCTTAATATTTGATTTCCAAAACTAAATAAGAAAAAATAAAAAAAAATCCTAAAGGAAAATAATTTCCTAAACGAAATAGAAAAATAACGATAACTTAGAAAAATAATTTCTCTCAAAAAATCCTTTGGCATCAGTCTCTTAGGGTTGGGGAGAACTTATTCTCGAGTTCTGTGTTATTTGTCTCAATTTCGTGGAAGTCCAATCAAAAGTTTCAACCTTTTATATACTTAGTTTTTTCATTAGAAACATCATATATGTGAACAACATATTCAATTTCTCTAACAATGAAACTAAACTTAGAGTTAAATAGAAGATCTGGAAATTTGCTTTATAACTTTTATTTGAAATACAAGAACATCAACTTTAACTTTATCAATTCTAAAATCATCCTCAAGCACATGTGAGGTACATCCTTCGTAATGCTTTTCATTAAAATCACCTCTTGAACTACATTTAATTTGGCTCTCTTTTCACTGACATCACCAACTAAGAATTTTGCATCTAAGTCTTCTTATTCAGCATCATCTTCATTAGATTTTAGTTGTTGATTCCAATCTATAAAGTAACTAGAATAATTAAAACTTTTGGTTTCAATATCATATTCATCCTAATCAAGAAACTGCTTAATTTTGCAATCGATCTTTATATGTCTTCTATCACCAGTTCCTAAACACTTTTTTTTTAGTTTTGCAATTTATCTCTACATATATTTTATCACAAGTTCCTAAATGTCTCTTTCTTAAGAGGAAACCTTTCTATTCCCTCCTACACGAGCATATCTTGTTGTGATACCTTTTATAGCTATAGTTACTCAAGCACACCATTAAGCAAATAACTATCAGAATCGTTGGGCTCTGATATCGACTAATATAGACAAAAACAACATACTAAAAGACAACAAGCTAGAAAGACAGAATTGAAGCCAAATAAAATTGTCACATAGAACCCTAATTCAAGTTAATAAATGAAAAAAACACTCAAATATTTTTAAATATTTGTCAAAACCCTTGTATGCAACACATAAAGAGAACAATTCAAACTAATTAGAACTTTTCACTCTCCTAATCATTTGGTTCCTATTATCTGCAATGTTGATAAACATCGTTTAACTCATTTGAAGCATGTCCATATACAACTATTTGTGTAAAGGACAACCCTATGGATGATTAAAAGTCCTAAAGTCTAATATAATTTATTTTTTTGTGAATATGCAACTAATGGATGCAAAATTTCAACAAAGAATTCAAAATACACAACTATATTTGAATTAACCTTTATTAATAAAAAAAAGAGTACATCAAATGAAAGAACAAAGTAAAAAAGAAACCTCACATTACCTCTCAAACCAAATATCCAAATAGCAACTAAGACCAAACCTAAAAAGAAACCAAATAGCAAAGCAAAATATAAACCGAACAGAAAAAAAAGTGATGGAATGAAGGACTAAATAAAAAAAACATACAAAAAATCATAACTTAACTCCATCACATTTAGCAGTATCACTACATATACAAAAAATGCAGCCTCTCAAAGAACCCACAACATGTGGCATTAATAATAGAGAATGAGGTTCAAGTTGTATAAAAAGCACATAATAAACCTAACACTTATGGGAAGGAACCAACCCAAAAAAACAAGGAAGGACATTCAATTTTAATAGGAAACACCAAACAAGAACAATAAAACAGTCTGATTGGAACATGAAATCCTAAACTTACTAATCCCAAGAAACCTGAAGCAACAAAAAAGAAAATTAGCTTGCAATGAAGAAGATACGTTAAAATCACTATATTAAATACAGATCAGTAAAGATGTTGAAAATGGTAGAAAACCCAAGACAACGTGGTCGTCAAGGGACATAAAACAAAGGTAAAATTGACTAGAAAAACTAACAATCATAGATTCAGTCACAATAGTCAAAGCATATGTAACCAAGGAGGAAGAAAATTGATTGAAACATTTACTATCCAAACAAAAAGCACGACTCAACACACAAAACCTCTCCTAAAAATATAGCTAGAAAAAGTTTCAAAATTCTAAAAGGCTACAATAGACCTACAAAGTAAACCAAAGAAACTCCATGCATCAAGTAATGGTAAGACTCAAGAAACTAACAACACATAAATCATGTAACAAAAAAAGCAACCATCAAAGAACATCCAAAGGTAGAGATTGAATCTCTCCTCCCATCATACATTAAACCACAATGTTACATGATCTCGAACCCTATAAAGTGTCCCCTAAAAAAAGTACATAAATACTACGAGTTGGCCTGATGAAGGAGCAAGCTCAACCTACCAAAGCAAAGTGAAATGGAATACATCATCCTGTAAATAGAAGCTTTCTTTAGGTTTACAGGACTTTAAACCTCTCTTTCCAAGTTCTTCTTTCCTCCAACCTTTTTTTTTCCTTCTCTTAAAAGGCATTCTTACATATATTTCCAAGATCCTCCCCCCCCCTCTCCTTCTATATCGTGCTTCGAGTATCCCAAAAATAGACTAAGAAGTGTTGATACCTTCCTTTTTTTTCCTCTCTTTATTTGTAAAACCTCTAGGCGAAAAATTATAGACTAGTTTCATGTAAAACAAAAAGAAAAAAATTCATAACTCTCGATCGGGTTATCAGAAAATTCTAAACATTTGTGTGGAGCCTTTTAATATGATGTCTTAGCTTGGTTTAAAATTTTAGAATTTTTAGAGAAATTCGGAAAAGTTGATGAAAAATCACAATTTGACTAGTTTTATGTTATTGGGCGTAATTTTAAATTCGGCCATCAGATTGAGTTGAAATTTTATGAGGAACCTTAAAATATATTGAATAAAATCTGGTTAAAATTTTAGGATGAACGGAGCTCGGTAGTGCTAGCAAAGAATAAGGACCGTCAAATGAAAGCAAAAAGGCTCATTAAGGGTAAAATGGTAATTTGCCATTAAAACTAAAATAAGGCAGCCCCTTTTCTATTATGAACTGCCGATTGGGCAGTAACAAAAATGGAAAGAAAAAAAACAATAAGAGAAGGACGTGAGAAATCAAGAGAAAAACAAGAAAAAGTGAGAGAGAGCTTTGAAACTTGTAAGATTGAAAGACTTAGAACATTAAATTAAGGAAGAATCAAGTGAAGGAAGACATAAGAAAAGTGAGGAGGGCTGGCCACACTAGGAGGAGAAGAAAAGTTGGGAGAACTTAGCTTGGTAAACATGAAAAATTTAGATTTTTACTTGAATGAAGTGTTTTTGGGTTTATTTGAGCAAGTTATCAAACAATGACAATTAAATTTGATTTAATTTCTTATATTCTTGATTTTTGTTAAATTAGGATTCTTATGAGAATTTGGGGGTTTTGAGAAAAGTAATAAACATGATGGTATTGAGGTATAATAGTATAGAAATAGTGAATGTAAGTAGCAATTAAGAAAGAAATTGAATAATTTTGAAGAAAAGAACTTGTAATTAAGGATGAGGAAATATAGGGATGAAGTTTTGATTGTTTTATGTTTGAGAAATGATGTTCTTTATCTTATGTGAAGTATTCAAAATATGAACAAGTGAAGAAACATCATGAGAATGTGAAATGAAGGAATAAATAAATGGTGGAACAGTTCATGGGAGAATTTTTTAAGTGAATTAAAAGAAGAAAATTGATTAAAACTATATGTTGAAAATGAAGTGATAAATGAATGAAAATTTTGGTGTAAACCCAATTAAATAAAAAAAATATTACGTGCTTCAAATTTAGGCACGTAGGAGAAATAATAATGTAGTGCAATTTGATTTATTCAGGAGTTGTTTCGGGAGCAGGGCATCAGGCAGGAGGAGCTGGGCCATCACGAGCAGACGGTAGGTGATTCATCTCTTTCTTTAAAATTCAAAGTTTCATTATTGGTTATGAGTTGTTTATGACATGTTGATATGGAAGAAGTAGAAGAAGAAAATGTTGGTATTATAATGGGGATGTCAGGTGATTAGTATAGAATTACCAGTTGGTATAGAATTACCGGTTGGTTAGCATGAATTACCGATTGGTATAGAATTACCGGTTGGTTAGCATGAATTACCGGTTAGTATAGAATAGTATGGAATTACCGGTTATATTGGCTATTGATAGAGAATAGCCGAATGTTGGGTAATTCGTATGGAATTACCGGATGTTGGGTAATTCGTATGGAATTACCGGTTATATTGGCTATTGATATAGAATAGCTGGATGTTGGGTAATTCGTATGGAATTACCAGTTATAATAGCCGGATGTTTGGTAATTCGTATGGAATTACCGGTTATATTGGCTATTGATAGAGAAAAGCCGGATGTTAGGTACTTCGTATGAAATTACCAGTTTGATTATTGGCCATTTAAAAGGGTTAGTCAGGTTTGAGGTAAATTTTATGAATTACCAAATTAAAAAAATATATTAAACAATGAGTGTTGGTTACAGAGGTCTTATAAGTATAAGATTAATAAATTATAAATGGGTTATTAATGTTGATATATTTTGAAGACTTGTGCACATAATAGCTTTATCATTTTTAATATGTTATCTTTCTTATTTCTTATTAATGTTATGTATACAGGTTGTTCACGAAGTGATGCGGGGCGTTAGATATAGGCTTTGTGTTTTAATCTGTATATTTTGTGGGATATAATATATTTGCTTTATATGTAATTTGTATTATACGTAGATTGTAATATATGTGTCATGAAGATGTTTGCTTTTGGTACTTATATATTTAAAAAGTATGAGTAAGGAATCAATATTATTAAACTACTCGAAAAGAATATTTATTAATTATAATCATGCATGTTTAAAATATGGATGCATGTTAATGTTATAATTAGTTCAATATGAATCTTTTGAATTTATAATTGTTTGTAATTAATGTTTTATATGTTGATGATGTAAGGTTGAGAAACTACAATGAAGTATAGTTATGTGGAATATTGTATGATGAGATGAGATGAGATATGATCCAGGATGGTTGGATTAAAATGAAAGTTTTGAGTATTGTGATTGAATGAAGTATAGTCGATAACTTGGTAACATCAGAAAACAAAGGAAACTCTGTCGAAATTTTAAAAAAAAAATTCCCACAATCTTCGACATATTATTCAATACTTGATATTAGTAAAGAAATGGTTGAGATTTCATGACATCATAATTTGAGGGTGTTACATTATTTTTTTTTAAGTTTTACAAGGATCTCAACCTCTCTTTCCAAGTTCACCTCTCCCTCTCCCTTTTTTTTTCTCTAGAAAAAAAAGCAAGCAAAAAAAGAAACTTGGTGTCATGAGAGGGAAAAAAAGAGTCACAATGGTCATAGCCAAATGAAAAAACACAAAATAACCCTCCCAACACAACTCAACCTTCAAACATACTAATGATAGAAGCATCACTATACTATTAAAATCCACAATTGAATGAATATGTATTCATAGTACACTTCGTAATAATCTCGCATCATTTCTTGTTTTTTTTTAAAAAATATTATGTTTAATAAATCAAGTTGATGTTGGTGTTATTTTTGTCATACCGCAAGTTTGACCAAATAATTGCAAGTGTGTGGGTATCTAACTTTCATAAACTTTTGCACTTTTCTTGAAAAGACGAATGAGACTGTAAAATTTAGATCTCGTGAATTTAAAGGACAATAAAGTTTTTTGGACCATCTTCAATAAAAAGAGTAAAAAGAGTAGAAGTAATATTCAAATCAATTGTATCATAAACATTTTATTTCATAGGAGAAAATAATAAGACTAATTGGATTTTCGTGGGTCTTTTTTATTGAAATCTAATATGTTAGTTTGTCAAGAGCATAAATTTCATGTGTGGTTGATTATCCAAAAAGAAATAGGAAATGTAAGAAATCAATGGCTTTGAGATGTCAAATGATATCAACACAACACATGATCATCACCTGGGATGCAAAATTCGACGATATTGAATATTAAGAAATATAAGGTTATTTTGTTTTATTTATTAAGAGTAGAATATTATTTTTTATTTTTTTTATATATAATCTCTTTGTATTTAAGTTAAATTTATTTATTTAAATTATTGTGATTATATAGTATCAATGAAACCTTAAACTTCTCCTTATCTTTTACCTTTGTATTTCTTTTTATTTATTTGGATTGTTTAATAGTGAATTCATGAGAATTGTCGATATCATCCTCGACGTAACCTGAACACCCTAGCAAATGTCAGTGAGCATTTGGAAACAACGAGCAAAGCTACTTTTGAAAGTCTTCAAATCTGAATAAATAGAACTAAAGCATGTCCCTAAAGGGGAATAAAGAACAGCCATGATTTCATTCTGTTCCCAGCCTCAAACATACATTAGCCTCGTAGCAGAATCTGTGGGTCTCAAAGCTGAAATGGGGTACTCTAGGATGGGGTCCTAAGCACATAAATGGACACAGGCTAAGATGGTCCTGCAATAATGGATTCTCAATCAGCTGGCTAGCATGGATCGAATGGATGGTTGATGAATCCCAGAACGTGTATTTACGATCGAGCTAAGATTTTTATGGTAATCTTGTAGACTACTGAATTATTTAGTATTTATGAGACGCCATAATTCTCCACCAAACTTTTGAATCTCACATTTAAATTAGTGCTTTATACAGCTACGACTATGACTTACAATGCTGAAGACCTCACAACTTTGGCTGTTCATATATCAAACTCCAATAAATGTATGGCATTTAGTGAAATGAGAGAGATTGTGCCTGTGGTGGTGGTGGAGTGTCTTGGAATCAATGGCAACTTGTGGAGTTTCTTGGGACTCTGCATCCATCCACGCAGCGTGAAGGAATTTCCTGAACCAAAAATAAAATTCAAGGAATTTAAAGCAAAGAAAACAACCCATGAACGGCCCATCAAGGGTTATACATACAGCATTGGGCTTCCCTACCAATATTTTAAAGAAGAATACATCGCATATTATATTATATTTTAAAACGTGTGAAAAAAATATTATACTAACAGTGTTTTTATTTAAAGTACCATAATTATTAATTATTAGAAGTGATTATTTTTTGTTTGATTTAGTTTTTATAAAAAAAAATAACTAAACTAAATTTTAAAAAAAGACCAAAACCAAACCAAAACCGAGTCAAACCGACCGGTTTCGGTTTGGCTCGGTTTGTCTGGTTTAGCTCGGTTTTGGCTCTGTTTGGCTCGGTTTTTTTCTGATTTTGGTTCAGTTTGTTTTTTTTGGTTATTTGTTTATAAAACCGAAACCGAACCGGCCGGTTTTTTTAAAATTTTAATCGATTTTTTCAGTTATTTTTTTTTCTGGTTTTCTCGGTTTAATCAGTTTTTCGGTTTTTTTGCTCACCCTTAATAATTATTATAAAGGATAATTATATATATAAAAAAATCTTATATAACAGTGTTTTTATTTTTTTTATTGTACTTTAAAAAATTAAATTTTACATCCCAAATTTTATACACGCATCAACTCATAACATCCTAAAAAAATCAATAAAAAATATATAATAATTTACAATATTCTCATTATTTTTAATTTAATAACTAAAGAGCTAATATGATACTAATATGATAACTTTGCAATCAAACTAATATTACAAGCATCCTATATTCCGTCCCCAATGACAATTTAATTATAAATTATATTATATTACATTATATAAAAACTAAATCATAAAAGGGTCTTGTTGTCCATGACTGTTTTTCACCAAGATTACAAACCATTATTTGGGGTTTTACTGTACATGGTTACTGTTCACCAGGACTTTGAAAACCATGGTGGACTGCACTGTTCCCTCACAATGTAGTTTCCACTGCTGTTCAGGTGTAGAAAAGATTAAATTGTTCATTGAAGTTTTGATTTCTTTCATAATTAGTCCATGCATTTTTAGATATTTATGTTTCGGATCTAAGAATTTATTTTTATCAGGTCCAGTCTCTAAATATTGAGGGAGGAGATAGAAATTTGCAGAAAAAAGAAGATGGAAGAACAACTATCAGAAAAGAGAAAGGAGAGAGAAATCTTTTGATCAACCACATTTGAGTCATGAAAATATTGATTTTAGTGCAATGGGTTCGTTTTAGAGAGTGGACTTAAATGTAGATAGTTTTGCCCTTTGATCAAGCCCAAAAAAAAAAGCCTAATAAATTTATTTTTAATTCGTTTGATATTTTTTAACTGATTGAAGGGTGTTTTGATATTAAAAATAAAATTATTAAGATTCTTATAATATTTTTAGTTGTTTTAAATGAAAACAAGTTGAAATTTAAGTTTTGAAATCCTAATAACTAGAAAATTATTTTTTTGATTTGATTTTTTTATCGCTAAAAGATTTATTGTTCATCAAGATTAAAAACTATCATTTGGGGGCTTTGGTGTACATGGCTATTGCTCAACTAGACTAAAAATCACTATGGACTACATTTGTACCCTTAGAGTGTATTTGCAATGTTGTTGAGATGTAGAAAAGGTCAAGTTGGTCATTAAGGTTTTGATTTTTCCATAATTGGTCCATGCATTTTTAGATATTTATGTTTCAGTTCTAAAACTTTATTTTGTATCATATTCAACTATTGGATATTGAGAGAAATGAAAGAAAATTTTTAGAAAAAATAAAAAAACAAGAGAGAAAGCTTTTGATTAGCTACATTTTGATCATGAAATAATTGATCTTAGAATAATGGGTTTGTTTTGGAGAAGAAACTTCAATGAAGATAGTTTTGTTTTTATAACCACGCTGAAAGATATAAATCAAAGCTTGTGAAGTTTCTTTTTAAATCAAATTTGATTTATTTTTATTAATTGATTAGAGAGTGTTCGGTGATTGAAATTAGAATTATTGATATTTTTTATTATATTTTTAAGTGTTTCCAAGTAAAAACAGGTTGAAAATTAGATTTTAAACTCCCAAAACTCGAATTTAATTTTCAGAAATGACCCAAAAAAAAATTATAGTAAACAACTCATCATCTTTCCTAATAGAAAATGTGTAATCCGTTCTATTTAAATAAAACAACTTGAATGAATGGCTTGCACTTTTGTTTTTGAAAAAAATATAATTAAGCATGTGGACCTGGCGTTTTTCCTTTTAGGCGAGGCACACCTAGGCAGTCCTTTGAAGCCTGGACACACCTTGGCTTAATTCTTTTAACCCATCACCTTTTTTAATTTTTAATTTTTTATAATAAAATTATTTTTATTTAAATTTATTAAGATGGTTTTTTAATTAATATTTTTTTAACTTGATTATTCAATCATTTAAAAAAAAAGATTAGACTTTTATAGTAATATTAAAAATTGTTTTATAAATAATTATATATGAATCATTATGCAAAAAAATTAAACAATTTTCTTATGAATATTAATTGAGCATAATATATATTTTTTATTTTTTAATTGTAATTTCTTTGTATACTTTTCTCAAATTTATTATTCTTTTTTTTCTTATAGAAATGTAAAAATTATTGAGAGATTATTTTCTTTCTTTCTTTGAAACTTATTTTTTAGATCATGGAGAATTTTTATTTTAATTTTTTTTTGAAAAGTACAAATATATTTGCATCAAAACAAAAAAGAAAGGGTTTCTTAAAGAGTTATATTTTCCTCTTTAATTTCAATCATTGGAATTTTTATGAATTTTATTTTTATTAACTTAAGTTTTTATTCAATAAACTATGATACTAATAAAAATGATATTATTTTAATAAACTATGATACTAATAAAAATGATATTATTTTATAAAAATAATATCATTTTTATTAGTATCATAGTTTATTGAATAAAAAATAAATACATGAATAAGAAAATAGAATTTTATAAAAAAATATTTTTTCTCCACAATGGATTTTGTAAGAATATTTTTATTTTAATTGCCATAAAATTCGATAATTGTTTTTTAAAAAACCCCATGACACCATATAGATAAATCAAAATAAAAGGAAAACGTTGTTTTCTTGTTCATTTTAGTGTGGCCAAGGGTGTTTTTGTTTTACACCTGTTTTTGTATTTGTAGTAAAAAATACAGTTAGATATTTGGTAATGCATTAAATTGTATTTTATACTGTGAGACCCCTTAAAAAATTGAGTTTGAAATGCAGTTTTTATGAAGCAGTTTTTACATGTTTTTTTAACTGAGTTTCGTAAAACTTTATTTATTTTTGCGTTTCAAAAGCACTTTTTTCAAAATTTGAAATTTTTTATTTTTTTCTTTACTTCAATTTTTTTTATTTTCAAATCATTTTGATGCACTGATATCAAAAATAATTTTGTAAAAATAAAAAAAATAACCATAACCAAACATTTTATACATATTTTTTTAGATGCATTTCTAAACCAAGGTGTTTGAACCAAGGTAAAAGGACTCTACATGATTATTAAATTACTTATCAATTATATAATTAATTATAAATAATACTAAATGTTCAAAATTAAAAAATGCTAATTGATTATTAAATTATCAGAGTTAACAAAAATTCACATTATTAACATGTGATGTTATTTCAAGAATTTTTCTTTAGAGGAGGGAAAAGAAATCTACTACCATATATTACCTTAACAATTGATAAATGAATGTTAGAGTGCATGTTGAAGTCAAGAGATTGAGAGGGGATGAATTCATATTATTAGATTAGTAATCTATAGGGATTGTCCTTTTAATTGGGTTTCTTTTTACCAATTATTTTATTGCTAATTTAACTACCAATTTACTAAGAAGAGAAAATGGCTTGGTAATTGAATCTTATATGGAAATTTTGACTTGTTTTAGGCAAACAAAATTTGTTAAAAAACTCTCAAAACACAAGAGAAAAAAAAACCATGATATATGATTCAAAGATGTATAATATTCTCACAATAAGCCTAAAAAACATTGTATTTAATAAAAACATTAGATCTTTATCTAACTAAATTATTCCAAAGTGCAAGCAAGTTCTATATGAAGTGGATCATTATACTCATATGGTAAGAAGAAAAAAAGATAAAAATGTAATTTCATCTACATCTTTGATGATTTTGTTTTGACAAATAAAAAAAATGCTATCAAAAATCGATTTCCTATTAGTTTCATTTAGGAAGGCAACTTAAGTTTGACTTAACGGGCTAAAAATACAATGGTAAATTTATCATATATTTTAAGTGTAATAGCATTTTACATATCATATTTTCATTCATTATAGTTTATATGTGGTCCATGATAGTTTAAAATAATAATGAAAAGATAAAAATATCTATTTTTACTTATAATCCAAGTCTAATTTCAGTTTTAAAAAGGTGTTTGAAAGTGTGGTAGCGGTTGCTTTTCAAAGTACTTTTCGCTTGAAAATGCATCAAAATAATATATTTTTTATTTTTTAAAAATTATTTTTAATATCAATCCATTAAAACAATCTTGAAACACCAAAAGATATTAATTTGAAGTAAAAAAATAAAAACAAATTTCAAATTATTTCAAAAATATTTTTAAAATACAGAAATTAAACAGGATCTAAATCATGCTAAAATGGATGGTGAGAAAGAATACATATATTTTTGGTGGATTTGTATCACTTGTTAAGGAATGAGCTTGAATTTCTATTTGGGAAGTTTTTTTTTTTCCTTATGGAATTAATGTAAAAAAAAACAATCTTTTTGGCTTCTTTGATTTGAAAACTTTCCTTTTCTTTAACGAGGCTAATAAGTTTGTTCAGGTCAATTTTATGATTATTTTCTTTTTTTGCTATTTCTAGATTTTAACCATTTGATTTTAGTTTTTTTGTTTATTAAAGCTTTGAAAAATACTAATTTTTTTTGTTTATAAATTTTGTGTGATTTCTGATATGCTCTAGGTTTTTGAGCTACTTTTCAGTAGCTTTCAAGTATTGAGATTCGAGTAGTGTGGTATCGGATACGTTGACGTTTTTCAAGTAAAGTTAGCTCCGTTGATTATGAGTTCAGTCAGACATAAGGGCAGTACATGTAATTATTGGTTGATATTGAAATTAAGAAAGAAAGAAAGAAATGGTGAAGGAGGAAGAAGATGACGACGACGAAGAAGAAAAGTAATATTTTATTTATAAAGATAATTTGGATAATAACAAATCTATAGTATTTTAGGTACTTTTTTTTTATTGATTCGGAAAATCAATAATTCAAAATATATAAAAAAATTAACTTAAGAAATAATAGGATATAAACAGTAATAAATAAAAAATATAATATGCAAAATATTCTCAACCTAAAAAGACATAATATTTCTTAATAATTCTCCTTTTTAATATCCCATCAACTCGTCCACATACAAGTTTTTGTATATAAAAAAAGTTTTAAACTTTAAAGTCAATCAAACCTCTTTTTTATTTTTTTTGTTGTCAAAATTTGACATCTTGAATCGCCAGTGGAGGTAAAATTGGTGGAAGGTGCAGCTCCTTGTCTTCTCACCTAACCCCAATTTGGCATCTTCCGTTTCCAACAACCACGCCCAATCAAACGAGGAAACCTTCTGTCTATTTACAGGTGGCTTTTGGCTTTTCTTGGGCTTTAAAGTTTAAAGCTTTCTCTGTATATTGCAACTTTGCAGGTCTATTTGGCCGGTCATTCACTCTCTCTCTCTCTATCTATCTATCTATTATGGAGGCTAAGCTATTAGGAGCTTCTTGCCCGGCTTTTCTAGCTTCTAAAGAATCAAGATTTTCAAGGGCTAATTATAGTTTAGGTCTCCAAAATGGCACAACTTTAAGAGTTAGCTGCCCAAACTTGACAAAGAGACGCATTCTATCAGTCCAAGCATCTGCTGTATCCATGGGGTAAAGAAACAGTGATCCTTTTGCTTAAATTAGTTTACTTGGTGTTCTTGATTAGTAGTTTCATGTTTTCTTCTGGTTTTGATTTTTTTGTTGCTATATTTCTTGTTCGTTTTTTGTTTTCTGGGATTTTTTTTGGCTGTTTTGTTCAAGAATCTTCAAGTTTTGAGGGTGCGAATACATGAAATTTATCACAAATTAGACTGTGTATGTTTGCCGTTGAATTTCTTGCTTTTGGATTTGGGTTGGTGGCACTGTATCTTTATAGTAACTTGGCATTATTTCTTATGATCTATGGATACACAAGTTAATTTCCACCACCTATATATTACTTTGTATTGTGTTTCCGTTCTGAATTATATATTTTTTAAACCAGCATTCTAAATTCTTGTTGATTCAGTGAACAAATCAATTTTTTTTAATGTGTAGTATTAATATTGTCATTATTGTGTTAGTTGCTAAACATATCAACAAAGAATTCTCTTATTGATTTGGGTTTAAGAAACTGAGGCTAGAACATGTGTGCTCTTGCAAATACAAGCATATGTGTAGATTACAAAATCAATATTGAAAGCAAGCTGAATGGTTAGCTTAGGTAATCGAACGAGCTCCATTCTTCTGATAAAAGTTGGAGAAATTTCATGTATATTTTCTCATTAAAAGTAGATAAACTGATGCTTTGGGTTTTTTTTTTGATAACTCACTGATGCGCACAAATGTAACAAACAGTGCAAAGTGCAAACTTGCACGATTTTTCTCTTTCTTCGGTTTTTTTCCCCACCAAAGTATAGGGTTAAGATTTCCTGTGATTGAATCTGAATATTTCACAGCACTGCTTTCTAAAGATAGAATTGTTTCTGTTTTGGACACATATTGTTGCTTTATATTGAAGGGCCTGATGCATATCAACTTCCAACTTGCTATTTGCCAGTCAAGTTTTGAAAGTGGTTTTCATCATTTCTGTAGGCTGACAAAGAAGAAAAGGGTGGACATCAGCGAGAATTTGACCCTAGATAACATCAGAAGTTCCTTGATTCTACAAGAGGATAGTATAATATTTAGCCTCTTAGAGAGATCCCAATACTGTTATAATGCCAGTACCTATGACCCTGAAGCTTTTGCATTGGAAGGGTTCCATGGTTCTCTGATTGAGTTCATCCTTAAGGAAACTGAAAAGCTACACGCTCAGGTATGTTGTACTTATTCCTTTTAACTTCTGGGAAAGAAAGAAGATATCAATTAGAGAATTCATGAAGTTTTCTTGAATTGCATCTGGTAATTAGCTTGGCAGATACAAGAGCCCTGATGAACATCCTTTTTTCCCGGATGACTTACCTGAGCCAGTGTTGCCACCCATGCAGTACCCACAGGTAAGACATGTGTAAACACATTCTGTAGATATATTATTAGCTGCCTTTTCCAAATTTACAATTTTATTATGCCATGGATCAAGCTCCCACTTAACATATTTGTCTTTCAGTTTGATGATTTCTTTCAATTTAGGAGGAACTGCATGTACTGTGATCGACACAGTGCAATTGTGGAACTGATTATTTAGCTGATAAATTGTGAGGCTTGTGCCATAAAAACTCACTGCATTGTTTTCTCTTGTTATATGCAACAAAATGCCATCTAATTCTGAAATTAAGACCAGTTGTCAGATATAGATTTTAATTTTTGCTTGAGCATAAGTAAAAAATTCTGGCATGTTAACTTCTTTTTTAAAAAAAACATAATATAAAAAATGAGCACTCTATCCCTCTCTCTTGCTGCATGTTCAGATTTTACTTTTGTCTATTTTCTTTTACTTTCTCTTCAAACCTGTTCCTTCCTTGCCACACAGGTACTACATCCCATTGCTGATTCAATAAATATAAATAAGACAGTATGGGACATGTATTTTAGAGAACTTATTCCTAGATTGGTCAAAGAAGGAGATGATGGCAATTGTGGATCAACAGCTGTTTGTGACACAATCTGTCTACAGGTATGCATTTAACTAATT
Organism: Populus nigra; assembly: GCF_951802175.1. Classification (NCBI taxonomy): domain Eukaryota; kingdom Viridiplantae; phylum Streptophyta; class Magnoliopsida; order Malpighiales; family Salicaceae; genus Populus; species Populus nigra. The sequence goes on along the minus strand of NC_084864.1, from coordinate 10,627,018 downwards.
AACTCTGGGCTGCTCTTAATACTACTGTGATACTTTCAAATCTGAACCTAAGAGATTGCAAACTGTTTTCTTGATCTTCCTTGATGCTTTAGTTCTAGTTTCGTTATGTGAACTTTCTCTTAATCTGGTTAGTGATACATGTACCCTGGGAAGATATTGTTAATAAATTTGTTATTTTTGAATGGAGCTAAGATTCTTGATTGGAAATTGCATTTGACTCATTCTAGTGGTCTACTCTTAAGAGATTCTACTATTAAAATAAGTCTTCCTTTGCTGTTTAGACTCTTCCTGGAGTTAATGAGGTAACAAATGGATAAATGTAGTTGGGTGTATTTGACTCCTGAACCAAAGTTGTTTTTCTACTATCTAGCTACTCTTGTCCTTGATGAACGGTGAGCTTCTCTCCTGTCACAACTTGACCTTGCAAATATGGGCATTTATTTATGGTTCATTTCATGCAAGGAGCTGGTCTATCTTTAACCTAACAAAAATCCTTATCATATTCCCTTCATATATATGGTTATTGCTGATGGGTATTAAACAACACGAGTCATATTTCGAGGACAGTGAAGCATATGTTATCAGCACTCATTTCTCTGAATCAGTATTAAAAAGCACCTCCTCTGATGGAGCTGTGTCAGCACTCTCATAAACTATGTTATTAACATGAGAAGTGACTCGTGAGGGCTTAATTACTTTTTCAAGTAGTCAAAAGGTGGCATTTTGATGGCACAATTGCTAATCAGTTTGTGGCAATGTGCATTACATGGCTTGGAATGCTAATGGAGCAAATTTTGCTAAAATTGAGTTTCCAAAGTTATCTCTAATAGAAAGCTTTATTCGTCAGCGGATTAAATTTGGATTCGTATCCCTTTTCGTTACTTTGTGCCTCTCGCATGTCTTTTCTAAAAGAATTAGATTTCTCGTATATTCTCCAACTTGAGGGATATCAAATCTGTACAAGCTTAAAGGGGAAAGAGAAGATAAAAAGAACAGATACCTATTTATCCAGTTCCATGTTTGGCTGAAATTTGGAAGAAAAAGAATCTGTTTTTACAATTTTTCACAACTCTTCAAGTTTCTGGTGCATATTTCTAACTTCATTGGGCTCTGATGTGAATATGGTTGTGTAGCAGTACTTATCAACTGCTATGTTCCCAGCTCTGTGTCCAATTTAGCCCAAAAGCTTGTTATCCTCCCAATTCTTATATCTCCTTTTTTGATGAACTGTTTTGTTCATTTTTTTGCTTCCATATCTATGTAGCTTATGCTTCTTATTTATAATGTAATCTCATGATGGTAAACGAACAAACTCAGAACATATTCATGTAAATGATGTTCAAGAACTATAATTTGTCCTAACTGAAGCATCTCCTCTCTCTTATGGATTACACTTAGTAACTCTTTAGTTGACACGCTTATGCATTCTTGTGATTTCAGGCTCTCTCAAAAAGAATCCATTATGGAGAATTTGTAGCAGAGGCTAAATTTCGGGCTTCTCCAGATGATTATGAGGCTGCCATTAGAGCACAAGTTGTTACTGCATGATCCTTTCTTTACCTTTTAGAGCGAGCAGCTCACAATGTAATCTTCTGTATTCTCATCTTGGTGTGGCGTTCATAATTTTCAGGACAGCAAAAGACTGATGGAAATTCTGACATACCCAGCAGTTGAAGAGGCGGTGAAAAAGAGAGTTGAGATGAAAGCTAAAGCTTTTGGGCAGGAAGTGACGATGGAAGGAGAAATAGATGGAACTGACCCAGTGTACAAAATACGACCAACCCTGGTTGCTGATTTATATGGTGAATGGATCATGCCGCTGACAAAGGAGGTTCAAGTTCAGTACTTGCTAAGAAGGTTGGATTAAGCTTTGCAATGCCTGCTCATGGCGGTAAAGCGCACATCCTCTGATTGCTTTGATGTTCGTTTTCGTTCTCTGTAATTATAGTTGCCTCATGAATGAGGGCATCATGCAACGTAGGAAATCAGCCACCACATTTGCCACTTGTTTGGAGACGTGCATCGAAGAACCTGGCCACTGCATTAAATGTGAAGCAAGTTTTCCAATTTTGGTTGTATCTTGTGCTCAGAAACTTCACATGAAGCTTGAATAATTCACTGTGTTATAAATTTAGTGATCCGAAATATCCACGCTTCAACCTGCAACAGTTCCAAATCATACCAAAAATACGTGTAATCTCTTCTAAAAGGATCCAAAGTGGTCGCCACCTTACCCTGACAAGGACCACGAATGCGATTAGACTTTGAGGTGGTGTTCGTTGTTTTTTATTTAAAAATAATATTTTTATATTTTTGAAAATTAATTTTAATATTAATACATCAAAATAATTTAAAAATATCTAAAATAATTAATTTTTTTTAAATAAAGAATATTTATAAATTTTCAAAAGGACGGCTCTAAGAACTTGACATTGTTATAGTTTTTGTTTTTTAAATTATTTTTTAAAATAATATTAAATTATTTAATTAAATAAAAAGTAATTTTAATTAAAAAAAATACAGTATTCACACACAATATCAACAAGGCACCAGGCCACCAAAGAAATGTTTTATAAAATGTTTTTTTTTTTATTTAAATAAAGACCACCAGCCCAATAAAAGGCCTGAAAATCTAGGAAAATTGGATGGTTGACAAACGGGATCTTAGATCCACATATATATTTTTTAATTTTTATACTATAATGCATGGCAATCCATGGTGTCTGTTGACAGGGACATAGTGGGGTCCACAAAATTTGAGAGTTCGTTTTCCATTTGGATTTGAATTTTGTGGCATTTGAATTTTTACGGATAACTAAAAAAAACCTAGTTTATTGATTTCTTCACTTTTTCTTGTTCATTTAAAAATTACATTTTAATTATGTAATTAACAAAAAAAAATTTTAATTCGATGAAATGATTAAATTATTTTTCTATACCAATAAACAAACCAGATCAGTAATATCAAGAAACAAATCCATATAATAAGATTATAAAATTCAAGAAACTCGTATTATTAATGGATCTAGTTTTGATTTTTTTCTTTTTGCAAGTGATCAATTTTATGTTGAGTTTTAAGTTGATGAAAATAATATCAATTGGATCTATTATAGGATTTATTATAAGGTATGAAATTAAGAGGATCTAAGAGAAATTGTTGAGGTTAATTCTGGATGTTTGAGTAAATAAATTGTAAATTTATCAAATTAACACATTTGTATATTATTTGAGTCATATTTGAAGTTAGATATAGAATTTTGTTGAGATTCTAGTTAGGTTTAAAAGTAACTCATTCAAATAAAAGAGAATGATATTTTTGAAATCAGAATTTAAATCTAACAAAACAAGAAAATTTTTAAAAAATTTGTTTTCTATATAATTTATAATTTCCTACCATATAAAGATTTAATTATACCTGAAATCCTTATTTTGCAAGGATTCTTTACTCTCTTTTTTTTAAAAGTTTTTTTATATTTTATTATTTGAATTCTTGGAGATTGATAATCAGTATTTTTTTCTATTTGTTTTTTGCTATTAATGTTTTTTTTTTTTAAATATACTTACAGCACTTTATCATCATTTTTTTTATGCTTTTAAAAAAATGAGGCTGGGACAGAGCAAAACACGGGAAAGCTATATATAATTACCCACAACAGTTAGGATTTTTCTAGCACAGAAAGGTCGAAAAGCACAAGCAACAGCTAAAAATGGGATTAGAAAAAGAAATATCAGAGCACAAAGGAGACAAAAAAGCTTAAAATGGTTGAAGTTTGTCTCAACCACGACTAGTCTTTTCTCACCCTATAACGTGCTCGCTGTCGCCTTTTAACAAAGGTGGTCAAGGATCCGCTGTGAAGAGGATGTTTGGAAATTGTTTTATTTTTTATCTATAAATATATTAAAATAATATTTTTTTATTTTTTAAAAATTATTTTAACATTATTAAAATGTAAAAATAAATTTAAATAAAAAAATTAAATTTTTATTGAACGCAATTTACACCACGTATTTTAGAGCTTGTTTTATCTATCAAGGAGTGGAGATAATAGTTGTATTTTGAAATGTTTTTTTATTTCAAAATTTATTAAAATAATATATATTTTTTTAAATTTATTTTGGTTTTCAATATACTAAAATAATTTAAAAAATTTAAAAGATAATAAATTAAAAAAATTAATTTTTTTTTAAAAATAGAATTGAACTATATTGAAAAATAAACCCTTAATTAATCTCAAATTAACTATTCAGAATAAAATAATCAAAGGTAGTTGTGGATCTCTAGAAGCTTACAAGAAGCCTTTTCTTGAAAACACCAGCACGGCACAGCACAGCAAAGCGAAGTAAGGCCTATAATAACACAACACAAACTCATTAGCTAGCTAGATTGAGCTAAAGAAACAGAGAGGCAATGGAGAGAGGAAGTGGGTTTGGTTCACCCATGATGGTGGCATTGGCAGTGCTTGTTTTTGCCATGGTGGTGATGGTACCTGAAGTGTCTGCAACTAGATGGACAGTTGGATCTAACATGGGTTGGACTAGTAATGTCAACTACACTATTTGGGCTCAAGGGAAGCATTTCTACAATGGTGACTGGCTCTGTAAGCACAGACTTTATTTCTTGCATGAATCTACTTTCAGATCTGTTTTTATGTTTATTTAACTAGGTTTCTCTGCTTTTTATCTGCATGTTTTTGCTGTTTTTAGTGAAAGGTAGTGTAATGTTGTTTGATTTTAGCTCACTTTGTTGGTCTTGGAGCTAGATGGTTAGATCTATAAGCCGGCTGCCTTTGGAATTGGCTGATGGTTTTCAAGTTTTGAGCTTTTTCACTCGTTCTTGGATTAAGCTTCTAGTCTGCTCTTCTTCAAGAGATTTCTGCCTGCTATTCTTCATACGTGTGTGCTAATTATTAGCATGTCTTTTCTACCAATGCACGAAGTTTGTTTACTAAATTTGACTACTGAGAAAATGCTAAAGAAATCAAAGTGAAAAGTGCTTAAATTGTTATTTATTTCATTTTGGTTATATCAGAAGCTAATGGATATTATTTGAATGCTTCTTTTAACTTATTATAGCATGAAAGTTTCATCATACATGAAGAACAAAATGGTTCATTTGTTTTTCTGCTTTCTTGGACTTTTTTATGATAAATTTCCACTTTCTTTAACGTTCTTGCTTCACTCCTTTTGAACTGTTCTTTACTTTTTTGTGAATTTGTGGTTTCTGTTATTTCTCGTTCCTTTTAAGTAGCTGGTTTCAGTAGTCAGGACAGTTGACCTGTTTAGCCATTGCAATTAGTAAGCTTTTAGCTACAGAGAGTAACGTGATCCAACGAAGATCTTCAATCAAGTGAAAGCATAGTAAATGAACAAAGTTGATCGCTCTCATTTAATTACAGTGCCATTCTAGCAATTCTGGTGCCTAATAGTGTTTGTTTTGTTAACTCATGACCGAGGCTGAGGCCAACTAATGCTGAAAAATTCAGCCCATAGTGGCATTAACTGTTACAGATCCTCATGCCTCAAACGGATTATGGACTCGACTGGCCAACTTAGGTTAGCCAAGTTTATGAATCGACATCTTTGAATTGGCCATCATTGTCTAGTGCTATATGATCGGTTTGTACTAAAATGTGAACATATACTTTGTCAAAATCCACACACCAAATTACGCCTTATATTTGGGGCTCAACTTTTACTTTGTTATGATTGCACATGGCCAGTTCATTTTGATGGATTTTCCTTCAATTGTACCTAGACAGAATAGATGCATTTAGAATTGGATGGTCTAGTCTTTGATTGCACATGGTCTAGTTTATAGTTCCATTAGCAAGAGAAAAAATTAGCACATTTTGATATTGGTTGCTATTAATCAAGTATTCCTTTCAAATGTTTTGCTCATGTTTTCCTGTTCCAGCACTGCATGTGTATCATGTGGAATTTAGTCATTTGATTCCCAAAGCTTAAACCTAATTTCAAAGTCTCCCCAGTTTTCGTGTATGATAGGAACCAAATGAATATTTTAGAGGTGAACAAGACAGACTATGAGTTGTGCAACTCTGATCATCCTCTTCACAATTGGACCAGGGGAGCTGGAAGAGACGTGGTTCCACTGAACGTCACTCGCAATTACTATTTCATTAGTGGCAAGGGGTTCTGCTATGGAGGCATGAAGCTAGCTGTCCATGTAGAAAACCCACCTCCCCCACCCACTGCTTCCCCACTAAATGAGAAGAGTGGCTCTCCAAGTTCCATTTTCAGAAGCCAGTATGTTCTACCGACTGTTTTCGCCATTGGTGCACTATGGGATGCATTCGTCCGGTTCTGGTAGCCCCATTGTTCCAACATTTCTATGCTTTGATTTAAGAATGTCCACATTGCCTTCAGCTTTTCCTTAAACCAAATTGTGAAAGGAAATGGAGTCTTCTTTAATTTATTTTTCCCTTTTTTTTGTTGGGGTGTTGTTTTATTTATGATAGTTTACTCAAAATTGGATGTCTTGATGCAAGTTAGTCCACGGTTTTGTTTGAATTTTTTTCTTAACGTGTTGAGAGTCTGTTAACTGAAACACCAAGGCATTGTTTTATGCCATGTATGAAACTCTATGGGGCCACTTTCCATGTGGTTGATGACCTAATTTATGTGAAAATGGCCACTGATTACGGGAGCTGGATTGATGCAGACCTATGTATTTAATCTTATTAGTAGGAATGTTTGTTCAAAAGACAATTAGTCGTCTCTGATCTGGCCTCAAATGCTCTCACCAAATGCAAGCATTCACATGGTGTGTTATGCTTAGAATATAGAGGTCAGCTCCTTGAATTAATCTTTCATGGGATGCGATTGAGACTGAATCAACTTGTCCTCCCCATTTTGAGAAACTTGAACTCCCAGAGAGCCGAGTGTCAGAAATCATCTGAAAAACAGCAGGTGAAACTTCTTTGATGTCGAAGTTCTTGTAGCAGTTTTTTTTTAATTGTAGAGAACACACAAAGACTTGTTACTGTATACCTTTTTTTTTAGTTCTAAAACTTCAATTTTAAGCAATTACATTTTAATTGAAGACCAATTAATAACTTTTTTAATGTATTGTTTAAAAATAATTTTTAAATTTATATTTCAATAAGTATCTCTTCTTGTGGTTTTTTTTTTAGTTCTCAAACTTCTTATGTTTAAAGAGAGAATTTCTCTGTTGTGTGTCGACATTCATGCTTTACAACAGGAATATAATACATGGGAAATGAGACAAGATCCAAGAATAAAGCCTAAACAATTGCTAACCGAGAATCAAGCCAAAACATATGTTTCTAATAATTGAACAATGAGTTATATATAGAATGTGCAGATATGTTGCTTATTAGCCTTTTTCTACAGAGAATTTTAATTACTTTGTGTGTATTTAATTTTTAATAAGATTATTTTGATTTATCTATATTTGTTTTTGTTATTTTTTTTTATAAATGAACTTTATTTTTGAAAATAAAAAATATTTATTTTCAAAAAATATTTTTAATATGTACAAACTTGCATAATATTTTTTTTTCATTTTATTATTATTTAATCAATTTAACATGGTTGTTTATTTCTATTATTGTTTGATTGAATAAAAAATAAATTTTAATAAATAAATTTAGTAAACACAATTAGATAAATATCATGTGTTATGAGATAAAAAAAAAGGTGATTAAAGACTAAAAATAACAGTGAAGGAATATACCGAAGAGAAAAAAAAAATACATGGAAGAGTCAAACAAAATTGAAAAAATGGAAAAATATCCTACACATTAAGAAGAAAAAATTAATTAATTAGGAATCTATAATTAAGAAGGAAACAGTGCAAAATTTCCTAACATTTTCCAGTTTAGTTTTTTAGAGAATCCTAGGCAATATAAACAAGAGACACTCGGACAGGCAAGAGGGGAAAGAGATCGAAAAAGAGATTCTTGCAAAGAGAAAAAAAACCTAAGCTAACAATAAAGGAGACAAGAAAATAACAAAGAAAAAAAATAAACACAAAATAAATCTAGCCTCCCAAAGCTGTCATCACTGATAGCCCAGAAAATTAGAAGCACAGCAGCTTTTCAGCCTTCAATCTCCCATCTCTGGTAGAGGTGGTCGATCCTGCTCATTTCAGCAGGAAGAATAAGGATTCATACATACTGCAAAGTGGTCTGTGTTCCTTCATGTCGTGCTGACATGTGAAACGGAGTTCTGTAAGCCAACCAGACATCCTCATGAACAACACAAACCAATATATTTTTTTTCCAGTAGATTTCTTCACTTTTTAGCTCGTAGAGGTCAATTTTAAATCCTTACATGTGATTTATTTATTGTTTGTAGTTTATTTATTAGTTTTTGACTTGTGAACATGTTTTGAATTGTATTTTTTTGGATTAATTTATGTTATGCACATGATTTCTTTTTATATTCAATTATGCTTGTTTATATTATTTAAATTGGTTGAAATATTTGTGGTTATTCATGGTGGTCATGCTTGGTAAAATAATCAATTTTTGATGGATTACTTTAATTTGCATAAGGAAAGAAATAAGTCAAAACCTAAATTTTTATTTATCATTATTTCAGACTTCATCCATAATGTAAGAAGTGAGGATGAAACTTCATTATCAAGTCTAAATCTCAAATCACTATCTTAAGAATTTTTACCTTTGATAAACATAAATATTTAGGCTATGTTTGTTTCTCGGAATTTACTTTCCGGGAAATCATTTTCCAAACTTTGCTGTGTTTGTTTGACATTAGAAAAGTTGATCAATGAAAAACACTTTCCAGTCAAAGAAAAATTTGGCCTGCTTTCCAGGAAAATGTTTTCTTGAAAAATTTGGACAGAAAACACTTTCTGAAAGTTGTGAAAAATTTAGAAATGTTATATTATTTGCTGATTATATCAAATTTGGTCCTCAAACTTTTAATTGCTATATATATATATATATTGTTTTGAATATTTATTTTTCAATTTCATCTCTTAAAATTTAATTTTTATATTAACTTTGATCCTCATTTTTATAATTGTTATTTGCTTTTCCCTTATTATTTTTTTATTTAAATTTTTTATCTATCAAATTTGGTCCTCATTCTTTTGATTGTTACTTTTTTTTTGAAATAATTTATGCAATATTAATTATTATTATTTTAATTTCTTCATCTTTTATTATTTTTTTTATTTTTAGATTTGATCTCTATTATGTTGATTATTATTTATTTTATTTGAGATAATTTATAAAATTATATTTTTTTTCAATTTTATTCTCATTTAACTTTTTAATTCGTAAGATTTATTCCTTATTATTTTAATAAACTTGAGAAAAATAAAACATTAATAAGTTATTTTCCAGCTCATTTTCCATGACATAACCAAACACTGGAAAATGTTTTCCAACTTATTTTTCAGTACACTACCAAACATCAGAAAATAATTCACTTTCCAAAAAGAAACTACTTTCCAGCAAACAAACGGGGCCTATAGTTTAGATGAATATTGGCATGTATGCACAATATTATTTTTATCATTAAAATCAAATAACAATGCAACTTATCCTAAATATGATATTTTAGGTTGATTTTCATCTTTTATTTAGCATGACCAGCCTCTTATCAAAAATATCTTTTAAGAACAGTTAAAGTTTATAGTAACTATAAAACTAGGTGGTAACTTTTTTTTTTCTTCTTTTTTCCCATTTACATAATCAACTTGTCAAGATGTCTCCCCATGGCAAAATAGCAACTCCACTAAGGATCTAGAGCTAATCTTTGATTGATTGATTTTGTGATAATATGTTTGGCGTGCTTTATACATGTTTTATGCTTGTTTGTCTAAACTGATTAATATGTGTTTAATTTTTTTTTATTATGTGATATATGTTTTTGTATACATCTTTGTATATATAATTCTTGGATGTTGTTTTTTCATACATCATACTTATCTATTAACCTCATGCATCATTTTTTGAATTCAATATTAATTTTTTTTTTGCTCTCACTATATAACACCACCTTGTTACATACACTTGACTTATGTTAGCATGTTAGCATAAGGAAATAATGGTATCTCAATATGGTTTCACCTCAAACTAGTACATGTAAAACCCCATCTATTACTAAAAGTTTACAAAGTCACGATTAGTAGTTAATATGGATTTTCTTGACCTATATTATTTTCACTTTATAGGCCTTAAGACAACCTTATAAAGTTTGTATTACGGAGCAATGAAGGATCTTTTATAGACTAATAAGTTAGCTAACCTACCCATAAGGAAAGGCTAGAACATTCTCATAGAATGTCTCCCTATAATACCACTAGGTAAGCTTAGTATTAATGAAATTTTATAAGATGGGCGATAAGACAAGTAAAAGCAACATAACAAAAAGTCTAGTTATTACAATCTTCTAAGATAAAACACCATGATTTCATCAAGGAGACAACCTGGTATGCCAAAGTTTTTGGTGTGTAGCTTGCTTCTCAAATTTGGTTGATTAGCATTGAGAAGAAGATGAGTTAAGTTATATGATAAATTATTAAATTACTCTTCATTTTTGGATGAATCAAGATCTTGAATTTTTCTTTTAAAGATGTATGAGGTTACAAGTTGAGATGTTTCTATATTTTTAGTTTAGGGGAAATACCAAACTACCTTTCTAAAATATATGGACAATTATGTTAAAATTTTGGTGAATAAAATCTCCTATGTTTTTTACCTTTTATTCTAAAAATGGATGGATAATATCTTTCGAGACACCACATGGAAAAGTTCAATAAGTTATCATACAACCATTGTGCAAAAATAGAAGATGAAAACAAGGAGCTCATGATAAAGTGGCTCATTTCTAGCTATAAAAGAACTAATTCTCTTAGAATTTAGAACATCAAAATGATTGTCAAACTGCTTTACAATGTTAGAAGATTCAACAACTCTTGTTACCCATCATAAATGACTACTTTATATCCAACTAATTTTTTAATATTCAAATTTATAGAGATCAATTTGGTGTTTCTTTATATAGAGGGGTGAACAAATATAAAGTATGATTTAAAAGCCTAATTTTTCTTGAAAACACTACATCAGACCATATCATGAAAGATGAAGGAAGAACCATTTTAGAGAAAAACTACCAAATGATATGGAATTGATTAGAAGTGAGAGAGATGAGCTCACTATTTGGCTTAAACATAGCATTAAGACTAAGCCATCTGAAGAAGAGCTCTCTAATAAAGAGAATACTTTGGAAATGGACACCTCATAACACATCATTATAGCTCTTGATATTTAATCTCAAAAGCTCCCCATTTTTTTTTAACGTTGCCAACCCATCAACAAGTGAGGTTTGACCTTTCTTTAAAGCTTACTATAAAAGAAGTTTTGAAAGGGAAGTCTATCAAAGAATCACATATTAAAAAGCTCTTATCAATTGAAAAGTGTTTAAATATAACTGAGGGTATGAATATATATGATTCTAATAAGAAATATGAGATGTATTTGATGCCATATATAGTCTTCTTATAAAAGATAAGGTGCTTGAAATCACCAAGTAAAAAAGCGTTAAATGTACTAAGATCTACTTAAGGATTTACTATATTAAGATTGTAGAAGTAATTAATCATGACAATCTTTTCATTAATTTATTCAATTGCTTTTGTAAAGAGTTATCTCAGTCTTACGATCGCACTATAAATTTAGCTTGCTGACTCAAATTGGGTTTTTGTTCCTTTTTAAAATGATTTTTTTCTAATTCATCCCTTAACATTTGATTTGTTGTGAATTGAACTTTAATTTATTTATTTTTCTCTTATAAGGTTATCATGTTCTCATTTAATCTTTTTCCTTTGTTATCAAATAAAATCGTTAAGACATTTTAAGAATATCTAGAACGTATCTTTTTATAATATTGACAAGCATTAATTTTTTTAATTAGTCGTCATCCTTTTCTTTTTATTGTCATTGATTTTTTTTATAATCATATTATTCAATTAACTAATTTTATTGATTTTATTTAAATCAATGACTTATATCCCATATTTTTCTTGCTCCTTTAAAATTTTATTATAGTCTAGGCATCTTTTTTTTTATTTTTTTAAAAAATTGATCCGGTCAACAACTTAACATAGAACACCTATCTTTACTATATTTGATCATAAATAATAAAATAGTGAAGTAATAAGTGCATAATTCTAAAATCTAGAGCCACCAAGTTGAAACTTAACAATCAATAATATTTTTATATATATATAAGCCAGATCAATACTTAACCTATCATCTGAGTTGACTAGGTTATATTGATTTTTACTAGATTTTATGACTGGTTTTGATATTAATATAGACAAGTTAGATAATCAAATTATTGAATTTACAATGAGATCGGTCAGCCTGGCTTGAATTTATTAATATTCATTTTATTTTTTCTTTTAATTACACACTTTTTTTTAACTTCCAAGTAGAACGAAAAAATACCTAATTTTATGGTTCACATGGGATCCCGCATGCTGTTTGTTTTTGCGTTTCAAAAATGCTTTTAAAAAAATTTGATTTTTTTTTATTTTTTCTTTGCTTTAAATTAATATTTTTTGGTGTTTTTAGATCATTTTGATGCGCTGATAACAAAAATAATTTTTAAAAATAAAATAAAAATATTATTTTATACATTTTTAAGAAAATATATTTTAAAAAATAATTACAACTACACTTCCAAACACACGAATGCTATTTTTACAACCATTAACATAAGCTCGGTGCAGAGAATTTATATTATCCTTTTTATTTTATTTTATTTTATATTTTTTACTTCACGGTAACATTCTTTTCTACTGTAGATTAACCGAGTTATATTGGTGATAAAAAGAAAACATCTATTATATCATAATTACTAATAGCAACCCAAAATATTGGTGCACTTGCATTCTTCTCCCATGCATTTAAAGCACATCAAATTGCCCAATAATGACATCATGCATGCACTAAAACAAATAAAACGCTCATAATTTTTATATTATTATTATATTCATCTACGCCATTTTTTTTATAAAAAAAAAAAATATCAATCACCAAAAATATTTTGGGAAAAGTTTTTTTAAACCATTTAAAAGTTCTGATGAATGAAGTATTGATCTAACGATTAATGTATTATTATATCTCTATAATAGTGAAAACACAAGTTTAATATCTAGAAAGCGTACTTATTGAAAGGAGCAACCAGGAACTCCAAATAAAACTAGTTTCATTTTTTCAAAGGGTGTGAGAATACCCGGGTTAAAAAAAAACTATTTAAAAGTTCTAAATAAAAAAAAATGAATGATTTTTTATTATCAAAGCAATGAATCTCCTTAGAAGGCTCATTACTTGAATTAGTCCCTATGTTATTAAATACTCTTAATTTAAAGAGTTTTTTCAATTTGATTTATTGAATTTTAAACTTAGAGTATGTATAGTATTGCAATTAAACCGCCGTTATTTTATATTTTGAATTTTTATATTTTTTATATTTTTAAATCATTTTGATATTTAAAAATAAATTTTTAATATATTTATAAATAAAAATCATTTTAAAACACAGTATTATCTAGACCGACACTTCCTTTTATTTTCAGATTAGATCAAATTCCATATATTTTGTACGGTTACACATAACCGCACGGTCCCATTGCACAGATTTTCATAAACAGGTCAAAAAAGCGAGTAAGCCCATGCGACGTTACTGTCAAAGTGTACTATCCTACTAGGTATCTGATATCCCAGCTTGGCTTACCAAAAATGATCCTCCCCATTTCTGACTCTAAAGCAAGCGATCATGGGTCAGGTGGTTTCATGTAAACATCATATATGTTCAGGATATATACATGTATTTCTAGGTTAATTTACACCCTACTGAATACATCCGCCAGCAGGTTTTGATAGAGTCCTGAGAGTGACGGCAATGGAGAATTCAGGGAGGACGACAATTGGAAAAACTGTATTGTCCATGGCAATAACAGCAGTGACTGTTATGATGATTGTGGAATGTGCAGCTGCTGAGCAGCTACATAAGGTGGGCTCAAGAGGATGGATCCCAAATTATAATTACACTGACTGGTTGAATCAGAGTCATGAGCATTTCTACGTTGGTGATTGGCTTCGTATGTAAATTTCTCTCTCTCTTTCTTTCTCGCCAGCGTGTAATTCCATTTTTCTTCCTACCACTTTCCTTTTCAAACATGTTAGATGTCCGAGGATTATCTGTAAGGGGTTCCTCCCATTGAATTAAACAAATGATTGAGATTGTTTTTGACTTGAATTGGATGTAAATTGCAGATTTCTCTCTCTTTTTCATGAGATAGGAAGGGGTATTTGAGCCAATGAAGTCATAAAGATTGGGAATTAAGATCATTAATTCACTCAATTTGTTCAACTCTAATTAATCCATCTATACTACCAAACATATATTAGAAAGTTGGTGATTAGATAGAATTAAAATTTTGGAACTTTTCATTTTATCAGGAACTTGGAGAATTTTGATAACAGTAATAATTGATGTTGAATCAGAAAATTGACCTAGCTATTCATTTTCTCTGTTTTGCTGTTTATGGTAATTTTCTAAATAGAAATGCTGTCTGGTTACTAAATACAAAAGCTTGCCTGTGAACAAAATTTTGGAACTGTATCTGATTTTTTAACTAGCAATCATTGGTGGTATCACCAACCCAACCCTGATGAAGAAAAAAAGTTTTCAACTAGCTGGCCAACGTGTAGCATCAAATTGGTAGATACGGAAGCGTTTACTAAGGTTGTGTTAATTTCATAATTGAGATGTGCTGATGTTTTCTCAAGATGTTGCTCAAAACAAGGTAAAAAACATGGATTTTTCTTTTTTCCTTCTTTCAGTTTTTGTGTTTGACAAGCACTCCTACAATGTCCTGGAGGTCAACGAAACAAACTATGAGAACTGCAATGACCAAGGCTTCATAAAGAACATTACTCGCGGCGGCCGGGATGTGGTTCAACTGACAGAGGCAAGGCCTTATTACTTCCTGAGCAGTGGAGGGTATTGCTGGAATGGAATGAAAGTTGCTATCAATGTTGAAGATTTTGCACCTACCCCAGCACCTGTATCAAGTACTGAAAATGGTTCTCCATCAAATAAAGTCAGCAGGCAGATGATTATATTGATTGCATTTTGTCTTGCTTTGGCATGGATGGTCCTTTTTCTTTAAGCAGTAGCAGTTGAGTGGCTGGGCCATTGAAAGAATAATGTGGGGATATAGTAGCTAGAGTCATGGGCAGATGGACTTTGAATTTCTTTTCCTTTTCCTTTTTTCTTTTACTTTGTCAGATGGTTTACTTTCTTCTTTTTTTATAGTCATGTGGGTTTTCCTTTTAAAAGTAGTGAACAACAGTGGTTAATGTGATGAAGTTCTACAAGTAAAATGGAAGGGTTTGATTGGATATTTGTGATGCTGAACTTGAATTTTCACTTCTCATCTGTTGGCATGAGTGCATCTTTTGTACCTGAGAATCAATAGAGTGAGCAAACATTGTCCAATTTCTGTTGGCTCTCGCGCTCTATAGTCTCCACCCTCAACAAGTTAAACTTCTGAAATTGTTGATTAGTCTGGGCACTTGCTGGTTTAATCATACAAGTTAAGGCAAGACAACATCTATATGAATCCCCTTTTACATAAGACTCCAGCCAATGGGGATAGCTAGAGAAGGTTTGTCATGGAATGAGGGGTGTTAAACGATGGGTTGAATACAAGTATAACACAACTGGTGGGTGGTGGCAGCTATTGGATATGGCGTGCCAAATATATACATACACTTCTGTGGCTATTTACGTACAATTAATCATGCAGTTCAAGTCATCAAATGTTACATTGATGATTTCATGATCCAAATTTGGGCAAAAATGAAGGGAAAAGAGTATAAGAAGACAGATGCTGAGAGCATTGTATGAAGAATGCTTCACTATATATTTAATGCGAAGACATGTAAATAGGAGGAATATCAAAATGAAGTGAAGTTGAGATATGAGAAGTCTGATGTCAGGAGTGCAAGTCTGGGCCCTGGAGCAGATTTTCTTGGAAGTTAAATTATCCACGCCCACGTCTATGCATTGAAATGCAATACGGGACATGAATTTAATAACCTTATATAGCCTGCAATTGAAAAGGGAAATTTAATTATTCTGGATCAAAATCATGTCCTTATGGTGGTTCTAATTTGGTCCTTATGGTGATTTTTGGAGGTATGTACAAATGCAACGCAGTCATTTTTGAGGCAAAGCAGAAGGTCTTGAGCAATGTTGTGGATACTCTATCTGATATTCTGGAGATAGACTCAAGAGGATAAAGTCCAGCTTAGTGTATCAGCAGATTCAGATTTGGGGACCATCTACTCCATCACAGTTCCTGTTCGGCGTTTGAAGCCTGAGTATCATGATGAGGAAGATCTTGAGGCTTTGACTAATATTCAGTATAAGGGCGCCTGAGGAAGATCATGCTGTCTTGATGTTCTACATCCCAGATGAAAAATATCAATAAAACCTTTTTGATTGTTTATTTCGTGCTACTGTGAAAATCAATGAAAACAAATTAATAAAAATCAATAAATTCCTAAACCTTACCAATTAACAAATTAATAATATAAAAAGAACAAATTAATAAAAATCAATGAAAATCTAAAATAGATAATAAATAAAAAATACTTTTAAATGAGGAAAACAAATATGATAAAGCTTGAACATGTTAGTTTCCCAATAAATTCCTAAACCTTACCAATTTGAATTCTAATACATTAAAATGATTAAAAATCACTAAAAAAAACATCAATTTTAATCACTTCATTGCATTTTCGTTGGGTTGTTTTTTTTAACCTTACAGAAACCTGAAGCTTCCTTCTCATCGACCTTCTATTGTTTGTGAGAATTGCCTATATTCGCAAGAGAAAGACAGGCGAGCAAGAGCCTTTCATATCATGGACCCTAAAGGCATTTTAGAAATGCTTCTTATGTTCCTTGATGATAAAGGCGATGGTGTGCTTTTTCATCCTTCACTCGAAAGTAACAGTGTAAGTAATGAACATTTATAAATGTTGTACAGATGGTGAAGAAGCAGTTTTTGTGTTTTGACAGTACACTGAGTTCATGAAATTACAACCTTCCTTTCATTGATTGCAGGATAGCACAAACCGGATCTTACCATTTCTTGGTAGGTGGAAAGGTCATTCTAGAACAAAACGAAGTGGTGTTTATGCAGCAAAAATTGCTGAAGTCGATACAGCTGGATGACAAGGGTCAGCTAATCCAGGCATGGGACACTCCAAGTTCTTCTCTTTCGCTTTCGCTTTTGTTTTCTGTTTTTCCTTTTCCTTTTCTTCTTTTCATTATTGTTTCAAAAAATAAGAAAATCTGTTTCCGTCATGTCCTTCTGTGGGAGCAATGTGATCTTGGTCCCTCTATCCATGCGTTGCTTCAGTCATTCTGTCTTGGTTTTCCGGGAGGCTTCTTATTTCTACATTTGGACAATACCATTAGAATCAAGATGCCTTTCCCATTTATGCAACAAGTTCATCTCCTTTTGTTCCCTCCTGTTTTGGGCTTCTGATGGTAACTTATTCAATCACAATATGTCATTTGGAAAGACATCCATTTATTTCATTTCACTGCTTAATTATTTTCAGTTCATCAGGGTCATAACCCATGTTCATTTCTTATACACAAAAAAGAATTCCATTTTCAATCATATTGTGCATTGGACTGGTACCAGATCAGATGACTTGGTCACATTTGATGGGGGATACGAAATGACACTCTTGCCTGGAGGCATGTACATGGGCTGTCCTTCCAATGTTTCTAAGAGTGTAGCAGAGTCCAAGTCATTCCACTTGAAGTTCACCTGAGAGGAGACAAGGACCGGCTAGAACTTACGATGTAGAAGGCTTGGCTGTCTCTTCAACTTATTTTTCTGAAACTAAAATGTGAACTTCCTCCTACTTCATTGTAGAAATGCTTTTTCTGTGTAATTTATAACCTACAAAACCCTAGTGATGTAGTCAATGTATTTGTAACCTCATGACCAGGTGACAAGATTGTTTAGAAACAGAGGCCCTTTGTTGTAAAGCGAGTTCAGGTGGATGTTTTCATATTTGTATTTAGCATATGTCCAGGAAACTCGAAGGGAAACAATGCATAATGAATGTGTTAGTGAGCAGATATTGAGCAGCAGAGCCAGTATGATTGCTGCATGCGATTTGAAATATGTCAACAACTGTAGAGTTTGTGCTAAGAAGATTTCGAGATATCAAAGCTTGGTCTTTAATATGCTGTTTACTCATGTAAGCTTGCTTCTTGCATCATATTTTATGAATGCAGGCCTTTGTCATGGACATATGCTGTGATTGATATAGTAATTTTAGATTGAATTCGAAAATTTACTTACGAGAATTCGCTTTTTTATCCCCGAATCAATTACTTCAGTGCCAATTCAATTACTAAAATCAAAGTGATATCTACGGTACGAATGTTTTTATAAATCTTATCAGAGTAAAGTAGAAAGTCAAGATGGAAAAAGAAAAGGAGAGAACTATCTTCTTTTAATAATAAAAACTTCATTGTTCAAATGAGTTATGTCTCTATTTATATAAGTAGAGGAAGCAATTACTTTTTTTAGTAACTCATCTAAATACTTGGACTAGGCTCATCCATCATGGATGGACCAACATCTCCTACTTGCCCATGAAGAATCGAATCTCTCTAATACATTATATTTCCAACTTGCACAAGAATTTCATACTTGACAAACGGACCGTACAACCTAAAACACACAGTGAAAGGAGCTCCAATATATAAACCTAATATAGGCCATATAGGAGACATCAACTTCATAATTAATTATTCCTTAAAGTGTACTAATATACCCCAAGTATTTTTTAGTTACACATGCCTTAATATAATTCAATCCCTTAAGAATTTCATACTCAATCTATCCTTTACATTTATAAGTATTCTAAATCATATCAAATCTATTCAAGTGATATGATCCCGACCGATGAATGCAAGTAACAAGTGTAGAACTAAAATTAATTTTTTTTTCGCTCTGATACCAATGTAGATTGGAAATAAAAACTTACTTGCGAGAATTCGTTTTCTTATCTTCGAATCGATTACTTCAGTGTCACTTCTATTACTAGAATCAAAGTGATATTTCACAGTACGAACGTCTTTATAAATCTTGTTAAAGTAGTGCAAAGAGTCAAGATAAAAAAAGAAAAGGAGAGAACTATCTTCTTTTAATAATAAAAACTTCATTCTTTATATGGGTTATGTCTCTAGTTATATAAGTAGAAGAAACGGTAATTTTTTTAGTAATTCCTCTAAATATTTGGACCGATACATTTATTATAGACAAACCGGGCCTAACCCAATAACCCGAAGTAATTAATAACGATATGCATATATTCCATTCACCTCACATGTCGCTCATGTTTCATCGTACTAAGAATGTCCATTCTTCCTCTTGCATGGTTTAAAGAACCTGGTGTTGAACTTGACCAGAAAAAGAATCATCAGGAATGAATCTTTAGCTCGACAAAATGTTTAGGGGACTGTGTAAATAGATCTTGACCAAAAGGGAATTCAGGAATGAATCTTTTAGCTCGAGAAAATTGAGGGACATTGCTAAAAGATAATGCTTTGCCTTTCTTACTCCTTTTTCTGTTTGCTTTTGTCCTGGTTGTAAGTGTCGGTCAATCCAGTGAAGTTCTTGCATCGGTTCGAGTTAGTAAGAAAAACTAAGATTAATCTCGGTCAATTCTTATTGTTTCCAACGCCATTGATGATTTTCTTTCCCTGATGAAAATCAATTGATATTTTTTTCTTCTTCTTGTTAACATGCCTCAATTATTAATTGTATACTCAGATAATTGCATCATGAAAAAGTATTCATATATTTTTATTAAAGGCATTAAAGAATACAGAGAGACGTACGTCTCACTCGGTTGTTCAAAGAAAAAAACGAAATGAATATTAAAAAGTAAAGAATTATATCAGCAACTTGTTTAGAAATATATTTAAAAGACAATAAACAATAATGTACATGACAATGACAGCATATCTCAAAAAACTTGTCTGTGTGATGGAAAAGGCAACGCTGCTGGGGTCGTCATATGGCCTTCAATCCCCATCTCGAGCAGCCAAGAAATAGTTTATTCAGATGCAGCAGCGAAGGTGAGAAGAAGATAGCAACTGAAAAACCAACAAGAGAAGGAAAAGAAAGAATCTGGGGAGCCATATATATGCAATTTGTTGCCTACTAAACCCTCTTTTATAATCACATTAGTCAACAGACTTTCCATTTTATTATAGATCTTTTGGATGAAGCTAGCTAGCTACTTGCCTACTTGCGTGAGTTAGTGAGTCGCTTTTGACAATTTGATACCAGGGCGGCATGTGCTAGGTGATGTTACCAGCACATGAAATGGAACAAGGATAAAATAATTCAAATCACGTCATTATTAACTAAGAATGTGTTTTGTAATGTGGTGCCTGTTGTGGTTGTAATTTGAAAAAAATTATTTTATAAAAAGTACTCGTAATTATGGTTGATTTGGTATTTATGTGTGTTTGGTTAAAACTGTGGTTGAAATTGAGGTTGAACAAAAAGTAATTTAATGTGTTTGGTTAATAATGCTTTTGAAATTGAGGTTACAAGATAATTTTAAAAAATATATATATATAGATTTAAATATTATTATTACATCACGAAATAAATAATACTTTATATAAAATATTTTTTATTGTTCCATTAAAATATTTACAATTCCATCACGTATGAAATACATCCAATAAGGACTACAATTTTTGTGGTTTTTTAAGCGCGCAATAACATCAGATAAAATATAATCAAGAACAAAATTGGGATTGCGATCAAATTCTGCAAATGTTACATCATCCAGCGATTTTTGTTTAATTTGTGTAGTATCATTGAATAATGTTAAATACTAATTTTTCGAATAAAAAAACAATTAAATAATTAACAATAATTTTTATTTTACTGGGTTGGACCTTGTTAAATGCATTTTAAGCTTTGAACCGGAACCGGTCTGACCGAAACAGTATAGCGGGCTACAGTCAACATTGTAACATGAATACACTGTTCACGTAAATAGTGTATGCATGTTACACTGTTCATGCTAATTAATTAACATGAACAGTGTGTAGATATGTGTTGGCCATTGTTTACTGTTGAAACAAAAGCAGCTTTCCACTGCTTCACGATTACTGAGTTTGAAACGCAGTAAAAGGTGGGATCCATGAACAATAGATGATGTTTTTCTCTGTAACCAAACGTATGTTTACTGCATTTTATTTAAAATACAGCCGCAACCGTGTAAACAAACACACTCTAAATTGATAATGAATTAAAGTGAAAGAAGATTTGGAAGTTCTTATCTTCATCACTTCAAAAAAGTAGGGACTAAAATCTAATTATCATAGTTTCTTGATATAGAAAAAACTAGATTAGTGACAGGCATAAGAAAAAAATATTTTCAACTTAAAAAAGATGCTCATGCTCCATAAATATTAGGGCTGAACATTTCCGGTTCGGTCCGGTTTTGAACCAAAATAAACAACCAAACTGATTTTTTTTAATTTTTTGAACCGAACCGAACCAAAAACCGGTTCAAACTGATTAATTTCAGTTCAGTTCAGTTCAGTTCGATGTTTTTTCCTTCCAAAGCAGTTCAAACCGAAATTATTCCAACTTGTTCCCAGTCCCAAAAAACTCCTTAATCCCTACATCGAAGAAGGCAACTAAAAATCTTCCTTGTTTGGGCATTTTGATGCTCTATACCTCGACCGCCCACAATTAAAACAAGAGCCTCCAAATCCAAAGCTTCTGCTACGCATAATAAAAAAAAAAAGATGTCATTTTTGTTGGCTGAAACTTGTATGAACAAATTGTCCAAACCCTTAGCCACACAAGCTAGCAAAAGATAAGAAACACAACAGGGAAAAAAAGGGGGGGGAATGAAAGGAAAAAAAATACACAAGTTGACATTTGCCCACATCATGCATGCACCCCATAAAAGTCTGTAACTTTAGGTTTACAAAGAGTAAAGAGAGGGGAGAAAAATCAAAGCAAAGGAGAGTAAAGGGAAGGGAGAGGGATATGCAGAGAAGGGGGGCTAAAAGGAGGGAGGGATATGCAAAGGGGCGGCTGATATCTAAATGTAATTTTAGGGTTTAAAATATTGTATTTATACTTACTTTTTTTTTTAAGTGTTGGCTGGTTGAACCAGTTCGGTTCAGTTCGGTTCAATCGGTTTCAGACTTTAGAAACCGAAACCGAATTGAACTGGAATTTTTTTGTGATTTTTTAATCGGTTAATTCAGTTTTTTTTTCAGTTCGGTTTTTTCGGTTATTTTTTTTTTCGGTTTTCTCGGTTTATCGGTTTTTTTGCTCACCCCTAATAAATATGTTTTAAGGAAGTAAAAACAATCTATGACTTGGATTGTTGACTTGACTAGGTCCGATAAGTTAGTTTTATTTAATTATATGAAAAAAAAGATAATGATATTAAATGGGCAGAATTAAACCAAAAAAGCTATCATGATGACTCGTAGAAAGAAAACAATTGCAAAAATAAAAAAGAAAATGTTGAAGCTCAAATCCTAACTAACTTAATGCTGAAAAACAAAATTAAAGAAAGAATAAAAAAAGACCAAAAACAAAGATGCGAGTTAACCTGGGTCACGAAGCTAGGAAAATCTCATAGAAAGAAAATTGAAAAATAATTATGAAGTTCAACTCAATATAGAAAGATAAAATCAAAAAAGAAATCAATTAATAAAAAGGACATAGAAACCACCCCAACAAACCCATGTAAACCTACAGAACCCCGCAACCCAATATTGAAGGACTAAACAAAAAAAAAATCAACATAAAAACAAAACTTGTAGAAAAAAATACGCTTGCCAATAATTTGAAAAGACATTTTGCAAAGATCCTGAAAAGATTTATATAATCTTGATAACAAAAAATAAAAATAATAAATGGAATCATACACACACACTTCTAATTAATCTAAGAATGCAAAAAAAGATATATATATATATATATATAAGGTCAAAATTGGAAGAAAATAGACTAGTGTAAAATTAAGAAAATGAGAGAGAAAAGAAGGAGAAAAAAAATACCATTGAAGCCTCACCACAACTTCTTCATAGACACACCTTGCCTCGCCTTGAAAGTCCTTGTCACGCCAATTCCAATTCCATCAAGGAAGGTAGTGTTCGGACATCGAAAAAAGTCACATGCGCCACCAGAGTGTGGTGACTCCCTCCACACATTGGTGCATGTGTTGCATATGCCAGCCAAGTTGACCTTGAAAGTTAATTTCAGCCCACCATATTTGTTTTACTTTTGATTTTGGTCCCTCAACACTTAATTATTTTACATCAACATAATTTTTTTTATTTTTTCAAACCGAGCATTAACCTCGCGCTGGAATCTTCCCTTGATATTATAAGATCTCCGTATCAAGACAGCCAAAACAAATTGCTAAGTCAAATCCCAAATAAAAACAACGTGAAAGGATGAAATTAGAAAAAAAATCGAGTGACAAAATAAAAGCATATGAAGTCTTTCCCTACCCGTGCAAATCAATCCCTAATATTAGAAAAAGAAAAAAGGGATTGAACATTTGTTTAAACTTTAAATTTGGTCTCCAAATCTTTAATTATTTTAAAATTAATAAAATTGAAATTTATTTTACTAAATTAATTATTAACCGAGCAACAAAATATTTTATGGACACCACAAGATTTCTATATATAAATATAAAAAAGAAATCATCAAGACCAAATCTAATCAACACAATGTTAAAAAACTAAATAAAAAAATTAAAAGACAAAAATAATAATAATAAGAAATCATTATATGCATCTACAGTAATTCCTCTCTTGGAGGGCATGGTGGATCACTTGCTCTCTTAATATTTTTTTTATAATTATATCGTCAAAATTGAACAAGTTAAAGATGATTAGACCACGACATGAATGAAGACAATCTTCTTAACATGACACATGTTGTGTAGATAATATAATTTGATGCAGCAAGTCAATGTTATATTGCACGTCATCTTAGAGATAATAGTCTTAGCTAATTTGTCATGGTTTTACAAGTATGCATCGCTTATAAAGCAAAAAGATCTAATATAGTATCCTTACTTTATCCAAAAATCACGAGAATATCGAGGATAGCTTGTAAAATATAGGTATTTTGAGGCACCAAACCATCGTATAGAACAAAAAAAAAATACTAGATGATTGCTTGCATTATGGTACAAGTTAGATTAATTTTTTTTATGTAAAAAAATATCTAGATGTTACTAATATGTTTTTGAGCAAAAAATAAAATAATATTATATGGGATTGACCTGATATAACCCAATCAACTTGACGAGTTTAAAGATAAGCTAAATAATCGTTAAAAATATAGTTTGATTAAAAAAATTAAAGATGACATGTCTTTTAAAAAATATTAAGATGAAAATATATTGGATCGAATCGGGTTAATCAGGGTTAACATTCCAAATTCATGACCCAAATGATGGGACCAAGATAACCTCATAGAAAGTAAGTCAAAACCAAATATTAAACTCAATTTTCAATTAAACCAATGTTTAAGGATGAAATTGAAAAAAAAAATCAATAAAAAAAAACCAAAAAACAAACAACTCAAGTCAACTCAAGTTAACCTGTCAAAGTTGCAACTCAAGTCATGTAACTGTGATAATTGTATAGAAAACAAATCAAAACAAATTATGAAACTCAACTCCCAAGCAATCTAATGTTGTGTGATGAAATTAAAAAAATATCAATTACAAAAAAGATAAAAAAAAAACTTAAGTCAACCTAGGTTAACTTACCAAACTCATTACTCAAGTAATGAGACCGGGATAACCTTATAAAAAAAATTATATGAAGCCTAATTCCAAATCAATCAAATGTTGAAGAATAAAATTTAGAAAAAAAAATCAACTAAAAAAAGAAAAAAAAACTCGAGTTAAACCACAACCCTGGATTAGTAAATCCAATATTGAAAGATGAAATTAAAAAAGATAAAAAAATTGACTCGAGTCAACTTGAGTTAACTCGTCAAACTCATGACCCAAGTAATAAGACTAGAATAACTTTATAAAAAGCAAAAAAATAAAATATGAAGCCTAATTCCAAAATAACTATATATTGAAGGATGAAATTAAAAAAAAAATACAACCTGAGTTCCTGCCAAACCCGTGATCTGGGTCATGAGATCGGTATAATCTCATAGAAAGTAAATAATAAAATGACCCGAGTAACTTGGGTTAACTTGCCAAACCCGCAACCAATGTCATGATACTGTAATAACCTCATAAAAAATAAATTAAAACAAATTATGAAGCATAATTTTCAATAAACTCATTGTTGAAAGTTGAAATTGAAAAAAATTCAATCTAAAAACAAGAAACAATAAAACGACATTAATTTACACAGGTTAACTCGTAAAACATGTGACCTGAGTCATAAACCAAGATAATCTTTTAGAAAGCAAACCAAAATAAATCATGAATTCTAATTCATAATCAACTCAATGATAAAAGATAAAATTAAAAAAAAATACCAATCAAAGAAAGACAAAAAAACTTGAGTTAGTTGAGCACCAATTTTTTTTAACCTTTAAAATTTAATTTTGATTTTTTTTATTTAAAAACACAAAAAAAATCATCTGAACCTTTATAATCTCATTTCTAATTTTAAAACACGCTTTAATTAGTTTAAAAACTCAGTCAAATCAAATAAAAATTCTATTTCTAAAATTCAATATACTTTTTTCTGATATGATTTAAAAGCTAGACTACTTTAATTAAATTCTTCTCTTTAAAACAAATCTAATGACAATAAAATTGTTGTTTCTTATATGACCGGTCGAAAGCTTTATTTCTTCTCAATGTCTCTTCAACACCTCTCTTTTTCCTGTCTTAACTATAAGGAACTAAATATGAAACAAATAAAATCTCATAAACAAATATAAAATTTAAAAACTACGTAGGTTAAAGTGTGAAAAAAAGTGTTATAGGAACATGACAATGAATAATATTTTGTGGGCTTATACATAGCATTGTGTACCGTAAAAACACACTAAATATTTTATTTTTTTTTCCTGTTAATTATCAACTTAGCTTTGCTTGTGGTCTCCACCCTCCACCGTCCACCGTCCACCGGTCAGTCATGTTGAGCAATTGGCAAGGCTCCTCCAACTTGGAATCACGTCTTATTAAAAGCGACCCAGATGTTCCCTCAACAACAACCACACCAACGCCACTGCTACTTGCATTTCATATTTATGAGGCTACAATAATATATTGTTTGTGCTTTGCCATTACGTGAGGGAATCCTTGAACTATTAATTATGTTCTTATAACTTGAATTTTCAAGGGTTATAGCCATCTATTTTCCTTTTTATTTTTTTTTATAGCTAAGATTTGAACCTTAAAACAATGATAATGCAGAGAATATAGCACAATATCAATGTTTAAAGTCAAGAAAATATGACAATAAACAGGTTCATGAATCTTAGATCATGATTTCAAAATAGAAATCACTTGTTAGAGATTCATATGTGTTTTTTTCTTATCATATTGAGAAGTAAAACGACTATAAATATTGGTTTAGAGGGCAAAACTACACCTTGTGAGGTGCCATAATGCCCAGACACTGGGTGTATTTCAGTACGAATAAAAACCCAATTGACATCCATACACCCGTCCGTCTTGTCATGGGAGAAATTGAAATTTTTGCAATGAAAAGAATCTTGTGAAATTCGGGCAAAAAAACAGAACCCAAAATCCATTCCCAGTTTTCTCCAGTCCACTTGAGTTCTTAATAAATTCATGGGACCTCCCATACAATGAATAATCCAATCAAAGTGAACAAGTCCTTGGCTCCACAGGGCTAATAATAAATTCAGTTTATCTTGAGGGTGTGTGCAAGGAACTGCGATGGTGATCTCTTTCTTTGGTGAGGCACTGTCACTGTCTCATAGTTTTTTTGTTATGTTGTCCACACATCTCCACGTATCTTAAAACCTGGAGACAAAAAAATCTAAATTCCCCACTAAATTTAAAAAATTGACAATGGAGAAAAGATTGAGAAAGGTATCTGTATATATATATATATATATATATATATATATATATATATATATATATTTTGTATATTTACAACTCATATATTTTGGTTTTTCTTCGGTCGTCGGAACCTTCAAAATATAATTATGGCTTAATTATCATAAACAAAATAAATTTGCAGTATGATCATGAAAACTAAGTCAAACCCAAGAGAAATTTTGTTTAATCTTCCTATAATATACTAAAATAAAAAAGAACAGGGGATTTGAATGAAAAATTAAAGAAATAATAATTCTGAAAATAATAAATTGATATGTTATTAACTCAGTTCAAGGGTCCACATATTCATTCTTATAAATCTGTTGATTATCGAAGTAAATTAAATATTCTTTCACGTTAAGCAAATAATTTTGATATCCCTTAAAGCTGAGGGAAATCGATGAGATTACGAGTAAATTAATTAGACAAAGCTCTTTAATCAATTTCTTACCATAAAACGAATTTAACATTGAAAGCGATTCTCATTCACTCGGCAGTAGTCTTAGGAGTAAATTATGTGCATTTATTTTAAGTAAACGTTCAAAAACTTGACAATGTAACTTAGTTAATTCGTCCCTAATAAATCAAGATTATAGTTGCAGCAATCAAATTAATTCTTTTGCTTCTTACTCTGGTCCTTAACAAAAATTGCGGATTGAAATAAACTAGAAAGCATACATGCCATCTCAAAATAATTTAATAAACTTAAATAACAATCAATAGTATAATTCTGAATAAGGAAAAATAAATACTTGATATGAAAGAATTACAATGATAACGTTACTTCTCACAACTTGCTGATGGAGATGATGTGTATTCCTCTTGAACCAAAATTAGAAATTTAGTTCATAGTTTGCTGGAAAATTGACAAAAGCAGAGAAGAAAATAATGTTGCAGAGCCGCTGTTTCAATTGTGTTATGCTCTATTTATTATTCTTTTTTTTTCTACCGAATTTCTTCAAAATTCTTAGGCTAATTAGAAGTTTTTATGCTACTTAACTATGCCAGTTGTATTCTTTCATTTATAACATGTTAGATGCTTGATCTGCACCTTTCTTGGGTCTTAAAGCCTACCATTTCTATGTCAGACTCTCAGCCATAGTGGGATGCTTGACATCGTTAGTTTCCTTATCAAATTAGGAGACCAATATCATCCTTTAGATTGCATCCAGATTTTTTCCCTCAAAATGATTTTATCTTAACTGGAACCCTTCATAAAAGTTGTAGTTCTAGATGTGTAGATGATTTTGGTCTTTTGAATAGCATGATTTCAATGTTGGAGGCTCAAGGTATGCCCATTTGAATTTGTAATATGAAAGTAGAGAATTCGACTGCAAAAAGGATTTCAGCCTGATTTTACAGGTCTAATTAGAGGTCTAAACAAACTCAGATTTCTGCCCATAATACCTTTTTAGAAAGCTTGATATGTGTAATTTAACTTTAATTTAGCCAACATTCACATTCTAAAATTATAACTTGGTGAAAAACTTGTCACAAGAAACAAGGTCTAAAACATATAATGTAGAAATTCCTATCTTTTAACAATTAATTCATAAAGTCTCCTAGGCATGCCAAACTCATAAAAATAACTTCCAATAAACTCATATAAACTCAAAATACATTAAAAAGTATGGTGTAAAAGGAATAAAACGATATGTATATTTTGCACTTGTCAGTTATAAAGAAATAAGTCTAGTGTAAAAGAGATAAACTAACAAATAAACATCTAAACTTTAGGAACTAATTACAACAATTATAATTTTATTTATTTGTTGAGATTCGATCCACAAATCAAGCTTTGATTGAGCTGCAACATAGATGTCCAAAGTTTCGTAACTTACGAATGAGAGTCTGAAATAATGAGTTACCAAATGGCTTAATGAATATATTTGGTATTTGTTAAAATGAATAAACATGAGTTGTCTTGATTAAACTTGATTGTATTCTTTCACGCATAGTGTGGCTATCAATTTCAATATCTTTCATGCGTTCATGGAATATAAGGTTGGCTGCAATGTATAGAGCAACTTAGCGTATTGGCCCGTGCTTCGCTGCGGATCAATAATAATTTTTTTTTTAAAATGTAAAAATATTTAAGTTGGGTTAAAAGTACGAAATGTATTTGCACCATCACAATCTTCTAATAAAATATTTTATATAGTAGCACCATGAATAGCGCACAACAAAGCAGCGTCTAATACACCGACAACTAATTTTTTTCCCTTTAATTTTTTTTCTTTTAAGATATTTTCAATTTTATTTTTTTCCTCTTTAAATTTTTTGCTTTTCTCATATTTAATTTTTTTCCATACTGTAAAGAGGAAATAAATTGATGTGATTTTTTTTTTATATTGTATAAAAGTTGAGTGATTATAATGTTTTTCATTTAAGGTTGGGTTGAATTTTTTTATTAAAGCATATTTGTTTTTTCTTTGAAAAAATGTTTTGAAAAAAAATTAAATTTTTTTTATTTTTTTCTTTACTTCAAATTAATATTTTTTTGATGTTTTTGTATTATTTTGATGTGATGATATAAAAAATAGATTTTAAAAAGTAAAAAAAATTCTTGGGTTTAGCTGTCTAGCCAAACCCAATAACATTTTGGTCTAGCTGTCAAGCCGAACCCAATGTTTTTGGGTCCGGCTAGGCCTTTTTATCCAATATTATCGGGTCTAGCATTCCCCAGATCCAATGTATTTTGGGTCTATCTCGGTAGCTAAATTCAAGGCTCTCGAGTCTGTTGCTCTATACTCTTTATATTTATTTTATATTTTTTAAAAATTATTATTAACTTTCTACGGTGTGCGGACTAATATATTAGTATGAATCAAATTCTACCACTTTAGAAATAACCTTTTGGTCTCCAAATTGATCTTATTTTTCAATGAATATACTCATCATACCACCGGACATTATCTGGAATTTAGGTTCTTACCTCATAATTATATATAGTTAACATATATCATTGAAATAATGAAAAATAAAAAGTCAAATCAAGAGGCTTAGTGTCAACGATGTAGGGCACCAATTTCTTCAAGTTGTGAGCGTATTTAAAGAGTCACAAGTGACGGTCGTGGAGGGCAACAAGTCAATTTGAAAGAAAGAGAGCTCTCTTTTCGATCTTTATGGTTTTGTCTCATTTTTAAGCTAAGTTGGTGGGAATTTTACACCCTTCTCGAATCCTTACTCCATGGATATTGCTCGAAGATGCATGCTCCTTAGGGCTACAATTTTTTATTTTTATTTTTCGATTATGGGTGTCGACTACTTTTGGCTTCCATAACAAGCGTTCCTTCATCTACTCTACCATGAATATGTAGCCATGCCATTTATAAATTCACCTCCTAGTCAAGTTAATAAGGCTATCTTGTTCTAATTTAAGAAATTTCAAGTAATTAAATCTTTTGGCTCATGAATGAAAAGAAAAGAAAAGAAAAAAAGAAATGATTGCTCTTGACCAATAGATTTAATCTCAAATTTTTTGAAATCTAATTGTATAGATAACCTAATGAAAAAAGCGTTGGGAAACACGAGCCAACCCGTATTTTTTTTAAAAAAATTAAAATATTTTTGATAAAAATTAATTAATTTTTATATGTTTTGAATTGTTCTGATGAGCTGATATTAAAAATAATTTTAAAAAAATAATAAAAAGATATTTTAATATATTTCAAAATAAAAAATACTTTAAAAAATAACTGCAATTATACTCCCAAATAAAAAATATCATATAGAAAGATATTGAAATAACTCCTAGCACCGCATTCTTTAACTAAAGAATGCAATCTAGAAAATAAAACATAAGAAGCTTCATTTATTTTGAAACCAAGTATACTTTTATCCCTCAACTACTATCAAATGATTACCTAATTAACCCCACTATTTAAATTTATGATTAAAAGACTTCTAGATTCTTGTTTTATATGATTCTCACGTAAAAAGTCTTTAAAGTGATGGTTCGTAGGGTAATGTATGTCCAATAAATGAAGGACTCAATTGAAAGTATTTTTGTTTCAGAACTCAATTGGGATTTGAGTGGTAATGATGAACATATCCTTTTATAATTTTCCCTTTAATTTTTTAATCAGAGAATATTTAAGAGTATGTTTATAATTATTTTTTAAAATATTTTTTACTAGTAAATATATTAAAATATTTTTTAAATTTTTAAAAATTTATTTCTAATGCTAGCAGATTAAAATAATTTAAAAAGATATAAAAATTAATTTTAAATATTTTTTTATAAAATAAATTTTAAAAATCACCGAATTCAATTGTCAAATCTAATAATTATTATTTTTTTTTGCTTTCTCACTTGTCAATAATTGCGGCCTTTTAGTTCTCTTTTGTATCATTATTTCAATTTAACCAAACTCAAAACCAAATGTACCTTTTCTTTTCAGCAGACCAACATTTTGCTGTTAAACTCAAAATTCGACTCCTTTGTTAGTTATATCAATTCTTTTTTTTTTTGTTATGCAATATTATCATTTATATTAAATGCGAATAAATGTATGTTTGGTGTTGTTTTATTTAATTGTTTTTTCTTTCAAAATAGTGTTTGATTAATATTTGTTTGCTTTAAAAGCAAAGCAACTCTCACTTTAAAAGAAAATTGCTTTACTTTTAAAAGAAAACGTAATATCTCCTATTTTTTTTTATTAAAAATACAACTGCTTATTATAGGAATTCTTCCTCTAATTAAAATGACAACCTTCCATATTAAAATAATAATAATGTTAGTGTTTTCATTATTAAAACAAAGATACTATTTTTTTTAATAATTTAAACTTCAAAGTAAAATTTTTTTTATAAAATAAAACTTAAATGGACTGATAGTGTATTAAGTGAGAGTTACAAACTATTTTAGAATGTGGTTGCGGTGGCTTTTTAAAATATTTTTTGTGCTGAAATGCATCAAAATAATATTTTTTTAAAATTATTTTTAAGATCAGAGTATTAAAACAATTCAAAACATGATTTGCATCGCATTTTTCAATATAAATTCTTTTGATAAGATGTTTTTTGAAATTATATAGATATAAAATATTTTGCTTCAACAATAAAATTTTTATAAGAAGATTCGGTAATTTTCCTTTTATTTGTTTTGAAGATTCTACAACAAATGGGGTTCTCACTTGCTTTAAAAAGTATGCTTATCATGTCATTACTTGGGTCAACGAAGAGCAGTTAGCCATCTTTTTTTTTTTCAAATAAATAAATAAATAAATAAATTCTATGTCATAGCTTACGAGGATCTCACAAATACTATTTAGAGACATAAACTTAGCTGTTAGTTATGTTTAAGATAGATGATGTTTTTTAAAATGTTTTTATTTAAAAATTTATTAAAATATTATATTTTTATATTTTAAATTTATTTTTGATATTATTAAAAATAAAAGAAATAATTTACAGAATTTGTTTTTATATTTTTATAAAAGTTTTTTTATACTTAGGAACCATTTTGAGGCTTTCCCACGAAGTTTTGCCTGAAAAAAAAAATTACAGGGAAAAGGAGAGAGAGAGAGAGAGATATGGTTTTCAATTCATTTGGGGTCCGTGGACTTTCCACTGAATTTCAAGATAGCACGAAATCCCTCGAAAAGCCGGATAGATAAATACGTGAAAGACACTGAGATTTGTTCTTCTTCTGCTTCATATGGTTCCAGACAAACAGATAGAGACAAGGCTAGAAAGAAAGCAAGAAAGAGTTAGGAGGAGGAGGAAGAAAAGGAGTTCCAGTTCTTGTCAGATTTCACAGGCAATAAAAACCTAAATAGAAATCATACAAGAAAACAAACACTACTCCAATTAGCTGTCTTTCACTCCTCTTTACCAAGAAAAAAAGAAGCAGAAGAATGGCCGAGAAGCAAGAAAACCTCACAACAGCACCAGCACCTGCAAGGCCTTCAATAACTCTTCCACCAAGACCGTCCATGGAGACCCTTTTCACAGGTGGCTTAAGTCCTGGTCCCATGACTCTAGTCTCCAGTTTCTTCGCTGATAGCCCCTACCCTGAATCAGATTACCGTTCTTTCTCCCAACTTCTTGCTGGTGCTATGGCTTCTCCAATTGCCAGCCCTGCTTTTTTCAATGACCATTCAATACCCAACAACAATACTCGTACTGCTACTGCTACTGCTACTGCAACTTCTTCAAAAGATGATGGTTTTAATAGTAATAGCAATCTGGGTTTTAAGCAAAGTAGGCCTATGAATTTGGTAGTGGCTCGCTCTCCGTTGTTTACTGTCCCTCCCGGGTTGAGCCCTTCTGGTTTGCTTAACTCTCCTGGCTTCTTTTCTCCTCAGGTACTTTGTTTTTTATTTTTCCTTTTTCGATCTATGAATTTTCGTGTTTGGCTTATTATAATGGTTCTTTGGTAAGGTGAGGTTGTTGGGAAAATGGTAATTTTCTGATTGGATGATGATGTTCTGTTTGCTTTAATTTTGCGTGTGAGGGTGTTTTTAGCTTGAGTTTATATGTGGTAATTTATAGAAAAGCCTTGATTTTTTTATTTTTATTTTTAAGATTGGGAAATGTTAGCTTATTACTTGGTGCTGCTTGTTTTCTTGGTTCACCTTTCAGGTTTGTTTAAAGAGAGGGATGTTAGTTTATGTGATGGTTGATTTGTAATTGAGGAAGGGGTTACATTTATGAGCTTGAATGATACTGAATTGAATTATTTTCTTATTAGAAGACTTTATTTTGGGATGCAATATAGTTTCAGAATGGAAAGGTTTGTTAGGTGTTTTGATTCTGAAAAAGGATCATTCAAAATTTGTTATTTGTTGCTGGCTAGAACATCTGGACTGAGAAGTAACTAAGTCACTTGATAAAAATCATTTTCTGTTTCATACACTAATGCCTGAAACCAAGCGAACTGTTATCTGTTCCTCATCCAAATTGTGGCCGACACTTCTTTCTATTGCCTTAATCATCAAAGGTCTGATTTCTTGTGGTGTACCTATCATTATTCTCTATGCTCTTTCTCAAATGAGAGTTTTGGTGTAGCATAAGCTTATCTTGGAGTTCGAAATTTTTGGTTGGCTTGGCTAGTTGGGCTGATAGGAAAACATGATCTGGGCTAATAATTTGATTAAAAAAAAAAACCTTGGCAGCCGGATGAGATAATGGTTTACCTGTTCTTTTGGTTGAGCACATAACAGTTATTTGGAAACTTGTGGAGTGATCCACTGGTGCAATCTATATGATGGAATTGAAAATTTCTTGAATTTTTTTTCAAATACCAAATCTAGAACCTTAGAAAGAGATGGGCTTTCCACCATGGATGCTTGTGTGGACATTTTTGCAGTATGGGAGTATATGGCATGCCGCTGATGCTTGCTACATATTACTGCAGCAGTGACCAGTGTTAGGTAATCAAATATTTATACCTCTGTTTCCGTGCAGAGTCCCTTCGGAATGTCCCACCAGCAGGCCTTGGCACAGGTTACAGCTCAAGCTGCATTACTCGCCCAATCTCAAATGCATATGCATGCTCAGTACCAGCCTTCTTCAGTAACAGCACCAACTGAGTTATTGTCACGCCATCCATCCTTTAACCCTGGTGAAGCTTTGCAACAGCAGCAGCAGGTGCCACACTCAACCTCTGACACCCAGAATTCCGTGGTGGAACTGACAGAGTTTTCTCATTCTGAAAGGAAATACCAACCTCCTGCTGCTGTTGATAAACCTACTCATGATGGCTACAACTGGAGAAAATATGGGCAAAAGCCAATTAAGGGTAGTGAATATCCAAGAAGCTACTACAAATGTACACATCTAAATTGTCCAGTCAAAAAGAAGGTTGAGCGTTCTAGTGATGGCCAAATTACCGAGATCATCTACAAAGGCCAGCACAACCATGACCTGCCTCAACCCAACAAGCGTTCAAAAGATGGCAATGATTCAAATGGAAGTGTCCATTTGCAATCTAAGCCTGAAGTTGGTTCACAAGCTCAAGCTGGCAATGCAATCAAGTTGACTGAAACATTACCTGCTCATTCAGTAATTGGGAGGGATCAGGAATCTACTCAAGCAGATCCCTCAGAGCCACCTGGACCCAGTGACAGCGAGGAAGCAGTTGATGCAGCTGTGCAAGAAGAAGAGAGGGGTGATGATGAGCCAAACCCAAAGAGAAGGCAAGTTTAAGATGTTTCACTGTTTAAAATCATGCTTTCTCTTCTTCTGATAATTTTCTGAGAAAATTTATTCTCGGAGTGCAGGCAAGTGGATGTTGTGACATCTGAGGCAACTTTACCTCACAAGACAGTCACAGAACCAAAAATCATTGTTCAAACAAGAAGTGAAGTTGATCTTCTGGATGATGGCTACAGGTGGCGCAAATATGGCCAGAAGGTGGTCAAAGGGAATCCTCATCCAAGGTTGTTATTGCTTTACTTATTTTTGTTTATGTTCTTCTACACTATCCAAGTGTATCCTAGGGGCCTTTCTGTGAGCACAATACTTGCACATTACATTGTATGTGTCAATCCCAGATCCAGCTGCTAGCCCTCTTGTCAATTTAAAATACTCAAAATATTTGGAAGGGTTTTTCATCCCCTCTAGTTGTGTGTGTTTGTTTCTTTTATTATTTGAAAAGGATATAAACTCTAGAACAGGAGAGGGTAATATCTAGTTACGGTTTCACTAAATTTATGTTACTAAAAAGAAATTGAAGAGAGCAAGCAAGCATTTTTTTGCATGAAGTGGCTGTCAAGATCCCATTTGCAGCCCTGTAATTGCAAACCAGGATGTTTACTTTTGCTTTAGAACCATCAGGGAGAAAAAGTTGTGCTTATATTACAATTTTTTTTTTTAAAAAAAAAAAACAAGACCAAAAGAAAATTGGTTTGACATGAGGACCTTAAATCTTCAATTTACAAGCTGTATGCTGATTTTTAAAGTAAAAGGTAAGAGGATGGTGGTTTAAACTTTGGGTTAGAAAATTGAATCAAGTAGCAGATGCAAGAGAGGGAACTGGCTATAAAGATGATCCTTTTGAAGCATAAAGGATGCCATGCTTGAAAATAATGGCTGCTATGGCAATATATAGATGCCACTAGAGGACCCTGTTTTGATGGGTTTTAACACAATGAGAAAATGATATTGTATTAAATAATGATGTTACATAAATGGTGGGGTTTGATACTCAAAACCATGATTGTGACTCAAGCAATTAACTTGGTGGCTAAGTTTGAATTTCAGAAATTGGAAAGAAACCAAGGGAGAATTTTATCTTTCTTTTCTATATGCTTTTCATAACATCCATAGTAGCTTGCAGAACATTGTTTGTCTGGTTCATGACAATTAGTACAATCCTTCAGTTTTTTCAATGCTGATCCTTCTCTATGGAAACTTGCTGATCTGAGTTAGGCTACCTTTCAGCAGATTTTTTTCTAAATGATTTGACTGCATGATTCTTATTTATTTCATTTTGGAAATTAATTTGTTAGTTAAAGCATTAAATCCTTTAGCTTCCATTGTATCAAGATATTCAGGTTTCAGAGAGGGAAAAATTTGAAGTGTAATCAAAGTTGCATTGCATTGTTTTTTTCTCTTATCATGATTGATTGGAGTTAAAACTTGTACAAAGCCGTATTTCTATCACAGGGGTTGCAGTGAAGTTATTTCTGATTTTTATCTGGTTCTGCAAAGAGCCTCTTTTGGTCTTAAATCATGTGCTGTTGTCAATTTTCTCATACAACTGGGCCATACGCCTGTTTCATCTTTTCTGTGGCCGACTTTAGTATTTATGTTTTTGTTTTAGCTCAGAATTTCTTACATTGCTTCATCTTTGATCCCTCTTGGTAATTAATTTGTTAGTGAAAGCATAAAACCCTTTAGTTTTGGCATGAAAATTGTTTTTGGTGTAATTAACCAAGTCTGGGAATTTTTTAGTATACTTCTTTCTTTTTATTTGATACTTTTTATTTGCTTCCTGTGGAAATGTTACGAGTACTTGTGACTTGTGCTAGGGGCTTGGGTGGCACCTCTCTCCAGGTCCTGGCCCAGAGAGAGTTATGTTTACCTTAATATCCTCATTGATATTTTTCTTATATGCCTAAGTTGTTTGTTGCTCTATAATTATCCAAACTCCTACACAATGCCACGTTGATATTATTCTTATAGGATTATGTTGTTCCTTGCTCTAATTCTTTTGAGACCCAGCGCAATGAGATTCCAAGAATCCACCGTGGTTAACTCAGTATAACTGCTCACAGGTGTTGCCTGTGATGATTCAATCAAATCTTGGCATGTTTTCCAAGATACTTCATAACTTTCTGTGAGGACACTACTGATGCATTATTTATGTCCCCAGGAGTTATTACAAATGCACCAGTGCAGGATGCAATGTTCGTAAGCATGTTGAGAGGGCTGCAGCAGATCCCAAAGCTGTCGTAACTACATACGAGGGAAAGCATAACCATGATGTCCCTGCTGCTAGAAACAGCAGCCATAATACAGCCAGCACTAGTGCATCTCAAGTGAAACCTCAAAAGGTGGTGACCGAAAAGCATCCCTTGCACAAAGGAATGGAGTTTGGCAACAATGACCAAAGACCAGTGCTTCTACAGCTGAAAGAAGAAAAAATTGCTGTATAAAATACTCTGCTGATAGCTGCTAGACAATTACGAGGGTAATTCTAGCCAACTAACATGGTACAAAGAGAGACATGGAGAAGAAAATAATTATTTGAAGTTGTGAGAATCCAGCGATAATGGTTTTGTTTCTGTTTTTGTTACATTTTTGGGATAAAATGTAGTGATGATAGTTGCTGCATCTGTTGACCATGTGTCAAGAAATGTACACGATTGATTCTGTAAGTGCTGCTGTATATGATTGATTGTTCACGCCCAAGTGAAGATGAGAATAACTAATGCTTGAAGAGAATTTATCCTTTTTGTGCATACCTTCTCAGTGACCATGCCAAGCTGTTGCCTGACAGTCCCCAAGGGATTATTGCTGCTGCGTTCAAAAGATTCGTCGAAATCTCTACAACTTTAGGACTTGAGATTCACTTGAAAGTATTAGATTCAAACAGTGATGGGTGAGATGGGATTTAGAGACGGAAAGAGCTATTCCTACTTGTGTGTAGCCATCAATGGAAATTTTAAATGGCTGAGATTCCTCCTAATAAAAGTGGAAATCACCTATCCAAATGGAAACCCTTTGGCCCCCTTGCCCTCCTAAAGAAAGCGTTACGTGCATAATCCGCTTCTATATTACAAACCACCGTTTAATTGATTGGTGCAGTGGGCTCTTAACTAATGCACTATTCTGTGCGGGCCAGAGCATGCATCTATGCAAATGTCAAGAAAGAAGAACAAAAACCATCTCTTCAATTTCATCAAAGAACTATCACCCATGAGGGCCATGACCACCAGCTCTCCTGGTGGCTTTTTTTGTATATGTTTGAGGATGGTAAGAGAGAAGAGAAGAGCAAAAGGAGGGGGGAAAGAGCTACCATCCAAAGCCTAATCCATTAACTCTTTCTCAAATTGAAAAAACCTCCCCCGTTTATCTCTAGATTGACCCGGAGAACATGCACACTATAGGAATAGTAATGGTTTTTATTGGTAGCTGTGAATGGGAGAAGTGGGCTGCAACCACTATAGGAAGAGGTCATCCTCACACATCCTTCAACGTCAATGAAAACCTAAACACCAAACCAAAGCAAATAAACTAACAGAAAATAATAACAGAACTACTCCCCCAACCTCAACGGTTACATTTCATCCTCTCTCTCTCTCTCCCTCTCTCTCCCTCTCCCTCTCCCCCTCTTCTTAGTCTTGGTTTCTTTTTCGCAAAACCAAAGCCAACATACATACATGCATGCACTTTCTCTCTTGGAAAAAAGAAAAGGAGAGAAAAGAAAAGAAAAGAAAAAACATGAACCAAATCGGACCCACGACCACAACATTCCTGTCTCTCCCTTTAATCTCGGAGGAGACTCATTTTTTTGACACGTTAACACAGAAATCCTACGCAAATCTCGCAGGTTGCACAACACACAACACTCCTACATTTCCCAAAAATAACAACAAGAACTCTGTTTTCTCTCTGTTTTTCTTCTTTTTTGGATTGATTACTAATGGGGTGCCCTCAAAAGTTTTAATCTTGAGGTAATGTGGTAGTGACCTTCAGAAAATAAACCCATTTTCCCGATCTGGGTCGGGTTAATGGGTTGCATTTACTCCAAAAGGGCGGTGTCTGTGGCCGCTGCCACCCCTGCTAATCTACAACCACCATACACAGCGACTGTTTTTGATCTTGCCTCAGAAAATCCGTCTGGATCATTGGATTTTGAGCAGAATCACTTCAGCAAGGATAAAAAAGATAAAAGCTATAATATTTATAGAAAAAATAGCTTGTCATATAAAAATGGTGGCCATAATGAAGGGGGGGTGATATATGAAGATCAACAACGTCGTCATCATCATCATCAAAGTAGCAATCATGGAAACAATAAAAATTTGAGGAAAAGAGGGAGCTCTGGTAGTGGATCAATTAGTTTCAAATTGGGGTTCTCAAGTAGGAATGTTGGGGTTGAACAGGTTGCTGCTGGATGGCCCTCTTGGCTTAGTGCTGCAGCTGGTGAAGCCATTCATGGTTGGGTGCCTCTAAGAGCTGAAGCTTTTGAGAAATTAGATAAGGTATTTTATAATTCTTGATTTATTTTCATTGTTTTTCAAGGTTTTTATGATGATTATTAATTGATTTGGTTTTAAGTGAAGAAACATAATTGTTGTGGGTTCTTGTAGATTTTTCATGTTCTATTTTTGTTCATTACATCTTATGGTTTCCATAAATCAATTGCATCATGCTTTTGTTTAGTCATTGATCATGAATTTTATTTAGTTTATGTGGTGGCTCTTTACTTGCCCTTTGGTGGAACATCCTTAATCTAGTGCTAGAATATGGCTGGGCCTGGTAGATGGTTTTTGATCAAATTAGTTTGGCCGCGTTGGCGAGTGGGATCAGCTATTCAGCTAGAAGATGAAAGTATATGTAGAATTTTTTATTAAAAAAATTGGTCCAGAGAAGCCAAAGGGTGGTGATGCTTGGCAATGCTCTTTCGAAGGGAAAAAGGGTGTTCATGGAATTGAGAGAGAATTAAAGGTCTCATGCTTCAATTAAAGCATGTGACAAGAAGCTGAGATTGAGAGAATTGGTCAAGTTTAATGGTCTGAGTCCATGCATTATTCTTGATGCTATGGAGATCGAAAGAGAATTATAGGTGATTTGTGCTGTCAGGTAATAAACTTTCTTTAGGTTGACAATTCAAATTGTTTTCCTTTGGCAGCAACCCTGCCTCAAGGTTGAGCCTTGAGGCATATAAGCCTACCAAGTAAGTTATGATATCACTGGACAATAAGATTGTGGGATCAGTTAAGGCATGAACCTCAATTGCTTGAGTAATAAAATAAACTGAGCCTTGAGGAATAAGCTTGGATATGCATCTCTGAGAAGTTACTAGGAGGCACAAGATTATAAGGAGCATGAATAAATGCATATATACACTGCAAATATATTAAGATGCATAATGAATACCAGAAATAGATTTATGATTGAAATACAACTTGAATTTGCACCCGTGCCCAACCTTAAAAGTGGAAAGTCCCTCTGCTATCTATTGTCTGGCGACTAATGTTCCATGTGACGGGTGCTTCACTTTTTCCTTTTTCGATACTTGTGCTAAAATGAGTAATTCAGTTCTTATATTTTGATCATTTTTGTAACTCATAATAGTTATTCACTCTAATCCATGAATTTAGATTGGACAAGGCACTTACAGCAGCGTGTTCCAAGCACGCGATGTTGAAACTGGGAGGATGGTTGCCCTGAAGAAGGTTCGCTTTGACAATTTTAAACCAGAGAGCATTAGATTTATGGCCCGTGAAATAATGATTCTCCGTAGGCTTGACCATCCAAATATTATGAAGTTGGAGGGAATAATTACTTCTCGATTGTCGAGCAGCATTTACCTCGTGTTTGAATACATGGAGCATGATCTTTCTGGACTGTTGTCTTCTCCAGATATCAAGTTCACTGAGTCACAGGTAGGATAGCATTCTATTTATTCATTTCATTTGTGAGGATTTAACCATTTAGGTTATGTTTCAGGATATTATATACAATTGCTCTAACACAAATCAGAGTCATTTCTTCTTAACCATCTTCTTTCTTTCATGACACTGAACATATCCTTATTTTTCTTCATTTAATTGCCTGACAAGTTTAATTTGACACTTCTTTGCAGGTCAAGTGCTATATGAAGCAGCTATTATGTGGAATTGAGCATTTCCATTCACTGGGTATAATGCACCGGGATATCAAAGCATCCAACATTTTGCTAAACAATGAGGGAATTCTGAAAATAGGAGATTTTGGATTGGCCAATGTTCTTAATTCAAGGAACCAGAACCAATTAACAAGTCGTGTGGTGACTTTATGGTATCGTCCCCCTGAACTTTTGATGGGCTCAACAAGTTATGGTGTATCAGTGGACCTGTGGAGTGTGGGCTGTGTATTTGGTGAAATCCTCTTTGGGAAGCCTCTACTCAAGGGGAGAACTGAGGTAATATTTCAATCCTACAGATGTTTTTGTTAAGCAATGCATGAATCTAAAAAATTGCAAAGATATGTAACGAATTCAGTGTCCCTTAGATCTTTTTCTATCTATAACCTCTGGTTCTTCTCATACTAGGCCCTAAAATAACTCCTGAAGTTATATATGCACTGTTGCTTTCTAAATTCCACTGTTCTACACAACTTCAAAAGTTCTGTTTGCCTACCCTTACTAGCATTTGATGAGAATTAGGGTGAAAAAGAAGAAACTGAAAATATTGGAAGTACAAATATGCATGGATATTATCTTTATCAAAAAAGGCAAACACAATTTTCTTGAGTTCAAAATGGAAAAACCAGATATTCAACGTCGATGGATGGCATATTTTCATCTTTTCTTAATTGGTTTACTTCAAAACCTTTTTGGAAGTTCAATATATTTATCATTTTTTTTTTCAACTTGCAGGTTGAACAATTACACAAAATCTTCAAACTTTGTGGCTCTCCTTCTGATGACTTCTGGAAACGATCTAAGCTTTCCAATGCTACCATGTTCAAACCCCAGCATCCTTATGAAAGTTCTCTTCAAGAGAGGTGCAAAGATATTCCAGCAGCTGCTTTGGACCTGATGGAAACTCTTCTTTCCATAGAACCAGAAAAGCGTGGGACTGCCTCCGCTGCCCTTTTGTCGCAGGTTTCCCTAACTAAAACCAATCCTCTAACCCTTCAGTTTCCAGATTGAAGATCTAATTTGAAAAATAATAGTGCCTTTGGCTATTGCAGTTTCTGATGTTTCAGAAGCCTTTGCTTTTCACTTTTGAATGGTGTTCTCCCTATGTTTTTCAGATTTTAGAACTATGAAAACCTTATAGACTGAATCAATTTTACATTTTTTTTGTTCAAAAAATTTTAGTCATTCACCTTTTCTCCTCTTAGATTTCTCCCCCTTTTCCAGTATTTCAGAACAACGCCATATGCATGTGAGCCATCAAGCTTGCCACAGTATCCACCTAACAAAGAAATGGATGCCAAATATCGAGAGGAAGCACGAAGGTATACACTTTGTTACACTTTTGTGTGTGGGTGTGGGTGTGAGTGTGGGGATACAGGCCTTTTGAGTGAAATTGGTCCTCCTTCTGAGTGCTGAGTAAAAATTCTCAATCATGTTGGTTTTGCTTGTATTAAAGTTCCTTTAATTTGTTATGTTAACACTGTGGTACAACATTAACAGTTTAGGAAAGCTGCTTGTGATTTTGTCAATTTTTCTGTTAAATCAGTGACCTGAGAATTTTGATCCTTGATTAGATAGCTAAAATGTAATTCGCATGCTTCAGTCTAAACGCCCAACAGCTTTTAGTTGTATCTGCAACCAAGGAATTATATTTCCATGGGATAAATTCAGCTCTATGAACTATGCGGTTATGTGAACAGGATTTTGATATGTTTGCCACTGAATAACTGTTGTGCCTCCAGGAAAAAGGTTGGTAGTAGAATGCGAGATCCAGGACTCCCAAGAAAACCAAGAAGAGTTCATCGGACATTCCAGGAACAAAACTTCAATAAATTTGCACCAAAGGAGGTCTCTCCTCTCTCTCTCTCTCTCTCTCCCTCTCTCCCTCTCTCTCTCTCTCTCTCTATAGAGAGAAGTGAGCTAGTTCCTGATACTTTGTTTTTGGTTATGCAGGAAGTGAAAGATAACTCTGAATTTGTTCGTTTGGCTAATGATAATAATGCATATGTGAAAGGAAGAAAAGGAGCGAGCAGAGAGCAAAATTTATTTTCTGATACAATCTCAGAGACAGCCCAGGCAACAAAAGGACATTATTCTTTCACGGGACCAGCACAAGTCACAGCATCAAGTGGCTTTGCATGGGCAAAGACACGGAAAGAGGATTCTACATCCACAGTATCTTATGATCCATCTGTCTCATCAAGTCAAATTAGTGCTGAAGATTCATCAAGGTTCAACTTTGCAAACAGCTCCTTTGACTTCACGAACGCAGAGAATGGGAGAAACAATTTCCTTGAGGCTTCTGCCAAGCATGTGATGCAGAAGCAGCATAACCAATCTGATCCCTTTGATTCTCTTAATGCATCTGAGGCATACTATTTTAATGATCTCAACAGAACTGAAGATGCAGTTGTGGTAAGAAGTAATCTGATAATGTGACATCAGCCCGTGAAATGTATTCTCATATTTTAACAATTTTTAGAAATAACTGAGCAA
Source organism: Populus nigra (assembly GCF_951802175.1). NCBI lineage: Eukaryota > Viridiplantae > Streptophyta > Magnoliopsida > Malpighiales > Salicaceae > Populus > Populus nigra. The sequence goes on along the minus strand of NC_084864.1, from coordinate 10,583,026 downwards.
TTTCTGGTGTTATGACTAACTGCATTACAATAACCTGGTAGGACCACAGTAAAGAAAGGGAGAAGATTGAATTTTCAGGCCCTTTGTTATTCAGACCAAATAAAATTGAAGAACTCTTGCAAAGGAATGAAAGTCAAATACGTCGAGCAGCTCGAAGAACAAGGTTGGCTACAGGTGAGGATTCTACATCTGTATCTTTTCTAGCAAAGCCTATGCAGTCGGATACTTTGAGAATTAGATTCCTGAGATTATTTTTATCTGCTACAAGTTAGAAATATTTGCATGATGAAGGATCTTGCATATGCTTAGCTCATATAATCCTGAATGCCAAGACTAATTTTCCTCTAAGCTCCAGTGAAGTATGAGTAACTTAAAGATTTTGGTTTTGCTTTTGCAGAAATGTGATGCAAGGATTCTACGATTGGCAAACCATTCGATTCCTTCAAGCAGGCAGTAAATTGTGCAGAACTCCTTGCTAACTCGGGAAAATCATAGGCCTTGTGTCTTTTATAGTGCTTTCTATTACTCTTGAGTTCAAAAGAATTCTTCTTTTTGACGTATTAGTGCTACCTTTGCTTAGGTTTTAACATGTGTTCAAATCCACCAATTCCACAAAAAACAAAGGGGGTTTTGAATTTGTACTGGACCAATCACATATATAATGGAGAGTAGTGCCCTTTTCAACCAAAACAAAGGAAGAAAAAACAAAGAAAAAGCCTTGTCTTATGTACGGTTTATAACACAACAAATGACGCAGAAAAATCAAGCCTCCTGCTGGAGTTGCTCGTATAAGTGATTCATGGAATGTTGGCTTGTAAGGGGAAAAAAGAAGTTAATTGTAGCCCTCCCCCATTACATGATTCTAATAGAGGAAATCAGAGTCATTAGGGTTCTTGCTTCAGAGATGAAAGCCATCAGGTATACTTTATCTTTTCAAGTTTTGAAAGAAGCACCAAATCCAGCAATACCCCCTTGGACTTCAGCATTATATATTGCAGATGTAGAGATATGTTGTGAAGAGACATGAAAAAAGTTAATTACCTCTTTGTTAACCTGTCTTCATTCAACCAATGAAAGATAAGACACATGAGATGAAGATCAAAGCTCTTTTTCTTACACATCCATAGAGGTCAGCCAAGTTAATGAACTTACAAGAGTCTGCGGGAACAAAATGCTTGTTTGATTCTTTTATATATTTATTGGCACAATTAAAGACGGCACGCACATCATCAAGTTAAATTCTTCAGCAAAAATTAATCTCCCCGTTGATTAACTGAAAACTTGTGAATTTTGTTGATGAATCCTCTAAGATTCTATTAAAGTCGTATCACATGTGCAATCTTAGAAGTGACTGGATCACTGGTCACGAGTTTGCCTGCAAAAAAATTTCATATCAAGATTAGAGATTCTCTAATATTTAAGTTATTAAATATAGGAGTAAAATACAGACTAGAAAGTCAGCTGATTATTTTCATATGTTATATATATATATATATATATATATATATATATATATATATATATATATATATATATATATATATATATATATATAAGGGAGTGAAAATGTATTATTTGTGGGATCCTATTGTCCATAAGAAAGTATCAATAAAGATGTGATATTTAAAAAAGATAAAACATAAATGAAAAAAAAAAATAACAGCACTTTAAAAGAGACTACAACAATTCAGGTGAAAAATATTTTAAATCATACTTTTTTTGAATCTATACCAGAGCATGAAGAACAGAAACATATAAATTCTAAAACTTTTAAAGTTTAACAGTCAACTCGTGAAAGAAGACCACTAGCTTGACACTTAGAATATGTTATTCAGAGCAACATTACATATTGTCTTCTAATAGAATATAAAGATCCATCCTTCTTCTATGAAGTTACAAAAGGTACAAATATATTCACGTGGATGGCAACAATACAAGAGGAGATTGAAGCTCTACAAAAAAAAAATCTTGGGATTTTGTTCCTCTACTACAAGAAAGGAAGGCCATCGGCAACAAATAGGTTTACAAGATGAAGCGTGATTGAAATGATCAAGTGAAGTGTTATTGTGCAAAATTGGTGGTAAAAGAATATGCTCAGAAAGAAGTAATAGATTTTAATGAATTATTTTACCCAGTGGTATGACTTACAACAATTAAAATAGTCTTGTCGATGTGTGCTATATTTGATCTTTATTTAGAGTAGTTAAATGTAAAAATTGCATTTCTTTATGAAAAACTTAAAAAAGATGTTTATATGATTCAACCAGAAGGTTTTGCTGAAATAGGCAATGAGAACTTGGTTTACAGATTGAACAAAGCTTTATATGGACTCAAACAGGTGCCTAGGTGTTGATATAAGAGATTTGATTCCATTATAATTAGCCTTGGGTACAACAAAATCATTTCAGACCATTGCATATATTATAAAAGTTTGAAGAAGAAGGTGATTTTATCTTTTTATTGTTGTACATGGATGACATATTAATAGTAGACCCTAACAAAGATCGATTCCATGAATTAAAAGCACAATTGGCTAGTGAGTTTGATGTGAAAGATCTAGAGACTAATAAACAAGATTCTAAAAATGTAAATTCATAGACACGGAAGTAAAAAAAAGAGTTGGCTTTCACAAAATAATTATTTGAAAAAAATTTGATGAGGTTTCAACATGCAAGATTATAAACCAATTTCAATCATACTTTCTGTTAACTTTAAAGTATTCTCAAGTATGTTTCTCAACAACGAAACAAAGAGGATAAAGATGTTTCAAGTAACATATGCATCAACAGTTGAAAGTTTAATGATTAAAAAGTATAAGAAAACAAGAAAAATCACATATAATCATGAAATGTGAAAGACATGATTAAAAATCAAGTCTTCAAGTAGAAAAATGTAAGCCTACCATCCATTTAATATAGCATCCCATTCTAATGGTTAGCACTGAGAGTTGTCTAATATATAATTGATAACTTTAAAAGTGCATCATTTATTGATATGGTAGTGCACCATTTGTCTTCTCTGAAGAGAGGATAGGATGCCCATCCTACTGCTCATGCCTTTCAATGCACCACAATGTCCAAGAAAAAAATACAAAAGTGAACGAGTGGAACTCCAAACAACATTGTGAAGTATTTGTGGGAGCTAGAGAGATTTTTAATTGATATCAAATTATATTATATTAATAGAATGTGGTTATAATTTTCATATTATTTAATAAAATTCTTTTATAATTGCCCGTTTGATACATATAAATTTAGGTGAATCATACAAATTCTTATGTGTTTTAATTTTTATTTTTTCTGTTCTCTTTAATTAGCTGTGTATTTTGTTTTATATGCATCCTAACAGTGTGCCTATTATTATTATTATTATTATTATTATTATTATTATTATTATGTTAAACAGATAAAAACGTTTTTTTTTAATATATTTTCTCAACAGATGCACGCACGCACGCAGGCAGCTCTACGTCTGTGTTTTCACCCTTTGGCTTCCAGCTCAATCCAATAAGACGAAAACAAAAATGGAAAATATGAACCAAATAATAAAAAATCCATATATCATTAAGTTACAGCCGTATGAAAATGTCAAGAAAAGGAAATAGACTGAAATATCTTTGCCCTTCGATCAAGTAAATATATGGGGTGTGTGTATATATACAATTTTTTTGTAGATATACGAAACCCTAGTTTCACCTTCACATTTTACAGAAGGAAGCTGTCTTATTCTCAGAAAGAGAGCGAGAGAGAGAGAGAGAGAGAGAGGCTATTTGCGAGAGCCGTCCCTTCAGTGGTAAGTTGTTTCTTCCCCTAGAGTTTTTTTTTTTTTCTTGTTCTTATTTCTGACGGCATTAACTATGCTGTAGTTATTTAATTACTACTTTTTCTGGCTGATAATCATGTAGGCATATGAACTCATGAGATTTTAACTATTCTCACTAGAATGAAAATAACAAGTTTTACATGCCAATATCATATAATTGGTTGGCTAGCTAGGGTTCCCTCGTCTCATCACTATCTTCAATCTCTGAATTTAAATGAACAACTTTAAAGTTTTAAGTTCAACGAACTTAAAACATATATAATGCCAAGATTTTCCTGATTAATTAAGCGTGTGTGCATGGGAATATATATTTTGCAGTCAAAATGGGTGATGTAGAGACATCACCACTCGTTAAAAAGATTGTTCGAGGTCTCAGAGGCTTAGCTTTCCTTGCCACTATTCTTGCAACTAGTTTCATGGCTGCAAGCCATGAAAGAGCTATCTTCCCTTTCGATTACAAAGCAGACTATACAGATCTTATGCTCTTCAAGTACGTTACAACTATACATATATATCATTTCTAGTTTTCTACTACTTTGTAGTTTGTTTTTGGTCCATGCATGCTCTCTCATCTATATATAAAAAAATCTACGATTTTCAGGGCCTTTCTAGGTGCAAACATTGCCGCAAGCCTTTACAGCTTTTTCTTTGTATGCCTTCCTCCGAAGAGCTTGCTCTGGCGATTGGCTATAGTTCTAGATGTGGTAATTAACACTCTCTTGCATTGTTTCTGATGCATTTTTTTAATTACTTTATTGGCATGAACAAGTATATGTAATTGTTTTTATCTATAATTTAATTGGTCTTTACAGCAGTAATAATTTGTTGGATATTTATATGGTTTTTCTCTCTTGTAAGATCATGTTCGGACTCCTTGTTGCAATGGATTCAGCAGCTATAGCAGCTGCGTATCTGCACAAGCATGGAGATTCTCAGGCACTTTGGCCACCAATCTGCAGCCAAGTGCCCACTTACTGTTATCGCGTAATTTTAGCTATATCCATTGGATTCGGTGGAGTCTTCATGTTCCTGCTGATCATCATCATTTCCATCTCTGTTATCTTAAATCCTCTTCTCGTCTAGTAGACTCATCATCATAACTATCTTCCTTGCATAAATGTACATTTCCTACTAGTAACAATATGGTCTCAGTGACCTCTGACAATGGAACTGTTGGGTTTTTTTCTTCTTTTTTGGAGAATTACTTGTCACGATTATTGCGAGTGCTTCATGTTCTCTTCTCTTGGTACCAATCACCGTTGTAATTCTTTACATATATATATATATAGAGAGAGAGAGGGGGGGGGGGGGGGGTAAGAGAAATACAGTAGCCCAAGCAGCCAAGACATACAATACTGTGAATTGGAAAAGTATTTTTATGAATTTGCTTTTCTTAGAAAAACTAGCAAAGCTTGCCTGGGGGAGTAAAACCATCGTTTACAAGGGATTTATACTGGGTATTAACAAATTAATTAGAGACAAATTAGTTTTTATATATATTTTTTAAAGTATAGTGAAATGATATCGTTATTTTATATCGATAATTTATTTTTTATTTTTTATTTTTTAGTTTTGTAAATAAGTGATGGTGAATCTCTAATAAACTTGTTTTTCTCTTTTTGTAGGATATAATATTGATAATTTATTTTTTATTGTTATTTTTTTGTATGCTTTATTTATTATTTTTATCTTTTTTTTAATTATATTATTAAATTAATCCAACATATTAATCTCAGTCAAGTTAACTTTAATTTTAAATTTTATTTACTTTTTAATAAATATTTGTGTCATTTGAATATTTTTTTATATTAAAAAAATAGCTTAGCTTATAAAGTAGCCCATCTAGCTAGTATAATTCTAAAATAATAAGCTAATCTTAATCAATTTTAAAAATAGAATAAAAAAATTCATTGTATAAAAAATGAATCATATTCATGCATTAGATGAAAAGTTAATTCTTTGGAAACCAGCGGCATCTTGGATTTTGTCAACGTGGCTTCAATTTTTTTTTTTTTCAAAATAAGATAACATATTTTAAAAACATTTTTTTAAAAAAAATAAAGGGTTGTTTTAATCTTATTTAGTAAATTAACACACTTTTTGCCATGTAATATTATAATTGTGATATAATTTGTTGTTGTTATTGTTGTTGTTATTATTATTATTATTATTATTATTATGACAACAAGGCTATTTCAGCCCTAGTGAGTACCATAGCAACGTGGCTTGTCGGTACCAAAAGTCTTGCAAGCAGAAGATGGCTTGTATTTGTAAAAGATGCAAGCAGAAGAGCAGTCTGGAAACCGTGAACATGGCCCTAGGCAGCCTGCTATTGCGCTGCTACTTGCCACCATTAAAATTTTATTATTAGGCCAAGATACTGTAAAAAATATATATATATAATATCATTACTAGAAAATTAACAAACACAAATAAAAATAATGATAGAATATTTTTATCGATATATTGTAATAAATTTTACCAATAAAATATCTCCCGCTATATCTATCGGTAAACATCAATATAAATATTTCATTGATATATAATAGGAGGATAATAGTGGGAAAAGGACTTAAAAAAACAAAAGATACAATGACACGTCATTTATATAGACAGCATTACCAAAGGTATTAATCCATCCATAAATTTATCTCTAATATTTAAGAGAGAGTTAGAACTATAAAATACCAACAGATACACTGACGGAATAAATCTGTTAGTATATTTTATAGAGCTTTTAGACTATTTACTTTTCAATTGCATTGTTTATGTTATCAATTACATACAGAATCATTGACGAATTAAATTCATTGGTATTTTTCCAAGAGCTCTGGAACTGTTCACTTTTCAATGGTAATGTTAATTATTGTTATTTACTGATGAAATTACCGACAAACTGAAAAAATCATTTATAATATTTGGGGGTTTTCTGAAAATTTTTATTAAATTAAATATTACAAGTAAAATCGCCGGCGGATTAAAAATTCACCGGTAATATTTGAGGGTTTTTAAAAAATTATGATTAAATTGAAAATTTAAATTAAATATTACAAAAAAATCACCGACAAAATAGTTAAAAATAATAATATTTAATTATCCGTTGGTAAAAAAACTCAATTAAAACACCAAAATCACTAATTTCATAACAGATGCACCTCCTCTTCTTCTCCTCCTCTTTTGTAAAAAAATCAACATTCCGCTCTTTCTTTCTCTTCTCTCCTCGACTTCTTCTCTTCTCTTCTCCTCCATGCACATGTAAGTCTTCTTCTCTCATCTCCTTTTATCTTTTTAGTTTTTTTTTTTGTTGATTAACATACTTTATGAATTTGTTTTTTCTTTTCTTTTCTTAGCTTCACTCACAATGAAATTAAGGTATGATTTTTCTTTTTTCTTCTTTTTTTTATGTTTTTTTCATTATATTTGTTTTCATAATATAATAAGTGTACTAATGTTGTTGTAAGATTTTTTTTATATATAAGAACAATTTTTTGGTTTTGAAATTCTTCAATTTAACCTTCAATTAGCCTTCAATCTTTAAATTTCTTTCAATTAAACCCCTAATTGCACCAATTTAGATTTTTAAAGTTTCAATTATATCTCTAATCTTCTAATCTTTATAAATTAAGCCTTCATACTTGATTTTTCTTCAATTAAATCCTTGACTAAATCCATAAAACTCATTATAAATTTAATTTAATTAAATCCTTAAACTTAATTGATTCTTTCAATCTTTGCCTAATTAACTTGACTTTTTAACTTAGTTTCTTTTCAATTAAATCTTTAAGTTAATTGAGCAGAACAATTTAATTAAATGGTTAGACTTAACTAATTTTTAATCTACATTTCAACCTCAATTTTTTTTCTTTATTCATCTCATCTTGTCACAATATCTTCTTCTGATATTTTGATCTTTTACAACTTGAAAATTTATTTTTTCATGTCCCAAAAATATTTTGGATTTTAATTTTTTAATTTTATGGGATTTTTTTTTTAAAAAAGAGAAAATATGTATTCATTTATGAAAAAACTTTTAGGGATCTAAAATTAGATTATAAAAGAGTTGATTGGAGATAGTTTAGCTTAACATTTGGTAAGCTGACATGTTCTAATCATATGGCCATATTGGTAATAATATTATGCATGTTGTTATGCTGTCATACATTGCTTCTATATTATTGAAATTAACTATCTTAAACAACTGTTGAACATGCTTGAATTACAATGAAAAATGCTGGCATACATTGGATTGTGATACTGTGAAAAAACCAATGTTTTAAGACCCGGCCGACCCGAGCCTGTGGCCGGGCCGGGTCTAAGCAAAAAACAGGTTGGGAATTGACCCGGCCAGACCCAGTCGACCCGAAGGGTCGACCTGGGACCCGGCCAACCCCGGCTAAGACCCGAGTTTATTAAGGCCAAAACGATAAGAGCAGAGAGACGAATCACGAATGCATTGCAGAGCAGAGAAGTAAGAAGATGACCTAATTAATTTAAAGAATTTGTCAAGCCCATTTCACTCTCAGTCGCAAAGAAAAGCAGATAAGCAGAAGAATCTTGAATCCTTGATCGTTGTTTCAATTCTGAGTATAAGGTTAGATGAGTTTTTAATTGTTTCTTTCTTTTTTGGCCTTTCGCTATCCTCTATTTCATCTTCTTTTCTCTGTTGAAATTGCAGGAGAGTATAACAATGGCATCAATTCTTTCCTCTGTTCAGTCTATTGACCCATCGGTTCTTCCCTCTATTCCCTCTATTGACCCATCAGTTCTTCCCACCGATTGACCCATCAATTCTTCCAATAGGTATGTATCTCTACTCTTTTATTTTTCTGTTCGATTGATCCATCGAGAATACATGTTCTTCCCACTATATTATGATCCTTTATTATTTGTTGGTTCTTTTAGTTCATTTTCAACAGTACTATCATGGATTAAGACTAGCTTTTCTAGATATTAAGGTGAGAGGAACTGATCTTTTATATAAGAATGTAAAGAAGGGAATCGATGATAAGAATCTAAAACAATGAAAAATTCTGAAGTACTCAATTGTAACTGATAGTACGGGACTTCTATTCTTGCTGGTAGACTGGAATCAATGTGTCAACTTCATTGATTTTTGATAAAACAGGTAGTGCAATGTCAGGGGGGAAACTATGATTGTCGGTTTACAAGTATATTTAACCTTTTCAAACCATAGAACCTCAATTTTGATTTTAAGCCAAGAGAAAGAATTTGGCAATGCATTACGTACTTGTCCTGTTGCCATGTCAAGAACTTGAGGAAATTTTGCGAACTGTATGAACATGTTGCATCCTGAATAGAATAATATCAGAATACCTGCCTTCTAGAGCTTCTATGACTGACCAGCAAAAATTAAAGGCCTTTAATTTTCATGATATGTGTTGGCCGATCACCCAGATAGATTATTACAAATTCAGACATCAAGGATTTCTGTGCTTGAAGCATGCCTACTAATTTAGCAATGGCCTGTTTTTCTGACAGAGACTTTTCATGTAATATTTGATGCTTTTCAATGCTCTTAAAATGATTGACATTTCTGCCTTGTTCCTCCGTGATATGAAAAAAAAATTCTTATGAATTCCCCCACTGAAAGATTTTATTTTGGCAGTAGCATGAAATCAGAATTTATGTGAAAAACAAATTCTTATGAATGCCCCTGAAAGATTTTATTTTGGCAGTAGCATGAAATCAGAATTTATGTAAGTGTTAGCATTATAATTAGTTAGTTATGTATTTTTTTGTTATAAGTTTTTTTGGATCGACCCGGGGTTAACTCATTTCACCCGTAACCCAAACACTTGACCGGATCGGGTTTCAAAATTATAGAAAAAACCTCATGTTGAACATGGTTATGGAATTGAAGCTAGCTTCGTTGAGCTTGTATGAAAAGGACATGATTCTATTCCAACAAAACCCAGTTTTCATGGCCTTCACTTCTTCGAATCAACAACAACATAATCATGGCCACATTTAGGCTTGACATATATAATTCAATGAGAAAGTACTCATTTCTATGCAAGTTATTGAATAAAACTTTCAAAACCAACAACAGGTAAGTAAATAATAGTAATTAAATGTTATTTCAAATCAAATTATGTTTATCCTAAATTTTCAAAATTACCTACACTTTCCCTACTACTTACACCTCAAGAATTTGATTAAAGCTGGGTACCCAAATAAATATGAATATCTAAATTCATATAAAAAGATATTACTTTTATGTTAAGAACAATAAATAAGTCGCACTGCACAATGTGATTGAATGTGCTTTAAAGTATAGAAACAAATTTGAAAATTTTTACAAAAATACTTACTCGCACTCCAACGTTTTTGCTTTTATTTTACTAAAACATTGTTATGAATTAATTTTGCAATAAAATCCTGCATTATTAACTCAACTCAAAAATCAAAAGCACTAGAACAAGACTAACGGGGACTGTATCAGGAGATACTTACCTTGCGGCTTTTAGTTTTTCCATTTTTATTAACAAAATCCTAAAAAAATTCAAAAAAAAACGGGAAAAGATAAAAACTTTAGATTTCCATTCTGTGTAGTTACGACTGAGGATTTCTTCGATCACACACACAAAAAAAATACTTTGACAAGTAATAATCTCTGGAAAATAACTTCTGTGTGAAATTAAAAGCCAAAAAAAATATGAAAAAAAGGAAGAAAAAATGTAGGACAATACCCTCGCCTTGACTGCAAAGACTAGAGCAGCAAAGCGGCCATGGAGTTCCCTTTTTCTTATTGTGCGCCCAACGCACTGACGTGCGCCACGATGTATAAACCTCTCTCGTGGAATACCACGCCACCCCTAACTAAAGAGGGAAGCGCTCGGCCTTGGGCGTGATTTAGATCTTGCCCGCTCGGCCTTGGGCGTGATTTATACCAGAGCAACCCTAATTTTCGTTCTTTTCTTTTTTTGCCACTATACTCTCTCTATATTTACGCCTGTATCCCTGCCGTTTTATTTGAATATAATAAATATCCCGTCCCGTCGTGACTCGTGAGAGAGAGCAGGTGCCGTACGGGAACGCCAGCAAGGCGCTCTCACTTGGTTTTTTGTTTAAACAAATTTATTTGGAAATGAAAAAAGTAATAGATTTATGAAAAATCACAATTATTATACTTGAAGTGAGCCGGTGGCTGACACGTGTCTTGGACAACCAAACCTCTAGCCTAGCTGAGTAAAAAAAAAAGAATTTAATGTTAACTTGATGAATAATTCATGATTTAGTTAATTCGTTTGAGATTTTATTTGATTTCAAAAAAATCTTTAAATATATTTATTTTGAATTGATCTAAATTAACCTTAATTAATTAGCTAACCTTAATTACGAATCTAATAATGTTTACTAACTTTGTGAAAAATAATAAAAGAAAATAAAATTCACAAAATGGGGTAAAGTATAGATTTGTCCTCCAACTATCACATAATTCTCAAATTGGTACAAAAGAAAACAGCAATTCTCAATTGAATCCCGATTTATCAAACATTACTCTACAAAAACCATAATTAAAATTAATGGCAGAAATGAGTCCTTTTGATAATAAAGGCAAAAACTTTTATAGAGAAGGTGAATTGGGTAATGTCTACTAGCTAAAGATTCAATTGGGAATTTGTTTTTGTTTGGACACTCAATTGAGAATTGGATGATAGTTGGGGGATTAATATGTACTTTGCCCAAAAAATGTTAAGGTGTTTGGAGTAGTTAGTTTTAAATTGATCTACACTTCTTACTTTGAATATTATTTTTTTTAAAAAAAGTTATTCTAATAAAAACTTCCATTGAGAATTATAATCTCTAATTGCCAATTTAATCAAACTACTTGTGTTATTATGACAAAAGTTTATCAAAAACACGAATTATCATTTTTATTCCTTAATAATTTGGTTATTCATTTATGAACATTTAAAAGTTTTTTTACTTCATTAGTAATAAAGGATATTTTTTAATCATGTTAAAACGTGTTTAGTATTGTAGTAGTGATTGTTTTTCAAAGTAATTTTTCATTCGAAAATATATTTAAATAATATTTTTTATTTTTTTTAAATTTATTTTTTGATATAAACACATCAAAACAATCTAAAAATATAAAAAAAAATCAAAATTTTTAAAACCGTGATTATCCAAAAATATAAACACAAAATTATTACAAGAACATTTGTATTTTCATTATTTACTTGTGCATCACGGAACAAACATATTTCACCTTTTTCATTATTAGAGATAAAGGAGTTTCAACTCCTTCCATGATTGAGCATTGGTATATGCAGGAATATATCCATCTTAGTCATCATCAAGGGTCCTAAGCCTCGGCAGTTGACCACGATCCACAAAATCAATTCTGTTCAATCTCAGACAGCACAACACTTGCTCTGGAAGTTCTTCTTGTTTCTGTGCCTGTTAATACAAGAAAAATGTTGACCCCAGAATGAGCTTGAGAGCTTGAGAGTGCTCTCGATCAAGTATATATAGGCTTAATGATTTACTATCCAGTTCCTTAATCCTCCTCTTGTGCACAGAATAAGTTCCCAGAAACATTGACAAAAATAAAAATAGGAAGCAACCTAGGAGAACCAGCTAGCTCAGGTGATAAAGGTGGGGTTAATTCTATCTGAGTAGTGATCTTAGGTTTAACATATGGAAACTTTAACTTGGATAGACACTGACGCCAGACAAGCCTGAATGTTCCGCAGTAAAGAATGCATGTGATAAGTTAGATTGATCACCTGGATAGTTAGACCCAGATCAAGTATTCCATTCCTCAGGCGGTCTCGAAATGATTCTAGTCCCTTTCTTGATATGTAGCTGAAGCGATGGATATCCAGATCAATCTCAAAGTAATTAGGACCCTGCATGATGAACAATAGGATGGGCATGGTCATGAATCTTTTCCCTCAGTCTTGCATATCAAAGCTACATCACATAATCACTAGGATGGAATCCTAGCATATTTCACAGTGGAAACAAAAGAAACTAGGAAGTAATTACTGTCTTTTGTAGCAAGATATGAGAAAGAAGACCTCAAGTCTGTTATTATCCAACGAAATTTCGACAGCATAGTAGATCGTCTGCAAACTAATTTGACATTTGGCTGAACCAAAAATAATTTAATCCGTGCTTTACCTTGAAAAATTCATGCTGTGGACGAGAAAGAACTGGCTTTTCATTATAAGCATTAACAAGCTTTCTTTCAGTAGAACTTAGATTGAGATCTTCAGGATTAACCAACCCAGTCATGATCTTTAGCCTTTCTCTATATGGAACAGTTGAGTCTTTTGCAAAACCTCTAACCTTTTCCATCTCATCCTCAATCAATTTCTGTCACATTTGAAAGAAAATTTCAGTCAACCAAGACAATAGCAACCAAAGATAACAGAACACAGAGTGTGTTGAAACCCAGGAAAACAAACTAAAACAGCGTGAAGAGTATTTTCAAGAAGTCATTGGAAGTACTTTGGATGAAATATTATAGTGATTTCCTCATACAATGAAATTGAGGGAAAACAGATGTCTCTTCCCAATATGAATATTGTGCATGGTCGTTTTTTTTCCCCTCCATGATTATCACCCAAAGGCCCCACTGAACTTGAAATCACCCTTTTAATTGTCATTATGCCATGACGTTATAGGTTCCCCTTGATGACGTAGTCCCTTGGGAGAACAAAATAATGCTACGAAAGTTGTCTGAATCCAAACGTTCGAGTGAGTGGTGGTTTCGAGATAAAATTATTTGAGGGCTTGGGATTTGGGACCTTGTTGAAGCTAAGTCAACATCTAATGACAGTTCAATGATCTGTCCCAAACTGCTAGACAATCCACTCGATACTGTACACAAAGCTCAGAAGCCCGGAGTCTGTCAGCACCCATCAAAAAATTATTTGAAGAGCATAGGATTTGGGAACCTGTTGAAGCAAAGTCAACATCTGATGACAAAAATATCGTGTAGATGAAGTCTCCACTATGCTTAGTAGTGCTCTCTCTCTCTCATTTTTTGGTAATGGAAGTGGAGTTCTACTAAAAGAAAGAGAATGCATCTCCCTAACCCTAAACACAACAAACTACAAACTTCTCCTAGATTTGTTATGCATCAAGTTGGCATCTGCAACATCAAGGGACATAAGAAGCCAAAATAAACATAACACTTGCACCGAAAGTTAAGCTTCTTACAGTAAACCTTAAAAGCGAGTATAAGTTGAACACCTTATGATTTATATCGCTGAAATAAAGCATGCTGGTGAAAAAAGACAATTTAAAACGGAGTTACCTTGATATTGTCTTGATATTGGGAAGAAATCTCTTTCTCCAAGTTTTCAGAAACCTTGAAGTACAGTACAAGACTCATCCCTTCCCCATTAGTATCGCCAAGGAACATTGCAGCAGGATAGGTTGGCATCTGCGAAGCATCAAGAAGGTTCAATATAACATGAGAAACTGCTGACTTTACAAGCCAACAAAATTATAATTGCTATTTTCGCAGGACACAGAGGATACATTGAGCAATTAACATGATTTATCAGAAACATATACCTGAATATTTACTATTAACAGAGGAGGGAGTTTCCCATCTGATTTTAAGTTTGGAAGATCAAGTTGTTGAGCTATGTGATTTATCTTTCTTGGGCAGACAAATACATCAACACCAATTGGAGTGTATGGGCTGTGAACTGGGGCAGAGCACTTCTGCTTATCTCTGCATTGTAAATCATTCCAAAATTATATCATTGCCTATCACAGAACAAAGAATCGAATAACTACTAGTAATAATAGCCTGACCACCAAATAAGGACGATTCAAGTAAGTCGATGGCATACTTGAAATAGGTCAGGCCACGAAGTTTGAAATTTGAGGGTGGAATCTCAGACCAACATCCTGCAGTTGGCTTCTCTCCCGTGGCACGTGGAATAACAAATCCTGCTTTAGGACGGTACAAGAATCTTTTTGATGGACCTGAATACATATATATCAACAAGATTAACGTTCTACGTCAGCAATCCATGTACTTACAATCACATAAACTTGAATGTCTTGCAAAGTTACCCATTTGCATGTAACACGAATAAAGTGAAAAGTCCAAAATTGAGGCTCAATACTGTACTCAAAGAAATGTATAGACTGAGAGAAAACTCATGCAACCTTAAGTTATATTAGGATAATAAAATTAGACAACGAGAGAAGTGGTGCTTGAAAATCATGGAAATACACGTTGATAAAGAAATGCTGAATTTCAGTTGTGCAACAAAAACTTGAGTACTTACAGTGTTCACTAGCTTCTTCCCCACTATCACCTGATTTCCTCTTAAAAGAAAGCCTAAAAACTGCTAGCTTCCCTTTTGGAGCTGAAGCAGATAAAATCTTGTCATTGAAACTTACAGAAGGAACCAATCGAGATCGACCTGACTTCAAGTTATTCTCCTGAGAGTCACGTCTATCCTCTTTTAGACCTTTGAAGCTTCCGTAGGAATTATTTAATAATTTCTTTCTCCGATTTTCATCAGCTTTACTAAAATGTGAAAGATCATAACCCTGAGCACTAATAACTGCAAATCCTTTGGATTCCTTGTATTCATCTTTTCCTGTTTTTGATCCATCTATTTTCATATAACTTTCATGGTATTCTTCATATTTATAACTGCCATCCACAAAACATGAAGAGCTTTCATATTGAAGCACTTGTCCGCTTGAGATGTTCCCAGTTGTAGAACCCACTGATGAAAAGCGGTCTGCAATAAAATATATATATATAAATATATACATAGTGTACACTAGTGAAAAGCATTTCACATTAACATCAACAACTGGAGTTACGTTACCACATACTCTACATGTTAAACCGCAACTGATGAAGGGAGACATGGCGGGAAACTTGTCAATATAAAATATCTATAAATACATTTAGCTAGGGCGTTTCGACATATTACCACTATGTCCTGAAGAAATCAGTACAAGGTAGATTTTATCTCAGTTTTATATGTTGAGATTAAATGAAAAAACATGGTGGGGGCTTTTGATTGAGATCACTTCATCATTAATAAAAACACCCTTGTTTATCTTCATTAAATGAGGGTACCATTTCATGAAAGTAGTTAAAGAGATATCAGCGCTCACTACCTCCAAGCACACTGCAGAATTCATCATCAGAATCTGACTCCAGAATACTGACTGTATCAAACCATGGTTCCTCTTGGATTACTGCAAACAAAAACTCTTAAAAGTCAATTGCCATGTTCTTCAGCAGTTAGAAGAGTATGCACAGGTGTCTGTGGACCCTGTTGGGACTACAGAGGCAACAGTAAAGGTTGTAATGATCTTATATAATGGTCTGAAAGATTGTTCCAGTGAGTTAAACAGTCAGAACAAGAAAGAATAGATGGTAAAATTGGTAAGTTTTAATCTATCATATACATCAATAATCACTGGACCCCTCGAAAAAAAAAACATAACAAATTAACAATTACACAAAGACTATATTTTGAGAAACAAATACAATAATTTCGCATTAATAAATGCAGAAGAGCTTCCATCTCAAGCTCACTTCAAATTTTGAGATGGATACCAATCCAGACAGGTAAACACACATGCATTTTATAACAGTGACCATCAAGATATGACTCCAGCAACCAGAACATGCATATCAAAACCGAAAGGAATGACAATAAATCAAGAGCTAATTTTCACACTTGCTCTTGCTGCATTAAAATAAGTATTCCTAATATTTCACCTGGCACCAGGTGCCCAAAATTTAAATATTCAAAATTAAACAAGGTGTATATCAGCAGGATGATCAATTTGAACGAGGATAAAAGGGAATCATCCATAAGGTTGAAGATTAGCCAAAACAGAACAATAAGGAACAGTTTTTGGACTATCAATTCTTAAAATCTTCTGTGAATTTCGATGGGCATATGCATGTGTAATGAACTTCAGCTGTTTCCATTTTAAGCATATAGCTTATGAAGAAAAGATAGGAAGTCATTGCAAAATCACACTGTGTTTTATAAGAAATTGGCCAAGAACTCCATAAAAAAATCTCTACCAAATTGGTCAAAGAAGAAGTATTTGATTCGTAGCATAGTGTGTGCCATTGCCTGTATAGTCTACAAGCAATTAAAAGTTGTGGGCTACTGGACTTCATATTTTGTGCAAGAATGGCATATTAGTTTGACGAGGCCATGATGGATGCTTCCCATTTGGGACTAAAACAAGATCCGGCCAACAGAATCAAGAATGCCAAAACAGTGGTTGATTAGCATATTTTATGATACACAGTGAGATGGAAAAAAGTACCATCAGAGTCCACTTGACTGAGGTGCCACTGCAACTGGGTGAGATGGAATGTCGAATTGGAGACTCCAGATTTTCTGCACCTGGTAGCTGCACCATTCTCAAAATTCATATGAACAAATTGACTAACGGTAAAATCTTTCACACATCTGGCATCGCTAATCCTTTTCTTACCTCCATCCTGGACAGTATTGGATATCTTCACAAGATGTCTGCCCTTACAATGGCGCCTTCTATGTAATTTAATCTTTTTTGGTGGTGTTGATACGCAGCTGCCCATTCTAGCTACCTAATTATACAATCCTGCCAGTAGCAAAAACTATTCACAAGAGATTCGAGTCCATAAACAGGAACTTGAAGACTAATCTGATGTTTGAAAACACATGCTTGCCAAAAAATGTAAAAGAGCAAATCTAAAATTAGATCAAATAAATGACTTATTAAGACAATCATTTTCCCTACAATTTCTTAACTAGGTAGTGCTGATTATCCAGCCACAATGCTAGCCCACTCAACAGTCTTTTAGCAACTCAACGTACAGTATGTGAACATATGTAAACAAGCATACAATCAAATTTGTTGAGAGATGAAGGAGTCAGGCTGCGGCAAAAACTGCATTGATTAAAAAGGGAGATTGTGTAATTAAGTATCATTATGATCACAATTCACAAAATATTCTGCAAGCAATAATCTCAGACGAACCTCCTAAATTGGTAAAACAACCTAGCGTCCAAGCATCTAATCTCAAGTCAAGCAGGTGATTAGCAACTGCAAGACAGAATTAAATAAAAAGATGGATAAAATAATCTGACCCGTGTCCTAAGAACTTCCAAACCATCTAAGAAAGAAAAAGATCTTTTCACTTTCAAAGAAGCACTTGTTTCAGTTTCAAATCAGAAACTGCAATGATAGAGCTGAAGTAAATGTAAGAAAAATATGGCAAGGGGTCCCCATCAAATAATGTAAAAGAAGACAAAACAGGTACAACACCAGAAGAAAACACATCGAAGGAAAATCATGGAAAGGTTGACGTTTGACGTGGTAACGTGAAGGGGAAATGCATACACACGAAAATAAATAAAGAAGAATACACAGCAAAGTGAATGATAAGAATATATATTATCATTAAAATCCAAATGAATATGATCACAAGGAAATAACAAAAACAAAAGATTTAACCCCAAATCCACAATTAAATTTTCAAATTTCCCGTAAATAAACATTAAAAAAGGACAGAAAATCATTATAATACAGAAAAGGAAAAAAGAAAATCCCTTTGCAGATGAATGATCATTTCGAACGAAACCCTGATTAGAAAAATCCAGGTAAATCACAATGCCATGCATCAGACATAGAAAAAATCTTTTTTTAAAGAAAAACATGTCATCATTAACAGAGATCATGACGACGACGACGATGATGATAATAGTAGAACATTACCAACCTGTATTTAGAAGATTAAGCCTCGGTTTTGCAGAAAGAATCGATCTCCCTCGCCACTCTGACCACGAACCGGAAGACAAAGAGAAGGAGGGGAGGGAGGTTCCAAGGAATGGCGGCGGGTGATTGAGGTAGGTGGGTCCGACGATGTCGGATCCGGGTCAAAATGTCAACAAAACCACCACTCCTCTTTTACTTCCTCTCTTTATAGATAACAATTATCTATAAAACAAACCTTACAAAACAAAACAAAAAAAAAGGAAAAGGTTAAGATTGAGTTGTTCCATTACTGATAAATAGGTTATTTTTAGTGGTTTTTTTTTCAAGAAAATAATAAAAAAAAAGGTTATTGTATTCAGCGCTAACATAAAGGCAACTGTCTATGAATAAGGTCTCCTGTCCTTCCTTTCCTTTATTTATGTCCTAAATTCGCTGGTTTACAGACAGAGACAGAGCGAGCGAAAGAGAGAGTCTTGTGATTTTCTGTTACTTGTTTTTTGTCTGATCTGTTGTCAGCCTTACACGTCACGCTACCTTAGATCATGTCCTTTTTCTTTTTATAAGATAAGCATTTCCTTTTTTTGGTAATTAAGAATCAGTCCCTGTTTTATATATTTATGAACATATCGGTCTCCAATCTCTTAAATTTGGCGGATTTTTCCCTTTACATTCCTTGGCTCACGAGTTCGTCCCCATCAGCTCTGTTGCCAGAGAGCATTGAAGTTATTAAAATCGCTCTTGTCGATGAAATGCTATGATACTATTATATGATTCATTTATATTAGAAACAAAAAGAGTAGATCAGACATCTTTATTATGTTACTTTGTTAATCGAAAAAGGGTTGATATTAGCAAAGTCTTAAGGGATGGGACTAATTTGGTATTTTCTATAAATATTGAGGACTATTTGTAAATATGCCTATTTTCTTCTATGTTGTAGCTTCGGTGCTGTCGTCTATAAAGAGTTAGTTACTCTGCCAAATGCGAACAGTTAGAAACGACCAACAGAATCTGGAAAAACAGAAGAATAGATTCAAGTAGTTGTTGTTTTTTAAAATGTTTTAATTTAAAAATATATTGAAATAATTTTTTTATTTTTTTAATTTATTTTTAACACAACACATTAAAAAATTATAACAAAATAATTTTAAAAAAAAACAAATAGATTCTTCAATTAAAATAGATTTGTACTGTTTGAATTAGAGTTATTGTATATTTGGATTTAATTTGACAGACTGTATCAAATGATTTGATCAAAAATGCATTAAAATTCAAAATAATTTTTTTTTTAATTTTCCCTTCTCATTTTTATTTTTTAATAAAGATAGAGTTTTTTGTTCTATTTTCTTTGGCTTTGTTTTTCGCTCATCCAAGCACAACAAGAGAGAAAGATTTCCCTTGCTTCTATTTTTTTCCTCAATGTTTGTGAGGATGGTTGCGGTTGTTTTTTAAAGTGTTTTTTTATTTATAAATATATCAAAATAATATTTTTTTTATTTTTTAAAAATTATTTTTGATCTCAGCGCATCAAAATGATCTAAAAACATCAAAAATATATTAATTTGAAATAAAAAAATAAAATAAATTCAATTTTTTTAAAAAACACTTTTAAAATATAAAAATAAACAGGGTTATAAGGATTGTTTTTTATATGATTCCTGCATGAAATATATATGTTCCACTAAATCAAAAGTTAAAATTCTTATGGCACCACCTTCTAATCTGGCAGTAGAAGTCATTGTTTTTGTTTTCCTTTCAGAACAAAACATCATAATTTAACAACATCATTGTTTTAATTCATTGATTATGTTTTATTGTAATGTATTAAAAATTATCTACTAAAATACATTAGTAGTATTTAAATATTTTTTTATATTAAAAAAAATTAATTTAACTTGCACAACAGCATGGGTAAATAATCTAGTAGTATTTTCTAAGCATACAAAAAGTGGTGCATAATCATGATTCCGTCTAGAAAAGTGAAGAGCTAAGTGTGGAGAATAAAGGCTGTAATAGGGAAAGCATATGGGCTGCAATTAGACCCATTCAACACAGGTCTAGCATGTCCAGGCTCATCAGTGCCATTTCTTGTTAATTATACGAGAATTGCTATGATATGAACAAGTTAATTTGTTAAATTTAAAGATAATTTAAAAATTAATAAAAATATAGTTTGATGTAAAAAAAAATAATATTTTTTTAAATATTGAAACAAAAAACATATTAAATTGACTCGGATCAATTCGAGTTAACTTGTTAAATCTGCTACTCAGGTCAAAAGATCCTGATGAGCCAATAGAAAGCAAATAAAAAAAATATTATTAAACTTAATTCTCAATCAACCTAATATTGAAGAATGAAATTGAAGTAAAATTTAATAAAACAAATGAGTCGAGTTAACTCAGGTTAACTTGTCAAACATGGATCATGAGATCGGGATAATCTCATAGAAAACAAATCAAAATAAATTATGAAGCTTAATTCTCATTCAACCTAATATGAAGGATTAAATTTAAAAAATCAATTAAAAAAAGGACACAAAAAACCACCCAAATCAACCGGTCAAACTCGTGAACTGGGTCATGAGATTAAGATAACTTCATAGAATGTAAAATGAAACAAATTATAAAATCTAATTCTCAATCTATTCAATATTGAGAATGAAATTGAAATATAATTCAACTAACAAAAGAATAAAAAAAATATAAGTCAATTACATGCGACTTAGGTCATAAGACCGTGACGACCTCATAGAAAATAAATAAATAAAATATTATAAGTCTCAATTTTCAATAAGCCTAATATTAAATGATTAAATTGAAAAGAAAATGAAAAAAAAGACCTCAATCAACTTAGGTTAACTTGCCAAACCTAGGTCAATAGAATAAGATGACTCCATATAAAGCAAATCAAAAAATCAATATATAAAGTCTAATTCTTAATCAACCCAATATTTAACGAAGAAGTTGAAATAAAATATTTAATTAAAAAATGATAAAAAAAAAACACACGAGTTAACATGGCAAACTCGCAAAACTCGCGAGTCAGATCATGGAATCATATTAACCCTACAGAAAGCAAGTCAAAAAATAATTATGAAGGTCAATTTTCAATTAACTTATTGTTGAAGGATGAAGTTAAGAAAAAGTTAGTTAAAAATGACAAAACGAATTGACTTGAGTTAACACGGCTAACCCGTAAAATTCACGATTCAGATCATGAGATCAAGAGACTCCGTATAAAGAAAGTTGAATGAAATTATGAAGTTCAATACTAAACAAGCAAACTCAATATTAAAAGATAAAAAAAAATAAGTTAAATGTAAGTTTCTGTCTAAATTTTAGGTGGACTACTACAAGTTGCCATCAGTCTCCATCTATGATAGACTCAAAGTTAGGAAGTAAGCAAGTTGTTAAACAATTTTTCCCAACAAAATTGTTGGTAAAGCAAATACCATAATTGCATAATTGAAATAAAAGATCAATCCTATACTATATGATACCATTTCCCTATAAAAAAATTGAAACAGAATCTAATCATTTTTTCTCCAAAAAGTTTTTAAAAAATTAAAAATATTAACAAGCTCATAAAAATAATAAAGTAAACAATTACCAATGACGATGCATATTTTTGAAGTGGACGTGTGATGTGGCTAAAGAATTCACGGATGACATGCATGGAAGAGCAAACATGTACCGTTGCTATCTTTTAGAGAATTTGGCTTTCCAGGTTATCTTTTCCTTTTATTTCAACATTGATTTCAAATTTTGTAATATTTTTATTCCATGTTTAACCCATGATAGTTTCTTTGTTATATTCATTTTCATTTAATTACACTACTAGATAGTTGTTTTGGGGTAATTTTTTGTAATGTTAATAAATTTAGTCTGTCTCAGTAGATCAACATTAATGAGTCATTTATCTTAAAAACTTTGCATATCATGTTAATATATAATTATTTATAAAATAATTGATAAAATCATCATAAAAAACCCCAATCTTCTTAAAAACAATGACATAAATTTTTATTAGCAATATGTTTTGTGAATAAAAGGCAACAACAAATAAAATTAAAGTTTTTTAAAATTTTTATAATTAGGAAAAATGTATTTTTTAATTTAAGACTTCATTTATTTATTAATGCATTTGTTTATTATTTTAACAAAATCTTTTTTTTATATATAATTGCAAGCATTGTTTTTTAAATAATATTTTGTATGTGAATGCATGAAAAAACTCAAATAATGTGATAACAACATGTTAAAAATATATTAATAAATAAATAAATAAGCAATTTATTTCACTAAACAACTTAATCTTTTAAGCAACCCATAGGGGCGTCAAGTCCATGTTACCTTTTGTTTTGTAATTGTAATGTTAACATTTTATCTCTCATATGCTCCATTATAAAAGAAAAAAAATAAGAATAAAAAAATTAATATAATATTATTTTCTCAAGGATTAAATATTTCTTTCGATTACATGAATTTCCTTGCATGTCTCACTCGTATGTATTTCTAAAACTTATCATTATTAAAGCAATATTACTTCATTAATCATATTTTGTAATTTTAGGATATTCAAATTGACTGCATTGACATAAGAATAATAGATGACTACGATGAATATAACTCCTTGTTGGAAAGGACTTTGAATGGTGGAAAAAAATTTGATCCCAAAGTTAGGGATGAATTTTAGATCTCAAGATTCATGAAGTTTGTGCATTTTATGTCATTTATGCTCCACGATAAGATTCATGAAGTTTGTAATCATTATGCATCTAGGAAATTTTTGTATGATTTCAAATTGGATGAGGAAGGTTATTTAGAGAATATGTTTTAGGTTGATGTAAGTGTAACTTAAAGAACATAAAAGGAAGGGCAAATTAAATTTTTTAAAACTAAAATTAACCTTAACACCCTTTCAAATTATTACAATCTTAAGCACTAACTAACCTAATTCAAACTAAACACTCAAACATAATATAAATATTGAGTAATGATAAAGAGATTAGGAAAGGGAGATTACATATAGATTTTATAATAGTTCATCTCTAACTAGTTAGCATTTATTATCACTTAAATAGCCTTAACCAATAGCTTTTCAAATGACAAATAGTTTTGAATTCATGTACTTAAATTATTACCAACCAATGACAAATCATTTTCAAATGATCAAGATTCATACTTTTCACTTTCAAGCTTTTCCAAAAGCTTTTTATCAAATTCCAAATAGTTTTGAATGTCACTTATACTTTAACAATGATTTTCACTTTAGAAAGACAAACTCATATTATCTTAAGGATAATCTAACTCTTAAGAAATAAGATTAATACAATCAATGAAAGATATAACAATATTAGTTCAAAGTAAGTTTAAAAGTTGTAAACTTAGAATGGCATCATCTAGCAACAATATATCTATCTATGATGATTTCAAAGCAGGTTTGAAAGATTTACGTATGAAAGCATTATGTTCTTGGGTTCAAGCTATTTTAAAGGTATTTTAGAGTTAAATTGGTCTCTAAAATATTTGATTATTAATTAACCACTTAAACTCAACACCTTAAGATAACTTGTATATTAATTGAACCTATAATATAGAATCTTAAGAGTAATAATTAATTCATCATTAATGATTTGATTCATCAAAATAAAAAGTAATGGATGCCTTTGGAACAACATTATGTGATTGTAAATATTTTGGTGATATTATCTTATGTGATTATATATACTTGACTGATAGTAATAATGTGCCTTTTGCTTCTTTTATTAGGGGTTAAACACTATGCATAAACTATATTGTTGGGTGTGGTTTTTTATAACAGGAAGACAAAGATAACTTTGTTTTATTATTTAAATCATGGTTGGAATGTATGTTGTAATATGGTTCAAATGTTATTATTATTAATTAATATCCTGCGATTCAAAGGTAAGTGAAATAGTGTTTTCGTAATCACTTTGCCTTTGATATATCTTGAAAAAGATTCCTAAAAAAATTTAAGATATGGTATGATTTAAATAAATTAAGAAAGTTTTCAAGAGGATTGTCTATATTTATATGAAGATTAAATAATGTGAAAAGACTTGGACTTAAATTATCAAATATTATTATATTAAAAAAATAGTTGGTTTCTTTGTATATTGTTCATGGTCATTGGGTTCTAGTATATATTGAAGGAATATCAACAACTCATTAAAGTAAAAGTATTGATGCCTTATTTGATGGTTATGTAGATCTTGAAATATATTTGAATCAATTCAGAAGGAAATATTATTATGTTTTAAGAAGCATAATCGAGAATGGAATATAAAGCTAATGTTGTGTCCTTTAACTTCTAAGTTCCATCAGTAACTATTTTGAGTTTTAGAAAAAAAATTTAAGAATCCAATGAAACTTCTAAATTGTTTCAGGATAAGTTACTAAGTGCTATGTATTGCAATTGCTTAGCAAAATTATTGAATTTACATTCATGTTTCAACTTATATACCTTGAGGAAAGAGATATCCTACAAATATAAGTATTTTATGATATAAAATATAGGATTAAATCTGTTTTTAAATGTTTATATAATTTATTTGAGTTTAAATGAGTTTCTCTTTAATAATATATTGAAGATTCTAATTAAGAGGAATGCAAAATAAGTTACATCATAATATATCACAGTACATGTAAACCCCATGTTAGAATTTTTTGAGTTTGTAAATGTTATTGATTGGGAAAATAAAATTGGTAAAATCAAACTGAGAGATTTTCACATTAATAATAAAATAATAAAAAAAATTATGTTAAATTAAAAATTAGTCGGGTTGACAAGACGGAATACTCGGTGAAATGAAAAACATTAGATTATTAAAAGGAAGGGCATTATTGTCCTTAAGGAGTAAAACAAGATGAGTATATAAGCACTCTTGACTTTCTTTAGAAGCCAAAAGTGGTTGACTGTTTAAAGAATGAGAGAGGAAGAATTTTTTTTTTCAAATCTCTTCTATAATCTACCCAAATTATCTTCATATAAGAGTTAAGGGGCAAGAAGGGATTAAAAGGAGATTAGGCTAGGAAAAATGAAGAAAACCTAAAGGATTTTGGCATGGAAAATGGCGGTTTTGGGGAGGGGGGGATTTAGTTGGGGAGGAAAACTTGTTTTCAACAAGTTCTTTTCTTAAAATTCTTGTGTTTAAGAGGTGAGAAGTTTCAATCTAAACTTTAATTATATGTATGTTATGTGATAATACATTTTTATTAGAAAATGCATTATGGAATGTGAGTATAAATGAATGATTGGTTAAATGTTTAATGTAGTGTTTGAATGATGCTTATATACATGAATATTATATGGGTGATGATCTAATTTGAAAAAATTGAAAAAACATATTCCCATCACGTACAAGGATTCAGCTAAAGGGAAAGAAATTAGGGAATGAGTTTGTTTGATGAAATTATTAAGGGAATTGTATTTAGAGATGATGTGTATTGTATTAGAAAGTTGAATAACAAGTAAAATTCCTAAAATGAGAATTTAAGAATCACTT
Source organism: Populus nigra (assembly GCF_951802175.1). Classification (NCBI taxonomy): domain Eukaryota; kingdom Viridiplantae; phylum Streptophyta; class Magnoliopsida; order Malpighiales; family Salicaceae; genus Populus; species Populus nigra. The sequence goes on along the minus strand of NC_084864.1, from coordinate 10,556,922 downwards.
TTTGTGGCCATAAGATTTCGGCCAAGAGAAGAAAATTAAAGGGTGAGGGATAATAAATGTTTAAATTCCTGTTCGATTTGAATTCGCAAGAAAAAAATGAATTAAGAGTGTGAGAAAATTAAAGGAACTGCATTTTCTTCCGTAAGGGACCATTTCAATAAAAGAATAGATATGAGTGAATTGATTTTGGGAGACATGTATATAAATGATGTTAAGTGGTGTGTAAGATGAAAGTGGTTGCTAGAAATGATGAAAGAACACATGAAAATATTTTAGTTGTGTTTTAGACTTGTAAGCTGAAATTATAATAGCTTTATCACCTAGGTTGTAGTTAAAGTTATGAAAAGTAAATGAGAAAGTTTTAAATATGTTTTTTCATGAAAGTTGTAGTTTCGGGTATTAGATTTCAATGAAAAAGACTTTGCGCGATTTGGAGTTATAAAACTCCCATTATGGACTAATAATGGAAGGAAGGTCAAATTGGATTTTAAGCAGGGTTGTTGGGTATGCTAAAGTTAAGGGTAATTTTAGGTGGGTAAATGGCAGAACTGAGTATTTTTTTTTTCATGGAAGTTATAGCCTTATGTCTAAGCTTTTTAAAAAGACCAACCATGCCCGAAATAGAGTTATAAAACTCTATATAATAATTGAAATACCAAATAGTATTCGGGGTTAAGAAGACTAAACCGACCAGGATTTTACAAATTTTAAATGTTGTTTAGAATTGTTGTTAATGGATAATTCTAACATGGAAACTAAAAAAATAAGTATGAACATAAAGGAAATACTTATGTATGTGGAATTCTAGAAAATTTTCCTTGTTGATATTTGAATGAGAATAGAATTGAGATATGGTTGATGGTTACAATTCTAATAATAATCATAACCATAACCATAATGGTACAAGAGAAGCTATCGGGTCAGAGAAACAGTTAGGAGTGACAACACGGGCACCAACACTAGGTAGGTATTATTCTCACCCCCATATATCTTTTATATATTATAGTTTTGAATATTGGTTAATGATAAATTCTTAAAGTACTTGTGTAGGTTTATGTTGAGGATACTAGATTGAATTTGACTAGTATCTTGAGTGGTACTAGAGGTGTTAGTGAATCTAACGACCATGATTGAATTTGACCAGTACCTTATTAGTGGTGTTAGTGAATCTGACGATCGAGATTGAATTTGACTAGTACATTAAGTGCTATTAGAGGTGTCAATGAATCTAATGACCGAGATTGAATTCAACTAATACCTTAAGCGGTACTAAAGGCGTTAGTGAATCTGGTGACCGAGAATAAAAGTGACTAGTACCTAGGTGGTGCTAGGGGTATCAAAGTATCATATAACTGGAATAATATGTTATTTAAAGTTTTAAATGATAATAATAAAAAATAGAGACACTGTGTAAACGGGATACCATTGAAGTATACAATTGGATGAAGAGATTATATGTTATTTAGAGTTGACCTTCATGTTATGTTATTATAAAGAAAGAGATGAAAATATATAAATAAATAAACAAATATAACTTTATCTTATTATATTGGTCATTAAATAATATTTCTCATTAAATAACTAAATTTTGGTTTTAGAATCTTCTCACGTTCATGCCGGCAGTAGATTATTTTAGTTTTTAATAGTATTAATATTGTAATAGAGACTTTTGCAAACTTTTTATGTATTTTAATTTTGAAAATGCCTTTTGATGTGTATATAAATTTGAACGCTAATAGCATGTAATATTTTAGTCTTATAATCATGTAGTAATATCACTGCATAATTAGCACCTTTTATTTTAAATGGAGAATGTTTGTCATTGTACTACTCATATATCTTGGTTATGCTTATAATATGGAAGAATAAAAGTGTCATAATGACTGTAGAATACAAAAATAATCTAGAACAATTGGATTGAATGTTTGAGTTGTGTTAATTGTGAATGATGAAGAATGTTGACATTTGAAAAAACTAAAAATTTAGAGAAAACTCTATTGAAATTTTGGTATAATTAAAACGTCAAGTTAAGATTTGACCTATTGAAATCATACAAAAATTCATTGGTTTTACATTGAATCATGGTGGACAAAAATCGATAATGAGAAATAAAAAGTTAAGGATGTTACAGTACAAATCAAAGAAGAACCCACATCCATATTTGTTGGTTTTTCCAAAATACATAAATACAACAAAAACATTATTTTTTTTTTAAAAAATAGGAGTCTCAAGGGTCCTATTAAACAATCTATGATCCTTTAAAGTTTGCGTGAAGATTACCTAAAGAACAATTATTCTTTCTAGGCTAGATGAACTGGGTTATTACAAGCAATAAGTCGTTCAATTATCCGATCTCTAATAATAATCCACACAAATTACTAGATAAAAAATCTTCTAAAACCTTTTTAAGAGATAAGGATTGTTATGTCTAGAGTGTTATCTCTTTCTTTTCTCCTCTCTGCTTATATGTATAGGAGTATTTGATGTGTAAAGAGTGTATAATATATAGAGAGAAATATGAGACATAACATTCTATTTATGTATAAAAAAAACCCGATAACCTTACTAATGAAAAAATATATCATTTTACCCTCTAAAAAATATCATATATATTATTTCATAATAGTTATAGAAATTTATATAATCAAGTCCCTACTTGATTTTTCTAGGTCTAAAATAGTAATCTCCTATGTAAATTATATTTTATTTCTTAATTTCTAAAACTTATTTACAATCAAGTTTCATAAATTAATTATCTCAATTTAATTTCCTACTAATAGTTCTTAATTTTTATGACACATTAGGTTCCTAATATATTGGTCCAAATATAAACTACAATCCTAAATAAAATATGATTAAATAAATTAAATAATTGAACTTATTATCAATTTAACAAATTGATTGATTTATATTTGAAGATTAAGTGTATTATTGAGTAATGTGTTATGATCTTTTAAATATTAGGAAATTCATAAGTGGTTTAATTTAACTTTTTAGTGACAAGTTTCTCAATGTAATTATTATCTCATTGTAAATAATATTTCGATTTAGATATTTAAGCATGAAGTGTGTCTGATTTCTTAAATTATATTTGTTCTCAACATTATTGTCATTTGTTTTTTTTTTTAATAAGACTTGGAATCCTTTTCAAATCTCATTTCACATTGTCTAAGGATTTCTTAATTGATATTATTTAAGAATAGGTGAGATATTTTCTCTAATTCATCTAGGATAATGAATAATCTTTTGATCACTCAAATATCTTCATATAATTTATGACATATCCAATATTTGTCCATTTATTATCTTTAATTAAGGAAACACCTAGTCAGGATAAAAACATTGCATTCTCTATATAAAATTTTGTAATGATCTTAAGTATAAAGCTCATTTACACAACTATTGCATGAGTCTTTTTATAAACACATGTAATCTCTTTATATGAAATCCTCATACGAGTCAGCTCAGTGTACATATTAATTGACAAACACCTACATATTAGTTTGAGATATCACTCGCGCTTCAATTTATGAGAATAATTGTTTCTTTTAACAAAAACAAAAAGAACATAATATTTAGTCTTGATAAAGCATTGACTATGAATATTTATAAATAATACCTTGATGCAATAGAAGTTCTCATAATTATAACCATTTTATAATTTTATTTGCAAAACATTTTTATTTCAAAATTTTTTATCTTTACTCTAGATTCATTAATCAAATATAAATAAATATTAAAGATAAAATATATCTTTATTAATAAAAAAATATAATTTTAGAGAATCATACATAAGTTGTCTAGTTCTTAAATGAGACCATATTGGATCAACTTTTCAATAATGAGTAATTAATCAACACCAAATATGCATTCAACATATATTGTATCACACTACTCACATAATTTGTATTTTTAGGATAATTTTATAGAAAGTAAAAAAAATAATTATAAAGGCCAATTAAAAAAGGACAAAAAAATGAACATAGTCAATCTGTCAAACTCGTAACCTAAGTCTTGAGATTGAGACAATCTAAAAAAAAGAACTAATCTAAAACAATTACAAATCTCAATTTTCAACCAACTCCATGTTAAATGATAAAATAAAAAAAAACAAATTAGAAAAAGAGCAAAAAAAGCAACCCATATCAATTTGAGTTAACCTATTAAACCCACGACTGAGTCATTAGATCATGATAAATTTATAGAAAGCAAATAAAAAAAATAAAACCCCACCTCCAACAAATATATTATTGAAGATTGAAATCAAGGAAAAAAAAAAACTAAATTCATAAGATTAATATATGACCCAACAAAAAAAATTGAAAAAAACTATTAAGCATAATTTTAAAAAAAATATTGAAGGATCAATTTGAAAAAAAAAAAACAAAATAAAATAAAATTGAGTTTTTGAAATGCAAGATTAAATCAAAAAATACAAAATAAAATTGTTAAATATTTTGTTAAATAAATAAAATTGTTTTTTTTTCCAAAAATAAAATAATATGAACATTGAATCATATTAAATCACATTAGGACAACACAATTGTTGAAATATTGTTATTTTTTTCTCTTGGATTAATATTGTTATCATAAGAAAGAAAGAAATGTGGTATTATTACCTAAATTATTTTTTGAAATCATCATTCAATTGAAATCAAACGACAAGAGAACATAAATCCTTAGCTGCTTATGACTCAGCATGTGGTGTCATACAAACCTATCCATAGCTGCTTTCCGTTTCATTCATCTATTTTTTCTAAATAAATTAAAAAAAAAAGAGAATATCTATAAATTACTAATACCCTTTTATGCTTAATTTAAACATCTCTTTTTATTTATTTTCTGATCTAATTTTTCACTAATCAGTCTTTTCTTTTTCTTACCTCTTTTATTGTGAGGAGAATCTACCACACAACCTACTTCTCGTTTACCATTTCATTCCCATATTTACCCCCAACACCTGAAAAGAATTACAATGCCCAACACAGGACATCGTTGCCGTTAATCAAAGACACCGAGGGCAATTCGAGTCATTAAATGAGAAAGTGAAAAATAGGAGAGAAAAAAAAACAAAGAAGAGATGAGGATAGATTTTGTTGTCTTCTCGAGAGAGAGAATCTGTAACTCCCAGAGAGAGAGAGAGAGAGAGAGAGAGCACAATCAAGAACCAACCACAGAGAGAGAGAGAGAGAGAATTAACAACAAAAGTAATTAGTACAAATAATAATTCTCGTTAATCCATGATTACAACCGTCTCGTTTTAGAATCTTGCAATCTCTCTCTCTTCTTCTCTTTTTTGAGCTCGGATTCTCACATTCCAGGTAAGTCTGTGTATGTATTTGATTGTAAAATGTTTGGCTTAACTGTTTGTTTGTTTGTTTTTTTTTGTATGGTTGTATGTAAGATCTGTGGAAGCTAGGGTTCTTTACTTGATTCAAATTTACATTTTTTTGTTCTTTCCTGTGCAATCAGAGCTTAATTTTCTCTGATTTTGATAAGCCAATCTTATTTTATTTTATTAATGGGTTCTCGATTTTTTTTTTAAAGGTTGAGTTGTTCAATTAGGGCTAAAAATTCTCTGGCATGTTATTTGAATTGGATGAAATCATCAATTATGAGTGTGCGTTAGGGATTAACTTATCTTTCTTGGAAATGTGAAATCTTGGGATTTATGAGATTCTTTGGGATTAACATTTTGGTAAATTTTACTGCTTTGTAAGAGTTTAAATGGGTTTTTGAAATTGCTTGTGATTGTCTTTGTACTGTCTTTATTTCATTTGTATCTGTGATCGTTAGTCTTTCTTTTGTATTGGATTGTAATCATGCATGCCTGCTTATGAGCATGCTGTTTTTATTCATCGGCTGCTGTTGTTTCTTCCAAATCTTAGGAAATAAGGGAACTGCTTGGACAATAGAATTTATAATAGGGAAGTGGTCAGAGCAGTTGTTTATTAAAGTGAGTATTTAGATGCTCTATAGATCTCACTGCTGGTGAAATTATAGCGTGAAACCCCACCAGTGGGACCCACAGCCAGGGTTTTAAATTTCAGTTAGGATCATGATGCCGTGGTGATCGTGGGGATGCTTAATGGTCATGGCTGTTTGCCGTTGCTCAGTTGTTTAACAAACTTAACAAATTTTCTTTAGTGAACAGGTTTTATTAGTTTTACTATAAATGAATATCTTAATACTTTAAATGAATAAATACCTGCACTACCTTATTACTTGATTAAAGTTTTTCGCAACCGAGCTTAATATATGCTTAACTAAGAGATTCTCGATGTGTTCTTGAAAGTAATACATCGACAGTGTCAAGTGAAATGGCTGCGACACATTGATTGCTGCAATGGCTGTTACTGGCAATCAAAGGCTGTTAGAGGTGTTATTCTGAATGGTTCCATTGCTTCATGGTGGCAATTATTTGATTCCATTCCCACAACATGTGGGTTTTTATCAACAATGAATCTGGAGACTGTTCATATAGGTGCTCTTGAAGCCTCTGTTATTAGCATGCTACCATACCTGGTTTTCATAATTGATTTCAAGTGACACATTGGGTTGTTGATTGGTGCATATGAGTTAGCACTTGTGTCATTGCCTGAAGGTTATTTCTACATATGCATGAAATTTTGTTTTATAAGCCAACCTCTTCTATTTATATTGAACTAGTTTCCTTGAAATGCCATGCTGATGTGCTTTATTGATGCTTCCAGTTCTAAGCCCACCTCAACATGCTAGTGCATACATACAACACATGATATATTTGTGTAGTTGCTTTCATGTTTCTCTGAATTTATGTTTTTCTCCATTCCATTTGAATAGGAAAATGGATGGGCCATCTCACAGAGGCAGCAGTGGTGTGGATATGTATTTACCAAATTACAAGCTTGGTAAAACTCTTGGAATCGGTTCCTTTGGAAAGGTAAAAATAGCAGAGCATGCATTGACTGGGCACAAAGTTGCTGTCAAGATACTTAACCGTCGTAAGATAAAAAACATGGAGATGGAAGAAAAAGGTATGGATGATCCATGACTCCTTTTCTATCAAAATGAGTAGGTTTGCTTGGGTAATCTGGCTGTTCCATTATCTTTGATGATGGATGCTCCCATCTCATGATTTGCATGGATGATATTTTTCCCATAGTGACTAACAGTATTTATATGATTAAAAGGAGGTCATTTGAAACCTGAAATACAGAATGCAATACTGAGATTATAAAGATTTATATCTGAGGTTATTTTAACAGTTTTTTGGGGAGTTGAAGTAAGGTTTTGTTCCTCTCCTTGTGCATGATAGTTTTGTTTAAATTTTCAACGACTGATGCAGTTCGTTTTGATTTGCTTATGTGCTCCCTCTTCTTCCCTTTTGCAGTGAGAAGAGAAATCAAAATCTTGAGATTGTTTATGCATCCCCACATTATACGACTTTATGAGGTAATAGAAACACCAACTGACATATATGTTGTCATGGAGTATGTGAAGTCCGGGGAGCTCTTTGATTATATTGTGGAGAAGGGTAGATTGCAGGAAGATGAAGCGCGGAATTTCTTCCAACAAGTACTATTGCCTACTAACATGCATCACAATCCTCATATAGCTTACCTTCATTTTTGCTATTTAGTTATAGTGTGCAAAATTCTGTGTTGGTGCAGATAATATCCGGTGTGGAATATTGCCACAGGAATATGGTTGTTCATAGAGACCTCAAGCCTGAGAATCTGTTATTGGATTCTAAATGGAATGTGAAGATAGCTGATTTTGGGTTGAGCAATATAATGCGTGATGGTCATTTCCTTAAGACAAGTTGTGGAAGCCCAAACTATGCTGCACCAGAGGTATGAAGTTGTGGAATTACTTGTTATAAAGATTTAATTGAAAAAAGGAGGCTCTCCTTACACCCATCTATTTAATGTAAAATACAGGTGCCCATGTATTGGTTTTACCTTGAAGGTTATTTTATGCACGATTTGTTTATTTATTTATTTTGCAGGTGATTTCTGGGAAACTGTATGCTGGACCTGAAGTAGATGTATGGAGTTGTGGTGTTATATTGTATGCTCTTCTCTGTGGTACACTACCTTTCGATGATGAAAACATTCCCAACCTCTTTAAGAAAATAAAGGTATTGGGAATTCTTTTGACTAGAATCAGGGCATAACTAATGACCTTTCACTCAACGCACTCATGGTTTCAGGTCATCAACATCTTTAGAATATTTTCGAGCTAATATAATTTGTAGACTTAATTTTCCATGTATTACTTAATTTACTTTTATCTTATAGATTCAGTTATGCATGCTTTGACATGAATTTTGTATTTCTGCTGAATGCTATGTGTCCCAGAGTTCTTTTTTGTTATTTGAAACTTTTTTGTTAGATTCAAAGACTCCGCAATATAATTTCCAGGCCAAACACTTTATTTTAGATATTTGTTATTTATGATCTCATTACGTAATAGTTTAGAAAATCAGTAATTCCAAGACCAATAGATAAAGATAAGAATTTAAGTGAGGCACTGATCTTAAGCTTTTGAGTTGGTTATAAGTTCTCTAACATATTATCACTAGCTGTCCAGCTGTGGCCCATGTTACACTACCTGTTCTTTTTAGCTTGTTCTTCTATGTAGATTCTCTTGCATTTGATAATGATTGTGCCATTTGCTAGGCTCACCTAGCATGTGCCGAGTTTGATTTAAGAATATGAATCACTTGTTGTTAGGATAGGGAGTGTTGCCATGGTTTGTAATATGGAGGAGCTCGTCTATGTAACAACTTAAGTTAATGGGCCATCGTGAGTTCTCTAAGATTAGGATCATTTTATTGCATTTCATTTGCCCATGGATTTAACTTTCATGTTCTCTGTCTATGTCATTTTGTTCTTTAGGATGGGATATATACTCTTCCCAGCCATTTATCACCCGGAGCAAGAGATCTCATCCCAAGGATGCTTGTGGTTGATCCAATGAAGCGAATGACCATTCCTGAAATTCGTCAACACCAATGGTTCCAAGCTCGCCTTCCCCGTTATTTGGCAGTGCCCCCACCAGATACATTGCAACAAGCTAAAAAGGTTTGGTCTATTTTTTTTTTATGTTTGAAGAGAATTATCAAGTAATTTATTGAACCATTGGATGTCATTGCTGCAGATTGACGAGGAGATTCTCCAGGACGTTGTCAAGATGGGATTTGACAGGATCCAACTTATTGAATCTCTTCGCAACAGAATGCAAAATGAGGTTTGGACTCTGATTGATCTCTTAAAACTCGTTTTGTATACAATATTAAGATATGGCCTCATCACTTACCATGCTTTTTTCAGGCTACTGTTGCTTACTATTTGTTATTGGACAATCGATTTCGTGTTTCCAATGGCTATCTTGGAGCTGAGTTCCAAGAAACTATGGTGCGTTTGGTTTCCAAGTTTACTATAGAGAGGAAGAAAATTGTGTCCCCTTTGTTTTTTATGTGTAGGAAGTTATCTTGAGTTGATAATGGTTTTTAAAAGATTGAAACCTCTAAATTTTGGCATCTTGTGCACATGTGTGCCACATATGTGGTGTGCCAAAAGTGGGATATTACTCCATGTGGCATGCACTACTGTTTCAATCATTTTATGATCAATGGTTATATTTTACTGTCAACAATTCCCCCCCTCCCCTCTTTTTATTTGACCAGAGAAAAAAAAACACTGGACTCTTTTTTGTTTCCATTTTCATTTTGACCCTTTTTTATCTGGATTTTATAGGAAACTGCATTCAATCGAATGCATCCAAACGAACCTTTGTCTCCAGCAGGAGGACACCGCCTTCCAGGATTCATGGATTATCAAGGAATGGGTTTGAAATCACAGTTCCCAGTGGAGAGGAAATGGGCTCTTGGCCTTCAGGTCAAGTTTCTTGGCATTTTAGGTGTTTCCAATGGTGTCGGATGCTATGAGTCAATTTCTAGTATGAGTGAAGGGGGTTTGATTGTTTGATTGTTTGATCTGCTAAAGAGTTCAAGGTTTTGTGATGCCTTCCTATGCAAGTAACATGATATACAAAGAAATTGAAATCTACTTGTTTACCTATAATGTTAGGGAAGTCTAGGCAACTATTTCAAGTCATAGTTTGTGGAACATGTGCAATGATGATGGAGTGAATGGCTTTATTATGACTCCCTGTGGTTGAGTTACAATTATAATTGATCATATTCTCCCCCTACTCTTTGGCAGTCTCGAGCCCACCCTCGTGAAATAATGACAGAAGTTCTCAAAGCTTTGCAAGAACTGAATGTATGCTGGAAGAAAATTGGTCAGTACAATATGAAGTGCAGGTGGATTCCAGGCACTCCCGGTCACCATGAAGGAATGGTTAACCATCCAGCACACTACAATCATTTCTTTGGGGATGAACCCACTATTATTGAAAATGATGGAATCATTAACTCACCAAATGTGGTCAAGTTTGAAGTGCAGGTGATGTTAACCATTCTGATTGCTTCTTTAATTATTGCACTTCGACCCTCCTTGAAAGAATTTATACAGGAAAGTTTGTAACTTGTTGGGTTCGGTGTGTGGACAAAAGATATAGTGGAGATTGCTTCTCTTGCCTTTCCTTCTTGGAGAATTAAGATGCTCTAAACATTGTTTCTATTTAGTCATCTCCAAATGTCGCACAGCTGATAAAGGATCATTTTTCATGTCAGTAGCTCTGTAGATTGTTGCATTGAGCTGATTCAGAGTATGATGGCTAATATTTTTGCAATTTCAATGGTTGTGACAGCTATACAAAACTCGTGACGAGAAGTACCTGCTGGACTTGCAAAGAGTACAGGGCCCGCAGTTTCTCTTCTTGGATCTTTGTGCAGCTTTTCTAGCTCAGCTCCGGGTCCTGTAGGTAGCCTTTCGAGAAGACCTTTGCCATGGATCTCATGTCATGCCTGTGAGTAGGAATTCACTCATGATGTATATAACGTTTCGGCTTAGCCTTTGTCTTTAATGTCTTAAATTTTCCCTTGGTTTCATGAGTAGTAGTAGTTGCTTGAGGCCAACATCCTACAGTGCAGATGGTAAAAGCACCAGTAGTCTTGTTACTTACAGTGGTTTTATCTTAACAAGGATTTCTCGCGAAAGTTATGTAACCATTTCTGTTCTTATAATTTCTTAGAAAGGATAACCGAATCTAGCTGCTTTTCAAGAAATTATGCCATTATGGTAACTATAATTGTGCATGCACATGTTATTGTAATTATGTATTTCAAGCTATCCAGCTAGGCTTCTCCCAAGAGCCGATGTTTGTCACCACTGAGTGATGCTCCAAATAATTTTATTCCTTCTATCCATTTCCGTGATTTGGACTTAAAAGGCTCAAATGAGCCCTCAAAATTGGACTGCCATTAGTATTTCTTTTGAGAATGACAATAGCAATTAGTTTATGGAGCTCGAATGTTTATTGCTCATTCTTTCACAATTTTTTCTCTCAATTGGATCCTTCAATGGCCAATGAAATTAAAAAAAAAAACATGGAGAAACTTGATGGTTTTGAAATTGAGGATAGTCCTACCAGTGTGTTATTTTGCCTTGAAATTGTCTACCAAGAAGTTTTTGGATTTTGAGTTTATTTTTTGTTTTTGGATTTTTTTTTTGGTTTTTTAAAGGCAAAAACATATTTATTTAGGTCTTTAGAGTGTTTTTTTTTTAGTGTTTTTTGGGTTTTTTTTGAGGTAGCAACATGTTTATATAGGTTTTTAGGGTGTTGTTGTTGTTGTTGTTTTGTGTTTTTGGGTAAAAAACATGGTTTAAAATGAATGTTTAGATTTAATTGATTTTTTTTTTAAAATTTTAGCATTCAATATTTGATTTATGTAAATTATTTTTTATAATTTTTTATAATTTTTTAGAAAAAAATCACGGTTTCATATAAAAATTATGCTATTTTGTTAATCCTTGATTTCTTGAGTCATATTAACATTATATATATAACGTGAGCAAACAAACAGTAACTCAAGTGTAAATGGTACAAAAAAAAATTTCTGTCAGCCTTCCCAACTATTTGACTCCTTTTACGATTCTCTTCATTTGATTTTGGCAAATCATATACGGACAAATGACCATATCTCTACAGGCAGGGGCAGATCTATGACATTTGCTGATAATCCAGGATAACAAACGATACATGAGTGGTAACCCCATTACCCTAACTTCAGCGCAGGATGATGGGCTAAAACGCCTGAACATGCGTGCAGAGGTGCTCCTGCCATGTTTATGGCTGTAAAGTGGCCAGGCCATGAAAAAGAAGAAAAGGGTTTGATCGTACTTGCCGATTCATTTTTAACAACAGTTGACTCTATTGCTGTGCTGCTTTTGTTTCGGTAGAAGTGGAAGGCACCATTCACTTGACACTCTGCTCAAAACAACCAGCTGCCGTGGTTTTTTTTTTCTTTTTCTTTTTTTATGTTCTTTTCATCCTGTTGTTGTTTTTTTTGTTCGAATGAAGAGAAATACTTCATCTTAGAGTATTGGCATGGCAATCCAAATGTTCCAACCTGCCAAAAGAAGATGGTAGAAGTCATAGAGAATAGGTTTTGGCTGATGGCAGTTTGTTTTCACCAGTGCAAATAATATGCTATCTCATATGTTAGGATACTGACATGCAAATCCAATAAGATAAAAAGCAAGCGATAGGATAAAATAAAAAATTAGACACACAAGAATTTACATGGTTCACCTAATTTGGCTACATCCACGGGCAAGTATAGAAGGATTTTACTAAGTAATGTGGGAATTACAACCTTTCTCTACTAATAGGAGAACAACTGAAATCTCTCTATTACTAGGAGAAAACACCTCACTTACTATCTCACAAATACCTCACAATTTTGTGGGATTACTTTCCCTCTCTCACTCTCCTCTTCTTCTCTCTTATTTCTCTCTTGTGTTGTGTTCTATATGGCAAGGATGCACTGTTTATTTATAGGCAAGCATCCTTGCCTTTGTCTTGCAAAAGACAAGAGCAAGGCAAGTGGCACCAATTAGTCTGCAAATGGCACCGAATTGGTGCCCACTTTGTTGACTTAACTAGCACCAATTAGTGCTAGCTAGCTTCACATTCTCCCACTTGAAGACTTTGATGATTTAATCAAGTCTTCACACTTAATCATTTATGATTCTTCTATCATTTCTACACATGTCATTTTCATGCTGCTTACATTTCTGCTAGGCCATAAGAGGATCTGCACCATATATACTTGTCAGTGTTGACTGGTTTGGTTAAAACATCTGCTGAGTTTTCCTTTGTGTGAACCTTCTGAAAATCTACACTTCCATCTTCCACCACTTCACGAACAAAGTGATATTGAACATCTATGTGTTTTGTTCTTGAATGAAACGCTGGATTCCTTGCAATATGCAAAGCACTCTAACTATCACAATACAAAAGAATCTTCTCTTGTTTGTGCCCGAGCTCCTCCATAAGTTTCTTCATCCATATTGCTTCTTTACAAGCTTGTGTAGCTGTCATTTACTCAGCTTCTGTTGTGGATAAAGCTACAACAGTCTGAAGTTTAGAGACCCAGCTCACAGCTCCTCCTGCAATTATGAACACATAACCTGTAGTGGATTTTCTTTTCTCAAGGTCACCAACAAAATCTGAATCAACATAACCTCTGACAGTAAATTTTGATCCTCCATAACATAATACAGCATATGAGGTACCCTTGATGTATCTCAAGATCCTCTTAATAGTATTCCAATGCTCTCTACCAGGATTTGCCATGTATCAACTAGCTGTTCCCACTGCTTGTGCAATGTCTAGTCTTGTACATATCATGGTAAACATTAAACTTCCCACTGCTGATGCATACGGTACTCGAGACATCTCCATCCTCTCTGCTTCATTGTTAGGAGACATACTTGAGGATAATTTGAAGTTAATAGGAAGTGGGGTGGAAATTGGCTTACAATCTTGCATGTTGAAGCGTCGCAAGATCTTTTTCAAATAATTCTTTTGAGAAAGCTAAATCTTCCTCTTACTTCTGTCTCAGTGAATTTGCATCCCTAAAATTTAGTTTCCTGGTCCCAAGTCCTTCATATCAAACTCCCTAACCAACTGTGTCTTCAATTCTTGGACTCGATCTTTGTTGGGGCCTATTACCAACATGTCATCTACATACAACAACAGAATGATGAAAACATCATTTTCTTCAAACCTCTTGTAATACGTACAATGGTCTAAACTGAGTTTGTTGTACCCAAGGCTAATTATGAAGGAATCAAATCTCTTGTACCAACACCTCGGCGCCTGTTTGAGACCGTATAGAGATTTGTTCAACCTGCAAACCAAGTTCTCCTTGCATGTTTCAGCAAAACCCTCTAGTTGGAGCATATAAATTTCTTCTTCAAGTTCTCCATGAAGAAATGCAGTTTTCACATCTAACTGCTCTAAGTGAAGATCAAATATAGCACACATCGCCAAGACTACTCTGATTGTAGTAAGTCGTACCACCGGGGAAAATATCTCATTAAAGTCTAATCCTTCTTTCTAAGAATATCCTTTCACCACCAATCTTGCACGATACCGCTCCACTTGATCATTGCCATCACACTTTATCTTGTAAACCCATTTGTTGCCAATGACCTTTCTTCCTTGTGGTAATGGAACAAGATCCCAAGTATTATTCTTGTGTAGAGCTTCAATCTTTTCTTGCATTGCTGTCATCCACATAGATACATCTGTGCTTTTGATAGTCTTGTGGAAAGTTAATGGCTCTCCATCCTCTGTTAGAAGACAGTATGCAATGTTGCTCTCAGTAACATATTCTGAGTGCCAAGCCGGTGGTCTTCTTTCACGAGTTAACCGTCGAACTTCAGGAGTTTCAGACTCTGTTTGTTCTTGTTCTTCATGCTCTGGTGCAGCTTCAGAAGAAGTATGATTCTGAGTATTTTCCATTTGGACTATTGTAGTCTCCTTTAAAATGCTATTATGTTCTTCTATTTGCATTTTATCTTCTATAAATATAACATCTCTGTTGATGACTACTTTGTGGGCAGTGAGATCCCACAAGCGATACCCCTTCACTCCATCAGCATATCCCAAGAATACATATTTTCTGGATTTTGAATCCAGTTTGCTCACTTCTTGAGTATTGTACATCACGTACACAGGACTTCCAAATATACGCAATCGAGAATAATCAGCTGGTTTTCCAGTCCACATCTCTATCAGTGTCTTTAGCTCAATTGCAGTTGATGGAGATCAATTTATCACATAACAGACGGTATTGACTGCTTTTGCCCAGAATGACTTTCCTAGACTGCAGCCTTTAACATTGCTCTTGTTCTTTCTAATAGAGTTCTGTTTATCCACTCTTCCACTTCATTTTGCTGTGGAGTGTATGCCGTTGTGAACTGCCTTTTGATACCTTCATGTTGACAAAAGTTATTAAATTCATCACTGGTATATTCTCCTCCATTGTCAGTCCTCAAACACTTAATCTTCTTTACTCGCGCTTTGAAAGTTTTAAAGACTGCAAGCACATCTGTTTTTCTTCTAATTGGATACACCCAACATCTCCTGAAGAAGTCATCTATAAATGATACAAAATATCTTGCTCCTCTCAAGGATACAACTGGTGCTTGCCAAACATCATAGTGAATCAAGTCTAAGATGCATTTGCTCTTAGTTGTTGATGTGCCAAACTTCAACTTGTGCTGTTTATTTGTAACACAGTGCTCACAAAAGGTAAAGTAACCTTTGTAAGCCCAAGGAGTAACTTCTGATCAGAGAGAACTTTCAAACCTTTCTCTGACATGTGGCCTAGTTTTTGATGCCACATCATCGTCTTCTCTTCTACAGAACTGGCTGATGCGATTGATGTTTCTGTCCCATGATGTGTTTCTCCCATTAATACAAACATGTTTGCAACTGTCTTTCTTGCCTTTAAAACCACCAGCGCTCCTTTGATAATTTTTATTATTCCATTGTCTGTTCGGATCTTACAACCAAGACTATCAAATTGTCCTACAAACAAAAGATTTTTCTTCAATTCTTTCACATGTCGCACTCCTGAAATAGTAGGAATTAAGTCATCATACATCTTCAATTTAATGGTGCCAATGTCGGCAATCTCTAAAGCATGATTATCACCTATGAACACTATGCCTCCAGATATGGGTTCATATGTGTGGAACCAATCTCGATTAGGAGTCATATGCCATGTTGCTCCTGAATCCATTAGCCAAACCTCAGTGAGCTCTTCTCTATCTGTAGAGATTGTCACTGCTTCACTATATAAAACCTCTCCATCTTCTGAGGTGTTTGCAACACATCATTGAGGTTTTAATGACTCTGCAGTATTCTTTATACCTTTTTTAAACCAACAATCCCTTTTGAAGTGCCCTTTTCTGCCATAATTGTAGCATTTCACAGTCTTCTTACTTCTTGATTTGGACCTCCCCTGTCTTTGACTCCCACTGAAGCCACGCTCCGTTGATCTCCCTCTTGACACCAACAATGCCTCTGTTTAGTTTGAACTATTTCTATCTCCTTTATTTTTACGCCTATTTTCTTCTTCCAATATGGCAATCGCAACATCATCAAAGACTAAATAGTCTGTGAGGATATTATTGGTCAAGTTGATAATGAGCTGATCATATGAATCTGGAAGACTTTGAAGTAAAAGCTCTGCACGTTCACTTTCCTCTATTTGTTGACCCAATGTAGTGAGTTGTGAAAATAGAGTTCTTATTGTGTTGATGTGGTCAATCACCGCCGTGGTTTCTACCATTCGAAGGGTATAAAGTCTCCGCTTTAGGAAAATCTTATTGTGCAAAGACTTTGACTCATATAACTTTATTAGAGTCTCCCATATCTCCTTAGCTGTTTTCTTCTCTGCCACAGTTCTTATTGTGTTGATGTGGTCAGTCACCGCCGTGGTTTCTGCCATTCGAAGGGTATAAAGTCTCTGCTTTAAGAAAATCTTATTGTGCAAAGACTTGGACTCATATAGCTTTGTTAGAGTCTCCCTTATCTCCTTAGTTGTTTTCTTCTCCACTACACTTAATAATACTTCATCGACTAATGCTAAATGTATGTTAGCAATAGCATTGCCATCCATCTCATTCCATTTTGCATTATCAGTAATCTTCGCGGGCCGATCCTCATTTGCTGCCAAGCAATTGTCTTTCCTTAAGATTGCCTTGATTCTAATTTTCCAGAGTGAGAAATTGCTCCCATTGAACCTCTCAGAGAAATTGCTCCCATTGAACCTCTCAATCTCATACTTTGCTGCCATTTTATTCACCGTGATCTATTCAGCTATCACTGTTTCACAGATCTGTAACGTATACAGAAATAGTATCGTGTGAATAATACTTCACTAAGTAAGTTCCCAGGAAAGATTGAAGGGGTCGCAAACAGTCCCGTTTAAAACTCAATCTCCTTAGACAAAACTTCCTAGCCTGTATTTAATCACTGCACTGACTTTCTATATACGCCAACAGTAACGTATGTGAACAGTACCGTATAGGTGAATAGTGTCGTAGACGTGAATAGTAACTGTATACACGAATAACTTTTGTGTATTAACAACGCCAACCAGAAAGCTCTGATATCACTGTTAGGATACTGACATGCAAACCCAATAAGATAAAAGGCAAGGGATATGATAAAATGAAAAATTAGACACACAAGAATTTACGTGGTTCACCCAATTTGGCTACATCCCCGGGCAAGTATAGAAGGATTTTACTAAGTAATGTGAGAATTACAACCTCTCTCTACTAATAGGAGAACAATTGAAATCTCTCTATTACTAAGAGAAAACACCTCACTTACTATCTCACAAATACCTCATAATTTTATGGGATTACTTTCCCTCTCTCACTCTCCTCTTCTTCTCTCTTATTTCTCTCTTGTGTTGTGTTCTATATGGCAAGGATGCACTGCCTATTTATAGGCAAGCATCTTTGTCTTTGTCTTGCAAAAGACAAAAGTAAGGCAAGTGGCACCGAATTGATACCCACTTTGTTGACTTAGCTAGCACCAATTGGTGCCAGCTAGCTTCACATCATAAACCTCATTGCTCTGCTACCTCCTCAGAAAAAAATCCAACGAGAAAAAACTAAGATCCCTTCCTAGGCTTTCTTGTAATGGTTTCTCTGGTCAAAGCCAGATATTGTTCATCACTACTCTTAGCCTCAATTCTTGCATCATGAGCTAGCTTTAATAAAGGAGATTATTTAGCTTCATGTTCAAGGCTAAGTCCAGATTCCTAAATTCCTGCAAAACGTTCTGCTTTCCATCTTTAGATTTTCTTACTGGAAAACAAGAACTAGAATTCATGAAAATCACCCCACTAATCCTTTCAAAGTGAATATTATCAGTTAAGAGTGTGTTTGGTATTGCGGTAGTGATTGTGGTTGTGGTTTGAAAAAAGTTGTTTTATAAAAAGTACTTTTAGCAAAGGGTGGTTTGAAAAAAAATGGTGTTTGGTTAAAACTATGGTTGAAATTGAGATCGAAGAAAAAGTAGTTTAATTTGTTTGGTTAAAAATGCTTTTGAAATTGAGGTTATAAAATAATTTTAAAAAATATATATTAATATTGATGATTTTAAATTTAAATATTGTAAAATTAATTACTCCTATTACATCATGAAATAAAAAATACTTTATAAAAAATACTTTTTATTATTTCATTAAACTATTTATAATTCCATTACGTACAAAATTCATCCGATAAAAATTACAGTTTTCATAATTTTTTTAGCGTAGATAAATATTATCAGGTATAAAATTGATATTACAGTACGAGTGAATTTAATTAATTCATTTTATACTAGTGTTTTTTTTAAATACAAATGTTAAAAAAATTTATTTGGCTGAAAAAAAAAAAAAAGAATTTCACGTGAACAGTGCAATTCGCACTGTTCACATGCTCCACTGTTCAGTGAACAGTGGAGTGTATCATGCTACACTGTTTGAACAGTGTAGCATGGTTGTTCTCCAAGAGCCGCGCAAAAAAGCAGCATTTTTCTGCTTTCAAATTGCCTGCGTTTCGCACGCAATTTGTTGTGGGACCCATACACAGTGAATAGCTTTTTTTCCTTAACCAAACACTGAGCCAGTGCGTTTTTGAAGAAACGCAACCTCTACCTCGTTGCCAAACGGGCTCTAAGAATTAAAGGGCAGAACAGACACACAGTTCTTTTTTTGTTTGCTGTCCAAATGATTCGATCAAGCCTCAAATGCTTCATAGCTCTATACATCTGAATTTTCTTCAACTGTTCATGACTTCTGAACTTGATACAAATTAAAAGGTGCTTTCTGTTGTTGGCTAGAAAGCTAATATTACATGTCAACAAAAATCTGAAGTTCAGCAATTGTGAAAAATGGAATGTGGGATGGTTAATATATTGGAGCGTGAAATGCATATGAAAGGAAGATCCTCTGTCAATTAGTTTATGAAGCAGATTGGAGGTAAATCAAGAGTGTTCCAAAGTGACAATTCACCATCATTAATCAAAGAAGAGGAAGAAGATCCCATTTCCGTTGAGCTTTGTGAGTAATCATCCTGTTTCTGTATCACTTCCAAGCTTTCTTCTTCTGCTCTATTCCCCTCCTTTCTACCGTTACATGCATTTCGAAGTTCGGTTAATTGATCTGAACGTCCTTTTCCCTTGGCATTTCCTGATCCAAGCTTCAACTTTAAGCATTCAGGGATTCCATTAAAAGCATAAAGAGAAGCTGAGAACTTCCTCTCATATTTCATTCTCTTCATGGCTGCTTTAAGCATAGAAGGCTCATCTCCATAGCACTCAGGCTCCACTGGCTCCTCAATATCTTCAGCAATCTCGAAAGGAGAGTAGTAAAAAGGAGATCCAACATCATCAAAAAAATGGAAATCCAAAGCTCCTATGTCGTTCCCTTCTTCCTCTTCCTCTCCATCTTCTTCTCCTTCACCTCCCAAGTTGTTACCATCACCACTAGATGACTGCACTACATCACTCCAGCTATAGTCGAAGTCCCATTCTTTCCCCCCGCTATCTTCTTTCTCTGTTAAGCATGGCCCAAGACTTGTTGTCGTGCAATCAAATGCACTAGCATTAGTGTTAATGGTGTCGTCGTTGCACACGGGGTAATCGTCTGGATGGTCGAGGAAATCAGTGAATTGGGTGTCTGAGAAATCGGTTGCTGGTTCTTTATATTCCTCCACTAGTTTTTGCTGCAGATTGTGGGGCTGAGAGGTTTTGGAAGGATCACAAGAGTTGTTTCTTGCTTTAAGCCTTTGGAGGAGAAGGTTAGTAATCTTTGAGGGAAGAGCTGGAGTTGTTGAAGAAGTTGGAGAACAAGGCCAGAAGTTAGTTCTTGTATTAGCACCGCGAAGCAAGCAAGCAGCTTCATCATAGGCTCTTGCTGCTTCCTCAGCAGTATCAAAGGTGCCTAACCACACCCTTATTTTTTGTATGGTGTCCTTAATCTCAGCCACCCATCTACCTGATGGCCTTTGTCGAACACCAACAAATCTCTTTCTAGCTCTCCTAGCTCCTCCTAGTGCTGCTGCTGCTGCTGCTTCCTTAACCATCTCATCCCAAGCCATGGTTCCTTCACTAGAGTTCTTGTCCTCAACACTTTCACTGACCTTTCTCTTCCTAGCCATATCTTTCTTTCTTTCTTTCTTTCTTTATAAGCACTAAGTTCTTTATATTCTCTTTTGTGTTGTTGGAAGCTATGTTTATTGCTCTGGGTATGTTGTGTTGGCTGGTCAAGTGGCATTTATATGAGGGTCTTGAAGATCCTGTCAAATGAGAATGGAGAGTTGAAATGGTCTTCTTGTTTGTTCATACTCCCTTGTTCTTTTTTCAGTTTAAGCCTCTTATGGAACCAGGTGGAGTTTTCTCTTAAATTACAGTGAGGGAGCACCGCCAAGTGGATATATTGTCAGGCGATGCTAATTCCATGAATTTTGCTTTGACTCAGACAAAGGGTATA
Organism: Populus nigra; assembly: GCF_951802175.1. Classification (NCBI taxonomy): domain Eukaryota; kingdom Viridiplantae; phylum Streptophyta; class Magnoliopsida; order Malpighiales; family Salicaceae; genus Populus; species Populus nigra. The sequence continues at coordinate 10,535,957 of NC_084864.1, read as the reverse complement.
ATGCTCCCTACAATGCTATTGTTTACAGGGATTTTTTTTTTAATTTTAATGATGAAATCTAAGCCTGAAAGAGTCAATCTACCCTTTTCATCAATCTTTATTGTTTAGACTTATTGATAGAGTTGAATTAAGAAATACAATTGATTCCCCTAAGCAACCTGTCTTCAAGCACCCAGGAGACAAACGTAGAAATCATCACTGTCATGAAAGAGACTAAATTGTAGCTTTTCTATTGTAAGACATGGAGAGATTAATGCATTATTTAACTAGCCTAAATGAGCTCCAACAAAAACAAACTACAGTACAGCCCCATCCATTTCCTGCAGAGATGTCCATGGATGCTGTGGACTGCCAAATTATTGCACTTCACATTTCATAAATGTCAAGGGTGATTCAGTTCTTAGCAGTAACACTGTTGTTTTCTTGTGTTTCTGTATTCTTCTTGTTAATCTGATAGAATGTTGAAAACCATGTAAATATTGTAATCATTCACATGCGAAATTGTCCGTAGTAAAACCTGATTCACTATAAAATGAAAGGAAACCTGCCATGAGAGTCATTTTCAAGCCCTGAAAAGTCAAGAAAATTACTTGGGATTATTAGTCATGTGTAGCATAAAACTAATCATTTTTGCTTTGTTAATTGCTGATAAAAGTCTAAAATTGTCGATTTCTCCAAAGCCCGAGCACGATAAAGAGACATGATGAATCATATAAACCTTTTTATTTATTAAACAATATATCATATTAATCCATCTTTGGAATATTATTATCATGAAACCGTTTAGTTTAAAAAATAGCAGAGCAAAGCCATCTTTAAATATTGAAGTGAAGGTGACATGCCGAGATTAGTACCTAATCACAAATTGGTGGGATTATAATAAAAATCAACTAAAAAGAAAAGGGGCTGCAAATGATTGTTTTTACTGCAACCCTAGACTCATTTTACAATGAATTACAATAATAAAATACAATTTTCCCCCTCAATCAAGTAACATTTAGCCAGATGAGGATAATATGCTTTTTTTTAATGTTTTATTAATAATAAAAATACTAAAATTTAACATGAAGTGAAAGTTTTACAGCAAGTCATGATGGTGCTTAACAATGGAGAGAATAATTTTATTGAATTGCTCTCACTTTTCTCTCCAATCTAAACAAATTCAAGAAACTGTAAACTATGACGTCTAAGATCTTGAGGGGAGGTTGTCCTGTAGGGCCATGACAGAAGAAGAGACGAACAAGATCATAGATAGATGCCAACAGCTTCACACTTTTTGGTGTTGGCTACGCTGCATTTTTCTAAGTTTTCCATCCTCTATACGTTAGCTTGAATAGTAGCAGCAAGAAATTAAGTCTTGCATGCGCCGCCCGGCGACTTAACCAACCAAAAAAGAATCCTCTCTACAAGGAAGAGAGAGTGATAGAGAAACAAACGAATAAATTTCTCACAACAAAATTTAAAAAAAAAGAAAAAAGAAAAGAAGAAGAAGCCATGACCCGTTGATGCTGCTGCTTAATTAGACCCGTTAATGAGAGCTAGCTAGTTTATAATCTAATTAATTATATTAGAGTAGTTAATTTCAAGTACTAGTCCTTAATTGGCCAAAGCTTTGCCACTTGGGAGCTCATGGTTATTCCTCCTCTTCCATTTTAAAATATTCCATTAACTATTACGTCCTAAGCTGTAGATTAGGCAAGTGATTAGCATGCTAGCAAACATATATATATATAGTAATGATTTTGGCTCCAAATTAATGAAATTGTCAAGGGCCATTCTTGTTCCTCCACCTGGAGGATCCATGGTTAATCCTCGAACAAATAAATTAGTTATTAATGATTTCATGTGTTTTCAAATGCGAATATTCTTGAAGTGCTGTTCTTCTAAAATCCAAAAATATTTCAAGAAATAGTTTTTAAAGTAGATGCCAAGCCCCGTAGTAATAGTAATGACATGTACGAGCAAACCTTGATAATCTTGTGTTATAGTATATTATCAGAACCAATTCAACAGCATGACTAGACTGACTATATACTTCATTGACCCGTTGAAGATGCCAAATAAACTAAGTACAAAAAATATTAGGACAAAAAAGTTTAAAAATACTTTGAATAAGTTTTCTCAGTATGTTTGAGCCAAGAGCCCAGATGAATTTAGAGGAACACATGGCACTTAGGGCACTTATAAAGCTTTGAGATCAGCTTTTAATTCATCTAATCCGAGTACAAGAAAAGTCTAATCCAAGTACAAGAAGAGTCTAGTGTTAATAACCCCATGAAAGCCTTGTTTAGGCAAGATTTTCTAATATTACAATGATTTAAAGTTAGTGATTATTGTTCTTTTTTGTGCAAGGTAAATTCATCAAGATCAAATTCTTAATGGGAGAGAATTTTTAGCATTCAAAAAAAAAAATTTATGATTCTTTTAGTTTAAGAAGGAAATTAATAAAGTCAGAATCATTATTTTTATCCAAGTAAAGTAAGAAAACTAAATTCTACAAGGAAAAGCTAGAGATGAAATCAAAGATTTTCCAGTTAGATTTGATTTTCTTAGTCTATTTATAATTTTTAAAATTAAAAACCGATCCTAAAACTAAAATAAAGGATTATTCGAGCAAGGAGACTATTTAAGCTAGAAAATAAAACTTTTTTATGTTATTTTTTTTATTTGTAGCAGTGTATTTTAGACTTTTATTTTAATTTTTGTTAGAAAGGTTAAGTTGAAGAGTAAAAATAAGAGATACAAAGCAAATTGAACCTAAACAAAACCCAAAACATACAATTCAATTTCACTTAACAAATCTTTTTATTTTTCTAAACACCAAAATCTTAAAAAATATCACATAATCCAAGTACAACATGGGCCTAATGTGAACAACTCTATGAAAGCCTTGTTTGGGCAAGATTTCCTAATATTACAATGATTAAAGTTATCGGTTATTTTTCTTTTTATGCAAGGCAAATTCATCAATATCAAATTATTTATGAGAAAGGATTCTTAGCATTCAAATAGAAGAAGTTTCCTTGATCACCAAAAAAACTAAGGGGCATCAGATTTGTTTCCTAAGGTAGGGAGGATTATACAATAACTTTTCTAGTCTAGAAAGGAAACTAATAAAGTCAACAACTAAAGAGGTAAGAATCATTATTTTTGTCCAAGTAAAGCAAGGAAACCAAGCTTTACAAGGAAAAACTAGAGGCGACAACAAAGATTTCCAAGTTAGAATTTATTCTCATAGTCTATTTATAATTTCTAAAATTAGCAACTAATTCTAGAGCTAAAAGGAATGATTATTCGAGAAGGGGACTATTCAAGGTAGGGAATGAGATTCTTTTATGTTATTTTCTTTGCTATTTATGGCAATATGTTTCAGACTAAGTTTGCTAGAAAGGTTAAGTTGAAGAGCAAAAATGAGAGATATAAAGCAAATTGAACCCTAAACATACAATTCAGTTTCACTTAACAAATCTTTTTATTTTTCTAAACATCAAAACCTTAAAAAAGGTCACATAATGCGCATATATATATAAGTTAATCAGTCAATTGTTATCTCTTCACTTTGAAAAGCCTGGAGATTCCTCCAGAACCTATGTGCTATTGTCTGCCATGATTAGGTGACGATAAAATAAAAATGAAAATTGCCCCTGTTTTTTATGGGATTTTTGTTTGTTGTCTTCTTGCCACCAACACTTGATTTGTCTGTTTGTAGCGTCAGGTAAAATTTGTAGAAAAAGATCTAAAACAATGGGCCTAAAATAAAGGGATTCGAAAACAGTTGAGTCGAAAAGATATGGACTCTAAACAGATGAGCTTGAAATACTCTTTTTTTTTTAATAGAATCTTACTTAAATTTTCAAACAAATATAAATAAATTTCTGATGCGAATGAACAAGGTAAGACCAATAATGTCAGGATCCTTGATCAAACACGGAGCATACTTAAATATACAGAAATATAAAATTTTGCAAGAATGTAAATAATGTAAATTGAAATAGAATCTTACTTAAATTTGTAAGGTAAATCAATACAGGAGATATTGGTTACAGAGAAGAATTGATATGGGTTACAGAGGACACAGTAAAATTTTCTAAGGGGAAAATAATAGTCTGCCCTCTAAAGGTTTAGGAGTCCCCTTTTATAGATGGGTTGCCACAGAGGAGGCCAAAATAGCTTTTGAAAAGTCTGGAGATTTCTCCAGAACCCATGTGCTATTGTCTGCCATGATTAGGTGACGACAAAATGGAAATTACCCATGTTTTTTGTGGGATTTTTGTTTGTTATCTTCTTGTTACCGACACTTGATTTGTCTGTTTGTAGCATCAGGTAAAATTTGTACAAAAAAACCTAAAACAATGGGCCTAAAACAAAGAAACTCAAAAACAATTGAGTCGAAAATATATAAACTCTAAATAGATAAGCCTAAAATACTTTTTTTTTTTTACTGTCTCTTGATAGGTGGCAGAATGCCAACAATATAAAAGAAAAGGATACAATAAGTGATGAAGACACATTTCGTGGTGTTGTTATACATGAAAAGGATCTTTTATATATATATATATATATATATATATATTATAACGACGACGTTATTGAAATAACTCTACAAAATTTAAACCGGATATTCCCCGGTTCTTACAGAAGAGAGAAAACTAATATCACCAGATGGGGCACATACCGAAGACAACACAACAGACACGAGTTACATGACCGAACAAACCGACACGTGACATATCTCCTCCCACCATACTCATTCGTGTCCTGTCCCAAGCAAACGTGCATTGTCGTTTTTAAAAACCATCACCAACGCCGATTTGAGAAGCTCCGGTTACCAGAATCCGATCAGTTTCTCCGATCATACCAGGTAGTTGGATTTCCGATCGTGATTGATTGACTGATTGAACTGTGGAATTGGGTTTTGATAGATAGAGAGGTGAAAAATTGGAAAAGATGAGCGAAATATTTGAAGGATACGAGCGTCAATACTGCGAGCTCTCTGCTAATTTATCCAGAAAATGCACCGCTGCTCTTGCTCTTGATAGAGGTACGTACGTATTCTCAATTATTTATTTTCATTTTCTTTTGATTTTAATTTTGATTTTGATTTCGTGGAATATATATTTATTTGCACAGAGCAAAAGAAGCAAAAGATATCTGAAATAAGAGCTGGATTAGAGGATGCTGAATCTTTGGTACCTTTAAAAAACTCCTAATCCTGATTCTCCTCACCCAGGAATTTATGTATTATTCTTTATTTATTTCTTAAAAAGTTTAATTTTGCAGATTCGGAAAATGGATATGGAAGCGAGAAACTTGCAGCCGAATGTGAAGGCAGTTCTTCTGGCTAAGCTGAGGGAGTATAAGTCAGATTTGAACAATCTGAAAACTGAGGTTAAAAGAATTGGTTCTGGTAATCTCAATGCAGCTGCTCGCGATGAGCTCTTGGAAGCTGGAATGGCTAATTCATTGACGGTATGTCACTCTCTCCCTGGGTTGGTTTGTACTTGTACTTTTACGCATTTGTTTTGGTAGATTTTATGTAGGATGATTTTCATTATATATATATATATATATATATAGGCTGTTTGTCATTGTGGTGTGTGCTACAATTCTAATTCCAGCTACACGCTATAATAATAATAGTAATAATAATCTGTATTTTGGTGCAGCATCAAAACTCAAAAGCAATCTGGGTGTATATTTTGATGAATAAATGAATAGCCTGTTGTGAGCAAAATTTCGTGTAGTTTTGTTTTGTGGCTACTTCTCTTAAAATCTGCAATGCAATTCTGAGTCTCTTTCTTGTTCTTAGTGTTGAATATATATTTTGACAATTGTGGTTTGGGCAACTGGAATAGGCCTCAGCAGATCAAAGATCAAGATTGATGATGACAACAGAAAGGCTAAATCAGTCCGGTGACAGAATCAAGGATAGTAGAAGAACTATGCTTGAAACCGAGGAACTTGGTGTGTCTATTCTTCAAGATTTGCATCAACAGCGACAGTCTCTCTTGCATGCCCATGACACGGTATTGATTTCATTTGCATCAAACTGCCGTCTCTGAACATTGTTTACTTTCATTCTAGCAAGTCTGTTTTTTTCTTTATTTACTAGTGATATTTGAACGTGTTGAATGACAGTTATAGTTTGACTGACTCTAAATTCTGATGCATTATTAGCAAGGCAGCCCTTGGTAGCATACCACAGTTTCCTTTTGATCTTAATCAGTGCTTTACTGTAAAGGGTTTCACTGAGTCTGGGAAGTAATGGAATTGGGATTTGGAACTAGTAACGCCATATGCCCTGTACTCATTTTATGGTTCAAATATTTTCAGCTTCATGGAGTGGATGACAACATCGGTAAGAGTAAGAGAGTGCTGACTGCCATGTCAAGGAGGATCAACAAGAACAAGTGGATTATTGGTGCCATTATTGCTGTCCTTGTGGTTGTCATCAGCTTGATCTTGTACTTCAAACTCAAATAGCCAAGATATCCCTTGTTTCCGACCCGCGTGTTTTATCAAGACATGACTTGATTTTTTGCTTTTCCTTCTTTTGAATTCGGTTGTGTGTGATTTTGCAATCAACTGCTGATATGAATAAAGTTTTTGATTTATATATAGTCGTGTACTTTTTATCCATTTTAATTATATATGGAGTGAATTTTGATGAACTCATGGCATCTCTTTCCCATTTTTGGACATGAGATACTTCAGGAACATACATAGCTGACTGGGAACAGAAAAGTTTGCTCTCATCGTGAAGAAAAAGCGAAACTAGTATCCATCCCAAAGTAATCGGACAATTTACCAAAGATTGCTGCTGCAAATACATGCTGCATTCAGCTTTCTGGGTGACAGGCTAGAAGTCGTTGCCTTATTGCTGAGAATTTATACAATACATGCTTGACTCAAAGTCAGTTCCCTAAGATGGTACTAATCTTTTGCCAAAGGAGCCCTCCTAGTTCATGAAAGTGAAAATGGAAGTTCTGGCTGGGACCTTAATTTTCAAGAAAAATAGTAGGTACTGGATAATTCCCAGAACCACGCCGCCACAGGATAAAAAAATAATGTTTATTACTCGGTAACAGGTTAAAAAATATATATTATTTTATTTTAAAAATATTTTAAAATGATTTGTTTTTAACAAAACAAAATAATATTAAGATGACGATTAATTGAATTATTTTTTGTCAACTCAACTTAACATGTCAAACTCACAATTTAAATTATAAACTTTAACGAGTTTAATAATTTTTTTAAAAAAATATTTTTATTTAATTATATGATAATAAACAAACGCTCGCAAAACTGAATACCAACTCAATACTAGAACTTTCTTCTGAGATCATAATAACTCAATAAAATATAAAATAGAATAAATCATGAAACTTAATTCATAGTAATTATGTTTTATTTTTGGAACCATCTTTTATCTAACAATATAAAAAAAAATAGACAATAGTAAAACTAAGCACCAATTCAATGCAAAAATATGTTTTATTTAGATCACAATAACTCTGTATAATAGAAAACAAAATAAATAACAAAATTTAATTTATAATAGACTCAAAAGTGAAAAATAAAAAGAAAAAAAATATGACACTGTTCCGATGATAAAACATGTGAAAAGAAACCAAAATAATATATAAAAAATCAATTTTTAATAAATTTAATGTTAAAAACTAAAAAGAAAAAAAAAATGTTATTATTGACTACATAGGGTAAACAATGATATCCTCGGACACTATCAAATCAGAGTTTATAAAAAGAGCCCTGAACCTGTAACCCAGAGGCAGGGACACGTGTGGAGAGACGCTAGCGTGGGCAAATAAATGCCGATGACAATTTGAGCATTACATTTGCAAGTATTATGGACCAGATTATTGAGAATATTATTTTTCTCTTTTTTTCAGTTTTTTTTCAATAAAAAAATGTATTCTTTTATTGAAAACAAAGACGAATGTTTTCAACAATAAAATTATAACTATTTTTCATAAAACAAATCGAACCATTAGTTAATCTTAATATATTTTATTCTTGATAATTTAATTATAGATTATTAATTTTATATTATTTAAATTTATATTTAAATCTATCATGAAAAAGTTATATTGTTAATTAAAAATAATTCTTATATTAATTTTATAATAAAAATTAAATTGATGACACTAATTCAATTTGAAAGTATAAAAAAATATTTTTATTTTTTTTTACATTACCATAAAGTGATTGTATATAAAAGAAAAAAAATATTATTGATATAATTTTTCTTTTAAAAAATAATAACAAAATTGTAAATAAAAACTAAGAGAAAACCTCTAAAATATGTTTTCTAAACTTATTATAAATTTGAAAAACTTGAAAATTATTTTTTTAATTTTATAGATAAAAATATATTATGTTTGAAAAAAATTCTAATTTTATTTTTTTTACTATATATATATCTTTTTTGTTTAGTCATCATTGTGTGAGAGAAAATTTTATGGTATTTAAAGAGTAACTAGTAATATTTTATTAGGTAATGTTTGGTTATTGTCCTAAAATAAAAATGACAAAAACAATTGAAATAGAAATGTGTTAGGTTGAAGAGACAAAGACATAAAAATAAATTTTTTTATTATAAAATTTATAATAAATTTTTGTACTTTCAAAACAAGAGGTACAAAAAGAATATGTCTCCAGAGATAATATTTATTATTTTTTATTTATAAAATATTCTTATAAAAAACTCTTAATTCTAAAATTATCCAACTAAAGCATGTAAGAATAAAAATAATTATTATAATAATTTCAAAACTCAACTCGAGGGTTGATCTAGAGCAAAGTTAATGTCATTGGTCAAGACCAAGGTTACGGGTCGGGTTGACTCTAATTGACTTGAGTTAGCGTAAGAATAAAAATAATAATTATTATAGTTTTAAAATCTAATTTAGAGGTCAAATAAGTATTGGGTCATGAGAGGGGTTGACCATTAATCCAAATCAACATAATAAGAAAATTGATATTATTATAATTTTAAAACATGACTCGGGGGTTAACCTGAGGTAAGGCAGCTCGGGTCATGTGTTGAGAGGGTTAATTGGGTTGATTATGATCAAAATAAAAATAAAAGTAGTTGTTCTCATGGTTTTAAAACTCAATTTTGGAGGTCAATTCAGGACAAGACTTGGGTCACAGATCAGGAGGGTCAACCTGTGTCAATAAAAAGATAAAATTGTTATTATTATAGTTTCAAAATTCAATTTAGGGATCAGTTAGGGCAAGGCCCGAGTCACTGGTCGGGAAGGCTAACTCAGGTTGACCCAAGTCAATGTATAGATAAAAATGATTATTATCATAATCTTAAAACCTGACTCTAAATTTAACCCGAGGAAAAGTTTAGATCACGAGTCGGGATGGTCAACTTGGTTAACCCAATTTTTTTAAAAAAATAATCAAAGTAACCTTGTTTTGACCAAAATGTTTTAAAAAAAGTTAACTGATTTTTAATTTGTGTTTTATTATGGGTCGACTTAGATTTTTGATCATGTCAAATTAAGTTAATTCTTGCTTTATTTTTACTTAAACTCGGACCATGCGAGGCCCAAAATTAGCTCGGTTTCGAGTCAACTTGTCAGGTCAGTCCTGGTTTTATAACTAAGGTTAGTGTAATATTGTTAATTTCAACACTCAATATAAACTAAATTAAAAAAATATCTGATTATTTTTAAAAAATATATAAATTTAATAATGATACATATTAAAGGTAAAATATATATATTTTTTATTTTATCTTATTTGTCCAACATAACCTAAGAGCATACATAAACAATTACTTTATCTTCTACACCATTATAAAGCACAATTTTATCTTTATTTTTTTTATCTCCATTATCTTTATCTTTTTTATTTGATAACAATAATAAAAGAAAACAAAATAAAACTCATAATCTATATATAAAAACAAATTAGTAAGAATATCTTCATTTTTCGGCAGGTAAAATCTGAAGGAAGTAATGAGCCCAACAGTCTGATCCCCGATTGAAGGAAAACGAGGCAATTCATTAACGGCTACGGTTTTCTCAAGAAACAAAGGAAGAAGAGGCGGCAAAATGGCTATCAATGTCTTACTCTGCACAGGTAAGAAGGAAGGAAGGAGACCCATCTGTTTGGTTTGGTAGCTTAGAAAATCCTCAGAATAACCAAATCACATTCTTGTCCAAAACCCAATTCATATGAAATGTTCAACCATCAACTTCACCACTCTCCAATCCCTCCCTGCCCACTTCCGCTCTCTCCTCCGCTCTTGCGCCCGCAACTCCTCTCTTTCCACTGGCAAAAAACTCCACGCCGTTATCCTAACCTCCGGACTTGCTTCCTCATCCCCCAACACCTTCCTCCTCAACGCCCTCCACCACTTGTATGCCTCCTGCGGCGTTACATCCTCTGCACGCCACCTATTCTACCAAATCCCCCGCTCACATAAAGACGTTACAGATTGGACTACCCTGTTAACCTCCCTTGTTCAACACGGAACCAAACCTTCTGAAGGGTTTTGTTTCTTCAAAGAAATGAGGAAGGAGGGTGTTGTTCTTGACGATGTTGCCATGATTTCTGTGTTTGTATTGTGCACGCGTGTGGAGGATTTAGGGATGGGAAGACAAGCGCAAGGGTGTCTTGTGAAGATGGGTTTGGGGCTTGGGGTTAAGGTGTGTAATGCGGTAATGAACATGTATGTGAAGTGTGGGTTAGTTGAGGAGGTGAGAAGAGTTTTTTGTGAAATGAATGAGCGGAATGTGGTTTCGTGGAGTACACTGTTGGAGGGAGTGGTGAAATGGGAAGGCGTGGAGAATGGGAGAGTGGTGTTTGATGAGATGCCGGAGAGGAATGAGGTTGGTTGGACTATAATGATTGCAGGTTATGTGGGAAATGGGTTTTCTAGAGAAGGGTTTTTACTATTGGATGAAATGGTTTTGAGGTTCAGGTTAGGATTGAATTTTGTTACACTTTCTTCAATTTTATCTGCGTGTGCACAATCAGGGGATGTCTTGATGGGGAGGTGGGTTCATGTTTATGCTTTGAAGGGAATGGGAAGGGAGATGCATATCATGGTGGGTACAGCTCTGGTGGACATGTATGCAAAATGTGGCCCGATAGATATGGCATTCAAAGTCTTCAAGTACCTACCAAAAAGGAATGTGGTGGCGTGGAATGCAATGCTTGGTGGGCTAGCGATGCATGGAAGGGGTAAATTTGTGTTGGATATATTCCCAAAAATGATTGAAGAAGCTAAGCCAGATGATCTAACTTTTATGGCTGTCTTAAGTGCTTGCAGCCACTCAGGTTTAGTTGATAAAGGCTACCGTTATTTTCGTAGTCTGGAATCAGAATATGGAACAACACCTAAGATTGAACACTATGCTTGTATGGTGGATATTCTAGGCCGGGCCGGTCATTTAGAAGAAGCTGTGATGTTGATAAAGAAGATGCCAATGTGTCCAAATGAGGTTGTTCTAGGATCCCTTTTGGGTTCTTGCAATGCCCATGGAAAGTTACAGCTTGGTGAGCGAATTCTGCAAGAGCTGATTCAGATGGACCGGCATAATACAGAATATCATGTATTGCTTTCGAACATGTATGTTTTAGAAGGAAAGCAAGACAAGGCTAATTCACTCAGACAAATCCTTAAGAGTAAGGGTATTAGAAAGGTCCCTGGAGTGAGTTCTATTTATGTTGGTGGAAATATTTATCAGTTCAGTGCAGGGGATAAGTCACACCCACTGACAAAGGAAATTTATCATGCATTGAATAATATGATTCAAAGGTTGAGATTGGCTGGTTATGTACCCAATACTACTAACCAAGTTTTTCCAGGTTCTGATGGCAGGGAGGGTAGCAGGGAGGAGATGGAGGAGAAAGAGCAGGCATTGTTCTTGCACAGCGAAAAGCTGGCAGTCTGTTTTGGGCTTATAAGCACAAAACCTGGTGCACCTCTTTATATATTCAAGAATCTACGCATATGCCAAGATTGTCATTCTGCTATTAAAATTGTTTCTAAGATATACAACCGAGAAATTGTAATTAGAGATCGGAATCGTTTTCATTGTTTCAAGCATGGTTCATGTTCTTGCTCTGATTATTGGTAAACATAAATGCAAAGCAGATATTTGAAGAAATTAATTGATGAGCCGCATCACGAAGTCCCACTTGACTGGAATTTTTTAGTTCTCTCTTAATTAAAATCTGCTATCTCGTACAAGGACTCATCAGATAACAACATTATTGTTTTTGGAATCTGGCTTTGATCATCGTGGGAGGGATTTAATTACAAAAGCCCTTGAAGAATTGGTTGAAGCTGAAAGAAAGTTGTTTGCACGGCTGATGATGAGTTGAAAAGGAAAAGGCGGCGTTTCTTTCACAATGCTGCTCACCTAGATTCTTTGAAGGCATTTTCCTTTACATTGTTTGCTGAATGGGGTGACAAGAGTCAGATATCCACCATAGGCTACTGATGAGAATGGTGATGTTCTCAGTGGAATTGTTGGGTAAGCTTTGTGTACTACTGCCGCTGTTTTTGGTTGGAAGAGCATGGTGTCTCAGATATTCGAGGAAATAGTTGCTCTGCCTGGTGGAACTCTTTCTTTTGTTTTTAGGATCCAATCATTACTTTCATGCTTTCAGATTCATCATCTCACAAATGGGATTGAAATCTGGTTGGGTAAATCAAAGAATTCTCAGGGTCAAAAACGTTGCCATTCACCAAGGGCACAGCGAAGGCTATTTACAGGAGCAATTGCTCATTCAGAAACATACTTATCAAAGAGAACATGCCTCATCGACAAGATCAAGCACCGTGTTGTACTGATTAAATTTTGTTCATTACACCCTGTGGTACTTGAATAGGATTTTGTTCATATCTTGCTTGAATGAAGTAATATCCGAACAAAATAGTTGATACTGTTTCTTTCAACAAATGGGGATAGAGCAGGACGGTTCGATCCCCTGCATCTCCAGAAATCATACATTTTCACAGAAACTCATTTTTATATCTATCATTTTCTGGCCAGAACATCCAGTTCTGCACAACAACAAAAATGGGAGTTCGTAATCCTATCATATTTCACAGATTATTTTAGCAACACAGTATCATGCAGCGCCTGCCAAGGTTATCATTCATCAAAAAAGAAACAAAATAAATCAAAGTTGCTAACATCATGTCAAACTACAGTTATTCCCCTCATCGTATTCATGTCTCCAGTCAATCCTGGTTTCAACTCCAACATTGACAAAAGTAGAAACATGTGCTATCCGGATAAAAAAAGTTCTACAACTCAGTCAGTTGTCCTCCATCTGGCCTTTCTTTTCCATTTGCTTTGACCTTCGAATGAATGCGCCTAGCAAGATGCAACTTTTATATTGAACAGTAAGTTCAAAAGGTTTGAATCTATCAAACCCGATTCTTAGGTGTCTCCTGCTTGAATTTGCTATAATCAGCAAGCAAGCTACTATTAACTCTAAGCTTCATGTTCTCCACCAGTCCCCTTAATACCTGTTCTTGGAACATATATTTTAAACAGGTTGATTAGGGCAAAAATACACAAACAGTCATGCATGCACAGATAGTATATTGTTAGTTTTCTATTAAACCATTGTCAAAGAATGTCATCAGTTTAAGGAGATTATTATGGCCTAACCGACTCTGCAACAGGCTGGCGAACATTTTCAGGAACCATAGCAAGCACAGGAGGAAGAACGAAGCTTATATTCATCTCTAGTTGACCTTTGAGCCTTGTTCGTACTCCCTGTCTATCAGGGTATAATGCTCCTTTTACACCAAGAGAAAATTGAGATGGTTGAAAAATATTATCAAGCCCTTGAAGCTTCCACCTGATCTGCAAGAGAGTACTTCCATATAGAGGTGACATGAGCAAATATAAAAAAATGTAATTCTGAAATTTTCATTGATGACTGCTTGAATATCTTTAAAGCTTACAACATCAAGCTCGAGAACCGTCGTGATCTCTTCAGGAACTCCCGGTGGGTAATCTCTCCCTCCTGATTTACACCTCAATCTCATCTCAACTACTGGCCAGACAGTGAGGAACAAGAAATTTATGGGCAACATCTGAATTCTCCATTCTTCCTGGAAACATTAAACACACATATATTAAAGAGAGATTCTGCTCCCCTATGCCTGAAAGACAATAGCACAGAGGATTATAAAATGCATATTTCTATGATGGTAAGTACAAAAAAGTCAAAATATTGCATTTATAGAAACTAGAACTTATATTGCAAGCAAGCTTTAAGGTATGTCGATTTGGGCCTGCATTGACCTAACTAGCTCACCTGCACATTTATGCATGATACACTAAGGGCATGTTTGGCAGAATGAAAGATAAAACATGCTTAACTGATTAAGAATGTAGTGTAATCATATTGAATGATACATTTCTTAAAGTTATTCCTTGTCTTCTATTTAATCAATTTCCATTTGCCTTGAACTATTCGTATATAGGAAACTTCAACAGCAAAATTTGTTTTCTTGTTCATTTGTTTTGCTTACATTTTTTTTTTTTTTTTTGGCAGCAAGCATGTGCAACAAACTTTGTGAGTGGCTGTAACTGGCATACAGCTGACAGGAAGTACCATAAGGATTATGCAGCCTATTGTCTGCATGTGATTGATGTTGCTGGCTTCTTTGATCATTTCAGACATTGAGCTGTTCCATCTCTCTGCTCGAGCTCTCAACTCATGGCTGCTGTGACTGAGCAATACTTTTTTTTTTTTTTTAGTTTAACGTGGGCGTCTGGGTCAGCTTGTGCGCACCTCGACTAATCTCACGGGCCCTAAAGTTAATGACCATGTAAGCCTCCAGTGGTCATCATATGAGTAACCACAGGGCTCGAACCTGAGACCACAGAGAAAGCAAACCTTTTGATCCCAAACTCTTACCACTAGACCACCTCCTAGATGGTTAACTGAGCAATACTTTGCCTATACTAATTCTGTCCATCTTGCTACTCATGAGGTTGGGTTTATGCCGCCAGATTGGATGATCATTACTGGGATTTCATTCATCAGCATTTCTTGCACACCAAGTTTCAGTGGCAGAGTTCTTGGAGCTTCTTGGTTTGACTTGGAGAACTCAGATCCAATTATATGGTCAATCAGTTTGTTATTGTATTGACATCGAGGCTCTTAGTTTCTTGGAAGCTGATTGGAGAGCTCCTTTAACAGACCAGCTTCATCGAAGGTCTCTTCTCAGTACATGATTAGGGGAAATTTTTTTCTTATTAACAAAGGCATCCCACTGTCTTTGGCGAGTGCCATAAGGGAACTTGATTTTTCGCTCAAATTAATGGGGTTACTCTAACTATCTCGTCATTTCTCTGGGCCATGTGTCTGAAGGTCTCAACCAAATACCTGACACCTTTAGCTGGTTCAGTTACTTTCTCATGCTTTGGATTTAGAGAATTCGGTGGCCTTCAGCCAAGGTCATGAGAGGAACCATAATGCTTTTCCTTGCCTGAGCTGCCGGCCTTGTATCATGCATTTAACATGGCCTAGCATCCATAACTGCACTACAGTGCTGTATTCTTTTAGAGACATTTATGCGAGTTAAAATTTTGGAAAAAGCCACAATGACACATGCTCTATTTTTTTATTCTTTTTACTACAAGTTCTCTTATCTTGCCTTCTCTGACTTAATGCTGGTCAACTTCGACCCTTTTTCCACCTTTCTACTTGTGGCCGGTTCCAGATCTACATGAGGATTTCTTCTAATAGAGTGAAATTCCTTGGCCAGCTCAAACTTGCTTGTGCCATTCCACTTGCTCTTCCAACACTCTCAAGCATGGTTCGCAGTCTTCATTCTCCCCCAGAGGGATATTGGAGGGCATCAGTGTGGGTACACTGATTGAAACTGAGGAATCATAAATGATGCGTATCTTAGAGTCTGATATCATAAATGATGAGATCAAAGAAGTCTTATTCTGACCAATCCTTTCTTGTTTAAAGATATGTTTATTGGTCATCTATGTTCATTTTACCTTGTTCCATCATTAGGAGGATTGAGAGTATCTTAGCTGCTTTTCTCTAGAAGGATTGTTCGCTCTCCCATTCAGGGGCAAAGATAGCTTGGGCTTCTACCTGTTATCCTCTTAATAAAAGTGGTTTGGAAATTAAAAGCAATAAGACTTGGAACAAAATAGTTATTCTCAAGCATTTTTTTAGATTCCTTTTAGACATATCTTCAATTTGGTCAGGATGGGTGCGTAGTGTACTGCTCAAGGATAGATCTTTCTGGCATGTCAAGTCTCCTTCAGTAAAAGCATTAAGACTTGGAACAAAATAGTTATTCTCAAGCATTTTTTAGACTCTTTTTAGACAGATCTTCAATTTGGTCAGGATGGGTGCATAGTGTACTGCTCAGAGGTAGATCTTTTTGGCATGTCAAGTCTCCTTCAGTATCTTCTTGGTCCTAGAGAAAGATTCTTCTCAGCAAAGATTGGTGTGAAGAGATGTTTATTTCATGCATTGGTGATGCAACTATGACTTTCCTATGGTCAGATTATTAGTTGTCAGATGGGCAATGATTCTATGACCTATTGTCTTTCAGGGTGCTCCTTTATTGGGCTTCCCTGGAATGTCAATGTTTCAAACATCATTGAGGAGAGTACTTTCCCCCCAAGTAATCAAGAGTTACAACCTATTTGGGACTCAGTTCATTCTTATCCTAGGATTGTCTTACCAGATCACCGTGTCTAGAAGGGTCATTTATCAGGGAAGTTTACTATTGACTCAGGATAACAATTTCTTAAAGACTTGAGGCCCACAAACCCTATGCATCACCTCCTTTAGGACACTTCCCGAGACACTCATTTATCCTATGGAGTGCCTCTTTGGGTTGTCTACACACCATAGATAGACTGCATGCTTATCAGATCATCACCTTTTCGGTATGTATACTTTATGGGTTGCATGTTGAGACACATGACTATTTGTTCTTTCAGTGCCTTTTCTCCGCTTCAGTTTAGGGGCACTATTAAGAACATGACCCTTCTGGACTAGCCTACTAAGACATGGCGACATTTATTTCAGTGGGCATCCTCGCACTTCAGGAAGAAGAAAAAGTAAATGCATGTGCTTACTCGATTAGTCCTCTCAACTACGATTTACTTCATTTGGTATGAGAGAAATAACCGAGTCTTCCACCAGTTTTATCAACCTTACCAGGATGTTAGTGAGGATAGTTTCAAGCTTGTCTAGTCCTGTTAGATGGAGTTAGAGCCATGGTATCAAATTCGCCTCGATCTCATAATCGTTTGGTGTCTTCCAATGTCATAAGATCTTTTGCTTCTACTATTATTCAAGTTCTGCTTTTCAGGCCTGCTTTTGTTGCTTATCCAATTGATCGATTCTGGGTTTTTCAGTAAACAGTTGACCAATTTCCGGATTTCTAGTTTTTTGTTTGAATAAATGGTTGTCCGATTCTTGATTTTCCAAAAACCGGTTGACTAGTTACCATGTTGTTGGTTTGACACTCTGTTTTTCATACTTTTTGAGTTTTCTTTAGCTTTCGCTTTGTTTTTTTGTTGTCTAAGGTCATTTAAATTCGGGCAACGAACCTTTGTGCTTCTTGAAGTATGCCACTAGTGTTTTGTACAGTTTTCTTTTTAATACAATTATACTTGTAAAAGATAGTGAGTGGCAGTCACCCATATAGTACCTGTAGAAGTTCCTTGGTGAAACGAGAACCGTTGATTAGTGGATTCCATCGTCACCAGAGAAAATAGCAGTAATTTCCAATCAACAAATGAGAATCATGTAAAGCTGCTCATGGAGAAGAAAGTTGGGATCCCACAAATAACAATCAATTGGACAACTTAGATAAACAGTGATCATTCTATGGAATGAGAAAACACTGCATACCATTTGACTGGCCGGTGATTTGACAACGACATGAAAAAGAATTGATGGAAACAGCAGCAAAGAAGACAGAGGTCATTTAATTCTTGACTACACATACAATCAGAAGGTCACTCAAAGCATAGATTTTTTTATTAACCATACGAGGCTTTATATGTCAAGTAAATAGATGGCCCTTAACAATTTGAGTCAATGGTGAGGCAGATTCTAAATCATTTCAGTAATCAACACAGTGAACTCAATTTTCGAAAGATCAAAAGAAAACGAGGGAAAAGAAAAGGAAATTGCAAAAAAGATATAACAGAAACCTCATTAAGTTGTTGGCTCCTCCTTTTGTCAGGAAATATGGCGCTGAAAACTCTAGGCTTATCCTCCAAATATCCATCAAAGGAAGCCTGCAAGGAAATAGAAACCAGCCATGTGTCACAGCACATAGATAGAGAAAGAGAGAGGAGAGGAGAGGAAAATTGGGGGTACCCCTGGAGACTCATAGAGAGGGATATCAGTAGTCATTCTTGAAGAGTAGGTGGCAGAATTCATTGCCATCTGATTCTTGATCAAAGGCTGCTTTGATTTTGGTTCAGGCAGTGCATGGCATTGCCGCTCATGCCTATTCAGCTTCTCTTTCCATTTCCTTGAGCTAAGATGTCCAACAAGCACCTGGTGCTGGCATGGGACAAAGGACCTTGCTGCAATTTCGCTCATTTCCTTTCAGCTACTATTGTTTTTGTCTTCAGAAGGGAAGGAAAGCCTACTTATTGGGTTTCTTTAATTTCACTCATTTCCTTTCAGCTTCGATTGTTTTTGTCCTTAGAAGGGAAAGGAAAGCCTATCTTATTAGGTTTCTTCACCTTGTCCAGTTCTTCACTAAGCAAATTCTTGGAGATTAGAAACGTAGGCTCATGCCTTTCGGTCATGACATGTGGACCCACTCTGTTTTTTCCCTTTTTTCTTTCTGGTGGTTGTGAATTATTGAGGGTTTTAGGGTACCTGTGAATTCTCCTTACCCGGTAATTTTGAACTCTCTTTTTTTCTGTTCTTTCTTGAGAATCATGGAACCCTGTGGTTCGAGACTTGGAGTTGCTGGTTATAGCATGGCTCCCCACAATTGCCCACATATCCAGTCCAACACGATAATCTAAGACGATCTTGTGTTTGTCCCTTGAATTTCACTCAAGTTAATGAATCTTAAGACGATCAGAAAAGTATTGCACCACGGGCAACAAAGATTACATGCTTTTTCACTTCCATTCTTTCATTATCTGCTGGGAGCTTGCTTCATTCTCCACTGTTTGTTCATGCTTTTTACTGAAGCTTATAGTTTCTATGCAGAATATGGTATCCTCAAGGCCCTTCATTGGCATAATAGCCAAGGCACCTTTCTGGATCTGGGACAAAGAAACAATGCATCAGATATATGATCTGCTTCTTCTTTATCAGTGTTCTTGACCATGTCACTCATTTTGATGGGCAACCACAATACAAAAAGCAGCTGTAATTTCAGCTAAAGCGGCACATAATACAAAAACATGTGTCAATCATATGATGGAAGTGAACCGAAAGTAGGTATGAACCTCAAAGAGGGCTTTATTTTTCTCTATTCTTTTTATTTTTTGTGGGGCAGAGATTTAGTGGGGGGGTAAGATTAATTACCACGAGATGGTTCATTCAGGGGAAGATTTATTTAACGTTATTTGTCAAATTTCATATTTATAGCAGTTCGCCAAAGTAAAAGCATGCATGATGATTTTAACCAAAATACATGTATCCTTGAAAGCAAGTTGCATTGCTCTCATTCTCCGCTTTACCCAAGTTATTCCATCCTACATGTCTGCTACAATGATTCTTCCAAAGAGTCCCCATGGACGTTCAAGGCACATATATGAAGTCCCCTCCATTGCCAGTAATCACATATCTGCATGGATGCGATAATTAAGTAGAGCAGACCAAACCATCACAAGAAAGAATATGCCAAGAGAACCAAGATAGGATCTCCTAGCCAGACAACCCTGCAAGAATAATGTATCAATGTTGATGGTATTGCTCTAAGCAAATTATACCAGAAAGTTCGGTTGGCAAAAGATGCAAGGACTATTATTTCATATAAGATGACAACTCAAGAGAGCTATTAAAGCCAGATCTCTGAGACACAAAGCTCATAGGCAGAAAATAAAAAATTCTGAGTGATCGAAGAAAGAGATGAAAAAACAGAGTACTCTGATTTTGCATTTCATATCTCATCTACAACCAGCTTTAATCAGAATAACAGGTTAAATAACTGTAGAATTGTACTTCCGCAATAAATTACATAGTCTACGACTTCAAGTCAAATATCTGGATAGAAATACCAGTGTGGGTTGTCAGAAACAAAGGAAAATCTCTTAAATAAACATGGACATGTCAGAAACTTGGACTCATAGAAACACCAGATAGAAGTAGTGAAATTTACATAACTGTAGATTTAATTTGAGGCCCAACTGCCCAACATAACTCTAGGAACATACCAAAACCATTAATGCTAACTGCAGAGCACAACTAGGTAACTTCTAGTCTACATGATGTAATCTATCACAAGCTATATAATCAAAGTTGAAACAAGAATGAAGAACATTAATGAAATGCTTGCTAGAAAAAAAGAAAAAAAAAAGAAATAGGCAATGCTATGGAAGAAAAATAAGCACGGATCCTTAACCTACTGCATTAGATTACATTTCATTACATCCAACCAAAGTTACAAAGGAATTGACAAGTAGTTGTTGGAAGAAGTAGTAGAGAAGAATGACACTAATTTTCTCTCTGAAACAATAAGCCTACATCGGAAATCTGACAATTCTCAACTATAGGTTCCTGGATATTCTAATAGATGTCAAAATGAGGAGATTTTAAAGTCAAATCTGAACACTTCAAAATGTTGTAAGAAGGATATTAAAAATTTCCTCAAGAGGTTCCTTGTACAATTCTGTAAACATACAGGAATCAACAATTTAATTTCCAACCAATCTGTTCGGAGTCCGCTCTAAAAGTCTAGGGTCATGATTCAGCTCTGTATAAGACATGCATTTGCCATTTCTATCACCAAACAATAGAAATCTTAATAACTATAGAAATAAATACTGTAGCCTCAATGCCACTAGTGCACCAAAACTACTTTGTTCGGGCTAGGGAGCAGATATGTAAAACTTCAAGGATCTACACAGAGTTTATGTGGTCGATAGAGTTTAAAATGCCAGGACATTTTCATCGCACAAGAGTTCAAGTTGGCTGACATTGATAAACCTATCAGACAGCTTATGAATTTTATTGAATCAGTACAATTCTTCCCAACTTCTCCAGAAGAAAGATGCTATTATTGCAAAAACCTTGACTAGGAACTCAGGAGGCAGGAACAATAGAAAAGAAAGGTGAAAGCCAATAAAAACCCACCTCGGAAAGACATAACCAGTTGACTCCTGAGAAGATTTTATGCTTTGAGCAATTAAAAGACCTGCTGATTTGCATTGGATATGACAATGTTCCAATAGAGCGGTGCTATTCCCAAAAATAAAGTCCGCGTAGCCTTCAATGTAGCAATCTTTCAAATACTGCTTCCCATAATGCAAATAAAGAGTATCCTAAAATAAGGAAATACACGAGCACATGATTTTGGCAGGGTGTCCATATGATACCTCCTCATATAGTTCAGAACTCCAATAACACATTGGCAGGGTACCAAAGCACGCGATTGACTCAGACAATGTTAGCCTTAGGCACCAGAACCCTAGAGAAATAATCAAACAACTAACTCATTTATTTTCAAAAGATTACCTACTTCCCACTTATAGGAACAAGCTCATTCTTGATTGTTTCAAACCAATTCATGATGTTCGTCCATTTACAACATAGGTAGAATATCAGGCCTGCAATTTATCAATGATTAGTAAACTGCTGCACGAGCAAGTTTGAATAATGATGTAGTATTATAATTGGCACTTGGCAGTTCGCTAAGAGAGAGAATTACTCAACGTCACTGTATTTAGCATCCATAAAATTAACAAGTTTGACAAGTAAATGGAGTTCTTAAATAATCAATGTCGTCAGAAAACATGAACGATGAAGCAAATGATCCATGAAACCAACCAAATGAGACAGTTAATTTACCTGCCACCCAATGAACAGGCAATTATAGAATGCATACCAATCAGCTGTCACTCTAATTGCCACAACTTGACCTGAACCTGGGGTAAAAAAAGATCAAAAACACAGATCAATTATTTGACAGCTTCAAATAATTTATTAAACAATTCAAGATGGTTCACTTTGAACAATGTAGATAACACCTCGAATCATACATTCTGACACAACCAATGGCTAAAAGAAAACAATTATCAAGTACTGTATTCACCTCCATTGTTCACACAACTAAGACTTAATTTCAAAGTATGGATAGAAAAAAAAAATCAAATTTTCAATTAACAAAAATCGCAATTACTCATCACACCAACGAATACTGGTATAAAAACAAAAGGTCCCAAAACCTCAAACACAAAAAAAATCCAAAAATCTTATTCCATCACAAGAAGCCACCACAAAATTGACAACAGGAGAAAAGAGAGAGCCTACATTAAGCATAAAGATTAGTACATTACCTCAGGAGAAAATTTCTCAAAAGTGATAGTCTCAGTAATAAAACCCTCTCCTTCCACAATCACAGTCCCACACCTAAAGGTCCCAGTCTCAATGACCCTCGAAGCCTGCAGTACAAAAACGCAACATCAAAGACCTCCAAAAACACGTGTCAAAAACCCAGATGAGCAAGTTAGAAAACACAGAAAATCAGTGCACCTGGTGATGATCAATTTTGGTAGAAGTGTTGTTCCAAGTCAAGCTAGTAACTTCTGGTCTCAAACCCGCAAGAGTTATGAGATTCTTGGTCTTGGCACGCACACGGGTTGCCAGTAAACCCCAGGTGGCACACGAATCACAGTTCTTCACGTGTTGCGGAGTGGCACCACATCTATTGCTTCCTGCACCGTCATAAAGTCTGACAACCGTCTTCTGCCGCCGTCAACGCCATTGATTAATCCAATAAAATGTGAAATGACAATGAGATCGATTTGAAAAAATCTTGGGATTTGTTTGTTTGCTTTACTGGGTTTTTTTTTTTAGTATTGTTTGTTTGTTAACTATGGAATGTTCGTTGCTTTTGTCTTGTCTGTTTATAATTTAGATTAATTGTGATTATTATAAAACGCCAATGCTGTTTAATTGGAAGTGAGTAATGATTAAAATAGCTAAATAATTTATCATTGCTGAATCGAATGGGAAAATTAAACAAGAGTTAATTAATTGCGTTCTCCCAAAAACAAGAGTTAATTATAGCATCCATGGCCTCCTCTCTGTCCTCCTAACATTTGAAAACGTGGTTAAAACAATTTTTTAAAATAAAATAAAATTTTTTATTTAAAATTATATTTTTTTATTATTTTAATATATTAATATAAAAATAATTTAAAAAATTAAAAATATTATTTTAAAATAAAAAATATATTAAAAAATAACTGTTACTAAACTCTTAATTTTTTTTATTTTTTTACTTTACTAGAATTCAATACCTTTTAGAATTGAATCAACAAAAAAATCCTACAAATTCATACGCGGTATTCTGTGAAGAAACAAATATCTTCTTTTAATGTGATATATCCATTTTATCTATTTCTCAAAACAAATAAATCTGACAAAATAAATTGAAAAAACAACGAAAATGATGAAAAAAATAAGTTATAAATGGATTTAAAAAACATAAAGATTAAATATATAGTTTTTTTTTAAGATAATAAGGATTAATTTGCTTCACTACAAAAAAGTAATAATTACTTAGTTAAACAAATCCACCTACGGGTTGTTGTGCGCTAATATTTTTGTTCGTCAATGAAAGGTGTTTAGTTTATATAATTGTGATTACTTTTTAAAAATTTATTAAAATAATATTTTTTTATTTTTAAAAAATAATTTTTAAAATCAGTACATTAAAATGATCTAAAAATATAAAAAATATTAATTTAAAGTAAATAAAAAATAAAAAAATTAATTTTTTTAAAAAATACTTTTAAAATATAAAAACAAATACAACATAATCCTCATCGAGTGATCCTAAAGATTCATTCTTCTCATCGGCCTAGTGTATTAAAAGAAATTTAATGAAAAATAAAATAAAACTGAGATTTGAAAAGTAAAAAAAGGAGCATGCCTTATTAACCACGAGGCCACTGTTTTCATATTTGTACTGGATTAGCCAGTTTGACTGGTAAATTAGTGAATTAAATCTTGGATTGATTTGGTTTAAAGGTCTCATTACCCGTTTCCAAACCTCTTTTCTCGTTCGTTTTCAAATATATTTTCAAAGAATACCTAAATTTCCAAATTAAAAAATTATTTTCAATATAATTCAGTTAATTTTCAGCCATTTTGCTTATCATTTTTGAGATAACAGTTTTTTAAAAGTTAAAAATTCAAAAGAAAAAAACAATCAAAGACAAAGAAGAAAAAAAGTTTAGTGAGATAAGGATATTACTAGATAGGATAGAATATTCCTAGAATAAAGAATAAAAAATAAAAATATTCCCAAATGAAGTAATATAGATAGAAGATACCTTCAGAGAGATTAAAAAAAAAAAGCCATAAAGAAACCCTAGGAGGAAAAAAATTTAGAGAGAATATGTGTCTAAAGAAAAGACGAGAGCAAAACTTTAGGAGAAAAGCAATTGTAGAGAGAGAGAAAAAAAGATAAAAGAAAAAAAACTACTCTATCCTTCTTCAACCTCTGACCATAGCTCTAAAAAAAAATACAAACCTAACCATCTTCAACTAAAGCTCTAGCTACTCAAAACCCCAGCTCCAATCCACCATTTTCTAGTCAATATCACATTCAAAATCAACCCAAAAATAACCCAAATTCCAATCAAAAAACCAAATGAAAAATCATCCTAAAACGACAATGTTTTTCTCTCAAAGCCTAGCTCTCTGTTTCTAGAGCCACTATGACGGCAGCTTAGCTTCCACCCATCACAACACCTTCTTCAGTTACCACTACACCGAGCAACAAATGTCTATTTTAGAATCAATCTTCTCTTAGGCAGAAGTAACACAATACTTGAATCTCTGAGACCAATATCTATTTTAGAATATCTATTTTTCTTTAATTACTATGTGACAACTCTATTAGGGATAATTGTCATACCCTCGCGAGAGCGTGACGTTGCAGCGACCCTTCCCGAACAAGTTAAGAGTCTTTATTTGGATAATGAGTCGTCACTTAGTATTATGATTACCAGAAATCCTAAATGGTCTTTAGAGATTCTAGGAAAAGGACTAGTTGTGTAAAAGAAAAATATTAGCACCCCTAGTATACCTTACTTGAGGTAAGCAGTATCGTTTTTCTTTGTTTGTGATTGTTATGGTCTGATGGTATTCTTATATCTATTAATGTATCTATGACGAGATTGCTATGATGAATGAACTCTAGTTTCTTAAGTCAAAAACTTGGTTTGAAAGATGTTTAAAGAAAATATGTATATTCACAACTTATACACGACAGATGAATCATAGCTAGAAATTCAAAGAGATTCAATGATTTTTATTCTCTCTTTTCTCTTTGGTATTTAGGATATCCATGACTCTTGTATCATAAGACACACGTATCATTGAGACTTCTTTCAAGATAAATTTGGTGTTATTGGCTACTACATCATTTCAAATAATATTTCAGATAAAACCTCTTGAGATTTGTATTCTTATATTAAAAGTGAATGAGTTGTAATACTCTCAATAATATTTTAGATATTAACCCTCTTACAAGTTTTTTTTATCCTTATATTAAAAGTAAATAATAATAAATTATTATCTCTAATAATATTTTGGATATTAACCATTTTGTAGGTTTTTATCCTTATAGTAAAAGTAAATAATATATTTTCTTACCAAAAATAAGTTTTTAATATTTTTAAAATGTAGGCCAAAATCCTTTAGAATTGCCGTTACACCCGGACATCACGACAACCTTTAATAAAATTATTTAAAAAGTGCAAAAAAAACAAATATATAGCATCTTGTTCTTAGAGGGGGAAAAATCTAGTTTAAGGAGTCGTCATCTACTATTATGATCACTAGAAACCCTAACTGGTCAACAAAGATTCTATAATATAAGAAGATATTATTATCCCTTAAGTGTCCTACCTGAGGCAGTTTGCATTGTTGTTCTTGTCCTAAATTGCTAAATGTTTGTTTTTGTTCAGGTCTTATAGTCTTCCTATAATATTCCTGATTTTGACGTCGATGAATATTCACCTATAAATATTTTCAACTCTAGCGTTGATAAATATTGTGTAACTCAAAAGGTACAGTATTCCTGATTCTGGTGCAATTAAATAAATCTACAAAACTTAGATTCAAAGAAAAGGAAATTATTTTTTTTAATTTTTTTAGGGAAGAAAAAAAACATGTATTGAATATCAAATTCATATTTTATAATAAAAGTCCACAAATTGAATATACAACAAAGCCAACAAAACAACATAAAAAAATACGAGAAATTCATAAATAAATCAAAAAAAAATCCCTGTAATTTTCTGGAATTTTGTGCTATCCGAAAAAGATTCATTTGACAAGTGCGAAATAGAAAGAGTAAGATATAAAAACACACTCGGAGCCCAAAACAAATTGGCCAGCTCGGCCTGAGGCCTAGTCTATCCCGGCCTCAGCTATTCTTTTTTGTGTTTTTTGTGTTTTTTTGTTGGATCTAACTAGCCCAGCTAGTTCACTGCCTCAAGCCAGGTTGGCCACTGTTGCAGGCTTGCGTGAATTATTCACGCATGCTTGCAATAGGGACGAGTAATTAAATTTGCAAGCGGGGGAAGAAGAATGACTTACCTGCTTCAGACGCTGTTGGAGACGTAGCGGATGGCGATGGCGTGCTGGCTGGCCGATGCTACTTTTTTCCTCTGCTTCTGTTTTCGTTTGTTTTCTCTTTGGTTCTCTGGGTTCTGTCTCTCCCTCTTCCTCTCTGGCTCTCTCTGTCTTTCGTTCTTTTTTCTCTGTTCTTTCGTCTCTCCTCT
Source organism: Populus nigra (assembly GCF_951802175.1). Taxonomy (NCBI): domain Eukaryota; kingdom Viridiplantae; phylum Streptophyta; class Magnoliopsida; order Malpighiales; family Salicaceae; genus Populus; species Populus nigra. Next base: position 10,508,958 of record NC_084864.1, on the reverse strand, counting down.
GTCCTTTTTTCTTTTTGTGTTGCTCTTTGGCTCGCCATTTATAGGGATCATCCCTGGTTTTTGCCCTAGCCCACGTCTCTTTTCCTGATAAGCATGGCTGGGGAGTGTTGGCTTTTTGCTGGGATTAGGAAACCAACAGTCCTGCCATGGTTGGACTGTTGGTGATGGGTTTTGATCCGGACTCCAAGGGCTTGTCGTGGGTTGAGGGAGACAGGATTGACATGGGTTTTCTGGTAGATCATTCGGTCTACATTTCACCTGGGCAGCATTTCCACCTTTTGTCTTTGCAGGTGGTTCTCCTCTGCTTCTGGAGGAAGAAGACGAAGAGACAGGAAATGTAAAACGGCGTCATTTTGGACCGAGGGTTATTCTTCAATTTTCCCCTGAAGTATCAGCGCCTATTCAATTTGGTCCCTGGAATTTAATTTCTTGCAATTTAGACCCAAATTGACCCTGAACTTTCATATTGTTTTCAATTAAGCCCTTTATTTCATTACTTAAACTAATTCAAAACTTAATTAAGTCCCCAAACTTATCAATTATTCAATTAGAATCCTGATTTCATTAATTCCATCCTGATTGGCCCTTAAAACTTCTTGTTTGTGTTATCTTGATCCAAAGTTCTAGTTTTTTAGATCATAGATAGGTTTATCATGGTTTCTAAGATATTTTAGATCAAAAATGGGTTAAGAAACGGATTTTTAGGTTAAAAAACCTTAAGCCCCAATTTTTTAGTTACTATTTGTGTAAATAAACAACATGTAATCTAATTTTTTTTAAAAAAAAAATATGGTGAACAACATGTTATCCATTCCAAATACAAAAAAATAAAATAAAATAAGAATCCAATCACATAAGTCTTGATGAAATGGGTCATGCGGGTTGACCTAACTTTCTAGGCTCGGTAACACATGGCCTTTACCTTTACCTTTTCTTTTATTTTCAATTAATCATTTTTATATTGTTTTTCTCAAAATATGTTTTTTATATGTAGATTAATACCCTTTCTCTTTTTCATTTTCTTTAGAGAGATTCTTTTGAAAGACTGATAATTTTTTTTTGTTATACATTTAAATTTTAAAGAGTTTTTTTTTATTCATTTGTAATTTTTTTCTTGTCTTTTGTATAGATGAAGTTTATATTTGAAAATAAAAAAATTTATTTTTAGATAATATTTCTAATATGTGTAGCCTTGAATATTGTTTTTTCTCTTTTATTTTATTCAATCAATTTAATATGTTTCTATTTTTATTATCGTTTGATTGAATAAAAAAATTATTTTAGTAATCAAATTCATCAAATACAATCGGATAAATGTCTCATCTTGTGAGATTAAATATTTTTTTCTATATTATTCTTTTAAATTATTTTTTTGATTATTTTTTTATATATTATTTTTATTTATTTATATGTAGATTAATACCCCTTCTCTCTTTCATTTTATTTAAAGAGCCTCTTATAAATGACAAATATTTTTTTTAGTTATGCATTTAAATTTTAAAGTGTTTTTTGATTCATCTATAATTATTTTTTTATTTTTTGTATAGATGAACTTTATTTTTTTAAAAAAAAATTTCCGGATAATATTTCTAATAAGTGCAGGCTTAAATAGTGTTTTTCCCCTTTTATTTTATTGAATCAATTTAATTTGTGTATTTGTTTCTATTATCATTTGATTGAATAAAGAAATTATTCTAATAAATAAATTTAGCAAATACAACTAGGTAAATGTCATTTCTTGCGAGATTGATTATTATTTTTCTAAATTATTTTTTTTTCTAATTATTTCTTTAAATTAATGCCTTTTATATTCTTGTTTCAATTTGTTTTAATTTAAATGTAGATTAATACATATTCTCTCTTTTATTTTGTTTAGAAAGTCTTTCTTAAATGACATATAATTGTTTTGTTGTGCATTTAAATCTTCAAGAGTTTTCTTGATTAATTTATAGTTTTTTGTATCTTCTATATAAATGAACTTTATTTTTAAAAATAAAAGAAATCTCTTCAAATAATTAGGTATAAAAATAAAAGGCATGAATTTTTCATTATGCATAATCTCACTATTCATTCTCTCACATATTATTGTGGATGGACTATGCAAAAAATTTTATTTTTTCAATTTGATCTTCAAACATTTTTTTCAAATAATTTATCCCTAATTGAAAACCAATTGATTTTAATTTTTTATATAGAAAGTGATTGAAAGAAAAGGGACCTAAATAAAAAGGACGTTAGGCATGGGTGTTGTGCCATAAATTTTGAAAAAGATGCACTTTGGTCCTTAAACTTAAAAAAATCATAGATCATACAATTTCAGTACCTCATTATTTTTCAAATTAAATTTTGGTATAAATTTCATTTTTTGTTATTTTTTAGTCATTGATTGAGAGAAGAGAGAGAAAAGTCATTGAATTCCAGCGATAGAAAGAGAAATATATCGTTGACACCGATTTAGGCCACATAAAAAGACAATATTTGGGTCAAATTATTCCTTTTGATGAGGAAATTTCTTATTATGTGTTTTTTTACCTTTAAAGTTCGTGAAAAAAAAATTATATGAGCTCAAGTTGATTTTTGGTTTTGAGTTGATTTTGTTTTTTAAGATGGTTTTGAGTTGATTTTGTTTTTTTGAGGCCATGAATATGTTTATCATGGTTCTTAAGGTGTTTTTATAGGTGTTTTAAGTCAAAAAGGGATTGAAAATGAATTTTTGGCAAAAAAATTTAAGTCTTGATTTTCCGACCACCACAGTGGTTGAAATCCAAGTAAAATTAAATAATGTGTTGTTTAGTTTTTTTGTGTAGCATAAAAAATAAGGGTCCAATCACATAGATCCTAAGGAAATGGGCTGGCGGGCTGGCCTGACTTGCCAGTCCCAGCAGCTCCTGACTAGCCAGTCTCAGCAGCGCCTGACCATTTGTTTTTCTTTTTTTCCCTATTTGCTTTCAATGAATGTTTTTTTTTCAAAAAAAATTATTTATATTTAAATTAATATTCATTCTCTTTTTTATTTTGTTTAGAGAGCCTCTTTTAAATGATGTTTATTTTTTGATCATGTGTTTAATTTTTGAAGATGTTTTCTAATTCATCTATAATTTTTTATTATCTTTTATATAAATGAACTATATTGTTTTAAAATAATTTATTTTGTGATAATATTTCTAATACATGTAGCCTTGCATAATATTTTTTTAATTTTATTCAATCAATTTAATATATTATCTATTTTTATTATATTTTGATTGAATAAAAAAATATTGTAATTAACAAAACTTAACACATATAACCGGATAATTATTTCTTTTTACGAGATTAAATATCTTGATTAAAATATTTCTCTTAATTTTTTAAGTTTTATTTTTAGATATTATTAATAAATTTTTATTTATTTATTAACACATCTAATTCTCAATTTATTTAATTATATATATATATATATATATGTGTGTATATATTGTTTTTTGATTTCCATCCAATTTTTTTGAATTACATAAGTTAATTTAAAAAACTTGGATACACAATTTGTTTTTTATAAAAAATTAAAATATTTGAGCGTCGGTAACCTTGAACTAAGTAATTGTGGGCCCACACCACACTCAAATACCACTTGGCAAGCATTCCCACTGTACCGAGTACCGACATCGTTTCGTGACTAAATTAAAACAAATATCAACGATATTTTTACACCCTCGTCTTTCTCACGTTCTCCGTTTCTCACTCTTTCAGACAACAGGCACCAAACCAGTGAAGAAAAAAAAATGTCGTACTACTCACGAGGACAGGATGACCAAGTCGACGATTACGATGAGTACGATCCCACCCCATACGGTGGCGGTTACGACATTGCTTTAACTTATGGTCGGCCAATCCCACCGTCCGATGATACCTGCCATCCAATCAGCTCTTCCTCACCGTCCGACGAGATCGACTACGATCGTCCCAATTACTCCTCACATTCTGAGCCGTCTCCTTACGCTGATGAAGCTCTTGAAACAGAGTACAGCAGCTACTCCCGTCCCAAGCCTCGACCTGGATCCAGTTATGGTGGGCCTCAACCGGCTTATGGGTCTGCTGGGTATGAGAAGCCGGTTAGTGAGGAGCATGGCTCTAGCTATGAGTCTGCTGGGTATGGCAAGCCTCATAGTGAGGAATATGGGTCTGGTGGCTATGAGAAACCTAGCGATTATGGATCCGGGTATGAGAGGAGACCCGAGTACGAAGATGGATCTGGCTATGAGAAGCCGAGCAAGCATGGGTCTGGTTATGGGCGTAAACAAGAATCGGATTACGGGTCTGGCTATGAGAGACCTCAGAGTGAGGAATATGGATCTGGGTATAGCAGGAGACCCGAATCTGAATATGGTTCTGGATATGAGAAGCCAAGTGAGTACAGTTCGGGTTATGGGAGGAATCCCGAATCTGAATACGGGTCTGGGTACGAGAAGTCCAGCGAACATGAAGAGAGGACTGAGACGGGGTACGGATCCGGGCATGGGAGGAGGCCAGGGTCCGAATATGAAGAAGATGGGTCGGATCATGTGTCTGGGTATGGCAGGAAGCAGAGTTACGAGGAAGAGGGAGAAGGGTATGGAGGAAGGAGCCAACATGAGAAGCCAAGTAGTGGAGATGATTCACCTAAGAGGGTTAGCTATGAAGGAGCCAACATGAGGAGGCCAGGGTCCGAATATGAAGAAGGTGGGTCGGAGCATGTGTCTGGGTATGGCAGGAAGCAGAGTTACGAGGAAGAGGGAGAAGGGTATGGAGGAAGGAGCCAACATGAGAAGCCAAGTAGTGGAGATGATTCACCTAAGAGGGTTAGCTATGAAGGAGCCAACATGAGGAGGCCAGGGTCCGAATATGAAGAAGGTGGGTCGGAGCATGTGTCTGGGTATGGCAGGAAGCAGAGTTACGAGGAAGAGGGAGAAGGGTATGGAGGAAGGAGCCAACATGAGAAGCCAAGTAGTGGAGATGATTCACCTAAGAGGGTTAGCCATGAAGGAGGAGATTATGAGAGGCCTTCTTATGGGAGTCGCCGCAGTGATGACGACGACGAGGATCGTAATAAGTATCGTGATGGTGATGAAGAGGGCTATGGACGCGGGAAATATGTAAGCTTTTTTTTCCTCAAAATTTCAGACTTCCTTACTTTCTATGCTGATCCAAATGATGTTTAAAATGCCTCATTTAGGACATGTTTCATGCATTTGCATTTTGAGAGTACAGACATGATGCTTTCTGTGTCTGAAGCAACCCACTTATAATTGCAAGATCACTTGGTATAGATTTGATTTGATTCTGAAAAAAATTACGAGAAAGAAATAAATAGGAAGACCAATGCACTTGACTCGTGTCCCATAGTTTGGTATGATTATTCCCTTAAGTAGGCATTTTTGCATTAGTTCATTGGATTATTTTTAATGAAATCAAGGTAAAGATAAGAAGAAGATCGGCCTTCAAATGGGGGGCCTGATGTGAAAAACACTTGATTACCAATTAAAGTAATATAACAAATGGACGTGGTTTCTTGTGGACTCTGGAATCCTATATTTTCTTAGTTATTCGTCAGGAAAACTTAGGAGGTGCTTAGTAGTGTATGCACATCCTACAAATGCACCAAGGAGATTCTCTTCTGTTTTTGTTTGTTACAGCTCGACTAGATGTTCCAGTTATAAGTAGGTGCAGTTGAACTTTATTTTGTTCATAATTCATCAGAAAAATTAAGGAGGTGCTCAGTCGTGGACATCCTCTAGCTCAATTGAGAAGTTTTATGAACTATGGGTATTTTCCTTGTTATTTGTTTGTTTGTTACTGCTAAACTATACTTTCCAGAAATCTGTAGGTATGGTAGAAGTTTTCCAATGGTTCAATAAAGTTGTTTCCAACTTTATTTTGTTCATAATTCATCAGAAAAATTAAGGAGGTGCTCAGTCGTGGACATCCTCTGGCTCAATTGAGAAGTTTTATGAACTATGGGTATTTTCCTTGTTATTTGTTTGTTTGTTACTGCTAAACTATACTTTCCAGAAATCTGTAGGTATGGTAGAAGTTTTCCAATTTTTGCTCCAATCATCTTTTTACCGAGCTCAAACTTCTCTGCTCAGTTCTATGGTGGATGATATATCTGTGGTCCAAGCTCCTCTTTTCTAGCAATCCTATCTAAGCAGATAAAATTGAGAAATTATTGTCCTGTTAGGTTGTTACCCACTCGTTGTATTTGTGTGTTTGTAATTCTCTGCTGATGAGAATATGTAAAGAATTTCAGCCGGATATTTAGTCATTTTAGAAACAAGTTAACATATTCTTTGTGTTTTCAATAGTATTATAGCTCCAAAACCAATAGGTTCAAGTCTTAGACTTAGTTTGGAATTGATGATCCAGATTGGCGTAGCTGGAATTGCTAGAGAACATGTAGATGTTTACAGAATCACCTGTTTAAACAAGAAGCAGCAGCACTGAACATAGCCGCAACTTTGATAGCTTACATGATTACATAATTGTTTATTGCATTGATGATCTTGCTTTTAAGTTTCAGCAGCGAAATTACTCTATGCTTGTCTTCATTGGGGGTCTTAGGGGAAATGAATAATGATAAAATTTCATTTCTAGCTTACGTTGAGAAAAATACACTATTTGAGTGCCCATCTCTCTGCAAAATACAGCTTCTATCAACAAAATCATGCATGGAAAATTACCGTTCTTTTCTTATGCTTGAAATCTGTCATTATCTAAATCATACATGCAATTGGCAGGGAGATAACAATTCTGATGATGACGGGGAGAAGCATCACCGCCGCCAGAGCTATGATGATGAGTGATCAATGGACTGTAAAATGGGATTCATGGCACTATTAGCTGCTACTAAATAAAGGGGTGATACCATGTTTCCTTCTGAGGGTACTTTTGTTGAGTGTTATGCCACTCTGTATGTGTGCAATCTGTTTTACTTCTGAATAGAATCCCAAACTTATGGGTTTGGTGTGTTCTTCACACTAGCTTATGATAACAAAAATTATGTGGTGTCATTTTAATCTTTCTCTATATTGTGCGCAAAAAAAGATCACTAGTACTAATCTGATTGATTTCAAGTCATGATGATCGGGTTGTATAGCTCGTAATAAGGGCAACCTTGTCAGTTTAACCGATGCATGTTTCTCATGAAATAATTATAAGAAACACTAGAAGTTCCGGGGAAAATACTGTTTTTCACGCCAAGTTTCACTATGGACTTCATAGCAATTTTCTTTTTACTTCGATCATTCAAGTTTTTTTCTCAGCAGTCAAGCTTTCTTTATGGCCAAATAGCTTTGATTTGTTAAACAAGAGCAAAATTTAACAAAGGGAAAAATTATAAGGAGGACCAAAATGCAGAAGATAGGGAAAATGGATGGTCACTTCAAAGTTTTCAAAAAAGTCTATTTTGGTCCTTATATTTTTCAATTTCTTTTTTTTTGGTCCCTTTGATTTTTGAAATTCCAATTTTGGTCAAAAATTTTATTTTCTTTATTTTTAGTATTTTTATTTGAGAGATGAGAGAGAAAATCATTAGATTTTGGTCAAAAAAAAATTACATTTTAAAATTTACAATCTCCACCTGTGTCTAATTTGTAACTAAACATAATAATAATAATGAATTAGCATGTAAGTAGTTTAGATAGTTTAATTATAAATAAATACTAAATTAAAATACATATGTAATTACTATTGAAATAGTGTTATAAAAATAATTAGTAGTATTAATGCGACAACATTCTAATTCTAATAGTTTCTAACATGTTTCATACAAACAATTCACAACATATTTGAAAGAATACTTTATATAGCATGTTACATCCTAACAATTCCTAATATATTAAAAAATTATTATGCATTAGATATTGTTATGCAACTACACACACCAAGTTTAAAATACATCAAATTTAAAGTTCAACATAGAGGTTCCAATGCAAAAACGATATCCTAGTTATTACAAACCATGATATTTAATAACTAATTAAAAATTAGTAAAATTTCAGAAAAGCAATTTTTTTTTCTGATGGCCGGCTAATTGCTTGCTTCCTCCTTCTCCTCCTCCTCCTCCTCCAACTTTACATTCTTTGTGTGCATTTTGTCTACTTTTTTGTTTGACACCAATCCTAGTCCTTATCTTCACCAATAACAAACTGATATACTTCTTCAATAACAACTTTGATCCTTTAAGGTCAACAAACAAATCACTCATCCGATAAGAAAAGTCAAGATGTGTGATTTCAAGTAGTTTATATAATTTTCTAATGACAACAGGAGTTAACTCAAGTGTTTGACCTCTTATAGTGGAAGTAATGAAGTGATCATCAATATTAAAAAGCTTATAATTGACATAAAACTTCCTAATTACTTCAACATATAGAGCATGTGCTCATTCAATTAGTTTATCTATTGTCTTTTTTTAAAGATGTCTTCTATGAATATAAATGTGGAATCAGAAAGATCACTTATCAAAACTTCTCTCTCACTTAGTATATTCTTCTTGGAGTTGTTGTTTCTATAAGCTATCTTTGCACTAAGGGAAGTGGAGTGATCGGTTTTTCCAGACTTTGCTGTAAATTTAAAGGAACCAACAATCACTTTGCTCCTTTTTTTAATTTCTTTTTGTCATTTGAATCTTAGAGGATTAGACTGGATTCTCTTTAGGGGATGAAGTCTCCTGTTCTTTTTTATTGGAAGAGCTTGAAATAGAAATTCCAGGTTTTTTCTTGGCTTTCACTTTATAATGTCCCTTAACAAGAAAACTCATTAGATATTTTTAGAAAAAATAAATCAAAACAAATATGCACTATAAATATAGTGCACAACTATGAAGACACACTTTTTTTTAATAATAAACTTTCAACAAAAATGACAAGTTAATCTTCAATTCCATTAAAAAAATACAAGCCTTGACTAGCTATAATTGACTTAACTCATGAATCAACGGTTGAAGATAAATATTTATATTCCTATTTGAATTGTAAGGACTAGGTATGATCATAGATAAAAATATGAATTCTGGCTTCATATACATCCCTAGAAGTAAATTATAATTTGTTAGAATGACTAACCAATAAGAATAGAGTGCAATAAATGGATCCAAATGGATTAAATTCATTTACACATAAGCCAAGATATATGTTTTGCCATTTTATTAAAAACCAAGGATGCATAATATTAAAGTAATTCAAAATTCCATCATAGAATTGATACATCATGACTCCATCCACCTCGCTGTATGAAAGACGTCATGTCATCAACAAAGCAAAACAAAATAGTTATTAGCTCATGAATATTAGCTATAATTTAGTTAGCTTATCGGCAAATCTTGTTGGTACTAATGTGCTGGGCAATAATTACTAAAGTTAGTTTAATGTTTGTTAAGTTAATTATCCTGTGATATGTATTGGAGTGCCAAGGGTTAGGCATGCATTGTGATGTTTTATCTAGTATTTAAGCTAGAGAGGATGTTGAATCAAAAAGAGGAGAGACAGGTGTACTGAAAAAACAATCACACATGAATGAGGGAAGTAGTGATTCCTTGCGAGCGTGTGTGTGATTTTTCTTCCTAAAATTGCAGAACTGATTTGCTACGATAAAGTGAGGCTTGTGAATATTTATAGCTGTATTATTTAACCCAATTACTGCCTAACAAATCTATTAGGCATGACAATTAAGAGAATCCTGTAACTACTAACTCTTCTCTTCGTCAAGTGCAGTTTAGTCTAGAAAGTTCCTGTATTTCTTCATTCATTCAAGTAATCAAACACATTTTCTGCTTCTATCGTGTCTACAAATTCTGTTTGTGACAGTCATCATGTGCAGCTGAGGTCTGAAGCAATCGCGAGGCAGAGAAAGGAGGAAGATCCGCTTCAACCAGCAAAGGACTTCTAGAACTCCAGTACTTTAGCTTTCCGAGACCTGAATTTCAATATTGTTTGCCTAAGGAAAAGAACTACACATCATTAATATTACTCTCAACATGCAGAAAGATCACTATCTTACAACCCTACTCTCCTCCAATGCAGTTTTCTCCAGCACAAGACAGCATTAGACGCGCAATGGGTAGAACAATACTACTAGCATTTCACTTGAGGCTCTGGATCATTGAAGATGCGATGGTGGTGAAAAATGCAATGGCGGCAAGGGATATTGCAATTTTCTCCAATGCTTTGGATACTTCAGGAAACCTACTGCTAATTAACTGTGAGACAAGAAGAGAACAAAAGGTAAGTAGTATGGCTAAAGAAAGCAAGAAAAAGGAAACAGGGACTTTGGAATGTTGAGGTTTTTCGTATTGGAGAGCTATTTGAATTGCTGCTTCGAAACAGAATGCCATGATTATGTTAGGCCATTCTAGAGTGAACTGTTTAACAACGATCATATTGGTTTGTTGTGGATTGATGGCAGGGGAAGGTGTCAGTTGTGGTGGAGGTGGTGATTGTAGCTCTATTTCCATAGTAGAATGAGGTTGAGAAGCCTGTGATTGTTCTGTTTGCAGCAATATCTCTGTGTTGATGGCTGTGAAATGTGAGGATTGTGTTTCTTGGTTTTGATATAATTCTTGATTAGAAATGGTAGGAGAGGGTTGTGCCAGCGATTCTGTTAACTGGGATTCAAGGTTTATGGAAAGAGAAGGAGGTGGTGTATGTGATGGTTGTAATGCTTGAAGTGGTGGTTGCATCATTTCTGGGCTATGTTATCAAATGCAGAGGATGGTTTTCTGGGTTTTGAGATCTTTGGGTAATGGTAAGATGGGCTTGTGGATATGGCCGCGTTCCCTGTGATTTCGACTGCAGATCGAAGGCAGGAGAACGAGGTGGGGTGTTTGATGAATGTGAGGGTAGTATGTTTCATACTCTGCCCCAGACCAGGATCAAGAAAGTTGAGTTGAGTTAAAGCTTGAAAGCAAACTGATTCAGGAGCCCCAATATATAGGGATATGGTTGCTTGTTCTGCCTCATTATTTTATTTCGTTTCTTATGTGAAAAACAAACTATGATCTAAAGTGCTATCTCACATATCCTCGGATCTTACTGCAAGAACCATGAAGCTGACGAAATTGCTGCAGCACCATGATTAACATTACCAAGTCTTGGCCTGTGTGAAAGTTCGAAGAAACAGAGTGGAATCAATATGTTGATGTGGCAAACGTAAAAGGTCTTGACAGTGGAAGAAAGAAACAAATTAAGAAGCAGATTTGCCTTGAGGGGATTGCACATGTGTACGTGGTGGGTATCTTCTTTGCCCTTCCTTGGAGTTATAAAACCGAAGATGGAACCGATCATGTTGAAATCGTTAATTAGATTCCTTCTCGTTGACCGGTAAATAGTGGAGGAAGGAGATAGAAAACTTCGTGCCTACTTCATGATATCAATTGGATTCTGCATTGCATCAAAATAGTTAGCTTGTACACGATACCTGGTTGTTGATTAATTGTCTGTATATTAATGCAGTGAAAGCAATTTTTTAAAAGTGATTTTTAATTAAAAATTATTAAAACAACCTATAAATATAAATTTAAACTTTTGTAGATATAAAAGCATTTTTCAATCACAAAAACAAACATTTTTGTTTAGAAACAAGCATTTGAAGTTATAGATTGAAAAAAAAAAACATAATCTATTGATCTGAAATAGCATCTGTCAAGAAAAAGATATGAGTGTGCTCAATTCACTTCCTATAATTTTTTCTATGTTTTTATTTATAGATTTCTTGTTAATTGACACAAAAGAAATTATAATTACAAATAGAACTAAACCTTATCTGTGTTTTCCTGTTAATTGTGCACAATGCAATCCATAATAAAATAACTAATGAGCCTTTAATGGCAAAAAAACACACACACTTGATGGTAGAATTGTATTTTTACATATTTAGTGGACATTGTAATTACTTCAATGCCCTTAAAAAAACAACACAGCTAATGTCTGAGCGACGTTTTCAAATTTTCACATTTTTTATACAATGTAATTACCATATAACCCTTCGGGTCAATTTTTTATTGCCTAAGGTTAAGGGGACATTTTAGATTTTTTAACATCGATTTTCTTGGAATTATTCTGTGGGGTCAAGAGTGTTCTGATCTTTCTATAATTCAAAAAAATAAGTGGGAGGTGCCCACGCCCTTTGAGTGGTGCGTGCAGCTCAACCTGGTAGCCATTGGTAACCTTCTGCGGTGGCATCTAAAGCATCATGTCACCCTTTACACAGTGAGTTGGCACGTGTTGACCTTCATGACACGGAGGAGCTCTAGCAATAATTCCCTCATCTTTTCTCTTTCCTCAACATCAAAAGGTGTGTTGGACTTGCAGAGTTGCAAAGTGATCCTTATTCATTTAATTGTATCGAGTTTATTTATTTTTTTCAATTTCATCCATTGATATTTTTTTTTTATATATTTTTTTCTATCAAATTTGATCCTTATACTTTTAATTCATATTTATTTTGTAATCCTTTTTTGATTAGATTTTATTTTTCAATTTAATCTCCAATCATTTGATTTTTATTTATTTATTTATTTTTAAATTTGATCCTCATTTTTATGATTGCAATTCCTTTTATTTTGAGTTCTCTTCTTGATTCATTGTTTTTTTTTTGCAATTTCACCCCTTATTGTTTAATTTCATTGAATTTTTATATCATATTTGGTGTTTTTTTTTATCATGCTTTTAAAATTCGATCCGGGAGTCGACCCCCATCATGTCCCAAGTCATGGGTTGAGTTGAATAATCGAGGTTAATTGGATGTTGTATTGTGTGGGAAGTAAAAATAATATTATTTTGATAAATCAAAATAATGGCAAAACAAATCAACCGATGTTGACATGATTTTTTCCTAGCTAATAACTTGATTTTTTATTCAGCTAAAATGCAAAAATGGTATTATTTTGATAAAAAAATAATGGAAAAAAAATTGAATCATGATCCTTTTTTTTATTGGTCTTTCTCTTTGTTTTGGATTCTTTTTTAGATTTTTTTTTCTAGTTTCATCCATTTTCATTTGATTTTGTTTTGTTTTTTATATTAAATATGATATTCATTCTCTTGATTGTTGCTTTTTTAATCCTTTTCTTGGTTTTTTTTTTAATTTTGCCCCTCAATATTTTATTTTATTTCTTTTTTTTCCAAATTTAGTTCTCATTTTTTTAATTGCTCTTTTATTTTTTATCATTTTCTTAATTTGTTTTATTTTTCAATTTTATCCTTCGAAATTTTATTTCATTTTTTTTATCTAATTTTGGTTTTTTCTTTTAATTGTTTTTTTTTTATCATTTTTTTAATTTTATTTTTCAATTAAATACCTCATTATTTTCTTTCATTAGTTTTTATACCAAATTTAATTCTTATTGTTTTGATTACTATTTGTTTTCTTTTTAGTTTTTTGATGGTTAAGAATTTTGTTCAAGATGTTTTTTTGGTCTTTTGTATGATCATCTTGGTCTCATGATCAAAGTTGCTGGTTCTGAAGATTAACCCGATTTAACTTCAATCTTTTTTATTTATTTATAAATTTCATTATTTGACATTAGGTTATTAGATCTTGAGTTTCTTATTTTTCTTTCCCTTTCCTTCCTCCGATGTTATCTTGGATATCGAGTTAGTCAAGTTAATCCGGGTTCACTTCGGTGATCACCGTTTGAGTATCTTTTTTAATGTTAGAAAACAATTGACTCGCCCTACAACGTAGTGTGGGCAAAAAAATCTAGTAATAAACTAAGAGTGTTCATTCTTTCACACTAGGATGGTTTCTATTTTTGGTCACTAGGATTTTCTACGCTTTGATCCCTTAATTTCTTTTTATTCTTATTTGGTTCTTTAACATTGTTTTGATTTGTTATTGGTCTTGGTGATTTATTTCTCATGCCTAGATATGAGGATCTCAAGCTTTCGAGTAAATATTTTGTTGTTTGGTTAATGCTTGGTTTGGAAAAACAAGATTTAATTTCATTGATTTAAAATAATTAGAGCTCCAGAGACTAAATTGAAGCTTAAAGAAATGTTCAATCCCTTTTTTATTAAGGACTGATTTACACAGTCAGGGAATAAGTTCATGTTTTTATTTATTTATTTCAATCCCTTAACCTTTTGTTTTCAATTTGATCCCTTCACATTAGCTTTATTTGAGATTTAACTTAGTAGTTTGTTTTGGTTCCCTTGATATGGGGATCTTGCAATATTGAAAGAAATTTTCAGTGTTCGCTTGATGCTCAGTTTTACAAAATAAAACACAATTATGCTAATTTAGAATAATTAAGTATTAAGGGATCAAAATTGAAGCTTAAACAAATATGGGGACTATGGTAAATGCATATGAAAAATAGTTGGCACATGCAATACACATGCTAACTTTTGAGGGAACTAATGGCACATGCGGCTTCCTCTAGTTATTAAATGCCAACTTCTACGGTGGCGTTGGAAGTTGCATGTTGAGCTCTTTTTGTTGACATCTGACATGTGTGAGCGAAGGAGCAGCAATGAACCTTTGTTTTCTCTCTTCTCTCGAAGGATTCATGTCAGCCTGTCAAAATTGAGAGGTGTCCTATCATTTTATTTATTTATTTATTAAATTTAGACCTTATTCTTTTTATTATTATTTGTTTTGTTTCGAATCCTTTTTTACTTGATTTTTTTTAATTTCATCCCTATGTATTTGATTTCATTTAGTTTTCATATCGAATTTGATTATCATTTTTTTTATTACTATTTGTTTTGTTTTGGATCCTTTTCATAATTGATTTTTTTTCAATTTCTTCCTTCAGCACTGGATTAGTTAGGGATTGAGCTTCATGATTTTTTTTACTTTCCTTTCTATAGGGATATCTCGATTTTATGTTCTAGGTCATAGGCTTGGCAGGTTAACTTGAGTTGACTCAGATTTTTTTTGGGTTTTTTTTTTAAATTTCTCACTTCAACATTGGATTGTTTTAAGAATTGAGGTTTATATTTTAATTTATTTTTTTATACGGAATTATCCCAGTCTCATGATAAGTTGTAGATATGGCAAACTGATTAGGGTGGACTTTGAATGGTTTTTTTTGTCCTTTTTTTAAGAATTTATTTCAATTTTTTCCTTCAACATTTGATTTGATAGGAATTGAGTTTGGGTTTTTTTTTACATTTTTTTTATTTACCTATCTCATTCTCATTTAATTTTCGTTTGTTATCAAATAAGATGGTCTTCATGGATATAGTGGGTCAAATTTTAATCTATAATTGTATCCAACCTAACTTATGATATTTTACAAAATATAAATCTGACCCATTAATTTTTTTTTAATTTAAATGGGTTCGGTATATCGAGCTGGATTAAACTTTATGGATATTATAGAAATCTGCGAGTTAGGCATATTAATTCTCTTATACTTCAACAATCCTAAAAATATATCAGGTTGCAATCATTGAAACTAGATAAGATCTTTAAAATTCATATATTAGAGACAACATAAAAACTATTATAATTTTCATATAAAAACAAAATGAAACAAAAAATATTGAAATAATCAAGAATTTTATCAAACAGTTAGGGCTTGTGATTTGACTAAAAAATATAAGTTCAATTTGGATTCTTAAAATTTTTATTTGTTTTCTCATGGTCTTTATGTTACCAAATAGAAAATATTGAAATTGTAATACGCACTATCATTTCATCAGATCAAACTTCAAAAGAAACTTAAAGTTCATTACTTGCCAAGAGCATTAATTATATGGATAAGAGATAAAAAAAAAATTGATAAATAATTAAGTATACAAGGTTTGAAGGACACAATTAAAGGGAAAAAGATTAAAAGAATGAGAGATGACTATGAGTGTGAAGGCGAGAAAGAAAAAAAACAAAGAGAGAGAAGAACAAAAAATATTATTTATACCAAGAAGTAGGTTACCTACATTGGGTTAAATGGGTTGGGTTAAAAAATCCTAACCCACACCCGACCCATAATATCCATTTATTAGGTGTTTTGACCCATTATCATCTATAATATTTGTATTATCCGACTTTGATAAGTTGTGTCAGGTTAGATAATGCAAATACTACATATGACTCAGTTTTTTTTCTTAAGAATCCTAAATAAGATCATGGAGACCTCTTAAGAAAATTAGCCAGATATTTTTCCATTGTATTGGTAAGCATTCGTTTTCTGCAATTAATCATTGTTAATTGTTTAGTTTCATTTAGTTTATTTATTGTCGTTGGTTTTTTTTAATAATATTAATAAATTACTTCAAGTCTTGAGTTTTTCTTGCTTTTTTTTAAAAATATTAGCATCACATGATCATCGGCTTATATATATATATATATATATATATATATTAAGAAAATTTTGGCTAAGCCTATTGGTGACCAATCGTGTACCAAATTACACTAGATTAAGTAATATGATGCATTGGATCATAGATGACTGTCAAGATTGCGTGTAATTAGTTTTGCTAAAGGATTTAAGTAAAATTGTAAAAGCATAACATAATTACATAGCTATATAACTGTGTTGGATATTTTTTTTTATTTTTAATTATATCCAGATTAGTTTATGTACACCTCGACTAATCCTATAAATCATAAAATTAAAGATTATATAAACCTACAACAACTCCAAAATTTATATAACTCAATTATTAACTGTGTTGAATACCTTTGAATGTTCAGGTTGAAGGCATAAAGCTAAAACTCTTTGTTATTAAAAGGTTGTCATCAATGGTTGCAAATAATAGAGTTTCCTAGAAGAACAATACTAAAGTATTCGGTTATTGTCGTCATTGGTGGTAATGAACGTCATCCATTCTATACGAGAAGCCGACAAGCCATTCTACATATCCGACTCTTCCATGTCCGGTTCTTTTCTCTATGACCACAAGGCAAAGGCAAGAAGAGGACTAGTTTTTCAAGAGCGCGCGTGCGTGCTATGGCACAAAGTATTTTGATTTTGAAAGTATTTTTGATACAGGAGTATTTTAATTTGAAAAGTTAAAGTAAGATGACCGGTGGTGCAGAATGAAGTAATTTATTACTTTATTTAATATAATCGAATGTTTTTAAAGCATTTTTTTAGAATTGCAACGATGAAGAATAACTATAGATAAGAATATGAATTTTAGTTTTATATAAATCATTAAAAATAAATTGTAAATTGCTAGAGTATAATAAATAAATCCAAATAGATTAAATTGTAAATTGCTAGAGTGTAATAAATATATGTTTTGCGATTCTATTAAAAACCAAGGATACATAATATTAAACTACTTCAAAGTTTCATCATAGAAATGATGCATCGTGATTTCATCCACCTCGCTATATGAAAGAAGTCATGTCATCAACAAAGCAAAACAAAATAGTTATTAGCTCATGAATATTATCTATAATTTAGTTAGCTTATCGGCAAATCTTGTTGGTGTTAATGTGCTGGGCAATAATTACTAAACTTAGTTTAATGTTTGTTAGTTAATTATCCTGTGATATGTATTGGAGTGCCAAGGGTTAGGCATGCATTGTGATGTTTTATCTGGTATACAAGCTAGAGAGGATGTAGAAAAAACAATCACACATGAATGAGAGAAGTTGTGATTCCTTGCGAGCGCGCGTGTGATTTTTCTTCCTAAAATTGCAGAACTGATTTGCTACGATAAAGTGAGGCTTGTGAATATTTTTTTAGCTGTATTATTTAACCCAATTACAGCCTAACAAATCTATTAGGCATGACAATTGAGAGAATCCTGTAACTACTAACTCTTCTCTTCGTCAAGTACAGTTTAGTCTACAAAGTTCCTGTATTTCTTCATTCATTCAAGTAATCAAACACATATTCTGCTTCTATCGTGTCTAAAAATTCTGTTTGTGACAGTCATCATGTGCAGCTGAGGTCTGAAGCAATCGTAACGCAGAGAAAGGAGGAAGATCCGCTTCAACCAGCAAAGGACTTCTAGAACTCCAGTACTTTAGCTTTCTGAGACCTGAATTTCATTATTGTTCGCCTAAGGAAAAGAACTACACATCATTAAAATCACTCTCAACATGCAGAAAGATCACTATCTTACAACCCTACTCTCCTCCAATGCAGTTTTCTCCAGCACAAGACAGCATTAGACGAACAATGGGTAGAACAATACTACTAGCATTTCACCTGAGGCTCTGGATCAATGGAGATGCGATGGTGGTGAAAAATGCAATGGCGGCAAGGGATATTGCAATTTTCTCCAATGCTTTGGATACTTTCGGAAACCTATTGCTAATTAACTGCGAAACTAGAAGAGAACAAAAGGTAAGTAGTATGGCTAAAGAAAGCAAGAAAAAGGAAACAGGGACTTTGGAATGTTGAGGTTTTTCGTATTGGAGAGCTATTTGAATTGCTGCTTCGAAACAGAATGCCATGATTATGTTAGGCCATTCTAGAGTGAACTGTTTAACAACGATCATATTGATTTGTTGTGGATTGATGGCAGGGGAAGGTGTCAGTTGTGGTGGAGGTGGTGATTGTAGCTCTATTTCCATAGTAGAATGAGGTTGAGAAGCCTGTGATTGTTCTGTTTGCAGCAATATCTCTGTGTTGATGGCTGTGAAATGTGAGGATTGTGTTTCTTGGTTTTGAGATAATTCTTGATTAGAAATGGTAGCAGAGGGTTGCGCCAGCGATTCTGTTAACGGGGATTCAAGGTTTATGGCAAGAGAAGGAGATGGTGTATGTGATGGTTGTAATGCTTGAAGTGGTGGTTGCATCATTTCTGGGCTATGTTATGAAAAGGCTGAGGTTGGTTTTCTGGGTTTTGAGATCTTTGGGTAATGGTAAGAGGGCTTGTGGATATGGCCGCGTTCCCTGTGATTTCGACTCCAGATCGAAGGCAGGAGAACGAGGTGGCGTGTTTGATGAATGTGAGGGTAGTATGTTTCATACTCTGCCCCAGACCAGGATCAAGAAAGCTGTAACTGAAAGAAAAAATCCCTTGATGCTCTGAGTAATGTCTATGATCGTATGAGTTCAGTTGAGTTAAAGCTTGAAAGCAAACTCATTCAGGAGCCCCAATATATAGGGATATGGTTGCTTGTTCTGCCTAATTATTTTATTTCGTTTCTTATGTAAAAAACATACTATGATCTAAAGTTCTGTCTCACATATCCTCGGATCTGACTGCAAGAACCATGAAGCTGACGAAATTGCTGCAGCACCATGACTAACATTACTAAGTCTTGGCCTGTGTGAAAGTTCGAAGAAACAGATTAAGAAGCAGGTTTGCCTTGAGGGGATTGCACATGTGTACGTGGTGGGTATTTTCTTTGCCCTTCCTTGGAGTTATAAAACCGAAGATGGAACCGATCATCTTGAAATCGTGAATTAGATTCCTTCTCCTTCACTAGTAGAAGGTGGAGGAAGGAGATTGAAAACTTCGTGCCTACTTCATGATATCAATTGGATTCTGCATTGCATCAAAATAGTTAGCTTGTACACGATACCTGGTTGTTGATTAATTGTGTGTATATTAATGTAGTGAAAGCAATTTTTTAAAAGTGATTTTTAATTAAAAATTATTAAAACAACCTATAAATATAAATTTAAACTTTTATAGATATAAAAACATTTTAAAAAATACTTTTCAATCATAAAAACAAATATTTTTGTTTAGAAACAAGCATTGAAGTTGTGGATTGAAAAAAAATAAAAATAAAAAAGATTTATTTTCCACTTAGTGTTTAGTATCGTGGTAATGATTGTTTTATAAAGTTCTTTTCTCTTGAAAATACATAATTTTTTTTTGAAATTCATTTTTTATATATATCAGTATATTAAAACAACAAAAAAAAAACAAATTAATTTTTTAAAAATAAGTTTTCTAAAAATACGGTATAACCACAAAAACAAACACTATCTTAGAAGATGTCTTCTGAGCATTAATACAATAACAAATTTCTTTTCACTTCACATGGATATATATGTATGTATGTATGTATATATGTATGTATGTATGTATGTATGTATGTATATAATTTTGGACTTCAAAATTACAGGTCCAAACCCTCATCAACCAAATTAAACCTCGCTACTTGTTACATTAGCCATATTTTCACAGACTTTGTAATTGATCTGGTTTCTTCATAGCAAGAGATCTCAAAACAATACAAGCAGAAGCACTTCACTTCAAATTCAAATCACTTCTAACTTGATTTTACTAGCTACTTGTTTTAATTGTTAAATGCTTTTGTTCTTAATAAGAGCTAACTAAACTAGCTTGCACCTATGATCTTAATCGCCATACCTGCCCTCCAAGTTCCATAAAGCATAACTAAATTGATTGGGACATGCTAAAATCAACACTTGAGCTTTGTTTTTGACAAATCAACACTTGAGCACCTATGATCTTTATTTTTGACATGCTAAAATCAACACTTGAACATACTTCCCTTAATTAGAAATTAGAATGGATGGATTACAATTAAGATAATTAAATATTATGAAAGATTTGAAGTTCTGAACTCTCCTCTAAAGATTCTGTCAAAAGAACACACAAGTGTTCCCAATGCAAATATGGGACACGTTACTTGTAGACTCATGTCGTGCTTGCTTGTGACCTTTGAGCGGCTAGCTGGAAAAGGCAAAAGGAAAGTGGCATGTGACCCCATAGCCTTGCATCCGACGAGAGTTGCGAGTATTGTGAGGGTGATTTTTTGAAACAAGTTGTGTTGAAAATCTTCAATCCGATGACCATCCATGATGAGCTGCGCCATATCCGAAGTGTCCGCCATTAGGACCGCGGATGTCGAGGAGGCTTCCATGTACTTTCCTTTTTGTGGGACCCATGGGTGTTGTTGGAGGGGGGAGAAGAAGAATGTGGCATGAAAACAAGGTAACCGTACCCGATCGATGATCGGCAATGAGGAGGAATCAATGGGTTTCTCTTTCTTTTCTAGAGAAGGGATCTTAAATAAATCAAAATTTCTGCTCTTTGTTTGAAAAATCACCTCTGGGTCTTCTTTGTCGATCCCACCACACTAATGAATTTCTAATTTGTATTGAAAGATATATTATTTTAAAAAATTGTGACCCAATTTTCAGATTTAAATTTGAATTTTTGATTGGGATTTGTGATCAAATTTGGATATATTTTTCATGAACCAGAGAGTGCAAACAAATGCATGCATATGATATTTCACGATTCACTCAAATACTTGGCACAACAATATACACATATGATCCCATGTTCTAAATTAATTAATTGTATTCCTGGCAGAGAATTAATCAATGAAAAATAATTAAAAAAAAACTAAAAAAACTTAGTATTTCATTATTTACCAAGACACATATTATTGTGGGTTGGATATATCGAGTTAGGTTAAAAGTTTTATGAATATTACAAATATTCGCAAGTTAGGCATATTTATTATCTTATTTTTCAATAATTCTAGAAAAAACATCGGGTTGCAACCGTTGGAACTAGATAAAATCCCTAAAATACATGTATTAGAAACAACATAAAAGCTATCATAATTTTCACATAAAAATAAAACAAAACAAAAATCATAGTCAAGTATTTTATCAAACAGTTAGGGTGCAATATGATATGAAAATAGACTAATAGAAAGAGACTATAAAGTGATTTTGAGTTTGTGATTTGATTAAAAAAATATTAGTTCAATATGGATTCTTGAAATTTTTATTTGTTTTCTCATGGCCTCTATGTTACCAAACAAAAAATATTAAAATTGTAAAACACACTATCATTTCATCAGATTAAACATAAAAAGAAACTTTAAGTTCATTACTTGCCAAGAGCATCAATTATATGGGTAAGAGATAAAAAATTAAGTATATAAAGTTTGAAGGATAGAATTGAAGGGAAAGAGATTAAGAGAATGAGAGATGATTATGAATGTGAAGACGAGAAAAGAAAAAATAAAGAGAATGAAGAAAACATATTATTTATACCAAGGTCTAATTGTGTGTATATTAATGTAGTGAAAGCAATTTTTTAAAAGTGATTTGTAATTAAAAATTTTTAAAACAACCTATAAATATAAATATAAATTTTTTTAGATATAAAAACATTTTAAAAAACACTTTTCAATCACAAAAACAAACATTTTTATTCTAAAAAAGCATTGAAGTTGTGGATTGAAAAAAAAAAAGATAGAAAAGATTTATTTTCCACTTAGTGTTTAGTATTGTGGCAGCAGTTGCTTTATAAAGTTCTTTTCTTTTGAAAATACATAAAAAAAATATTTTCCTCTTTTTTAAAATTCATTTTTTATATATATCAGCATATTAAAACAACCAAAAAAACAAAAAAAGACAAATTAATTTGAAAAAAAAATCAATTTTTTTAAAAACACGGTACAACCACAAAAACAAACACTACTTTAGAAGATGTCTTCTGAGCGTTAATACAATAGGGAATTTCTTTTCACTTCACGTGGATATATATATAAAGGAATCTTGATTCGATCCGATAACAGGATCTTTATAATTCCAGTTTTAAAACAATTCTAGCATTTCCTGTGAGTTCTTCTAGGTCAAAGAAAGATGACAAAGAAAAAGAGATTTTAAAGGTTTTCAAGAAAGTAGAATTCAACATTTCTTTGCTTGATGCTATCAAGCAAATTTTCAAGTATGCCAAATTCTTGAAGGAGTTGTGTACTATCAAGAGAGCTTTTAAACTGAAAGGTCATGAAATGGTAAGTATGGGTGAAGTTGTATCTGCTGTTGTTCAAAAGAATATGTCTTTGAAGCAAAAGGATCCAGGTGCGTTTACTATCCCATTTGTTATTGGTAATGCTAGTTTCAAAAGGGCCTTGTGCGTTTTAGGCATCCATTAGTGTTATGCCTAAACATGTTTATAATTCTCTTAGTCTCGAGCCTTTGAATAAAACTAGCATTGTAATACAACTTGTGGATTGTAGTTTTGTTTACCTACTTGGTGTGATAGAAGATGTCCTAGTCAAGATTGATAGTTTGGTCATTCCATGCGACTTTTATATTATTGATATGGAACATGATTCTTGTGGTTCATCAAACAACACTCTTATATTGTTTGGGAGACCATTCTTGAAAACTGCCATTACAAAAATTGATTGTGGTAAGGATACTTTGTCTATGGAGGTAGGAGATGAAAAAACTGAATTTAATTTTCATGATGCAATGACATATCCTTATAATAATATTTATTCTATCACATGTTATGACCAAGTTGATAAGTGTGTGCAGCAAGTTTGTGATTTTGATAGTGAGGATGGATTAAGCGTAGTTTTGAGCTATGACTATGATTTTACCAAGATAGAAGAGATGGAGAGGCATATATGTGTTCCCCAAAACGTGCATGAATCAGCATTGGCTTTGCAAGCTTTGCAAACTGTTCTCCATGATGCATGAGTCATTCACCCCATCATGAACAGTGAATAGGTGGCGCCTATCCTTTTGGTGCCCAAAAAGATTGGAATTATGTTGGAAAAAATACAAAATGATGCTTATGAGAAAGCAAGGATTTACAAAGAAAAGACTAAGAGTCTCCATGACCAAATGATTACAAGAAAATAGTTTAATGTTGGAGACAAAGTCCTTTATCATTCGCGTTTGAAACTTTTTCCTGGAAAGTTGCGCTCTCATTGGATTGGACCCTTTATTGTTTCTAATGTTTTTCCTTATGGTGCAGTTGAAATAACAAGTTTAGAAACCAACAAAGTACTTAAGGTCAATGGGCATCACTTGAAACCTCTCTATGAAGGTTGGACGATAGAACTCACCGCTTCTGCGGAGTTAGCTGAATTAATCTATGAAGAATGGACATGCAACATGTCGAGCCAATGCCATAAAATAAAAGCGCTTACTGGGAGGCAACCCAGCAAAAAAAAAACATATTTGCTTTCTTTTTCCCTTATCTTGTATTTTTCGCATTTTACTTTATTTTTTTCATTCTCCTATATTTCTTTTTTTTATTTCAACATTGAGGACAATGTTGTGTTTTAAGTGTGGGGGTATTGGGAGAATGTTGATTTTCTTATTTTAATTTTCTTTGTTGTTCTAAAAAAAACAAATTTCTATGTTTGATCTTTTGAACTCCTATTGGTTTATGAGAATGTGAGTATTATATATGAGAATTAATTAAGATAGATGAAGATATAAATAGAATGAAGGAGTGTGCATGCAAGTTTTAAGGTTTAATTGGTTTAGGGATTGACTTTGAGAATATGACATGTTGACTTTATAGTGTTATACCAATGCAAGCTTTTGAGCCTTCAACATTATATTCTTTGATTGTGTCTTCTTTCAATGATATGTATCTCTAGAACTTGCTTCATATCTTATTGAGATTACATTCACATTATATATATATATATATATATATGAAGATGATAAAGGCATTAGGAATTTTAACCACTTGAGCCAAAAAACCAACCTAAAGCATATTATCCTTAGTGAGCTCCTTTTGAGCTTGTTTATCTTTTCTTTGCCTTATCCATGCATACCTTAACTTTTTTCCTTTTCTCCTAGCCAAGGATTAGTAGAGCATATACTTATGATATCTCATGGAATTATAGTTGGAAATTATGTGAAAAGAAAGAAGAAGTGATGCTTGATGAAAAGATGAACAAAGTTGCCAAAGGTAAAAAAAATAAAAAAAATAAAAAAGAAAAAGAAAAAGAAAAAAAAAGAGAAAAAAAGAGAAAAAAGTGTTCCTTTATGTTCTTAGGATTTTATGTTGAAAAAGCTTGAAATCAAAAGAAGTTAAACATTGGTGATTAAATATGGAAAATTTATGTGCTTTGATGAAATATCTTGTTTAAAATATCATTTTTCAGAATGCTCTACTTTCTTTGGTTTGAACCTTTTCTTTTACTCTCTTTTACCTCACCTTAACCTTAGCCCCATTACAACAAGAAAATAAGACCTTTTGATTCATGCATTGTTTGTAATATGTTAGTAATGGAGATGAGATTGAAGAGCAAGCTTATGGTAGAACATATTCATTGATTGAATTTGAGAGATTTAAACACATAAGCCTTAAACACGTGAGTGTTGGAGTGTATATCAATGAGAGGACCTATCACTTTGGCATGTCATAGATTTCATTTAAATCCCGATGATTAATTGAGTGTTGATGTTTGCATGTAAATAAATTTATGAAAATTTATACTCTTTATCCTTCTTAATTGTGTTCTTGTTTATAATGCATATATTCTTGGATATTGATGGGAGATTAGAAGATTAGTCATAGTGATTTAATTTAATTTAATTTCAATTTAATTTTA
Source organism: Populus nigra (assembly GCF_951802175.1). Lineage (NCBI taxonomy): Eukaryota > Viridiplantae > Streptophyta > Magnoliopsida > Malpighiales > Salicaceae > Populus > Populus nigra. The sequence goes on along the minus strand of NC_084864.1, from coordinate 10,483,725 downwards.
CCTATCCTTTCTCAAGGACGAGCAAGAGCTAAGTGTGGGGGTATTCGATGCAACTATATTATTTGATAGTTTCACCACATTTAACTAGTGTTTTGTCTATGTTTTATATATAAAATGCCTTGATATTCTTTGTTTTATGTTTTGAAGGCACTTTTGGATGAAAGATGCAAAAAGGAGTAAATTGGAGATAATTGGCAGATTTGACATTCAGTTGATGTTTTGTGCAAAGCGTGAGCTCTAGAGTTTGAAATGAAGTGATTCTAGTGGCATTAAAAAGCTAACACCCATACCTTTCTGGAAATCTAAGTCAAGAAAATAAAATAAGGAAGAGCATGGAAATTGCAGCCTTCAAAGTCAAATCTCGCAATCTGTTAGTGTTGACCTTCGGCCATTCCGACTTGAATATCTGGACCTAAAGAATTCCAATTAATGCAAAATTAATTGTTTTGGATTTCTAACTCAAATTCCTATAAACTCTCCAAAGTTTAGCCACAAACGATGTCATATGAGGGAGATATGATTTTTCAAAGTCGACAACTAAATTTTGTCAGCAAACATGTTTTGTGAAGAAATGAGTCCAAATTATGTTCTGAAGCATCTAAACTGATATCAGGGTCTTTAGATGCTTCAATATTTGAGTTGTGTAGAATATATATCAAACTCAGAAAGATCCAACGATTGGATCTCCATAGATCTGAATAAAACCGAACTAACTTGAAAATGGACGAGCCACTGTTTAACATGAACAACACCTTTCTGGAGAGTGCGTTTCCGATCTCCACCGTCCAGAATGAAAGCAACATCTAGGTGCACCACATATCAAGGCATGATCCAATGGTGGAAGAGAGAGAAATCAGCCGACGACCAAAACTGCCCTGCATGTGTATTTCCTTTTGTTTTTCAGGAAACCTCCGATGATGATTTGTGTCAAATGGCTTATGAGCCTTCAAATCCCTCTGGTAAGTTAGTAGAGGAGTGTGAGAAGAACAATATATCCAAAAATCCTGGGATATGACCATTAGAGCATTATTAATTCCTCCAAATTCTGCACCTCTCTCTAGTCGAATTCTCTATTGTCTCTCACCTTTTTTTTTTTCGAACTAGTGGCCTTTTTCTATTTTAAAGGCACATTTTCCCCTAATTATATTTATTTCCCTCATTTATATATTTATGTATTTTATTTTATTTTTCATGTAAACTATCCGGTTTGTTTCTGCTTAAATCGCTAGTTTTTACCAAATTCCTTTTGGGATGAGATCTTTCACCAAGGTATAAAAACATATTAATAGAATTCATGCAAAATTTCATCCCGATCCGACAATTGGATTGAGAGCTTTGCTTTCTAATGTAAAATTGATCAATTCATGACTTTTCGTCAACAATCCAAATTTTCTTGTTCAATCTTCACATAAAATAATATCAATTATCCTTCTAAACCTTTATGGTCGTTTTATTATTTTGGAATATACTCATTTTAAAATTTCTACCTTTATTTATTTAGTATTATTATCGTTTTAAAGTGACGTAACTGATTTTTAATTGATGCTTGCACCTTCAATCCTGCCATTTTCATTGAATTATCCTTTATTATAATGTATTCTTTATTACCTCATTTATTTCTTAGAAACATTTTGTCATTTCTCTCGTTATTTTATCCATCAAAACACGTTACCAGTTTCTCTGTCTTTATGAATTCTAAAACAAAATTCATTTTATGGAGGTCATCCCCTCCATTATATATCACTTTTAGTCTTACGCTTACATGACAGGTTATACATCCGCATATTTAAATTATAAATTTTCTAGGATTTCACATTCTTCCCTCCAAGAAATTTCATCCTCGAAATTTAGGATTTCTACTTATATTTGTGAATATTATTGGGTATTTCTTTCTCTTTTTCATTTCTCTTTTCTGTAACATGGATAGAAGAAACGCGTCTTGGATTCTATATAAAAGTATAGGCAATTAAATTCAATAAGCTACTAGCCCAACTCTTGTACTGTTTCTCTTGAGGAAACCATTTCACCTTATTTTCCCACTGTTGAAGCATGTCATGCTCCCACTAAACACACCTTTTCTTTTACATATCACTTTATTTCTCATGGTTACTGTCATAACCCATTTTTGGGTTCCCACGCAAAAAGAATTTTTTCTAAATAAATAAAAATACAAAAATAAAAAAGATAGTACCAAAAAAATATAACAGTGAAAAAAGGATGGCAGAACGCTCAGAAAATGGTCAAAAATTAGTTGAGGAGGTACAAAAATACAAAGATTAAAATTTAACAGTATTTTGTTGACTGATGAGAGCCCTGTTAATAAAGAAAATTCAATTTGAGGAACAAAAATTCAAAATTAGATATTTATGAACTCAATTAAATTTTATTGAAGGTTTAATTGAATTTATGGAGGTTTTGATTGCAAGAAAAATGATTTTGGAGTTAATTTGGGTTTTAATTGGAAGAAATTTAAGTTATGGGGTCAAAATATAATTTTTAAGAGTTAATTTGGTCAAATTAGGGGTTTAATTGCATAAATATTGAAGTTTGATGGCCAATTAGGGACTTAATTGAAGAAATCCAAAACCAAGGACCAAATTGAAAAATGCGTGTAAATAGAGGGGCTGTAATTAAACCGAATCAGGGGCCAAATTGAAGAAATTAGAAGTTTATTGCTCAAATGAGGGTCAAATTGCATAAATTTAAGATCAAGGACCAAAGTGAAAAAGGCGGCCAACTTTAGGGTCGCTGTTTGATTTTGGCAGGGATATAATTGCATTAATTTTTACAATCAAAATTGCAATTGAGGACTCGATTGAACAAATCACAAATTGAGGACCAATGTCAACTCTAACACATTTTGCCGCCTTTTCTTTTTAAATGAAACTGCACGTTTTGTCTAAAACGGCGCCGTTTCATACACTATTATAAAAAAAAAGAAAAAAAGAGGAAAGCCCAAAACAGTGCCGTTTTGAACGACACTGTAACCTTTCTTCTTCTCCTGGACGCACGAAGTAGAGGAAGAAGAAGATTTTTTTTTCTTCCTCTGTCACCGCCACCGACTCCTTCCAAAAAGACGTCGATCACTTTCCATGTGTTGGAAGGGTGGCAGCACAATGACCGCCCTGTCCATATATCTCCCCTATTTTTGCCTATAAAAATAGGAGAGCACAAAAAAGAGAGAGGAGAGATTAAAGAAAATGAAAAAAAAAAGAGAATAGAAGGGAGAGAAGAGAGAGGACAAAGAGAATAGGAGAGAAAGAACAGGGGAAATGAGAAGAAAAAGGAAAGAAAAAAAACAGAGGAGGGAGAGGAAGAAGAAAGAGAAGCATCGCCCGCCACCGCAGTCCCTCCACCGCGACAACAGTGCCGCTGCCGCCATCAGCACCGCCTCGACACCACCGCAGGTCAACCTTCTTCCCTCTCCTCCTCCACCTCCTTCTTCTCCTTCTGTGTTTGCCTCTCCACTGTTCACGTTGCATGTGAACAGTGGAGAGGTCCACTGTAATGGGTTGGTAGCGCCAGCCCAGCCCATGCATTTGGGCCGGGTCCGACACATTTTTAAAAATTAAAAAAAATATTGTTTAATGTTTGTGATTTCCCCATTTTTTTTTATTATTTTTGTTTAATCTCGATCTATTTTTTGTCATTTCAACAATACAAATCCTGTATTAAAATACCCGGTTTTCATCAAAACTTCCAAAAATACAAAAAAAAATTTAGAAAAGAAAAAATGTTTTTGTGCATACGGCCAAGTGTCTCAAAGCTAAAAAATCATATTGTGTTTTTCATACATCAAAAAACAATGTTTTAGCATGCATTTTGGCTTTAATGACCAGTTTATTAAAGTTAATTGAACACTGGCCAAAATTTCAAAAACAATAAAAATTTTATTTTGTTGTCTTTTAGTATCCGGGGTACGACATTACACATAATATGTATTCCGAATATTAAAATCTTTTTTTCAGAAGCTAGAACAGTTATGTTTTACCCCATTAAGATAAGAATCTTCTTATAGAGAAGGGCTTTTCTTAAAGTTTAGATAGATAGAACCAACCATTAGAAACCACAACCAAATCTTAGATTTTATCAGACATTAAAACAATGCAGCGTACCTTAGATAGGACGCATTTGGGGTGCTAATACCTTCCCTTTACTCAACCAGTCTGCGTACCCGATCTCTGAGACCAGTTAGGATTCCTAGTGACTAGAATATTAGGTGGCGACTCCCAGTCCATATTTTACTGATAAGAGACAAGAATTCCTTGTCTCTCCATATTTGCCAGATAGACCATTTCCATTTTTTTTCTGAAAGTGGTGGACGGTCGCTGCGACGCCGTACACGTGCGATAGAATGATGACTCTGTTGGGGACCTTGTGGACTAAGCTTTGTTTTGTTTGATTTTTGTGTTATTGTTGTGGTTTGTGTGTTTATTTTTAATATGCATTTTCTTTATTTATTTCTTATGCGCTTTAATTTCTATACATATTTGTTCATGCATTATATAGAATTGCATCATGCATCATATAGAATTGCATCATGCATCACATGCTTTAAATTTTTGACAAGCATACACAAGCTTCTAAGTTAAGTGGAGAATAAACGATCTGCCATATGACTATTGGTCAGGGTTCAGATGCGTGAAACACCCAACTCATATCTGAGTGCATGCTTGGTAATGGTGGGTATACGTGCCTTAACAATATCTCGCAATGCCCCTATACTGTCTTTACGAAGATCGTCACTGGGCAGATATGAGACCCTTTTGAGACCAGGTAGAAAACCTACCGATGTTCACATAATGAATAGAACCTGTCCTTAGGTTGTATGTGCTACTTTTAGTTGCATTAAGACAAGCCCTTCTTGAAGCATCTTGAACTCAAGACTTGTGGGTGAGCCAATGACCGTCACTCAGAAAAATTTCATTGTAAAGTGTGGGCAAGAATCAAGATTCTTGTTTCATCATGCAAAGAGTTACGATCATATGTCACCCCTCGAAGGGCAAGTTCATCATATAGATTACATGTTCATACATTTAACATACATACATCATATCGAAATATAGGTCCCTAAAAAGTCCACAACACCCGACTTCAAGCAAGAAACATGGAAGCTGTCCTGGTCATCACTTCGGATGCCATTAGCCAAAGTTAATCATTTGTTCATCCTGGTCATCCGCTTAGGATGTCATTAGCCAAAACTAATCATCATTTGTCCCGGTCATCATCAATCATCTATCCCGGTCATCCATTCGGATGCCATTAGCCAAAGCTAATCATTTGTTAATCCGCTTAGGATGTCATTAGTCGAAACTAATCAATCATCTATCCCGGTCATCATCAATCATCTGTCCCGGTCATCCATTCGGATGTCATTAGCCAAAGCTAATCATTTGTTCATCCTGGTCATCCGCTTAGGATGTCATTAGCCAAAATTAATCATCATTTATCCCGGTCATCATCAATCATCTGTCCCGGTCATCCATTCGGATGTCATTAGCTAAAGTTAATCATTTGTTCATCCTAGTCATCCGCTTAGGATGTCATTAGCCGAAACTAATCATCATTTGCCCTGGTTATCCATTCGGATGCCATTAGCTGAAGCTAATCAATCATTTGCCCCGGTCATCCATTCAGATGCCATTATTCGAAGTTAATCAATCACTTGTCCTGGTCATCCATTCGGATGCCATTAGCCAAAGCTAATCATTTGTTCATCCTGGTCATTCAATTAGGATGTCATTAGCCAAAGCTAATCATCAACCAATCAAACGTTCCATAGGCGTCTTATGAAATCACTATAACATGGTAATATCCCTTGAATTGCTCATTCAAATGGTTCATAAAAATTTGACAGTTAGTGCAACATAATGGCAGACCTTTTGTGGTACTCGTTTAGGTGTTTCGAAATAGTTTAACATTTCAGTAAACACAATAATAGATCATTTGTAATATACAAGAAAACATTCTATAACAGTTTAACATTCAGTAACACAACAGTACATCCTTCGTATTACTCATCCAACCATTCATGGCATTTAATGTTCAATACAATACAATAATAGATCCATCGTAATCTTCGTACAACCATTCATGTTCATTAACATTTAGTATAATACAATGGTAAATCCTTCGTAATACTCATACAACCATTCGTCACAATTACATTCAATATAATAAAACGGTAGATCCTTCGTAATACTCATACAACCATTCATCACGATTACACTCAATAAAATACAACCGTAGATCCTTTGTAATTATTCATACAACCAATTGTCACAATTATATTCAATAAAATATAACAATAAATCCTTCGTAAAACTCATACTATCATTTGTCACAATTACATTCAATAAAATACAACAGAAAATCCTTTGTAATACTCATACTACCATTTGTCACAATTACATTCAATAAAATACAACAGAAAATCCTTCGTAATACTCATACTACCCTTCATCAGTAGCCCAAATTCATAATAGCCCAATCAACATCTCATAGTTAGTTTAATATTCATCGCAACACAATAATATATCTACATCAAAGAGGTCATTTCAGAACATTAACATTTTCGTCATTGTTTCAACATTCAACTAGAACTCGATCGATATTTCCAGTGGATTTGACAATCATCAAGAATTAAATCACACACTTCATCATCGTTTCATCATTCAACAAGAATTTAATAAAATATCATCATAAGTAAATCATTTCAAAACATAAACATCATACGAGAAAAAGGTGGAAACCACCTACCTAATGGCCACAAATCAATACATTTGCATCTTTAAATCACATTCATCACCATACTTATTTCAAGAGTCCATATGTTCACATTCAAGTGTTCCACATTTTACACCATCATACAATGAAATTGTTACAAGCATTTAAGTCATTTATGCCCAAGGGTCTTGTAGAAAATCAGCAGCAAAACTGATTTGCTGCTGGCCACACACTTTAGCAGTGAAAACTGGTTCGCTGCAGGCTGCACACTTCAGCAGTGAAAACTGGTTCGCTGTCAGCTGTATAATTCGGCAACGAAAACTATTTCGCTGCAGGCACCATAATTTCGGCAGAAAATGCTACTTCGCTGCAGCCAATACGCTTTTGACAGCGAATGCTAATTTGCTGCAGGAAACTCGATTTCAGCAGCAAATCACAGTTCCGCTGCAGATAACACCATTTCGACAGTGAACACGGATTCAGTGCGGACAACACAATTCAACAGCGAAAAGTTGATTCGCTGTGTAATACACTATTTGCCACCCAATAGGAGTTTGGTGGCTATTATTGGTAACCAAATATAGAGGACTTGTCTCTGCACAGGCTCATCGCGAGGAAATTATTCAGGATCTTTACAAAAAAATCAGGATCCAAAAAAGGGTTTGGTTTACAACTGAATGATTAGGTAAGGAATTGACATGCATCCTTCCTCCAATGTGAAATTTTTGAAAGAGTCATAACTGCCATCATTTGACAGAGATGGTGTAAGTGAAGGCCAATTCAGCCAAGTTCTGCTACATGAGATGCAGGCGATACGCGAGGTATTGTATTACTGGTTAAGGATAACATAGCTGTGGTCTATTGATACTTTGTCGACCATACATGTTTTAAGGTGCTAGATGGGTCAAGTTAGATTTAATGGTGTTTGCTATTATGTGGTGTGTCCGAAGAGAAGGCTAACTGCGTTGTACAGATCACACTATCCATAACTTTTCTCATTTATGTGGATTGTGGTGTTTGTTCTTGGTTATGGTTCACTGCCAACAAGCTATGCCAGCTAGTGCTACTTGCATGATTATTGCATTCGATTTTACCATGTGTATGAGCTAGTCAATATTTTATTTCCTATAATGTAGTCAATAGTAAAACTTTTATGCCTTTTAATATGCACGATTTTAAATCTTTCTAGGCATGTGGCACCCTGGAACAAGGATATTGTCCTCGGGTTACCTTTGTTATGGTGCAGAAACGACATCATACACGCTTCTTTCCTAATGACCATAGCAAGCGTGATCAGACTGACAAGAATGACAATATCCTACCAGGTTTTGAATTTTGCTTCCCCTAACAGTTTTGGTGTCTTTTTATTGAGAATTGAGTTTTTTTAATTATTTTAGGCACAGTCGTGGACACTAAAATTCTTGCAGACGATTCTTGTACATCAGGTTGTCTGGAAGGCCTGAAAAATTTCATGTAAATAAAATTTTTAATCCATCTACATTATCAAATATAATCAAACTTTAAACAATTACATATAAAACATGCAAGCACCAAACTAAATGTGAAATATCAATGGTGGGTGGCCATCAAACCACAATCAAAATTCATGAATACAAAATAATTAATGTCACTTGCACATGACAAATCATAGGATTCAAGAATGACAACTAGTCAAATTTACAATTAATAATAGCAGAGTGACCTTTTACTGAACATAGTGAAACAGATTTTACATGAAACAATCAATACTTTTTCCTTAATCAAGCAATTATTCAATAATGTCAATGTATATACACACCTCTGACAATTATTCCAGAATCATTAAATAATTTATCTTCATAGTCAAGTAGAGAAATTTATTACACCAACAAAATGTGTTCTTCTGTTTTATCACAACGTTTTCAAATAGTGAAACTAGCGCTATGTGGGACTAATATCCAATAATAATTACTATAAATAAAAAAGAAAGCATTGTCCCATCACAGCCAAGAAACAAGATATTTTGCCACTCGATAGCCTATAAACAAAAAAAAAGTGATTCCTCTTTTTTTAGATAGGAGAAAAAAATGAGTACTTTTTAAAATTGAACCAAACTCAAAACACATTAAAGAAATGCAATTAAATAACCAAGACATGCACCAAAAAGAAAGTTTATTCAACTCTTCTTTTCTTTCTGTTTGTTTCTTAAGAAAATGGGAAAAAATCCCAGAAACCTTCAAGATACGAACTTTGTATTCCCCACAAAAAAAAATCTCTATCAGAAACTAACCCAGCCAGAAACCCATTAAAAAAAGTCCCAAAAAAAGTAAACACTCAAAAACCAAACTTTGAACAAAATGCAAACCTATAAAAAGTCACATTTTTCACTAATTTCTTTATACGTAAAACGTACTCCCAATATTAAAAAGGTATTTTTTTATTTGACGTTAGCATGGTTAGGTTTTTATCTGATAAGATAAGGATCTTCTTACTGATGAGGACTTTTCTTAAACCATAGATAGACCAAAAATTAAAAAAACACGACAAGACCTTAGTTTTTATAAGACAATAAAACAATGCAGCTTATCTTAGGTAAGACATATTTGGGGTGCTAATACATTTCCTTTACGCAACCAGTCTCTGTACCTGATCTCTAAGACTAGTTAGGGTTCCTAGTGACTGAAATACTAGGTGGCGACTCCCATTCCATTTTTTTCACTGATAAAAGACAAGAATTCGTTGTCTTCCTATATTTGCCAAGATAGACACGACAAAACACACGTGTGACAGAATGATGACTCCACTAGGGACTTTGTGGACTAAGCATTGTTTTGTCTGATTTTTGTCTTTGGTTTTGTGCCTGTTATTGTTAAGATGAAATTCCTTTAGTTATTTGCTCATATGCTTTAAATTTTTACATATTTGTTCATGCATTATATAATTTTTTTCATGCATCATTCTCTTTTTATGTGAGAGTTTATACCGAAAAACTTTAGGTTAAGTGGGGGACTAGCAGCTTACCTTACGGCTTTTAGTCAAAGTTTAAGTTTGTGTAAACCCCAACTCTTCGCCAAGTGCTTAGACTGGTAATGATTGATCTATATGCCATCCCATTACCTATTGAGCCCTTATATTGCCTTCACGAGGGTGACCACTGGGACCACAAAAGACCTTTTTTAGAGCCTGAGTAGTCAACCTACCTTTTGTCTCACATAAAAGAACTAGAACTTGCCTTTAGAGTGTATGCTCCCTACGTTTTGTTTTACATAAAAACAAACCATTCTTGAAGCATCTTGAACTTAAGACTTGTGGGTGACACAATGGTCGTCACTCAGGAAATTTTCATTATAGAGTTTGGATAAGAATTAAGATTCTTGTTTCATCATACAAAAGTTACGACCATATGCCACTCCTTAAAGGGCAAGTTTATCATATAGAACAAACATGCATGCTCGTCAGTTTGGAATAAAGGTCCCCCCAATTCTGTTTTTCTCTCCAGAATCAAAAGTTATCGACATCTGCTAGTGTCAAGAAGGATTCACTCAAGCCTTCAATCAAGAAGCATAGCTTGTGGTAATAGGGTTCTCTACTCTACCATGGACTCAGCTGGCGACCTATGCCAAGATGTCATCTATGAAGTGCTGACACGCTCATCAATGGAGACTGTTGGGAAATGTAGGCTTTTGTCTAAAAAGTACAACAAGTTGACCTACGAATCCCTTTTTCATAAAGCTACACAGCCAAAGAACCAACATTGTCTCCGGTTTCCTTATCCAAAGCATGATCAAGAACGAATATCAGTTTTCCTTTGTTTCAACTAACGGTTTGAATACCCATACACAAATACCCTTTAATTTTTTTCAAAAGCACATGGAGCTTGTGTCATCAACAAATCAAGGAATTCTACTTTGTCGCGCACATAATAAATCATGTTATTATGTAGGCGACCTTTTTATCCAACAATGGCAAAAGATCCTGAATCCAAAGACACAATATGATACAATAGAATATGGCCTGATGGTTGAAAGGTCAAAGCCTTTACGATACAAGATTGTGAGATTCTCGAAGCCCAAGTTTCGCTCATATAAAGAATTCTATATGTACCACTACATTAGAGTCGTGTTGTTTTAATCAGCAACTTGTAAATGGAAGCTGTTGGATGAAGTGAAGTTGCCTCATGAAGAATCCTTTCATCGCATGACAAAAGTACCTGTAAATGGCTCACTTCATTGGCTCATTTGGAAGAGAAACATTTTTGCATTTGATGTAAAAAAAAGAGAGTCATTGTTTGTTCCCACTTCCCTTGCCAGCCTCTGAGGGCAATGATGTTAGACTTACTGAATACAATGAAAAGCTCGCCACAACCTGCATCGATAAGGAGAGAAATTTCATGGAAGTATGGATCATGGAGGATCATGGCAGAAAACAATGGAGCAAAAGGCATTCGATAAACATAGCGGGTTTTAACAAGAAACAAACCCCACGTAAGTCCTTTGGCCTTCTACAATGCTGATGTTGTGCTGATGGGATAATATTTTCCTGATGTGATATTCTTCAACTTTAAGACTGGGCACATTGATATGTTGCGATTGGGGAATGGTCTGCTTCATGGATGCTTCCCATTTCAGCTCACCTTTGCCACCAAGGAAAAAGCACAGTTAGTTCATTGCCCCAAGACATGATTCTCTAGATGGAATAATCCAGATGAGATATGAAGAATTGCAAGAAATTCGAAGATGAAGTCAGAAGGTTGGTGAGCAAGACATGGGCAGATTTTGTGAAGAATGATATCAATGATCATATCGTCAATAGGCCATCACCAATAAATGATAACAAGACATAGATAACTGATGAAGAAGTTGTTTAGAAATGCCATGTTTTCAATTTTGTTGCCCATCATTTTGTTTTGGGATTGCATCTCACTTTTTAATGGATTATGCTTTATTCTTAGTTTTATTATTGTCTTGAAATAAAGTGATGTTTCGTTCAAATTTTATTTTGACAAAATATTTTGATTGAACTCCAACACGCAAAAATTAAAAGTGTTTTGATTTCAGAAAAGACTTGATGTTCGTTAAAATGGCAAGAGATGACCTAACTAATCTTGAGCTCACACACCACAAAATTGAACCACACGTCGTATAGCTAAGTTTTAGCAGTATGCCTAATGACATGTAGTGGATTCACTAGTTATGGATTCGTGAATCATGACTCTTTGCAAATCCAAATCATTACACTGGATGAGGTCAAAATTTATCCGTTTTAACCAACCTTGCTTGAAATGAAAAAAGACCATCTTTGTTATCCCTTCACTTTCTAAAGATTATATCCCTTGTGGTCCCCATTTGAGCATGATAGAATATTTCTTTTAAAGAAACCCTAACTAGGATCACATCCCCCACCGGGGGTAAATGAGAGATATTTTGAAGACACTGATAGAATCAATAGAAAAGAGAAGGATAGGAATAAAAACCTAACGTTTGAGATAGGGCTAAAAAAAAGAGACAGACTGGGGGTAGAAAATACCGATGTTGGTTTTTTCTTTATCATCCAGACAAAGCAATGAAGATAGGTGCTGAAATTAATCATGTCATAGTTATTAGACACAACAAAGGCTGAAAGTCAAAAACCAAAAAGTGTTGAGCTACAAACATGACTTTTGAAGTCCGTGATAAAGCCTCTAGTGTCTTTAAATTGATCAAGATTGATCATTTATCAGAAAATAGATTATGACCCATGTTAAGAGAATTTTGATTTTGTCCTTAACATGACTTTATGTCATTGCTCTGCAACGACAACAAGAGAAAGAGAGTTGATGGATAATTGATGTTGATCGTAGATCTTTGAAACCCTTAAACACATTTTGAGCCGGCGAAATCCTTTTTTTCATAGCCTTGAACCATAACCTGCATTACGTGATTTGAAATACACTTTTTGATCAAGTAAGCAATTTGAACCGATAAATGACGCTCTCAAAGCTTGAAGAGCCTTTTCATTCATAGCTTCATGAATTAAGCTATTGGTTATTATGCATGCTGATAAAATAAAAGCTCAAAAAGAAATAACCTCTTTTGATAAAACCTAAGATTTGACTTAAGCTTTATTTTTGAAATTCACACAAAGGTCACCTCATCATAGACCATCAATGATATACCCAAAATCATAGTTTAAAATGAAAAAAAAAACATGGGAAAAGCCATTTTAATCCTATATTAGGTCAATTTCTGTTTTCAAAATACATGACAATTAAGAAACTGTGTATTTTGATTTCATTTCAATAAACTAGACTTTGAATAGACATGATCTTTGAAATGTGAGAATTGATTCCAGAATAAGAAAGATTGTTAAATGAAGAAGAACGTCGATTGAGTTTGCGAAATCCTTGACAGAAATGACATTGACACTTCTTGACACTCCTTGAGAAATGGGGCAGCCATGGGCAATGCATTTGAAACCCGAAAAGGAAGAGAAGTAGTATTCAGATTAGCTGAGGGCAAAGAAAGAATTAAATGACAAGTCAAAAAAGTCCACTAAAGTTATGATTAACATCTGGTAATGACAAGAACCTCATGCGAGTATGTTCAGCTCAACTGGGGGCAATGTTGTTAAAAAACATATCATGACCTAGTGAACCCCCGTTAGCAATCGACATACAAAGATGTAATTGAAGAACATTTTTCATGTCATCATCCTTGAAAAAAGAGATATTAATCGATGTGGGCGTACAGTTGTATTTGAACGAATGACAAAAGGATGCAATTCACCAAGACTGACTGTGGAGCTAAGATGTACCTGAAGGACATCTTCATGTCGTCATCCTTTGAAACATGGATATTGAGCGATTGGGCATATAGTTAGATTTGAAGGAATGATAAAAGGAAGCAATTCAACAAGACTGACTGTGTAGCCAAGATGTACCAGAAGGACATCTTCAAGTCGTCATCCTTTGAAACATGGATATTGAGCTATTGGGCATATAGTTACATTTGAAGGAATGATAAAAGGAAGCAATTCACCAAGACTGACTGTAGAGCAAAGATGTACTTGAAGGACATCTTCATGTCTTCATTCTTTGAAAAATGGATATTGATCGATGTGGGCATATAGTTGCATTTGAATGAATGATAAAAGGAAGCAATTCACCAAGATTGACTGTGGACCTAAGACGTACCCGAAGGAAATCTTCATGTTGTCATCCTTTGAAATATGAATATCGACTGATGTGGGCATACGGTTGCAATTAAATGAATATAAAAAAAATGCACACCACTAAGACTGATGGTGGAACAAAGATGTACGTGAACATTTTCATATCATCATCCTTTGAAACATGATGGAACATGTAGAGATGTTATTAGTACAGGTAGGTTATTAATTAGTGCTCTCTTTATTTTTATTTTTATTGTTATGTTGATTAGTCATTATGAATAAAAAATGAAAAATAATATATAGTTAAGGGAAAAGGTGGGAGAAGGCGGCTATTGAAAAATGGAAAAGCTGCAAAGATGGTGATGGGATAAAAGTTGCAGTAGAATAAAAGTGATGGATGGAACAATTCAAAATTAAAACTGTAAGAATTAAATAATAATATGCAAAAGTCAGATGTTGCAGCAAGCTGCATGATTTATGGTGCCCTAGCTAGCAATATTCAACATAAATACTATTTTTTATAATAAAAATAATAATATTTATCACATAAATAATTATATTAACAATTCCAAGATGATTATAACACAAATAATAATATTTTTTATATCAATACTTTGAGTTACAATAAAAATAATAATATTTATAACACAAATAATAATATTTTAACACTTTGAATTATAAGAGAAACAATAATATTTATAACACATTATTATATAACTAGAGGTGGATGACTTATTGCTTTTTGAATCTATTGCTAGTCTTAGTAACAATTTAGGAAGCTTGATTTAATTTGATATATATATATCTATATATATATATATATAGATATATTAACCGAATCTATTATTCTGAAATAGCATCCGTCGAGGAAAAGATATAAGTGTGCTCAATTCACTTCCTATAATTTTTTCTATGTTTTTATTTATAGATTTCTTGTTAATTGACAAAAAAGAAATTACAATTACAAATAGAACTAAAACTTATCAGTAATTTCCTGTGGATTGTGCACAATGCAATCCATAATAACATGATTAATGAGCCCTTTAATGACATAAAAAACACACACACTTGGTGGTAGAATTGTGTTTTTATATATTTAGTGGTCAGTGTAATTACTTCAATGCCCTTAAAAAAAACAACATAGCTAATGTCTGAGCGATGTTTTCAAATTTTCACATTTTTTATACAATGTAATTACCATATAACCCTTTGGGTCAATTTTTTATTGCCTAAGGTTAAGGGGACATTTTAGATTTTTTAACCTCGATTTTCTTGGGATTATTTTGTGGGGTCAAGGATGTTTTGATCTTTTTATAATTCAAAAAAACAAATGGAAGGTGCCCGTGCCCTTTGAGTGGTGCATGTAGCTCAACCTGGTAGCCATTGGTAACCTTCTGCGGTGGCATCAAAGCATCATGCCACCCTTTACACAGTGAGTTAGCATGTGTTGGCCTCCATGACAAGGAGGAGATCTAGCAATAATTCCCCCATCTTTTCTCTCTCATCAACATCAAAAGATGTATTGGACTTGCAAAGTGGTCCTCATTCATTTAATTGTATCAAATTTAATTTATTTATTTTTCAATTTCATCCATTGATATTTTATTTTTTATATTTTTTTTCTATCAAATTTGATTCTTATTTTTTTAATTTATATTTATTTTTTTATCCTTTTTTGATTAGATTTTATTTTTCAATTTAATCTCTAATTATTTATTTTAATTTTTTTTAATTTGATCCTCATTTTTATGATTGCAATCCCTTTTATTTTGAGTTCTCTTCTTGATTCATTTTTTTTTTGCAATTTCATCCCTTATTGTTTAATTTCATTGAATTTTCATATCATATTTGGTGTTTTTTTTTATCATGCTTTTAAAATTCGGTCCAGGAGTTGACCCCCATCATGTCCTTAGTCATGGGTTGGGTCGAATAACCGGGGTTAATCGGATTTTGTATTGTATAGGAAGTAAAAATAATATTATTTTGATAAATCAAAATAATGGCAAAAAAATCAACCGATGTTGACATGATTTTTCCCTAGCTAATAACTTGATTTTTTTATTCAGCTAAAAAGGAAAAATGGTATTATTTTGATAAAAATATAATGGAGAAAAAAATTGAATCATGATTCTTTTTTTTTATTGGTCTTTCTTTGTTTTGGATTCTTTTTTAGATTTTTTTTTAGTTTCATCCATTTCCATTTGATTTTGTTTTGTTTTTATATGAAATATGGTATTCATTCTCTTGATTGTTGCTTTTTTAATCAATTTTTTTTCAATTTTGCCCCTCAACATTTTTTTTTTTCAAATTTAGTTATCATTTTTTTAATTGCTTTTTTTTATCATTTTCTTAATTTGTTTTTTTTTTCATTTTTATCCCTCAGAATTTTATTTTATTTTTTAAATCCAATTTTAGTTCTTTCTTTTAATTGTTTTTTTAATCATTTTTTTAATTTTATTTTTCAATTAAATTCCTCATTATTTTCTTTCATTTGTTTTTATACCAGATTTAATTCTTATTGTTTTGATTATTATTTGTTTTCTTTTTAGTTTTTTTTTTATGGTTAAGAATTTTGTTCAAGATGTTTTTTTGGTCTTTTGTATGGTCATCTTGGTTTCATGATCAAAGTTGTTGGTTTCGAAGATTAACCCGATTTAACTTTCATATTTTTTTTTAATATATAAATTTCATCATTTGACATTAGGTTATTGGGTCTTGAGCTTTCTATTTTTCTTTCCCTTTCCTTCCTCCGATGTTATCTTGGATATCAAGTTAGTCAAGTTAACACGGGTTCACTTAGGTGATCACCGTTTGAGTATCTTTTTTATGTTAGAAAACAATTGACTCGCCCTACAATGTAGTATGGGCAAAAAAATCTAATAAAAAACTAAGTGCTCAGTCTTTCACATTATGATGGTTTCTATTTTTGATCACTAGGATTTTCTACGCTTTGATCCCTTAATTTCTTTTTATTCTTATTTGGTTCTTTAACATTGTTTTGATTTGTAATTGGTTTTGGTGATTTATTTCTCATGCCTAGTTATGAGGATCTCAGGGTTTTGAGGATCTCAGGGTTTTGAGGAAATATTTTGTTGTTAGGTTTGAAAAAACAAGATTTTATTTCATTGATTTAAAATAATTAGAGCTTCAGAGACTAAATTTGAAGCTTAAAGAAATGTTCAATCCCTTTTTTTTCAACATTAGGGATTGATTTACACAGTCATGGAATAAGTTCATGTCTTTTTTATTTATTTCAATCCCTTAACCTTTTTTTTTTTAATTCGATCCCTTCACATTAGCTTTATTTGAGATTTAACTTAGTAGTTTGTTTTGGTTCCCTTGATATGGGATTTTGCAATATTGAAAGAAATTTTTAGTTGATGCTCGGTTTTACAAAATAAAACACAATTATGCTAATTTAGAATAATTAAGTATTAAGGGATCAAAATTGAAGCTTAAACAAATATGAGGACTATGGTAAATGATTATGAAAAAATAGTTAGTACATGCAACACACATGCTAGCTTTTGAGGGAATCCCACCGTGTTCTAATGGCACATGTGGCTTCCTCTTAGTAGTTTGTTTTGGTTCCCTTGATATGGGGATCTTGCAATATTGAAAGAAATTTTTAGTGTTCGCTTGATGCTCGGTTTTACAAAATAAAACACAATTATGCTAATTTAGAATAATTAAGTATTAAGGGATCAAAATTGAAGCTTAAACAAATATGAGGACTATGGTAAACGATTATGAAAAAAATAGTTAGTACATGCAACACACATGTTAGCTTTTGAGGGAATCCCACCGTGTTCTAATGGCACATGTGGCTTCCTCTAGTTACTAAACACCAACTTCCGCGGTGGTGTTGGAAGTTGCATGTCGAGCTCTTTTTGTTGACATCTGACACGTGTGAGCGAAGAAGCAACAATGAGCCTTTGTTTTCTCTCTCCTCTTGAAGGATTCATGTCAGCCTGTTAAAATTGAGAGGTGTCCTATCATTTTATTTTTGTATCAAATTTGAACCTTATTCTTTTTATTACTATTTGTTTTGTTTTGAATCCTTTTTTACTTGATTTTTTTTAATTTCATCCCTATGTATTTGATTTCATTTAGTTTTTATATCGAATTTGATCATCATTTTTTTTATTGTTATTTGCTTTCTTTTGGATCCTTTTCATAATTGATTTTTTTTTTCAATTTTTTCCTTCAACATTAGATTAGTTGGGGATTAAGCTTCATGATTTTTCTCACTTTTCTTTCTATAGGGATATCTCGATTTTATGTTCTAGGTCATAGGCTTGGCATGTTAACTTGAGTTGACTCAGATTTTTTTTTATTTCTTTTTTTTTAATTTCTCACTTCAATATTGGATTGTTTTAAGAATTGAGGTTTGTGTTTTAATTCATTTTTCTTATATGAAGTTATCTTAGTCTCATGATAAGTTGTAGATATGGCAGACTGATTAGGGTAGACTTTGAATGGTTTTTTTTGTCCTTTTTTTAAGAATTTGTTTCAATTTTTTCCTTCAACATTTGATTTGATAGGAATTGAGTTGAGGGGGGGGGGTTTACATTTTTATTTTTATTTACTTATCCATTCTCATTTAATTTTCGTTTGTTATCAAATAAGATTATGGGTGTTCACGGATATAGTGGATCAAATTTTAATCTATAATTGTTTCCAACCTAACTTCTAATATTTTATAAAATATAAATCCGACCCATTAATTTTTTTATTTATTTATCGAGAAACAACATGTAATATATATTATGTATATTTACTAAGGTGAGGGTGGGCGTCAAAATAGATTACAGAAAATAAAACAAGCAAAAGACAGTAGAGACTCCAATAATATTAACTTGAAACAAATTGTTTTAGTTGGGGCGACTTCAATGGAAAATACAAAATTCCCCATTCATTCATATAAAGTATAATTCGACTACTATTCCAACTTGAAACTATTGAACAAATATACGAGATTTAAAAAAAATTTCGTCATATTTAAACGATTGAAAGGTAAAAACATGCTATACTGCCTGTGCTTAGAAGAAGAAGAAGAAGAAGGCATAGGTAGGAAAACGAACATGTTAACTCTGAATAGTTTTATATGAAACTTGGTAATTTATAATTAAATTAGTTTGTTGATTTTTAAAACATATAAGTAAATTTTGATTGCATTGGAATTGAAATAAAAACCAAACATAAAGGAGGTAGCAGTTAGTGTATATGTGTCCCTTAAGAAAGAAAGAAATGCTGGTTTTTTTTTTAAAAAAAATTAGTTTAAGTTTTTCTTTTCAATTTAGCCTTCATTCTTTTGATTATTTTTTCTTTTGCTATTTGTTTTTCAATTTAACCTTGCAATTTAATTTTTAAATGTCCTTAAATTTATTTTTTATTTTGGTTTTCACTCTTATTTTTTAATTAATTTTTTTTTATGTGGTTAATTTTTTTCTCGGATGCATCATTTGATGTTTGATTTATTTAGGATTGGGCTTCACAGTTTTTCATTTGTTTTCTCATGGTCTTTATGTTACCAAATAGAAAATATTGAAATTGTAATACGCAATATCATTTCATTAGATCAAACTTCAAAAGAAACTTCAAGTTCATTACTTGCCAAGAGCATTAGTTATATGGATAAGATATTAAAAAAATTGATAAATAATTAAGTATATGAGGTTTGAAGGACACAATTAAAGAGAAAAAGATAAAAAAAAAATGAGAGATGACTATGAGTGTGAAGGCGAGAAAGAAAGAAAACAAAGAGAGAGAAGAAAAAAATATTATTTATACCAAGAACTAGGTTACTTACATTGGGTTAAATGCGCTAGGTTCAAAAATCCTAACCCACACCCGATCCATGATATTCATTTATTAGGTGTTTTGAACTATTATCTTCTATAATATTTGTATTATCCGACTTTGATAGGTTATGTGAGGTTGGATAATGCAAATACTACATATGACCTAGTTTTTTTTCTTTTTTAACAATTCTAAATAAGATGATGGAGATCTTTTAAGAAAATTAGCCAAATATTTTTCATTGTATTGGTAAGCATTCATTTTTACAATTAATCATTATTAATTGTTTAGTTTAGTTTGGTTTATTTATTGTTGTTGGTTTTTTTAATAATATTATTAAATAAATCAAGTTTATTGAATTCAGTCGAGTCAATGACTAAAATCTTGAGTTTTTCTTGTATTTTTTTTTAAATAATAGCATCAAATCATCTTCTTTTTTTATATATATTAAGAAGATTTTGGCTCAGCCTATTGGCGACCAATCGAGTACCAAACTACACTAGATTAAGTAATATGATGCATTGGATCATAGATGAATGTCAAGATTGCGTGTAATTGGTTTTGCTACAGGATTGAATTAAAATTGTAAAAGCATAACATAATTACATAGCTGTATAACTGCGTTGAATACCTTTGAATGTTCAGGTTAATTAAAGGCATAAAGCTAAAACTCTTTGTTATTACAATTATTGCTTTTCTGATTGGTCCTTGAGATCACCATAAAAGGTTGTCATCAATTGTTGCAAATAATAGAGTTTCCTCGAAGAACAATACTAATGTATTCGGTTATTGTCGTCATTGGTGGTCATGAACTAATCTCATCCCTTCTATCCGAGATGCCAACAAGCCATTCTACATATCCGAGTCTACCATGTTCGGTTCCTTTTGCTATGACCACATGGCAAAGGCAAGAGGAGGACTAGTTTTTCAAGTGTGCGTGTGCGTGCTATGGCACATAGTATTTTGATTCTTGAAGTATTTTTGATACGGGAATATTGAACGTATGTGATGTAATTGGAAAAGTAAAATTAAGATGACTGGTGAGGTGCGTAATGAACTAATTTATAATTTTATTTAATATAATTAGATATTTTTAAAGTGCTTTTTAGAATTGTAAAAATCGACAATAATCATAAATAAAAATATGATTTCTAGCTTCAAATACATTACTAGAGGTAAGTTATAAATTGTTAAAATGACTGGTTAATAAAAATACAATACAACAAATAAATCTAAATGGATCAAATTTATTTATACACAAGTCAAGATATATGTTCTATTATTCCATTAAAAACTAAAAATGCATCATATTAAACTACTTAAAGCTTCATCATTGAAATGATGTATCATGACTCCATCTACCTCACTGTATAAAAGATGTCATGTTATGAACAAATTAAACAAAATAGTTATTAGTTCATGAATATTAGCTATAATTTAGTTAGCTTATCGGCAAATCTTGTTGGTATTAATGTGCTGGGCAATAATTACTAAAGTTAGTTTAATGTTTGTTAAGTTAACTAACCTGTGATATGTATTGTAGTGCCAAGGGTTAGGCATGCATTGTGATGTTTTATCTAGTATTTAAGCTAGGGAGGATGTTGAATCAAAAAGAGCAGAGACAGGTGTGCTGAAAAAACAATCACACAAGAAAGAGAGAAGTTGTGATTCCTTGTGAGCGTGTGTGTGATTTTTCTTCCTAAAATTGCAGAACTGGTTTGCTACGATAAAGTGAGGCTTGTGAATATTTTTTTAGCTGTATTATTTAACCCAATTACAGCCTAACAAATCTATTAGGCATGACAATTAAGAGAATCCTGCAACTACTAACTCTTCTCTTCGTCAAAGTACAGTTTAGTCTAGAAAGTTCCTGTATTTCTTCTTTCATTAAAGTAATCAAACACATTTTCTGCTTCTATCGTGTCTACAAATTCTGTTTGTGACAGTCATCATGTGCAGCTGAGATCTGAAGCAATCGGGAGGCAGAGAAAGGAGGAAGATCCGCTTCAACCAGCAAAGGACTACTAGAACTCCAGTACTTTAGCTTTCTGAGACCTGAATTTCATTATTGTTCGCCTAAGGAAAAGAACCACACATCATTAAAATCACTCTCAACATGCAGAAAGATCACTATCTTACAACCCTGCTCTCCTCCAATGCAGTTTTCTCCAGCACAAGACAGCATTAGACGCTCAATGGGTAGAGCAATACTACTGGCATTTCACCTGAGGCTATGGATCAATGGAGATGCGATGGTGGTGAAAAATGCAATGGCGGCAAGGGATATTGCAATTTTCTCCAATACTTTGGATACTTCAGGAAACCTATTGCTAATTAACTGCGAAACAAGAAGAGAACAAAAGGTAAGTAGTATGGCTAAAGAAAGCAAGAAAAAGGAAACAGGGACTTTGGAACGTTGAGGTTTTTCGTATTGGAGAGCTATCTGAATTGCTGCTTCGAAACAGAATGCCATGATTATGTTAGGCCATTCTAGAGTGAACTGTTTAACAACGATCATATTGGTTTGTTGTGGATTGATGGCAGGGGAAGGTGTCAGTTGTGGTGGAGGTGGTGATTGTAGCTCTATTTCCATAGTAGAATGAGGTTGAGAAGCCTGTGATTGTTCTGTTTGCAGCAATATCTCTGTGTTGATGGCTGTGAAATGTGAGGATTGTGTTTCTTGGTTTTGAGAGAATTCTTGATTAGAAATGGTAACAGAGGGTTGTGCCAGCGATTCTGTTAACTGGGATTCAAGGTTTATGGAAAGAGAAGGAGGTGGTGTATGTGATGGTTGTCGTGCTTGAAGTGGTGGTTGCATCATTTCTGGGCTATGTTATCAAAATGCAGAGGTTGGTTTTCTGGGTTTTGAGATCTTTGGGTGATGGTAAGAGGGGTTTGTGGATATGGCCGCGTTCCCTGTGATTTCGACTGCAGATCGAAGGCAGGAGAACGAGGTGGGGTGTTTGATGAGTTGAGTTGAGTAAAGGCTTGAAAGCACACATTCAGGAGCCCAATATATAGGGATATGTTTGGGTACCACAGCTTGTTCTGCCTAGGTATTTTATTTCGTTTCTTATGTAAAAAACAAACTATGATCTAACGTGCTGTCTCACATATCCTCGGATCTTACTGCAAGAACCATGAAGCTGACGAAATCGGCACCATAATTAACATTACTAAGTCTTGGCCTGCGTGAAAGTTCGAAGAAACAGAGTGGAATCAATATGTTGATGCGGCAAACGTAAAAGGTCTTGGCAGTGGAAGAAAGAAACAAATTAAGAAGCAGATTTGCCTACAGTATTCGGTTATTGTCGTCATTGGTGGTAATGAACTAATCTCATCCATTCTATCCGAGAAGCCAACAAGCCATTCTACGTATCCGACTCTTCCATGTTCGGTTCTTTTTGCTATGACCACATGGCAAAGGCAAGAAGAGGACTAGTTTTTTAAGTGCGCGCGTGCGTGCTATGGCACAAAGTATTATGATTTTGAAAGTATTTTTGATACAGGAGTATTGAACATATGTGATATAATTTGAAAAGTTAAAGGAAGATAGACCGGTGTAAAATGAAGCAATTTATTACTTTATTTAATTTAATTGGATGCTGCTTTTTTAAATTACATTTCAAATGGTGTTTTATAAAAATTAACATTTTTTTATTTAAAATTAATTTTTATATATTTTTAAATCATTTTAATATACTGATACGAAAAATAATTTTTAAAACAACTCGAAAGAAAGGCAAGGGTAAGGAAATGAAGGAAATAAGGAAACAATTATCTATTTTTTTTATAATTATTTTACTAAATCTGATTAAAGTAAAATATAAAAAAGAGAATTTAATTAAATAATTAAGAGCTACACATAATTTGGGACTTCAAAATTACATGTCCAAACCCTCGTCAACCAAATTAAACCAAGCTACTTGTTACATTAACCATATTTTTACAGACTTTGTAATTGATCTAGTTTCTTCATAGCAAGAGATCTCAAAACAATACAAACTGAAGCACTTCTACTTCAAATTACTTCTAACTTGATTTTACTAGCTACTTGTTTTAATTGTTAAATGCTTTTGTTCTTTTTTTTTTTTTTTTTTGATTTACGTGGGGTGTCCGGGCCAGCTTACGCGCACCACGACTATTCCCCACGGCCCGCTGGACATCCTGCAAGCCCAGGAGCATGTAAGGCACCGCGGGGGTGACAGGCGTACACATAGAGGGTCGAACCCGGGACGGGGGCGGAACAAGTCACACGAATTGACCACAGCAGCTAAACCCTCAAGTGCGGGTACACTCGAGGACTCGAACTCAGGACGCATAGGCAGGGCGAAGCCTGCCATGGCCACTGAGCTGCAAACCCTTAAATGCTTTTGTTCTTAATTGAGCGGATGGATGTTGCCAGGTAACATACTTCCCTTAATTAGAAATTAGAATGGATGGATTACAATTAAGATAATTAAATATTATGAAAGATTTGAAGTTCTGAACTCTCCTCTAAAGATTCTGTCAAAAGAACACACAAGTGTTCCCAATGCAAATATGGGACACGTTACTTGTAGACTCATGTCGTGCTTGCTTGTGACCTTTGAGCGGCTAGCTGGAAAAGGCAAAAGGAAATTGGCATGTGACCCCATAGCCTTGCATCCGACGAGAGTTGCGAGTATTGTGAGGGTGATTTTTTGAAACAAGTTGTGTTGAAAATCTTCAATCCGATGACCATCCATGAGGAGCTGCGCCATATCCGAAGTGTCCGCCATTAGGACCGCGGATGTCGAGGAGGCTTCCATGTACTTTCCTTTTTGTGGGACCCATGGGTGTTGTTGGAGGGGGGAGAAGAAGAATGTGGCATGAAAACAAGGTAACCGTACCCGATCGATGATCGGCAACTATATTAAATAGGAATTGCCTTTATCTGATTTCCAATGACATGATAAAATAAAGAGATTGAAAGGAATCCTTCGGAATGTTTGACTTTAACATGGGACCCATGGGTGTTGTTGAAAATCTTCAATCCGATGACCATCCATGAGGAGCTGCGCCATATCCGAAGTATCCGCCATTAGGACCGCGGATGTAGAACCTATGGTGAGGAGGCTTCCATGTACATTCCTTTTTGTGGGACCTATGAGTTTGGAGAGGGGAGAAAAAGAAGGTAGCATGAAAACAAGGTAACCGTACCCGATCGATGATCGGCAAGGAGGAGGAATCAATGGTTTTTTCTTTCATTTCAAGACAAGGGATCTTAAATAAATCAAAATTTTTATTATTTTTTAAAATTTAATTTTTATTTTTTAATTTTTATTTTTTTATCCCTTTTATAAAAAAAATTATTTATTTTAAATTTCATCATTCAATTCTAATTTATTATATATTATTTTTTTTCCAAGTATATCTTTATTCTTTCAATTTTTTTCTTGACTTTTTTATAAAATTTTTATTAATTTTCAATCCTAATTTTATTTTTATTTTTAAATTTTTTTTTATTTCACCCCCAAATAAAGAATTGTATTTGCCCTTTAATTTATTCTTTATTTTGGTTTTTATCCTCGTTATTTTAATTAATATTTTTTATTTTAGATCTTCTTGTGTGATTTATTTTTTTTATTTTATCATTTAGCGTTTGATTTGTTAGAGATTGGGTTTCAAGGTTTTTTTATTATTATTAATGGTGCTTCCACTGAAATGACTTGATTCATGAGTTTAAAAAGTTAACGGGGATTAACATCCTCTTCTTTTCTTTTTTTTTGGTTTCATTATTCAACTTTAGTTTTTTTTAAAAAAAAAATTGGCTTTATGATTTTTTATTTATTTATTTTTTATTAGATTATTCTGATCTTATAACATGAGATACGAGTTTAATAGGTCAACTTGAGTAGACTTAGCTTCTATTATTGATATTACATGTTTATTATGCTAACTCAGACTAACTTGTACCGGTTTTTTATCATATTTTTATCTAATTTTATCATTTTATATTTAATTGGCTAAAAACTAAACATCATTTTTCTGCTCTTGAAAAAATATTTTTTTCCCAAGTTATCTTGGTCTTTTTTATTTAATTTTTGCCCATTTATTATTGTTGCCATTTTTTTTCTTCTGATTAAAACAAAACAACTTATTTAAGGGGCTATAATCCGAGTAATTGAGTTTACTTCTTTTTTTATTTTAAACGTGATCGTGGAAACTAAACATTATCTTCTACACGCGAGGCGTAGCACCCGCGGACATCCAGCACAGGCTATACAACATCTTGTAAGATCATTGGGTTCCGCTCTCAATGAGTTGGAACTAGTGGTATGAATCACTTTTGCATCCCCTAGGAAAGCTAAGTTCATTTCCAGATACCACAGCTACAAACATCTTTGCCTCTTGCTTGGAATCCATATGGAACCTCTCCGTTTTGGTTTCTGCTTATTGCCCCCGCCGCCAGTGCTTTTGACAAAACCACCATCACAGATGATACTTTGCAAGTAACATTTCATGTATTCAATTGTTTACATACATACCTCTTCGTATAGTGGTACCCTCCAGAAACTAATCTTTTCAGTCGCAATTTAATCCCATTTTGTCATGAAAACTACGACTACAAACTTTTTAACCTTGACTACTAGACAAAATCTCAATCACTAGTCACTAAATTGATTCATTATTACTCCATTTTCTCTGTTTTACTTTCCTAATTCTATAACAGATCATGCTAAATGCATTCTGATAATAAAAATTGCTTATCGGTGTTTTTTCCTTCCCCTTATTGATAAAGAAGATGGGATAAATATATTAGTTGTTAAAATCTTTTAAATAAAGGAACAAAATCGACGATTATTTGATCCTACATTGCTAAATTTGACCACGGGCATCCACAACATCTGACTGGCTATGGATGCCTAAAGTTTACTTAGCTAGTCTCCCACACTTGAATCAATGGCCTCACTCCTAACCTTCGCCCCGTGAATATCTTTCCTATGCCCACAAGGAGTATCTTAAATGATGGTTGGTGTACTTTGTCTTTGTCATCTGGATTCTAGAGCTCTTTTCTTGAGAGAGAACAACATGTATGCGGGGATGACATACAGTCTTTGATCTAGCAGCTTCTCCAATAGTGTTTGCAGAACTCAAGCATTATGTTTCATTCTCAGAATAGCCCTCATATGATCTATTTCCAAAATCAACAGTCCTGATCCCAAAGATGTCAGCCTATTAGAAACCTCGCTCCAGATAGCCTTTTGATTGATGATTAACACCTACCAAGAACACAGTCAAAATTGTTGAGATTGCTACAGGACTGGAGCTGAACTTAGGCATGATTTATTGATCTCCTGTATCTTTACATTCCTAACAGGATGTGAAGTGCACCCCCACCCAAATACATCCTGGATTTTTTCTTGTTAAACCTACCATCATCGCTTGCTGCATCCGATTCACTTAACCTGTTCGACCTGCAGCAGCATAAGTCTCATGAAGTATAGTACCCTCCATCTGGTTTTAACTCTAATAGCTTCTTCACAACCCTCTCCCCCATATACACATCGCCATGTTTTCTACAGGCTGCAACCAAAACTCCCCAAACAACGTCATTGCTTGGTAATGGCATGCTGGTAATTAATTCAAATGCCTCCTCTAACCACCCTGCTTGACCTAACATATTTACCATGCAACCGTAATGTTCAATCCTTGCCTCAATTCCATGGTCTCTCTGCATACTCTCAAAAAGCCTGTACCCTTCATCTACCAACCCCACATGTGCGTATGCAGTTAAAACAGCTAGGAAAGTAACCCCATCAGGTGCAACCCCGTAATTAAACATGCGACTAAATAACCCGAACGCATCTTCAGGGTTCCTGTTGTTAGCACATGCAGAAATCATTGAATTCCATGTAACCAGACTCTTCCTGCTCATGCTATTGAACACCTGCCACGCTTTATCCATACACCCACACTTTGCATACATATCGATCAATGCATTACAAAGTGAAACCATCCATCCAAACCCATTCTCATCAATATAAGAATGCACACTATACCCCATTTGCAAATCACCCAAATTAGTGCATGCTGAAATCACACTAACAAGAGTGACCTCATCTGGTCTCACTCCTTTATCTAGCATAGTCACATACAACTCTAATGCCTCCCTCGAATACTTAGCTTGCGAATACGCAGAAACCATAGTTGTCCAAGAAACCACATCCCTCTCTGGCATCTGATCAAAAACCCATCTTGCACGCTCTAATTCCCCAGCCCTTACATGAGCTAAAACCAAACCCGACCACGAGACAACGTCTACTCCCACCGTCTCATCAAACACTCTCCAGGCTACCACGGGATTCCCCCTCGCCGCATACAAATGTATCAACGCATTTCGAACAAACAAATGCGAAGAAAACCCAAGCTTTATCACGGCCCCGTGTATCTCATCGCACTCTACGACCAATGGGAGGTTACGGTTTATATTCTCTCTCACTCTTGACCGCGCTTTTATCAAGAAATTGAAAGTGAATTCATCTGGGTCTACACCATTTTGCCTCATCCGATTAACTAAATGCAAGGAATAAGAAGGGATAGAGCTTTTAGCGTAGCCACGAATGAGGGTGTTATAGAAGAAAGTATTTGGATGGGGCAATTGATCAAACAGACGCTGAGCGTAGGCTAAATCACCGGAAGGTGAAACCGCAGCAAAGCGAAGCATCTTGGCAAGGATAATGGAGTGGTCGTGGAAGCCTGTGAGTAAGGAATGGGCGTGGATCTGCTTGAGGCGGGACATAGAGTTGCAAGCCTCTGCCATGGAAATAAGAGTGGACGCCAGGGTGAGTATTGGCTTGCATTGTTGGTTGTTTGGCGGGTGCATTTAGGTGGCTTGCTATTAGCTGAATTTTGAAAGTTTGCGTGGGAGTAAAAGCTTTATATATATAAATATAACATGGATCTATTTTTGAAGTCTTGTGTTTATTGTTTATAAAGTATTTTTGCATTTATTTATTATTATGACAGTGATTATTTTAAACAATTATTTTTAATATTAATATATTAAAAAAACATAAAAAATTAAATTAAAAAATTAAATTAAAAAATTAAAAAAATTTAATTTTTTTAAAATATTTTTAAAACACAAAAATAAACAAGAAATTAGAAGCATAATCGATTAAAACTTATTTCAATAAAAAAAAAACTAAATTTATAATTTAACTACTAAATAATAAATTCCTAAAATAAAATCCAGAATAATAACACTATTAAAACTCCTAAATAAATAAAAACGAGTTCTCATTGTTGTCATTCATTCTCCATCAGTCAGAGGAGGTCCCATATTCAAATCCTCCCTCCTCCAACGCAAAAGAAAATGCTGCAACTCAAGTAGATAAACTTGGGAGGTCCTTCAATTCAACTACATCACTGGTTTTCAACTAATTAATATTCAAATACATGCTGAAAATGTGATAGAGGTTATACTTTCTATTGTCAACATCTCTCAGCACTAAGAAGAACTGCATGGAATCAACAAATTTGTTAGTGATGCCAGTCCTTGAAGTTTAAGATAAGAGGATACAAAATGTTAATAGTTAACTGCTGAGAATAAATGGTTTGAGATATAAGAAAAACGGGTGATTAAAAAAGCAAAGCTACAGCAGCTTCTTCCTCTCAAAATGTGACTTCAGATGCCAGAGCTGTAAACCAGCCACAGATAAGCAAACCACAAGTGAAAGGAAACTAAGGCCAGCCATTTTGGAGTTCGTTGATTGATTAAGTTGTTGCATTTCTTCTTCCCTGGATCACCAACAGGGAAAAGGAAAAGGCGAACATGAAATCTAGCGCAAAAGTAATGCTTCTCTGTCAAATGTATAGCAAAAAAGCCAAGGAAAATCGTTTTCAGGAAAACAGAGTAGATAAAAAAGTTTTCTTTTTGGTATCTGAGGGTTATTAATTTAACCAAAGATTTATTTGGACTCTCTCATTGGAAAACTGACAGCATCGACCATGTAGCAGCAACATATTGAAAAACAATATCAGTGACAGCAAACTAGAAAGAGTGTTGAAATGCATGGTATCATGAACAACCAGTACCACTCACCAACCTATCCAGACACGATATGAAGGCTTGGCTTAATAAAGTAATGGCGTTCATACCTCACACGAAGATGAAACATCTCTTCATTAATAGATGTGACAGTATCCAGTAATTTCTTCAACTCAATTTCCATAACCTAGAACAAGAGAAATTATGCATCAACCAAACATGTTTAACAGGAATACACAATCAAATATAGTTGAATCCACTACTAACGGTAGCTCCCATAGGATGCCCAAGGATAGAAATAACATTTTAGGAATGGAGTTCCCACCGCCAATGGAAGATTAGAATATTCTATACAAAAACTAAGCCAGTTATTCACAAAGTACATTCTTAGCAATAGCATACATTCGACATCCTGAGAAGATAACATTTGTAACAGAATTAAAAATCCCCTTGCGATTTAAATGCAAAACTGGGCATCAGAGGATAGACCCATGGCTTTTAGTATATTCCTTTTTGCATGTACTTGTTATTTCATGTCACTAACTTTTGATTGATGGTTCATCATCCTAACAACAATTAGACACTCAAATTCTTTGGCCCCAAAAAACTTGATCACTTATCGACAGTGCCATTAAAGTCAAAGAACCCCCTTCAAAAGTAAAAAAATAACTCCAGAACATAACCCAGAGCAGACAAAACTGTTTATTCCTATCAGTTATGGTTGGAAGATAACGTGAGTAGAAGGTACTTGAAGGATTCCTTGAAGCATCAATTAAATAAGACACCAACCTCTTAACCCTTTTTCAGTGCCTTTATATCTAAATTGTTGATCCTCCCCTTCCATACTCGTCCCTTTCTATGAATGATAATACCACTACCATACCAACACTTGCCGAATGATCTCAATTTAAAATGTCCTCCCCATGCTCAATTCACCCAGGTCTAATTAAGAACCCAGCTCGTATAGCAGATAATGCTATACAAAAATAAAATAATTTTACCAAAAATACCATCAATAATGAATCAGCAAATTCAAAAGAGCTGTACAAAAATGAAATTTTGTCACTAAAACCACACAAAAATAGCAATATGCAAAAAAACATTTCAGGAGCAATATACAGGAGTAAACTGTATGAATAAATTATCATAAAATGTCAAATTAAACAGAAAATACAGGCCAAAACAATCACTTACTTCAACTTGTTCCTTCTTAGCAATCTTAGACCAATCCTTAGCAGCAACACCAGTTTTCCATTCAAATTCAATGGCTACAGTGGTTTCTGGTTTGTGATCAGGGGCCGTAAAGCAAGTAGTGTAATCACCAGCCTCAGCTGCAGTAAATGCAAAATTACCTGAATCCACCTGATCCCCATGGTGATAATTGTTCCCATATGGCGATGTCACCTGTATCACCCCCACCATTACCATCGCCAAATTTGACGCCAAAAATCACAATAAAAAACCAAAAACAATCATTATTTATTACTTGGTTAGCATTGCACTAATGTCCCCAACAAATCTAATGGCAATTTCTCCACGATAAGATACCTTTCTAATATAAAAAAGTTTGATTTTTTAAATTTATTTTTATAATAATACATAGACACATACCCAGATATGCAATTACAGATACAAACCCAGATATGAACAAAAAATGCAAATATGTATAAATTTAACAGAACATTTTTATTTTTTTTTGTAAATGGGTTTAAGAGAGTGGAATTGAGAGATTACCCTGACATTAAGCTTGTGGGTATCAGGGAGAGGATAACCCTCATTAGGATTGACAACATTATACTTTCCAACAGTAATTGCGCTGTTATTTATATCCTCTGATACGCATTTTGTGTGTCCTGATTGCAGATCAAACCTCATCGATTCTGCAATTATCAAAAACAACCCAAGAGTTGTTATCATTAAGAGATTTGATTTTGACATTTTTCTTTTCAAAGAAGCAAAAGGGAGCTCGAATTTTGGATTTTGAGGTGTTTCCAGGTTTTTTATTTAAGCTTTGAAAGAATTGGACATCTGTTTGTTTTTGTCATTTTAAGGGTCTTGTCTGGGAAATGTAATGCCCGGAATCCGGATTCGGCTTCTCAAACTCTCTTCCGACGTTATTTCAATTTCTTATTATTGTCCACCATAAAAAAAGAGAGGATAAAGTCATAAAACTATATTATGCTAGCATTCATGTGTACTCTACATTAGTAATTGTGTTACTTTAAATTGAGGATAAGTTTATTTTTAATTGTTTATTTTTAATGATGTTATTGTATATTTTAAGTTATTTCAAAGTAAGGAAAAAAAACTTATTATTTTAAAAATTAATGATAAAAGATTTATTTAGCAACAAATATTTCAATGATATGAAAAGGGCAATCTTTATAAATTTTAGGGTACATTCATTGTGAATTTTCTAGCTAAATATTTTTTCTCGAATACTTTTTAGTTTTTAGCTTACAATAGTAAAATTACTATTTTTCCCCTAATTAAATAACTTTTATCTTGGTTGATAAGGGTAAAGACTATATATATGATGTCTGATATCTAGGGGTAATTTTGGATTTTCTTATTTAAATACATTACTTAAATGCCTTCAAGTAATTAAAGCTTTTGGTCAAGGGTTGTTACTGTATTTTCAACGTCTTTTTCATTTTGATCTTGGTTTTTTATTTATACAATTTAACCCTCAATTGACTATTAAGCTTTAAATTTTTTTTCAATTTGGCTCTTAATTTGGTCAATTTTAGCCCTTGAAGTCTCACGTCTTTTACAATTTGATCCTTGGTTTTGAGTTTTTTCAATCAAATCTCTAATTAGCTATCAAACTTTATTTTTTTACAATTAAACTCCTGATTAAACTAACTAAACTTTTCAAAGTCAATTTCAGTTCTCAAACTTTGATTTCTTCTAATTAACATCCAAATTGACTTTAAAAAACTGATTTTCCTAACAATTAAGTCCTCGACAAAATTAATTAAGCCTTTTAAAATCCTCATTGAGTCCTTACTTATCCAAATTTATATTTCTTTACTCCAAATTAATTATTCTCACTAATAGGGTCTTTTGTTATTCAGAATTAAGTCGCTAATTTGCAATTCTTGTATATTGTGGTCCTCTGACTTTTCCACCTGTCATTTTGGTTCCTCATAAAAAACTTAGGCAATCTTCTAGGCTTTCTTCGTGTGTATCATCTTGTATATTTTGGATTTTTTTTCTATTTTCTCCTTTCCTTTTTTTGATTTTTTTTGGGTTAAAATGGATAAAAATAAATGCCTCCTCTTTACAATGCTTACAAAACAAAAATCTCATCAAGGTTTTGCATAGTGATCTTGTAAATAAAAAGTGTCTGTTCGACTTGCTGGATGATCCACCCATCCAAAGACTTTACATATTTTTTAAAAAAATTGTCTCATTATCACTAGTGACCTACCTTTCAAAAAATTGGTCAATTCTTATGGGTCACTTGTTTTTTTTTAAATTCCAAAGAGAATTTCAGCAAGCGTCCGTGCTTTTCTAAAATTGGTCTATTTTCACAAGCAATCACAATTATACCCCTTACTGCCCTTTTTAGGTGTGTTGGTGGGAGACCGATGACATTGTAAAGACTCTAGTCTATGGAAATGAGGGTGTCATTTTCTTACTTCTTCTACCCTTATATATTTTTTCATTGCATGTTTTACCCTAAAGAGAGTTCTATTAGGGATAATATACTAGTGATAGATAGATCCTCGTTTAGAGCGCCTTGTGAGAATGATGAGAGTAACTCCTTTTCGGTATAGGAGTGCAAGCATCTTTATGCCTACTTTCTTGTATGTCATTATGCTTTTTCTCTTTAATAAAGAAGAGTTGTATTTGTGCATTTAGTGGTGAGTACATGAGAGCTTATTTTTATGTATAAGAAAGAATGTAAAGATTTATTTGCATAGTTATTATATCATCATTGAGCATCTACACTTGATGGGAGGGTTGTTAGAGACCTAAAAGAGCTAAATTCATACGGTAGGCAAATTAGTTACCTTTTTTTTCCCTAGAGTATCATCACACATGAAAAAACAATTTGGTGAAAGGTGTGAAATGAGAATGAACTGGTTTATATATATATATATATATATATATATATATATATATATATATATATATATATATATATATATATAGAGAGAGAGAGAGAGAGAGGATCCCATAAAAAACGTTATTAATGAAGTTATGAAAAAACCTCACACAAAAATTATGTTTTTCATGTGTGGCGATCTTGAGCCAAGACATATAGACTTGTTTATTTTAAAAAAAACAAATCTTTCATGGAACAAGGGACTCTCCAATGCTTAAATTAATAAATGTAAAAGAATAATTAATATAAAAGAGAAATGAGAGAAATTATATGTGTAGAGAGAAATATGTAATGTATTTGTAATGTTGAAATCATAGTTAGAACATCTTATGTTTATCTAATGATTAAAAATATTTATAGATCTTAATCATATTATCTCACCTCAAAACATGAAAAGTTATGCAATAATTGATTGGTGAAAAGATTAATGTAAAATGTTGGTTAAAGTGTCTGCTCAATTATTGTTGGTGAAGAATTTGACGATTGCTAATGCTATATTGACAAGAAAGAAGGCGCATGTTTCACACAGAATATACTGCAAAAAATATGATGGTGTTTGCACTGTGTCATTGGTTAGAAGTGGTGCCAACCCTGCATAAAAGGGCAAACTTGCAAATAATTTGTGACTAAAGCTTAGAAAACTTTTGTATGCGTGGATGGTGTGCGATGCCACCTTTTGCTTCTCGAAACTCAAAAATATATCTAGGTGTGTGTGTGCCTGAGTTTGGTTTGTACAACCTATGTGGTGAGAAGGAGAGGGGAAAATATGGGAAGATGAGAGAAAATTTAGGTCGAGTCTAGTCATTTAAGCCTAGGTCCAAATGGCTAGAGTTTTTATGTAAAAGAAACAAGCACCATCAATCTGTATCAATTGCAATGAAAGCATATAGTATGAATGCATTCATATTCAACATTTAACCCTTTTACCAATAACACGGACTTTGCCAAACACTTCCACATAATTGTACAAATTTTCAACTAGTTGCAAGGCCAGTGTTCTTGTCAATCTTCACAAGTTTACCTATACTGGAGGTAATAGCATGAAGAATTTCACGATAATGGAAGCTTAAATATAGGAACCTTGACAAGAGTTTTGCCAAGTTTCAACTTCGAAGGCGTAAAATCATGAAACTATATTCTAACAATAAGATAATGTCCCTGAATAGCCCAAGGACCCCTTGTCATCGCCTTTTCTCTATCCTCATTAATATTAAATTTAACAAGATAATATGATGCCAAATCTACAATATCAGTCCCACTTGTAATTGTGTGACTTTCTCACACAAATATTCATACCTTATCGATTTTCTAAGGAACATGATGACCCATGCCTTTTGCCATGGTCAACTCAATTCTTCTATCAAATCTTACACTATTATAATTTTTAGCAATAAATGATTCTCATACGTACTAAAACTCTATAGAGATAGATATACCTCCAATTAATACCCATGTTATCATAAAACAAAAAAGTTAATTAAGCGAAGGAACCAATCAATCTATTTTTTTAAAGGAATGATTAGCATTTAATTAAACAATTAAGTGACTCGTTCATAAGACTGCGACTTGTACATAGAAAAATGATAAGTGCCTTATCTTTTATTTATCTCCCTAATCACCTTAAGCTAATTAGGTCTATATATCTCTTAATTAACTTCATGTGCACTTGAGTTGTTTAGACTTTAGATCCACTTGATCGATGACCCTGGAAACATTGTTCAAGTTACATTAATTTTCTCATTAATTATGCCCCCAAAACCAAAGTTAATTATATTTAAGAGGGTTGGTTAGCTGGCTAATTACATGTTACTGAGAGAGAACGTTATCAGGATTAGGTATTAATCTTATTGTCAACGATTAATTTTCAAATATCACCTAATACAACACTGCTCATATGTCATTATCATTTATGACAAGCAGGAAATCCCAGAAGACAGATGCTCCCTTGTTCAATCTGAGGCTTCCATGCGGTCATGGGAGGTCCCATGCATGCTATTAATTAGCTATTTCCTTTTGTTTTCTTGCTAGTGGTTACTGTCTCTCCACCTCATTCAAGTAAATTAGATTTATCACGTTATTTATAAATCAAGCCAATAAATTTTAAAAATAATCTCTGCATGATGTATACATTTTTCATAACTTTGTGTATGTTTAATGCTCTTGGTTAATTTAGAGGCTGTTGGCAGCTCTTGGATATATGCAATGTAATTCTCCACCCAACTTTTATAGACAAGCTTTTAATTTTATTTTTATTCTTTATAAAAAAATATTGATGAACTTAGAGGTAATTTGATCTTTGCACGTAGTACATTAGTTATTATAAAATTATTCGGGGATAAAAACAATTAGTATGAAAAAAAATTCAATAAAAGAAAAGGAAAAAATTAAGAAGGAAAAAAATTAAAATTAAAAATATCTTAAAAAAATTAAAATGAAAAGAAAAGAAATTGGTTGCCATGTATTGGACGTTGTTCTGTTATGCGCTATTCATAGTGCTGTTGTAGAAAATATATTATTTAAAGATGGTGATGGTACAAATATATTCCGTGATTTTAACCCAACTCAAATATTTTTACATTTGAAAAAAAAATTGTTATTGACCCGTTGCGAAGCGTAGACCAATGTGCTAATTATTATATTATTACGTAATGGTTATTTTTTAAAATATATTTTTTAACAAATATATTGAGATAATATTTTTTAATTTTTTAACATTGATTTTTTTATATCATCACATCAAAACAATACACAAACATAAAAAAATATTAATTTAAATTAAAATAAATTGAAACATTTTTTAAATACAAAAATAAATATGTCTTAATAAAAACATTCAATACAGCCTCAAATAAAAAAACAATATCATCACCCAATTTTTGTACAAACATGACATTGAATTCTTCACAATATTTTATTATAAAATATTAATTTAAAATTTTTAAAAAAAAATCAAAAATTTTAAAAATAACAGTTAGATACTACTATTGTAAAGTCAATGAGGTATTCTTGTCTGTTTTAATAATGTATAATTTGTTTTCTAACTTAAATAATATATACGGAGGATTTTAACCAAAAACAGAATGCCAGAATTCGAACAGGTAAAATCTTAAAAGCCAAATGAGTATATGCTTTGCTTTTGCATCTTAGGAAACATGAAAGGGGATGTGCTGTTTGGTAGCTGGAAGAGACCACCGAGTAGGAACATAAAAATCCAAGAAAAAAGAAAAGAAAAGAAAAAAGACAAAACTTAGTTGTTTCTTTCCATATAACAGGATTTTTCAACCGTAATCAAAGGCTAAATATTCATGATTTCCTTGACCAACATGTCTCGTCTTCAAATGGAATATTTCCAATTTTCATTTGTTATGTTTCCAAAATCTGGCATTGGGAAAAAATAAATTAATATATATAAAACCATTTAAGCACTTCCTGCTAGTTTTGCGTGATTAAAGACTAATGCTATCGCTAATTGCTTTATATATATATATATATATATATATGAAATGGGAGTAGAAAATTGTACTTGCTGTGTCAGAAGCTTCTTCGTATCTTCTCTTGATCAGTTGGTAACAATCATTAGACAATAGGCCAAGAACCAACATCGGTCATCTGCAGAATCATTTTGCTTTCCAAACAAGATGAAGTTTGGGAAAGAATTTGCAGCACAGATGGTGCAAGAATGGCAGGAAGCATACATGAACTACAACCATCTCAAAACAATCTTGAAAGATGTCTTGCGTTTTAGAACGCTAAGAGGCGCACCGTCAACTGTGGCAGCAGCAACCTCACATGTTTCTTTGAAGAGAAGGGTATCACTCTATAGAGCATTTAGTGGCCTAACAGGCCGGTGTAGAGGCTCACCAAGAAAGAGTGAAGATGAAGTGATACTAGTAAGTGCAGTACAAGAAAGTGGAGGAGATGAGCATTACCAGACCTTGTTTCTCAATGCATCAGATGAAGGAGGAGAGTATGAGCTTGTGTTCTTTAGGCGTCTTGATGATGAGTTTAACAAGGTAATCAACTTTTATAAGAAGAAGGTAGAGGAAGTGATGGGAGAGGCAGATGATTTGAGTAAGCAAATGGATGCTTTGATTGCGCTAAGGATCAGGGTGGATGATCCGGTTGTTGGTGGGTCTAATATTGCGAACCTTGCCGTCCCTGGTTTCTCCTCAGTGTCCGCATCGGCTGTTCATCCTCCCATCAACAGCACAAACCCAGGTTAGAGAGATCTGCGCTGATTCTTGAAAGAATTAAGCTGTTTTCTATAATTCCCCATCCCCCCTTCCTTTCTCCGAAACAGATGTTTTGTTCCAAGATTTCCTGATATTCAATAAAGATGGATAGCATTAAAGGATATTTAATTTAATTTCCAAAGAGATTGTTGGTAGAGATAGATTGGAGCACATTTTGGTTTTGTTTGTGCCAAATGACTGATTATACTTGAATCTAAATTCTACACTATTTCGAATGTGAAGGATGGTCACGTATGGAGGTGATTCAAGAAGTTGAGATGAGCGCAGAAGCAAATTCAGAGGATAGTAACAAAGGGACCATCAATGAGAATTCCAATACCCAGAGGAAAACCAATGGATACAAGAAAAATATGAAGACCTTCAGACCGGCTTCGTTAGAAGTTCTGGATCATGTTAAGATCAATGTTGAGCCTGAAACTCCGGTGTCCACAGTAAAGAATGTCATCTCAAGTTCAAAATCAGACTTGTCGTACAGCAAGGAAGAGCTGAGGAAGGCAGAAGAACTTATGACTCATGCTTTTGTCGAATTCTACGGAAAGCTTCGACTTCTAAAAAGTTACTGGTAATTGTCTTTCCTCCTCTCTGTGTATAGAGTTACCAGAAAACATAATACTTGAGTTTTCAACACAAGTGACCGAGTTACTGAATGATGTAACAGCTTCTTGAACCAATTAGCATTCTCCAAGATAATGAAAAAATATGACAAGGTAATGTGGATTCTGTATGCAGAAATTAATCTTAACTGGAGTTCTTGGTATCAATTGTACTGTCTTTGTTATTTCAGATCACTATGCGAAATGCATCCAAGTCTTACTTGAATATGGTGGACGATTCTTATCTTGGCAGCTCTGATGAGGTTAGACTACTAGGGAATACTGTTTATTCACTAGTGGATTTCTTTTTTTGAATTTTCACCGACTTTTCTTTTTGCTTCAATTTGTTCCCCGCACAGGTTACTAAGCTCATGGAAAGAGTGGAGGCAACCTTCATCAAGCATTTTTCAAATGGGAATCATAGAAAAGGAATGAACACTTTAAGACCAAAGCCTAAAAAGGATAGACATAGAATTACATTTTCAATGGGTAAGATATGCTTGTGAATCTTATAAAGTTGCATGATGCTAATGTAGGGTTGAGATCATGCGCAAGAGTACCTCTAAAGGGTTTGCATTTGCTTGTATGAATAATGGCTTTCTAGTGATGATCAATCGCCACTTCCGTAATTTTTCTCAAAAATCTTGAATATGAAACATAGGCCTTCATATATGCTTTTCAACAGTTGAATCCTTCTATGTCTGCAGGTTTCTTCACAGGCTGCTCAGCAGCGCTTTTGATAGCACTCGTTGTGCTTATACATGCCAGGGATATCCTCAATAGTGAAGGAGGTCCTAATTATATGGACAGCATATTTCCACTTTACTCGTAAGTTGTGGTGTTTTTAGTGAAAATTACAGTATCATACACCCGCATCCAAAGGATGGCATCCTTCAAGCATTTGAATGCATATGCTCCTTTCTTGCAAGATTTTTGTATGTTTCTTTCTGTTTTGTATAATAATTTTGCTTTGCTTTACTGCAGATTGTTTGGATTCGTTGTCCTGCATATGCTCATGTATGCTGCTAATATATACTTCTGGAAGCGTTATCGGATCAATTATGCGTTCATATTTGGGTTTAAGCAAGGAACAGAACTGGGCTATAGAGAAGTCCTCCTTCTTGCTTCAGGTCTTTCAGTGCTTGCATTGGGTGGTGTCCTCTCAAATTTGGATATGGAGATGGACCCAAGAACAAAAAGCTTCACAGCAATTACTGAATTGATTCCTCTAGCCTTGATCACTGTATGTAATCATCTATACGATGCACTTGATTCATTATCTCATTTGTTCGAGGGCAACTTTCTTAGTTAAATGCTATGTTGTGATTAACTTGTGATATAATAACATTTTCTTTCCAAGCCTGAGCCTTGTTCTTATTTGCAGCTTGTGCTTGTCATCATATTCTGTCCTTTCAATATCATATATCGATCGAGTCGGTACTTTCTGATCCAATGTGCTTTGCACTGTCTTTTCGCTCCTCTTTACAAGGTAACATGATTAAGAAATCCCAAAGGCATAACAATATACTTTCTCTTACAAAACTCAAGTTTTCCTTTTTGCTTCTGTAGGTTACCCTGCCAGATTTCTTCTTGGCCGATCAGCTTACCAGTCAGGTGCAGATATCTCCTACCGTCTCTTTTTTACTCGATGCTAGATTCCACTATAGTTTGAGGTTGTCCATGATTTGATTTTAGATAAGTTGTCTGGATGTTGTTACTACATTTATTACTTGGTGACAAACTACCGACAGATGTGGTTGTGGCTCCTAGACAGATGCCAAAGCAGTTTTCTTCATAACCTCTCAAAATATATGGTCTAATTCGTTAGCGTTTTCTCTATCAAATACCAGGTACAAGCTCTCAGGGATTTGGAGTTTTACATTTGCTACTATGGTTGGGGAGACTTCACAACGAGGACGAACACATGTAGTGGAAGTAAAGTTTTTGAAAGCTTCTACTTTGTTGTAGCACTGATTCCATATTGGTTTCGGTTCCTTCAGGTATGTTGCTGTTGAAGCAAGAGTTCATCTATAGCATCATTCTTCTCCAATATTTCTCCATCTTTTTCTTCTCTGTTCTAATTCTTGATGTATCATGCTATGTGCTTGAACATTTTTTTCTGACAATAGACTGCGATGTTTTAGTGCCTTCGCCGCCTGTTTGAAGAGAAAGACTCAGGGCAGGCATACAATGGACTAAAATACTTCTTAATAATTATCGCTGTGGCCGCGAGAACAGCATATGATTTGAGAACAGCATCTGATTTGAGAACGGCATCTGATTTGAGAAGCGGAATGACTTTGAAGATATTTGCTGCAGCCACTTCAGGTGCTGCAACGA
This sequence comes from Populus nigra, assembly GCF_951802175.1. Lineage (NCBI taxonomy): Eukaryota > Viridiplantae > Streptophyta > Magnoliopsida > Malpighiales > Salicaceae > Populus > Populus nigra. The sequence goes on along the minus strand of NC_084864.1, from coordinate 10,442,754 downwards.
TTATGGCTACATATTGGGACATTGTAGTTGACTGGGGACTTCTTCAGCGAGATTCAAGAAACCCATGGCTGAGAGATAAACTTGTTATTCCTAACAGAAGTGTTTACTTTGTAGCAATGGTAAAATGTTATATAGCTTAAATGTCCATCTTCTTCCTACCGACTACTCATTTCATTCCTAAGTAACCTTAACCTATGGGAGATTTACAGGTGCTGAATGTTGTCTTAAGACTTGCATGGATGCAGACAGTGTTAGGTTTTAGACAAACACCTTTCTTGCACAGAAAAGCCTTGACAGCAATTGTTGCATGCTTGGAGATAATACGCCGTGGCATTTGGAATTTCTTCAGGTATGATTCAACCCTTCCTAGTCCTCCATTCTTGCTATTGTCCACCAGAAATTGAAGAAAAAAAATAACTAGTTGAAGTTGCGATAAAAGTGGTTAGATTTTTTACTTCTTAGGTTCAATGTTGTCGGAATTCACTGTTAGGTGGCCTAATTTGTGACAAGAATTTAAACAATTAGGTGGGAAGCAGAAGCCTTTCTTGCAAATGTATGAACACTTAAGTTAGCTTTTTCTAAGATTACTAACCTTTTAATGTACCCCATTTTCCTGCCTAATAAAATATTTTTTTACTAATAAAATAATTGACCATGTAAATTTTTTCAACGTGTTTTTCTATATAAAAATATTTTTTAATTATTAATAAGAAAAACTTGTACATTCATCTAATTAAATAAATTAAGAATCAATTGTATAAATAAATGAGAAAAAAAAATTATTAACAATAAATAAAATAAAATTGGAAAAATTAAAAGATAAATATAAATTAAGATATTTAATCTTGCAACACTAGCTATCTAACCGGTTATATTTAATGAATTTATTTATTAAAATTATTTTTTATTAAATAAAATGATAATAAAAACTGATACACATATAAAATTGATTGAATAAAATAAAAGGAAGAAAAATATTGTGCAAGACTTCAAATATTAGAAATATTATTCAAAAATAAATTTTTATTGTTTTTAAAAATAAATTTAATCTATATAAAATAAAAAATAAAAGTACACACACGTGTGTGTATCATACTAACTTCTTAAAAACTTATACACACAATATAGTTAAAAAACAATCACTATTAAAAAAGGTTAAATAAATAAAAAAAGGAATTTGGTGACTCATTTCTTTGTAACTAGAGACTTAAAAATAATATAAATAAATTTTTATATTAAAAGTAGATTTTGAAAATTTAAAGGGATCTAAATTATATAAATTGTGTTGTTTTTAAAGATTGAGGATCGAAACGTGTGTTTTGCAAAATTTCTAGCATGCCAATGATATTTGATGTTTTTTTTATTTTAGTTTTTTTTTTAATTTTATTATTATTTAAAAAATAATTGGACTTAAATTAAAATTAAATCATCTAAAAAATCTTTTAGAGCCAAAATAAATGGTTAGAAAATAAACAATAAATCCATAGTATTTTGCAAGCGTATAAACAATGTAGATCTAAGTAATTCATCCACACTAAAACCTTTTAGTGTATTCTATAATCTATAATTATGTAAGAACGCGGTGATACATTTGACCACTGAATCCATGATCTCTGATACATGTTTTGGTTTCTATGGAACAGGCTGGAGAATGAGCACTTGAACAACGTCGGCAAATATCGGGCATTTAAGTCGGTACCCCTGCCTTTTTACTACGAAGACAAGCGTGTATAAAACATGCATAGCAAAGAAAAGAGCAAACGACCGGGATCATTCAAGACAACAGTATGAACAAAATATCAAAATAAATTCATGAAATACCCCTTATCGATGAAAGATAGATACTATATAACTTTATTGTACCGAAAAAGACTGTTATGGACCCTTTTTTTCAGTGGATTATCTTGAGAGAAAAAATCCATTTTTTTTTTGGTAGCTTAGTTAGAATGTCACTGTTTGGAGGAACAAAGAAAAGTAGATGTATAGTTGATGGAGGACTGAATACAAGTACCATAATCATATGCATACACCCCACCATTTTGCTCTTTTATTCTCCATTACGTTGTTTGTGTGTGTCGTCAGTGGAATGGAGGTGTACGATAGAAAGGGAAACATTGAGAGAACAGCCACAGACAGGAACAAGTGGATGCATACGACAGCTAATTTCTATGATTATTTTTTGATTTGCCTCGATATGCCCACCCTAATGAAGCAAATCCTACAAGTCTAGAGGAATTCCTATATTCAGTTTTAAAAAAAAAATTAAGGAGAAAACATGGGTGACGAGAATGGTGCCATAGAATGTGCAGTGGCATGATAATGGACATAACAATTGATGGCTTTTTTCCCAAACATAAATTAGCAGACCCAGTGACAGGGGAAGCAGCAAACGATAATCAAATCCTGCATTTGAGACCAGAATGTACTCGAGTTTCCTGGAAATATCAGAATCTCCCTTAACACATGAATTTGTTCTCTCACGCTAGATTATCTGCGCGAAGAAAAAACATCTACAATTTTATATTTTGTTCGCAGCTTATAGCATCTGGGAAATAATGATACACGTTGATTATCCAGCTTCCACCAATTGAAAATTTTGTTTCAAAAAAAAAAAGGGGGGGGAAGGAGGTTACAATGCAGGATATTGTTAAACAGAATGCACATCTTCTTGATCAATCTCTTCTCCATCATGCATTGTGGCTGAAGAGTTTGAAGTTGAGTTTGCAGCTGTTACAGCACCAGTACTTTCATCATCCTGGATCATGAAGAAAGATGAAAATGATAGTGGATTGGAGGTGGAGCTTGCCTTTTGAAGGCCTCGTATGGCTTTCATGGCTGCAAGGGTGCTGCGATATATGTCGATGGTTTCCTCCCCGAGTGTTGTCGGAGGCCCAGGTGAGATATTTGTTGTGTTATTCAGAGATGGATTTGATTGATCTTGTACGATGTTGGTCGATTCAATGACTTCTGCCTCCAGTGGAAAAAGGAGCTCAAGATTATCCTCGCATTCATGGACCAACCTTGTTAGAGGCTCTGTAGTGAAAAAAGGCTGATGAAGGGCAAGTTGCGTGAAAGGTAAGCGCAACAATCCTCCTGTCCTTTTATCATACTTCTTCAAAATCTTCACTAACCCTATCAAAGGAGAAAAACATGAATATGGTCTTAGCAACCAATCTATATTTAACCCATAATGTTTGATACAATACAAAAGTCATTAGCTACATTGCTTGTAGAGAGCTAGGTGTAAAACAATAAATGCATCTGCAATACCTGCAAAATTTAAGGAGCTATAATTTTTTAGAAGCACCATCTCTCCATGAATGGTGACCAAGTCTTTACGAATATCCATCATTTCTTCACTAAATTCACTCTCTGATGTAAAAACTCCATCCTTGCTGCTCTTTTCCTTTAGACTTTCAATTCTTTCCTTCAGCTCCTGTTGAAATCAAATATACGATTCAGTAAAGAAACACACCAGCATGAGTGCATAGCAACTTATAACTCTGAACAAGACAGGTCACGTATAAACATGCACAAAATTCATTCAGCGATTTGTTTTTTTTTTTTTTTTGGCAATGAAGACTTTCTAAATAAGTCGTTAATAAATGTACAGAAAAAATTTGGTATTTCAAGCATCCCAGTGGCATAAACAAAGATTTAGTTAGAGCTGAATATATGGATTTTGTTGCATGTGATAACTAGAAGAGGAATCTACCTAATTTTTATTGCAAAAGTGCTCAAATATTTAGTATAAAAAATATGACTATCACACCGTGCTATGTAAATTTACTATAATGAGTAACCTGGCCATAAAGGTGGTAAAAGGATGACTTATCACGCAGGAGAGGAGAGGGAGGGAGGGAGGGAGTCAAGTTAGAGATCTTATTGGTTCTAGGATAATTTTTCCTGTTTCAGTTCAAACAAACCAGAATAATGATCCATCTCTTCTGCATCGTCTTAACACTGTTTTATAGCGAAGAAGGGTGATGGTTCGAAACTGTGCTATGATTTCATCATGATTATATAATTAGCTAAATCTTGAGACCAGCTGTATTCTGTTTAATATTGGAAAATCTTCCGAGTAATGGACATTGTACATTATGAAAAGACATGCTTGACACTAGAAAGGATTAGAAGCATTTTCCCATCAGAAAAAACCTGCTCAGAAACTGAATCCTGGTCATTAAAGTCACATAGTTTTGTGAGAATGCATCAGGCACCTTAACATCAAAGGACCCTCCTCGAGTTGGCATCTGCTTACAACTTCATGCAGTATGAGCATGATATGACCTGGCTAGTTCTGTAACGATATGGAGGTGATTCTAAAGACATCAAATTGTAAGCAATAAACCTAGCATATGCTTTTAATACTGATAAATACAAAATTACGTTTCAGAGACACTGAAACTAAGATTAAAAAATAAAACAAAGAACTGTAGCTCCCAACTGCATGGGTTTGGCTGCAGAGTTTCTTCTGTGACTGCTAATAATATTCACAAATCACAACCTGATCTATTCTAGATTATCATACAACATGTTCCCTCACCGCCCCCTTTTTCTTTCTCATTTGCGATCTGCTGGCCCTCTTAGGAACTTTACTATCCCTAGCTAATCTCAAAACAAATGCTGTCAAATGAAAAGGGAAAAATGATCCAGTCCAATCTGTCAGTTATCTTTTCTGCATGATCAGAATTCTCATATATTGACGACCTGGCATTTCATTTCAATATCCTCATTTCAGCACCCTCAATTCCCTCAACTGACTTCCAAAAATCCCATTGTCAGCTATAATTGACGATGGTTGGCCTTATAACTATACTACAAAATACTCTGCTCTACTTCAGCAAGTTCCACAAACTGGAAAAGTTATTCTTAACTTTATCAAGCCCCTCCAATCCCATCGACAATCTCCTCTTCACATACTGTCTGACAACACTACCCAGCACTACCAGGGAAAGGAAAGCCACTTTTATGCGTCTTTTTTCCTTGACATCCCACTATTCTCCTGTTCCAATGAAGTCACGATGTCTTCTCCATTCTACTCTCTCCTGATTATTCAAAAACTTACAAAACCCTTAAACCAGACCTATGAGTTCGGATTTACAAGACATGCGTATAGGAAAAACCTTAAAAGCCACCATCAAACGACAATACCTTAAATTCCCAGAGCTATAATAAACAAAAGCCTCGAAATTAAAAACCCATATGCACAAAGCTATAAACATGTAAAACAAAGAAAGAAAAGAAAAATCAAGAAAGAAACCTGAAGGCGTATAACAAAGTCTTCTTCTTTATCAACATAGAAATCATTGAACTTGTCAAGCTCTTCATTAAGAATTCTAACAAACCATTCTTGCAAATCCACCAAAGGCCTATTAGTATTACCATGAACATCACCAGTGAGCGGAGGAGGGTGTGGATGGAGTTGAAAATTAATGGGGCGATCAAGGTTGAGAGAATCAACGGTGGGAGGTAATTGTTTGAGGAGTTTCTTGAGGGGCTTGTAGCAGAGAAACTTGTCCCTCCACTCAGGAAGGGTTTCTTCTAGGTGGGTCTTGAATTCTTTTCCAAACTTCATGGCTTGATGGTATGCTTATAGATTTGTGCTGTGCTGCATTCCATGTATTTGTAAAACAAAGAGATAAAGAGTATCAAAGTGTATATAGTAAGGGGGGAAAAACCATGAGAAAAGAATCTTATAGGGTAAGGAGGAATTTTGGAATATTTGGAAAGTGGATGGGAGATGTGACTTAAAAAAGATTAGAGGAATATGCAGGCCTTTTATTTTTATATATATATATATATATATATATATATATATATATATATATATATATATTGATTAAATAATAGATGAGACTTGTTCAAAATAAAATAACATGTAAAAAAATGTTTTGATAAAAATTGTGTAGTATTGTTATTATAGATTAAATTTGATTTTTTGTTTATCTTGAGTTTAAAATTAACCTACATAAAAGTTTTTTTTAATATAATCTAATTGATTTAACATGTTTAAATATAGTAATATGGTCTTAAAAAAAATTAGATGATATCTTTTTATTATTAAAATGATATTAAATCAACTCAAGTTTTATGACTTGTGATTTGGATCACGGACTGCACTAACTTTAACAACGTTATTTTTTTAATTATTTTTATTTGATAATATGATAATAAAAATATACTTGTAAATTGATCATCAATCAAATACAAATATGTTGTGATAACTAATTCAAAATTAAAAAGATATTAAAGATAAAATTAAAAAAAATAGGGGAGGAACCGCTCCTCGCTCCTCTAATGGTCATGTTCTTTTAATAATTTAATGTAATCGACAGAAACCTTGTTAATTAAATAATAGTATTGACTTGTTCTTAAAGTGTGTGTGTGTGTGTGTGTGTGTGTGTGTGTGTGTGTGTGTGTGTGTTATATTTTGAAGTAAACTAAATACACATTAGAATCACCGTCACTTCACCAAAATTATCGTCAGCTCTCTCTTATTTCCAAATCGCCATCGATCGATGGCTCCTGAGCCGAGTGCGAGTACAACTTGCATGAAGAAAAAAGCCAGGTTTTTTTCGGCTCCTTTCGGCCTTGGTGACGTCAAGCTTTTTGCTCCTTCAGCCTTGTCACTTGGTTTTTACCCAAAACGGATCTCGCCCAGGCCCACTGCTTGCTTCAATCATACGTGGATCTTGCCTGCCTTGCAAGCCACTCTCTTCATAATATCCTCTCAAAAGAATGCTGTCTTTTGTGCTTAGATAGTGGCCACAGTCGGGTTTTGATTTCCACCGTTGAAATGGCTGTCGTACACTTTAAATGTCAAAAAGAGAGCACTAAATGCCATCCAGCTGTTTCCCAAGAAGAAAAAGCCCGTGGCTCTATGCACCTGGATCGGTTGAGAGAAGGTTCATCAATGATTCAAACAAGGAAAACAAAGATTGTTTCTAGCCAAGAATATGAGCACGCAGGAGTCAACGCAGAAAATAGAAATATGGCTAATAGATAAAAGGTTTCAGTGTTTCGTCAACAGAACAGAAACTGTAAATATGGTGATCAAACGCAGTTACGAAAGGAAAACTAAAAAAAAATAAAAATAAAGGGGTAGGTGAGGCGCCGTCTATGGTCTCCAAGCTTTAACAGTGCATCGAGCCTTCAAAGCAACTGCTCCCAGGCAGGCAGCTTCAAGCACTCTCTATGGTCTCCAGAGCTTGAAGTATATCAGCCTTCAAATCTTCGAAGTCTTCAACTCCAAAGCTGAACCGAACCAAGTTGTCCCTAATCCCATACTTTTCTCTCTCTGATCGGCTCAGATCCCTGTTTTCAAATTCAAGGGGAGAATGAATTGATGAGAGATATCATAGAACCATGAGCAAGCATTAACCTAACTCCAAGAAGAATTATAACAGTTGCATCTATGTTGTTAGCCCTTTCCATATACCAGAAACTGTCACATAAAGGCTTGTGTAAAAACATAAACCTTCTAAATATATACTGCTGCTTCAACAAACAAACAAAAAGTATTATTTTCATTTAGGTTGAAGAGAAGAAATATCTCCTCTATGTTAATGCAAGAAAATTTCTAGATTGTGGTTTTCTTCCGACCAAAGAGTTTATTTTTGTTTCTTAAACAGATCGACTAAGCTCCTTGTCAGCAAACCCACAACAGAAGGGAACACGAGGATATATACAAGAGGAAAATTAATTACATACCAGTAAGACATGATGGCTGGCTGATCCACAATGCTCTCGCAGCCTCCAAAAGAAGGGGCAATATAAGGAATTTTCAATGCATCCACAAATTTTGAGGTGATGAGCAAGTCTCCATCAACCTGCAACATCAAAAAGGAAACGTGCTTAAGAATATTATATAACAATTACAGATGCGCTGCCAAGCCATTAACACATTCAACTCAAGCAGTCAGAACACCCACCTCGAAGCTCACCACACCACCAAAACCAGTCATTTGCTTCTTGGCAATGTGATGTTCAGGATGACTTGGCAAGCCTGGATAATAAACGCACCTCACCTGCAAGTATCATTGCATGAGTCTTCCTGAGTTCTGATACACAATATAGAAGCTTTGTGTTCAAAACCAAAAACCATATGCTCCCTCAGCTCCAACAAAAGGATGTCCTCCTCATTTCCCTTTTTGTTTATCCCAATATTTATATCCATTATCTCAAACTTCCTATTTTGTTTTTATTAAATTAAATTCAACAGTTTTTCTCCAACTGCCTTCAACATGGAAGGACAATATTCAAAACCAAATAAAAAGAGATGACATCACAAAAAATCCATCAGTCATTCTTAATATGTGTGCATAGTCAAGGAAGACACTTGTGGAACGAAGGTAATATCATGTATGCTTATGGCCTCCTTGCTATACACTTGTTATATATATCAAACAGTTCAATGAAAATTGAAGAGAAAAATGATCCACTTTCTTACCAGAGGACTATATAGGTCTGCATGAAGAAAACATTTTAGAATTAAAAGCACTAAATAATTCAGTAAGAATCTCTTCGTCCACAATCAAAACCACTTTGCTGCTTAATTATACAGACAAGGGACCAACATGCTTGCATGCTTTACAAAGGTAAACTCAAGTTCCATATCCAACATAAAACGACTAAATGGATCAAATGCAAAAGAAGCTAATTTGGTAAACGTATAGCTTGATGTTTCTCGGAAAGTTTTAACAATGATGATCCCTACAATGTGTGGAAAATATAAAATCCCCTTCAGTATTTTCTATACAATATTTAGGTATACCAATGTCACTGGAGAGGATTCTTCATCAGAGGACAGAGAAATATAAAAATTAGAGTACATTATAATATACATACCTTGGGATGCGCCTCTAAAATTTTGGCCATCCTCAATGCTGTTGAGTTCTGTTGCTGTACACGAAGATGCAGTGTCTTCATGCCTCGGATGATCAGATAGGCAGCATTCTTTTGAAAAAGAAGAGGAAAAAAAGGAACCTCAAGTTATTCTTCATAGTAGAAGGAAGAATTTATATATAAAATTCTGAATTATATATATCATCCAGAAGTTTAATTAATCAAAGTACTCACCGGGTTGAGTGTACCTCCCAAAACATGATGCAAATTACGAATCTCTGAAACTACCTTCGTGGAACCACTTATGCATCCTCCAAGGACCTGGAATAGATGTATGTATCCAATGCTTTAAGTTGGAGAAAATTGGCAGTTCATTTGTTGACAAAATTTAATTAAATGATTAAACCAATTTCGCAAACCTACATCATTGTGTCCCCCGATGAACTTTGTTGCAGAGTGCAGAATAAGATCAGCTCCAAGAGCAAGGGCTTTCTGGTTTAGAGGTGTTGCAAAGGTACCATCAATGCAGACTAATGCTCCTTTTCTGTGGCAAAGCTCTGAAACCAATTCAATGTCAACACATCTCAGGAATGGATTGGTAGGAGACTCGGTGAAGAAAAGAGAAACCTGCACAGAATTATTATGCCATGCAATTTAGGATGACATGTCACTAAAGTAATATGCTCAAAGAAGACTTTTAATAATATAATAAACTATTCTACACTACTGACTTTGTTGATCTCAAGTGCAGATTCCAAAGCTTTCACATCTGCAGGGTCAATCACAGTAACCTGCATAATGAATAATGATCAAAATCATAGCAGAATGACACCACAATATCCCCAAAAAACGATATCAAGCAAAACGTGTGATTAACCAAATCTTAAAGAAAATAAGGTGCAAAATTTGGCATGGATCTACCAAACATGAAGGAGTGGATCTATTTATCATTAACCTCAAATAATCTCGCGTACAGACAGATTGCAAGGAACTCCTATATTCAGAGATACAAATGTACATATTTTTGAAACATGATAAAATAAAAGTTATGCATTAAGATTCTTTTGTAAAACTGCAGTTAATTCCAAACATTAGAAAAGAAATTTGGACACGTTATTACAAATTCTACAAAAAGAATAGTTAAATACTTGATCTGTTCTCTTGAAACAAAATAAACTATACAACAAGTTTTCACAACCCCAAAGCACACATGCAACAGCATGCAAATGAAAGAATCCATACCGTGATCCCCATCTTAGGAAGAAAAGTCTCCATGAAAATCCTAGTCTTCCTATAGCAATCTGTGGTTGTCACAAGATGACCACCAGCAGGTACCAACGCCAACAACAAGACAGTACTAGCACACATCCCAGATGCCAAAATCAATGTTGATTCCGCTCCTTCAAGCTCACTGAATTGAAAAAACAAACACGACACAGACACACTCTTATTAATCATCATGCAATCATACAAGTCTAACAAAACCCCAAACTAACTACTAAACACAAACCTTATCTTGTCCTCCAAAACCTGTGTGGTCGGATTTCCATACCTACCATATTCATAACTTGCATGACGCTTCTCCTGTAACAACATCGTAGATTACCACAAAACTAATCAATACATTATAGCACATCATTAATCCAATCTCGTAGATTTCATTAATACAAATGGGAACGTCACGTAGAAATAATTTCAACGTAGAACTTGGAAGCCTTAAAATGCATAATTATGATATTATTATTACCTTGAAATCAATAAGCTCTTGGGTTTTCTTAAAGAAATAAGCAGAAGTATTAACCACCGGAGTCGTGATTGCATCTGTCACTATACCGCGACCTAATCTTTCACCTTCACACAACCATAAAGAAATTAATAATAATAAAAATAATAAATTCAGAAAAAGAAAAGCGAAATCAGATTTGAATGCTTACCAGCGTGAACTGCAATGCTTCCATCAGAACTCAAAAACGACTTGTATTCCAAATCGCTACTCAAATCCTCCAACTGTACAACACTTACATTCTTATTATCACTGCTATCAATCCCCGCCACCTCATTCCCGGCCAAGGTCTCGGCCGGATCGGCTGCGGAAATTGCGGAGGCAGCAGCTGCAGCTGCAGCAGCCGCCGCGGCGGAGGGAGCACCTGCGGCGGAGTTGTTAGACCACGAGGCAGCAACGATTTGCGCGACGCCGATGTTGCTGCAGTTTCTTCGAGCTTTGGTGCTAAGCTGGCGAACGAAGTTGGGAGGAAATTTGAGAATCAGAGAGGACATGCCGGCGCCAGATAAAAAGGGTGTGGTTCCATGGCGAGCGGAGTTGGATCGGCCTTGACTGGGCTGGTCCGCGCTTGAGGAGGAATCGGAACGGCACTCGAAAGAGGAGGCGACGAAGAGCTTAGGACACGGACAAGAAGAGACGGCCATGAGGTGGAGAAGTTTGGTCTCTCTTTGGCTTCACTGGAAAGGAAAAAGAAGCAAAAATGGCCTTAAGGGAAGCGAAATGGTCACATAAGTAGGCGTTGAGTTTTGTCGTTTTGTTTGATGAGATACCCTAATTAGGTTTGGGTTAGTTTTTAATTAACTAGAGTTTAGGGTATCTAATATTATATTGAGTAAATAATGGGTGATTAAAGATAATAAGGGGGTGGGACAGGTTGGAGGAGGCTATTTCTCGATGTTTGCTGGATTTGTGTAAGAGATTCTACCTTATTCGAAGAGGTGTGTTTGATCTAATTTAGGAGTGCGTGGCTTTTTTTATTTTTTTTTTATTTGTAGTCAATGCTTAACTTAATAATAGATCAGCTCATAGCTGGCACGCAGTATATTTGATTGCTGTAATTTTCTCCCATAGATTTCACTTACAAATAAAAAAAAAATATAATAAATCTCATCGATAATTTTTTAACCCATAGATTTCACTTACAAATAAAAAAAATATAATAAATCTCATAGTTAATTTTTTAATATTTAATAAATATTAGAATTTAAATCAAAAATCAAAATAAATTAGAGAGAATAAATAATAGATCATCACTCCTTCTCAAAACCAGCATTATTAAAACAAAAAAAAAATGAATTGGGATTATAAATTATTGAATTAGCATGTGAATCAAGATTGAGAAAATGGTGGTTTTATGAGCATTAACTCAAATCGATTATAAAGCTCCATTAATAAACCTACTTGGTTTATTTATTAAAACTAGTTATTTAACCCGCATTCTATCACGAGTTATAATTTTTTTAAAAAAAAATATTAGATATGCAGGCTGCTTTAATGTGTTTCCTTATATAAAAAACCAAAATAATAAATTGTAATTGAATGATTAAATTGAAAGAAAAAAACTTCTTTGAAATGAATAAGAATGAAATAAGAAATTAAAATAATAAAGACTGACACTATAAAAGAAATAAGAACAAAATCATAAATTAAAAGAATGAGGACTGAAATTAAAATAAAACATATGAGAAAATATAATTGAAGGACTAAATTGCAAAAGAAAAAACATATATAAAAGGAATAAGAATGAAATAAGAAATTAAAAGAAAGAAGACTGAAATGAAAAACAAAAAACAAAAAGGTTCAAAAAACAAAAAGGTTCAATGTATACTTCATCTGTCAAAAGAAAGAAAAGAAGGGGAAAAAACAAATTACCACCAGTAACAATCCGGCCACCATAAGCAAACACGCGTCACTTCATGTGGAAAAAGACATAGTTGTGCATCTAGAAAGTTGATGGAAGGGCAGATTTGACTACCAAGTGGCGTCACACACTCTGCCTAAATGGCACAGATGTCATCTATTCGCCGGAGCGTGATCAACAGGCGCCATTAGTTTTTTTATTCAAATATTCAAAAGTAAATATGAAAATACCAAAACATCTCTCATGACTCCGTTAATTATACAAAATACCTGTGTGAAAGTATAAAAATACCTCCAAATGCAAAGCTTTTTTTTTTTTTGTCAAATCCAAGGTTAAAATTGTACTTGTACTATATATGGACAACGAAAAAATTAAAAAGGATTCTTGACCAGTAGCCTAACAATTTTTTATTTCTACGAGTAAAGAAGTATTTTTACTATGAAGAAACTTGTAAAAAGTCAAGAAATCTCTTGGTAACAGTTTTAAATTTTATTGACTTTGTGAGTAAAAAGTTTATTTATTGTTTAAATTTTTTTAAAAAAAACATATACATCCTCAAACAATCTTTTAATAGCTAACAGACCAGTAAAAAAGAAAAAAAAAAAACCAGCCTCAAGGCTTAGTTTTTCCTACTAAAAAATAAATAAGTAATTTTACTATAGCAATCTATAGTACATCGTATCTATTTGCTACAAGCTACAATAATAAAAACACAATGCAGTTTAGAATTTTGTTAAATATATTCATGATAGATATTGAATAAATGTAACCATAGTTTTTACTTAACACTTGTAATGCATTGCTATTTTAGTTGTCATGCTTAGTCATGTGTTTTTCTTTTAGATTATTTTATAAGAAATATTTATCAGATGCTTTGTCTGAGGGATTTTTGTTTTTCTTTAAAATGGATGTACATTTCCATCCTCATCGGAGAGAACCGTACCATTGTGATCAAGAAGAAAAAAAGACATCCATTTATAGAAAATTTAAAATTTTCAATCTGTGCACAGAGAAGAGATGAACGAGTAAATAAATTATTATGGTAATTATCATGTGTCTTGCACTAGAAATCCCACAAAATAAACTTTAGCGACTCAAACCATGTAATCTCAAGGGCCGGTTTAAATTTTTTAAATATATAAAAAATTGTAAAAATAATTAAAATCAAAATAATAAGGATTAAAGATGAAATACCAACAACTAAAAGGGTCAAACTGTATTTTTCAGTGGAAGACCAAGAGAAAAAAAAAATTAGCTCATTGGCAACAAATTAAATTAAATCACTAACACATACACACACCACTCCACATGGAAAAGAACACAATGTTGCTTTTAACTATACGATAAAAAGATATTTTTGGATGCTAGAAGGTGTTACACGTGTTACCCAAAGTGCGCGAGCACCTCCCATATGCCTCTCGATGCCATACAAGTACTTGTCCATTTTTGTTTTTTATTTTTTATATTTAATTAAACGCCACACTACCATTAAACTAACATGATAATAATGAAAAAAACCATTGTGAAAAGATGAAAAAACCTCTTAAATCTAATTTTAAATTTTAAATTTTTAAAGTTATTTTGGTCGTTTCACTATCCTTTTTAATTGTCAGATAAGAAATTGTCTCTCAACTGATATTATAATAATAAAAAAATCATTGTAAAATACAAAAATATCTCTTAAGGCTAGTTTTAATTTTATTTTTTGCTTTTAATGGTATTTTGGACATTTCACTATACAATTTATATAGAAAAAGATTTATTTATCCCTGGTCAATTTACTAACAACTAATGAGTCACGTAAAAAGATTTTAATACCTTTGAAAACTAATGTTAAATTTTTTAAATTAAAAAGTAAAATCATTATTACACTATTCTAGTGAATAATATTCCTAAATTTAGAGCTACAGAATTTTTTCTCACTCTTAGCATTCTCTTTCTTTATGCTTCATTAAAATTAATATAACACTAGTCATTATCCCTCGTGTTGCAAGGCTAATCTATATCTTAATATCTTAAAATGATATTTTGTATATTGTAGAGAAGTTTATAATAATTTATTTATTTTTATAAAGATCTCTACATATAACTTATAACGTTACCCAATATTTATTAACACCAAAATAATTGTGGACTAATCACATCCTTAATAAAATGACTAATTGCACCAAACCTTTTATATAATCTGGGCTTATGACCAATTGAAAATTTCCTGGATGGAAATTTTGCCACCATCAGATTACATAATCTGATGTTGTTTTAGTTGCTGAAATAGAGTTGTTTATGAAAATGTCAAAAAAACCATCTCAACTCAATAGTTTCAGTCGTTAGATGACGTCCCAAGATATAATTTATATTATTTTATAACATACTTCATAAAATAAAAATTCTTTAGGTTTAAAACTTGAACAGATCCACGTTACATTATGCTTAATTTTTATTAAATAAATTAATGAGGAAGATGAGATTTGAAATCGTAACCACTTGGTTATCAAAATTCTATTACCATTTCAAAGAATCATCTCAACCTAATAGTTTAAGATGTTAGGTAACGTCCTAAAATATGAATTATATTATTTTTTAAAGTGAAGTCTCTTTGAGCTTAAAACTTGCACAGGTTCATATTAACTTTGGCTTAATTTTTTTCAAATAAATAGGGATGATGATATTTGAACTTATGACCGCTTGATTATCAAGACTTTAATGCCATGTCAAAAAACCATCTCATCCCAATAACTTAAATTATTAAATAAAATTTTAAAATATAATTTATATTATTTTTAAATATACCTTCTCATAATATCCCCTTCAATATGTTATTAGATAGAATATTAGAGAGATTGCTAGCTGAAGATATTTGAAAGCTGTTTGATAATTTGAAAAACCCTTAAATTAACCAGAAATCAAAATCATTACTATAACTATTTCTATATATATACCTTTTGTGATGGCTTCTCTACATTCTCACTCTTAGCTTCCAGAGGCGAATCAACACCCGTAGAATGTACATTTGAAACGTTAAAGAACTTCTGTGAAGAAGAGATGAGAGAGAAATGAAGCAAATGTCTTCTGGGATCAGTTATCTTGTAAAGGACTATGGATGATTTCCCATTTGCAGAAGAGAATTTGAATGATCTCTCACTACAAAAAGTAGACTTTTGGGTAGAGAAGAATAGGAGGCCAGCAATAGGACCTGCTGTCGTTGACCTCCTAACTGTTTATGCCGCTGAATTGATTAGAACTCCAATAACTTGATCCTGAAATGCGTTAACTTCATGATGAATAGCTGAAGCAGATCTCAACAGCGAGAGATACTTCCAATGGTTGATGAAACCTTGTGTTATGTAAAGATATTTTTAGGGTTAGAATGCTGGAATACAGCTGACATGATGGATTATAGCTGAAACCAACTTGGAACTAGCTGTGCAATTGAAATTGCACCTGATTTCTCTGGAGTCATTTATCACTTAGGCTCTATTTTGGACAATTTCATCTTTAATATGTTCTTAATTATCTTAAGTTTCCTCGTACTGCGTATTCTAATGTCCTGTAATAACCATGAAATAGGAGAAAACGGCTGGGGATAACTTGAATATATTACAGTAGTTTGACATTCTTCTCAGGATTGTTTTGATTCTTGGCCAACAATTTAGGGGGTAAAGCAGGACTATGCTAATCGGCATGTTAAAAAGATTTAAGCTTGTAACCGGGAGAAAAACCGGAGAGAAAGAGCTTTGCTTCTTGTATTTTTGTATGTATTTGATGTGTTTATATTAAAAATAAATTTTAAAAAATAAAAAGGTATTATTTTAATATATTTATTTTTTAAAAAACATTTTAAAACCACTATCATAAAATCTAAAAAAAAATACGGAGAATAAAAATATCGTTTTCGGAAAGAGACAGTTCATGCTAAGCCTTGTTTCTGGTGAGGAGTGGAACCAGCAATCCTCTGCTTTGGTTGGACCAGCCTCTGAGCAATAATTCTGTCATATTACGCTTCCACTTGCACATGAGTAGGTGCTTCGTATTGTCTAATAATTGCTCTTAACTGTTTCCTCGCACGAAAGAAAGATTGATGGCCACAAGAATCTGAGTCCTTTTTGTCAAGAAAACAACAGATTGAAAGGGTGGAAGGCGAGGAGCAGATCTTTTGGTGTGGCTAACAGCATCCAGCATCTAAAATCGCACTAGGGTTTCAAGGATAACTTGAACACCAACAGTATCTCAAGCTATCTCATGAGTAGTTGTTTACTACTCAAAACAAACATCTATGAATCTAACTAAATAAGAATAGTAGGTGTTTATGAATACCAAACAAGAAAAGAAACGCTAAAATAGACCAGAAAGATTAAAAGCGATGAACTAAGAGAGATAAAAATCATGATGAATTAGCAGAGTTAGAAAATATGATTAACAAAAAATTATAGTTTTGAAACCCGGTCCGACCCGGCAGGTTGACCCGGGACCGGCCGATCCAGGGCTAGAATTGGGCCGGGTTTAAGAAAAAATAGGAAAAGAAAAAACCCGAGGTGACCTAAATAACCCAACAGGTTGACCTGGCGACCCGGTTGCAACCCGTTGATTTTTGTTTTTTTATTTTTAACTAGAGTTTATATATATATAAACATGCATAAATAGAAGTTCAAAATGAATTTGAATTCATTATGTAAATTCGTTATATGTAGTAACAAAATTGTAGAGGGCTCGGAATTATTGTTCATGTAAAATTTAATCTTTGTAATAATATAAAAGACCATCCATTGACTAGAAAGGAGTATCAACCCTATATACATAATTTCTTTATGCAACTTATTTTTTTTATTGCAATTTATCTTTCATTTTTCTTATACAACCTTTAAAAATTTTCTTTTCTTTTATAGCTTTTTTTTTAAATATTTTTGTATGAGCTGTTCTTATGCTTGGTAGTTTGTAAGTTAGGAGATGTGAAGGCTCTCCTTCCACTTTCTTAAATTTTGGTGCTAAATTCTTCTTTGTATTGTTCTGTTTTGGAGTGATTTGGGGGAACAGTCGGACAACACGTCAGCTTGGAGTCCGGACTGGTTCAGCCATGGAAAAAGTGGAAGATTGCGAGTTGTCGTGGGACTGGAGAAAGAGACGTGTTGCGACAACGACGGTATGGTTTTTTCTTTTAATCAAATATGATTGTGGTTAATTTTTAAAATAATTTTTATTTAAAAATATATTAAAAAAATATTATTTTATTTTTTAAAAATTATTTTGATATTAGTATATTGAAATGATATGAAAATAAAAAAAATTAATTTAAAGTAAAATAAATAAAAAATTTTCAATTTTTTTCAAAAACATTTTTAAAGTGTAAAAACAAACAGGACAGAAGGCTGTTATTAAACCCAGTCTTTCAAGGTAAGTCAGCATATTAAAATGTTTTTTAAAATAATTTTCACTCTGAAATATATTAAAATAATATATTTTTTATTTTTTAAAAATTATTTTACACTAGAACATCAAAATATCTGAAAATATAAAAAAATATTAATTTGAAGTAAAAAAAATTTAAATTTTTTCAAAAATATTTTTGAAATGTAAAAACAAACAAGACCGAAGGCTGTTATTAAACCTAATTTTTCTAGGTAAGTCGACATGTTTTTGAATGTTGTAGTGATTATTTTTTAAAGTGTTTTTTATTTAAAAATATATAAAAATAATATATATTTTTTATTTTTTAAAAATTATTTTTAATATCAATATATCAAAATGATCTAAAATCACAAAAAAAAAATAATTTAAAGCAAATAAAAATAATTTTTTTTTCAAAAATATTTTTAAAATATAATAACAAACATTCCTTCAATCTAATTATTTACTTCTAGGTCAAGCTGAATTCTAAGTTAAACCAGGTAAGAGGTAAGAGTCGATGAAGTTTACCATCCACTCAAAATAAAAAAATACTTCGTTTATTAAAAATATTAAAAAAAATATTATTTTAAACCTTAAGTACATACAAGTTTAAAAAATTACATGGAGGAGGTTGTGAGGGTCTCGGTAAAGTCAATTACCAAGGCCAAGAAATACTTTGTTTATAAAAAGAATTAAAATAATATTATTTTAAATCAAAGTACATAAAACTTAAAAAAATTGCATGGAGTAGGTTGTGAGGGTCTCGGCAGAGTCAATTACCAAGGCCAAGAGTCCACTTAAAGAATTTGGTTGAGTAGAGTGCAGGCCGGCCCGGTCCTACAGTTTATAACAAAAACAATTTAAAAATAATAATTAAGAAACTATTGAAATTAAAATATTAAATTAATCAAAAGAACAAACATTTGTTTAAGTCAACATCCACCATGCAAATATATATTAATTCACACTTTAAAATATTCACAATTGCAATTATTTTTTTATCTCTCTTTAATCATAATTAATTAAAATATAATTAATTTAATTAATCCTAACTACTAAGAAACTCAAAAGAAAGGCTAAAAATCTAAACAAGTGCAATCATAATATATAATTAG
Organism: Populus nigra; assembly: GCF_951802175.1. NCBI lineage: Eukaryota > Viridiplantae > Streptophyta > Magnoliopsida > Malpighiales > Salicaceae > Populus > Populus nigra. The sequence continues at coordinate 10,423,766 of NC_084864.1, read as the reverse complement.
CCCGGCCAATAGAAATAAGAATAAGATATTAAATCCGACCCGCAAAAATGCATGGCCCTGCCACTGGTATTATATATGAAAATGATAATATTTTTTATTTGTAGCTATTAAATTTTAATATTTATATAACCAAAGTCCACATGTCCAGCTGTAGTGAAGCTAAATTAAAATCATATAATCATCTAGGTGGTGGCCTAGCAGTAACAGATTGGGATCAAGAAGTTTGCTCTTTCTGTGGTCTCAGGTTCGAGCCATGTGGTTGCTTATATGATGGCCACTGGAGGCTTACATGGTTGTTAACTTCAGGGCCCGTGAGATTAGTCGAAATGCGCGCAAGCTGGTCCGGACACCCACGTTAAACTAAAAAAAAAAAATTAAGATCATACATGTATTTTAGTAACACTACCTCAATACAGGCACTCCGGATTAAATTTTATAATACCAAAAAACACATTCATAATATTAATGATGTCTATTGGCAAACTAAAGGGCCAAATAATAACTCTTCGAGTTCCAAGTAGGAAGTTCATCGACTACAACTAGTTGTTACAAAATTAAATTTTCCAACTTAAGGATAAATTCAATTAGACATGGCAATCCATGTATATTAACATATATTTAGATAGTGTTTAGTGTGATAGGATAATATTGATTGAACAAATAATTGTTTTGTCATATGTGGTAAATACTACATAGGATATGGTTGATCTGGGACTTGGACTAGTCCGAATTTAAAGAAAAAATAGAGAAAGAATTGATCTGACTTGACCATATAAAAAATTCATTGACTTTTTTTTTTTTTACTTTTTTGTTGTTAAAATAAGATTGCTTTGATTTTTTTTTTTAAAATATTTTGGTCCATTACCCAGTCCTTGTCCTAGGTCGAATCCCAAGTCAAGTTTTAAAACTATGATAATAATAATTTTATCCATACATTGACTCTAGTCAAACTAGGTTGACTCTTCGAGTAGTGAAATGATCCTTTAACCGATTTGACCCCCAAATCGGGTTTTAAAAATATCAATGGTTAACCTGACCCGTGGCCCGAGCCTTGTCTTAGATCGATCACCGAGTCGTGTTTAAAACTATGATAATAACCAATTTTATCTTTATATTGATACAAGTCAACGATATACTTGACCCATGACCCGAGCCTTGCTCTAGGTTTACCTTCGAGTCGGGTTTTAAAAGTACGATAATAACAACTTTTATCCTTATGTTGACCCAGGTCAATGGTCAAATTGACCCTTGACCCGGGCCTTGCACTTGATCGACCTCTTAGTCGGATCTTAAAACTGTGATAATAATTATTTTAATCCTCATGTTGACCTAGGTCAATGGTCAACCCAACTCGTGACATGGGCCTAGCCCCGATTTGATCCCTGAGTTGAGTTTTAAAACTATGATAATAAACACTTTTATCCTTACATTAACTAGATCAATGATTAACCTGACCCGTGACCCGGGCTTTGTCCTAAGTCAACCTCTGAGTCAAGTTTTAAAGTTATGATAATAATCACTTTTATCATTATATTGAACTAGATTAATGGTCAACCTGATCTATGACTCGGATCTTGCCTCAAATTGAACCCTTAGTAGAGTTTTAAAATTATGATATTAACTATTTTTATCCTTATATTATTCCAGTCAATGGTCAACTTGACCCGTGACCCGGTCTTAGCCTAGACTTAGATTGACCTCTAAGTTGATTTTTAAAACTATAATAATAATCACTTTTATCTTTACATTGACCTGAGTTAGTTCAACTCAACCCATAACTCGGGCCTTGCCTCGGGTCGACCCTCTAGTCGGGTTCAAAAACCATAATAATAACTTATTTTATCCTTACATTATTCCAGGTCAGTTGTCAACTAGACTAGTAGCTTGGGCTTTGCCTTAGTTCGATTCTTTAGTCATATTTTAAAACTATGATAATAAATATTTTTATCCTTACGTTGACTCGAGTCAATGGTCAACCTAAAACTTGACCCGGGTTTAGTCCCGGGTTGATCTCCGAGTTGGATTTTAAAATTATGTTAATAATAATTTTATTATTTTGACTCGGGTCAATGACCAACCCAATCCATGACCCTGGTTTTGCCTCTAGTCAACCCCTGAGTAAGGTTTTAAAAATATAATAATAACCATTTTTATCCTTACATCGATTTGTATCAATGATCAATCCTATATATGATTTGGACTTTGCCCTGGGTTGACTCCTTAATCGAGTTTTAAAACTATGATCATAATAATTTTTATTTTTATATTGACTTGAATTAGCCCAGATTAACTCTTTTTGTAGAGATTTTGGATAAGTTGCCCTTTTTTTCTAGTGTGACAAAATTTTCTCCACTAAAATAACCTTGAACACGATAAAAATTAATTTTTATAGAATCCAAATATTCACCAAACAACATCACAAAAGAATTTACATGTCCAGTCTATCCTTATTCGGCATAAAAAAACACTACCCTAATGCACGAGTCCTAGATGTTCTAAATTTGTATACTCCTTTAGGAGCAAATAATTAAGGTGTAACTTTCAAACACATCAGAATACGTATGGACTTAATTCGATCCTTCATTTGTTCAACCAAGTGCTCAACACATGGTCACCCAGGAGGTTACTTCTATATATTATGCTCATACTTCTGGTCATGCTAACAGGCAATTTGACTCTCTCATGTCTAATTATAATGGAGGGAAATCTCGTTTTCATGTGAGCAAAATTACTTCACTCACTAAATGGCCAACAAAGAGCCATAATGAACAATCTTATTTTTCTCATCACCATGATCGAAAACAATATTGATGGTGATTCGGTCACGACAACAATATAGAATATTAAGCCAGTGGCTAGCCCAATCGTGGCTAATATTGTGCCGGAGGTTATGAAAATCACGACTATAGAAACTGTTCGGCTAGAAATTTTGGCATACTTGGCTATGATCGTGGCCAGCATTGTGTCGAGTTTCTCGACATAATTCTGAGATCAAGTAGTTTGATAGAGATATGCAGCTTATGCAATCTTCGTAGTTTCCTAATTTAAAACTATTTAGAGTGGTTTTACAGTCATTCGTATGCTCCACTATATTTTACGCTGCTCTTTCGTACAGAACTGTCGTATTTCTTGCCTTGGATTGTTGCTACTTGTAAGACAATTAATACAATTGAAATTGTTGAATATGCAGATCAGTGAAACGGCGTTTGTGTTTGAATGGAGAATGTCACCAAAAACCATAGAAAACAATTTCAAATTTGAATGGTCAGAACAAAGAATTAACTACCATGAAACTGATATCAAGTTTGAATGGTCTAAAGGGGTTCCATGACTCGAGATAAGTCATCAATGGGTTCGTTTGTTTCTCTTTTCTAGGCTTCTTAGGGCAAGGAAAGAGAGTTTCATAGGAGTGTACCCAGAATTCTTGCTAGCATTTGTATTATCTATGTATAGACTCTGCCATGCAATACAAATAATTTACAGATAATCCATGTTCTGTATAAGTCATATATAGCTGCAAGCCTGCAAGAACTGTTTTTTCTGAAGTCAATATTCTGAAATTGTAAAGGGTGTACCAAGAAGTTTGGATTTAATTCCTTGTGATTTTGCTATTGTTCCAAACATTGACGGCAGCAAAGATACATTCAAGGCAGCAGCCAGTGATCAATAATAGAGATATGAGCTGACAGAACTAGGTGTTAAATGCCAATTTTTGTAGATTTGTGCTATGCCATTTCGTAAGATTCGTAGGAGATCCTACAAATCTTCCACAAGCAGGAGACTTCAATGAAGTAATATCCATACCTCATATCTATCCATCAAGCAGGCTAGTTATTCACTGTTTGCATTAAGATGATTCAATTACCTTTTCCAGTTGTGATTATATACAATCTAACACTTTCTTGGATTTGTGAATATGAATGTATGTTCTGGAGTTTTGGGGGAGGAAACATTATCATGATCATGAAGTTGATGATTTACTCTACTCTAAAACAAATGCCCATAGAGATCAAAATAGCTTTTTAGTTTTTTTAGCGAACAATTGAAGAGCATGAATGCGGGTTCTAATGACCGATTATTTCTCATCTTGTCAAGTCTGGGCCGGCTGGTGGGTTCTCTGCTGCCTTACTATTAGAAAATCAAGCTAGCAAATAAAAAATGCAAGAAAAGGAGCCTTCACTGATTGAAATCATGGAGCTGTATTAAAATGCTATTCTATGTAATTCTGAAAGTATATTGAATGTAGTTAAAGTAACTTCAGAATGCTAATCTACTGTGCATTCAAGTAGACCGTCTAAAGACTAAAATTTGAATTAGGCTATAAAAAATCCCATAAAAATCAAATTTCATTTGAAATTGGCTATAAAAAACCCATAAATATCAAATTCAAACACTCTAGTAAAAAGATAAAAGCCCAAATCACAAGTTTTGTCAATTTTTTACTTAAAAACTTAACCGAGTCGATACCAGTTGGTTTGAATTAATTTCTAATTCTATCTAATTTTAAATTTATATATTAAAAAATTAGGTTGGTTGATTTTTTAATAAATATTCAAACCGGACTAAAAATACTTATCCCTAATCCAAAATAAAAAGTTTTCAATTGACTATATGTAATTAGGCCAAATTGCAAAACTTTTATTAGTCATAGATGAAATTCAAATATTTGAGAAACATGAAGGAAGAAATAAAGATAAAGACGATCCCAAAGTTCTTTACAAATTGTTTAGTCTATCTTATTTTTCAAGTTTATTTGGTGATATATTAAGTATAATATTTCCTCTAAATATAGAATCAATTTCATTGTAATTTTCAGCTTGTCTCGTGACACAAATTTCTATTCAAGTTTTTCTCTCAATCTCAATGCTTAATCTTTCATGCAAATTATTTTTGTAAGTTTACTACTTTCTTTATTGTTTTTTTTTTTACCTTTTTTTCAGTTTAATATCTAGTTTTGTTTTAGGTTTTTCTCTACTAAAAATATTTTGTAGTTTAGTAGGGTTTTATATCTTAAAAACCTTAATTAATTACCTCTTCTTTATTTATTTTGATCCATTGATATTCTTAGAAACCCTACTTTTTTAAGTGATCGATTTTATTCCATTGGGGTTTATTAGAACCCTAATATTTCAATTAGTCTACGAGTAATTTATTTTCCTAAATAAAAATATTAATAATAGTTATAAAAATACAGGTTATGTACACCTCTAAATCAAATAATATTTAAATAAATAATATTTAATATATTTTTTATCTTTAAAGAATACTTTCCACCATACGAGACATGTATAATAAAAGTATGAAGGAGAAACATGTGAGATCTACGAGTGGGACTCGTAGATCCCACCCCGCCACATGAATCCCCCATTTATACCCAGCAACCATTACCGTCTTGTCTTACTGAGTTACTAGATACCGCTTGAGAAATCGCTTATACGAGTTAGCTCAGGCACCATTCCCGTAGTACAGGGGAACTAGACTATGCAATTCGAAAAGAACCCTTGAGTAGTTCGAATTGCTTGAAGTTATCCCTTGAATTGTAGTTAAATGGTAGTTAAGGAGTCCCATCTCTACTCTTCTGTAGTATGAGAGGCCCCTCGGTTTAATCTCATACCTTGGAGGGTTACGAGGGCTGCCCAGCCTCTCTACTTCACCTCCGATACAGGTAAGGGGAACTTAATTGCTATAATAAGAGTACTGTATATCGCTTGCAGCCAAGTACGTTTAAGGACAGTACAAAAGCATGGTAAAGAAAACCTCAAGGCTGCTAGCAAGGGTTAAGGAGAGGCTCTCTCGATCGTGTTGGAAATTGAGAAACAAAAGATGAGGATTCGGCAATAAACACTGCGGCTATAAGTGCTTTTTTTTGCCAAATAGGAAGGGAAAAAAAAAAACAAGTAAAATACAAGAAACTAGATGTCTACATGTTCTTGTAAAATTGCTCGACTCACACATAAATTGATCATTAAAATTTTGACGATTTCTCTATTTCGTTGAACTTTGTAAAATACAATAATGGTATATTTGATACACTCAATGTAATGTATTTACGAGCTAGACATGAAAACATAATAAATTATTATATTACATGATATATGAATTAATTTTTTAAATTTGCTCAAATGATTAGGTTCTAAATATGTTTTTTAAAGGTTATCAGTTTGGGTTTTATAAACTTTAAAATTACTGAAAATTTATATTATTATTAATTTTAAAATTCATAAAATTAATTAAGTTTCATTTAAATTGATCCAAACATCCAGATTAATAAAACAAAAATAATTTCTTCGGTCCATGATGCATGTGTTGGCTACGTAGATGCATGCCCAACCTATGCTTTTATGTTAAATTTGATGGTTGGAGGTCATGTCATAATTGGTCGACAAGTAGAGAAATCTTTAATGCAGCAAATTATAACGTTTTAGATGAGAGGCGAATAATTGAGTTTTTATCCATAAAAGTCGATGGGTTTTATTAATTCCATTAGGTTTTGCTTTTATCGAGAAATTCACTGTAGGTTGCTTGATGTCACAGCCGTAGACACTACACAACCTATGGTATGCCTATAGATTAATTAATGATGAAGAGCATAAAAGGTTAAGGAAAAAGGAGACACCAAAAAAAAAAAAAAAAACTCATTAATAGAGATGGGATCGTTTTGCACTTTGATTGATTGAAACGATGGTACAAAATCAAATGGCTGAATACATGACAACATCTTTTTAAAAAATAAAATAAAAAATAAAAGAATTTCTTTTAACAAATAAATAAATAAATGAGGAGGGAATTCATTATTATTACTACTCTCCTCATAAAAGCACTAAAGCACGGTTAACTTGAACAAACAAAACACTATTTACTTAATAATATAATTTTTAAAAGGTATATATTTTTTTTTAATTTCAATTTTATTGTTAAAGACAAGATTTTTTTTATTTTAATCGAGATTGATAAATTAACTCAGTTTTTTTTTTCAAATTTTTCAGCTTTATCTTTATTTTCATAATTTTTTTTTGTTTGTTTTCTATTAGTTGATATTAATTTCATTACCCGAGTCGCGAGTTTGATGGTTTAACCCGGGTTAACTCAAATTATATTTTTAATCTTTGTTTTTTTTAATTTTATCATTCAATATTAGATTGATTAGGAATTGAAATTTATAATTTATTTCAATTTGCTTCAGGTATCCTCGTTACATGATCCAAGTTGTAAGTTTGGAAAGTTAACATAGGTTTACGTAAGTTGTTTGTTTTTTGATCTTTTTTAAGTAATTTTTCCTTTCACTTCCATTCTTCAACATTGAGTTTCATAATTTGTTTTAATTTGTTTTCTATAGGGTTATCCTGAACTTATAAATCAGGTTGTGGATTTAACAGGTTAATTCAAGTTAACCTGGGTCAATCAAATATATTTTATCTCAATATATAAAAAAATATATCTTGAAATTTGTTTTAGTCAAAATATGTTTTTAATAGTCATTTAAGTTATCTTTGAATCTATTAAATTGATTAGTTAAATGTTTGTTTTGCTAAAACCAAGATAGCAACACCTACATATTTTTTATATTAAAAAAATTAATTTGACTTACAGTGCAACGCATGACAATTACCAAGTTATTTTTAAACTCCATGGTTTGGTGAAATATGTTTACGAGATTGGAGAAATGCTATGCATACAAATGAATTAAGGTTCAAAACTTTGAATAAACAATCTTGGCATGTAATAGTTGTTTTGTACAAAACATTTGTATGAATTGTTCAAATTCATCATAATAGTTGGCTTGGGAGACTAATTTGATCATCAAAAACTTCCACTACAAGAAAATTGTAAATTATCAATGAAATTACTGACATGATATTTTTCATCGGTAATGTCCAATTATAATAGTGATTTAGTATTTCTATCCGTAATTTCTAACGTAATTACCAACAGAAACAATTTCGTTATTAATATGACATATCATCATTTTCCAATGAATTTATTAACGGTATTTTTCGTTGCAATATTCCATTGAAAATTTCATCGGCAAATTTAAATTTTTTATAAATGACATTAGCCTACTTCTTCTTCCTCCTCCTCTTTCTCTGAAACTGGAAATCAAAATAGCTGCCCCTCCCACCTATCTTTCCATAAATCTAGGCCTCATCATCACAAATTCAACCACTCAATACTCTGTAGTGTCAACATCAATATCTTAATACCATTTTTTTTCTAAATGTTCCATATACCAAGTAAGCAGACCTACCCATTTATGTTTTAAGATAATGCATTAATGTTTTTATTGGCAAAATATAAAATCATCAAAGAATTACAAAGAATTTAAGGAAGAATTCAGGAATGTAAACTAATAAAAGGATTATATGATGGACTATTTTTTATCGGTGATGTTATATACTAACACAATCACCAACAAACAACAATACCATTAGAGAATTACAAAGAAGAATTAAGGAAATTTTTTTTTATTCTTCGATGGTTTTACCAACTAAATATACGATCATCGGAAAATTACAAGGAGTTTGTTGGTGTCCAATCTATCATTGACCCATATTCTGGCAAGTTAATAGCGGAAGAGAAATTGGATTTAAACATGAAAGGAAATTTGTTTAATTCAAACATTCCATTAAATTATTAATTACATGTTTATATAGTCAACCGTTAATTAATTAATTTTCAGGTTTACAAATATGAAAGTTATGCAAACAATAACATTGATGATAAAATTATCAATGAAAGTTCTCTTGTTTCAATAGAGTCAACTTAAAGAGCATCTTTAATGAATGCCCGTGGTTGAGGCTTGATGAGAAAAATTTAAGGTTAGTACATATACAATCAATACTTGTTTTTAGTAATAAAATATGTTTTTTTAAATTAATATATAAACTAATTATTTTACGAAAATTATTACAAGAAAAAACTTTGGTGGGACTAGGCAAACTATTAGCTAGGTGGAAAAACAAGTCTTGGAAAATCATAAAGCAACTAAGTAAGTTTTAACGTGTAAAGTTTAAGTTTTATTTATTGAATTGTATTCTTTTTTTGGTTATATATTTTTGTTTAATGGATTTTTAAACTAAGTTATGTAATTTCTAGTATGACACACACATCTATACTAGGAAATATGCCGAGTATGATGACTTTGAAAAGTGGAAGAATTGTAAATCTCCCCACATCATTGAGAGCAAATAGGAGAGGTATCTAGAGTTGTTCACGTCGTAAGGTTTTATGAGGCATTCATGGAGTGGGTCTTTGAAAAAAAACAAAGAGACTCATAATTCCATTGGCAAGCATACTAGCAGGTCACTGTTTGTTACCAATCATGTAAAGTGCCTAGTAAGATACCAATCATGTAAAGTGCCTAGTAAGAGACCATGTTTTAATTTTAAGTATTTTTCTTAAAATGATATTTATTATTTGTGACAAAGTTTAACCAAGGATTTATTTTATATGCCATATAGCTCAGAAGCAAGCCAACTTCAATGGAGTTATACATGGAAACACATATATGAAAAGAGGATAGATAAAAAGAGATGCAACAGTTCATGGACAGTCGATGGTGCGTTTATTGTAAGTCATCGTTTTAACCTTTTATATATTGTGTAGACTAATATTTTTTTATCTATATCTCTGACTGTTTATGTTGTTATGTATGAATAAATAACAATGGCATTCGTGCTAGCTAAACTCGAGGAGGACTTTTCAATCCATCTGGAATATGATCTAGAGTTATGGTTGGAGGCTAGAGCAACTAGTGGATGTGATAAAAATCAGATTTATTATTTTTTTATGATTATGACTGAAGATATGAGGTTAGATTGTAGTATTTTGACCATAGACACTTCACCCTCCTACACACGTCATCAATCATTATCCCTTAAAGTGTCGGTTGAAAAACAAATTAGTGCTCCAAGGGTAGAAATGAAAGGACATAATATTTAGTTGGTATAATTCATTTTTCTAGTGGTGTTTGACATATGCTTGTTAGGCATTGATTTTATACACCTCTTCATGTTTATCACTGACAAGATGTCTAGGTATAGTTTTTTTCACAAACATGGGCGGTGGTTTAAAATAAATAAAAGAAAACTTGGTGGGGTTATCATACCTAATTGTTTCCTTCGATCCAGAGTAGCCTTAATATATGCTTGTATGAGTTTAATATTCATTTGATTTTGGTTCACGAGGAGAGAATATTGAAACCAGAGGGCATAGTTCCAACAAATTACTAAGGTACAGAAGTGATGCATTTGCGGCAAACATATCATAATGCATGCAAAGTTTTCAGTTTGGTAGGACCGACATGCATGGTTCTATTTTGAAAGATGAAGAACTCATTCAATAAGCACCGACGCCACAGGCAATTTAAGATCCATGTGATCGAGGATATGATGAAATAAATGTTGTTTCTGTACACTAAAAGAGAGAAAAACCTGCACATATCCTTTTCAGATAACGTGGTCTTTATTTCACTATTGCATGGACTGTAACTCTCAACACAGGCTTGCTTCATGATCCACTCATTTAATGGGAAAATTATGCCACCCATTATTCTCCGTTTTTCTGTTCAGTAATTTGTGAGATGATTGCAGCATTCGCCATGTGATTTTTTTGGGTCTTCATGCACAAGACAGGGAAGAAATTTATGCAGATGATGATGGTGTCTATCTGGCGCAAGTTATCTCAATGTTGATGGGCTGTGCCGTAGCGAATATCCACAGACGTCAAGCACATATCCATGTATTTAATGACTTTTTCTTAAGAAAAATTATCTGCAATTGATTTCAAAATATGTATGGTTAATATGGAAGGAAATTAATAGCATTCCTCAAACTCAAAAACCGATTTCATGCATTGAAACTTAATGAGTTTCTTGATCTAAGCACAATAATGAATGGAAATTAAGAGGTTTTAAATAGTAAAGAATGATATTATCATTTATATTATGTCTTTATTGAACCATTCTTTATAAAAATAAACAAATTCCATGCATCAAAGTTTAATTTGTTCAAAACTAGCAATATGATACTGAACTAATATAATTAAAACTTTGTCGGATGATTTGTTTTTTAAAATGTTAATTTATCTTCATCTTATCAAATATCTGAATAATAATGGATGATGCATATAAATAATATTTATATTGATGTCAATTCATTTGAAGACTCTTTTACCTATGCTGGTATCGCAGTTCTATGTATAAAATCGGAGATTATTGCCCATCGTCCTTAATATATTCCACGTTTAATTTAATGTATGATAATATTATTAGAAAAATATATATTGAGAACCATGTGAATCCCAGCCATAGTGTTGGTCCCTTGACTAATTAGTTCTCTAACATACCCTTTTAAATCAAAGCTCTCTTAATTTTTATCAGATAAATAGAAATGGTGAGATCCAAATTTGTGACCGCTTGGTCATTAAGGTTCTGATACCATATCAAAAAACCATCTCAACCCAATAGTTTAAGCTGTTAGGTAAGATTCCAGAATATAATTTATATTATTCTCTAACCTTAACAATTTCAAGTTATATTGCTTGGACCATTCTACTTGCTACAAGATAGAATGGAAAATCTAATTTTAGGACGTGAGAAAGTTACTAGAAATTCAAACGATATCAATCCCAAAAGTTCTTAGGAGGATTTGGGTAGAAAGAGCACAAAATAAATGACTTTTTATAATCTTCTAAGGGTCAATTGACTTATTTTATCTATCTTTCTATATCATACTTTTAAATGTGTTTTTCTTAAGAGTAGACATAGAATAAATTTATCAAAACTGGCTCTTGATGTTGTACTTAATATGTTTTATTAACGATCTTGTGATCATTTCTTATTTATCAACTTCAAGATTAATATATGGTTTAATTTTCATAGGAAAATATATAGTGATAATAAATGATGTTGAACTTTTCAGAGAATTAAAATAAGAATTAAAAGTTGAAATTAAGAGGTTGTGATCAGTAGAGTAATTTTTTTTTCATGAAGCACTTGGAGTCATTGCATTTTATTTGTCTAATAATAGTCTTTGCATTTTTCCATGAATCTTGACCAATGTTTTGAGCTTAAATTATTTTGCAATTATTTCCAACAAAATTATTTTCAAGAAACTTGATTTTTTATTGACTTGTTAAATTTGCAATGTAAAGATTTTGCTATTTTTAGAATAATTCAGAAAAAAATAAAAAAAATTAAGAATTTTAAATCAATAATTCCATAAAAAATAATTAAGAAAAAAAATATCATCTTTATTTCTGTCTAAAACCATATTAAAAAAACTAAAAACAGAAAATAAAATTAATTTCAAATCATTAAAAAATACTTTCAATTTTATTTATAAATTAATAAATCCCTCCAAGTTCTACCTCCAATAAATTTGATTTCCGTCCAAATTTTATCAATAATTCAAGATTTTATCTTTTGAGAGTATAAAATAACCGGCGATAAATGATGCATGAATAACTCAAATCTTCCCTGAAGTTTATTCCCTCCATCCTAAAATTGTTTTGCTTTCTCCTCAGATTTTTCTTATTTATATTTATTTTTCATTCCTAAGACATTTTTCTTTATATATCCACCAAGCACTGGACCAGTAGGAGCAGTTTGGCTAAACGATCCCAGTGCCATCAAGTCCATCACTAGCTAGCTGACACCGAAGGCAGCTCCATTATTTTATTTTCATTTTTATTTTTGAATCAGGACCAGATGATTCTTTTTACAGGTATGACTTTGACTAGTTGTGCAAGAAACTCTCATTGGTTAAAACTCTTAGAACTAATGTGAATTTTTTCTTAGTTTTTACCTTAAAAAAAATATTGAAGGTTTGTTTAAAATCAGGTGCGGCGATGATCACTATATAATAAGCAATTTAATTAAAAACAATAATATATTTTAAATTCCATTATAAAAAAACAATTTAAATAATTTTAGTTAGTAAGAACTCGATATCATAACATTACACACACTCAGAAGAATAAAAATTCTACTAAATGTTGGTTGAGTTTATTTTGCTTTTGCTGATGGGATTAGAAGCTTTTTATTAATGATTGTTGTGTGTTTCAGTAACCGTTGGTGGTTCTCTTAACTACAAATAATGTTAGCTGTTGGAATTATTTTTTGTTGGTGTTCTTTTTGGTTTTGGCACCTACTGGATCTTGAGTTTCTTAGCTAACTGATGTGATACTTTTGGTTTTCTCTCTAGGTAGATATTTCCTTGTATTTTTTATGAATGAGAGCATGTTTTCTTTTGCTTCTGATTTGTACATGTGTATATATGACTTGCCAGCTTCCTGATCTATTTTTTTTTATCTATTATATTTTTACATTTGATAAAAAAAAACAATTCTACTTAACAAGTCCATTATTGTTCTGTTCAAAAACAAAATCTAATTAAAAAGAAAGAAATATAATAGAATTTGAACTCTTAACTACTTAAATAAAAAGATTTAGATGGTCTGATAATATAAACTATATAACTCTAATAGTTAAATCCCAAGATTTTTGGTTAAAAAAACTAATATGATATTTACTACAAGTTTAAGTATATGATTAAATGGTCTTCTTTTTCCGATGGAACAATGTCATACACTCACATACTTGCATCATCAGCTACTTCATTCCCTAGTGTCGGATAATTAGAGCATATGAATCTTGAGTTTATAAAAAAAAAGAAAAAGAAAGAGAAAAGAGCACAGGGATCTTGATGGGAACCATGAAAGCACTGCTTCTGCACCATGAAGCATGGCACCATGATCTTGTCCTTAGCCTGTCTCCATACATTATTGTGAAGCTTTCAAAGACGAACAGCTAGCACGTGGAAGCTCTAAGAGCCATCCATTTAGCATATTCAAGAAGATCTACAGCAGAGGTTTTTGATTTTTCAAAAATATTGAGGTCGATTGATCCCTTGGTCCCAGTTCATAATAAATAAAAATCAATGATCAAGCCAAGATGAAGGACCATACTGGCAATCTCTTAGTAGGATTAAATTGTGCTTCTGCTGCTGGCAAAAATAAAAGCCACTTTTTGGGTGGACCCGAAGCAAGGTTATCATAAATGCCTCGCTGACAATTACAGTTCTTGCAGCTTGCAAAATCTTGAAGAATTACAATTATCATATAGTCTATCTCGGTTATGATTGTTAGTTTTTCCTGGAAATTCATTCTCTGATTACGCAAAATCATAGCGGTAGACAGTGTAATATATGCTTGAAAAGACATGAGCTATCATTCATGTAGTTTTCAAGCTGGCCCGAGTATGACTTTACCTAGATATCAGGCAACTGGCAACTAATGGTGTGTATAGAAACCCCATGTAAATCATGTTTTTATAAATTTTAAATTTTTTATTTTATTTAAAATAAATTTTTTTATATTTTTAGATCGTTTTAATGTAATGATATAAAAATTAATTTTTTTAAAATTTTTTTAAAAAATTTATTTGATGCATTTCTAAACAAAAAGCACTTCAAAAAATCATTGCTATCACAATCTCAAACATAACTAGTTAAGTTGGTGAATTTAAAAAAAAATCATTTTGTATCTAATATCAATTTTTATCTAATAAAAATTACTCAAAAAGATAGTTTTAGTGTGGTAAAATGGTAAAAAATCCGACATTAGCACTCTTATTTTCATTTAAAAATAAAACTACAATACATGATTTCTCAATTTTCTTCTTTGAGGAGTAATTCAAATATTTGTTGATAAATTAGTATATTAGATAAACAAACTATCTTAAAAGTGATGTTAAGGATATTCAAGAATTCTGATGAGCAATTATCTCTATGATTATAAAATAACTTTTAATCTCTAACAACAAATCTTAAATTTCTATAATATAAAGCTAAAGACTAGCAAATTCTAAGTCTCATTCTCTCTTCCCTTTTTGAAGAAGTCATGGCTATCACAATAAGTCTCCTTAACTCATGTGATGTTTGGCTTGCTCTAGCGTGTCTTCAATTATGGATCAAAGACTTGTGAGATTCGTATCAAAGATGAGTTACAACCGATGAAGAAAGGGTCTCAGTCCATTGCTAAGTTTTCCTAAGATTTTAAATCTCTTAGTGAACAGTTGCTAACCATTAGAAGTTCCATGGATGAAGTTGACAAATCTCACTAGTTTCTCTATGGACTTGGCACTAACTTTGCTAGTTTCTCCTCCATACAGTTGGCACTTTCCTCTCTACCTCATTTCCATGATATTGTTCCATTAGATGAGAATTGTGATCTTTTCCAAAAATCATTGAAATCCAACTCTTTTATCTTCTGCAACTTTTACAATATTCATCCTTATCATAATATGGACATCATTTTCAAATCATCACCCTTATGGTGGTTTTCATGGGATCTTATGACACTATCCCTCTAGCAATGTCAATCATCACACCATTGGACCTAGTTGTAACTGATGCCCTTATAATCCAAATTGCCAAATTTGTATGATTGAGGACCATACTGCTGATATGTGTAAGAATCACTATGATCACTCAAGTCCTTTAGCACAATTGGTTGAGGCTTATTAAAGTTCTTATTCTTTGTTTGATGGTCCCTCCTCTTCTGATTAGTATCTTAACACTGGTGTTTATACTCATATGACACCAAATTCGGCATCTCTGGACTCCTCTGAACAATATGTTGGTAAGAACAATATTGTTGCAGGAAATAAGGTCTTTTTACCCATTACCCGTATTGGCATTTTCATTTATAAGTTATCTTCATTTATTCTTCCTTTATTGTTCAGAATCGCATCTCAAGAAAGACGGTGACAACTAAAAAGCATGATGATGGTCTCTACATATTGAAGCATGACAATGCTAGCTACCTTTATTTTTGTCCTTAATAAGTCTAATCTTAAAGCATCCTATGATTTATGGCACATGCATGTCTTAAGTATGTTAATCATTCTGTTATTTCTTTATTAAATAATAAAAGACAGATTTATCTTACATCCATATGACATAATCATTCCTTTTGTTCTACATGTCAACTTGCCAAGAGCTATTAACTTTTATTTTTAGCAAATGCTAATCGATCTAATGTTATTTTAGGTCTCGTACACTGTGATATCTAGGGCTCCTCTCTAGTAAAATCAATAATGAGTTTTTCATATTATGTGTTCTCTTTATTGATGACCATTCTTGATTTACTTGACTTTATCATGTGAAGTTAAAGTCTAATTTCCATTAAATTTTTCTTCAATTTCAAGAATTTGTTGAAAATCAGTACTCTTATGAAATTGAAACTTTTTAAAGTGATG
This sequence comes from Populus nigra, assembly GCF_951802175.1. Lineage (NCBI taxonomy): Eukaryota > Viridiplantae > Streptophyta > Magnoliopsida > Malpighiales > Salicaceae > Populus > Populus nigra. Next base: position 10,407,508 of record NC_084864.1, on the reverse strand, counting down.
ATGGTGCTGAATTTCATAACCTACATTTGTAGCCTCCACTTTGCTTTTCGAACAATCCTTTTCACAATCAAATCAAGTATGCCTAAGACATTCTTTTTTCAGGCTCAGCTCTTAGATTGTAAACTTGTCACTATTCCCATGGTAGTTGAACAACACTTCTTCTTTGTTGGTCCTCCTTTCTCTAAAATTACTCTTTATCACTTTTTTGTTGGTGCATTACAGTATCTGACTATCACCAAGCCTAATCTTACTCACTCTATCAATTATATCAGTCAGTTCTTGCATACTCCTATTGAGATACATTTTTATGCTGTCAAAATTAAAGGTGAGCAAAAAAACCAAAAAACCAAGAAAATCAAAAAAAATAACTGATAAAACCAAATCGTGAAAAAATAAACTGATAAAACCGATTAGAAAAACTTAAAAAATAATTTGGTTTAGTTTGGTTTCGGTTTTAAAAGGCTAAAACAAAATAAACTAGACTAAACCGAACCGGTTCAAATAGAAATAAAAAAATCAGAGGTATTATAAATACCTTTCCCCCATTTACTTTTTAAACTCTAGATGCCCCTCTTGTACAACCGACTACTGAAGAGGAGAGCCCATGGATTAAACAACAAAACAGCAGCCCTGAAGCCCCCTATTTAATCTTCATCTCTCATCTCTCAATCTTTTTATCCTTTTCTTTAAGCACAGCCGACTGCTGAAGAGGAGAGCCCATGGATTAAACAACCAAACAGCAACCCTGGAGCCCTCTATTCAATCTTCATCTCTCATCTCTCAATCTTTTTGTCACTTTATTTAAATCAAACTGACATATGTAGCCACTCACTATTAGATGCACGGGTTCTTAGAGATTCATCTTAACAAGAAGGAGACTTATTAGATTGCTCAAAGCAATTACTAACTTTTCTTCTGATTTCTATAGATATATTATATATTCATTTCCTATATTTATTTACAAGGTTGCTGGTTTGCCATAGTATGCTTATGTTGCGACTACTGTCATAGATGTTGTGAGAATTATTTTTTCCAAATCTTCACCTGACACTTGTTCTTTCTGGCTTTTTTATTTTCAATTTTAGAAAAAACCTATTCGATATGCCTGGTCAAGATGAAATTGGTTTTTTCTGGTTTTTCCTTTCAATTAACCGAACCGAACCGAAACTAGTTGGTTTGAACTGGTTTTGATTTTAATTTTTAAAAAAATTGGTTTGGTTTTTTTTGTGAAACCGGATCGAACCAAAAATGTTCACCCCTAATCAAAATTATACTTCATTATATCAAGGGTAATCTTCACTTTGGCCTCACATTTATAGCTTCTTTCTCTATCATTATTATTGCCTGTTCTGATGCTAATTGGGCTAGTTACTTAGATACTCACTGCTCCATCACCGATTATTCCATCTACCTTAGTGATAATTTTATGTCCTAGAGTAAAAAACAGTAGCCCATAATCTCTAGGTCTAGCTTTGAATCTGTTGTGCCCTTGCCACCACTACCGTTGAGATCTTTTGGTTGCAATATTTTTTCGTGATCTTCATATCACTACCCCTACTCTACCACTTCCCCTTTATGATAACAAGAATGCTCTTTCTCTCAATTGTAACCCTGTCTCTCACAAGTAATCCAAGCACATCGTTTTGGATTATCACTTTCTTCATGAACTCATTGTTGTTGGTATCGTATGCTCTCAGCATGTTCCCTTTTCTTTGCGAATTGCTAATGTTTTTTTTAAAAAAAGTGTCTCTCGGTTGCTTTTTTTTTTGTTCCAAGCTTCGTGTATGATCTAATCCCATGTTAAGCTTGTCGGGGGATGTTAAGGATACTCAAGAATCCTCTCCTGATATTGAGCAATTCTCTTTATGATTGTAGCAGTTAACTCATGATTGCAGAGATATATTATTCATTGCATGATTTGTTTCCATTTGTACCTTATTTTCTTTTCATGTACAATTATGTACTTCTCTATAAATAAAATATCTCTTCACCTCTAATAGTGTGGTGGTTTGCTCATTCTCAAGTGATAATTAAGTTCTTGATAACAATATAATATTTAGGTGGTGCTTATTGCACCAATGATATTGATGATGCTTGTGTTGGAAGAGTGTATTCAATGTGAATGAAACTCAAATATGAGAAGGAGATTGTTGAGGTATATCAGATATGCAAATGTGAGTTATGAAAAATTTAACTTAAAGAACACGAAAAGTAAATAGCTCATAAATAAGAATGAAATATAAGTTATTTAATTTTTTTAATTAAAGATGCAGTTCATTGATATATCTAAGCTCTAATATGTGTAGGTCCAAGTGACTCCTTAATGAAATATTTTCAATATAAAAATGTGTTCAATAACCTTAAAGAATTAAGTTGATGGGTTAAAAAATATTTTTTTTCCCGAGCGCATTGTTAGTATCTCGAGAAATTTTATTTTTTAATACACTAGTTTCATGTCCATCTTTAAAATAGTTCAAAAAAAGAAATTTGATTATACATATTAAATAGAAATATTATTCAGAAGACAGGAATTTATTAAAAAGATGTTCAATTACTTAGAAGTCATAATTAATACCTTATGAACGTATTTAATTAGATTGTCAGGTATGATACTAGCCATCTTGATGCAAGCTACCTTCCTGGTGTTTTATTGCCAAAGGAATAACTGGCCTTGACAATACTAGGAAAGATATATTTTTTTTGCTAGGATAGATTACACTAAATATATATAGTTCACTGTCTGTATACACGATTTGATAGGAGGATCATGGTCCATCTTCTTTTTTCCCGAAACTAACAAAATGCTTTCATCAAATATGGCTTAATTAGAGGATTATATGGATCAATTTGATCTCCCCCACTGCAAGACATTAATTAGATACACATGCAGGCACCAAGCTCTAATCGATAGCAGCGAAAGCTCCACCTAAATGATGCTATGTTAAGTGTTTTGAAGAAAAATGCAGTAGGTTTGCCGAAAAGGACGTCGCATAAATAAAATTGTTAATCAAAGATCAAGAACATTTATAGCCTAAATAGAAGTGTGTTAGATAGGTACCCTTCAAATTATGAGCATTCAGTCGTATACATCTTCAAAAGATGTTATCATCGTACCTCATGTTGGAGTCCATCAATTAATATTTCCACAGTTTCCCGAGCTACTCTTTACACTTTGACAAATCTTGCTTCACAATTTAAGAGTGTTTTGATGCCAGGGTTTTCCTTTTGGCCCATGGGAAATTACTTTTCAAGATAGAGCAAACTAGATTGAAGGTGAGAGTAATTCAAGAGAAGCACAGAGGTAAGAATTTTGGAATGAAAACGGTTACAGGTGATTGATGATGAGAAATGCTTTTGATGCTTGCTGTAAAGCTGTCACGTTTAATTTTTCTTTGACTCAAAAATGGAGAATCCTCCTTATGAAGGCATTAAGCTTCCGGTATGTCACGTTTAATCTTTTTTTTTTAATCCCAAAAAACGAGAAAAGGAAATTCATTTCCTTTCCTTATTCTTAATTCATTTACTATCACGGCAACTAAGCAAAATAACTTTCAGTCTAGTAAGCAGAATGTGACATGAAACTAACAGCAATAAAGACTCATAAATACCCTCTAGCTTATTGAACAAGTCCAAGTCCGCAATATGCTGTCTGTAGTATAGAGCATTACGGGGAGAAAAGATTTTTGGGTGCTAATCATTCACTCACGCCCATTCAGAATCAATTTCTTACATTTTGGACTCTGCATATATCTCATGGATTGAGAACTTAGATCTAGATGTTAGCATAGAGATAATAGGAACAAAAGAAGGCATGCCAATTATATATGTCGTTAACTTGACATACAAGCTGATCAATTCTGTTCCACTGTAACATATTAGCTGATCAGAGTGGAATCAGCCTAGCTATTTCACGTTTCATTTGTGACTCCCACAACAACACTATTGGAGCATCTAATTTCAAACTGGTTAGGATTTGAAATCTGTGCAGGCAACCAGAATTTTCCTGTGGGTATGTTTGTGTGGTGATATTCTAATAACAATGAGAATCATTGGAAAAAAATCAAGGGAACTTGACATTAGCTAGGTTGAGAAATGGGGGGAGAATACTTAAATAATATAAAGCTCTTGAATCACTTTCTAATTACAATAATTTAGAGAATCTTATTGCATTAGAACATGGGTGAATTAGATGGGGAAGAATTCACCAAATTGAGAATGCTGTTCCAGTAATTCTTATTGTCTTCGTAATAATTGCTACCACTGCCACTGCCACTGCCACTGCCACCACTATGGTCAGAGTCCTTGCCATCGTCTGACAAACTCCTCTCAGCAGAATCACTAAGCAAAAGATGAGTGAACCCTTCTTCCATGACATTTTTTCCAACATGAACATTGTCACAATTTGCCCTTAAAGAATCTGGATTCCATGGTGCTTCCATAGAAATTGTCATGTCATGAAGGGTTGATGTAAGGGATACTGAATTATCGGGCAAATGGCTTGAATTTGAAAGGCTTTTCCAATCATGTTCACCTTCTTCTTTGATAATTCCAGTCTCTGTTGACCCTGAAGTCCCAACAAACTCAATCATTGAAATTGAATTCTCTCCAACTGCACCTGAATTCATGACCGGTGGTGCATTTTCTGAGAAAGTTAGAGTAGATGTTGGAGACTCAAGGACATCTCCAATTCCCATGTTTAGACCACCACCGTTACCTTCACTTGATTTTGACCAACCATCACTCCAAGCTTTTAGCACATCAAGAGACCGCGGCGGTTGAGCCAAAGTTGATGAAGTTGAGCCTGGACTTGAACCTGAACCGGGAAAGTAACCTGGAGTAGTACTGCTAAGTTGGTGTTGAATTGAATGTGAACGTAGTTTGGATTCCCTGACCAATCTAGCTTCAGCTTCGAGCCGGGCACTTTCCCATTGAGCCATGTGGCTAAGATTTGCTGCATTCTTGGATTGACCGTCAATGGAAAGTAAAGCATCATTTTTCGACTTGTGAGTTACCGGATCAATCCCCATTTTGGCTAACCTTTTCTTAAGATGTGTATTCCAGTAATTCTTGATCTCATTATCTGTCCTCTTAGGCAAGTGAGTGGCTATAGCCGACCACCTGAAGACAAGACAACATAGAGACAGACCTTAAAAAAAAAAAAACAAAACAAAACCTAGAAATTACCATCGTCTACTACAAGCATTTCTGTGCTCTAAAATATTCAACGGATCAGTATGGACAAATAAAGTAACTTGGAAAGCCAAATGAAAAAGAAAAAAAGAAATCAATCTCATTTTCCCTGTCATGCTGCTGAAAAGAAAATTAAAGATATACATGCACCCAGCATTTAATGGCAACCAATAATGATACTTTGATTGAATGGCGAAAACAGTAAAGCAGAGACTACTGTTCAAAATGTTGGTCAAGAGGATTTGTCAAGATGGTAGGTTATAGACTTAGAGCTAGTGGGTAGTTGAGAGTGATTAAGAGAGGCTATTACATCGGAAACAGGTTACAGTTGAAGAGAGTGGTTGTTCCAGTCAGCAAATATTTGTGAACCAAAGACTATGGAAACAAAGAAACACAAAGTTCAAGAAACTTCACAGTAGCAATTAGTCGCGTTTGATGAGACCAGAATTCATGTGAACAAATGAGTTCTTGGAAAATCATGCGCGTGGAAAATTCAAAAACCGTGAATAAAAGAATAACAACAGTAACATCACATGAAAAGAAAGCATGTGACAGCAGATATAGTAGATATACCTGTTCCCCAAGAGGGCATGGAGTTGAATGATAGTTTGTTCTTCTTGCAAGCTGAACTTTCCTCTCTTAATATCTGGCCTGAGATAGTTAGTCCATCTAAGCCTGCAGCTCTTTCCACATCTTTGAAGACCTAAAAACCATCAGAGACTAAAAAGTTACACACATACACATGTCTATACACTCTCATTGAACTTGTTGGGCTTACACCCTTCATCTCTTAATTAAATCTAAGGCGAGCAAGCCTATAAGAAGCCAGCTAGCTAGAGTATATAAATCACCTGCTTTAGCGGGCAAGGCACGCCAGCTTCCATGACCGTGTTCTTCAATATAAGCTAGGAGTTTTTGATCTTCCTCGGGTGTCCATGGCCCTTTCTTCAAGCCCACCTTGTCACAGCATGGTGATCGACCCATAGTAACTTGCTTAGTGAAATGATCAGCAAAGAAGGAGGGTAGTTCTTTAGGCTCTTTATATAGCACAAGAAATGAATTCGACTTGTTGAGAGTAGCTGGGTGTGAGAGAGGAGGATTTTGTTGTATGTGAAGGAAGATATATGGGCATAGAAGAAAGGTCAGCGAAATAAATGACATAAAAAAAAAAAATTAATTTGATCAGAGTATTATGTGTACAAGCCACATGACAGCAGGATACCCTTAAATTCAAGCTACATATACGGTAGCTACTAGCTAGCTTTTGTCCATTTGGTACTCCGTACCTTTACTTGTTTTATAGGCCGCCCTACGTAGTAATTAATGATTTTAGGGTTCTATTAGATGTAATTTTTCATATATTTTTTTTTATATAAAGAAAATGGATAATAATTATATGCAAACAATTGTATAATTTTTTCATAGTTTTTTTTTACAAAGAAAATGGTATTTTTAGGTTAAAATATTTGACGTATAAAAACTAAGTAATTTTGCTGAATTTTAAGAAAGTCATTTATATTCTTACGTCCAAAATATTGCATTTAAATAATAAAAAGAAGAAATTCTTATATATAACCTTTCTAAAGACTCGAATCTTATGTAATAATAAAGGAGTATATATATGCACTTATAAGTTATTTTCTTAGTTAATTTAATATAAAAATTTATTTTAGACCTTCCTTAACAGTCTGGATTAAGGATTAATTAAGTTGTTGGGTTTTTTTTATTTATTTAAATATGGTACTGAAGCTTCTTCAAGTGACTATGTATTCCAATCATGCCAACAATCCCCCCTCCAATTAAAATCTAATAGCACAATTTAATGAGGTTCAAGTGTCAAAGCTTAATTAAATACAAGGAAAAACTATATAATTATATGCAAAAAATTGTATAAATTGCAGAGATTGATGACGATGAAAAGTCCAAAGTATCGGAGGAGAAATCAAGATCGAGAAAAATGACTCCAATTCTTCGGGGGGAATAAAGAAGAATATTTGGGGTTAAACAAATATATTAGTTATATATATATATAACTTAGAGTTTACTGAAGTCTCTAAATTCTACCATTAGTAATATTTATTAAATCCAAAAAATTTGTTATTAAAATGTTCAAAAGACCATAGACATAAATTGATAACAAAAAGATCCCAAAAATTTGAATTCAAAGTTAAAATAAGTCTCGAAAACTAGTTGCCACGTGAGATTTTTTTTAAAAAAAATGTTAGAAACAGATAAAAAGGAAAAACGGGTTGTACAAAACAATCATAAAACTATTTTCAAAATAAAAAGAATGAAACTTAAATTCCATATATATATATATATATATATATTCAATTTCTTTTTTTAAACCCCTTTCATAATTTGAGTCCAACTTTATATATATTTAACTATTTTGATTTTGCGTGATGATTTAAGGAACTTTTAACCAAATTCCTTCTTTTGAAGTTTTGGATTTATTTTCCAAATTTTTTCTAAGATCTATTTTCTCGTAATTAATTTTAGTGTTTTTAAGATTTTTTTCATATTTCATGTGCTTTTTTTGTTCATTAATGTAGGCAAGGGGTATTAATAATGTTTTCTTCATATATTGTTAAATTTAATAAATATCACCAATAGAATGATTTATTGGAGACTTGAGTAAAAACTTAGGGTTTTTTTAACTTGATTTTTGTATTATAAACTATCTCTATTATAAAAATACATACCGATGGATTTTTCCATTTTGTTTTACTTATAACTTTGTTAAAACTAATTTACAAGCTTGCACTATATTACAGATTAGATTAAAAAAATAATATAATTAAATATATACAAAATATAGAGAATTATTTGATATTTTTATTATAATTAGCTTAGTGAGTCAACATTAAAATTTACTCTTTGCTTAGTTTAAGTTTAGAATTAAATCGTGTAGAAGTTTTTTCAATATGACTCAATTGATTTGGTTGGTTTAAAGACATCCCAAGCAACCACTAAAAAACTTATAAGGAAAAAACTGAGAAACAATAATGAAATTAACATAAAAAATACATCTTGACCAAACTTCTTGGCTAACCTGGATTTAAAATTAAACCATGTAGAAGTTGTCTCTGATATAACCTAGTTGATTTGACTGAATAAAAAAAAGAGTTAAGTGTTCACATGAACAATGAGTTTCATACTTCTTGTAGTAATATAGAAATAATAATAATTCATCCTACACAAAAATAGATAATATTATATGAGTATATTTTTTTGTTAATATTTTGGATACTTAGAACATCATTGCTTATGATACAAAAATGACTACATTATTCTATTAGTTTCTTGTATTTCATTTTCTTGCTTATAAACAACTTACTATATGCCATATGATGTTGAATGTGGCAGATTTTTCAATGGACAATAAGAGGTATTCTTGAGTTAATTTCAACATCAATTAAGTTAATTCCCCTTCTGCATTTTAAAATTTTTACTAATTTTTCTTTATTGTTGATATCAGAATTTGAACTTAAAACGTCAAGGAAGAGAGCATAATTTAAGAAAGAGAAACTAAATGACTTGTTTTTTAATCAAAATCTCAGACTGAATTTCTTTACAATATATATTTGTTAATTATTTTTTCTTAAATCAGTTGTCAGCTTTATATTAAAATTTGTATTGCATGTTATTTTATTAAGTTCAAACTAATAAAAAAAATAATTGAAAGGTATTAAATATGGGGTTAATCTATCTCAAAACCCTTGAAGTTATTGAAACATTTGTTATTGCACATGAATTAAAATTTAGATTTTTATATATACCATTATTTTCTTTTAATTTTTTTATGAAAAATATGAAAAGCAAAAGGTTAATGGAAAGGCAATATTGTAGTTGGTATTGACATCAGACACAATGAGACTAGATAGTGATTTCAATGGTATTAGCAAAATAGTGATGTTAATAGAGACGATCCCGACAATGACTGATAATAACAAGTGTACAATATTTATGTGGAATTTTCTTGGAAAACAAATTATCATGTGTATTTAATTTAATTTTAAAAATGTGTGTTTGTATTTTATTAGTTATATATTATAATGAATTGATGCATTAATGTAGTATTAAGAAAGAGAAATTAAATTTGAGTTTTGTGGTTGTTAATGTGATGGTCACTGGAGATTTATATGATCGTTAACTTCAGAGCCCGTGTTATTAGTCGAGGTGCACGCAAACTAACCCGGACATCCATATTAATAAAAAAAATTTAAATTACTTGTTTTTTTAATGAAATTCTTTGAGTGATATATTTTTACAATATATTTGTTAATTATTTTTTCTTAAATCAAATTAAAGATCATGTTATAAGCTTTATATTAAGTTCAAACTAAGAAAAAATAACCGAAAAGTATAAAATATGGGGTTAATCTATCTTAAAATCCCTAAAGTCATTGAAAAATTTATTATTGCACATGAATTAAATTAAATTTTTTATATATACCCTTATTGTCTTTTAATTAGATATTTATTTGTTAAAAATATGAAACAAATGGTTAATGGAAAGGCAATGTTGCTGATAATAACATCAGACACAATGGTGACTAGAATATGGTGATTTCAATTGTATTTTTGTCGATAACAAAATAATGGTGTTATCAATACTAATATTACACTTGAAGTTGTGGCCCAGCAGTGGAAGGGGCTTGTTCCCTTTCTTTGCACCAGGGTTCGAGTTTCACTGTGCACGTCTGTCACCTCGCGGTGTTTTACATGCTCACTGGGCTTGCAGGATGTTCAGTGGGCCCGGTGATTAGTTGTGGTGCGCGTAAGCTGGCCCGGACTCCCCGGGTTACAAAAAAAAATGTCAACAATATTTATATGGAATTTTCTTAGTCATAAATTATCATGTGCATTTAATTATATTTTAAAACATGTGTATTTATATTTTATTATTATTATTATTATATATTAATGAAATGTTGCATTAATGTAGTACTAAGAAAGGGAAACTAAATTACTTGTTGCATTAATAATGTAGTGATCATAATACTAGTGATGACTCATGAGCCCATCAAATTATATTTTTATGATTTTTATCAAATATATCCACCCCCCTTTAAAAATCCAGAAACCTTACCCACCATCTAACACCATACGCGTCACAAAGTTCAAACGAATAAAAAAAAACCAACTGGAAGGTATTAGATATGGGGTTAATTTATCTCAAAACCCCTGAAGTTATTGAAACATTTGTTATCACACATGAATTAAAATTTAAATTTTTATATGTCTTTTAATTAAATATTTTTTTTATTAAAAATATGATAACCAAATGGTTAATGGAAATGACATCAGACACAATGGTGACATAGATGGTGATTTCAATAGTATTTTTGTCAATAATAAAATAGTGGTGTTAATTGATATGGAGACTATCCCAACACTGAGTGGAGGACAAAAATCATAACAATGGTAAGTGTTAGTGATGGTTGCAATATTAATGAAAATGAGATTGACTGATGGTTATGTCTATTTTGATTTATTTTAAGATTGCTTTTTTTTTTTTTAATCTTATGTACATTATATTTTGAAATGCATGGGTTATAAAAATCCCATGAAAACTTAATTAAATAATGTACAGATTTTATTTATTTATTTATTTTACTTGTTATAAAAATCCATGGGTTAGTCACTAACCTGTTTATGAGTTATTAATTAAATAATGTTTTTGGATCTTTTTATTTTTATTTTCTTAAAGCAATTATATTGATAGGTTTTCCATAACCCCATGAAAACTCATTCTCTCTTACCTTTACCAAATTTCATTTATTCTAGAAAAAGGAAATTTTGTTTTTTGCAAACTTAAAAAAGTATTATTATTATTATGATTGAAATGTTATTAATTCAAAAATAAAATTTCCTTCACCTGTTCTCTTCTGCCCAAGTCTCTCTTTGATTTCATATAAAAAAAAAGAAGATGTGAAGGCAATTGGATGTGATGGATTTTAATTGAAGGAGTAGAGGTCAAATCTAGAAAAGAAAATTCAAATCCTCTTTGAATTTTTCTATGGATTAACAATTTAGTCAATTGTTTGTTTTACAAGTACAATTTTTCTATGGATTATCAATGTTTCAAAGTTGATTTCACTGGGAGTATTTTGAATAATCAAGATTGAATTTGTTGACATGACATTGTACAAATTTTCAAATAATTATAATTTCATTTATATTTAACGTGTGATGTTTTCTTCATTATTGTTGGCATAACAATTGTTGTATTATTTACTTAATTATTAAGATTTGTTAGGTTTTGTGGAGTTTGAGAAGAGTCTAAGATATAATTTGATAAAACAAGTATAACTTTTAATTTAGATAAAAATAAAATTTTTACAAAAGACTCTAATGGTCTTGTTTTCTATTGAATTTAATTTTCATGATAATCAGAGTTTGAGAATGCTTTAAAATAATGAAAAGAAAATATTGTGCGAAATTATCTTTATTTATCTTGTTATATTTGGATTATTTTTCCTACTTAGATTAGGCTTTTAATTTAATTAGTAATTTACTAGATAGGAATCCTAATGCTAGATAAATTCTATTCGTTAGGTAAGTTTCGATTAGGAATTATTTTTCTATAAAAGATTCTAGGTATAAAACTAGAATAAATATGGATGTTTAATTTATTTTTATTAGAAGATTCAAAGTATTATTTAAGATTTTTTTATAAAATATCAAAGATTTTATCTAATTTCTCTACAGTGTTCAGGTTATAACTTTAGGGCTTAAGAACCCTAATTTTTATTGACTATACACTGTATTAATTGGTATTAGAATAGGTTGGCTTGTTTGATGGATAAAGATGGTAGCAATCTATTCTGCAATGTAAGTGTGAAGGCCATCTAGTATATTATGAAGGCTCAAGAGGCAGTATTAAGAGCACAATTGCATAGAATAGATGGTTTAGAGCAAACAATGGCAGAAATGTCACTGACCATGGCAATACTGTCAACTAGCTTAAAACAAATCCTTTGACTAGTGGAAGGCACAAACAAAATTCGCAAAGAAAAGAGGAATATGTTTGGAGACTTATTTCACGGTTGACCTTACCTTAGACCTTTTACTGAGATTCCACTTAGACAACCACTTATCCATGTGAAGGAGTCTAGTAAAAACAAAAATTCTAAATTATCTAATTATGTTAAAGATAATGTGACCAAAGATGATGCTAGCAAATACTTTTAGTTTTTTGACCTTATGTTGGTGAATGAAAAATAATGATCTTTCAATTATGAATGAAGATCTTGCAAATAAAGACACGGGAGACATGGTAATTTCTGACAAGCCTTTTAAAGATATTATAGAAAATTATCTTAGAATTCCTTTACATACAAAAGTTGAAGTAATAGAAGTCTCCAATGATGAGGAGGTTAAGTTTGAAGTGAAGAATATGTGAAGGAACTACAAATGAACTTAATAGAAACATAAAGTATAATATTGGATATGAATTGTTTTTAGCATGCACATCATAAATTAAATTTTGAAGTTCATAGGTCAAAGACATACTACTTCTTGAATAGACTAGCTACCATGCTATATTTGAAGTATTTATTTTGTTGGGTGGACGAATTTAATTTCTAATGGTTAACTTAGGGGTGAGTTTTTCAAAAGCAAAGGGGACTAATGTAGGGGCATTTTCTTCATTATTTTTGGCATAATAATAGTTATTGTATTATTTCCTTATTTGTTAAGATTTGTTAGGTTTTAAGGAGTTTAAGAAGAGTCCAAAATACAGTTTGGTAAAACAAACATAATTTTTTATCCGACCATTAGCTCGAGTTGAAATTATGATAGAAGATTTTGAAAGTTTTATTTTCTATTGAGTTAAATTTCATAATTATCGGAGATCGGGAACCCATTTAATTAAGAGCCAAAAGTTATTGTGCGAGATTATATTTATTTACCTTGCTGTATTTGGATTTCTTTTTCTATTTAGATTAGAATTTTCAATTTAACTATTAATTTACTTGTTATGGATCCTAATGCTAGATGAATTATATTAGTTAGGTAAGTTCTAATTATGAATCATTTTTCTATGAAAAATTCTAGGTCTATAACTAGTATAAATAAGAATATCTAGTTTATTTTTATTAGAAGAATCATATTATTATATTCAGATTCTTCATAAAATATTAGAGATATTTTTTAATTTCTCTACAGTGCTCAAGTTGTAGCTTTAGGGTTTGAGAACCTTAATTTTAAGGATTGCTTGTCATTATTTTTTTTTTGATAACCCGAGGCATCCGGACCAGTTTACGCGCACCACAACTAATCCCCGGGCTCACTGAACATCCTGCAAACTCATTTGACATGTAAGGCATCACAGGGGTGACAGACATGCATAGAGAGGATCGAACCCAGGTATAGAGGAAGGGAACAAACCCCTTCCCCTGCTAAGCTACGACCTCAAGTGCTGCTTGGCATTACTCTTAAAGGATAGGATTATTGATTTGAATTTTTTGGATATATAAAGATTTGAATTGAGCGGGAGCGGATTTAAACTTTGAGATATTAACTTTTTTGTCGAAAATATTTTAGTATTGTAAATATCAAGAAAAGCCTTTTGCAATTCAAGCACATGTTGGTGTCAAACTCTAAATGATAGAGGTATATACTGAAGATAAAAATTATAAAAACATGAATTTAGTTTTCAATTTTGCAGTTTAATACTTTATATAGTTCGCTTGATTTTGCTGCATTTTGTTCTTTATAGTATATGATAGTTTAAGGATCTATTAAATTGAAAATATATATAATAAAAATATTTTGAGAGGTTTTTAGTCAAAATACTACTAAATATAAAGGAAGATTAAAAAAAAAAATTCCTTCACATATGAATAAATGAATTGAGAAGCATTGAAAAAAAAAACGAAGCCTTTTTCAGACGAGCATCAGAATCATGAAGATGAGATGATTAGAAGGAAAAAAAATAAATTTTAATTTACATGCATAAAATGCTTAATGGGTGTGGAGACTTATGAAATAAATGCAAGTTTAGACTAGAAAAATGCGCATTCAAGAAAATAATTACTCATATTTCAAAAATTAAAGGGATTTAATATTTATAATTCAAAAATTACATTATCTTCTCTTTAGTAATAACACTACAAAAAAATGTTATTAAATGACATGATTCAATAATTAAAAATATACCGAACGAAATCCGTTAACATCAAAATCAATCAATTTAGTGGTTAAAATAAGTATAAATAATGATTTTCTCTCTTTTTTTTCAAACTAAAGAATGAAAAAAAAAGTTTTGAACTGAAATGACTTTTTTAAATATTTCAAAAATTAATTGGAATCGATATTTATAATTCAAAAAGTATAAGAAATGCAGTGAATATTTCTCTAAAAGTTCAAAAAAACCACTCATTTCTTTTGTTTTTTTCATTTTATTCCTCTATCTTTTAATCATATCCTTTCCTAATCAATTGATTTAAACTGGTCTTGAATTTAGTTCTACAAGAGCAAGATACTAAAAAGGTTTTTGCATTGTGGAGGTCCTCGGTGCCATGGGTCTTAGTCTCAAGCTACGCGGAGAACAATATTTCGCCATGGCTTTCAGTGTTAGGTTAGTTAATGGTCAGAGTTTATCACGTAGTTTTCGAAAAATATAATACTAATTAATAAGATCAAATCTTATTAGTCAACTAGAGAGGATAATGAAACTTTAGCCTGTTAGGAACATCTTTAATTTTCCAGAATAAGTGTCCGTTTGGGAGGCCATACCATATGGTCAGGCTGAAGCTGACTCCTCCATCAAGCTTCCGAAATCATGTCGTCTGACAAGAAGGACCATCAAATATACGTAGACATCTCCTTTCTCAACGTGCCGAGGATTCGATATTTCTATTCGTGTTTTCACTGTTGATTGCCCGATAGGACAAATAGTTGCTCGGAAAGGGTTCGAAGATGTTTCACTCCTGAGAGTTACTGGCTCGGGTCTTTTCTAGCTACTGAAATTGTTTACAATTTGGCTTCGATTTCTTAATACTGGAAAGGGTTCGAAGATATTCTACGATTGTAAAATAGCATATTTTATCTATGACTTTTTTTAAAAAAAAAATTATGGTGTAAGAAATTTTATTAAATTTTTAAAAGCTATTTTTAATTTTAAAAATAAATAAATATTATATGTATGATAAAGACAATATTTATTTATTATTTAAAGATAATATTTTAAAAATAAATAAATAAATATTAGTCTCAATCACAAGTTGTGATAATATAGTATTTATTTATCTCCCCCATTTTCTTTGGAATGAGTATGGATTTGGATGAGAGGGGGAAAAACCCATGTCCATTGGTTCTCGAAGCGAGCATATCATGATTGTGTAATTTATTTTCAAAATTTAAAATTAAAATAACTTTTAAATTTAAATAAATATTATCTTTATCACAACCGGAGATTGAAACTAGTATTTATTTATCTTTGAAAGATTATCTTTTAAAAATAAATAAATATTATCTTTTTCCATATAAATATAATATTTATTTATTTTTTAAATTTAAAATTTAAAATATCTTTTAAAGTTAAATAAATATTATCTTTACCACAGCCGAGACTAATACTTATTTATTTTAAAGTTTTAAAGTTGATGTACTAAACTAAATTTAATAATAAAATCAAAATATTCCAGACATTTTCTTACATTCAAAATTTTGTTTTGGATGAACTCACAGCTTAGCACCACTCAGTAAACTAATGCAACTTCAAAACATTTGGGGATGAAAAGCAGCCCACCACGTAAGTAAATTTTGTCTTCTCTCTGTTTTTAACATGTTAACAAAAACAACTCCGAAGTAAATATAATTTTAATCATAATTTTAAAACCCGGCTTAATTTAATAGATCAACCCGAAACCTATCCATAAATGATTTTGTGATTCAGCTACACTTATATTTATAAATAAAAAATAAAAAGTCTTACTATAAAAGAAGAAACAATGTAAGTTTAAAGAACTCTCTGTCCAGATAATTTTAAATACATAAATCTTCGTAGAATATAATGAATTCTTTTATTTGAACGTACCATAAAACAGTTTTAGACACATACATTTATAATTAGGAATATGTTGTAATCTTAATTATGGATTGTTGACTAGTTATAATCCTAATAATAATCGATAATCGTCTATTTAAACTTAATTATGCGAAGGAATCCTAAACTTAACAGTAGAAATTAACCTGAACACTTGCTCCAATTACACTTAATTATGCATTACTCAGTCGATGGGCCCTTGTGTTGCCAAAAACAGCGAGGCCTGGTATAAATTATGTCATTATAATCATCTCACAATCACATTTAAAACATGTTCCGATCCTACCTACATATTTAAAATGGTCCCAATCCTAAGGTACGTACCAATAATTAATCTAAGATCAGATGGTTGGAAGTATATTGGAATCCTAAGAGTGTGTTTGAGATGCAAATTGTGTTTTTTAAAAATTAATTTTTTATGTTTTTAGATTTGATGTACTAGTATTAAAAATAATTTTTTTAAAAAAAATATTATTTTAATACATTTTTAAATGAAAAATATTTTAAATCACAATCGTTTATTACAATTTTAAATAGGAGTAATATTAATTTAAATGCTAAGGTTTTGATAGTGTTTTAAAGGAGTCGAGTATATGTTGACGTAAGTTTAATTTTATTTTTTTTTTAAAAAAAATGCATATATCTTTAACCATCAAAACCAATCTCTTTAAGAGGGTATTAATTCAAATTATATATAATTTGAGCCATTATTAAGAACTTGCTCTTTTTTTTTCTTTTTTTTTCTTTTTTTTTTGTAAGTTCAAAACTTACCCCTGCCTACAAATGTTGACACTTTATGGAGGTGATGGTGACGGCGGCCGCTTCCATTGAAGGAGTGTATTCAGCAATGCAATGGTGAGGGATGTTTAAGTCATTTTGAGCGAGGATTAATGGAGGTGGGGGCACCAAGTTTGTGGGGGAGATGTCTTCTTTGATGCCATGGTGCATGAAATGACAAAAGAGAGGTCCCATGCAAAAAAAAGAAAAAAGAGCTAAGATAGAGAAAAATGCTTGTGTATGGTGCCCACAGGAAAAGGGGGATCCAAATTCATATTGGGTGGTCAAGACATGGGGACACCACCTTAATTTCTTCTTGACCACTGCCAGCCTCAGCCTTGCATATGGTCCAGCATTGTCTTAATTACCCTATTAAATGGATTTTCAGGACACATGTCATGGTTTTATAAGTCCATGTTATCCATGAACAAATATTTATACTTATAAAACTCAACCGGAGTCGATGCTTCATGAATTGATAGGGTTAACTCAGTTTAATCATCAAAAAAGATTTTTTAAAAGAATAAAAACAATATCATTTTAAAAAACAAATCAATATGTTGAGAATAAAAGAATTACATTATAACAAAAATCTAAAAGATATAGAAAAATTATTGTATAAAATAAATTATAAATCCCCTCACAAAACACTATGAATTCATTGTTCATAGTGCTTTTTTTTTTCTGTCCCTTTTTTTTTTTGATTTAGCACTTATAAGACCAAATTGTACATCAACTTAAGTTAATTTGTTAGGAAATGATGACATTGAAAGTCAAGGCACCAAAATGAAAAAAAAAAAAACAAGAGGAAATGAGTGCCTTTTTTATGGGTGAAATGTTTATTATATTCCTCATACTTTATGAATTATAAATAGTGCATTCTTTTAATTTTTTAAATTAAAAAAAAATAAATTAATTGTAGCACGAAACTTTATTTTCCTTACTTTTAAGTTCCTGGTTTGACAAAGAAAAGAGAGAAAATCCTCGTATTCCAATAGTAAAGAGAGAAATCAGTGTTTCTGGTAACCAAAATAGTTGATCTCGGTATTAATGAGCTTTATTTGGTCAGAATAGTTCCACTTAGCTATTGTTTCACCTTAAAATTGCCTAAAAAACTATAACTAAGCATGGGGAAATTTTTTATTTCAGGTTGAATTTGGGTTTTTGTATATTTTTTTAGGTTGTTTAAGACCATTTATTGATTTATCAATGTATTTAGGGTATTTTCTATATATTTTGGGTTAAAAATTTGTTGAAAAAATAGGATTCTAAATCAAAAAACAATGAACCTCAATTTTCCAGTTACTATAGCGGTTGTAATATGGGGAAAAGTAGACAAAGAATTGTCTAGTCTTTTCTTTTCAAAATCATTTGGGGTGGAGTTGTCCGCCCCATTAGGATTAAAAAAAAATATGATCCACATGTACATGCCTTTTTCAAAGGGTCGGGCCTAGTAGTGTTTTACCATTTTTTTTTAAAAAAATTACCCTTTAAAAAAACAATTGATGCTTTTTTAATATATTTTTTAAAATAACTTTTAAGTTTATATTTAAATTAGTACCCCTTCTCTTTGATTTTTTTTTATTTAGCATTTTTAAATAATGGTTTTTAAATATTTTGTAAGTGTTTAGTTTTTGAAGAGATTATTCTAATTCATCTATGATTTTTTTTACATTTTATATTTATTTTTTGATAGTATTTCTAATAAGTGAAACCTCTCTTATTATGTTTTTTTTCTCTATGATTTTATACAATTAATTTCATGTATGTGTCTATTTCTACTATCATTTTATTAAATAAAAAAATAATTTTAATAAACAGAGTTATTGAACACAACTAGGTAAATGATTTGTGTTGCAAAATCAAATATTTTAATTTAAATTTGTCTTTTTATTTTTCCAGTTATATTTTAGTTATTATAAATGATTTTTTATTTATTAACAAATGATTCTCATTTATTCTCATTTATTTATTTAGATGTGTGCATAAAGTTTTTCATTTACACTTAAGATTTTTTTTATATAAAAAAACCTGTAGAAAACCTTCATGTTCAAAATTTTTTATTGAAAACAAAAATATAGCCCGAAGCAGAACACAAATTTAGTTAATTCTAGCCATTGTACTATTGTTGCACAAGTAGTTTGTGTTTTTTTTTTTCAGAAAATCATACATCTTTTTTAATATGACACACAATAATCCTTTCTAAAACGGCAATATTTTTTTTTCAAAACTAATGTTATAATATTTGTTAAGAATATGACAATATTTTATTCCATTGATCAAATAGCATATTACGTTTCAACAATTAATATATTTTTTTTGTTTTTTATTTTATATTCTCATATGCTTTTTCTCTGGGGTATTTTCATCTCTTCTGGTAAGATTTCATCATGTTAATCATATACCTTGTATCCTTATTCATTAAGTATTTCACATGCATTCTAAAAATAACACATTTTTTTATATATAGTTAATATATCTTTCTTTTTTTTGGTTTTTTTGGGATTTAAATTTATTATTTTTATATTTCTATGTGCTCATACTATTTGATATTGTCATCTACTTAACATAAACTTGTTTAATATTTATTGTAGAGACATCTCAATGTATGTGTAAAAAAAAGAAAAAATATAGACATAAACTTGTTAAAGATTATATTGATTGAAAGGGATCTATAAACCACCATCCACACTTAATATGTTTATGTGAGATCATATCGATCAAGTTTAAATTCACTCAAAGTATGAAACACTACAACATTATCCAGTGTTACCGACGGACTCATTCTGTCGGTGACAGCAATGAAATCCGTTGGTGAAAATAATACCGACGGACTCACCGACAGAACACGTCCGTCGGTAAAACATTCGTCGGTAAATCCCATTTTCGTCGCTAATTCTGTCGCAAATAAAAAAACCACCCACCGACGGAAACACCGACGATTTACAGACGGATACGCGAGCGCAAAAAAAAAAGTTTCCCGCGGTAACATTACCGACGGAATAAATCCGTCGGTAATTTCAAGGGTAATTACCAATGGCATTATCGACGACAAATCCGTCGGTAAGTATGGCATGGCTGGTAATTTTGTTGCAACTCTCTGTGTAATACCGACGGATATTATCCGTCGGTAATGCCGTCAGAATTTAATCCCCGATGGATTATATCCGTCAGTGATGCCGTCGGTAATGATGGCATGGATGGTAATTTTTCGGCAACTCTCTGTTAAATACCGACGGATACTATCCGTCGGTATATCCGTCGGTAGGTATTTAAAATATATAAAAAAATAATTTATTAATTGTAAAAAACCTTAATAAACAAATAGAAATGCATTAAACATTAATAATGTAAAAGTAATGTTAAATAATATTCATTACAAATTTAATGTGTTTAAAAAGAAAAATTAAACTAGAATAGCGGCGGAGCTGGAGGAGGAGGCGGAGGAGGAGGAGGAGGCTGGTTGTTCCCGGGACCATACGGCCAAAAAGAAGCTGCACAAGTATCGTCACCCATCTTTGATCTCATCTCTATGACTATTTGACGGAGCTCGTCATAATTCGTTGAGAGTTATTGATATTGTTGTTTTAACACAATGAACTCCTCAGACTGGGTGTTCGATAGTGATGGAGAGCTTCCAACAGTTGAGACACTACGAGTCGAACGCAAGTTGTCAGCCGTAGTGTTGGAGAGCCCGTAGACCCTATTTTTATTGGGTCCACCAGACGATCTCGCCTCCATCCACAAATCTGGATCGAAATATATCTCTCCCTCAACCGGCTATTATAGGTCTCCTGAAAATTCCATCGGTAAAAAAATCATCAAATGCAATTCAAGATGCAATTCAAGAAAATAATAACTTACAAAATCCCTCAACCGGCTATTATAGGTCTCCTGAAAATTCCATCGGTAAAAAAATCATCAAATGCAATTCAAGATGCAATTCAAGAAAATAATAACTTACAAAATCCCTCAACCGGCTATTATAGGTCTCCTGAAAATTCCATCGGTAAAAAAATCATCAAATGCAATTCAAGATGCAATTCAAGAAAATAATAACTTATAAAATAAAATGAATGAACAAACATACCACGAAGTGCTGAGCACGGTTGTCCACGAACTGCTGCACCCCCTTTTGGCGGTCTTGACTCCGCACATGCATCTCTACAAACAGCTCCATTGGACTCGGTTCACGTCTAAGAGACGCAGCCTGTAAGGAAAAAATAGGTTGAAAGTTAAATATATTATAAGGAACGACAAATTAATTAACGATATATTTCATTAAAATTAATCTTACCATACGCTTTGCATGTACGCTGAATGGGACGGATCCGCCAGTGTGCGTGGTCACCGAACCATAAATTTGCCGGCGCCAGAACCATAAATTTGTCGGCGCCGTGAGAACCGCTCTGAGGTCACGTGCTCAATATATGCCGTCCATATTTCCCCCGAGATGAATGGCGGTTTGAATTCCTGCCAAACCGCCACCTCATTCCATCCTTCAAGACCGTTATCCCTCGCATGTCTTTTTGATTTTTTTTGGGTGTCATACCAAAAATCACACAACCTACTTCCATAGTAACAAATTAGAATTTAAAACATAAAATTATAAAACAAAAATAAATATTATTTTCGATGTTACCTAGTTTGCGCGTGATTCTCCCATACCCTCCTCACAACATTGTTGTCCACCCTATCCCACTCAAATTTGTTCTGTGTATATAAATAATTCATATAAAATAAAAATAGTACAAGATATAAAATTATAAAAATCATTTATTAAAAATTAACACCGACCTGAAATCGCTTAAACCATGCATCGATATTAGGTTTCCACTCAGGATGTTTGGAAACCTGGCTCCATTGAAACAATGGAATCTCCATCGACAATTTAAACGCCAATGTTATAGTCCTTGCAGCCTCAATGTTTGTGAACCTGAAATTAAATAAAAGTAGTAATTAATATGAATTGTGATTTCTTGTCTGATTTCTTGTCACAAAAAAAGTATATAAAAAAAAAAACTAAAACCTAAACAAACTTACATTGAGAGGTCATCCTTCCATTGTGCCTGGTACTTGCGGGTGAATTGACCCCGCTGTGAAGGCACACCGTTTCTGCGCTGTGAAACAGCGCTAGAAGAGGAAGCATCACAAGTTGGCGTAGATTCCTCGCCGTGATCAGCACCTAAGGATACGTCCTCCTCACTGCTAGAAGAACTAGCTGCAACCGTCTTCTGACGACGTGCTGTAGATTTCATTCTACGCATCTATACAAATATATACGAATAATTACATAATTAACTTCGATTATTTAAAAAAAAATTCGAGTGAGTCTCCCCTGTACTGGGGGGTCCCAAGTTGTCGACAAAATCATATTACACTTTCAATTTTATTTCACATCCTGATCCAATCATCCTGGATCTCAACCCAACTCATCATCATCAACACAACATTTTATTCAATAACATCATATAGAATTACAACTATGAACATTCATTGTTAAATTGGTACTAACATTAGATTTAAGTCATACAAATATCCTAAATTAAGATAAACTAATTAAATGCAATTCTATATATATAAATTAACATTTTTAAAACAAATCAACAATAACAATTATATTTATAAATTAACATTTTTAACATAAATTCAACAATAACAATTATAGCAATACAAACAATAATATCCTAAATTAAGATAAACTAATTAAATGCAATTCTATATATATAAATTAACATTTTTAAAACAAATCAACAATAACAATTATATTTATAAATTAACATTTTTAACATAAATTCAACAATAACAATTATAGCAATACAAACAATAATATCCTAAATTAAGATAAACTAATTAAATGCAATTCTATATATATAAATTAACATTTTTAAAACAAATCAACAATAACAATTATATTTATAAATTAACATTTTTAACATAAATTCAACAATAACAATTATAGCAATACAAACAATAATATCCTAAATTAAGATAAACTAATTAAGGGTGTCTCAAAAACAAAAACATAAGAATAAATTCACACACATATCAACATGAATATAAAAAATTCAAATTCAAATAACAATTGAATATTCACGAGTAATACTTACAATTACAAATTAATGTTAAAGTTTTACGAATATGTATATTTTATCATTTTTAAAAACAATATTATCACCATAAATGACTTCGCTTCTTAAATGAAAATAGGTAATGTTGGGGACACTCATGTATCTTTAGGTTTAGATTCATAAAAGAAAAGAAGGGAAAAAATATTTTATTTTTTTATTATTTATAAAATAAAAAGTCACATATTAATTGCTTTTATTACCCTTTAAGCAACAACCTATCTAACATCCAATGATGATTTATTTATTATGAGTTGATTTATAGGTAAAAACAATTAACACACACCAAAATCATGTGGAAAAATATTATAGCTTCAAAGGATTTTGCAAAAATAAAAATAAAGTCAGGTATTAAATGATTATGTTATCTATTCAACTATCTAAAGATAACACATAGTAATTGTTTGTTTATCCTACTTTAATTCTCAAATAATAAGAAAAACTAACATGAGACTAAGATTACATGGACAAAAAAAATACTATATCATGAAAATATTTTACACATAACATAAATAAAGCTTTATTTGAAGTTATTCTATTATTCATTCAATGATCTAAGGATAATGCCCAATGATTGTTTATTTATTCTAGGTTGATTATTGGGCAATAAAATTATATAATACACAAATAAAATTGCAAGGAAAATACAATAATGTCATTTGAAAACATAATGGTTTGAAAATAATTACACATAAGTCATATAGTAAGTAATTCTATTATTTGTTTAGTCAACATCCAAGAATAATGCCCAGTGATGGTTCATTTATCCTGGATTGATATGTGAATAACAAAACCTTAATAAACAACTATAATCAAGTCATAAAAAAATCATACATAATCAAAGCATAGAAAACTTATGCCAAGACCAAATTATTACACCTTAGTTAAACATGTTGTAACTCATCCTCTCAATTCCATAACGAGATATTGATTCCACACTTATTCCTCTTTAAAAAAATGAATCTCTGATGGCTTCATACCCTTACATCATAATGTGGATCTTAACACTCCAAATATTTCTAAAAAAATATGAATGAAAATCAATAATAAATTAAAAATTAATGAAAATTTCATTTTGGGTTTGAAATTAACCTTTGAGAGTGGTTAGGGTTAACTAAAAGCTATCAGAACTAGTTTGATAGTATCGATTTATGTATCTCACGTGTTGTTGTGATTGGTGGTGCGTGAATATATGCTGCAGTGACGTGAGATGAGCATGATTGGCTGGATTGAGTGCACCTTCTCCTCTTCTTTCCTATGCTGGCAATGAACTACAACATCACTTGACGAGAGAGATAAGACCATTTAAGGTTTTGGTTTTTTGTCTTCCTTCTTTTTTCACTCTTTGTTAGGTTGATGGGGTGATAATGATTTTGGATGATAGTTTGTGTTGGAGTTTCTGCCAACATTGATAGTGGCTATGAGAAAGCTAATATAAGTAGATGTTCATGGCATATGGTTAGGTCATCGATAGAAGGGCTGATTTTGCCAAAAACAAATATAGGGGGAAGAGTTGTCATGAGTTTGTTTTGGTGATGACTACTATGGTAAGAGCTGTTATGGCGGGTGGTTATTGTGTGTGGCTATGTTCTTAGCGAGGGGCTAATCTTGTCACTAAAGATGGTGGATGTGTGAAATGAGAGAGAGATAGAGGCTATCGCATTTATTCCTTTTTTTTCTTTTTTTTTCAGCACACTTTCTCTATTTTTCTTTCCTTCTACATTTGGGTTCTCACTCTTTTTCTTTTTTATTTTCCCCTTTCTTCATGGTATGGGTGAAGCTCAATTTATACCCCGTTTCATTTTTTTATTCATTCTTATCTTCTACCATATTCTACTCTTTTTATTATTATTATTATTTCTATCCTTATCCTCTTATCTTTTAGTTATTTGGAGAGTGGGCCAAAACTTTGCATTTTTTTTCTTTTTTTTTAAAATATGTTTAAAAATAGGGGTGAAAAATGAATTAAAACAACTACCCTCTCTTTACAATACTTATGGTATAAATACATTGGAAATTAATATTTGTTGACTTTGTATAGTAAGTTTGTAAAGAAAAGAAAGATAACACAAGAAAAGAAAGTTTTTTTTTGGAAGAACATCCAAATGAAAAACAAAAGTCATCATGTCAAACGATAACAAAGCTTAGAATTCAATCAAAATGGTACCTTAGTGTAAATGTTTTATCTAAATAAAACACTTTCATCAAGAGGTGATTGCCCTCAAAATCAAAATAAAATTGTCTCATCAAGAGGCTATTACCATCAAAATTAAAATAAAATGGTTTTGTTGAGAGGAGACCACTCTCAACATAAATGAAAGGATCAACTTAAAATTCATCTAAATGAGCTTGTTTTTTCCTTTTCTTTTTCTTTTCTTTTTCATGACAATAAAAGAGTATTATTGAGAGGTGACAACCCTCAATATAAAAATTAAATAGGTCAGATTTTTAGGACTAACCTTAACATGAAATAAAATTATCTTAATTGTATAGTTTAGTTTGATTTACCTGGTTATAAAATTCTACTATGAACCTTTTAATTTGTAAGGTTGAAACTTTTTGATAGCATGGCTTGAAATCTTTTAGTGATTATAGGAGATTGAACTTCCTGATGGCATGATTGATTTCCTAGTGGAAAGGTTGACTTCCTAATTGCAGGGCTGATTTACTAATTGCAGGGCTGACTTTCTTTTGGCAGGGCTAACTTTCTGATGACAAAGGTGGATCTTTTAATTGCAGGGCTAACCTTCCTGATGACAAGGTTGCTTCTTTTTAATGGCAAAACTGAACTTTCTAATTGTAAGTTACCTTATTTCTTATGTCAGGGTTGTTTCTTCCAAATAACATGGCTAAACTTCCTGATTGTAGGGTGGCTTCTTCTAGACAACAAAGTCATTTCTTCCTAATTATAAGGTTGATACTTCTTTCTTATGAGAAGGCTGATTATGTTTTAGTTCAAAATCTATAACTAATATTTTGCGTGTAAATGATTTTTACATTTCAATATATACTTTGGTTTCTTTAACCTCAAATTCTCTTACCCTGTCCTTGAAATTTGATCCATCCTATCAAGAATCACAACAAGTTGAATACACTATATAGTTTGGCTATATATTGTGGGTCTTTTACAAACCTACATTGCATAATAATTCAATAGCACTAAAGTTGTCTAGTTAAGAGCACCTTAATTAAGTTCTCAAGCTTGCTGTACTTGTTTCCAAGCTGTATTGTGTTGCTTTTTCAAAATTAATTATATTTTAATCAAACAATAAACATCTTATATATGCCACCCCTATCCGTGCACATAATTAATTTGGGTATAGTATTTGAGTAGAATATTTTGTTTCATTTGAGAAAATTACAGTCTTCATGCTTTACAAGCATACAAGTAAATTAATCTGGTTGCGAATTAGATAGTATTAGTTTATTGGTACCCGTTATACTGTGAATCAAATCAAATTTTTTAAAAGTAAAAAAAAATATCTAGGCATTGCTAATGTTTATTAGTAAAATAATAATAATAATTATATGGGGATTAATTGGATGCGACCTAGTCAACTTGGTGGGTCAAAAAACAACTTGAATGAATAGTAAAAATATAGTTTGACTAAAAAATAATATTCAACATATTTTAAAAAAAAATATTGAGATCATAACATATTTGATCAATTTCAATTAACTTATTAATCCACATGTCGGGTTATGAGCCAATAACAACCACATAAAAAGCAAAACAGCACAAATTATGAAGGAAAATTTCTAATAAATCTAATGTTTAATGATAAAATTGAAAAAAAAATCAATGAAAAATGATAAAAAAAAAATGACATGAATCAACTTGGGTTAACCTGTCAAACCTGCGATCCGAGTAATAAAATTGGGATAACCCAATGGAAAAAATTGGAATAAATTATGAAGTTCAATTCTCAATCAACTAAATATTGAAAGATAAAATTGAAAAACAAATTTGATTAAAAATGGAAATAAAAAATAACTCAAGTTAACTTAGGTTAACTCGTCAGACCCATGATTTGATTAATAAAACGAGGTAACCTCATAAAAAGCAAATCAAAACAAATAATGAAACTTAATTCTTAATCAATCTAATGCTAAAGGATAAAATTTTAAAAAATATTAATTAGAAAAGGAGAAAAATACTTCAATCAACCGAGTTAACTCGTCAAATCAGTGGTTCAGATTATGAAACTAAAATAACCTCATAAAAAGTTAATTGAAAAAGATTATGAAACTTAATCCCCAATAAATCTAATGTTGAAGGATTTAACTGAAATTAAAAAATTAATTAAAAAGGACACAAATAAAAACTCAAACAAACTCAGGTTAACTAACATAACTAGGGATTCAAGTCATGAGATGAAGATAATCTCATAGAAAGCAAAGTAAAACAAATCATAAAGTTTAATTCCCAATCAATTTGTTGTTGAAAGATGAACTTGAGAAAAAAAAATCAATTAGGAGAAAAGAGAAAAAAAAAACTTGAGGTAACCGAGTTAACCCGTCAAACCAGTGGTCCGGATTATGAGATTAAAATAACTTTATAAAAATTAATTTAAAAAATTAAAAAATTAAATATTCAACAAACTTAATGATAAATGATAATATTAAAAAAAACTATTATAATGAACAATATTTTGTACAATGAAAAGCCCTAATTGTTTTTTAATAATATAAAATATTTGAAAGTAGAGATGTCATGCTCAAGCTATAAATTATGCCTTACCTGCCCAATTCATTGTCAAAAGTAACTGTGGTAGTGTTTCTGTAATTAAAAGGATATGATGGCATCATCATCACAATTAAAGCTTTTAGCAAGTTAATGTCTGAAAATGAACCCTGAAAATAATGATTTGATATATCTGCAGAAAGCGTTATCTCCATAGATTATCTTTTCGTCATGTTCGACAAATGTCGGGAAAAAGAAGGATATAATTAATGCAAAAGAATACCCACTAATTTTCGTCAAATTCTAAGTAAGATCACTGAGACAATAAGAAACAAAACAAAACAAAAAATCTTTCTTTTATTTAAACCAGAAAAACCCCAAGAAAAATCATGTTTTAACATGTTTATTTTTATATTTTAAAAATACTTTTAAAACAATTTTACTTAAACCAAAAGATCCTCAATAAATAATTCTATCTCCTCTAATTGTTTTTGCGTTTTAAAAAAAAAAATTTAAATTTTTTTTATGTTTTTATTTTAAATTAATATTTTTTGATGTTTTTAAATTATTTTAATATGCTGATATGAAAAATAATTTTTAAAAAATAAAAAATATATTATTTTAATACATTTCTAATTAAAAATTACTTTTAAAAAACAACTACAAAAATACATAAAATGCTCACATCTCGTGATTTTTAATGAAGGTTGAATGAAAAAGCTTGACTCTCATCGACGATTTTGGATATTTCACTAATGAGGCCTAACAATGGAGTCTATTATCTCATTGATTAATGATTAATTAAAGTTAACTATGTATGTACGATGCAACCAATTCTTATATAGGCCGTTCATATTTTAAAAGTTAAGAAATCTTTTTTTTCATCCATTTTATTCAAAAGATCACCAATTTGTTATAATTTCATGTCCGGTTCTTCTACTTGATGTATTTTTTTTAGAATTCACCTCTGTCACAGCTCGGATAAGACTTGAATCAATATCTTTTTATTTTTTTAAATTATTTTTTAAATTTTTTTATCATTCTTTATATATTTTCTTATTTTTCTTTCTATCCAATTATCTTATTCTAATTTAATTTTTACTTTGTTGACAAATAAAATCATTAAGATATTTTTAAAATATTTTAAATATATATTTTCATAATATTAGCAAAAGTTTATCTTTAGTATTGAATTTATATTGTTTTTTCTTCATTTTATTTGTTGTCAGTGTATTATTTTTTAATTATATTATTAAATTAATTAAGTTTATTAAACTCATTTCAGATAAGGATAAAATCTTAATTTTTTTTCTTTTTTTTTTTAAATATTTACATTATTATGATATTTTTCTTACAGTAGAAAAAAAGAGCATTACCTGCATCATGGCGTGGGAAACCCGTGTAGAATCGAATTATTTCGTCAAGGATCAAGGCAACTATTGACTACTCTGTCTTGCTCCTAATACAAGGTTCCGCTATCCTAGCACGAGGTCCCATATATATAATACAATGTACATTATAGAATGACCATATCTTCCCATAGTTAAAAAAACAAAAAATCATATAGTAAGTGATGCAATGGTAAAAACTTGAGACTAAAAAGTTTATTTCTTATGTGGTTTCAGGTTTGAGCCATGTAGTTGCTAATATAATGATCACTAGTGATTTACATAGTCGTTAACTTCAGGACCCGTTGAATTAGTTGAGGTATACGCAAACTGACTCGGATATCCACGTTAATAAAAAAAAAAAAAACAAAAATGCTCTACAATGCCGATATCTGCCATTAACACTAACAATAATCGGATTGTTCAACATTTGAAAGGTTATTGCAGTGGATTGCTACCATGCAGTGAACTCATATTCCTTTGAACAGAATATTATCTACAAATTACAATCTCCTTCTCTCACGCTTGTATCCTATTACGCAAATTAATTGTACATGGGCTGCAGGAATAGTTGTGGATCAAGTTGTGTGATAAATGTTCTAATTTTGCTCATTTTCAACCTTATTTTTTATATATAATTTCTTGAAATAATATCTCTCGTCTATTGTTTTTTTTTGGCAAGTAAAACCAGCTATTAATTGTTTTTTTTCTTAATGAATTAGGTGCGTTGCGATTTTAAATTGTTGAAAAATTCTAGGACAGGCATAGCTTTATATTAATTATTTTACTAAATTATGTGGTCATTTATTGCATATGATTTAATTACTCATGGTAAATACATTTATTGCAGCTTTGGCGATCTATTCTTGGTCAAGCGATTCATTCTATCAAATGAGCCTATGCATTGCATTTAATCAAACGAGCCCAGCCCAAATATTCAAGAACATCAAGCCTAAATAATGAGCCGTTTGAGGTTCCCATGTAGGATCCTACAAAACTCAAGTTCAGACCCCAAACACACAAAGGACAGCCCGTTTAAGAGGACAAAAGCTTATAGCCCAAACTAGTTTATTGGAACACGTTTATGGATCCTTCGATATTTATGTTTGTAAATACAGAGAGGGTGAAGTGTACGTGTAAAAAGAAAAAATGTGACAGGACAACAATATTATAAGCGACAATATTCTAAGTGAAATAAAATAGTTACGAAGTCAAGTGAGCTTGTTTGAGCTTTTATTTTTGAAGTCAGGAGAAAGACCTTTCCGTTTCGAAGCAGCCCGGGCTATCCATTCTGACTACCATGGAGTAGTGTTGCAAGCATGGAACAAATGTGACCATGATGCTGTTAGGGGTTTGGCTGAAGTTAGGGAAGAATCCATCAGTTTCAATAAAAATACTTGTAGCTCATATTAATGGTGTGCAGCGTTGCTTGGATAATGACCCATCTGATTCCTTGGCTGCTTTTGAGAAGTAGCTGCGACGAGAGGATAATGTCGTTGTGCTTCAACAAGAGGAGATGCTGTGGTACCAAAAGTCAAGGGAAAAATGGGAGAGATATGGGGACAGGAATACAAAATTTTTCCACACTCTGACAACTACCCGCAGGAAAAAAAATTGTGTTCATGGTTTATTCCTGTCTACTGGGGAGTTCTGCACGGATGATGTTATTTTACAAGAGGAAGCTCTCTGCTACTTCAAATCCCTCTTCTACTCTTCTGAAGCTTCGGAATCTACGAACTTGGGGCTATATAATTTGCCTACTTTGTCAAATGAGGGCGTTGATTGTCTCCTCAAACCAGTCATTAAGATAAAGTCTTTGTAGCTTTGTTGAGCATGAGTTCCTTTAAATCTTCGGGGATTGATGAATTTCGACCTTTTTTTCTTCAAGAGCTATTGGGATATTGTGGGGAATAATGTGTGGAGGCTGGTTAAGGATGCTTTCAGTAACGGAAGTTTCGATAAGAGTTTAGCAGAAACACTTTGCCTAAAAGAGATCACCCTACCACAATGAAACACCTCAGACCGATTTGTTCATGCAATATGTTATATAAGCTTATCATATATGGAGGTGTTAGTGAACAAACTTCGGCCTTTTTTTGGATAGTCTTGTTGGTCCGTTACAGCGTAGTTTCATTCCTGGTAGAGGTACTACAGACAATGAGTTAATTGCCCAGGAAATAATACACCATATATATGCATAAATCTAAAAGCAATCAGGGTCTCCTGGCTGCAAAACTTGACCTGGAGAAAGCTTATGATAGGGTGGACTGGGATTTTTTTGGAAAAAACTCTTGATGATTTTAGCTTTCCAGCTCGGATAGTAAGTCTCATTGTGTTTTGTATTCGATCTTCTTTATTTATTTTGTGGAATGGATCGAAACTGCCAGGTTTTGTCCCTACCCGTGTCCTTAGACAAGGTGACCCGATTTCGACATACATACATATATATATATATATATATATATATATATATATATATATGGATATTCGGATCCGTTTGCATGCAAATTGACTAATTTCATGGGCTCTGAAGTTAATGATCATATAAACCTCCAGTAACTATTAGTGACTTTTAAAAAACAAATCTAAAATTTGATCAGTTGAATTATACTTTTTAATTGAACTAGTGACCCTATCAATTTCGAGATATTTATTTGTCTCGGTAATGGAGAAATTAGTATGTATGATTGCTAAAAACATTAATGATAATTTATGGAAGCCTGTTTATGTTTCTTTCTAGAGGAGTTTTGAGAATTTCTCTTATTATTATTATTTTTTGTATATGATATCTCGAGTTTTAGTAAAGTAAAAAATTCTGAAGTAAGATTAATCAATGCAGTCGTATCTGACTTTTGTAAGACTTAGTTATGGGGTCTTTGAGAGTATAATAACGATTGTTTTTTAAAGTGTTTTTCGTTTAAAAATGTATCAGAATAATTTTTTTTATTTTTTAAAATTATTTTTGATATTAGCATATTAAAATGATATGAAACAAAAAAAATATTAATTTAAAGTAAATAAAAAAATAAAATAAAAATCAAATTTTTTTTAAAAAAACCTTTTAAAACACAAAAACCAACATAATAACATTGGAATATTTGAGGTTAATATTGAGAAGTCCATAACTATGTGTTCTAAGCTGATAAGCAGAAGAAAAATGATAGATTCACCCAACTTTCTTCAATCAGGATGGCTACTAGTCTTGGGAAATATATGGGTTATTAGTCGATATAATTTGAATCATGAATTTAATATATTAACTTGAGTTATTTAAGATCAATTTAATATATTGATATTTTAATATTAAAATATTATATCATTTTAAAATTTTATTTAGTCAAAATTTATTTTCACAAGTTGTATGAGTTGTTTTTGAATCAGTAAAGTTAATTGGATTTTATTGGGTAAATTTTTACATGATTTTTTTTGCTAAAAAAACAATATTAGCAATATTTAAATTTTCTTTTTACGTTAAAAAAAAATTTAACTTGACCCGCTCTAGTTTATACTAAATCACGTTTTCTTTATCATTAATTTTAATGTTGGTAATTGATTGGTTAAAGCTTTATAGATGGAAGATGCAAATAGAAATATATTTTTTTTATTTTAAACCCAACTTAGAATCTAGTGATAATTATAGTTCACATATTATATTTACCCTTAAAATGTAATGCAATTGTTTCGATGAAGCATGTTATGGTAATGAGTAAAAGAATAGCTAAAACTCGGCAGAGTATAATATTTGTTGCCACTGGGGAGTAATTCTACAACAATATTCAAAGTCACAGAGAATATTGTGCCCGTTCTGCAATGATGTACAGTAGAATGATAAAACATTTCTGTAAAGTTTTGTGAAAAGATATTGGAAGTCGACGGAATTTGCTGGTGATCCAGGACTGTACAAAGTATTTTCTACTGGACAACAATGGAACAAGGACTGATCAGAGTGCTTCGCAGTATACCTCCATGTTAAAACAGCAAGTGTGGGCATTATTGAGCAACTCTTTCACACGAGTCCCTCCCAGAGTAATGGCGTTGGCCCATAAGTGCTTGATCCATCTCATCTGTTTTTTGAATGAAATTTAACCGTCCACTAAAATTCAAGAAGTTAATACTATGCTGGCATCATGAAACTATCACATGTTCATGTTTTAATACGCGCTAAAGTCAATCGCAGTATTGTTCTTCTTTGAAGGTCAAATTAAGGAGGCCATATGAAAGTGATGGATGTGTAAAAGGTTAAGCCTTATCATTTAGTCTTGAGAAAGCTGTCAGCGTGTTCTTGCATCCAAAACTAGCTAGCTAGCTAGCAAGCAAACACAACAAGAACTACTTGTTTCCTCATTTTGCCCAAGCATGGACAACCTTGAAATGATTTCTGTCAAAGCAAAAGATACAATGATGGCATGCATCAGCCCTTTTCTATACATGGAGCTTTTGAGTTCATGTGGAAAACAAAGCAACAATGAAGTTGTTTATATATAGCAAGCAGAGATAAGCTTGAGCACTGCATCTTACCCGAAGCATAAACTTTAAGTTAACACAGAACTCGTTCAAGAAATGTATCCATCTTCTTTTGGTTGTTGTATGAATACATTGATTTCTTGATTTTAATCAATTTATCATGATCTCTTATAGGCGAATGATCTTGTTTGTTTATTGAGAGATACAGTATGTTTCGAAGGATGATTCTCTTCTATAATTACATCCATCGTTATGCATAACATAAGAACTTCAATTACTGAAACTCAAACGTTATTTCATTAAAGAAAGTTATGGAGTGCGCTACTGCTGGGCTAAGTTGTTGTTGCTTGAGGGTATTCTTCTTTTCTTTTCGGACTGGTGTGCATGGATTAACAAGTCAAGATCCGTTTAATTAGTGGGTTAATTAGCGGGTTTGTTTCCTTAATTGCGCCGATCTAATAACTGATTAATTAATAGGTAGGCACCGAAGTTTATGGCCAAGAAATTCTTATCCTCCACGAAAAGAGTAGCAGATGTAATCAAATTCCCCTTTTTAACCCATGGAATACATGGCTACTCCGCATAAAGTACCACAGGCATGATCTTATGATGAACTAATTACAAAGTAATTAAAGAACCAGTCTTTGGCTGAAATACGTGTTCTTGTTGCTGCCGTTTAGGAAAAACAAATTGGAACACATCTTCATGCAGAAAGCTTGGAGATCCGATTTTATGGCTCGCCAAAGAGTGTAGCCCTGTTAAGCAATTGCTAAAACTGGCTAGCTTTCTAAACCATTGGCCATCGAGGCATGCTGTTATTATCATTCCAGGATTTGGAATTGTGTTATCATTTGCTGCCATCTGTTTCAAGTTCATTGCATCGTAGTTGGCTAAAATCTAAGTTCCTCGTCAGCAGCAGCCATGTCTGACGCTACCGTTGGCGGGCCCTGTGAAAAACATGACCATCGTATCGAGTAATCGGTGGGCAAAGAGCTCAGAAGACGGGACCCACAGACTGCTGAGGTTCTCGCTACTCAGGCCCCCCTCCCCACAGAAGCCACAACAACACCATGCTCGATGTGGGGCTGGGAAAAGGATTATCCACAATAACTCCATAAGAGGCACTAATTCTGCAATTAAGACCTCCATAGATGGACTTTATTCAAGGCACGGTACCGAATTTTCTGTCTTGTGACTAGACGTGTGAAGGGAGAGGGGAGTGACATGACAGAATACACATCACATGAGAGGTAATCTCAAATTTATTGGATTTGGAATGTTGCTTCATATTTTATTATTTGCTTATTCTCAGACGTAAGTGCACAGGGGGGTTTTGCTAACACTGCCATTACATAATTTTCTGTCGATTATGCTTTAATTTACACATTGTCTGCTTCGTATCAAAATTCATTATGAAAATGCGGCAGCTTTCCCGAATTCTCTATGTCCCAAACGGGGAAAATAAATAATAAGAAAAAGAAGTCATTGTGACATGTCAACCCATAGTGACGCCAAATAGAGCTTAGCATCAAGGAAATATCTCAAGTTTCAAAGCCATTCTTAGATTGGAAACTGATTTCTTGGGTATATATATATATATTAAGTAATACTTTAAAGGCGGGAACATCACTGTAGCTTTTTTCATGCCTTTTACATATTAGTGTTTCACTGTGTATACAGTGCACAGTGAAACTCTTGACTGTTTTTTTTTTTGTTTTTTTTTTTACCTTTATAGGTTTTTTTAGCTTTTTTCTTTGTGTTTTTTTCTTTTGTTTAATTCGTTTGTTAATATGATTTCATAATATGAATCTCGAGTTTGACGGGTTAACCTGGTTTAACGAGTTGACCCGAAATTTTTTTTTTCTTTCCTTTTTAATCAATTTTTTTCGTTTAGTTTAGTTTGTATATTTTTTTTTTGTTTAACCCGTCGATTTTTTTTCTATTTAGTTATTAAACTTTCATGACGCGAATCTAAGGTTTGACGGATTAACTCAGTTGATTCAGATTTTTTTCTTTTTCTTCATTAGTAACAGGCTTATGTTTTTTGTTTTTTTTTAATTTTTTTTTAATTAATTTTTTTCGTTTAATTTAGGTTGTTAATGTTCAATTTGTTTCTATTTAGTTATCAAACTTTCATGACACGGATCCCGGGTTTGACAAGTAACATGGTTTGACGAGTTAGCCCAGTTAATTCTAAGTTAACCCATTAATTTTTTTTTTCTATTTAGTTATCAAACTTTCACGACATGAATCCAAGGTTTGACCGGGTTAACCCAGTTAATTCAGATTTTTTTTTTCTTTTTCTTCATTAGTTTTTTTCTTTCTATTGGTTTTTCTTCTTTTTAATTATCATACTTTTATGACACAACCTTGCAGCCAGACCCACATCCAAGGCTACTGGGTCTGGTATTGCAGCTTGACCTACTGGGTCATGCAAGTTTAATGTTATTATTAATATTACTTTTGGGTCAGACGTTATAGTCAAACTCAAGATTCTTGAATATAGTTTTGCAGAAAGACCTAACACTTTTAGATTTTAGCTTTTTCTTGGTATTTTTATATAAAAAAATTTAACCCACGGCATCACGCGGGTCATGTAACTAGTATATATATAAGCTTTGTAAGTAAATGAACTTGTATTTATACTCACGAAAAAAAAACAATAATGAAATACCAAGCTTGGTATTTGATTCCAAAGCTCGTACATCCTGTGGATGTCATGGGACACCTAAAAACAACTATATACGTCAACAAAAGCCAGAAAATGTCATTATAAAAAAAAACAAATAAAAAAACATAATAATATTCTAATTGTATAATTAAATTAATTAAGGACATGCTGATCTATTTCCATGAAATATGCACCAAGTCATGGTTCTCACGTCCTCACACACGAGTACTATGGATATGAAAGGTAGTGTGGATTTAAAATATTTGCCACAGCAATAAATCATGTTTGTGTGTGGTTTAGTGTTAGTCATTGCAGCACAACTCTGGAGTTAAAATGGTGTGTTTTAACGTCAATCCTCTTCTTGAGCATTGGATTTCAGCTGTGATTAGAAATACGGTTGAAATTGTATTTTTTAAAAATTTAAATTTATTTTATTTAAAATTAATGATTTTTTTTATGTTTTTAAATTGTTTTAATATATTGATGTTTAAAATAATTTTTAAAAAATAAAATAAAAATTATTTTAATATATTTTCAAGTAAAAAATATTTTTAACCGCAACTTGATGACTCTCGGTTATTTTTTATATTACATCAACTTGATGTTGATAATATATTTTTTTTAATGGCTAGTTTTTTTTTTCTTTTTCTCTTAACTATTGCACCAATTCATGGGTCGACCTTTTTTGTCATTTTATAAAAGGTTACGATAATAACATAAATATAATTAAACGCATGCAGACAAATGATAAGAATATCTGCTTGTGGTTTAATATAATCCCCCACATCAAAGACTTGTGGGAGGCTGGAAAGCCACTAGACAACAAAAGTTAATAATGTGCATGCTAGGCAAAGCTACTGTACCTTTCCTCTAGAATTCCCATTCCCTGAATTAAACATTAACCTACAACACAAAAAAAAATCAAAGTTTTGTAATGTGATTTATTAATTATTCATTTTTATTCATAAAAATAAAAGCATATATATAATTGTTTTACAACAAATTCAAATTACATCTAAGTTGATTAGCCTGTGTGACAACCTAAAAATTACATGTTCGAGTGCGGATAAGTTTATTTTTGTTTGTTATTTTTTTTAAATAAGGATAAAAAATTAAAATAAAGCCAAGTATGGAGCCTACTCTTTCCTACCCTTTTCTTTTCCTTTTTTTTATTAGTATTTTTATGCTTCGAAAAAAGTTATCGGATTTGCTAACTCTTCATTCGCCTTGGTAGTGTTTATTGAAAAATAAATAATACATTTAATAAAGAAGAAGGAGCAAACAAAGAAGAAAGAAGATCAAATAGGAAATCTGAGTGGAAAGAGAAAGATTTTAGAAGAAAAATAAATGAGAGAAAAAAAATAGAAAGAAAAGGTGCAAAAAATTGAGTGAAAAAGTATGAGAGAGAAAAAAAGAAAAAAGTTGAAAAAAAATCACCTTTAGTGTCTTCTTTTCAATAATAATAATAAAAAAGTGTAAAACCCTAACAACTTCTCCTCTATAACACTGACCACCACCTCTTTTCAAGCATCACTATCTCATCACAACCATTTACCTCACCATCGGCAACCTCTTGTAACAACAGCCACCACCAAAATAGCAAACCTAATTGCCCTTCCTTTATTTTTTCCTCATCATCATTGACAGCCACAACATCACCAAATCAACCACAATGACCTAGTTGCAGCAACTCTTTACAATATATCTAGCAGCAGTCAAACCTATAGTGGGGAGAGAGAAACTAAGAGAAAGAAAAAGGGATATGAAGAACAAGACCAAAACTTTAGACAAACCAATCTTCTCTCATAAAGAGCGGTGAAGCTTATTGTCAGCGTAAAAGGGAAGAGGAAGACATTGCACACCTGGAGAAGGGACTTATGTGCTTC
This sequence comes from Populus nigra, assembly GCF_951802175.1. Lineage (NCBI taxonomy): Eukaryota > Viridiplantae > Streptophyta > Magnoliopsida > Malpighiales > Salicaceae > Populus > Populus nigra. The sequence continues at coordinate 10,369,261 of NC_084864.1, read as the reverse complement.
TCAACCTCACCAGTCTGTGAAATGACACACTAACAACATTGGTAGCCTATTCGTGCATGGCTTGCATGAACCATAAATTGATTTTTCAATAGTTTTAAAATATTATTGAATATTGCATTTGTTATTTTTTATGATTTTTAGTTGATTGATTTTTTTTATGGATGATTGTTGATGACATTTGAAATGTTATGGCCCACACCGATGTGTAGCAAACTCGAGTGTATAAAGCCATCAATAAATTTATTTTTGAGGTGGAATAAGGATAAAAACCAATATTTTATAATAGAGTTAGGAGAATCAATTTTATTTTGGTTTATATGAGAAATGATAGCTTATGAAAGTTAGTGGTCAAAGTGTTCATGCACTCATAATTCAAGAGGTTTAAGTTTTCAAAAACAAAAAAAAAAATCTTCATTAGATTTTTTAAGGATCCAACAAAAATAACATGATGTCTAATTTCCTTTTTTAAAGTTAAATTCACAGCACATCTATCTTTAAAGTTTGACATATTTACTTAAGAATAAAAATGTGTTGATTTGTAAATTGGTATTCAATCCATTCTTAAGAACACATTTATTACCTAAAAGAAAGTCATTTTCTCCCAGATTATTCTTTGTACCATAACATAGTAGGAGCACTACAATATGCAACCATGACACATCCTAACCTTACTTTATATAGTGAATAAGTTGTGTCAATACATTACTGCTTTTACTAAACTTCATTGACAAGTGGTGAAGTGAATTATAAAACATGTTAAGAGAACTCTCTACCATGGATTATAGTTCTCAAAGACTACTAATCTCACTTTATAATTCTTCCTATGTGAAGATTGGGCATACTTCTTTGATGATAGAAAATTTACAAAGTGGTATGTTATATATATTAGAAAAAATCTCATTAGTTGTTCCATAAGGAAACAATAAACTATTTCATGTTCTTCTATATAATTTGAGTACCAAGCTATTGTAAACATAATACTTGAGCAATTATGGTTACATTCCTTGCTCAAAGAACTTAGCATCATATCCATCTAGCCATTTATTTTATGGTATGACAACTTGGGAGTTACTTTTATATCATTCATTCTATTCTTTCACATAAAGACCATGCACCTTGAAGTGCATTCCACTTTGTGTGAGATCAAGTATCTAAAATTCTACTGGAAGTTCATTTACCCATGATTAAGTAGCGAATACCATGATGAAGTCATTGTCTTCTAATCATGTTGTCTTTCTAGTGGACAAGTTAAGACTATAATAAAGAAGTGTTGAACTTGAATAAGGGTATTAGAAAACTAATCATGATCCAACCTCTAACCACAAATACGAATCAAGTCTTGAATGGGTTGAAGGATCATTCTTGTATCTCTCATGTGATCAAGTGTTATATGTTTCCTTAAAGAAAACAAAAAAAAGTCAGCAAATATAAAGAAAATGGTAACTTAAAAAAATGTTCAAATCTAACATACAATGAACTTCTGGACTCGGCTATCCACAAGTTGCGACAACCATTCTTGTATGTTCTCATCCACATGTAGGTTTCAATAAAAAGCTCCATTGATCTTAGATCGCGCCTACGCATCGTAGCCTATAAAATGAAGTTATTGTTAGTTAAACATTTCCATTTAATAAAACAATTTTAAAAAATATTATATAAAACATAATCTTATCATCTATTTTGCATGTGAAATGAACGGAATAGATTTGTTAGTGTGCGTGGTCATGGAACCATGAATCTCCTTAGTCCGGTTCTTTAAACCAGACTATGACTGCCTAAAAAAATGATCAGACATCACGTGCTAAAGATCAGTATCTGAGATACCCTCCGAAGTGGGTGAAGGTATGGAATCTATTCATATAGTCATGCCTTCCCAGCCTGGAAGACCTTTATATTTTTTATATTTCTTTATTTTTTTTTGGCATCATACCAGAAATCAGGCAACCTGATTCATAAAAAAAAATAACATAATAAAAAATATATTTTTAATATATTTTTTTAAATATCACAATTTAAATTCAATCTTACCTTGTGGCTTTATTATTCTCCCACTTTTTTATGGCAACATCGGTGTTGGCCTCCTCCCAATAATGTTTTCCATCATCTTCATCGACATATGTATGTCCACTGGTTTTTAATATATCACTTAACTCATTAACATCAACATCAACATCAATAAAAATATTCTTAGTGACACAAAAATTTGCATTTTCTTCTAAGTTGGTAAACAAAGTAACTCAATATAGATCAACTAACTCATCAAGTTGAAAAACATCATCTATAACAGTTACTTCATCATTATCATCCTAAACAACTTGGACATGACCTCTAGTTTTGGTTTTCACAACGGATAACTGGTCAACTCTAGAACAATCTTTTCTAATGGAATGAGTGTATGTGCAATAAATTTTTTGGCATTGCTTGGAAAAAAGAAAGACATTGTTGATATTGTGAAATCGAGTTGATAGAATAAAAAGACTTTATTTTGCTCATAGTGATATTGCAATTCGATCACCTCTTCTAACTTTTCATAATAATTAAATTCAAGCTCATTAGAAGTTGATCCCTTAACACAAACTATATTATTATATGTTTTTACAGCCTTCGTGTTATCCTTTGTCTTTTATTTCATGTTCATCACCATGTTAAAAAAAAATTCAAACATGTTCTTTTTGGTATACATGACATCTAGATTATAACGGAGGACATTAGTTTTCCAATAAGAAATCTTATAAAAATTAATTTGCTTTATCAAATTGTGGGTCACACTAAAACAATTATTTTTTTGCTTACTAGATTGAAAATCAAATATAATGCCCTCATATTATGAGACAACATCATATAATTCTTCACCCAACAATACTAGCAATGCAACACCCCTTTTAACGTTACCTATAAATAAGTCTTTTGTGTTATTTTTGTACTTATAACTGGTTAGCAAGAACCTTATGTAACAATAAAAAAAGATGTTTTACCACCATTTATTAAGGTGAAGGCCTTGTTATTTTCCATGTAGTATGGATAAGTTAATTTTACATGTGTGCTCCAATTAGAAACCATCATATACATAAGAAAATCATTAATAGTTTACATTAAAGTCGTTTTTATCTAAAAATTTTATTTTCTTGAGACATCATATGCCAAAGTCCTAAATAACCACAACTGATTCAAATCATCAATCAACTGTTAAAAACAAATATCTATGTTCTTATCTGAGTTATGAGAACTGGGTATGACCATAGATAAGAACATAAACTTCGTCATCATACACATCTCCATTGGCAAGTTATAAAATGTGAGTATCACCGATAAATAAAAATAAGGTGCAATAAATAACCTAAATGGATTGAATCTATATGTATATAACCGAATATATATATTCTATGATTCCATTGAAAACTGAGGATGCATTCCATTAAACTACTTTCAAGCTTCATCATGAGAAGATTACACCATGACTCCATCCATCATATCATATGAATGATGTCATGTCATCTACTTTGTAGTCTTTAGAGACATGAATAACCTTTGTAGCTTATGAGTGATTGGAAATTATCTCAATTTTCTATATGCAACATAAGTCATTCCCTTACTAATTTTGGATTTATACCGAGTATGCCCGCAAGGTTATGCACTCTGTGAAATTTGTATTTTCATGGTAATACAATAAGCAGAAGTTTGAACACGTGTTAATTTTCTGGTATCCTAAGCCAATGGGGTTTCATCATAGATTTAACGTCATAAAAGTTCTCTTTTAACCTATTCTCTTTAGGTAAAATACTTCTCGTCCATTCGATAATTATGTCACAACTGACCTCACTCATCCAATAACCTAACTTAATGGTGAACACCTATACAATGATCGATAATTAACTATGATTTTTGCACCCTTCCTATAATGGTTCGTCTGAATCTTTTAATTTATTCAAAAAATCTAGTTACATCTGCATTTGGTTCTTTATATACACTTAAACATTCACCTTGATAACTCTTATTCATTCTCATTGCATCCATCACCAGTCTTATAAGAATTATTATTATTATCCATAACTCCATGCACGTTGCCATAATTAAAAGTTGAGCTAACCATCTTTTTTTACCATGGTCTCGTAAGGAACATAGGGTTCTCTGTGTGCAAACCAACACAAGTATTTTTCTATGAACCTTTTTTGTATAAAATGCATCGTAACAACATCTTGATCGAAGAACTTTTTATTTTCGTACTTTTTAAATACATCTAATACCGCCTCCACTAATATTCTTTGAAGTAGATAATGCGTAATTAATAAAAACCCTCAATCTCATTACAAAAATTCATCATGCGCAACCCTTTAGGTGAAACTCAATACATCCAAAAATGATCATCCATTACTTAGATGAAACCTATATAGAATATTGATGACAACATGTATTAATCAATAATGTGAACTAAACAAATTATCGGTACCCAACTAATTAGCTATCATTGGTTCAATTCAAACTTATTCAATCTATTTTAATAATACTCTTTAGTCATTATCAAATTTTCTCTAAAAATTCAAATTTATCTAAATTTACTAAAGTTTTCAACTTAACTATAAAATTGACAAAATATAAAATGGGCCCATTAAATAACTCATTATTTCTTTCATTATAACACACCTAGGTTATAAAATCAAACTCAATTTCATCAAGTGACAAACAAATATAATTTTTTTTTAAATCTCAAACAAACCTTAACATGTACAAATCATACATTTATATAATAAATTCCTCTAAGAAAAAGCTATAAAACAAATAAGCACACGAACAAACTATACATACTACACAAAAATACCAACAAATTAACATAAAAAATGGGTTACAATGAAAAATGGATAGGTTTGGTTAATTGATATGGAAAATCTTCAAAACAAATTGAGTCAAGATAGGGATACTAATAGACTACATGTTAAGGTGGTTGGATATGTGATGATGAGAGCTAGATTTGTGATAAAATAAGGGGGGTGCTGTTTTCTGAAAAAAAAAAGAAGAAGAAAAAGAAGAAGAAGAAATGAAAGAAGGGAAAAGAGGGCTTGATGTTGGTTATAACCTTAATATTACTAACAGATTCCCCACTAGAAATTAGTGACAATAAATTATCATCGATCATTCCGTCTGAAATATTGACACGTCAGATTTACCGATGCAATTAATGAGGGAAATCCCTGCCTAGGTTTTTTTATTCTTTGAATTCCACAAGTAATTCCCTTGGTATTCACCAACAAAACAAATTTTGTTGGTTCTTTCTAATAGAAAAATCGAAGTGATTTTCCATTAGTAAATGTCATCATAATTTATTGATGTCGTTTTTTTTCCATCGGTATTTCCATTGGTATTTAATAATTTCCTAGCAGTGAATGAGGATGAAATTTGATTGAAAAAAAATGGAGGATGAAATTAAAAAAAAAAACTATTTAAAAAATGATACTAAATAAAACAAATAGCAACCAAAAAAATAGGGATCAAATTTTAAAGATTAAAAAATCATAAAGGGGTTAAATTAAAAAATATTTGTAATTTGATAACTTATTAAAAAAATAAGTAATCAAAAGGACATGGACCAAATATGAAGAAAAAATTAATTAAAGGGGCTAGTCTTCGAGGAGAAGATAAACAAAAATAAGGGAAAAAAAGAAATGGTAGTCGGCTTTAAACCAGAGGAGCTTCTTATCCACATGTTACCTCATCGTGTAGGTAACATTGAAATCTTTCAAATACCACCCTAGAAGGTGGTGTTTAGTAGTTGGATAGCCTCGCACGCATCCTCCAAATAGTGAGGGGGTCATCACATGATGGCATATGCGTTGTCTGTGCCAATAATTTTTTAAAAATAATATTTAATTTGTCAATTACAATAATACCCGTGAGTAACCTCTAAATTTACAATAAAACCAATATATAAAATAACCAAAAAAATCCTTATGAGAGAGTTATGTTGGCAACATCCCTGAGTGAAAAAATTATATTTTTTTAAATTTTAGGGTTAAAGTAGTAATTTTAATGTGCAAAAAAAAAATAACAAATCTAACCTCATACAATATGCTGAAGACAATTTTGTCATGGTGAAAAGATCACCTTACCCCCAATACCTAGTTCTATGGTTTTTGTTCAAGTGCAATTTTGTAATTATACTATTACAATGAATAGTGGTATAAGTCTTAGTGCATAGTAACTTCTCAAGGAGAATTAGTTTTTGTTTTTTTAATCTTTGATATATGATTTTGAAATTTTTAAGACTCACAAAAAAATATGTTAATTATAAAATTAAAGAAATTATTGATTTTTAAGAGATTTTCGTAAGTACATGCCTTACATACAAGCTTAAACTTAAGTAATGTTTGTTTTTGTATTTAAAACTGTATTTAGATGTGTTTTAAAAGTACATTTAACTTAAAAATATATAAAATTAATATATTTTCTAATGATTTTAATATATTAATATTAAAAATAAATAAATAAATTATTTTAATATATTTTAATTCAAACCATACCACCGTCCAAAAACACTTCTCGAAACGATGTAGGAGGTCAATGGCTCAATACTTCGGATTCCAAGTACTTGAACTTAACGAGATAAGACTCTTTCCCATCGCATGGTATAGTCATTCATGTCCGTTCCATTGGTAATTTGAACCTTAAAACTCAGCATGAGTTTGAAAGCTTTCAAAGAATATGTTTCGATAACAAGTTCATTGGACGCTATTTGCTTCACATGATAGGCTAGTGAAGGTTTGTCAGTATATTCTTTGATCATTGGTAACTCTTGGTTGGTGGCCTAACAAGTGAACAGCCAATCATCCCGTAAATAACTATGGAGAAAGCATTATTAGTTCTTATCCAAATGACTGACTCCATCATCAAAAAATTATATCAAATATATATAAAAAAGAAATTATAATTGCAAGACCAGGTGAAATTAGATCTAATTTGTCCAATGTCCACAAATTTTCTTTTTTTAATTCGATGAATTTCCACCTTGAAAAACGTATTTTATAAATCTAGATAAACGAGTAAAACCTTAATTGTTCTAAATTTTTATAAAAAGTATATGTCCTGACTCCAACTTTAAATTTATTATGCAAATCTCAAATATTTTACCATCACGTCACGTCCCGGATAAAATGTTCACAAATTTGTGTACAAGCAAATTGATTATTAACATAGGCAGATGATATTGTGTCCAATTACAAGAGGTAGGCAAAAAGAAAAAAAATGTTATGTAGAGAGTAATTTAACAGCATATATTTAAGAAAATCCTTCGCCTCCAATTAGAAGCTATACACACCACAATGATAACTAAAAAGAAGAAAAAAAAGAAAAAAAAACCTCGCTTCTTTTTTTTTAACATATTTATGCAACTGGAAGTTCAGTAATTCCAAAGGTAATCAAGATCAACTGGTCCGGCAGAACTTGATGGATCCTCAAAGGACCCATGAACCAATTGATGGTTGGTTACCACTGAAGACATATCAGTGCTGAGGCCAGTGTCCTCTGAAAGCTCCCGTTTTGAGTTTAGGTTCATGCCGGGTCCATGGTTTTCAAGCAATATCCTCAACATGGAGTGTTCTGGCATCATAACAGAATCTGGGTATTGAAAATTTGCTATGTTTGGTAAAATTTGAGAGGAGTAGAAAGAGTTTGGAGGTGAGGGTTTTGAAAACAGAACTGAGGAAGGGGACATGTTTGAAGAAGAGAAAGGAGCTCTAAGAGAAATGTTAAAGCAATCAGCAATGGTTTCATGGGGTTTCTGGTCCTCCGTTGGATTGGAGAAGCAGGTCACGTGAGACTTATCACCTATGTTAGTCCTCTTGTCGTTATTGTGTTGAGAAGAATCCATCAATGGAGGCAATATTGTTGGCTTTAATTCATTTCCATACGAGCTTAACCTCACCAACCCTGAAACATGTGTTTTCTTTCCTCCACAACTCTTCTCAAAAATTCTACAGATGACCCAATCATTCTGCAACAGAAGCCAGGCAAAATGATCTATAAATCAATACAATCACCAATCAAGTGTAACAAAAAAAAAAAGTGAAACAGAGGAGAACAGGGGAAACAGAGTGATAACCCTACCTTGGCTGTTTTAGGGGGATTATAGACGGGGGTTTTCCCCTCTAATCTATACTCATGCATAACCCAGTTGGTTTTTTCTCCTTTGGGGGCTCTCCCTTTGTAGAAAACCAAGGTCTTCTTCATGCCAACAAGTGTTTTAGCCCTGTAAATCTCCTTGTCTTTGCCTGTGGCTTTCCAATAACCAGCATCAGTAGCCCTATTCGTCCTTAAACCGGTGGGATACTTCCGGTCTATAACACAGAAGAAATACCATTCCTTTTCACCCATTTTAGCCCTCCCTGCATTAAAAAGAGCACAAACCATGAAGTGAGAACATGACACATAGCAAAAACTGCTGTAGAACTAAGAACCAGAGGGATATTGACATAGAAGACTTACAAGGCAAATCCCATGGCTCACACTTGTTTAAATCGACCTCACCAATAGCTCTAGCACAAAAGTAGTTGTCAAGAACCTTCTGAGACAGGTAGTGAGTTATGAGCTCTTCATCAGTTGGATGGAATCTAAATCCCGGAGGCAGTTCCATCTGCTCATCTTCCTCACTATACACACAATTGTTTTCCATAACCTTCAAAATCTCACAAGAATCTCTCCAAATCTCAAATGGGTGCCTAAAACAAATTTTCCAAACTAAGCTATTGTAGATGAAAGCCTGCGACGTTTATATTATCTGTGTAGGAAACAAACCATAAAACTATTGTCAGAAGAGAGAATCAGATGCTAATACAAGAGAGAATTATGAACCGAAAAGGCTGTGATAGGGGGGAGGTGGTTTAAGAGAGAGGTGGTGGGCATAACAGAACCGATAAATACTAGTTTTTGGAGAGAGGGGAAAAAAAACAAAAACGAGGGTGGGAAGGCAACTATTGCTGGGTGGTTTTCAAGTTTCCATTTAAGAGTAGAAAAAAAATACTGTTTTAATTGTTAAAAATGTATTTTTTATTTATTGCATTTTCTGCAATTTCTTTTTTATTTTGTCTATAAAAACATGCATGTCACTGTCACTTTCTATGCGCTGCATGTACTGTGAATTAGCTCTTTTCTTCTTGCAATTAAAACCGATTTTTGTTTAGTCTTCCTTTTCAGCTAAGAATATATATATATATATATATATATATAGTATGAATTAGGCAACGAGAAAAAAAAAAAAAAAAGGTAGATGGCTTAAAAGTCTTGAAGTTAGTTGCTATCTGTTTAACCAAAGGTATATGCTGTTCTAGAGATACATGTATAATTAAAAGCATGTACAGGAGTTCTAAAACTAATTAGGCTGTGATTGGGCACCGGTGCAACTGTTGTTTCATGATTTTTTAAAATTTTTTAATTTTTTAAATTATCTTAATGTGTTAATATTAAAAATAAATTTTAAAAAATATATTATTTTATTGTTAATAATATTTTCTGCCGTTATCCCAAAAAAATAAAAAAAAATCACAAATTTTGTTTTGATGCAAAAACGACAATAGCCCCCACAAACCTCATTATCGTAGTTTTGTTTTTCTTTCTTCTTATGAAAACCTCATTATCTTAGCTTAATTAGCTAACCTAAAGGTGCACACGATCACAAAACCCTCGAGTCAAAGTGCCATCATTGCTCCCACCAAGATATTTTAGATTTCAGTTTAATTTTATATATTATTTATTGATCATAAGAAATATTTTATAGTTAATTATTTTCCTGTGGTGAATCATGGATTTTGGCAGCGTACCAGCGACCGGCGATGCTGCATTAACTCTAACATGATTGAACCAAACAGATTGACAATATACAGTTTAACAGTACAATCAGGCCCACGTGTACTGTTCTAGGGTTTCTCCTTCGAGCTAGGGACCATCCTCGTGAGTTGATAACTCCCTCGAGTTACCTTTGACCAAGGTGATTGGATCTCTGATCGTAGAAATTGTACTTTGGCGCTTGCTTTTTACTGCTGTGACGAGAAGAAGAAGAAGAAGATAGAGGGAACATTAATGTTGCTGTCCTTTTTTCAAAATCATATATTATCCATAATATTATTAATGGTATAGATCAACTTTTTAAATTTATTTTTTAAAAATCAGTAAATCAAGTTCTATAAATTTTAGAATTACTAAGACCTATATAATAGTTAATTTTAAAACTTATAAGATTAATCGAGATACACACAAATTAGTTCCCTCCCACACACACACACACACACATATATATATATATATGGATTAAAAGTTGAAATATCTTCAATAATAGGTATAAATATCATGAATGGTGTTATTTAACTGATTAGATTATAAATTTATTTTTTAAAAATTATTAATTTGAGTTTCATAAATTTTAAAGTCATTGGAGACTTATATAATCGTTAATTTTAAAACCTGTAAAATTAATCGAGGTATATTCAAATTGACTCAAACAAAATATATATATCATGGTTTATGGATTAAAAGTTGAAATATCTTAGATAGATAATAGGTATAAATATTATGTCGTAATTTGAAATAGTTAATTGTAAGGGCTGCAATGATTTTAAAATGATAGAATCAAAATGGTGCAAGTACAGTGTCGTAATCCTATTTTAATCTATAGTCGTTGTCTACTAATAGGTCATTTATTTATGTTGGGTACCACGCTCCACACGGCGATAAAAAAACAAAAATGTGTGGTGCATCGCGTAAAGAGGCAAACTCTAAATAACTTCACCGAATTATAAACACAAGATATTTTATTCTAAACATGGTAAAAATACAGCTTTTAATATCATGCAAACAACTCTAAAATCGTTATAAGAAAAAAAATCTCAATTATGTATATAGATGATGTAACATGAGATGATATGATATGATATGAAAATATCTCTTAAAATCAAGATAAAAATCATGCATACAAACTATCAACCTTATAAAAGTAAACTAAATTTGTGGGCTCGTGTTATATTGGGGTTGGAATAATTTTTTTATTGGTGAGAAAAAAAGATGATAGGGCGACATGAGTGTGTTTTTTTAAAACAAAAAACACGACTTAGAGGATATACTCGAGTGAGAAAAAAATAATAGTATAATTAATTAGATAATAAAAGAAAAGATGACGGCAATAAATGGACTAATTCAAACAAAAAAAAATCATGGTAACTTGCAAAAACTAAATGGTTAAAAAAAATGAAAAGGATGGTGAAGCTAAGATTTCAACCAATCAAAATAGGAAAGAACAAAAAAAAAACTAACATACATCAACAGAAAGCATGTTAAGTATGCAAGACATGTCATGAGATTATGATAAATTAATAGAAAGTAAATAAAAAAATAAAGTCTAATTTCACACAAATCCAACATAAAAAAGAAATTTATATGGTCAATAAACCAAACTCTACGGCATATATCATATGAATGAGATAACTCAAATAGAAAGAAAACCATGAAATATTATGAAGTTTAATTTTTAAGCAATCCAATGCGGAAGGACACAACATAAAAAATATTAAATTTTTTATAAAAAAATTAACATAAAAAAACAACCTAACCTGCCAAATATGTGGTTTAAGTTATGGGATTGGGATAAACAAATAGAAAGAAAACCATGAAGCCCAATATAAAAACTTCAACTTTGAAGGATATAACTAAAAAATAAAATCAATTCTCAATTGATATAATGTTGAAGGATGAAATTGATAAAAAAAATAAATTTAAAAAATTTACCAAAGTAAATTTGACCAAAAATAATAAATAAAAAGACCCAACATAACACAAATCAATTTGAAAATTCATAAAAAATTCTATAGAAAGTAGATTAGAAAAATAGAGCCTAATCGTTAATAATATAAATGTTGAAGAATGAAATTAAAAAACAAATATGAGCTTTGAAGGAAAGAAAGCAAAAAATCAAGTAAACTCAAGTGAACCTTTTAAATCTAGGCTAATATCTCAAACTCGTAACCTATGAAATCCTAGACCTGGGCTAAATAAAAAAGTCCAATTCCCAATGCTTTTCATATTGAAGGATTGAATTGAAAAATATATATATATATATATATATATATATATATATATATCAATTTAGAGAATTAGCCAAAGAAAATTCTATAAAAAATAACAAATGAAAAGACTTGAGATAACTCGAGTTTCTTTCAAAATCAATGATAAAATAAACAAAAAGCAATGTTGAAAAGTCATAAAAAAATCTTATAGAAAGCAGATAAAAAAAAACAGAGCCTAATCTCTAATTATATAAATGTTGAATGATAAAACATAAAACAACATGAGCTTAAAAGTAGAGAAAAAAAAAACCAAGCAAACTCGGACGAATCTTTTATACTTGAGATAATGTCTCAAACTTGCAACCTATAAAATCCTAGACCCAAGTTGAATAAAAAAGTTCAATCTCCAACCAATTTAATATTGAAGAATGAAATTGAAAAACAATATCAATTTAGAAAATCTTCTAAAGCAAACTCAACAAAAAACAACAAATAAAAATACTTGAGAACACACAGGTCATTTTTAAAATCAATTAAAAATTCAACAAAAACATCATAAAAGATCCAAAACACCCTTATGAAAGAGTTTAGTTGATGTGACGACACCACAAGTGTCACTAGAACAACGAGGGGTTATCCACTTGCTAACACATATGAACAAGTTTTTTTTAATAATAGTTAATATACGATCAAATACCCTTATAAGAGAGTTTAGTTGATTTTATTTTTAAGTGTAATAAAGTAATTTAACTATTTTAAAAAATAACACAGACTAAAATACCCCTAATTGAAAGAAAACAATTTTTTTATTCTAGGGTTAAATTAGTAAATTTACTATGGAAAAAATTAAAATTACTGGTCTAGCTCTTTATAATTTATAAAAAACAATTGTATTATGGTGAAAAAGATTATTTTACCTTCAATACAAAGTTCAAAGATTTTATAGTTTAAAAGCAGTTTCATCGTTATACTATTATAATGAATAATATTTTGTGTCTTGTTGAATATTAATTTCCCTACAAGCTTATTTTTTTAAAAAAAATTCATTGGTAACTCATAGTTAATACATATTATGCAATTTTTTATTTAGCAAATGCACTCCTTTATGAAAGAACACTCTACAAATTCTACCCCCTAACTTCTAAGGAAAAAGATTCTGAGTACTGAAATTTATTTGTAGCATTGATTCGTCATCTGGAAGTCCTAATCGAAATGGAATTATTTTTGGAATTATTAACTTCCTGACGTTTATCATTGATTGCCATTTAGAGAAGCGATCGGCATAACGCCATAACCACAAGTATTGTTTTTGTGATAGTAGTACCATGGAAAAAATCAATAAGTTTACATTTTCTAGAAGAAAATACCAGCAAATTCAATTTTTTTTCAGTTAATCTTTTAATTTCCTGATAAAAAGATGTTTTTTTTTCCAATCACTTCGTTAACCAGTACCAATTATTAAAAACAGTAAAAAAAATCATTTGGGTAAATCCTAAATTTAATTATTGAATTTGAAGCTTCAACAATTCAAAAAAAAAACATGAATTATATGATTTACTAATTTTTTTTATTAACGTGAGTGTTCGGGTCAGCTTGCACGCATCTCGACTAATCTCACGAGCCCTGAAGTTAACGACCATGTAAGTCTCAAGTGGTCATCATATTAGCAACCACAGGGCTCGAGAACTTGAAACCACAAGGGAGCAAATCCTTTAATCTCAAGCTCTTATCACTCAGCGATTTACTAAATTGATATGAAAGGTGGTGTTTTTAGTATGGATAAAAAAAAGGATTTAATTTCAATTAACACATAATTAATCTTCAAATAAAAATTCGTAGATTTCTCCTATATATATTATATATTAGAATGATATTTTTTTTTTAGTTTAACGTGGGTGTCCGGACCAGCTTGCGCGCACCTCGACTAATCCCACGAGTCCTGAAGTTAATGACCATATAAACCTCCAGTGGCCATCATATGAGCAACCACAGAGCTCAAACTTGAGATCACAGAGGGAGCAAACCTCTTGGTCCCAAGATTTTACCACTAGGCTACCACCTAGATGATTATATTAGAATGATATTTGTTATTATAATTTATATCACTAAAAATATTTTATTATAACCCTTAGGAGGTCTTGCCCCCATGGAAAAAGAAAAGGCTCCATAATTCTCAAAGTCATCTCATATCCTTTTCAGGAAACAAATAAATTATGGAGTCAAGAAGGCGTGGCAGAATTACTATTTTAAGGAATTTCAATCACTCGGGGAACTTGAGATCCAACGGTGAATGGTAGAATATCACAGTCAATGTCAGCATCTGCCACGTAAAATCCGAAAGAAAAACGAAAAGACAGTGCCGTCATTGAGGTAAAGCAACCAAACGAATCCACACGGAAAGTTCCCATTGGTTAGATTACAAAGATAATACCAAACCTAACTTTAGCTTAAGTGGGATTTGACTAATCATAAAACTTAACTGCCGAGCTGGCAATGTGGGCCATGCTTCCTATGGACCGACAGGAGGCAACGACAGGGAGCATACACGCGGCTAGAGATGAATGGCTGTGAAGTGTTTGCAAAGGTTGGAGTTAGGCTAACGTTGGTAATAATTTTTTTGAAAAATATGGTGTCCAGGTTTGAAGATATGAACCATCACTTCCAACCGTGCAATACACTGCACGATTATTTCTGACTTCTCAGAACATTGATTGCTTTAATAAGGTGGATTATCTCACTTCTATACAGTCGTTTACAATGTCAAAGAATCAATCGAAACAAGCCCATCCTCGTCGTTTTTCAATTTTTTTTTTATTTTTTTATTTTAAATTATTATTTTAATAATTTTAGATTATTGTTAAAAATAAATTTTAAAAAATAAAAATATATTATTTTAATATATTTTCATACAAAAAACATTTTAAAAAATTATTATTATTACAATCTTAAACTCCACTAAAATATTTAATAGATGAGATGAGAAAAATATGTCTCAAGACTAAGTTTCGTGTGTTTAGGTTTTTTTTGCTTGTTGTAGATTATATATAATTAAATTATAATTCGAAAAAGTTGCAACTTTATCTTGAATTAAATTTGAATAATGGAAAGCAAACTTATTTGAATTTGAAGTTGAATTAATATTGAACGAACTTGATTGTTTATAAATATTAAAAACAAGCAATGGAAGTAGTAAAAAAAAAATAAAAATAGAGAGGTGGACTATAACCTATTTTAGTAAAATCAGTTTAATTTATCCTTATACTTTAGGCCTAATTATTTTCAATTTGTTTTTATATTTTATATCATTTTTGAATATATCTTTCAAGTAGATATTTTTATTCAAACTAACAAAACTACTCTTATTTAAGAAACTCAAACCAACCAATTTATTGCAAAACAAATTGAAATTGAGAATATTTTTCATATTTTGTTAAAAAAAAATTTAATTTCTTGATGATTTTTAGTAAATTAATTTAAGTTTTATTTTTTCTTGTAAATTTATTTTTATTCGTTTGAATGAAAGAATGATCTTACATTTAGGCACAGATTAGAAGCAATTATTATTATTATTTTAAATAGGTAAAATTAATGAGCTAATAATTTCCCTCTATTTTAGGTGCAAGCATCCTTTGATAATCTATATGTAGAGTGACATATATGTAAACAGTTAGATTTAGCCCTCCATGTATCCATGAAACTTGTTCTATAAAAATATATTAATTCTTCAGTCTTGTGTAAATTGGAAAGCAAAAATATTGAATTCTCCTAAAGTTGTGCTTATGACTAAACTCTTTTTTTTCTTTAAAGATATTCATATTATTTAAGTGTTCGAAATTGTGGTGCATAATATTTTTCTAAAATATATCACAATATATATATATATATATATATATATATATATATTAGCACAAGAAAATCATTCAAAAACATATAAAAACATTAATATATGTTTTTTTAAATGAAAAATAATTTTAAAAACATGTTATAACACAAAAACAAACATTTAGTAGAACTAACATTAGGCAGTAAGAGGAAAGCGAAAACAAAAAGATAATGATAAAAATATACTTATCTAGGCAATTATACAAAATGTAAGTCACTTAGCTTCAAAATTACCTTAGGTAAAACCAACATGATACCTGTTTTTTGCCCTTTTACTTATAATGAGTGAATAATATAATACTTGTTTGATGTTGAAGCCTGTGTGTGTGTGGATGGGGTTACGGTATTATGGCCACTAGGCTACTTGATCCAAAAATACATGCCTAATACTTTAATTACATCTTGATCAATGATTAGTTGCTAATTAGGTGATTGATAAGTGCCCATAAAGTTGAGTTCCTGTTGAAATTGGCCCAGATAATTTTTTACTGATTTCTTTCTACAGGATAAAACCCAATATGCTTCACTGATCAGATGTTAAGAAAGTGATCTTTCATCTAAATAGAGGGAAAGAAAAATTAAGGCTTTCTTCCAAGATGATTAGCCAAGAGTGGGAAGAGCAGGAAGAGCAGGATTAGGAACACATGATTCATGATCTTTGATCTCAATTATGTAGAGAAGTTTCGGTTTTTATTGGCATAAAGACAACAAAAGAAGAGTTAAATAATGAGTACTTAGTCCTCAAGAATGCTAAATTGTGTGTTATATTATATAGGTCAATCGAAGCACTTAGAAAATGAATATACATTTATGTGAAGGACACTACTTAAAATTAAATATTTAGATGCTATTTTTGACCGTTAAATTATTTAAATATGACTAATTTCATTCCATAGGATGTCATTAATAAACTAAGTCCAAGATTTGCAAGAACGAAAGGTGGGAGTTGTAACCAACTACTGTATGATGTGAGAGGAGAAGTAGATCATGGTTGGTTTATTTGTAAACAACCAAAGATGTCCTAACCGTTCCTAATTCCTTTTTAATAATTCTAATATAAATTTTTTTAAATGCAATGTGAATATCATGTGTGTCATGTTTGTGGCATAGCCGCAATCATCTTTCTAGATCGGGATCTTTAAATGTGGGTAAAAAGAATAAAGAATTCTTGTTTTTTTATTAAAAATAGATTTAAAGTCGCTACCTAATATTTTGATCATTAAAAACTCTAAATGATTTTCAGAGTCTAGATAAAAAGACTGATTGTGTATAAGAAGAAAAGTATCACTTATAGTACACCCCACTTAAAATAAGCTACATTATTTATTTTTCTGAATACTAAGGTGCTGTTGTGTTTTTCTAACTATTGGTCTGTATATTGGTCAAAGTAAGTTCACCCCAGTATAGTAGACTATAACTTTATACATCAAGCCTAGCCATCCTATTTTTTGTGTCTTTTTTATTTCTTTTAATATTTGAGAATAATACCTTCATTATATTTTTGTTCCGTTCTACATCACCTGAGTTGACTATCGTATAACTTTCAAACAAGTAGATGTCAAGTGTATATAATGAACAATATTAAAATAATTTTTTTATCTATTTATTTATTGAACAACAACAATAAAAATAAATAGATAGATTAATCATATAATTGATTTACTCAAGTTATCCAAAAATCTAAAATGTGTTTGAATTCTGTTTAAAGTAAAATTTTTATTTTTCATAATTTTTATGATTTTGATTAAATATTATTAAAGTATTTTAGTGAATTTGGCTTTCTATTTTCTTTTTTCCTTTCCTTTTATTAAATTTTAAAAGAATTTTTCCATGAATTGTCACCTACATCAACCAAAAAGAGATAAAAAAATATAATAAAAGTAGCATTAACAGTGTAGATCTAATTTATAGGCATTATCGTTAATTCTTTCAAGGATTTGGAAATGTCTATCTCTTTTTGATATCAACTTAAATCTCATTTGTTGAGGGAATTTTTACACACACACACACACACTCAAATTCAATTGCTAAGTTAAAAAATAACCATCTTTCATCTTTTATTACCTTTAAATGCATATTGTTCATTCATTTTATTTTTTTTGTATTTGCCATCTCATATTTTTATGGAGAGCCTTTATTGCCTATATTTTTCTATTGCCATCAAGACTATAACTTTCATCAATAGGTAAAGAAAACAAATCCAAGGGAGTTAAAATGATTAAAGCCATAAAGAATTTCAAAAGGAGAATAATTAATAGTAAAATACACTCTTATTATAAGAAAATTCAATAAATGATAGAAAATCTTTCAAAATTTTCAAATTCTTTTGAATGATAGTTCTTAACAACATAGTTGAAGTCTTATTAATTATTTTATTTTGACCATCTATTTGTGAATGAAAAGTAGTAGAAATAACAATTTTGTTCCTAAATTCCCTTACAAAACCTTTCAAAAATAGTTAAGTTTAATATCACGGTTAAACTCAATGCTTCTAAGTACCCTATAGAGCCAAACTATCTCAATTAAAGGTGTGACTAGAGTACTAAAATCCTTAACAAATCTCCTATAAAAACTAGTCAAACCATGTAAATTTCTTACCTTAGTGATTGACTTAGGTGTAGGACATTCTTGTATAGCTCTAACACTTTTCGTCATCCATTTTAGTCCTTTGCACTAACAACAAGTCCAAAAAATATATTTTTTCCATGCAAAAATCACAAATTTTCATATTAGTCTATAAATATTCTTTTCACAAAACAACCAATACATTCCTTAAATGTTCAACATGCTATTCTAAATTCTTATAATAAATCAAAATATCATCAAAATAAACCACAAAAAAACTTACCGATAAAATTATGCAAAACATGCTTCATTAATCTTATAAAAATACTAGGTGCATTAAGTGTGTTTAATTTTAAATCCAAAAGGCATAACAAACCACTTATACAAATCATATTTAGTTTTAAAGGTATTTTTTTAATTCATCTCCATCTTTTTTTCTTATTTGATGGTATTCACTTTTCAAATTGATCTTAGAAAACATACAGGACTCCATGCATTTCATCTAATATATCATCAAGTCTAGGAATTAAGTGTCGATACTTTACCATAATATTGTTAATGACACGAAAATCAACATAAATCTTCCAAGTTCCATCCTTTTTCGATACTAACAATACTGGAATTATACATGGACTCATGCTTTCTCTTATGTATCCTTTGATCATCAATTCATCCACTTGCTGTTGAAGTTTCTTTGTCTCTCAAGGATTGCTTCTATGAACTGGCCAATTAAATATAAATGCTATAGGTATAAGATTAATTTGGTGCTCAATTCCCCTAATAGGTTCCAATCTACTATGAATCTCATTAGGAAAAATATTCTTAAAACCCTGTAATAAAGAAACAAAAATACTAGGAAGACAATGATCAAGGTCATTAGTGTTGAAATATACCTCCTTATAGGCTTATACAGAAATAAAATCATAGGCATGTCAGAAAAATTAGCATTCTTAATCTCACTCGTTTTTGCATAAAAATAAACATGTTTCTTTATTTTTTCCACCCTTTTTTTTTTCTCACCCTTCCTTTCTTCTCTTCTCTTTTCTTCTCCTCTCTCTTAGCCGAATCCCCATTAATTTCTATTTTAGTTGAGTCTAACTTTCTTTTCTCTTGGCTCACTTTATTTTTACTCTTCCTTACACCCATACATGGTTGATCTTTTTCTTCAACTTTACTTTCTCCTTTCAATTTCAATTGGTCTTTATACATTTGTGTAGGGGAGAATGATATAAGTGTAAATATCTTCCCATCCTTCTCAAGAGATTAATTTTTCTTAAACCCATCATACATGACTTTTCTATCAAATTATCAAGGTCTCCCCAATAATAAATGAGTAGTATGCATAGGCACAACATCATATAACCTCATCCTTATATGTTCTATTCATAAAAGAAATCACAACCTGCTTAGAAACTTTTACTTCTCCACATTCATTCAACCATTGAAGTTTTTTTAATAGTACTAGTAACATTAGCACAAATTTCACTATCAATAATCATACTACATACCTTATTATTTATGTGACATATAGTATAGAATATGTTATCTCTTTGTTGCTCTACATAATCTTTTTTAATCTGAATATTAAGTGTTCTTCAAATCATTAAAGCTTCTTCATCAACTAGATACTCAACATCACTACAGTCCTCAAGTGGTGGCATCTAATCATTCTCAGAATTGTCACTTTAAGATTCAATATCTCCATGCTCCCTCAAAACTATAATCCGTTTGTTTAAATATAGTGTAGTTTATATCCACTCTCTAAACACCTAAAATACTTAATATCATGATTATGATTACATGGGATCTCGACTTTACCTTTTGTTTTAATGGTCGAGTCTTTCCTACAAGCCTTAGATGATTCAACTTTGATGTGGTTGTCTCATCTCTCCTATAATTTGCCCTTTAAGCTGGAAAGGAACCCAAATTACTTTCTTGATATATACTACCATTTCTTTTCAACTGCTTCTCTATCTTGGTAGCCATATGAATCATATCCATAAGCTCAATATAGTGTTATGACTTAACCATATTAGTTATCTCTCTATTCAATCCATTCAAGAACTTTGAAATTATAGTTTTTCTATCCTCCACAATATTAACTCTAATCATCACAATCTTTATTTTCTTTTGGTAATCCTTCACACTTTTAGAACCTTAAGATAAACTCTACAATATTTAATATTGTTCCTTATAATAATAACTAGGAACAAACTTTTTTTTCATGATTGTTTTCATTTCATTCCAAGTCTTTATGAGTCTCTCTCCATTCCTTTTCTTTTCTAAGACAAATTGATCCCAATAAATAATAACATAGTCAGTAAACCTAATAGAAACAAGTTTACTTATTTACCTTACAGTAATAACAACAATAAAATATCAACTCCATTTTTTTTTCCCACTTCAAATAAGCTTTTAGGTAATTTTTCCTTGAAAAGCCAGAATCTTCATCTTAATACTGCCCAAATATCAATCCAAATCTTCTTAAAATTCATCCTCCCTATCTACTCTCCTATAACAAAATTGCTCAAGTGGCCAAACTCTCTATACCTTTGATTTTTATATGATCAAAACCTATCACTATGATTATTATCAAAATCCTTAGCCTTATCATTTGTATTTTTAGCTATAAGATTTTTTTCGAACCCATCCTGCAGACCTTATTCCTTCAAAACCCCTACATTCCAACCCATTTTAAAGATTAGCCACATCGGTTCTTAAACTATCCATATCACTCATTACTTCGATAAACCTTATATTCATAAACTCCAATTGTTGTTGCAAAGCCAAATAACACTATTCAAGATTATTTCTATCTTTTAGTGGTGATGATCCACTCTTAGTTGACATCATCAAAAGCTAAAAATCAAATTAGTTGCAAAAATCATGTCACTCAATAGATGTCACTCCTCTTATATTTCATATAAATTTTTGGTCTTTTACTCTAATATACTCACCTTCACTTTATACCACTCAATTCTCGATATTTCAGTTCTTTAAGGAGCTAACTCAAAACAAATCAAACATTAATATCTTAAGGAAACAATAAAATAATGTAAAGACTCAAGAGTACTAATAACTGATGACTATGAATACAAAACTGTGAATATGAAATCCAAATATCAATACAAATTCATGTGAAATATAAATGATACGAAAACATGAAGAAAAAAAACTAAAAATAATAAGAAACTAAAGGAATAAGATTTAAGTGACTCAAAATAACAAAAAACTCTTTTATATATATATATATATATATGATGGTCAAAACTAAAAAAGAAAAAAAAACAATCACATAACAATTACCCTTTTTTTTTTTTTTTAACTAAGAGGCCATATATATATATATATATATATATAAAGCTAGTAGCTAAACTTTATGTTTTTTTAATAAAGATTTGCGGTGAACCCTATAAAAAAATTTTCTTGCAATTTTTTTTATAAGACTTTATTTAATCAAGATCATAAATTTTTTTTTAACTTGATGTCACAACTAGTTTTTAAAAGAAAATAAAGAACTCGACAACAATGAAGTATGAAATATTTAAAAATAAAAATGATATAACTTGATTCAGAGCCTTACTTTGATATCAACTAATGTAAAACTCATGAATATAAAGGTTTAGAAACTCAAAATCAAATCAACCATTGTGAAACCCTGGAAAATTGTAATTTAAATATGCAGATGCGTAAACCCTCATGTAAACGTAAGACTGAAAGTGGTAATATTTCAATGAATGATGAAAACCAAGATTAGAAATAATAGATAAATAATGATATATAATGGAAAAGATGACCTCTATAAAATGAATTTTGATTTAGAATTCATAAGGACAGAGAAACTGGTAACGTGTTTTGATGGATAAAATTATGAGAAAAATGACAAAATATTTCTAGGAAATAAATGAGGTAATAAAGAATACATTATAATAAAGGATAATGCAATGAAAAGGGTAGGACTGAAGGTGCAAACATCGATTAAAATTAGTGATGTTATTTTAAAACGGTAATAAGCCCAATAAATAAGTAAAGGTGGAAATTCTAAAATGAATATATTCCAAAATAATAAAATGACCTTAAAGGGTTAGAAGGATAATTGATATGATTTTATGTGAGATTGAACAAGAAAAATCTAGATTGTTTATGAAAAGTCATGAAATGACCAATTTTACATTAGAAAGCAAAGCTCTCGATCCAATCGTCGGATCGGGATGCAATTTTGCATGAAGTCTATTAATATGTTTTCCTACCTTGGTTAAAGATCACATCCCAATCGGAGTTCAGTAAAGACTAGCGAATAAGCATAAATAAACCGGATAGTTTACATGAAAAATAAAATAAAATACATAAAGGCATCAATGAGAGACATAATTGTAATTAGAGGAAAATTTACATTTAAAACAGCCAAAGGCCACCAGTTCAAAAAAAAAAAAAAGAGAAAAGAGGGAGAGACAATGGAGAATTCGGCTAGAGAGAGGGGTGCAGAATTTGGAAGAAATAATAATACGCCGGTGGCCATATCTCTATAATCCACCGTTGGATCATGTTGAGTGTTTGATATATTGTTCTTCTCACACTCCTCTACTAACTGACCGGAGGGATTTGAAGGAACACAATCTGTTTGACAGAAATCATCATCTGAACTTTTCTGGAAAACAAAAGGAAATAATTCTGCAGAGTAGTTTTGGTCGCCGACCGATATCTCTCTCTTCCACCGTTGGATCATGCTCGTTCTTGGATATATGGTGCGCCTAGATGTTACCTTCATTTTGGACGGTGGAGAGCGGAAAATATTTCTCCGGCAAGGTTTCATGCATGTTGAACAGTAGCTCGTCCGTTTTCAGGTAAGCTCGATTTTCTTCAGATCTAGGGAGATTTAACCGTTGGATCATTATGGTTTTGAGATATATTATGCACAACTCTATGATATGTAGTCTGACCGTTGGGTTTGAAACAATAATCAGAGGTTGATGACTTATTGCCTTTTGAATATATTGCTAGTTTTGGCAAAATGTAGTAATCTTGATTAAATACTTTTTCTGATGAAATTAGAATTGTGTGGGTGTAGGTTTTATGGAAGATGTAATGGTAAAATATGTTCTTGTTATTAGTATTATTATAGATTAATTGTGTATTCTTTATATGACGGGAAGAATGATTATTGTGTAAGAATAGTAAGGAACATTGCTATATGAACATGTTGATTGAATAGAAAGCTAACTTGTTGGTTGTGTGGATATAAATGAGGTGGAACCATGAAGAAATTGAAATGAAAGAAATTTGGAAAAATAAAACATATTTAAAGCTAGCCATAAGTATTTTTAGCAAATGGTTAGTTAATGAAGGTTGTCATGGATCCCAATTAGTAGGGTGAAATTATTGTTGTGATAATGATCTGAGAATATTAATTGTTAAGGTTTGCTGTATATATTTAATCGCACGAGGAGAAAGCGAAAGAAAATGAATAGTTCATCATTTTGTCGTATTAATAATAATAATAGGAGAAATCTCAAAAGGAATGAGTTTCCTTATTTTGGTCTAATCTTGCTATATTGTAGAGGTAGGGAAATTGTTTGAATGTTTTGCTTCAGGATTGGTTTGAATTTGTGATTTAATGATGCCAAATGACCTTGGATGATGTTGATTTTGTATGAAAATAAGTTGGAGGTTGAAAAGAATTTCTAAGGAATGAAAATCCTCGTTGTCCAAAATTTGAGCTATAAAGAAGGGGCTATTGTGATTGTTGATTTTGAGCCTTAAAATAAAATAATTTGGAATTGGTTTCTTCATAAAAGTTGTATCTCTATGTTTAGCCTTTCATAGAGATAAATCACGCCCAAAACTGAGTTTTACAACTTTAGTTATGATTAAGACACTAGATAGTGTTTTGGGTTGGTTAAGCTTAATTGATCAGAATTAGACAATTTTTAATCGTTGCTTGCAATTGCTGTTGAGTGATGGTTTTGATAACAAAATTATAAGAATGAATATAAACATTAAAATGAGTAAGAGTATGAGATCTTAAAGAAAATTCATTGTGAATAGTTTGAGAATACTAGTTGAATAAGAATTAAATGAAGATGTGATGTTGGTTGTATTGTTGATAAAAATTGAATCCCTGGTAGTACAGGGAAAGCTGTGGGGATTGGACAATTGCATGGAGTGGCAGCATGTGCACCTATTCTAGGTAGGTGACTTGCACCTTCTCTTTTTTATATACATTGAAGAATAAAATACTTTATCATGAATGTTACCATATTGCGTTAGAACAGATATTAGATCGTCAAACGCTTAAATGTTGACAAATGGTTAATTAATGGCATCCGAATGGATGGCCGGGACAAACGAATGATTAGCTTCTGCTAATGGCATCCGAATAGATGACCAGGACGAACGACTGATTAGCTTCGGCTAATGGCATCTGAATGGATGGCCGGGACGAACGATTGATTAGCTTTGGTTAATGGCATCTGAATGGATGGCCGGGACAAATGAATGATTAGCTTCGGCTAATGGCATCCGAATGGATGGCCGGGACGAACGAATGATTAGCTTTGGCTAATGGCATCCGAATAGATGATTAGCTTCGGCTAATGGCATCCGAATGGATGGCCGGGACAAATGAATGATTAGCTTCGGCTAATGGCATCCGAATGGATGGCCGGGACGAACGATTGATTAGCTTTGGCTAATGGTATCTGAATAGATGGTCGGGAAAAACGAATGATTAGCTTCAGCTAATGGTATCCGAATGGATGGCCGGGACGAACGATTGATTAGCTTTGGCTAATGGCATCCGAAGTGGATGACCGGGGTGAGTGAACGGTTAACCTCAACAAATGATGCCTTAAGAGGTTAGCCGGGTTTAAGATTATCGTTGATTGTAAGAATTGGTGCATCTATATGTACTACAAGTTATTTATACCAAGTACATGAAGGAATTATAAATGTTAATGCTTCATTTAACTGCCAGACCATTTAGTTATCATTATTATTAAGTAATTGCATTCTCTTAAATGTTTTGTACTGCAGCAGAAACGTCATACCAACGAGATGTCTAGGAAACCCGATACACGGGAACCTACTTTTGCAAGGAATCGTGTAGATGCATTCTAAATCTCAATGTATTACCGGATTGATTGGCTAACAAAAGAGGTTAGCCGGATGCTAGGTAATTCGTATGGAGTTACCGGATTGATTGTGGCAACCAAGATGGGTTGGCTGGATTTCTTGGGTAATTAAGAGAATTACCAGGTTTATTGGTTAACAAACAAGTTAACCGAATATGGGGTAATTCGTATGGAATTACCGGATTGATTGGCTAACAAAAGAGGTTAGCTGGATGCTAGGTAATTCGTATGGAATTACCGGATTGATTTTGACAACCAGGTTGGATTAACTAGATTTCTTGGGTAATTAAGAGAATTACCGGGTTTATTGGTTAACGAAGAAGTTAACCGAATATGGGGTAATTCGTATGGAATTACCGGATTGATTGGCTAACAATTAAAATATGACTAAGATATTGAGTAAATTAATTAATTTGGTTATTGGGTAGACACAATGACTTGGAGATTAGAGAGGAATTGATAGATAATTGGTTACCATAGTGTTGGTGGCTAAGGATACATTACAATGATACTTAACGCCATAATGATAGTGGCTAAGGGCATAAATTGATACTTAGCACTGTGATGATGGTGACCAAAGTTATGTGAAGGATGCATAGTAACCATAGTGTCGATAACTAAGATTGTGTGCGAATGATAATTGGTAACCGTGGTTACAATGCATATGATGTTAATAAGAAAAATGAAAGGGGTTCGGCACGAATGGAAGAATCAAATGGCATTGATTAACTATTCCGGATCGAGAATAGTTAATGATATCAATAGGTCACATTGGTATCGACAACCATTTCTGGTGTGATTAGCTACTCCAGGTAAGGAGGCTAATGATGTCAAGGGTTCTTGACATCGACAATTTTGATGGTAAACCAGATATGAATAAGATTTGATTAACTATTCTAAGGAAGGAATAGTTAATGATATTGATCGGTTGTATTATATTGACATGTGAATATAATTGATTAGTCTAGCCCAATATTAGAAGACTAATGATACTAATGAGATTTATTAGTTTCAGCAATTACCTTTTAGCAACAGATTCAGAAAGGAAATATATGGATTAGTCATTCCAAAAGAATGAGATAAGCTAATGATACCAAGAGAGGAATATCTTGGTATTAAGTGAGAATTGATTTATAAGGAGATGGTGGTCGCAAACTGTTGAGTTGTGTTGAGATTTCCAAAATGGAATTATTCTTGGCAAATGAGATAGGATATTAGATGGATATTGGTAATAGATGGAAAATATATGTTGTAAAAGAGGTTTATGCCTAATTTTATATATCAAAAGAAATTTCGTAGAGATTATTGTCTGCCATTGTTATTGCTTGTTACTGTCTTTTATAATTATGTGTACATGTTAATTTCTATTTTCAGGTCCATCAGGGTCATGTCAAGAGTGATACTAGTTTAGTTTGTCTTTTGCTTTTGACTATGTAAATTATTTGTAAATTAAAAGACTTATCTCCTAAAACTTGAGATGTAATATCAATCCGTAAATCTGAATGTATGCCTTTAATCTAATGGTTGAAACTCTAAGTACCTATTTAACCATGCATGTTTATAGTTGAAATTGAATCTTTCATTTGAACTACATTATATGATGTTATTGAATAAGATGTGTTGTGTTGATGATAATAAGTTGGGTTGGGACCCAGGACGATTGGGTCGTAATTGAGTTATGAGGAGATGTGAGATATTAGAAGTGTAAACAGGGTATATGTCGATAACTTGGGACCTCCCAGTATAGGGGAGACTCTGCCGAATTTTTGGTGGAAATTTTTGGTGGACCTGTATATAAAAAAAAATTACCTGAAAATTTTCAATGTATCGCGAAAAAAATGGAGAAAATCGGGGTCGTTACAACCATTCCTAAAAAAGCTAAGATCAAGTTTGTGATTGAGCTTGAGGCACAAAGACTATAAGTAACCAACCCCTATCCAATGCCTATAATCAAGACATAAATGAGAAGTATATAAGATGTTATGAAGTTCGGTTAATTCTTTGATAAGTCAGAGTAGTTCTATGAGAAATCAAGATTATGAGCAAACTTTCTGTCACATCTGAACATCGCGGCGACCAATTAAAAATTATCTCAATTGGAAAAGGAACATATATTTGGCATCTTATTTTTTTAGAGGAAAACAGTCTTGTTTAAGGAGTCGCCACCTAGTATTATGGTGACTAGAAACCCTAACTGGTCAACATAGATTCTATGGTCCGAGACTAGTTACACGAAAGGAAAGATGCTATCACCCCTTAAGCGTCCTACCTGAGGCAGACTGCATTTCTGATTTTGTCTAAAATTGCTAAAGGTTTATTTATGTTCTGTTGTTATAGTCATCCTATAATATTCCCGACTCTGATGTCAGTGAATATTCACCTATGAATATTTTCAACTCTGGCGTTGGTAAATATTGTGCAACCTATAAAATACGGTATAATTCCTGACTATGGCAGGAAAAGCACAGTGGGGAGAGAGGAGTGCTTGTTAGAGCTTGTAGTCTGCTGCTGTTCACAGCTGGTGCAAGGGCTGATGAGAAGAGTGCTTCTAAACGTTGCTTCATTGGAGGCTAGGCAGTCCATGATTGCCATGCTGGCGTCTCACGGTTCTTGTGCATGAAGAAACTACACCGCTGGAGGAAGGAAAAAAAAACTACACCACACGACTTTTGCTGCTGCAGCTGAGTTCTGAGGAAAACTCTTCTCTGTTTTGCAGCTACCTGTGGCTGGAACCTTTGGGTCTTCGGGTGCTGCTTCTCCGTTGCTCATGGTAGTCGGTTAGGGAAGAAAGAGAAATATTGCGGATTGGGGAAGAATACCGTGTGTGGTCAGTTTGAGGGTCGATCGGTCGTAGAAAAAGGAAGTGAAAGGGTGGTCTGTGTATGGTTTCCTTCGGTTTCCATGTGGGTGAGGATTGATGGGTGGAGGCTTGTGTTCTCGATGAGGAGGCTGAGATGAAGGATGGTGGTTAACGGGGAGAGTGAGAGCGGGGAAGAGAGGCTGAAGGTCGGTGACTAAGAGGGAGAAATACTTTTTATTTTTATTTTTTATGAGGAGTTGCAGCTCCTTGGGGTTGAGATTGGCGGAAAAAGAATCGATGAATGAGAGCGTTTAATAGCTGGTTTGGGGACCAGGGAAGGAGAGAGGAAAAAGCTGGGGGAGGGGGCCGTGACTAGTCTAGGATTCGGCCACGCCCTCTCTTTTTTTGGTAAATATTTTTTTTTTAATTTTTTTTATGGTTTCTGTAATGGTCTTTTCCTGGGTTTTTTGTCCTTTTTTTTCATACACTAAGATCTGTATTTATAGTGCAAAAGTCCATTCGCGTGTGAGAAATCAAGTTTCAATCAAAATCATTCTCTTCTTTGAAGTTTAAATTTGATTAAAAATTAAATTTAAAAGCATATAACTATCATTATCTTGAAGACAATGATTATCTTGAAGATAGAGATTATCTTGAAGATAAAGATAGAATGATAAAAGTACATTGTAGTCCCTAGTTTTTCACGCAAGTTGACAAATCATACTTTTCATTAAAATAAATCTCTGATATTTTAATTTTACATTTTAAACCCTGTAAAATTAAATTAAAAGCCAATGGGCCAAAATTGGGTTACAATACTCTCACACACAAGTTTTATTTCTGAATAATCAAACTATCTTTTTATTAATGTTTTTTTTAAACCCTAAATACAAGTTAAATAACACTATTTATACTAGGTAAAAATTCCTAAACAAGGCTAGAAAATCTTTTTTCTAAATAAAATAGAAAAAATAATCCTATATTAACTAGGAAGCTAATGTTATTCCTGCACTTTATTTTCTGGACCTTATCGTAAGGTCTTCTTGATGTCTAAGTGACTTGAAAATTTAAACCAATAAAAAAAAATACCTATAAAAAGTCATGATAAAGTTTCAATTCAATCCAATGATTGAATCGAGAATAATACTTTTTAGAGTAAAACTAAACATTAAAAAAATAAGTTTCTAACTGTCAAAAATAATTAACTTATTTTCTTTTGATCATGTAAATGGTCCAATTAAAACTTGTAATGGATCTTTTAGTATAGTCTTGATTGTATCACAAACAGATGCATTATATGAGATATTAATACTTTTTTGGAATATTGGTAACAACTTAATTTTAATTATCTAAGCCAAGGTTGAAGATTAGAAGTTAATAGACAATCAAATAATATCATAGCAAACATTATCATCATTGTTTTATTAAATTTTTGTATTGTTGATGAAACTACTAAAAAAAATGATTTAAGAGAAAAACAATAAAGATTGCTAATTAAATTCATTTCTATAGGTATTTCAAATAGTATAATTGAATTCAATTATGTGGTTTAATATTTTATTCCGAACATAAAATTTTTAAAAAGGTTAATAATTAAATTTAAATTACATGTAGAATTGCATTCAATTCAACATGTGATTTGTTTTTAAACAAGCTATAAAGGATTACTAACTAGCATTTCTTTATTTCATTTCCATGTGTAGGGACTTGACATTCTACTATTTTTTCTTTAACAAGAGACAATAAATTTCACAAATATTGTATCATTTTAAAAAAGCATGCTTGTTTTCCACGTTGTAATTACCAATAAAAATACATATATAAAGATTTATCTTTAATTGGAACTTCATGGTAGTCAGGGTTTTAACACCCTTGAACATTAGTGATTTAACTAAAATGAAAATCTTTTTGGAAATCAAAGCTAATATAATCCAGATAAAATAAAAGCTAGATGAAAAATATTAGAATTAGCTTTAGAAAGGAATTTTCCTAAGCTTTCCAACTATTATAATGGACAATCTTTATATTATTGTACTTTTGATAATTTCATTAATACAATATATATTTCATAATCTATTTTAATGAAAATGGGCTTGTTTTCATATTATTGTATTAGTTTTTGAATAAAAATGCCCTTGATTTTTCTTGTACAATTAATGATTAAAATTATTCATCCATCTAATCATACTAAGTAGCCCAATCACTTATGAAAAAACATAAACTTAAGTTGAAACTAATCTAATTCATATCAATATATGATATTGAAATGAAGAACAACTCTTAATTTTTCTTTTATTCTCTAAACAATTGTTTTCTTAAAATCTGGTTATACTCAACTAGATAACTTAAATGATTGTTATGAAGAAAAATATTAACTTAAGCTAATGCTAATTTGTTGGCGCTAAGGTATTTGTTAACGTAATTAATGAAATAAAGCTTAAACATAAGGTCCTAAGTACAATCAACATAAATATGTAGTGATTTTGTAATTGTGATTTCCATATTAATCCTTTAATTTCTTTAAATGTACTATTTTCTAGGACTATTTTCATGTAAGGTTAAAAGCTCTAAATGTTCTACTTCAGATTATTTGAAAAGCATTATATCATCAAATAAAACAAGAATAAACTTTTTAAAATATAGTTTAAACATAGAATGTATAAGATGTTGGGAAATAAATGGCATGTTTGTCAAGATGAAAGGCGTTACCCAAAATTCATAATGCCTCTCATTAATAAACAACTAAAAAGGTTTAGGTTTTACTATGTTTTGTGAGGAGAATTATTATGGATTCAAGCAATGTAATGACAAGTTATTCTTTCATTACTCTTAACAATTGCCTTAATAGCAAGGGTAAAGTTGTATTTTTCATGTGATCCAAATATCATTTGAGAATTGATCGAAGATAAAGTTATAGTTTTGTTTTTTATGTGCAGTAAAAATACTATATTGCTCTTGGGGCCTCAAAACATTGGCCTTTTGTCCATAGGCTTTTGCATCTTTATAAATTTATTTGTATAGTTAAATAACATTTGTGCCCTTCAAGTCTAAAAAATATTGGCCTTTAAAAGAGGGGATGTTTTGTTTTTACACATTTTATGTACAGTAAAATTTCATGTTTACCCTTTGACTTTGAAAAATCAAAAGTTGCCTTGAGAGGGTATTTTCGTATTTGCATCATTGTTTTTCATAATATTCATATGCCTTTAGGGATTTTTTAGTAACACGCATTATTATAATATAATATATCAATAAAATAGGGCTACTTGGGCCACAGAACTTTGACAAATTCAATTGTTTCCTCCAGCTTGTATTTGTTTTGGATTTAATCGTCATTCTTTTTATTTCTATTTTTTTTAGATTTGATGCTTCTTTAAGTTTGTTTTATTTTTAATTTCATCCCTCATCATTTAATCTAATTAGATTTTTTTTAATCTAACCTAGTCCTTATTCTTTTTATTGCTATTTTTTTTTATCATTTTCATTATTATTATTTTTTATTTTATCCTTGAGAGTTTAATTTAATTCTATTTGGTTTCCAATTTTAATCCTCATTTTTTTATTGCTTTTTTTTTATCATTTTCTTCATTTATTTTGTTTTTCAATTTACTCCCTGATTAGTTTCTTTCAATTATTATTGTGTATTATTTAGTCCTTATTATTTTTATTTTAATTATTTTAATTTTTTATGGTTTGAAATCGTTCTTTGTGGTTTTTTCATGTTTATCTTTTATAGGGTAATCTCAGTTTCATAACTTGATCTACCAGTTTTGATGATAAACTCTGTTTAAGTTTGATCTTTTTTAGGATCTTGTTTAAAAATTGTTTTTTTTTCATCTTTTGACATTGAATTATTAGACCTTGAGCTTCTTGATTTGTTTTGATTTTTTTTTTTGTTGGGTTATCCTTGTATCATATCTCATATTGCAAATTAGTTGAGTTAACCTTTTTGTTAGGCCGAGTTGGCTCGGGTTTACTTATTTGGCATTATATTTTTTGAATTTTTTTTTATTTTTTTTATTAAGTTATTAGGTCTTGAACTTTATGATTTCTTTTCACTTTCCTTTCCGCGGGTTGTTTCGGTCTTATATCATGAGTCGTAGTTTAGTAAATTTAACCAAATTTGTCTTAAACTATTGTCATTTGAATATTATTTTCTTGTATTGAGAAAATTTAGACCGGCCTGCGACGTAGTGCAAACCACCTATCTAGTATGTTTTAAAGGGTGTTTTTGACATGCAATTATCGTGCTTGTTTGGAAATGTTTTGTTGGGATTTTAGAAGGGATAACAATGTATTTTTAGAATAAAATTTAGGATAAACCATATTTAGGAATGTTTGCTTAGGATTTTAGAAAAATCCATTAGATTATGGAAAAAATATGGATGGGGATATTTATTAATTTGGTAATAATATTCTAGTTATTTATTTATTTTTCACTCTTTTGAATTTTATTCTTTTCACTTTTGGCTTGCACTCATTTCTCTTTTTTTATTTGTTATTGTTTTTACATGTAAAATAAAAATAAAAATAAAAATAAAAATAAAATATGTAAAAATAGTAAGAATATAAAATTTTATAAAAAATAGAAAAATTTTGAAAATTCAATAAATTTTATAAAAAAAATAAAATTTATAATTTTTTTCAATTTAAAAAAAAATATTTGAAAAAATTAGATAAATGATAAAAAATAAGTTATTACAATTGGTACATGCTACTGAAATTAATATTAAGAGTATATTTAGTGTGTTGTAATATTAGAAATATAAAGTATAAAATATTATATAATTTCACAGGATGTCGAAGGGTGATATTAAAAAAAAAACCATATTTTTTTTCAAAACATTATAAAATGGTTAAAAACATTATAAGGTGACATTTGTTCAATAAAAGGAAAAATTAAAGGGCCCAAAATTAATGTCACGAAGGTCCATGAACACAAAGCCCAATATCAAACTCAGAAAGAAGTCAACTACTAGAACCGCCAAACTTAACGGTCTCTTAGCCATTTCTAATACAAATTTAACATCATGATAAGAAAAAGAACAAACGATAGGAGCACCAATCGCAAGCAGCCGTCAAGCCTATGGAAAAACTGCAACAATCTTCTTGCTCTAAAGAAAATCCACGCTACCCTTATAATCAAAGGGTTCAATTCAAACCGAGCAGCCCTCAGAGAGCTCATATTTGCTGGTGCTATGACCATTTCTGGTGCTATAAACTATGCCCACCAAGTGTTTGCTCAAATTACTGAACCAGACATTTTCATGTGGAATACAATGATGAGAGGTTCATCTCAAAGCAAAAATCCTTCAAAAGTAGTTTTGCTTTATACCCAGATGGAGAATCGAGGTGTAAAGCCTGATAAGTTCACGTTTTCTTTCTTGCTTAAAGGTTGTACTAGGCTTGAATGGAGAAAGACTGGTTTTTGTGTTCATGGGAAGGTTTTGAAATATGGATTTGAAGTGAATTCTTTTGTGAGAAATACCCTTATTTATTTTCATTCTAATTGTGGGGATTTGGTGATAGCTAGATCGATTTTTTATGATTTGCCGGAAAGGAGTGTTGTTTCTTGGTCTGCTTTGACTGCGGGGTATGCAAGGAGAGGGGAACTGGGTGTGGCAAGGCAAATTTTTGATGAAATGCCAGTGAAAGATTTGGTTTCCTGGAATGTGATGATTACAGGGTATGTGAAAAATGGAGAGATGGAAAATGCTAGGACACTCTTTGACGAGGCTCCAGAAAAAGATGTTGTGACTTGGAATACGATGATTGCTGGGTATGTCCTTCGTGGGGAGCAAAGGCAGGCTTTGGAGATGTTTGAGGAGATGAGGAACGTGGGAGAGTGTCCAGA
Source organism: Populus nigra (assembly GCF_951802175.1). Lineage (NCBI taxonomy): Eukaryota > Viridiplantae > Streptophyta > Magnoliopsida > Malpighiales > Salicaceae > Populus > Populus nigra. The sequence goes on along the minus strand of NC_084864.1, from coordinate 10,334,992 downwards.
TGAGGTGACAATGCTGAGTCTTTTGTCGGCATGTGCAGATTTGGGTGATTTGGAGGTTGGCAGAAAGTTGCATTGCTCAATTTCAGAGATGACTCGGGGAGATTTGAGTGTTTTACTTGGGAATGCACTCGTTGACATGTATGCGAAGTGTGGAAGTATCGAGATAGCACTTCAGGTATTTAAAAAGATGAGAGAGAAAGATGTTACAACATGGAATTCAGTTATAGGAGGGTTGGCTTTTCATGGCCATGCTGAGGAATCAATCAAATTGTTTGCTGAGATGCAGGCTTTGAAAAATATTAAGCCAAATGAGATAACTTTTGTTGGAGTGATTGTTGCTTGTAGTCATGCCGGGAATGTTGAAGAGGGGCGCCGGTATTTCAAACTTATGAGAGAGAGGTATGATATAGAGCCAAATATGATACATCATGGGTGTATGGTGGATTTGTTGGGTCGTGCAGGGCTATTGAGTGAAGCATTCGAGTTAATAGGCAAAATGGAGATTGAACCTAATGCTATAATTTGGAGGACGCTGCTTGGGGCTTGTAGAGTTCATGGAAATGTTGAGCTGGGGAGGCTTGCAAATGAGAGACTACTTAAACTAAGAAGGGATGAGAGTGGGGATTATGTGTTACTTTCTAACATTTATGCTTCAGCAGGTGAGTGGGATGGAGCTGAGGAGGTGAGGAAGTTGATGGATGATGGTGGAGTTAGAAAAGAAGCTGGCCGCAGCCTAATTGAAGCAGATGACAGAGCTGTCATGCAATTTTTGTTTGATCCAAAACCCAAACTAAATTCAAGAGGCCAAGTGTCATGAGCTGCAAGTAGGTGAGAGTATGCTCTCATGTCAGACATGTAATATTTGGATATAGTTCAACCTTTTATGTGTATAATTGGTCACATATATAAATTGCATTTTATTCAGCTTTAAGAAAGCATTATTGACCTTCTTTTTTCTTTTTCTTTTTCTTTTTCATTTTTAGTCCTTATGTGTTACTATTTATCTGATCTGATTTTTTCTGGAGTTATGTAGTAATAGAAAAGAACGTTTGAGGCTGGTAGGTGAAAACAAATTTAGTTGGCAGACTCAAATCCAAGCGCGTGCTTCAAGTGACTGAGCTAACTTTTGGTACGAGTTGTAATTACACGAATCTCACTTTTATAAAAAAGCTTTCAGCGGTACAGAAATTAGTAATATATCCATTTTTTCAATATTGAAGTTGTCCTAAACCCCTGTTTACTAACAGAAGCATTCTAATGATGTTAATTTCACCCTGCATGGGACCTTAACAATTAAAATGGATCGAACTTGTGCATATCAACAAGTTTCATCATTAAGTTGTGTGATGATTTAGGTTTTCATGAAGCATGATGACTTATTTTATATAACAAATTTAATCTCAGCTGAGTCCTACCGTGTCGACAAGCTCCATAACAATGTAAGTTCTGTTATCAAGAACGGTGAAATTTAGCGCTACCTATTCCTGTTCGTAATATCACTTGAGCAATGCACGGCATCAGGAAACTCTGCTAGATGACTTATTGATTGATCATAAAATTATGTGTGCTCCAAGTTATTTGATTTTATATTTTGAGAATGCTGTCTTTCTATCTTCACTTCTTTTCAGGTGCTGAAAGTACTGGCATGATGTAGCGCCTTCGCATTGCTATATGATTTAAATCCCATCCAGTAATATCACTTGCTTAGCAATTCATCCTCAATAGGAAAGAAAAATGTACACTCTGCATCATACTTCTGCTCATAGTTAAAAGTCCAGTCAACTGCAGGCATCCCAACTTCTCTCACTCAAAGAAAAATCTACAACATCTTTGAACTCATCTGAATACCTTCTTTTGTTTTCACTTGAAAAGATTTGAGTTTCTTCTTTGCAATATTACAGTTAACAGTCAAGTCACAAGGCTGTGTATGATTCTCATGTTTCTATAGATTGCCTGATGTGTTTGTTGATAATCTACAAGTTCTGAAATGACCTTAGTGTAACATTCAAGTGACTTGTGCGCTTCATGCAGATGCGAATTGCCTCCACCTTAGTCATTTGAAGTGGGGAAGACATTGAAATAAACCCTGGAAGTTATTTTTCATGATTTGAAATATTTTCCTTGTTCATTTAGAATTTTTTTTTCTTATTTAATTGTAACATAAAGTTTAGATTATATAACATATTGAGTAATAAAATTTTCAATCAAGGTTTTTATATAATAATTCTTTTCAACAAAATTTTGTTTCTTGTACTTATTATCTGTTTTCATCAACATCAGCTTTATATCTTCTTAATATTAATTATTATATTATGACTGATGTTTTACCTTTATGTTCTTAATTTCTTTTATTTTAACAAAAATATAATAATTTTATATAATTTGAAAATAGAAAAAAATTATTTAATCTAATTCAATAAATAGTTGAACTTGTTTTACTATTAAAAGAATTTATACAAAACATTTAGTTGAATAATACAGAGTTATGATAAGTAAACTAGATCATAGATAAATAATGAAACGTGGCTGCAATCGATGTGTTCTTGTAAATTAGCTGTAGCCTGGAAAAGAATGGAGTAGCTCTCCCATAATGGCAGCAAGATTGCAAGAAGGTACAGTGCACATCGTACTCGGACAACAAATCATGAATAAACATGTATTACCGCAAAGAAGAAATACACTTGAGAACTTTACTTTCATATCATTGTATATACAAAATGCGGTTCAGCTGTGTGCTTGCCATAGGATAGAAGACCTAGCATCCTATTGTAAACTGTCAAAGCTCTTTTCCATGGAAACAGCTGAGCTGAAACGCCTAATTCATGGTGAAAATTACAAAATTTCATGTAAGAATATATCAATGTTTCATGAAGCTAAAAGGCCTACCCTTTGCACCGTTGTATTTAACCCAGTTTGGCATTGAGGTCCTTCTTGGAAGAGAATCCACTTCCAGCGAGAAGGCTTGACAGGAAACCCTGACTACTTTTACTATAATCCTTGTCACTCGAATTGCTTAAATTGCTAATAAGAGACCAATGCGTATCAAAATCTGGCTCATAACCACTTTGTTGCATCATTTGCATTAGCTCTGATGCCTTCCTTGGATTGTTTTCCATGCGATAACCATCAATTACAGAGCAGTACATCAGCCTGGTTGGAGTCTCGCCGACCTGAACCATTGAAAGAAGGAGCTTTGCTGCTTCTGCAGGTTGTCCTTGTTGGCAATACTGTTTGACAAGCAAGTCCCATGTGTTGATACTTGGCTTAAGATTCCTATCCAACATCTCAGCATGGAAATCCATAGCTTGGTTCAGTTGATTTCTAGAGCAGAAACCACAAATTACAGAATCATAACTGGTAGAACTAGGCATATTTCCTTTCTTCAACATTACATTCAGAAGGTCAATAGCCTTGTCCAGTCTTCCAAGGCAACAAAACCGCTTAATTAAATTATCATAACTAATACTTTGAGGAGTTAAACCTTTATATACCATTCGGTCCAGAAATTGTTTAGCTGCTTCAACCTTATCCTGGAAAAGAAGGCCCTCAACAATTGCATTTTGAGCAATTGAACCAAGAATCCAGCCTTTCAATTCTATTTCTCGACTCAATTCCAATACTTTATCAAGTTCCCCAATATCACATAGGAAGGTTATTACTGTGCTTAAGCTTCGATAGCTAGGCCTAAGCTCCTTTGAAATCATTGTAGACAGATAGTGCATACCAGTAGAGACATCTTTGCATTTAGAAAATCCATATACCAGAAAATTATATGTAACTTCATTGAGCACCAACCCCTCCTCCTGTAATTCATTCAAAACCTTCTTCACGAGCATACTTTCCCCAGCAGAGAGAAGATAGAAAATCAGAATGTTGTATAGGATGATGCTAGCAGACTTGCTTTCTCGCACCATTACCTTCTTCAGGCTCAATGCATAATCCACTTTACCCTCTATACACATCAAACGCACATAACTGCGATAACTCGAGATTGTGAGGCTTGCAGTTTTTCTTATGACAACACCAAGTAACTCCCTGACTTTCTTCAAGTTTTTGGTGTGGCAGAATTGTTGCAACAGCATATTATAAATATCAGCATCAGGTAGCAGCCCCTTGGACAGCATATTCTGGAAAATATTGGCTGCTTCCCCAGCCTTTCCTGTCACACAAAATCTTTTAGCAAAATCGCTGTAGAATGTAGTTTGCACCCTCAAAACATTTTCCATTAATTCAATAGCTGTCTGAAGTTTTTCAGCCTTACACAGCCGAGGAATCAGAATTAGAGATACGTCCAAGCATGGAACCATTTTCCTAGCAAGCATTATGTCTAATACTGCGAAGGCAACTTTATACTTTTGCTCCTTGCATAACCCCTTTATAAGATGGCTATATGCAATTTGATCTAAGGCACAACCATGCTGTAGTAGTTCTTCCACAAACAAGTGTGCAATGCTCGAAAAGCCAGTAAGAGAAAGCTTTTCAAGGAAGATATGTAAAACTTTTAACCTTGATTCAGGATTCAATACCAACATCCTTTCCAAAAGCTCTAGTACCTCCTTCAGCATTCCACAATGGCACAGACATTCAACCACAGATATACAATCCACCAACCCTGGTAACCATTTACCATTTAGAGCAAAATCCCAGCAATCATGAAGGTTCCGCAAATTTTCCTTCTTACACAGTCCCTTAATTAGAGCAGTAAATGTTTCACTGTTAATTGTTAGATTTCTTTGAAGCATTTGATTAAAAATCAACCACCCTTTGTGTGTCAATCCAATTTTGCAGTATGCTTGGACTAGCAAATTGAGAACTTCTTGGTCTAGTTGATTAACCAGCTTTGGCATCTTCTCCAAAAGACTGCTGCATAACTTGATATAGGAACGAGGAGTGCAAAGCCCCTTTAATAATGCAGAGACAACAGAGAGAGACAGTTCTTGACCCCATCGAGCCATTTCACCGGTCAATGAGCATGCAACTTTAAAATTTCCATTACTGCATTCCTTCCTTACTAGAAAATCAAAATCAGGAACCATAGAATCTTCCAGTATCCTCGTTACTCTTTTGTCATACTCATCCAGGTCTGTATCCAAATAAAGTCCATTACCAAGGTTATCAAAGAATTCTGTCTTAGAAAACTCAACATCATTGTCCCTTTTCAACCGCACTGATAAAGTCTTGAGCTCCAAGACCATAAATGCCTTTGAAAGAGGATCCTCGAGTGCAGATGATTCAATTAGACCACGGTTCACCATCTCATGAATCACCACCTTTACTTCATCAAATCGTCTAGCCCTGCAATATCCTGCCAAAAGAATTTTGAAAGTTGACAAAACAGGGGCTGTTCCCATATCCACCATTTCATCAAGAATGTCTTGTGCATGCTCCCACATGCCTTCTTTAAACAACGCACTGATAAGAGCATGATAGCACCATATATTGGGTTTTAGGCCTCGAGATAACAACTCTGATAAATAATTGAAGGCACCCCTCAATTTCCTTTCACGACAACACCAACAAATCAAGATCCCAAAAGTTACTTCATCAGGCATAAAACCCAAGTGCTCCAATTTGAGTCTGAACAAATTTGCTCTCTCTACACCAAAACCAGTGCATAAACTGAATAAAATCTTATTGCCAGTAAGCACATTTGGGGAACATTTCATTTCAGCAAAACACCTTACTGAATCCTCAAAGTCCTGCTCACAGTACCCAAGAGCAATCTCATTAAGAACCAAGCTGCTAGGCTCAAAACCCAAGGCCATTAACTTCCTAATAAAATTCCTTGCTTCTCGAATCATTCCATCCCTACAAAGTAATCTTACAACATTCTCAAAACTAGCATTTTCTCCTTCGCTTACACTAATCCCCAATTCTACCAGATCTAAAGAAACTCGAAATGCTAGCTGGGTTCTCTTCATTCTTACTGAAAGATCAACAAGAGCACGATAACACAACAACGATGGCACTAAATCTCGCTCCCTCATTTGATCATACACTAAGACAGCCCTTTCTAAATCACCAACACCAACATACCCTTCAATCAAACTAACAAAAATCTTACTACTGTCCATTGAAATTCCTTGTCTCTCCATTGCCAAAAGCAATAACTGAGCCTCTCTAAACATCCCATGCCTAACAAGAATAGAAGCCATAACCTCACATGACTTGGGAAAATGCCTAAAACCCTTATCTTGTTCGTTAGCATACTTAAAAATCTCCCATAATGACTCAACCTTTGCACTCTTAACTGCAACTCTTTCACACTCAACTTGAAAACCCAGTAACATTTCAAGCACATCTTCTGGTTTCAACCTCAAAACCCTCAAAAACCGACGTGTAACATGAGGTATTACATCAGAGATATCTAAGAGCGGCATTTTAAAAGAAGCATCATAAAGAAAGTTGTGTCTTTTGGGTTCTTTTTTATCAAAGAAATGAGAACACTTAGATATAACAGAGTGCGCAATACCATTAAAGTTAAAAGATGATAAATCTTTGTGGGGTTTTAGTGAAGGGTCAGTGAGAGAACATGTAAAGAATCGAAATTCAATGGAGATGTGAGTGAAAAGAGAACTGACCCTTTCAAGTTTAGCATTATTGGAGGTGAAATATGATAGGTTTTGCAGCATTTGATTGCAGAGAAGCTTGCTTCTACTTCTTGATTTCATGCCTCCATTTGCTCGGTATCTGCCTTTTGGAACGAATGCCGTGTGCAGTGGAAGAAGAGAACTTTGAATTCCCTCTAAACGACTTGTCGTCTAATAGATATAGACGACAATACTTGATCGACGAGGAAAAGAATACTTTATAAAAGCTTCTTAAATAAGATACGAATATCCTACATTTTTATTAAAATTATAAGTTTTTGATATTTTAACAGAAAAAATTTTTAAATAATAATTTAATTTTCTTTGAATTTGAAAATTTATTAAAAAAAATATATATGCATTCAGGTTCTTATTTTTTAGTATGTATTCACATAATAAAATTACTATTTTGTTTTTAATAATAAAAACTATATAACTTGTTTTTAGGTATAAAATCATCTTCTTCTTCTTTTTTTATGAGATCTATTTGTCACTAAATAGGGGTATAGAATAATCTCTTTATTTTTTTTTACATAAAATAATATGTAAAATACCCTTAAAAGTTAGTTTGAGTAGGAATATTTTCAATTTTTTATCTTTATTTTGCACAATATAATTACAAAGGTGCTATCCAAAACAAAATATCTATAGCTTATGTTAATGAGATTCTTATCATTTTGTTATAGTTTTTTTTATTAATATCATATTAATCAAAGGCACTCAGATATTTTAATAAATTAAATAGAAATAAAAATTAAAAATTGTTACAAGCGGATGAGAGGTATTCGTACCTTTTGGGTGATGTCTACGATGCCTTCTAGCTGTCAAAAACAACCAACAGTCTTCTCTAACTCCTCATGCGGAGGCGCATCCAATTAGACAATGCGTGTAGAGCTTTTCGTGGTGGTTCTGTGATGGTTGAATTTTTCCTCCCTTTTTTTATTCTCTCTCTTCCCCTTGAAAACTATGTCAACCAAGCTAAAATCAAAAGTTTTCCTCCATTTTCCTCTTATTTGATTCTTTTTTTTATTAATTATATTTTTCAATTTCATCTTTTAGCATTTTATTTTATTTAATTTTTATATCAGATTTGATCCTTATTTTTTTATTTTTAAATAAAGTTGTTTTCAATTTCATCTCGTGTCATTTGATTTAATTTAATTTTTATATCACATTTGGTTGTTATTTTTTTAAAAAAAATTGCCTTGGTTTCTATTTTAATATTAATTTGTTTTTCAATTATCTGTTTAGAATTGGGCTTTTTTTAAAAAAAATTTAGTGTGGTTATCTCGGTATCATGATCCTAGTCTGGGTATAAAATCTTAATCTTGATTGATATTAGTCTTTTCTTGATGTTTTTTTTTTTCATCAATTTAATTTTTCAATTTCATCATTCAATATTTAGTTAAGATTAAGTTTCTTTATTTTTTTTGTTTTTCTTTCTATGATTATAACTCGGCCTCGTAGTCTGGGTCACATATATTGTCATGTTAACTCGGACTGGCTCAGGATTTTTACATCATTTTATTTTATTTCTATGTCAAATTTGTTCTACATTCTTTTAATTGCTTTTTTTTAATCCTTTTTCTAAAATTAATTATCTTTTTTTAGCCTTTGGCAATGAATTGTTAAGGATTGAGCTTCATTATTTTTTTTATAGGGTCATCTTCGTCTTATGACCTAGATAATATGTATAAAATGTTAACCTGAGTTGATATCAGTCTTAATTTTTAATCTTCTTTTCACCTATTTTCTTTATCGATTTCAGCCTTCGATATTGAGTTTATTAAAAATTGATTTTCTTTATTTTTTTCTATATGTTTTCTATGAGGATTTTTTGGTCTTTTAAATTAAAACCATATGAAATTCATACAACTGCCTTATTATCATCTTTTATTACAAACAAAAATCTGAAGACAATCAACAATTATCTTAGGTGAAAAAATAATATAAATGTGTAGTCTTTTCATGGTTATAGATCTGTTTTTCTTGCTCCTCTTTTCCCACATCTCTGTAGTTTGTATGTCAAACTAAAAAAGAGAAAGTTAGAGGTATGGTTTTTTTTTTGGGTTTTTTTTTACAAGTAAAGGGGATGATGTAGAAATTGTGAGGCTTATTAAAGAGTTATTTGATTTATTAATGAAGAAAATAAAAAACAAAGGAAACTGAAGATATAAGAATATAAGAATTCAAAGGAATGCTTAAATTTATATTGGTGTTAATTTATGAACAAAATAAAACTAAGGAAAATATGCTTGCACTCAATTTTTTTTTATTGTTCCTACCTGCTTAAAATAAAAATAAAATATGTAAGAATATAAAATTGTGTAGGAAATAGTTAATATTTGAAAATTATAAAAAACTTGTAAAAAATCAATATATAATTTTTTTTTTTAGTTTCTTAAAAATGTTTGAAAAAATTGGGGAGAGTATAAAAAATAAGTTATTACAATAGTTACATGTGAAATTAATATTAAGAGTATAGTTACTGTGTTGTAATATTAGAAAAATAAAGTATAAAAATATTATATAATTTCATAGGATGTCCAAGGACGAGAGAAAGATGTTGCAACATGGAATTCAGTCATAGAAAGGTTGGCTCTTCATGGCCACGTTGAGGAATCAATCAATTTGTTTGTTGAGATGCAGGGTTTGAAAAACATTAATTCATCTTCCTCGTAAACCAAAAAAACATTCTTCATTATTCTTAAGTATTTAATAATATTTTTAACCATCTTCCTGTGACTTTCACTTGGATTAGATTGATATTTACTCGTGATGATAAAAGCATAAGATAAATCCAATCTTATACATATCATCACATACATTATAGATCATATATCCAAAGCATGTGGAATCATTTTCATAATATCTTTCTCAATTTGTGTTTTAGGACACATATGATTGAAAAAACGTATTATATGCAAAATAGATAATTATCCTCTTTTGGGAATCTTCTATGCATGTTTTAACTCTTTTCTATGTACATAAATTAAGACAATACAAGCAAAAATTTTAGATCAATCTTTATAGATCTTTATTCTTTGTTTATAAGTTATTTCTCTCATATCCTTTATGGAAAAATTCCTAGACAGCCAGATTTTTACTAACTAGAGTAAAGAAATGTCATTTTTTATTAATAATAAGTCATCTACATATAATATTAGAAAAACAACTCCACTTTTACTAACTTTTTTTATAAACACAAATCTCATATATATTTGTTTTTATAAAATCAAACTATTTGATTATCTCATCAAAATAGATATTCAAACTCCTTGAAGTTTGCTTAAGTTAATAAATTTTTTTATATATATAGTTTGCATACTTTATTGACAAATTCCTTAGACTCAAAACTTTCAAGTTGTCACATACATATCTTTTTGAAGATTCTCATTCAAGAATATAATTTTGATATCCATTTTTCAAATCTCATAATCATAGTATGTAGTTATAGCAAGCATAATTTTCCTGGATTTTAACATAGCTACCAATAAGAAGGTTCCATCAAAGCTCACCTATTTATCTTTATTTATAACCTTTGGTAACTAGTCTAACTTTAAATGTTTGTACATTACCTTCTTTGTCAGTCTTTCTTTTAAAGACCCCTTAACATCCAATGTGTTTTATCCCTTCTAGTGGATCAACCAAGGTCTATACTTAGTTGGTATACATGGAATTCATTTTAGATTTCATGGCCTCAAGCCATTTCTTAGAATCAATATCAAATATTGGTTCCATGTAATTGGTAGGCTCATCAAGTATGGACAACTCATCAGTTTCATCTTTCATAAGAAATCTAAATCTTATTGGTTCATGTTCTACTAGATGTACAGAATTCTTATGTTTCTTGAGCTTCGAGCTGAATATCTAATGTTATAGCCTCAGGTTTAGGTTTTATTTGGATGTTAATTTGTGGTTCATGAACTTCTTCAAGTTTTATTTTCCTCCCACTGCTTCTTTAAAGAACAAATATTAAAAAGGTGGCATGATTTGAGATAAACATTCTTACTTAATGAGATGATATAAATAATATCCAATAGTTTCTTTTAGATATCTCACAAACTTATATTTATCTAACTTAGCTCTTAACTTTACAAATATAATACTTTTCACATAAATGTCACATCTCAAGTCTTTTACGTATGATAATATTTGTCTATTACCATTACATATCTCATATAGTCTTATCAACAAATTTTGATGAAACCCTATTTAAAAGATAACTAGTAATTTATAGGGCATAGCCTCAGAAAAAGGAAGATGGAAGGTATGTATAGTTTATCATAGATTGTACCATATCTAATAGGGTGCAATTTATCCTTTCAAAAACTCTATTATATTATGGTGTTCTAAGAGGTTCCTAGTATGAGAGAATCTCACTATTTTTAGATAAACTTGAAAATCTTAGTGAAGTATTCATCACATCGATCCGATCAAAATATATTAATAGCCTTTTCAATTTATTTTTCAATTTATTTTTGAATTTTTTAAACCTTTCAAATAATTTAGACTTTCATTAAATACACATGAAAACCAAATTGAAACCAAATTAAAAACCCCTTCTAATCACTCTAAAAAATTAAAAACCACATTGAAATCCAAAAAATCTTTATAAGTCATGATCTACTTTTTTAAGCATGGTTAAAGGAGAGAACTACCTCAATTAAACTCTCTTATCTAAGATGAATTCATTGACACAAAGCTTGTTCTTTTTTATTACTCAAATGTGGCAAGCCAAGTTCTCTTTCCTCTTCCTTTTTTAATGGTTTTCTCTCTCTTTTATTAGAATTTAAGGACTAAAATATAAATTCTTCCTTCTACAATTTGTTCAAAACTTTAAGGTTGAGTTATCTTAAATCACAAGTCATTCAATTATTCAGCCTCTAATAGTAATCCACATGAATCACTAGATCAAAAATCTTTTAAATTATTTTAAGAGAGAGAAATTGTCATACTTTAAGTGTTGTCTCTTTTCTTTTTGTTTTTTGTTTTCACATCTACTCTATTCTATTTTTGTGTTGAACTCCTTTCTATTTGACTTATTAGATAAATATAAAGCATAAAATTTTATTTATAGGGAAAACATAATATCCCTATTAATGACAAATTATCGCTTTGTCTCTTGAAAAATATCATATATTTTATTTCAAGATAGTTATTAGAAATTTATGCAATAAAGTTCTTAATTTTTCTAAGTCTAGAATTACATTTTAGTCCTAAACTTTTAAAACTTATTTATAATCAAGTTATACTTCATTAATCGTTCCAATTTAATTTCTTACCAATGATTACTGATGTGTGACCCATTAAATTTCTAATATGTTGATCTAAATATAAGTCATAATTATTGTCGCGCGTGTGTGCGGCGTCGCGGCGATCGTCCACCCTCAATGTATGGATATATATCTGGTAAATGTGGGGAGACAAGGAATTCTTTGTCTCTTAGCGGTGAAAAATGAAATGGGAGTCGCCACCTAGTATTTTGGTCACTAGGAACCCTAACTAGTCTCAGAGATTGGGTACGGAGACTGGTTGCGTAAAGGAAAGGTATTAGCACCCCAAATACGCCCTACCTAAGGTAAGCTGCATTGTTTTATTGTCTGATAAAAATCTAAGGTCTTATCATGTTGGTCTGTCTAGGGTTCAAGAAAAGCCCTCCTCAGTAAGGAGGTTCTTATCTTATGGGGTAAAAATCTAACCGGCCTAATGTCTATAAAAGAACTACCTTTTTAAAATCGGAAATACGTTTTACATATAAATTCGTAATCCCAGACAATAAAACAAAACAAAAATATTTTTTTTTGATTTTTTTGAAATATTGGCCAAGTTCTCATGACTTTTAATAAACTGGTTATTAAAGCCAAAATGCATGTTAAAATAATATTATTATTTTTGAGTTTTCTTTATTGTATAAAAAATACAATATGATTTTTAGCTTTGAGGGACTTGGCCGTATGCATTAAAACAAAGGTTTTTTTTTTTTTGAAAACCGGGTATTTTTTAATACTGGATTTGTATTTTTAAGATATAAAAATACAAACCAATATTAGTCGAAATAACGTAGAAAAATCCGTGGGAAAATCACAACTTTCAAAAAATACATATAGATAATAAAAAAACACACAAAACAAAAAGGAGAAAAGAAATAAAATGAAATGGACTGGGCTGGGCCTGTATTGGCCCAGCCACAAGGTTGGACTCAGCCCAGCCACGTGGGGTGGGCTGATGTTCCAGCCCGAAACAAAAAGGGGCTGGACTCAGCCCAGCCGCGCGGGCTGGGCTGATGTTCCAGCCCACTGGAGAAGGGAAGAAACCCATGTAGCCGGTCACTGTGCGCATGCACAGTAACCGGCTAATTATTTTCTTCTTGCATGCAGAACGTGCACAGTGCACGTTCTGCAGGCAAGAAGATGAATTAGGACCGGCGGCTAGGGGGGAAAGGGAATTTACCTGAGGCGCTGATCTCGGATGGCTGAGCTGACGGTGGTGCTGGCGACTATTCTCGGTGGCGCTGCGGTGGCGGCTACTGAGAAGAGCGGTGGCAGCTGCTGGAATTCTTGGTTTGAAGGTGGCGGTGGTCTCTTTTTTTCTGTTTTCGTTTCGATTCCTCCTTTGTTGTTGCTCCGGTCCACTCTCTCCCTTTTTTTTTCTTCCTTCTTCCTCCTATGTTCTCCCTTGTTTTTTTTTTCTGCTGCCTTTGATTCCTTTTCTCTTCACTCTTCTTTTCTCTCAAAAATAACCTGCGGTTTCCTTCCTTTCGTCCTCCCCTTTCTCTCTCAAAAAAACAAATGTCTCTCTCTCGGTCTCTGTCTTTCTCCCCACTCTCTCACTGTCTTTTTTTTTTCTTTGGCCCTCCTCCCCTGTTTTCTGCCGTTTTCTCCCCCCCTCTTCTTCCTTTCGGGTCACTATTTATAGGGGCAGGGGGAGCGGGGTCGACCCTGCCCCTTCCCATCGCTGCCCGTGCATGGGGCGCACGTCTCCTGCACTGCTGTGGCGCCGGCCGAGGTGGCCAATGGAGGCGTCGCTTGCGGGGCATGGCTTCTCTGTCTGCTCATCATGAGGAGGTGCGGGTGGCGTCCGGTTTTGGTTTTAACAGGGCACGTGGGGAGCGAGAGAGAGGAAGAAACAAATGGAAAAGAACAAAAACTTCTCTTCCCCTGTTGCGTGTCCAGGGGAAGAAGAAGGAGGAACAGTGCCGTCTAAAACGGCACTGTTTCGTTTTTCCTTTTTTTTTTTTTGAAAATGCATGAAACAGCGTCGTTTTTCCCAAAACGCGTCGTTTCATTTAAATGAAAACTGGCGCCAAAGTGCCAGACTACAAGTCAATCCTTCAATTTACGCGCGGTTTGCATTTTGGTCCTTGGTCTCATATTTCTTCAATTAAGTCTCTAATTGGCCATCAAACTTCAATATTTATGCAATTAAGCCCCTGATTTGACCAAATTAACTCTCAAAAATTATAATTTGACCCTATAACTTTAATTTCTTCCAATTAAAGCCCAAATTAACTCCAAAATCAATTTTTCTTACAATCAAACCCTCCATAAATTCAATTAAACCTTCAATATAATTTAATTGAGTCCACCAACATCTAATTTTGGACTTTTCTTCCTCAAATTGAATTTTCTTTGTCAACAGGGCTATCATCAGTCAATAAAATACTGCCAAACTTTAATTTTTGTATTTTTAAACCTCCTCAACCAAATTTTGACTATTTTCTGAGCGTTTTGGCATTCTCTTTTATCTGTTTTTTTTTTTTGTATTTTTATTTTATTTTATTTTATTTTTAAGAGAGAGGAAAAAATGTGAATTTGGGAATAACCCAAAAATGGGTTATGACAATTATAATTAAAATTAAATAATTTATTATATTGATTTATTTATATTTAAAGATTCAATTTAGCATTTAACAACATGTTATGATCTTCCAAATATTAAAAAATCATATATGGTTTGAATTAGTCTTTCAATGACAAGTTCTTATTGTACCTATTATTCCTTCATATTTGTTTTGTCAAATTATATTTGTTACAACATAGTTATTGACTCTTTAAATAAGATTTAAAATTCTTTTCGAATATCATTTCATTTGCACAAGGATTTCATAATCCATATTATAACATATTGAACATTTTCCCTTACTCATCCAGGATAATGATTCATCTCTTGATCATTTAAATATTTTTATATAGTTTATATTATACTTAATATTTATCTATTTGCAGGCTTTGATTAAGGCAACATTTAGTCAGGATCAAAATTTCTATATAAAATAACTTAATGATCTCAAGTCTAAGGTTACTTACATAATTAGTATGCAAGTCTTTCCATAAAGACAAGTAATATCTCAATATGAAATCATCATACATATATGTTCAATGTAATTATCATTTAACAAACAATATTTATATATCAATTTAAATTATCCTTAATACCTTAACCCATGACAACAACTTATAGCACCCCATGTCACGATGAGCCGTTTTCTTTCCTCAAAATCCAAAGGAAATGAGTCTTTTTAATATTTTTGTGAGGGGGGGAGGTCTTATTTTTTAAAGGAGTTAACACCTAGTACTAGGAACCCTAACTAGTCAGCAAAAATATATGGTAAGAGACTAGTTATATTAGAGGGAAGGTACCATCACCCTAACTCGTTCTATCTAATATAAGTTGCATTGCTAATTTATCTTAAATTAATTACTAATTGTTTATTGTGCATAATCTACCAGTGATTTATTTATGAGGTGATAATGGTTTTACTAAGATGAGTTAAACCCCTATAAGTGGTTCAAACAAGCATTTTAAAGTCTAGTCCATGAAAGGAGCCTCGATTAGGTTCACTTGTCATTTGGTACCTTAATAGACCTGACTCTAATTTTAGTAAATATTAGACTAAAAATAACATCTTCAATTTGACATTGGTAAATATTATCCTAAAAAAAGGTTAATATCCCTAACTTGGCATCAATAAATATTAGATTGAAAATAATATTTTTTATTTTAGCAATGATGAGTATTACATAGAGAAGTTTTAACACTCTTGATTCTGATATCATTGAATATTAAATTAAATATTTTATTTTTGAGAAAAGTAAAAAAATTATGAGAAAGTATTGTTACTTTTAACATATGAGGCACTAACTCGTTATTAATCAATTCATCTTAAATATTAAAAGTAAATAACTAAATATTTTTTATTGATTAGGTTTTGGAAAACCGAGGTTTGTTTTTCTTTTTCTTTTCTTTGAAATTTAGATAAATCTATTAATTTGCCTTTTAATTTTGATCAAATTTTAATAGGCGCGTAACATGCATGCAAAATATTTTTTTATTTTTTATTTTTTATTGTAATGCCAAAACAAATATATAAAAAAAAAGATAAAATATGCTAAGATATTTTTTGGATTTTTGTTGTGAACGTTTATTTTTTTACAATACTAAGATATGCAGCCATGACTTTTTTATTAAAAAATAATATATAAAAAAAAGACTTGGCCATGCATGATTTTAAAAGATAACCTCAACGAAACCATGACCGCTCACCTTCTCCGACAAACCATGACTCCTCACCTTCTCCCATAATCCAAATCATCCCAAAACCCTAAACACCACCTTAACCTCAACCCCCATGCTCACTACCTGCAAGCACCTCGTTTGCCAACCCCTTTTCTAAACAAAAAAGAATCAATTCAAGAACAAAGCCAGCCAAAAAGAATCAATTCAAGAACAAAGCCAGCCCACCACCAATCCAACAATGTATAACCACCATCAAAACCTAACCCAGCCTACCATGCCGCCGCCAACTATAGCCTTAAAACCTGTGATTCACCTATATTTTGAGCGATTTCCATCTTGGTTGGATCGTCAGACTTTGAGAAAAACATTTATTAAGTATGGAGAGGTGACTAACCAGTTTATAGCCCATATAAATAATTGAAGAAACTGGAGATTTGGTTTTGTTTCTATGAAATCAAATTCTATGAACATGGATCGTCTTCAACAAATCAACGGTATTTGGTTTGGAACATATAAGCTGCATGCCATCTGACGCGCTATCAGGCAGTATCTGGAGGTCAAAAACCAAGGGTCAGAACAACAAACCACCAGTCCACCATATTCCTGTACCTGTTAAACAACAGGGTTTAAGAAGTTATGCCATGGTGGTATGACCGGGCAATCAAAATAATTTGTCTACTGTAATTCAGGAGAAGCAAAGCAAAGATGCTAGTACGTGGTAGTCCAACTGTGCCTTTGCATTTCATTATCCATGATCCTGTTGGGGAGGAGATTGTGAGGATGAGGAATAGCTTAGTGGAAGTGATAAGCGAAGGAGTCAATTATCAAGAGATAAAGCATGCTTTGATTGATAATGGAGTGCAATTCACTGGTTTCGGTTTATGGGTGCAACACAAGTTCTCGTCTTATTTGATTCTTGTGATGTTATGATATAATACCATGAAGTATATACTTTGATGGATTAAGACCTAGCATTGAGACAGATGGTCCTATCGATCGGTCTGCTTGGCTTGAAGTCACTGACCTACCAATTATTTATTAGAATGTAACTAGCATCAACAAGAATCTGTTAACATATGGCAGAGTTATTGACAAAATCAGTTTTCAATACAGCATTCTTGGTCATATTAACATTTGGAACAAGACAAAGCCAATTCATTAAGGAGTCAGAAATCGTAAGCTGAGAGGAACTGATTATCATGTTACTATACAAGAGCTTGATCCTCTGCATTTTCCAGTCTTTGAAGCTAATGAGTACAACTTGAAGGCCTTTAACCTCATGCTGGAGGAAGAAGATGATGAAACACAGTCCAGTAGTGATGGTCCTCAAAAGGCTGTCAGTGTGGCAAGAGGAGAAGCTGATAAAACAAAGTTGAGTAGTGATGGAACTCCAAATTAAGGTTGTCAGTGTGAAAAGAGATGAAACTAGAATGTGTAACAAAAACGCTGTGAATTAGGAACTGATTGAACTCAAACAATCAATTCAGCTTCCATCCTATGGTTATTAAATGAAGGAAACACAAGGTGAAGCTCTTCTTTTCCAATGGCAGTGTTCAGCAGGTGGGGGATGAACGTGAGGTGGAATCACCAGATTCATTAGACTTTGAAATCAGACAAGCGAATCTTCGTTACATTCAAAATTATAGTTCTGCTGTAACTGCAGAATATATTAATGAAGATGAAGTGTAGGGGATGTTCAATGCGAGGCATGCTTTGGGTTTTGGGAATCTGAAGGACTTGACAGTTTTGGCAGCAGACATTAGAAGACAGGTGGGTAGGGAGATTGCAGATTAGAATGTAGCTCAAGAGGTCAATATGCTGCGATAGATTTGCATGAACCTATAGCTCACTGGTTTATGGTAGATTCAGTAAATAATGCGGGAGGGATTTTGGTAAAGTGGGATGAAAGTAAACTTAAGGTTCAGTTAATTAAATATAGTGGGCAATGGACAACACTACTTGGAATGCACATTCAGAAGAGTTTTAATTGTGCACTTATAGGAGTTTATGCGGGCAGTCTGGTCAATGAAATGGGAGAAACTTCTTATTTTACAAGCTGATTTTGGGACCCCATTTTTTTTTTATTAATGAGGATTTTAATGAAACGTTGCATCGTCAAGAAAGAAACAGTAGGTATTTGAATGAAATTGGCTATAAGGATTTCAGGAGATCCATTTTGCTTGTAATCTATATTGGAGTACCCCCTAAATGGCCATCAATATACAAGATTTCATGGTAAATTGATGAGACATATTGATAGAGCCTTGGCAACACGAGGCTGTCATTTGAAGTTTTCAGGACCGCTTTTCACGGGTATCCAAGAGGGCTGTCTGATCGTTGTCAAATGGTCCTAGGGATGCAGTGTCAAAACTAGGGCTGGAAACCATTCTGATTTATAAATTGTTGGATTTCTCAACCCGTGTTTATGAAAAAGACTTCAGGCTTCTTGGTAGGAGTGTTGCTTCAAGTACACTGGCAGGTTTAGTCTGGTTCGTAAGCTTGCATATCTGGCTATAAAATCCAGAATGTGGAATAGCAGAGACTTCAGTAATCAGGATACGAAGTTGATACAGATACAGTGTAATATTTAGAGAACGGAAAAGGAAAGAGAAGATAGATAACTAACACAAGATGAGATTACTAAACTATAAAAACTTAACTCACAGCAATGGGAAGTCAGTAAATGCATCGAAGCAATTTGGAGGCAAAAGTTAAGACAGAACTAGTGCAAGCTAGGGGATATATAAAAATACCAAATTCTTCTACTTGGCAGTAAATATTAGAAAGATCAGAAAAATAATTACACGAATCGACCATAATAACATGACACAAACTTCTCCAAAAGGCATTAAAGAGGCAACAGTTTCATACTTTTCAAGTCTATTTACAGAAGACGTTACTGAAAAGGCTAGAATGGGGTCAGATGGTTTCAGTAGACTTTCTCCCACGCAAGTTAAACAACTAGAACAAGATACAACAATGGTAGAGGTCAGGCAAACGATGTGGATGGATCGAAGGCTCCAAGGCCAGATGACTTCGCTTTTGCTTTTATAATAAAGCCTGGTATTTAATGGGAATGATATCTTAATTTGACATGGTGTTTGAGTTTTTCAGACTTGGGAAATAACCAAGAGGAATTAACATTTCTTATGGCCTTAGTCCCAAAATCTAAGCAACTAACAAAATTTCATGAGTAACTTTTATTGCATGGATTGTACAAAATTATTGGTAAACTACTCTCTACCTATTGAAAGTAACTTTTACATCCTACCGGAGGCAGGTGCCAGCCGCCCGCCCCCCCCCCCCCCCCCCCCCCCCCCCCCCCCCCAAATAAAGTGGTCCACAGTGTTATGAAAAGTAGACAACATGAATTTATAATAAAAATGGATTTCTATAAGGTTTTTTACTTTGTTATGTAGGAGTATTTAGGAGTAATGTGATAAATGAGCCTCGGCAGAAAGTGAATCTCCCTAATACATGAATGCTTAGCGAGGATTGCTTCAAGGCGATCCTCTCTCACCATTTTTGCTTGATATAGTTGTGGAAAGTTCTTCAGTTCTGTTTAAGAGAACATCAGCTTCAAGACTTGTAGAAATATAATTGACAAAATAGAATTTCCATGTGCATTCTCATTCACATCACTACTATGAAATGATTGGCACAACCAAGGGTTGAAATATTCATATGGCTGTTTCTCCAAGAACTTTTTTACCATAACAAAATTTAATGACTTTGAGCCAAACAATTTGTCCTTTCTACGATGAAAAAACTAAGCATGTTAATCACCTTTTTCTACATTGCTTTGAATCCTGGAAGATTTAGCAATGTTTTTTGTTGTATTATCTGGTGTAAGCCAAAAACCATAAATTAAGTAGTTTTGTAGCGGAGCATAATGGTTAAAGGGAAGTTCTAGCAAAGAGCATTTACAATGCTATTATATATGAAATTTTACGAGGAAATGTTTGGGAGTGTAGTTGTGGTTATTTTTCAAAGTGTTTTTCGTATTAAAATACATAATATATTAAAATGATATTTTTTTATTTTAAAAAAATTATTTTTTAGATCACCGCATCAAAACGATCCAAAACATATCAAAAAAATTAATTTTTAATAAAAAAAAATGAAATTCTTAGAATGCAAGAAACAAGTTGCTTTTTTAGAATAAGATGTAAGGTTAAAATGTAATGTTTTAGTTCATCCTTCATCGTCTAGTTCTTTGGCATAGGTTTTATGGTTTTTTGGAATGGTCTAATAGGTGATTAATTAGGTATGAGTGTTTGTTATATAGGTTTTAGTTGGTTGTTATTTTTTCACAAACTTCCATTTATAGAGTTTTGTTCATCTTTCTTCCTCTGCTTTTAACAACTAATTGTATATCATAATCTTAATGGTATTCTAGTTTAATCAATAAAATTCTTGATTATTATCAAAATAAAACCTTAATTTTTGGTGTTTTTAAAATCAATTGGAAATTGAAAAAACTGCAAGTACAAACATAAGCCTTGGAGCACACAAGAACTCCTTTGCACAAAACATTATTCAGATCAAACCCACTCATAAGGTTAGAAGTAAATGCAATCGTGCTACTATGTAAAAAAGATGTTCTTGACACTCGGGAAAATAACTTGCAAGAAAATGCAAATTTAAAGGGTGATTGGTAGTGTGGTAGCGGTTGCTTTTCAAATAATTTTTTGTGCCGAAATGCATGTCAATGATGTTTTTTTATTTTTAAAAAATTATTTTTAACATCAGCACATCAAAACGATCCAAAACGTACAAACCATATTAAATTTTAGCAAAAAAAATTAATTTTTTTAGGAACGCGGTTTGCACCTCGTTCCCAACAAAATTAAAATCTTCTACCACAACCAGACCATAAGAAAACCTGTATAATTTTTATAATATCATAGACATGTGACCCATCCTCGGCTTCCAATCACAAACAGACATTTCAGTATTTAGGCGTTTGAACTTGTGACAATCATGACGATTTAAAGTGTTTTTTACTTAGAAATACATTAAAATAATTTTTTAAAAATTTTTAAAAATTATTTTTAATATTAACACAATAAAACCATCTAAAATTCATTTTAAATAAAATAAAATAAAATTTTAAAAAACACAATTTACATCTTGTTTTCAAATACACCCTAATGCTATATATAAAAGAACAAACATCGTGATGAAAACAGCAGAACATACAAAATATGTCCTAGCCATGCTATTTCACACTTGGCACTCAAAACAGCAATCTTTGTCCCCTCTGCTTTTGATGCATCACCAAACATCTTCCTAAATTAAATGAAAAAGGTCACATGATTGTAAACAAAGCCACGCAACAATATAGGTCATGGCACACAGTTAACCAAAAAGAAGAAAAGAACACACTCCGATGAGTTATCACGTGAGGTTTTTTTTTTTTTTTTGGAAGGCAACACGTTTTCATCTCCTTTAAAAGACAACAATCTGCAACTTTTCTATTTTGATCTTTTTCATATATTCACAACTTAGAAAAGTCATGTTCTTGTACCTAACGCATAGCCTAAACTACAACCACGCATTCAATGGAAGAAAACATGAGAAAGCTAAAGGATTAGGTTGAAAAACCTGACCTGGGACTGCTACACTCCTAGCTAGCTACTGCTTAGTGGAAGATTGTTTTTCTAAGAACAAACTTTTATGGTTGTCATTGGGAGGTTTTGGTGAGAGAACGGTTTGGGTTTGTGTTGGGTTGCTGTTTGTGGGCTGAATGATTCAGGTTCTTTGGTCATGTGAAAGCGAGAGGAGGCTGGTCGTTTTTTTTATATATATATAAAAAACTGTTACTGGAGAGAGGAAGACCTGACAGCAATGGATGTGGCTGCTGGGAAGAGAGGCTGTCGGTCGATGCTTTGCTGTGAGGAGAGGTTGGTAGTAGAAGCTTTAAGGTGGTTTTTTTGTGCACTGGATGTCGACTTGTGGTTGTTGATGTTAATGGCTACTAGTGGAGGACGACACTGGTGGTGGCTGCTAAGAAAAAAATAATTTTGGTTGGTTGCCGACAGTGCGAGGAGGACAGTTGCTATAAAAAAATAAGGGAGATGGATTGGTCGTTTTGGGTTTTGATTTTCTCTCTGTATATCCATATGTATATGTGAAGTACTTTTTTATATACTAGAATTTGTATTTGTAATATAAAAGTCTTAAAGTATAGAGAATTCAAAGTCCTTGCAAAAAACAAATTTATCTCTTTTTTTTTTAATTTAAAATCAAAATTTGTTTTTATAGTTTGTTTCAACTGAATATTAGAAAAAAAACATATATTATAATATCTAATTTCCACAAATTGATAAATTATCACATTTAATCACAATCAATACATGATATTTTAATGGCTCATTCAAACCCCCTTTTAAAATCTAAATTAAAAGCAAATAAAATTAAATTTTGGTTATGATAGCTTCTTTATAAATAGGGTGAAATTTTGATTAGAATAGCTTTTTACAACACCTACAATATAAAGTCTTATAAAATAAAACTTTATATAGTAAACTTATAAAGAATAAATGATTTTTTTAAAATGCTTTTAAAAAACATCCAAGTTGATCGGTAACTCCATTAAGAAATTTTAAATTTACCAAATTAGAAGGTGGTTAACTTATTATCTAATTGCCTATCTATTTAACAATTTTCAAAGATTTAACCTATCTACTTTGTGAAAAATTCAAAGATTTTTCAAATGATCTTATTCTCTAGATTACCAACTTGCTTGACAATTTTCAAATGTTTGTCGAAATGGTTTCAATCTCCAGGTTACTTACTTGTTTTGTGAAATGATCTTATTCTCTAGATGATCTACTTGCTTGACAATTTTCAAATGTTTGTGAAAATGATCTCATTGTCCAGGTTACTTACTTGTTTTGTGTCTTATTTTTCAAGTGACCTACATACCTTGTGAAAAGCTCAAAGATTCTTCAAAATAATCTCATTCTTTAGGTGATCTACCTGCTTGTGAAAAAATCAAAGATTTTTTAAAATAATTTTATTCTTTAGGTGACCTACTTGTTTTGTGATAAATTTAAAGGTTTTTCAACATAAAAGGTTTTCGAAATGAAAGTTATTGTAAGAGTTATGAAATTCGATTCTTTAGAAAGAGGTGGTCTACAACCTGATTCTTGATTTTGAGGTATCCATGCTTTTGAAGCTAGACCTTTTTTATGCCACACTGAATTGGCAAAATCCTTTTTAGATCCTTAATGTCTTGAATTCAATAGAGCCATATGGACTCCACTAGGTATTTTTCCTATGAAAAGGTTTACAAAAACATTGTATAATTATTTACGGTTAAATGACATGCATGCATCTTTACCTAACTTGAAATATATGCCCCTCCTTATTTGTTAACTCTTTCACTTAATTAATAAGGGTTGCTATGTTATGTGAGTACACTTGACCACTTGACTTTTAAATCACTCGAGTTAACATATACAAGTCCTTTTTTCAGAGTGTTTGTAATCTTTACCTAACCTTTTATGGCTCTCTTGGCTCGCTGTGACCCAATTATCTATTAGAAATTTCCTATCTTACTTGATCAAGAGGGTCATTTATTATAGATAAATAGCCTGAATAGTATAGATGGATGTATCAATCTGAGAGGTTAAGGATTACATATTATAAGTAATTGTTCATTGTCATTTTGTAAACATTTAGTTATTCATTTTTAATTACTTGTATGCAAATACCTACTCATCCTTAAAAAAATATTAAAAATAAAGCGCATGTTAACATTTTGATATATAATGTTTATATTGTTGAAAAAATTTTAATATTTACCTCATATTATTTTGAGTCTCACTTGAAAACAAGAATCATCCACGTTCTAAGATATGATGGTAGTGGTGCACTACCTTCAAGTGAGAATTTGTCAATATTTTTTCATCTTCGGTGACCGTTATCAAAGAATAAAATGAGGAGAAGATATTTAACAAACATTAAACTTAAACAAACACATAATTATATGTTATTAAACTATGATGAATTAAGACCTTTTGTTCGATAAGTCAATTTTATAATTATATAGTTTTAAACCATTTTTGTTTATATTCTCATATAGACTCCATTCATTAAATTTATTATAAGTAACATTATCAATTATTGTTATCCCAAAATCCAAAAGCTATAGAAAATTAAATTTTTAAATTACAAGATGAACAATTTACAACATGATTTAAAACACATGTAAGTATTTAATAATTCATAACTCCTAAGAATACATTTACTTATGGTTTTTTTAGGACCGTTAATGATTGTTAATTAACTTTAACCAAGTTTTCAACATGCAAGGCAATGTTAGTAGATTGAAACTCCTATCTTTGAGTCATGAAAAAAAGGTCCAATGTTACTATGGGTTTTTTTCATCAATGAATATGTCTTTCTTACTGAAAAGTATGGTGAGGGTAGAAAGACATAATAGTGGGGTTCGTGTAATGGGTTCAACTTTCAATGAGTTTAAGTTGATTATTATGACAAATTACTAGAGGTCATTGACTTGAGATATTATAGTGAGTAAGATACATTGGTTTTACTCAAATGCTATTTGTATAATACTAATAGAGAAATTATAATAGATTCTTACCATGGTATGGTCAAAATAAATAAAGGAGGTAGACTTCGTAACATCAACGATTATATTAATTGTAATTAGGTAAGTATAAATCAATTAACAAATCTTATATTTTAAATTATTTATACTAGGCTACGTGACTTATAGTGTAATGCCCACAAATATACAAAAGACAAAGCCAACTTTGATGATGTCGTGGTATGGAAAAAGTATAGACCAAGTCACGTCATAGAGGATAATTAGGTGAAATTTCAAGAATTTGTAGCATCATAAGACTTTAAAAGGTGCTCATGATCTAAGTCGCAGAACCAAAACAAATAAATACATTGTTCGATGAGCAAGCATACTAGTGGATTGCTTCCATTTTTCAACCAAACAAAGCTCATGGTAATTGTTTTTTTTTTTAAATCATTAGTTTTTAATTTACTATTTATTTGTTAGACTTTCTTAGAACTTATTTATTTTACAAGAAAAATAGCTTGGGTGCAAGCCTACTCTAATGAATTTATAAGAGGAAACTAATATAAGAAAGGGAGATAGAGGGAAGGGTGAAGAAGTTTGTAAACAACAAAATAGGAGTGTTTGTTATAAGTTCTTTTTTAATTATTGTAATTTTTTTAATTCTTCTAATTATAATTGACTTGTTTTTTTAAAAAAAACATATAATGCCACAATAGTTGAAAAACTTGAAGAAAACATTTCCACTCATCCTCTTTACGATTCTAAGTTGTGGTTAGAGGCTGAAGCAACTAATGGACCCAATAAGAATCAGGTTTATGGGATGTCCAGAATCAAAATCAAAAGAATCTTAGTTTTGGCTACGGTGGAACTTCTAGAAGGAAAACATCTTCCATATGCATTGCTATATACAAAACAAGGCATGTAGTTTGTTTATAGATCATAAAAGTTATGCTGATGTAGCTAATACTACTCTTTGTTAGTAAAATAAACTTGAGTACTATTAAGCGTAATAGCTAATTCTATCCATATTGTTAGCTGAATTTGGTTCCTAAATACACATGCTTTTGGCGAAGAGGTCATTGGTCTTGAATTTCTTCAATATGACCTTTAATTAACCCCTCAAACTTTTATTTTCTTGCAATTTCGCTCCTGACTTCATCCGATTAAGTTTGAAAAAATTAAATTTGATCCTTCAAAATTTCAATCTTCTAAATTAAGCCTGAATTAAGCTTTCAAATTTAATTTTTTACTAATTAAGTTCTTAATAAAATTTATTTGACCTATTGAAAACCTCAAAACTTAATTGTAGCTCCAAATGCCTAGAAAACTCTCCCGATTATTGTTGTTTATTATCAAAACATCCATTATGATCTTGATCCATAATTGTGTTAGGATTTAATTTTTAAAGAGCCAACAATAATCAAAACAGCATTTCAAAGGACTCCTCGTGTGAACACAAGAGTCATTCAAAAACCTTCTAATTTACCTGTCATACCTTATAATATTAGACAATAAACCTATATTGTGTACTTATTGATGCTCAAATGGCAATAATGTTTACCCTAATGTCAGTTGTCACAACTATCAAAACCACTACTACAACAAATTTTAAATCAAGATGACGATGGTCTTGTATAATATATGAATTAATACATGTGTAAATATCAGTCAATTTTGAGATTTCAAACGAACTTGAATTTTATGGTATCCTTATATAAATGAGCATTAACACATTGTAATTGTATATAAGTTGTGGTTGAACATTAAACTTGGTGTTCTAATCAATATACAATGTGTCCTTGTTTAACTACATTAATTAAATCATACTTTATATTAAAAATTTATTTAACCACCAACTCAACACTTATACCTAAATTTCTATAATTAATATTCCAATCATCATACTATTTTATCAACTCTACTATCATCCTCAAATTTTCCATAGTCAATCATTGTCAATCCTGTAGAACTCGTAATGTTTAACTGTTGCTTAAAAAAAGATTGAATCAGAAGCATCCTAATATGGAATACCTTAAGCAAATTATCTTGCCTTTTATGTTTTTTTATGTGAGCTCTTTATCTTTTCTATCTTTTCAATTCCTCCATCAATTTTTTTTTATGTGAACTCTATCTTTTCAATTCTTAGAGTTTGATTCAATGCACAATTTTGTTTTAATAACAAGAACTTTTTTTATGTGTACCAAGATATTTCTTTCAATTTTCAAAACAACTTTGACATATTAGTTGGATTTTCATTCATAGTAAGAATTCATATAATTTAATATTGGAGAGTACTTGGAGTTACAATAAAAAAAAAATAGCAGCATTGCATTTTCTCCTATTGCTTTTCTTTTTTTGTTCTTTTAATTTATATTTTCTAATAATATTATAGTGACAAAAGGAGGAAACTAGGTTTGGATTATGTGATACACATGGTGTCACAACATAATTATAGTATATACTAGACATATTGTTCATGCATTATCGCGAACTGAATAATTGTTTTAATGTAAAAAAAGTTATAGGTTAAAAAAAATTCAAGTCTCATGTTATTGGTTAAATTAACAATTTAAATATTTCTAAAAAAAATAATAAATAAACTAACAAAAATATAACTACATCCGAGCCTATTTAGATTATCATACACTTAATACTAACCTAACTGAAGCAAAACCAGAAAAAAAAAGTCAAACTTCAAAAAAGAAACATCAGCATAAAATAAAGGGCGAACCAAGCGAACCTCCTGAACCTAGTTTAATCTAAAAAAACTTGCAACTTGTTAAATCATAGATCCAAGTTCAATCGAGAAGTTTAAATATCATCCAATTTAATTTTGAATGATGAAAATGTTGAAAAAACTATTAATAAAAAAATTTGCAAAAAAAAAGAAGCAAAAAAAAAAAGAATGAGGCTAAAACCTAAC
Organism: Populus nigra; assembly: GCF_951802175.1. Lineage (NCBI taxonomy): Eukaryota > Viridiplantae > Streptophyta > Magnoliopsida > Malpighiales > Salicaceae > Populus > Populus nigra. The sequence goes on along the minus strand of NC_084864.1, from coordinate 10,307,397 downwards.
CAGAGAAAACCTAATGAGGATGAAATGTAAAAAAAATATTTCAAACAAAAAAATTACAATTAAAAGAATTAGGACCAAACTTGAAAGATTAAAAAATCATAGGGGTAAAATTGAAAATCATTTATAATATGATAGATTATTTATAGAACAAAAAAATGATAGGGGTAAAATAAAAAAAATATTGAGGGCTAACCCATTAGAATTAAATAAAAAAATAACAAAACAAAAGTTAAAAAAATTAAAAAAATAAGACAACATCAATTTAGAAAAAGAGAAAAAAAAACAAGGCAAATCTTTTAAACCTTGTCTCATCTTTAAAAGCCACATCTTATGAAATGTTTTACCCAGATTCAATCAAAAAGTATAATTCTCAACCAATTTAATTTTGAATGATAAGATTAGTAGAAAAGTATTAATAAAAAAACCTATAGAAGTAACAAAAATAATGAGAATAAAATTAGATAGAAAAAAATCAAAATCAAATAAATATCAATTGAAAAAATAAGGATTAAATTTTAAAGAATAAAAAAATCATAGGTGGTGAAATTGAAAATATCGGTAAAAACCAAGCAAATCTGAACATACATCTTAAACATGATCAAATCTTAAAAAGCTCATAACTTATAAATTCTCAGATTTGGGTGTCATCAAAAAGTTTATTATAAGCCAATTTTAAAATATAAATTTAAACAAATTGTCAAAGTAAAAAAATAACAATAAAAGCCTCGAGCGAAACAACCAACTCGAGTTAACAAATCAAACACATGACCTAAGATATAAAATTAGGATGACAATAAAAATAGGAAAGCAAAAACAATATAAAAAATTGCTTTAAAAAAAACAAAAGTCAACCCAGGCTAATCCTTTAGATCTATTACCTGAGTCATGAGACTGAGATGATCCCAGTAAAGGCAAAACCTTAAAAAAAAAATATGATTCTTAATCAAACAAACATTGAGAGATTAAATTGAAAAGCAAAATCAATAAAAAAGCAACAAAAAATTAGCAATTAAAAAAATTAGGATTAAATTTAATATAAAAATTAAATGAAATTAAATATTTTGAAAAAAAAATCAAATGAAATTAATTGTTTAGGGATGGAATTGTAAAAAAAAATCCATTAAAAATAATTAAGAAATAGCAATTAAAAGAATTAAAACTAGATTTGATATAAAATTAAATGAAAATAAATGCATAGAGGTGGAATTAGAAAAAAAAAAATCAATCAAGAAAACAATTCAAAATTAAAAAATAGAAATTAAAAAAATAAGGATTAAATTTGAAAACAAATTAAAAAAATCAAATGATCAAATATGAAATCAAAAATAAAAATTCAATTATAAAATAAAATAACTGTAAAATAAGAAAAGAGAGACTGCATCAAAAAAAAAAATTATAGGACTGGTATGAATTTTTATATGGCCAACAATAATCTGAGAAAGAAAGAAAAAGAAAAGAAAGAAAAAGAAAAGGAAAACAATTTTAGTGTCAAAATCAACCGTATATATTGTCAAAATATGGTAGAGTAGCTGACGCGTGCAAGATATATGTTAGCAGTATTTTTTTATGCAAAACCCAAAAATACCTACAATATTAACAAAAATACAACCAAACCCATTCATTTTTCTACGATGAAAGAAAACTTTGATTCTCTTGAAGCAGAATGCGAGCCAAAAGATTAGTTTTTATCAAAAGGAAAATAAATTTATATCATTGAAATGCTTTATACTGAAAGTTGATTTAAAAAAAAGACAGAAAAGAACTAGGAACAAAGGAATTAAACAAATTAAAAAAAAAAAAAAAAGACAGCATTCATTTTCAATTATTCCTGTAAATGGAGTTGAAAATGCATTGTCCGTACATGTACGTAAATAAAAAAAAAATCATTTTGTGTTGCTTTCTTCTTTTTGTTTGTTGAGCAAGAAGGGTAATATCTTGTTTTTCATTTTTTGTAGAGTACAATATTTTTTTCACACCTACTCGAAACAGTAGGAAGCATAACATCAATTTAATGAACTTGGATAAATACTTCTCCAAAGGACAATTGTTTCCAGCTTCCCAACCGCTAAGGACGCCTGCAAGCAAACTGCGATAGTATACAGTCTTGCTGCTATATGGTAAGTATGGCTTGACTACTTGATACTTGTGTACCCATGAGATAATCAAGAACTTGTAACAGTTCATGAGGTCTGTAATTACTTGGACTGCACCAGTGATTCTAGCTGATCTTGTTCTTCAATCAACGTATAACATATATTTTGAAGTGGAGTTACAGTTGATAGACCTGCACATAAAAATACACCAACTTGAAGCACCTTGAAGGATGACATGCTGAATGGCTTCATCTGCGAAGTTTGCAAAGAGAGAAGTAAAAAAGAAAATGACATCAACTTGAAAGAAAAAAACAGTGTGCTGTGTGCAGGTGTGTTTGTCTGTGCAGTTGAGCGGGTGTGTGTGTATTGGAAGAAAAAAATATTAGATATAATAATATAAAATGATTTCTATAGATTAATTATTATTTTAACATTCCTTGTCAGAGCCGAAAGCCAAAATCCATTCATTAAACAACCATGCATTCACCCCACCAGTATCTAGTATACGTAGTCTTGCGTTATCATCATAAAGATCTGGCACGAGAAAAGGAGGGAGTTGAGTAGCCAGAGATGACTTGCCGATTGACTACTGATCATAGGAGGTGGAACATCACCATTCAATGATGTGTGTGTCTGTGTGCAGACATATAAAACATAAATGTGCTGAGATTTATAGCAATTAACTGGCTATATATATATATATATATATATATATATATATATATATAGCCAAACCTAGGATGAAAAATACCATAGATATAGCTATTGATCATAGCTTATACCGGCAAGTCATCCTTGGCTGCACCACATAAACCCCATTCCCTCATGCAAGACCTAGGATGAAAAGTACCATAACAAATGACATAAAAAGGCCCTCCAAGAAATAATCATTTCCAAGAGCGAAGCGAAGGAGCACCAGACAAAAAGAAAGGGGAAAAGAAATCAGCCCCAATGAAATTTAGCCTCACGATGCCCTAAACTAAACGACACAAGGATGTGTAGGAATTTTCCCAAAGAAGAAAGACAATAATTCCTTTCAAGAAAATATGTAAGAGAACTCTCTCTTTTAATTTCGACAAAAACAATGTGGAAACAGGTAGAGAGGAAGGGGTAGATTGGAGTAAGGCTCTCTTGGCAGAGCATGGACGAATAGGGTTTGAAGCAATAGACAGAAGCACCCATGAGGTCGTTTATAAAGACAAGTGTCCGTGATCTGTAGTATTAATGATGTTATCTTTTGTACAGAGAGGACATCTCTAGAACTGTTCAAATATATGTCCTTCGTCTAGAAGAGTAACAGGAAAAGTTGAGTGACCGTCCATAAGGAGGGTTCATGAGGATTGATGTGACCGTCCATTGGCGCTAAAACCAAGAGAGATTAAGCCTATACGATCTATCCCCATCACGTGAACTCAGAGCAGCAGCAACCCTTTTAATTATTTGCACACCATTTTGACGGAGTCATGGAGCCTGTCCACTGGATGCAGTACACTTGCCTGGAGTTAGGTGGGCAAATTTACTATAATGGGGCTACACAAAAACAACTGTGAGAATTTCAACAAGTTGGCCTGTTTGACGCAATTGTATAACAGAGCAATTTGTTATTATTGTTCTCTCTCGTTGTCTGGTTGGCTATAACCAGGAAACAAAGGTGATTGGAATCTTGAGTGGAAAATGAGAGACAAATGCCTCAGGAAAGTGTCTGCAAGTCATAGTCCAATCAAGACATTCGAGAGTTGAAATTCGCAGGAGAGATTTCCTTTGTTATACAATGTTTCTCTTTGGGGAAAAGGAGGTACGCAGCCTCCGGCCATTATCAGTTGGACTTGCCCGACGTAGATAAAACCAGACAACTACGATGGCAACACTCCTTTCCACGATATTCACTGATTCAATCGAGCATTTTGGTGATTCTCTCGGTGAATATCTTCATTTTCTCAAGATGATGGAAAGCTCTTCTCATCTCTCTAAAGTTCTAAACCTTGACCAGCGACCTCATTGAATAGAGCCTCTGGGTGGTCGGTATCACTTCTACCTCTCCATGACAAGAAAACCACACTGCTCATTTGTTGACCCAGAAAAACAAATTTCTAGCCAAGGGGTTTGATGCCCAACACGACAAGAGGATGTGATTGAAGCACTTTATTAGAGTTTATTGTTTTTAATTTCGTTGCAAATAAATTATCTAATTCTTGTTTCCATGTGCCTGAATACACAAACATACAAATACAAACATATAAAGCTCGCTCAAAAAAATTAACTGGATACGCTTGATTTCCACAGTTAAAGTGCTGGCATCTGTGATTAGCCAGGTCAACTGATGAAATGTTAATGCCTGACAGAACCTGCCACAATTTTTTTGTAAAACAAAAACCAATCAGGGCCATTATCTCTGTGCAACAATCTATATAGCACACAGCATTTCATATGAAAATAACCTACCACTTGAAGCCCTGAGTTCAACATTTTCCAACAATCCAGGAAAGCCTCCGATGGTGTCTGAGCTATAAAAATCCATCAAAAGTGATTCGTAACATACCTTTTGAGTTCTATTGCACAACAATTTCCTTCTGCCTTAATTCTCCGTGAGCATTTTTTTTACATTTATAATATTTTTTGTTATTTTTTTTTACATGCATGAGTTAAAGAGACTGAAATATAGCAGTTGGGAACTCATCTTGAGAATACAAGCAACAGTGAATTACTGGTTATATTTCAAGCAAGACTACCTCCAAACTTACCCGGACAGGACAAGACAGCACAGCAGAGTCCGTGATACGAGCCTTCAAGAAATTCTCATCTTTAGTTCTGCCTTCATTCACAAAACTCATCACTATAAACAAAATTAAGTTCTGAGCTACAAAATACAAATCAACCCAATAAAAACTGCCAGATACAGCAATTTGGTTGTACAATCAAGGCAAGGGCACATTTGAACATCCAAGCACATAATAAGGGCACAGATTAGTTAAAAAATTACAAAGGGCATACTAGAATGCAACTATATATGTTTCTTCAATGCACGGCTCATAACTCCAAGCTCCAATGCAATTTCAATAAATTTCTTGGTATATAATGCATGCTTTAAAGAAATGTTGCTTATGGCTTCAATCAGGTCTATCACATTTTAAACAAATGTATTTTTGTAAAAGTTGTGTAGAAGTTCTTGAATATAGAATTCATCCATACAGAAAGACATCCCAGCTAAGAATTATAGCATGACACATCTTAATTGCCTATGAGGATTCAAGAGGCCAGGGTGAATCGAGCAATTCAGTTAGCATTAGAATACTCAAACACTGCAGAGCAACTAAACAATTTCCAATAATCAAACCCAGCATAAATTCAAAAATCAAACTCGATTGGTGTACCAGAGAATTGCAGGAAATAAAACCCAAGTTATTCTTAATACAAGTGCTATAGGATGCAAGAAATACAACCACCAAAGGATGGAAGAAACACTGTCTCCATAATTAAAAGACAAGTTCCACTAACAAGAAAAACAATAAAGGCGTGCCACTAAAGAGGTTCTTAGAGCTCGGTAATTTATTATCAGGGACATGACAAGTGTTTAGTCAATATCAAGATCTCCAAATGTATTTGGTTCTTCTAGGTGAGATCATCAAGGTGGGCCAAGTGTATGTCAAATCCCCGTACACCTGGTCTTCCAGTTTAGGCAGTAGGCTTCATCAAAAGAGGCAGTAGGCTGGCTTCAGGCTTCATAGATCTCAGCTGTTTTGATGGGAAAGGAGAGGAAGCAAAGGTAAATAAGTGCATCAGAATCCTATGCAGAGGGAGATTGGATAGGTTATGATATGAAACTGCTGCAAGCTACAATGTGATTGGCCTTATCTGTGGAAATTTCCACTCATCTGTATAGACAGAATATACAATGTAAAACCAGTCTACCTGCAGTAGCCATCATCAAATTCTAGTAATAGCTTTTGCGTCGAGAAACAGGGGCCTGGCCAGATAACCTGATAATTGATGATGTTGCTAGTTAGGATTTCTACAACACGATTACCCAAAGGATGTGTGAACATAACTTACACAATAAAACTCCTAGAAAAAGCAGCATATAAGCAAAACACAGATAAACTGAAGTGAAAATGACATTTCAACTGAACATGTGGCATCTAATTACAAGGAAGGTTACAGGTCCACACAGGTTAAGAATTTAATCTTTAAAACTCTAGCACTGCGTCCAGAACAGACACCAATTACATGAATAAATATTTAAACAGGTTTCAAACAATGGCACATGACAAAATATTTCTTACCCAGAAGTACCAGTGCGTCCTGAAGAATAACTTCCATAGGCTCCATATGGACCTCCACTAGCATTAATCTACAAAAGACATGGATAAACACTATTCAAGTCAAGCAATAACTTGCAAAATGAGTGGGTATGAACAAGAAGTATTGGCAAATTTTACAGCTTACTCATTTTACATGTCAAATAGCATTATAGCACATGTTCAAAATATGGAAAAAGGCTAAGAGCAGGAAACAAAGGAAACCACTCCCTCAATATGCAGCAAGTCTAAAACAATATGTATGTGTAATATTATCACATCTACAAATCAATACCTGTGAGCTACCATAGCTACCATAACCGTCACCAGAAGCATAATCACTTGAGCTATAGCCACCAGCATAAGAACTCCCACGTCCATGTCTTTTACCATCTCTACTGTCATAATTTAGACCCTCCGAACCTTCAGCTGAGACAGGAAGGTATGGTAAAACTGGTAGAATAGCAGACATTGCACCTTCCCTGTCAAAAACATTAGCTCTTAACCGTCGACTTATTTGTATGAGAGCATCCTTGGCAACATCCAGGTCTCCAGCAATCTTGTGGTCAAAAGTAAGAGGACCCGTCTCAATATTACATTAACTCAAGGAACATAAGCCACAGGCCCAGAAAGATGATACAAAAACAATTTCAATTCAATAACCATTAGAGATATTTCTTTACCTGCACCATCTCATCATCATCAGATGCAACTTTGGGAAGATTTTCCTTTCTAGGTATTCGAATAATAGCTTTGGTAAGTTTCCTCATCTCATCTATAATAACTCCTCCTTTACCCAGAAGGCAACCAATACGAGAGGAGGGCACAAGTAGACGGGTAGTAAAAGAGATAAGACCTGAATCTCTTTCCATTTTCTCACTACATCTAGGTTGCAAACGTACGGCTGCTTCTATTGTTGGAGAATAGTGATCATAGATCTGGTATAGAACAATTAGAAATCCATCATAAACAATGTCAAAGGAACTCAACAGAGACCCAAAAGAGGGATTTCAAAGAATATACAAGTATTATACCTCCTTCGCTGAAATAGTTATCAAGCAATCATCTCCTTCAGCAACTGAACTATCAACTTTGATTGTTGCTCCAGACTCCTGTCTGATCTGGTTGATGATGGTACCACCTTTCCCAATTACAGCACCAATGTTGGCAGTTGGACATACCACACGAAGTGAAAATTCTTTCGAAGCAAGTTCATCTCTTGGAGCTGAATATAATGATCGAGACCAGTCTCCAGTATCACCTTTGAAACCACCATAAGGACCCATGAGAGGAGCAATTCCAACAATTGGGGCAGCTGCAGATGGACCTACCAGGGAACCAACAGAAGAGTACACATTTGGAACAGCAGAAACAAGCAAGTGCTGAGACCGTGATGGATTATCGTGAAGGCGAGATGCTATTTGATATAAAGCCTTTTTGAGAACTGCAGCTTCACCAGAAATCTGGCCACCAATAACAACAATTATATGAGAAAAGGAAAGGAAAAATTACAGGCCTCATTCATTGTACAAAGCTTGAGTCTATACTCTCAAATCCAATGAATGCCTACTTGACGATGATGAAAGGGATCCAAACACATTGCTGAGCAAGTATCAAATCCCCAAACATCATTAACTAGTCCAAGGAAGAAGACCCTTCCCAAAATGGAAGTTTAATTCACGGCAAGCAAGAAAAGGAACCCAGATGACATACCAGATAAGAGCATGACTTGTCACAATCATAAAAGCAAGATTTATTTTGGTCCAATAGCTGTAATTGTCTATAACCTGTCCCCTTAAACAAGTTCCAGAACTAAGAAAAAAATGAAGCGGAAATTTTTTTTGAAAAAGGAACAAAGACATTGTACCATGTGAAACTGCTAATGGAAACAGGGGCAGGCAAAAAAAAAAATAGGAATACCTGTACAAGCTCATCTGAGCTTAACGCACAAGGAGGTAAATGCTCATCCTTGAGAATGCGGATCACTGCACCAGTCTCACTGCGTATGTTCTGAACTATCTGCCCACCTTTCCCAATAATACATCCTATCTGATCAGATGGTACAAGAAGCTTTGCGGTGACTTGTGGACTTCCTTCAGAGTCATCTTCAACTTGCAAATCTTCTGCAATAACCTTATCATGCACCCTGAACAGAGCATCCTGTGCAGGAGAAATGTAATTACCACTGTCTTCATATTCATTAGTCTCATCACTCGGGCTATAGATGGTAACAACACGTTCTTCACAGCCCGGCACTGTTTCACCAACCCTAATCTTTGACTTAGTGTCAATCCTTAATTGCTTAATAATCTCCCCTCCCCTTCCTATTATGCTCCCAATCTTCCTAGCCGGACACAAATACCGATACACAGTATCTTGCGAATCAATAACAAAACGTTCTCTATCATCACCGGAATTTCTCCTCTTATTTCCACCAATATCATAATCTGACTGCGAATGAGCCCGCTTCCCGTAACTATTCCTCTGCCCCGCCATTACAATCAACAGAGACTACTTTCTACAACAACCCCATCAAAATTACACAATATAATCAAAATTCTAAAAACAAAAAACTTCGATCCATAATATTTTGAACTTCATAAATAACTAAGAAAACCAACATCCACTAAAAGAAATTATGAATTCTTTTCAAGAAAAAGATAATAACTTTTGATCAAATAAGCAATGGTTAGTCAAATAAGCCCTAGATCTGGCCAAATCAAAAAAGTAAAAACCCTAATTAGCAAACAAAATTACGCAATCAGGGCAAGATCGTAAAGATTCGGATTGGATTATTACCTAGAAAGTGAATGATGTAGAGCGAGGAATGTTAAATCAGAGTGACTTTTTTAGCAGATTCCGTCCTCTCTGTCTCTGTATGTTGTATCTTTTTTTATATATATCTATATATTCCGATTTCTAGGGTTTTGACCGCGCCTTTGCCATTTTATTTATTTCGCGCTGAAAAACAATTTATTATTTGGACCGGATTTTAATGATTTTAAAATCATCCTAATTTTTGCACGTCTCCCCGAATCCACTTACCTGATTAAAATTTAATTTAATTTTTTCATAAAATAATTCAGAATATCATTTTATTTTTCCAAATTCTGAAATAATTTTATTTTAAATTAACTTTATTAAAATATAAATAAATCGGTTTAATACCCAGTTATATTTAATAACTTTCCTAATTAGTTACAGGACATTTTTTTAGCCGCGTGAATTACGCTTCCAATACCATCAATACAATTGTTGCGGAGTTAAATTTTAATTGGTTAACTATAAAAGCATCCTTCACTTATAAGATCACTCTCAATGTTGCCCTTCCTAAATTATTTTTATTAATTTCGTCCTTTACTTTGTTATCTGATTATTCCAATCCTACCCATCCGTTAAAAATGTGTTCAAAAAGAATAATGATAACGATTTTCGTTAAATGTCTCGGTGGCGCGTACAAATATATTCAAACTAATTAAAATTGAAATAAAAATATTAATAAGATACAAAATATAAAGTTTACACGAAAGAAATAATAACTTGCAACGGGTAATTGCTTGTCCAACCACTAATTTTTTTTTTTAGTTTAATATGAATGTCCGAATCAATTTGCATATATCTTAACTAATTTTTATTATAATATTATATTACTCGAAAAAAATAGCTTCCCTTTCCCCACTTCCTAATAAACTTCATAACAACAACCACTTCAATCACATATTTTCATTCATCCTCGATCACACTTTATTATTATTATTATAACTAATATTTAACTCCTATTTAAATTCACGAGTATTTATTAAACTTCAATTGATATGATATTTTAAACCAAGGTATAATAGTATATTAAAAGATTATTTGCAAAATTTTAGCCCAATTTAATAGTCTAATTAAAAGTAATGTGTGATAGCGTAAAACTGGTTAGTAGGTGATTTTTAAGTTAAAATCCAAATTTTCTTATTCAATCCTCCCTTAAATCATATCAATTATTTCACAAAATCCTTGAGACTATTTTATCATTCCAAAATATATTTATTTTGTTTTTTATTATTTATTTTATTTATAGACTTATTACTGTTTCACAGTAATGTTACCAGATTGTTTTTTTAATTCTTTTATCCATAGAAACCCATTACCAGGTGTGCAAATGTTATGAATTTTAATATAAAATTTATATCCCTCATTTTAACTTTAACAATACATTCAAATTTATTTATAGAGATCATCATCTACATACATGTCACATTTATTATTATTTCTATCATTTATTAATTTTGCTTCATCCCGAGTTTCCATTACTCGTCGAGGTCTCATTACCTTTAGTCTTATATTTATACAAGGGTTTACATTAAGTCTAATACATGCAAATGTATGTTGACCGATTTATGCCATAGATATATAAACATGTTTAATCATTGATAACCATATTAGATATGGTCATGTGTATTTAATGAAAGTATAAATTATTTGAAAGGTTCAAATAATTCAAAACTGAAGTTGAAAAGTAAACTAGAAAGAGTATTAATATACTTTGATCGGATCGAGGTGATGAATAATTTAACAAGGACTTTCAAGATTATCTAAAATAGAATGAGATTCTCTTGTAATGTACACCTCTTGTAACACCATAATATAATGGAGTTTCCAAAAGGAGAAATTGCACCCTTGAATATGGTACGGTCTATAATGAGTTATACAGGCCTTTCATCTTTTTTATAGGGCTATATGACTCGATCAAAAGATTGATGTCTTATCTCAAGTGCAAGAGCATCGAAGTAATAAATAACCCAGCAAGACCATGGTTGAACCACAAGGAGGTGAATTATATAAATTACATATAATATATATTTAATAAAACAAAGAGTTTATGAGAATTTTATGGGATATTAATGTAAGGATTAAATAAGGATAAAACAATTGTCAAGGTTAGAGGATCCACTAATTGTATTTCAAATAAGTATAGTATAAACTCTTTTTATTACTCAACTGGAAACCACACATAAAGAAGATTCCGATTGGATTATAAATTGTTAATATGATTACATTAGTTATCTTATTCGAATAATGCTAATACTTGTAAATGTTGTCAGGTATTCATGATGTTAATTTATGTTAACAACAAATAAAGTTCCTTTCATAACACAGGTGTCGGTTATACCATACAGTTGGTTATGAAAAGATCAAGTATTTGTTATACCAAGAGTTATACAATATAAATCTAGATTAACTATTTAACAAGCAAAGTATTAAGAGTAAATAAGATAACAAATACAAAATATGTTAGTATCAAACATTAAAGTCTATGTTGAATTTACACTATACTTATTCTTACACCATGAGTGTAAACTTTTCACCTTGACATAATAAACTTAGCTAAACATAATGAAGAAGAGAAACATAAATAAATAACACAAGAACATAAGTATAGTAAATGAAATGAAAAACATAAATAAGAGATTAAGGAAAATATAATATAAAGTAAAACTTAAACATTACAAAAATATAAAGAAAGAAATAAAGAGCATGATCTTAATCTGAAAACTAAGATGCCTAAATGCATGACAAATGCCTTCTTTTATAAGCCAAAATTTAGAATTATTGATTTGATGACTAATCGTTGAGTGGGTGGCCACATCTTGACTTGGTGACAATCCTTATCTTCTTGTCTGAATAAAACGTCATTGCTAAGATCAGAATTTGAATAGATAGTCTCATAAAAGTTTTGGGAAATTATCTCAGCTTTCCAACAAAACAAGAATTTGTGCATTTAGACTTATAGAACTCGAGATATGGGCTGAACACTGAACAGTGTCTAGGCTGTAGGACAAATTTTGACCTCTCTATTGTTGCTACCATTTGAACTCAAAAATGACACTTTTAAATCTTGGACTCGCCATGAAAGTTTTAGGTCTATGTCTTAGCTTTCCATACATATAAACCAGACCTAAATCCAAGTTCTACAGCTCTAGTTATGATCCAATAACCGAATGGTGGTCTAGTTTGGACCGAACCAACATCTCTTTATAAGCTTAACCCTCTCTTTGTCTTCTCAATTTCAGTAGTTAAACTCATCAATCAATCATTTGATTTATGTGATAGGTCTGCATTTAAGATCAACATTTACCATAAATTAAAGGTATCTTATATTATTAGATATGTTATTATAAAACATGCTCTAGTTAAGGAGTTATTGATACTTCAAGTGCAAAATAATGATATAAAACCTTGATAAAAATACACTTTTAAGTATTAATCACTATGTCCTACAAACTCTTGCTTATCTTTTAAAAAGGGCTCCATCTAAATTTATAGATAAGACTCTACATGAGATATGCAATGGTAGAAGACCAATTTTATCATACTTAAAGATTCAAGATGTAATGTTTATGTGAAGCATGTTGTATCTAAAAAGCTAGGAGCTAAGTCGAATAAATGTAACTTTATGGGATATTAAAAAAAACTATTGGGTATTATTTCTATCATTCTGTTGAGCAAAAGTGTGTCTCAAAACATGCTACATTTTTAGAGAAAGAATTTGTTATTGGAATGAGTAATGAGAGGAAAATAAAACTTAAAGAAGTTCAAAAATCATAAACTAGCATCCAAATAAAACTTGAGCTTTGGGCTATAACATTGGATATTCAACCTAAAGCTAAAGAAACATAAAAACTTTGTAGATCTGGTAGGACATGTCATGCACCAATGAGATATGGACTTTTCATGAAAGTTGGAAATGATGAGTTGTTTATACTTGATGAGCCTAATAATTACATGGAAACAATATTCAATGTTGATTCTAAGAAATGGCTTGAGGCCGTGAAATCTGAAATGAATTTCATGTATACCAACTAGGTATGGACCTTAATTGATCTACCTGAAAGGATAAAATTCATTTGACGTAAGTGATCTTTAAGAGAAAGACTGACATGGATAGCAATTTACAAATGTGGAAAGCTAGACTATCTGTTAAAGGTTACAGACAAAGACAAATAGGTTGACTTTGATGAAAACTTCTTGCTAGTAACTATATTAAAATCCATAAGGATTTTACTTGTTATAGTTGTATACCATGATTATGAGATTTGACAAATGGATATCAAAACTGTATTCCTAAATATGAATCTTTAAGAAGATGTATATATAACACAACCTTAAAGTTTTGAATTTAAGAAATTCTCCAATAAATTATACAAGCTATAAAAATCCATTTATAGAATTAAACAAGCTTCAAGAAATTGGAATATCCATTTTGATGAGATGATTAAATAGTTTGAATTTATCAAAAATATGGATGAACCTTATGTTTATAAAAATATTAAAATAAGTGAAGTCATTTTTCTAATATTATATGTAAACGACATATCATTAATAGAAAATGATATTTCTTTACTCTAGTTAGTAAGTATTTGGTTATCCAATAATTTCTCAATGAAAGATATGAGTAGGGGTGAGCAAAAAAACTGAAAAACCAAAAAACTGATTAAACCGAGAAAACCAGAAAAAATAACTGAAAAAACCGAACCGTGAAAAAAAACCAATTAAACCGATTAAAATTTTAAAAAAACTGACCGGTTTGGTTTCGGGTTTATAAGTCTGAAATAAAAAAATTGAACCGAACCCAAACTGAAAAAAAACTGAGCCAAATTGGAAAAAAAATTGAGTCAAACCGAAAAAATTGAGTCAAGCCGAAAAAAATGAGCTAAACAAAAAAACTAAGCTAAATTGAAAAAAACCGAGCCAAACCGGAAAAAATCGATCCAAACCAAAAAAACCGAGCTAAACCGGTTTTTGTTCTAAAATAACCGAACTGAACCGAAACGAAAGTTGTCGGTTTGAACTGATTTTGTTTTTTTTAAAAATCAGTTTGGTTATTGTTTTTGATAAAAACCGAACCAGACCGAAAATGATCACCGCTAGATAAGAGAGAAGTAAACTATATACCAAGAATAAAGATCTATAGAGATAGATCAAAAAGGTTGTTTGGATTGTCCTAATACATATACATAAACAATATACTAAAATGGTTTAGCATGGAAGAATTTACAAGAGGATACTTACCTATTTCACATATGATACATCTCTCTAAATATTTGTGCCTTAAAACACAAATTGAGATAGACATAATGAAAATGATTTCATACACTTTGGTAATGTTATGTATAAAACCATTTGCATCTTATGTTTTAAGCGTAACGAGTAGATACAAATCTAATTTAGGTGAGAGTCATTAGAAGATAATTTAAAATATTTTTAAGTACTTAAAAAGAATTAAGAATGTTTTTTGTTATTATATGAAGGTGATGAATTAGTAGTTCATAGTTAATTGGATACTAGTTTTCAGTCAGATAATGAAATTAAAATAAAAAATTCATTCTTTTATTTTACTCTAAATAATGGTGTTATGAGTTGGAAGAGTTCTAAATAAGAGATCAAAGTAGACTCTACAACTAAAGATAAGTAATACCTTTGTGTTTAAGGGGACAAAACAAGTTGTTTGGATCAAAAAGTTCATCATTGAACTAGGTGTGGTTCCTAGCATTGTTGATCTAGTAGCCAAGTACTATGATAATAATGGAGTTATTATACAAGTAAAGAAAACAAGGTCTCATAAATGATCCAAAAATATGCCTAGACAATTCCATTTAATTAGAGAATCATAAAAAAAAAGATGTAAAGATAGACCAGTACCAACTAGAGAGAATCTTGTAGATCCTCTTACCAAGCCACTATCCCAGTAAAAACATTATTGTCTAGCAAAACGATATGATTTTTGATACATAAGTGATTGACTTTAGTGCAAGTAAAGGGATCGTTTGTGTCTATAGGAAGGGTCATGTGATGGTTGTTTAAGTGATCATTAAACTTGAAATCATTAAGTTATTTTATACAGTGAATGTTATGCTTTAATCCTACTATATGTTGTTCTAATCAAGGGTAAAAAAACAAGCAGATATTAGGTATAATATGAACTATATGAATGTATTTAAGCAATCAAGAGAATATTCATCATTCTATATGAATTAGGAAAAATGTTTCATCTGTTTTCAAAAAGTATGATTATAAATCATTGATCAAGATGGAATGAGATTTGAAAAAAGTTTGAAATCTTATTCAAATAGTTAATGTCTATGGTGTTGAGAACAAACATAATTTGACATAGTAGACACACTTCATACTATAATATTTAAAATCAAAATATTATTGATGAAGAAATAATAATTACAATGAGAAACTAGTCACTAAAAGGTTAAGTCAAATCACTTATGACTTTTCTAATATTTAAGGGATCATGATAGGTTGCTAAACATTGTACTTGATTTTCAAATATAAATCAATTAATTATTAAATTGATAATAAATTAGTTTGTTTAATTTATTCAATCCTATTTCATTTAAAATTGTAATTTATGTTTGGGTCAACTTATTAGGAAATCTAACAGGCACAAACATAAGAACCAGTGGTCAGAAATTAAACTGAGATGATTAATCAAGTGCGACTTGATTATAAATAAAGTGTGACTTGATTGTAAATAAGTTTTAGAAATTAAAGACTAAATTGTAATTTATACAGGGAACTAAAATTCTAGACTTAGAAAAATCAAGTTGATACTTAATTGAATAAATTGTAATCCTAAATAATATAACAATTATTTAGGATCATTTGGGAACGTGTTTCAACCTGCATTTTTAAAAATTTTAAAATACTTTTTTGTTTAAAATTAATATTTTTATAGTATTTTTGGATTATTTTAATGCACTGATATAAAAATTATTATTTAAAAAATATTATTTTAATATATTTTTTTTAATAAAAACCACTTTAAAAAAACAACTACACTTTCAATAACCCGAAGGCTATAACTCAGATTCTTCAAATGCATGTAGGTGATCTTATTGATGATGAGAGGCTGTTCGCTCACAAAAACAACGTTGACCAGATTTTTTCAATTCATTTAAGAACAAGATTTCTAGAAGATAGGTTAGTATGGAGTCACTAGAAAAATGGATCTTTATAGTTAAATCGAATACTATTTGCTTTTCAAGTCTTTAGTTCTAGGTTCTAACATAAATCCTGGTAGGTGATGGACTGAAGTCTTTAGTCCTAGGATAATATAAAGTGGTATGATTTATAAGCATAATTAACTTTTTAAAATATGATTAAAAGACATTTTTTTATTTAATACTGTAATGAAAGGATATGAAATTTCAATATTATAACACTGTTTGGTCTCACTCGCAACCATACATATTAGTGTTTGGTAAAGCAAACAAAACTAATTTTGCTTGATAGGGCCTATTAATTTTTGCTGCCTAGTTGCAGGATTAGAGAAGCAACATTTTGTTGCTTCTCGTGGGTATTTTTAAGGAACAGTGGAGCCATATTCCACTGTCGCACTGTTCAGTTTTTTTTTTTTGAAAAACTAGTGACAAAAATTTAGTTTTTTTCTTAAAAAACTAGTGCAGTTAATTGTGAACACTATTTTTTTTTTGTTTTTTAAAAAAATTAGTTTAAGGTGAATTAAATTTACTCGTACTGTAATCTCAATTTTATTCTTGATAATATTTTACCTAATTTTATTGCACGCTCCAAAAATCATGGAAACTGTAGTTCTTGTTGAATAACTTTTGTACATAATGAAATTGTAATATTTTTTTTAAAAAATTGTGTTTTACTCGAAAAACTAGTATTTAATTGTTGGATAGATTTCGTATGTAATGACATTGCACATGGTTTAATGGAATAATAAAAAATATTTAATATCAATATTATTTATTTCATGATATAATAACAGTAGTTAAATTTACAATATTTAAATTAAAAATCATTAATATATATATATATATATATATATAATTTTATAATCTCAATTTGAAAAGTATTTTTTTTTAACCAAACACATTAAACTACTTTTTGTTCAACCTCAATTTCAATCATAATTTTAACCAAACATATATTTTTTCAAACCAACTTCAACTAAAATTATTTTTTATAAAACAACTTTTTTAAAACCATAACTACAATAGCAACCGCAATACCAAACACACTTATCATTACCAAATATAAATAAGAGTTTTAAGTTGGTTTAAAATAATATATAATGTAACATAAATGAATATGCATCAATTATATTTTTTTTATTAATTTCAAAATTTTGCAAAATAGAAGGGGTCACAAAAAATAGCTAAGTATTTGTTTTTCTAATTTAACTTAATCAGTACATACACGAAGGGTTAAACTTTATTTATTTTCACGATCCAACCATATTTTTTGAAAAAATTGAATTTTGTTTTGCTCTAAATTGATTTTTTAATGTTTTTGGATCATTTTGATATGCTGGTGTTAAAAATAAATTTTAAAAAATTATTTTAATGTATTTTCAAGTAAAAAAAATTTTAAAAAATAATTACTACTATAATAATAAACACCACCTTAATATTTTAAGATGTTGTAACAAGAGTGTTTTTGGGATTTTCTTTTTTAATTGGTTAGGTAACTAAATCTGATCTAGTTTAGGGTTTGAGAGTAATTTTAATATTTTTTAAAATTTAAATATTATGCTGAAATGACTAGATTATTTCACTAGATGTAAAATATATACCTATCAAATATTAATGATATAACTATGTAGGTTTTGGACAATTAATAAAACTAGAAAAACAATAAGAAAATTATTTAAATGATTTGAAAAACCAAAACTTTTCGTTTAATTTGAAATAATATTTATGTGATGTTTGATATTGTTTTCTAAGCATATTTTTTTTAAAAATTAATTTAATTTTAGTTTAAATAATTCTTTTTATGTTTTTGAATTATTTTGATATGTTATATTAAAAATAATTTTTTAAAATAATTTTTTAATATATTTTTAAATTAAAAATACTTTAAAAAATATAACCTGTAACAATTATATTCAAAGATTTCAAAACTATAATCATGGGGCTTTTTAAATATATATAAAAAAAGGTATTCTTAAAGGGTACGTGAGTAATTCCACCAAGCCATAGACGCCAAGCAAGATACGAATCACACACCGATAAATCACTAACGATCTTTACCTAACCCTGACGACCTCCACAAAAAAATTCTTTCTCTTGTCACACGATACATCCCATCTATAATCCCAAACAGGCCACACACCAAAAAAAACACAAAACTTTCCGGGAAAATCTTCCTACCACTTTCTAGACATCCAAGCAAACAAAACAGAGAAGAAGCAAAACCCCGGAAACTCCCGAAATCTCTCTGACAGATAGATGTCAACGTCCGGACAGCCACAATTCCGATACACACAAACACCATCAAAGGTTTTGCATCTGCGAAACCTTCCATGGGAGTGCACAGAAGAAGAGCTTATCGAGCTCTGTGAACCTTTCGGAAAGATCGTCAACACTAAGTGTAATGTCGGCAACAATCGCAACCAAGCCTTCGTTGAATTCGTAAGTAATTTTCCTTTAACCCTTTGCTTACGTTTCAATCGAATATGTAAAAATTAGGTTAAAATGGTTGTAAATCTCAGGCAGAACAAAACCAGGCAATACAAATGGTATCGTATTATGCGTCGTCGTCGGAGCCAGCGCAGGTTCGGGGTAAAACGGTGTATATTCAATATTCGAATAGACATGAAATTGTGAACAATAAGAGTCCAGGTGATAATCCTGGAAATGTATTGCTGGTTACCATTGAGGGTGTTGAAGCTGGTGATGTCAGCATCGATGTCATTCACTTGGTAATTGCTCTTCTATCTTTCTTTTTTCTTTTAATTTTTTTTTCAACTTTTCTTTTCCTTTTGATATATTTCAATTTCAATTTGGTTAAATGTGCTGAAATCATGATAATAAGTTTTTTTTTCGTTTCATTTTGGGGGTGGTGGAGCTTCAAGATTGCTGATTAGATATTGCCATGTAGTCCTACCTGAGGCTAGTGGTTGTGGAATGGTTTCTAGATAATGGAGGCATTGTGAATCTATATGTGTGTTCACTAGTCCTTTGCTAGTGACAACAAGTTTCTGACTATATAATGCAATGAAAAAGAAGATATCATTGTCTTGTCTTTCTCCATTTCTTTTCAGTGCAATTTTTTTCAAAAGTTGAGGAAAAAGTTTAACGTTAATTTTATTCACTGTAATTATGCTAGTTATGTTATGTATCATACTTAACATGCAGATGATGGGTACTTGTCTAACGACCTCGTGTTTAGTTGTTTTGAAAATTTTATCTATCTTAAAATTGGTATTCTCAATGCATTGGTTTGAGTTGACTTTCTACTGTTTTTAATTGGACAATTTGGGTTATAGATTTGGTGAAAGATGCTTCTCATTGTTTTATTACTTTTTACGTAGAAATAGTGCCATGATTGGATTATGTAGTAAATAATGTGTTAATTTTAATTCAAGTCAGTTGAATCACAGATGATGGTGCCTCTTATTTAGATTCATTTGTTGGAGACAGTTTGGAAATATTATCATACGTCATTCTCCTTTCTAAGGTCTATCTTGACGCATTCATGTACAGGTGTCATTCTGCACTTATTTCTTAAATATTTGGAAATTTTGTTGTGCCTTTTCATCAATGATTGGGGTAGTCCCAAATGGTGTATAGTTGAAATTCTCATTCTATCATCTTTATAGAATCTGATGTATGTGTCATTGAAACTTGTCGCAGGTGTTTTCTGCTTTTGGCTATGTGCACAAAATTGCTACTTTTGAAAAGGCTGCTGGTTTCCAGGTTAGGTTTCAAATATGCTTTTGTTCTTTCTGAGATTGCACCTTTTTTTTTCTGTATTAGTATCAATTTTTCCTAATATCTTGGCAGGCATTAATTCAATTCACTGATGCTGAAACTGCATCTTCAGCGAGAAATGCCTTGGATGGGAGAAGTATACCCAGGCACACACTTCTTTCCTTTCCTAACCTTTACAACACCCCCTATTTTTTCATTGTCATTTCTTTGGGTGAATTTTCTGTTAGTATGGTGAGTGTTGTTAATTTGTGATGTTGAGGTATTATGTTTAAAAAATTCAGGTACCTGCTTCCAGAGCATGTTGGTTCCTGCAACTTACGCATTTCATATTCTGCACATACTGATCTCAATATCAAGTTCCAGTCCCATAGGAGCAGGTAATAAAATGGTCCCAATTTCTAAAAGTTCAAATACTTGTATGTTTTCTTACTGTTCTTTTTTCTTATGCTTGTTGCTTAAAATCATTCATCACTTCTCTTGTACATCATCTATTTTGGAATTTGAGGCCTTGCTAATTGGTGTATGCCTTTTCATCTAGTGGGTTAGGGAAGCCTCATAGCCAAAACACAGATGTATGGTCATGGTGGCTTAGTAATTTCTTTCATCTTTAAATAGTAGATTATTGCATTTGCACTTGCGAATGTGGTTAGAATGTTCTGTGTATGATTGCTGAATTTTATCAAATGAAAAAAATCACCTTTTCATACAATCATTGTTCAATTTGTTATAGCAGTATATTGCATTTGCACCTGCCATTGTACTCCTCTTTGCCAATTTTGTTTTCTGGTGTCTGCTGTAAAAGTTTGTTTATTTCTCAGCATGTTAATGTTAAGTTTGTTTCTTTATAGGCTTGGAGTGGAATATTAACTTGCATGTTATAATTGTTCGTGCTGAATTTTAGCAAGCTGCAATTTTGGGGGGTTTCTTTTGTAGCCGCTGTATTTCTACAAACCATCAAACAAGAAGTCCAAACAAAACCTTAGCAATCAATTAACTGAGCAATTTCTTGTCTTTCCTGTGTCATTTTTTTGGTGATATTGCAAAGTTCATCTATAAGTGAACGTGGATTTTTTCAAATACTACCTGGGTGAGGGGGAGTAGAGTTGTGAACCTTCTATCTGGCAGAGGATTGCAAAAGCAAGCCAATAGATTTCGCAAAAGTTTCACACATTTTTCCATGACTGTACTTATTCATGCATGATTATGTCTTGTTCACTTGTCAATCATTTGAATCTTTCTTTCGTGATGTTCCTTTTTACACAGCTTCTGAAATTCACGCATCAATAATGTCATAGATAGTGTTGTATGACAGATTTTGTTCTTTGAATTTTGCAGAGACTATACAAATCCGTATCTTCCTGTGAATCCTACTGCAATTGACGGACCTGTTCAGGTGAGTCATGACCGATTACCTTCTGTATTGCATTACTGAATCTTCACCAATAAGCTGTTTTCTCCAGTCTACTGTAGGTGCTGATGGGAAAAAGAAAGAGCCTGAGAGCAATGTACTTCTTGCATCAATTGAGAACATGCAGTATGCTGTCACCGTGGATGTTCTTCACACGGTGAGGAACTCCTAATTGCTTAAATGTTTCCTTCACATGGATTTTGATTTTGAATGAGTTTTGCTCATATAGTGCTCGGGCTGTTCATTTCAGGTATTTTCTGGATTTGGTACTGTCCAGAAGATTGCTATATTTGAGAAAAATGGTGGAACACAGGCACTAATTCAGTACCCAGGTATGCTTCCTTCTGTCATGACTGACTGTTTACAAATCTAGCATGCGAGTCATGTTTATTACGTTGACTACCTACATCGTGTTGAAAGCCTTTTGAGCAACACAGTTCTTTAGGTTTCAGATTATCTGATCATTTAATATTCATTTTGTTAGACTTTGAACCTTGTATGGATCTTCTTTTTCTCTTTTTTCTTAACCATTTTTCCCCCTGTTTTAGGTATGGATATAGAAGGATTTAGTCATTCCAGAATTTCCTTTCCCTGCTTAAAGAGGTCCTATATCAAAGTTGTTGGGGTTAGCTGAACGAATCTTGTTTGTCTATTTCATCCTATTTAAGCTATACCAATTCCTTTTTAATAGTTACAATCACCTCTGGTCTACTTTTAAATGTTATGTCATACTACCAAATTACAACTGGTCACAAAATCACCTTTTGTTACTGTGAGTTAATGTTTATGTTTTTTTAAAACTGATTAATATCACCATTGTGACTAGGTTCATTTTAAACATTACTTCAACCATTTGTGATCCTTTTTAGAGGTGGCTATAGGTTGGGTTGGAGTTGGATTTTCCTCCACCTGCCTCCAACCGGCATATCTAAATCCATCACCCGCCTCTATCTCCAATCCGGTTGGATAGGGCTGGGTGGAGGATTTTCTCCACGCAGTGGGTACCCAACCCAATGTGGATGTTTTTACATTTTAAAATCAATTAAAAAAACTAAAACTAAAAAGAAAATTACATTTCCATCCACGAATCACTAAACTATAAAATAGAGTCTATACTTCTAATCCATGCATAAGACCATAAAAATCCTTCATGAATCATAATATAAAAATCCATGCATCATATTGAAAAAAAAAGTTTTGAAAACTAGATGGGGGCTGGTTGGGTGATGGATTAGGTTAACCTCTCATTCGCCGTCATATCTGACTGGTCAAACCAGATCAGGTTTTACCCACCTCTGGTTTGACTCTGGTCAAATTCAATAAAAATCTAATCCAATTGGATCGGATCAGATCAGATGACACTAGATACCTGACAGATCAGGTGAAATTGCCATTCCTATCCTCTTTGCTAACATATTGGCCAGGTTTTTAACAATGCACATGCTTTATTTGTGAGATAGCATTTAAGCAGCAATAGTGTCTTCATTGTTTTCCAGATGTTGCGACTGCAGCAGTAGCCAAAGAAACTCTGGAGGGACACTGCATTTATGATGGTGGCTATTGTAAGCTTCATCTATCATACTCTCGTCATACTGATCTCAATGTAAAGGTATATATATGTGCTTTTGAGTTAATGTCATGAGAAAAAAATAAAAAGAAAAATAAAAGAGACGCTGATAGAGGAAAAAGTGCATCTGTTCTTGATCGAAAAAGATTTGGTCCTTAAAATGTATGCTTCTTGACACTTGATTGCCCTCTCTTGAATACAATCCTCTTCTTCTTTTGTTCTTTTTATTTTTGTTGTAATTTATCTAGAGATTCTGAGTGGTTGCTTTTTTTGGTAGGCCTTTAGTGATAAAAGTAGAGATTACACCATCCCGGATGCAAGTTTTCTCACAGCACAAGCTCCTGGCCTCCACACTGCTCCCACAACTTGGCAGAATCCTCAAGCTGGTTCAATGTATCTTGGGAGTAACTATGCTACCACAGCTGCTGCTCCTGCTCAAGTTCCTCCTGGGCAAGTGGCAGCTTGGGATCTGAGTATGCAGGCGGGTGGACCAGGCTATGCATCAGTTCGCGGTATGTATCCTGGTCAAACATATCCAACACCCCCAGCATATGCTTCCTCAGCACCACCTCCAGGTTCCTCTCCCCATTCATATAGCAGCCCGATTTCTCCTGGTGTGGCCTCCATGGGAATGACTCACCCAGGGGTGCAGCCAAACATGCGACCTGGTGGGGCTTCACCTCCTGGTCAGACTCCATATTATGGTCGATGATGAGGTATCTTCCTCCTGAAATTTTTTTTTGCCTTTCCAGCAGAAACAAGTTTCTGACAAAGATGATAATTTGATATGCTGTGGGTTCACCTATCTTGTGAGGCTTTGATGTTTTATTCAAAAGAAAAAAAAAGTTTTTAACTATTTCTACATGTCTTTATTTTCTGTCGTCTTGGAATACATTGCTGGATGGAATCTCTGTTCTCAGTCCTTATCAATGTTGTAAGCTTGTGAGCTTGCTCCAGCTTTATTTAGTGCAGCATCAATGTAGAAAACTACTCTTAAGCTTTATATCCTCAGCTTTTTTGAACATTAGTTCTTATGTGAAGATTCCTCATCTGGTTATATCGCACTCTAAACTTGCTACGATCTCTAACCATGTGCATGCTAACAGTTCATATGAAAAAAAAAAATTGCTGGCATTCTTACCTGTGATGTTGTTGAACTCAGTAGGGCAATCTTTTAGCAAATGAGGATTTTCTTCCTTTTGATTTTTCCTTTAGAAAGTGAAATTGTGATATTTTCTTTCATCTCTTAGATGATGGATAGGAATTTTGTAAAATCCTCAACCCTGTTTTGAGATTTTAGTTTAAGTACTATATTTATTATCAAGATCTTGACATCAAATAATTAGTACAACAAATTAATATTATTATAAGAAAAAAAAAAAGATGACAAAAACTAAACAATAAAAGAAAAGAACTTGATTTAACAGGTAAGAATGAAGCCAATGCTCGTGGCTCAGGAAGTTAATCAGGATAGGCTTCTGTTGGTGCGACTGAGCTTCTGGGCCTGTACGATAATGGGAGAGGTTTTACCTCCTTTTCATTCTCCCTCTCAGCACAGGTATTTTTCATTTGTGGGAAGCAATTGAAAGCGAAAGCAACTTTTTTTACCAGCTACTAGTCTATAGACTTAAGGCAGTCATCTTCAATGATCGGTCCAGCTGCAACATGCTGTGTTGCAAGCAAGGTTGGTCCCTGATCTAGGATCTAGATAGCCGTTGCATTTCCATCTGAAGAGTTAGTACATTTTGTTAGTGGATCCAGATGACCTAATGAGTTTGTGGGGAAGCCTTTCTCCAACACTGCAGTTAATGCTCAAATTGATACCTCAGTTTTATAATTGGCCTACCATGCCTTAAAAGCCCTTGTTGGGTAGGGTTCATTTTTCGCTGTTCCCATGTGGTAAACTTGTGGGTGTGTAATTCACTCCCAAGTTTGTAGTAGCCAAGTTCATTAAAATCAATGAAGCCCAGTCATTTAGGCTTGGCCTGCAGAAGAATTTGATCTCCCCTACCAAAGGATAGGCAAGAGACAAGAACTTATTTCGGATGCAACGAAAATTGGACGATGGAAATGGCAACTAGCTGATCTATAATTCACCCCTCACTCGAGACAAACAAAATCAAAACACAACTTGTTCCTTGTCCATGTCTACAAAATCTAGCAATTGGTTGATTTGGGTTCCTAATGTCCTCCAAATGCTTTGTTAATTGTTTGTGGACTTGTCGTGAGGAAACAAGTCATTTTAATTTGTAAAGGGTACATCAACGGTGGTGTGTAAAGCTGGAATATTTTGACAAATTTCCTTCTCCTTTTTTTTTTTTTTAATCATATCTCTTTCCTTGTCACTTCAAATCATCCGGCCCTCTTCTATTCTTCTTACAGTAGTTTTGACTTTTGCAATGAACTTTCACTGAAACTAGTAGAGGAAATTAGTGAATTTAACTTTTTGTACGAGTTGCTAATTGACTTGTGTTTCAATATGGTTCGTATATTTTGTTATAATAAAAAATCAGATACACATGCTTTTCAAACACACACACACTTTAAAAAGCGCATTTAATTAAATAAATTAATAATTATCTATATAAATAAATGAAAACAAATATTAACGATAACTAAGAATAAAATTGAAAAAATTAATTTTATTAACGATCAAAATATTTTGTCTCGCAACATGGATTTACTCGGTTATGTTTATTAAAAATTCATTTTTATTCAATTGAACAATAATAAAAATAGATACAAAAGAAATTAATTGAATAAAAGAAAAAAAATATCATGCAAGATTGCATATATAAAAAATATTATCTAATAACAAATACTTTGTATTTTTTAAAATAATGTTCATCTATGTAAAGACATTAAATATCTTAGAGGAAAGATATTAATTGAAACATAAACTAAAAAAATATTGAAAAAAAAGACATTAAAAAAAAGTATCAATTAAAATAAAAACCAAAATTAGAATAATAATAATTAAAAATAATAATAGTCTAGTGCCACAAATGTGTTTAAAAGAAATAGGAAAAGTAAACAACTCGAGTTAAAGCCCCGATCGTGTTTAATAAGTTGATCTTATTTTCATTACACGATAAAAAAAAAGAGAGGTAATGATAGTAAATAGACAAATGTTTTATAAAAATAAAAGACCATGATAACTTGAAAAAAAAACCTTGGAAATACAAAATTGGATTAAAAAAAAAGTTTGAGTCAACACGAGTTAACATGATATACATGTAACCTATATAATAAGAAGCGAGTCAATCCGGGTTAACCCGCAAAACCCGTGACTTAGATCATGAGACCGAAATAACCTGATAGAAAAGAAATTAAAGGAAATCACAAAGCCAATTTAAAAAATATATAATTTCAAATGATGAAACCGGAAAAGAAAATAAGCAAAGAAAAAAAAGATGTCGACCTGTATTAACTTTTCAAACTCGTGATCTAGATAAATTAGAAGCACCATAAATAAAAAAACTATGAAGCATAATCCATAGCAAATCAAATGTTGAAGGATGAAATTGAAAAAACAAATCAATTATAATAAATGATCTAAAATAAAATGATTGTAATTAAAAGAATGATGGTGACAATCAAAATAAAAAACAAATTAGAGGAAAACCTATAAATTTTTATTGGAGGGTTAAATTGAAAAGAAAAATAACTTTTAAAAAAGAAAGAAAAATAAAAAAATAAAGATCAAAATAGAAAAGATAATACACCATAAACTTGGATTTAATGATGAAATTGAAAAGTAGTAAAACTTTTATAGAAGGGCCAAATTATATATATATATATATATATATATATATATATATATATATATATATGACAAATTGTAATTGAAGGACTAAATTGAAAACAAATAAAATTTTTATAAAAAGATCAAGAAAAGAAATCAAAAATCAAAAGAATAGGATTTGAAGTCGAAATATAAAAAGAAAGAGGACTAAAAGTACTTTTTAGGGGACAAGAGAGAAAATAAGAAAAACAAAAAAGGTTTACTAGCGACAAACTACCCCACTACAACACTAATAGGAAAAGGATATGAAGACACTTCTAACGATATGGTGGAAAAGTAGGTTTGACCACTGGGAGGTGACATATACGCTGTTCAAATAGCACGGGCATCTCTCATGCATTGACATGTGGAGAGCATATATTCATAACATTTTGAATATTTATATGAATTATTCAAAACAAAAGGATCAAATACCCTCTATTAGTATGGATTTAACAACAAAACCAATGTGAAAAGATGAAAAATCTCATGGCGTATGGCTTATATTTTTTCTTAAATCCAAGGGCAAACATGTTTTTTTTTAAATTGTTTTTTAAATAAAAAGACAAAAATGCCCTCAGTTAACATTCTATTTTTTTTTACTTTGAGGGCATTTTAGTCATTTACTATTTTTAAAAAGTTAAAAAGATGCATATACCCTTAGACATTCCTTTAATGACTAACGGGTCATGTGAAAAGACTAAAATACCCTCAGCCTAAATGCTTTTTTATTTTTATTTTAAGGGGAAAAAAATGTAACACTACTGTAGCAATGAATAGTTTTTCATGTATGTGGGTACAATGATTTCCTTATGTTTTTAGAATTTTGTTAATATATACATTTTAACCTTTTAATGTATGTATGTTTTAGACTGATTATTTCTCAACTTAAATATATGTTCGATTGAATTTTAAGTTCCCTGATCCCTTTTTATTTTGTGTTACTGCTTGTCATAGATGAGCATGGCATGCAGTTTGTGTTCATCTCCTAGGTTTTTTCTTAAAAAAATATTTTTATCTTAATATATAAATTTTCATAATGTAAGTTCATGAAAATAAGTGTTTCTTTATACTTGGTAATGTGTTGCAAGATGCATTTCAATTAAAAATGCATCATAATAGTTTTTTATTTTATTTTTGACAGCAACATTGTAAAATAATAATAAAAAAACACTTAGAAAGTACTAATAAGAACTTTAAAAGTATCAATTTAATGCATTAATGTTTTTGATGAAAAATATATTTTTTTATTAGAAGCATGATTTTTAAAATAAAAAATTGTCATTCAATGTTTAATACCCAACATGCCTATCCGATACTATACATATATCACTACAGTCATCTATAATGGGACGTTGAATAAGTAGTAAAATTCATCTCTATTTGATATTATTTTATTATTCAACTAAGGCATAAGCCAAAGAAAAAATCATATTGTATGTATTAAAAGCAACTATAATTAACAACTTTTCACTAAACCTTTCATATAAATGGGTGCCATCCACATTTATAATTGGCCTACAAGACTTAAACCTCTCAATTATAGGATTAAATGCCTAAAAAATCTACCAAAAATAATTTTTCACTATCAAGCTATCCATTATGTTTCCACTCAATAATTGTCCCAAGATTTGATTCTTGTAAAGCAAAAAATAATCGACGTAACATTTTAAATGAGTCTTCACGTGTTCCAAAAAGTTCATCAAATATGTTTTGTTTTGTAGCTTATGTCTTTTTGTAAGAAATTTTAATATTATAATGCAATTTGATTTCTTATTGTATACTGGAAACAATATAAGTAATGTTATCTTGAATAAGATTTGAAATTAATAATTTAATAAATTTTGTATTAAGTTGATAGTGGTCTTTTTTATGTATATATTAATACTTGGGTTTTACCTTTCAACTTTGCTATCTCAAAAAAATCTATTTTTTTATGGTATCCCTCATACAAGTACCATTGACATTCAGGTACATGAACACATTGTAATTGAACAAATTTTAGTTTGAAAATTGAACTTAATATTCAAGTGAATGTGCAATGTGACATTGCTTAACAACATTCACCACATCATTTTTAGTTCTGAAAGTTTATCCATCTACCAAACCACCACTACTAGCTGATTTTATACAATAAATAGACCAATCATTATAAATCATGTCATCAACTCCAGTATCATAACCAATTTCTAGAACAAAAGACATCATCATCATCATCATCTAATGTTTCAACTAAAACCATGACACCTTCATCTTTATTATTAGTAGGTTTGGAGGAGTCATACCTATGTTGATCACAATATGGGTATTTTATTCTATTTTTATTATAAATTCCTATAACCCTATCTTCCAATATCTTAGACGTATAAGCACCAGCTGAATGCGATAATTATCTAAATGACTGAGCATATATGAGTATAGATACATTAGTATCTTCATGCTCTATATTATATGAGCTACTGAGTCTAGGTTAATTACTTCATCATGTTCATTTCACTCTGGATGAACAATTCCATTATATTTTTAAAATTCATATCACATGCAATTGACATGTAATTGGTATTGAGAAATACTAATGTTCCCAAACAAGATACCTTCAAGTGATATCCATTTCAACATCATTATAATTCAACTCAATTCTTTCACATATAACCTTTTTAATATCTTCAAATGACATACCTCTAATATCATTCAAGAATGCAATACTTCTGTTAATATAAGTGTATTATTATTCATATCATGAACAATAGTACTACTATAATGACACAACATAAAGAAGTTTGAAGACATATTCTATAAAATAAGAATACTTCATTATAAATAAATTATCTCACAATTCAACGTAAACCCTAACTGTTATTACTTTGAATTTAATAATATCAATGAAAACATATCTAATTGCATCAATTAAAAACTAAATGATCTCAATTGAACAAAATCTCTAATTACGATAATTTTTACCAAAATTCAACTTAGGTTCTAGTTGCTATGATTTCGATCATAACTTTATTAATAGCATCAATTGATTGAGAGTCTATCTAATTGTATCAATCAAAACAAAATTTATCTCAATTCAAACAATTAATATTATTAAATATGACAAGTAACCCAGTAATCAATTTAAACCCTAATTTCTCTATTTAAACCTTATTGATTCCATAAACAACATTAATTGTATTAAAAACACATAATTGAAACATTCAACACCTAAAATGATCTCAACATTAACAAAATATCCAATTATCAAATATAACATAAATAGTTATAAATCAAAACTCAAAATTTATCCATTCAATAATAAAACCTATAAAACTAAGAGACAATACAACTATTTTACCTTGATTTTTTGATGTCTAGGTAGTGGTTTAACTGGTTGTGGCGGCAGGGAAGTTGTCAATAGAAGCATGGGTTGATAGTTGCAACAAAAAAAAAAAGTAAAAAACTCATGGAGATAAGGCGAAGATGATTTTGATATTTTGGCGGAGAATTAGATGATGTTTTGAGTGATTGATAGATGGTTTTGTTCTAGGTTTCTAGGTTCTTAGAGTTTTTTCTTTTACAAGAGTGGTGGACATAGGAAAAAAAAAAGAGGAATTATATTGATCGTAATCAAAATTATAAATCATGACTGTATTATATAACTACTATTTAAAATTACTTTTATATTAAAATCATGATTTATATTAAAAACATCATTCAGAATAACAGTTATCTTCAAAGTATGCTATTCGTTAGAAACTTTTTCAAACTATCCTCTGTAACTTTTCTTGTAACCGAGTCACTTTTCAAAAAATAAAATAAAAATTCAGGCCTGAATTAGTAAAGAAAAGAAAAGAACGCTAACCGTGCAGAGCACCATTCACCAAATTCACCATGTCCCACCCAGAGTTATTGACAGTTCCATAATGGACAGCTTCAAAACCACTCGGTTTCAAGTTTTGAATCCCGAAGAAAACCACTTTCAGACCTTTAAAACCAAAGTCTCCATTGTTTCCACAAATCTGAACAAAGTAAAAACCACTTAACAGTTGTATGGTCCCTTCTGCTGAAAGCCAGTCAGGTTTTTTTAATCAGGTTCAGGTGTGATGTTGACTGACTTCTATTTAATCCCCTCAAGCCTCCCCCCCACTCTTCATTTCCCACAATTACTATCTTTTTCCAAGGTTTTATCATTTTCTACTAACACTATCTTTTTCCTTTTGTTTTCCTTAATTACTAGCAAGATTTTTTTATTTATTTAGTATTGCTGTACTTTTATTTTTAAGCAGGTGAAATGTGACTTTGCCTGAGGGGTTCATATAATTTCGTGCAGGAAAATGGCTCCTTTTGCGTTTCTTTTAGTGGGGTTTCTCTCCATTGTCTCGTCTGTTCATGGATATTATGGAGGTTGGATTAACGCACATGCCACTTTCTATGGGGGTGGCGATGCTTCAGGGACAATGGGTATGTTACTCGTGTATGTTTTTTCCCAAGAAAATCATACTGTACATGCAAGTTCTATCATGTGTAATCTCCTTAAACTACCGTCCTAGCTAACCTTAGCTTGGTTATTTACGTTTCAAGGCGGGGCTTGTGGCTATGGAAACCTCTACAGCCAGGGTTATGGAGCTAACACAGCAGCACTGAGCACTGCATTGTTCGACAATGGTCTGAGCTGCGGGGCTTGTTTTGAGATCAGATGTGTGAATGACCCTAAGTGGTGCCTGCGTGGCTCCATTGTGGTCACTGCCACTAACTTTTGCCCTCCTGGAGGCTGGTGTGATCCTCCCAACAAGCATTTTGATCTCTCTCAACCTGTCTTCCAGCACATTGCCCAATATAGAGCCGGAATCGTCCCAGTAATTTACAGAAGGCATGTTAAGCAACAACTTACCGTGTCTTCATTTAATTTATTAATTATGTTTAGTGTTTTTTTGATCTAATCAAGAAGGCCATGGTTTATCATAGGGTAAGATGCAGGAAGAGTGGAGGCATTAGGTTCACCATCAATGGTCACTCATACTTCAATTTAGTCCTGATCACCAACGTTGGCGGCGCCGGTGATGTGCGTTCTGTGGCCATCAAGGGTTCAAGAACTCGATGGCAGGCAATGTCAAGAAACTGGGGCCAAAATTGGCAGAGTAATACTTACCTTGATGGGCAAAGTCTCTCTTTTCTAGTTACCACAAGTGATGGTCGCAGAGTGGTTTCTTACAATGTTGCCCCTGCTGGCTGGTCCTTTGGACAGACATACAGTGGAGGGCAGTTTAGGTACTAGACACGATCACACAGCACAGCTACAAGAGTAAGATATATATAGATATATATAGCGTTAATATTTGCTATGAAGTGGCCCTTCGCTTTCCTATAATTGTGAGTTTCTGCAGTTGATGGCTGGCATTAGAATTCGAGCCTCGAGACTGCATTTTTTTTATGCAAGAGTGAGTAATATGGGCGTCCAGAGGCAGCTGCGAGGACATTAAAATACAAATAGAACTGCAAGTAAATTAAAATGTTTGTGGTGACAAAAAAAAGAGATAAAATAAGGCATTAATTCTACTTGCTTGAGTTTTAAAGCGTGTGAGGTCACAGTCGTTCACTGTGCCCCAGCTCGTTTGTATTCAATCGATCAGTTATTAAATGCACAGGCAATGTCATTTGTAACGAAAGGGAGATCTCAACCTTCTCTTTAATTTCCTCTCTTTTCCATGTTGATTACTTTCCAAAAATCATTAAGTTATTCATTTGTTGGTAGAATATTGCATTTTGAATAATAAATCCATGTACTTGAGTGGATTGATATTCAATACATACATAAAAATAAGCTCAAATTATCATACTTCAACAAAAATTTTAAATACTAATTTACTAAGAATTCTCCTTTAAAAAAAGTCTTCTTTAAGTGCAAATATCAAGTAATATTCTGAGATTGAGATTGTCTTCTCCTTGTTTCTTAACAACGTGTCCGATCCAATTTGTGTTCACCTCAACTAATTTTATAGGTCCTGAAATTAACGATCATGTAAGCCTCCAGTAACCCTGGAGGAACTCGAACCCGTGACCATTAAAGAGCAGATCCAAAACCTGACCAGTTGAACTACAAGTCTTCTACAATTAATTTAATCTTAATTTAGTAATTTATGGATTGCTAGAACCAGATTTTCTAAAACAAGTTTTACATCACAAAGTAAGTTTTGCTTTTACTAATGAGCGATCAAAACATTAGCAGACACTATTTTTAAACTCTTTTTCTTGCACGAAATAGAAGTTATCAAATATATATATATATATATATATATATATATATATTTCTCTGATAATACATATTTTTGGTAGCTACAATACTTGTAGTTTTCATTGCTCACCACACCGGGCTTTATTTCTTGAGGCAGATCATAATCTATTTTTGCATGCGAACAAATAATGAACTAATCTTGATACTCCTGATCTCACCTTATCCATCCCAAGCTGGTCAATCTTCATTTAAGATCTTTGATGTCCCTTTGCTAAGATCAGCTCCGAGAGGAAAACCTGTTTGAGCAATATATACAAATAATGGAGGTCTGATAATTACAAAGTCCTCTTCCTTAATACGCACAAGCAATGAATCAATTATTCAATAACATACCCATATGGTTGAAATTAATCTCTTCGCTGCCTTGATAGAGAGCTACAGCTACTCTGATTTTCTGCTACAAATACATGTACTGTTGTCGTGGAGGTTATAATTTTGCATAGAATTAAGTTTGTTGTTTCATAAAAAGACTATTGCGTCTATCAGCTCAAAGAACAATCCCAAAACCTCCTGGGGGAGACTAGAAATGAAGGGCTCTTTCTGTGAACACCAGAGTACATGACAAATTCTTGTCGGTGGTGTGTATGTTATGGTTAAGAAAGTCGATCTGTTGTTGATTCTATTTTGAGCTGCAGCTATTACTGCCAGAAAATTAAATGGAAACACCAATGAAAGATTGCAGTGAATTTTACCAACAAAATGTTATATTTTTTATTTATTGGTAAATACCAACGAAAATATTCTTTCAGTATATATCAAGAGAATTACAGTGAAAAAAAATTAAAAAAACCCAAAAAAATATGATGAAGTGCTATTTATACAGATGACATTACCGACATATTAATACCGTTTACAAAATCCCTCTGTAAACTCATCGATAAACTATTCTTTCTCTCTGACACTATTTATTGTGTTAATTACAGAGGGTATCACCGACAGATTAATTCCATCAGTACTTTTCAAAGAGCTCTGAAACTGTCCACTTCATAATTGTACTGTTAATTATTGTTCTTTATAAATAGAATCACCGATGGATTGAAAATTCGTCGATGATATTTGGAAGGTTTCTGAAAACTTTTGATTAAATTGAAATTTTAAATTAAATACAACATATAAAATCATCAACATATTGAAAAGTTATAAGTGATATTTGAAGGTTTTCTGAAAAATTTTTATTAAATTAAAAATTTAAATTAAGTATTAGAGACGTAATCAC
The DNA here is from genome assembly GCF_951802175.1 of Populus nigra. Classification (NCBI taxonomy): domain Eukaryota; kingdom Viridiplantae; phylum Streptophyta; class Magnoliopsida; order Malpighiales; family Salicaceae; genus Populus; species Populus nigra. The sequence continues at coordinate 10,273,021 of NC_084864.1, read as the reverse complement.
TGACAAAATAATTATAAATATTAATATTTAATTATTTGTCTGTAAAAATATCGGTAAAATGCTCAAATTAAAAGACTATAATTTCTTATTTCATAAAAGACGCTCTTCTTCTTCTTATCTCTTCCCATTTTGTTAAAAACAACATCTCTTTCTTTCTTTCTCTTTTCTCCTCAATTGTTACAATCTTATTTGAGTTGATTTTCTTCTCTCTTTTTTCTAAGCAACTCAATTCCAAGTATTATTGAGTATTAATTTGTATTAATTTACAATTGTAGGTAAATTATAGGATAAAAACAAGCTCAAACTATAATATTCTAACAAGAATTATAAATAGTAGTTTAACAATAATTCTAATAAGTTATTTAAATAATGATTATAAAACAAATCCTTTTTATCTAAGAAACCTTTTAATATCTCAAAAGAAATTATTATTAAATCTTTTTTAGAATAATTAATAATCAAGTCATTTAGTATGGCAAACACAAGAACATGTTCTTGTGTGCTTATTACCAATTCAAGAATGTGACAATGACATACTTGGATATATATGCAAATGCATTATGCATTCCTGCTGAGTATAACTTAATTTGAACGTCAAAGTGTATTAAGTAGGAAAATAATGGTGGGGGGAGACAACAAAATTAAAAATCATTATGCCCGTGTGTAATTAATTTATCCCTATATATATATACTCACTCTCAATAGTTGTACTAAAAATCTCTCGATAAAACCTAAAACTTTATTCAGTGTAACTTAATTAATCAAATCCTAGATTTATTCTTTAAAAATTATCAGTTTCAGTTCTATAAATTTCAAGACTACTAGAGGATTATATGATCATTAATTTCAAGGCCCCTAAAATTAGTCGAGTTGCGTGCAAACTGACCCAAATATTCACATTAATCTTAAAAAAAAAAAACCTCTCGATAAAGAAGTATTCTACCCTTTTTAGGTTAACTGTGGTGTTTTTTTTTTACAAATTTATAAATATTCCACTTCTACTTCCACAATTTATAACGTTTCCAATTAGTTTTACGATATCTCAACTGTTCCAGTAACTATTAATTAATTAACTAACAAAAAGATGACATATTTATATTTTATTTACTTTTTTTTCTTGTTTTCCTCCTATATAAGCTGTGATTTCTCACCAAAACACTTCAAAGTTTCTTAAGAAACTAGCTAGAAGCATAACATTTGGGAATTTTAAATTATAGAACGAGAAATGAAGCATTAATTATAAACGACATATTTATTTTATTTTGAGTGAAATTGAAGCCATCAGGTAGTATTTGTCGGCAGGTTACAGAGACTGGAGATTGATTTGTTACGTGGAAAGATACTATGCAATCAAGGCATCTTCATTACCTCATGTGTGATGACACTTCCACATGTTGGCGGCCCCACCAAATCGGACGGTACCAAAATGTTGTCGCTTCAATTCAATGACTTTTTACCCCTCCATTTTCTTATAAAATATCTCAATTTGATAATAATATCTACAAGTATTTCTCAATTTGCACATAAAATAATCAAATAAATATAAATTAAATAAAAATCTCAATTGCCTGCTTTCATTAAAAATATAATCTATAAGTAGCTAGACACAATCACTCACATTGACGACTTATGTTGCTTTGGATGTTTGGGTGTAGCGTGGTGGCAAAGAGTTTAAGATTTGCACAGCAGGTTTCGAGTTCGAGTCAGAGCGTGCATCTCTTGTAAGAGCCTGGGACAACCAGGATTTTATTTACTCACCTGAGCCCACAAAATACGCTTTTCAAGGGGTGAGGTTTCCTCTAATAAAAAAAAATGTTGCTTTGGACATACCATCAATAATTTCATCTATATATATATATATATATGATTTCCATTTGTTTTGCACTTACTTTTATATTTGCAGTACAAAATAACGCAGTAAAATATTTGCTAATTATAAAAGCTGTAATTTTAAATTGTGGAATGTACTAAAAAATTTAGTGTAAAACGCAGTTTTCATGAAGCAGTTTCTAGATATTTTTTTAACTGAGTTTTGTAAAATATTGTTTTTTTTTGCATTTTAAAAGCGTTTTTGAAAAAATTTAAAATTTTTTTATTTTTTTATTTGCTTCAAATTAATATTTTTTGATGTTTATAGATCATTTTGATGCGCTGATATAAAAAATAATTTTTTAAAAATAAAAATACGTTATTTAAACATTTCAAGTAAAAAGTACTTTAAAAAGTAACCGCAATCATATAACTACCAAACATTTTAGTAATATTTTGTATTACACATAAACTTTAATTATAATTGTTACCAAACACATATCTAAATCCAACTAACCATATTTTTTAAATTTTATTTTTTAAAAATCATAATTACAAAAATTACCTTAAAAATAAACACACTCTTAATCTACCAAGCTCAATAAGAAACAAGAATCAAAGCATGATTAATTTAAGATATCTATATACCTCCAGATTCCAATCCTTCTATGGCAGAAGGTCTAGCTCTCCTTGAGGCGATGTACATGGCCTTTTCCTTCATCGACAATGAGCAAGGTTTTTTCCTAGGGTTTTTTTCGTTCTCGCAAGTTCAATTTCATTAAAAAAAACTTTTTCTTATTAATTATTTTGTTTTTTGAAAGATGAATTTGAAGATAAAATAATGTGTATTGAGATAAATTCGAAATTATAATTTATGCTTTTGTATTTATAAAAAAATATTAACTTATGTTTAAGTAAAATCAGAAAATAATCTAAACTAATTTATTAAATCTTGAATATGTTTTCATGAATAGTAACTCTTGTCTGTCAGTAAGGCGACAACACCAAGAAAGAATATGGAGCTATTGAGAGATGAGCATAAAAAAAATCATTTCTAGAAATCTTGGGTTTGGTTGCTCAGTGGGTATTGTGGTCTCATGTTGTGTAGCATTTGTTAAATATTTTTTAAAATATTTTTTTCTTAAAAATATATTAAATCATATATATTTTTTATTTTAAAAAAATTAATTTTGATATCAACACATTAAAATGATATGAAAACATAAAAAAATATTAATTTAAAATAAAGAAAAAAGATAAAAAAATTTTAAATTTTTTCTAAAATACTTTTGAAATGCAAAAACAAAATTCAATATATAAAAGTGTCTATATGAGTTTTTGTTTTTGCTTTTAGTTATAAGACTCATCACTAAAAGCAAAAGGTGTTTGACTACTAAAAACAAAAACTACAGCAGTAAAAATAAAATTTTTTATATTTTTGCTTTTGTGTTTTGTGCTATGAAAGGTTGTGCCTCACAATAAATATAAAAATAAAAACTTAGACAAAGACACTAATGTGTTAAAAAGTAGGTACTTCTAATATGTTCTCCTTATTGAAGAGCCTCTTCCTATATGGTCTTGTCTAGTAATTTTGTTGAAGAAAATAAGAAATTCTAACTATCTAACTTTTCATTAATCTTATCTCTTTTCGGTAGTTCTACCCGAGAATATTTTTTTTATCTTTAATTTAACTTTGGAGAAAAAATTAAGCTTTCAAAATGTAATTTATATTTGTTTTTCTTTATCCTTTGTAAAAACTAAAAAATAGCATGCATAAACATTCATAATGAAAAAATAACAAATTAGATATGAAGTAATCTTTTGTGATAATATAAAGGTTCTAACCATTATATATGAATAGGTTAACTAACTCATTGGTCTCAAAATATCCCATATTGCTTGAGTAAACAATTAAAAAGTCAATTAGACACTTACAAGTTGTAACAGTGGTAAGAATTCGAGACCAAGAGGTTTACTTCCTTTGTGGTTTCAGGTTCAAGCCCTGTGGTTGCTTATATAATGGTCACTTAAGGCTTATATGGTCGTTAACTTCAGGGCCTGTAGGATTAATCGAGATGCGCGCAAACTGACCCGGATACTCACGTTAAACTAAAAAAAAATAAAATTACAAGTATAGACCAAAAAATGTCACATATGTAAAGTTTATGTCGGGATTATATTAACAGGTCCATTTGTGTGCATGTGGGCTTGGCCTTCATTTGGCTATTAAGCCCGAATCAGATCAATTATCAACAACTCGTCGTTTTGTTGTTTTTACAGAGCAGTGGATATCTGCTGAGATGACAGTGAAGAGGATTGAAACGACAGCATATTTTGTCGAGAATGGAAAGAAGAAGAAGAAGAAGAAGAAGAAGACAGTTCTTGTCTCTCCAAAACGATCCTCTCCTAACTAACACATGCCCACACAGGATCATTGGCGAGGATCCAAGATTTTTTATCCTCTCTGAAAGGAATCGCTTCACATTCCCAGCTTCATAATCGGTTTGCCAGATTGCGGCGGCGTGCCGGTGTTTAAGCCAAAGCCATGACAGTTTTTGTTTTTTTTTAAAAAAAAAACTTAAATTCGTCGAATGTTCGTAATAATGGATGAGAATATTAGATATTCAAAGAAATTATTATCAAAGATCTCTGAACATAAAATAATTTTTTATATCAATATATAAAAATAATATGAAAACATTAAAAAATCATTTAAAATAAAAAAATTTAATTGTTTTTCAAAATTTCTTTTAAAAATAAAAATAAATGGGCTTAAAGAAGATGCTGATAGGCTTGGGCCTTGTAGAAAATTTTGCAAGCGGGCAAGACTGCAAGCCCAGTGATACTTCATGAATAAAAACTTGCTAGATTATTACACGTCGAGGTGGTCAAATACACTTTGTAACTCATTAATTAATTAATTAATTAATTAATTAATATTATTATTATTAACAAAACCTAAATCCCGTGTCCATTTCACTGTATAAAGTATAAACACGGCGCAATGTCTTATAATTCACTGTGGATTGAAGCCCCTTTTTTCAATTTGATCGTCAATTTCCTTCTTCTCAATTATATAATTTTATGACTAAATTGATGATTAATTTCTTCAAATTTGTTATAGGAAGACACGATTCAGAAGAATAGGACCAAAGTGTCAAACAAAGTAAAATCAAGTTTCAAATATAGAATTCATGCTATAAGTTTTTTTAGTCCCTCTATTTTCTTTTTCCTTTCTTAGCGGTCCCTTTAGTTTTTGGAATTTCAGTTGTGATCCAAATTTTAATTTTTTCATTTCTTATTCTTCGTGTTTGAGAGAAAGTTATCAAAAAAACAAAAAAAAAAGATAATATTTTTTTGATTGTTACCATTCTAGTAATGCAAATGACGATCTTGATGTTAATATGTTTCTTTTAATAAAAAAAGTTTCATTAAAATATTTGTTTTGAATTTTTATTTTTATTTTTTAAAAAACAGGGTTTAAAAATGTTTTTGATTAGGGCTAGTTTTCAGTTTTAACTAATTTATTTTGACAATGTAAAATTATAAATGAGTTTATTTAGGTGTTGAGTGTGTTATTTTAAGTGTTTTCAAGTAAAAAAATAATTAAAAATAAAGGTTTTTTTTGCAAAAATTAAAAACCTTTTTTTTTTATGAATCAAATGTGATACATTGTTAGCTCAACTTAACAAAAAGAAAAACAAGATGGGCGAAGTGTGCGGGCTTGCAATTGCAAGTCCCTGCAAGCATGCCCATTTATTTTAGGGCTAGGAAAGGCCCACTAGACCCACATTTATTGGCTCTTTTTTAAAGTTCTGATTTGTTTAATTTTTTCATCCAAATTATTGCACATTATCCTGTTGATTTGTTGATTTGTAGGGTTCAAAAAAAAATATCACATTCAGTAAAAATATAGTTTGATTTTATAAAAATTTCAAGATAATATTTTTTTTAATATTAAGATAATAATATATTAGATTGACCTGGGGTTTTATAGTTTAACTTGCAAAACTTGCAACTTGAATCATGGACTTTATTAGGTTTGAAAAAGAATTTATTTTTTAAATTAATTTTTATTTAATAGTATGGTAAACAAATAAATAGTTGTAAAAATTGAGTATCAAACAAACAAATATTAAGATGTTTATTTTAGACTATAATAATTTTATTTATAAAAAAAACTGAAATAAATTATGATGATCAATTCAAAAATAATAAAATATTGAAGGATAAAATTAAACAAAAAAAACTTTTAAAAATTTGAAATTTTTTTAAAAAAAAAGGAAAAAGAGAAGAAAAGGTTTGAATTTTTTTTTAAAAAAAATTGAGGTGCAGATCTGTTTATACGATGATGATAGGAATATGAATAATAAAACACGATAATGTTTTACATTCCTTTAATGAAGAGAAGAGGGAGTAACCTGTGAAGACATGACCTAAGGTTTCTCACGCTATGCCTATGTTATTTTTATTTGACGTGTCGGAGTGAGCTACAAAATGATAGTCTTATTCTGTAATTTTAAGAGCAGCCTTTACGTGACAATTGATGATGAATTGGATCATGAGATTTTTGACAAAAATTATCTATTTTATTTTATTGGAATATTTTTAAATGTATAAAAAATTGTTCTGTTTCGATATTATTATGGGCTTGGTGATGTTAAGGGGAACCAAACCCTTTAATTATATTCCTATGTTTTTACTTTAAAAAATGAGGGCCATCATATGTATTTGGGATTTATTTTAACTTAAATGTCCCAATTTTATATTTAATTAACTAGCATTCTCATATTATTGTTAATTGTACCTCAAATCTTTTATGTGGTTAGTAATCTATATTTTTTTAGGGTTTTAAGTTTACAGTTAACTGTAACTCAAATTTTTTATGTAGTTTAGACATATGTGTTTATTTTAGAGGTGAAAGTTGAGTTTTGTGTGTTAAACCCATAAAAAAACTAAAAAGAACAAGAAAAATTAGTTTTTGTGGTTGAATTTTGTGTATAATTGGGTTGTATCCAATCACAACCTTAAACCATAAAAGCTAAAACAAACACTAACAGGGCTTAAAACACTCTAATTCTATATATATATATATATATATACATGCTTTGTCAATCCATTAGCCTCTTTACCTATTTAGCTAGTATAGAATTATTAAAGCTTCAACTCTCTAAAGCCTATATCACATTCATTTTTTTTATTTGCAATTAGTATTTTCAAAAAAAAAAGAAAAGATATAGCAGATAAGGCACCCTTGTCTTTATCTGTTTGGACCAAGCCCATACAAATAGCTTGGATGTCCCTTTGGACAACCCTAACTGCTAATAGGTCTTTACCCAATGGATTGCTTATCTACTATGTTATGGGCCTTAGACTAACAACAAATCACATACCAAATCCAACTCTTGTCCAAATCCCCAAAGGCTCCTAGTTTTAGAACACACCACAAATGTAGTGTAACTATTTTCATGAGGTTAGTGAGGTGCTAAGCTTTCTCTCTAATAGCTATGTAAGTACAGTACATGCCTTTTCAATATGACGCTAATGTTTTTTTAGTAAATCACTTACGGGTGCTAACTTTTTCGACCAATGGATATGGGGCCAAACCTTCTAATATATCTACAACTTCATACTCCATGAGATAATTTCATGTGACCAAAATATATAAATTCTTCGGGTCACCAGGTAACAAGACATTAGCCAAAACAAGGTAACATAAAGCCATAATAAAAGACCACATAACAACAAAACACACAACTATCACATACACTCTCCTACATGCTCATTCTTGTTATTTTGCTTTTCTTCCCTCCTATGATTTACTGACTTAAGTATTAAAAAGACCTTTATTCTGATAGGGGTTTGTTATTGTAGGAGAGCGTGGAATGACCAAGTCTAGAAATCTTACCCTAAGATGCAATCGTGGAAACCCAAAATCTAATATGAAGTGTCTACGACTTTATTAATGATGTCGTTTGTGAAAACCCGAACATAAGTTAGTTCATTCTTGTTTCACACTTCACTCAAAAGTTTTTTCCATGGCAAACGACTTAGAAACACTAGGACATAAAAAAGTAACGAACCTCCCCACCACCACTAATACTTCAATTCATCCAAATCTACAACAAACTTCATAGAAAGCAAATTGACAAAACAACCTGAGTCAACCTAAATTAACATGTCAAACTTGTGACTCAGTTATAAGATTAAGATGACTCCATAAAAACAAATTGAAATAAATTATGAAGCTCAATTCCTAATCAATACATTGTTGAAGGATGAAATTGAAAAAAAACATCAATATAAAACAAGGACACAATAAAACTACATGAGTAAATCTTGGTTAACTTGCAAAACCCATGACTTAGATCATAAGACTTGGATAACCTTTTAGAAAGCAAACCAAAATAAATCATGAAGCTTAATTTCTAATTAATCAAATATTGAAGGATGAAATTGAAAAAAAAATACCAGTAATAGAAGACAAAACCAGGGTCAACCAATTTAACCTATTAAACTCGTAATATAAGTTATGAGACTAGGATAACTCTATAGAAAACAAACTATAACACATCATGAAACCCAATCACCAATAAACCAAATGTTGAAACATGAAAAAAAAAACATAGATTAAAAAAACCAAATGCAAAAAAAAGAAGCATTATTGCAATGAAAAGTGAAAAAATATAGATTAAAAATACAAATACAAAAAAACACTATTGTAATGAATAATATTTTGTAAGTTGGTGCATACCTCCTTTAGTTTTTATTAACTAGATAATGATTTGTGCTATCCTATGAGCCGAGTAAAAGTTTTACTAACATAAAAAATGCTAAGACAAGGCTAGAGTTTTTGAAGAAGTAAGAAAAATATGACATCCAAATTATTGACTCAAATGAGTACAATAAGGTCAGTTAATTTAACAATATGATTTTAAAAATGATATCATAAATAACATGAACAAAAAGAGGAAATAATTAATTATAATCAGGAGAAGAAGAAATAAAAGCCCATCAAAGCCCTATTGTTGCTTTGTCGTGGACATTGCTTAACTACCACAAAAAGCTTATCGAGATAGTTCAAATGTCATTGTGAAAGACTCTATAACAACACTCGAAGAGGTCACACATGTCATTAGAGCAACAACCTAGAATGGAAACTCATGTTTATATTTAATCAATTAATTTAATTTTAAAACAAAATTTTTAAGAAAAAAAAAGTTAAATTGAACATAGAAAGACAAATAAAAAGACTTGAGACAACCTAATTCATTATCAAAATTAATGAAAAATCATACAGAAAATAAATTAAAAAGGAGTCCAATCTCCATTTAAATAAATATTAAGAGATGAAGTTGAAAAAAAAATGAGCTTAAAAAAAAGAAGCAAACCTAAGCAAATTTTTTAAATTTAGGTTAATCTGCTAAACTTGTAACTCATGAAATCTTAGACCTGAGCTTAATCATGAAGCTCAATTTCTAACAAATAAAATGTTGAAGTATGAAATAAAAAAATAAATTTAATAATTTTTCAAGGGAAAAATATAGTAATTAAAATAATAAGGATCAAACTGGTAGAAAAAAAACTCACAATCGTAAAAAAATAAATATGTAAAATCATCTCAGATAAAAAAAACATCAATTAAAAGAAAAAGGACTAAATGTGAAAGATAAAAAAAATTAAAGGGGAATGAAGTTGAAAAAATGATCTAATTTCATAAATCATCTTAAATAAACAAATAACAATAAAAAAACAGGGATCAAATATGAAGAAATAACAAAATGAAAAGTTGCTTTTAATTTTTGCATAGTCAACTATAAAGTCAAGGAGAAGAAAGGAAAAAAAAAAGTCACATGTGCCAAACTGTACATCCATTTGGAACATGCATTGCACTTAGATAGAGAGGAAGCCGAGACAAACCGAATGCCACCCTGAAAGCTACCGTATGACCACCGCATGACGTCCCACACACCACCTAAAATATGCGGAGACAATTCACATATTGGCGTGTCCACCTCACATGTCAACTTGATTTTTTTAATAGTATCTATATTAAGTAAATTATGGAAGAGCCCCTTTAACACCTTTAATTTTTTTTTTAAAGCTCAATATGAATAGACTTAAAGGTTCTTTGACCAAAGTTTTTTTTAAAATTAATTTTAAGGGTAAATGTGTTATTTAATTGTTTTTTTTTTTAAAATACATTAAGCCCATGGAACCAAGTTTAGAAAGAAAATTTTACTTTTAGTAGTGATCAAGTCATTTTAAGACGTGTAAAATTTTTACTTTAGTAGTGATAAAGTTATTTTACTATTATAATCTATGGTAAATTTTATTCTTGATCCATGGTGTTTGGATTCAACACTTATAGATTTTTTTTAATAATAATATTTTTAAGAGTATTTGAGAGTGATAATATTTATTTTTCAAAATTTTTAAAAAATATTAAATTAATATTTTTTATTTTTTAAAAATTATTTTAAATATCCGTATATTAAAAAAAATAAAATAAAATTAATTTCTTATAAAACTGCTGCTACCGGTCTCAGCATCAAGGTATCCTTGTTTTGTCAAGGTAAACTACAGCCCCCCCTGAATTTTTTACATGTGTAGCCTGTGACATCACAACTGACAGGAGAGATGACATGCACACGTGTGAGTGAGAAAATGTTAAAATCATTGTTACCAGTACCACTCGCAGATGAAGAGGATATATACAGATAGCGTTTGATATTGTTAAAATGTTTTTTATTTAAAAATATATTAAAATAATATATTTTTAATTTTTAATTTTTTAACTCAGGACATCAAAACTAACCGTATTTGCAAGGAGGCGTTTGATGTACAACTCAAGGGTCCGGTGGATCAGTTTGTAAGGCTGTGCCGCTGTGGAGAGCTGAAAAAAAAAGAAACTGAACCGTATTTGTAAGGTGTTGTTATACACGCGCTGTAAGGTAATGTGATAGAGAAAGAGTCAAATTAGAGGTCAGAGTGAGTCAGAGCAGCGGAACTGCTTGGCAGGGCAGGAAGAGAGGCCGTGAGGATTTCTGTTACAACAAGAACAAAAACAAACACATTTGCAGAGCTTGCTTTGCTTTCATGCTTTCCTTCCAATCTCCACTGCTTTCTTTCACTGTTTTCTCCTGCACTAGTTTTTCCGTTTTTGGTCTATGGAGATGACCTTGCAACACTCCCACAACATCACTTGTTGTCACCAAGAAAACGATGGCATTCCCAGTCATTATACCACCTCTACTGCTACACCTTGCAACTCATCAGCAATGGAAACTCTTAATGACATGGGTTCTCTCTCTGTTGATCCTAGCAGTAGAATGCCACTGAATATTTGCTCCTCAGTGTGTTTTGACATGGGCCGAAGGGGTTTTGCCCTAGAAGGAAAATGCTGCAGCAATAGGTTGGAGAATAACCAGTGCAGTGAAGAAGTTGGTGATGGTGGGAAAGAACAAAAACACAAGGCTGCACGTATAGAAAACATTGAGGAGAGTTTAGTGAATGGGAAAGACATAATGGAAGGTAGGGAGCCGAAGATTTGTAATAGAGGGCATTGGAGACCAGCAGAAGACTCTAAACTCAAGGAACTTGTTGCTCTTTATGGACCTCAAAACTGGAACCTTATAGCAGAAAAGTTGCGAGGAAGATCAGGTAATAAAAGAGGCTGCAAGTCCACATTAAGTTTTTTTTTTCTTTTTGGCTGGTTTTTAATAGTTCTGATTATTGTGTGCGTTTTGTTTTACTTGTCATCTTCGTTGAGTTTGAAGGTAAGAGCTGTAGATTGAGATGGTTCAATCAGTTGGATCCGAAGATCAACAGAACAGCTTTTAATGAAGACGAAGAAGAAAGGCTAATGGCAGCTCATAGAGTTTATGGTAACAAATGGGCCTTGATTGCTCGATTTTTCCCAGGGAGGACTGATAATGCTGTTAAAAATCATTGGCATGTTGTAATGGCTAGGAAATACAGAGAGCAATCCTGCATTTACAGGAGGAGAAAGCGTACTCAAGCTGTTCAAAGAAGGGTGGACAATGCTGGTGATTATGTGAGCAAAAATACAGTCAAGAACACAGATCCCAACTCTAACATTATCTGCAATAGCAGAATCATCAAACCATCTTGCCTCCCCTTTTCACCTCTGATTGGTGGCTCTAATAGTACCTACGGCAAGATGACTGCGGGACTCTTGTTTTCTAGAAGTCACCATGGATCTCTTGCAGAAGAGACACCTAGATTTTTTCCAGGTTTGTCCCTTTTGTCATTCCACTTTCTACATTGTCTCATTAATTCTATGCATTTTGTGCATCTGGGCTTCTGTGCGTCCTCACAATGGCATCTTTACATCAAATTTAGCACATTCTTCCATGTTTACTTACATCAAGCCTTGTCCTCACATTTTAAAGCTCGGCGTGGTTAATTTTCGTGTTCATTTAGTCCTCTGATTTGGTTCCAGTTCTTTGTCAGAGAATAGCATTCGTTTCCTATGTTATTCTCTTAATGTTTAAAGTTTTTCATTCTTTTTTGAGATTTTTTGAGAAGCAATCGGTAATTCTAAACACCAATTGGACAGAAATACATTAGCCAAAGACCCATGAAGTGCTATTAACTTTTCTTTTCCTTTTATAAAATTTTACTCTCATTTAGATTACTTATTGAAGCTAATATGGTGAAATCCCTTGTTTATTATTTCTCATCTTTCATATGGGCCAATTAAAAATTAGCAGGTCACCAGATGCACTACAATATGCTACGAGATAGTGACACATGCACTGTTTTCTATGCCATGCAACAATCAAGCAACCGTCACTTTCCAGGTTTCTCAGACGCCATGGCATCATCAACAACTCAAGCCACAGTAAGTGAACCATCATCATCTTCGCTATCAGTTGCAGAGAACACAGAAGCCAGCTCCTTTGAGATCACTACTACATCACCACCATTTATAGATTTTCTTGGAGTAGGAGCCACGGGAAGTGCTAGAGTTTCCAAAACCTGCAACATGTATTTGAGAAGCAATTCTGTTGCATATGGCAGCACAGGTATCATTGAAGGCAAAGAGAAGTGAAAGGACTGTTACTTTTAGATGGTCCAGAATGAGCTTTTGTCATCACCATGGCCTGCTCCTTTGTAATAAGTGACCATCATGATATATTTACAAATTTAAAGCAGTGAACAATCACTCTGTCTTCATAACTTCACAACGTCTCTCCTGCCCCATCTCCCGTTTCTAACAAATATTATAAATAGTGAATTTAGACCCTTCCACTCTTTAATGTCTGCGACTCCTTCAAATTCTTAAAGCTCCTTTTCCAATGTGGCAAAGAAGAGTGGAGATAAATTGTAGACTGGTTAGTAGAGAGATGGGTACAAGGCTAACTTTTGATTGAAACAAGGCAGAAGCAACAGTTGTGGGGCTGACAAATAACAAATCAAAAAACAGGGCGGCATCTCCCCACCTTCATAATGTCCACTACAATCTTTGATTCAAAGAGACAAATGACCTGGACAGTTTCGAACTTCTGTAATTGAAAAAACCACTCCATGTAATGTATGTTGAACTTCTTCTCCACCCGTAGGCGTAGCAAATTACAGTTCCATTTGTAACCACAACGCTTAACTGGCTGCCACCTTCCATAAACCAAGTCAACTAAGAGAAACAGAGTTAAATTCAAGCTCAAAACCTCCTAGCCTTCTATCACAGTCTGAAAGACACTGGAAAAATTTGTTGCCAGAGACTAGCCAAAAAGGAAAGACTTTGGCCTTTCCTGAATCAGCAGTCAGGGTTATACAAGCAAAGCAGCATATTACCTCTGGAGTTCACAATTACAGGGTGCTTATAGAAAAGGTTCGCTAAAACAAATATGAAAAAAAAAAGAAAGTCAAAGGTATTTTGAACCTTCCTTCTCGGTTAAAAAATCGACCAAATTCGCTCAGCATCTGCAAGAAATTTCACATGTTTCTGAATAATCATTGAAAAAATACTACAGTTTTGCTCTGAACATACAAGAGCAAGAATGCTGCTCCAATGTCACAATAGAGTAACACAAAAAAGTCATTTTTATGAACGTTTAATTTGGCAACCAGTATAAAGCTAGTCAGATGTCCTTGTCCAAATCCCTTGCTAATGGCATAGTATTCAGTGTAAGAAATCTAACTGCTGTGAGCAATACTCTCAAGTGAAGATGCCAAAGCATCCTTGAGTTCCTGCTTCGTGAGAAGGCTAGTGGTGTGAACAAATCCTCCTTCATGAACTGCACCAATTGTCTCAGAATTCACTGGTTGCAGTGAAAAATAGGTTTCAAGAGCCTTTGTGGTTTTCTCAACAAAAAGTGATCTTGGCAAATATTCCTTCATGCGACAAATGAATTCACTGTGGTCTCTTGCCTGCACAGTGAAGTGGCAATATAGACTTCATTAACTGTTCTTCAAGTAATTATCATATCAAAAGTAAATTTTCTGCACTCCATATTCCAAAGTCCCAATAGGTACAACCCAAAAGGCACATGAAAAGAAAAACACAGATTCTAAAGTAATTTTTCTCTGTTCTCCTCTTATTATATCTGCTGCCACAACTGCTGCGTGTTTATTCTATGGTTGCACATATATAAAATGCCATGGAATGCATCATGCACCAAAAGGATGAAGAAAGTTCATCAGTGGAAAAAAATGCAAGATATCTAAGAACTGCAAAACCAATCGAAACTATTACATGAAAAATGACCAATCTGGTTCATCAAGTGCATGTCCAAAGATTATTAGTTTGTTATAGTTAAGGCTACCCATAGCTTATCAAGGATACAATGATTTCACACTGATCTTTGAAATAATAGCATCCCCTGAAAATATTTTTGTTTGTTTTAATGGTCATAGGATTTGCAATAGGAGAAAGATAATGACTGATTCACCAAGAAATAACCAATACAATTACAGCATGATTTTCAGGGTAAAATAATCTTATTGGCAGAACAGAGAGCTCAAGAAAGAAAGATGGTGGAGAAGGAAATAAAATACCGATCTATATTCAGGAGCCCGAGCCGGTAGCTTCAAGTAAGCCATGTTCTTGACCTCATAATCCCATAAAAAGGAAGTATGGTGTATCCAACGATTTTTGATTATAGATTGTGCGTTTCCACCAAATTTGCGATCACCATAAACATAATCTGAAAACAGATAGTGTTTACGTGTAAGATAGATCATACAGTTATATAGGCATCATTTGCAGCCAGAAGTTTGCAGTGGTCTCCTGGCTTATAAGAGCAAAACTAAAAACAATTTTTTCTTCAAAAAACAAAAAACGAGAAACATTGACATGAAAGTTTAGATATCCATGATCGGGAACACCACGCATGTAATTGTCTAAAAAGTGTCACTTCCACCAATGTCTCACACATTATATTAACAGAGTGAAAATCCTTTTAATCCAAAGCTCATCTATGTAGTACCATTCTCACGGAGCTGGAAATCACCAATCCCTCGCAACACCTGACCATACAAAAGACCACTCCAAGACATGATGGAACGAGGATATGGTTGAACTCCAGGAACATCATCCTTGTTGCATATAAGAGTGACAAAAATAGTCCCATGGTCAACAATAACAGTTCCACCACCAGTAAACCTTCTGATGACAGGAACCTCATCTCGTAAAACAAACCCAAGTTCAAGAAGTTCTGAAGCTTTCCTACGCAAAGCATTCACATCTATCAGTAGGCGTATCCCAAGAAAATGAAACAAGGATAGAAATAAAAAAATCCAAGCATCTACAGATGCTTGCTCATTTATTCAAATAACAAGTCAAAAATGGAAAATTTCATGAGACATGTCATTTTATTAATTGAAGAGCAACTAAGCACAACACTTTTAAGAGCAACTTTCTGAACAAACTCTAGATCACAATGCAGGTGAAATACAGAAGCATGTCCATGTGTGAGACTCACAACAAGTAAACCTCACTGTGGAGCATCCAATCAGTCGCTCTTAAAGAAACTCTCCCTAATCTTTTATTTTATTTTATCATCATCATCATTTGGGTACGAAAGGAAGGAGCAAGACAGTGGAAAGAAAAGACATTAAACTTTCCCAGATTATGGCCGTCTAAAACGGCAATATGGTGGGAAAGGATTGGATGAACCACATTTATCTGAAATCTTCTATAAAACAAAGGATAACACCAAATATAACATTGAAACTGCTAATTTTACCAACTCTCTACCAAAGTAAAAAAACCACAGCTATGAAGAGTCTCATTGAATCCATCGATAACTAAAGAGTACAAAACTTAGTGGGGATCGACGCGCAAGCAGACTTGAGGATATCCCTTAGTGTCGAATAATAATAACAATAATAAAAAAAAGACCATTTAAAGAGTGGGTAAGCAATCTCTAACTAGGGCAAAGATTACCCAAAATTCAGCTGAGATTCCAAATGACAACAACCAACTAATATAGATACCCCTATTCAGTCAGCAAAAAGAAAAGGAGATGGGAGTTAAGAAGTCTTTTACCCAGACAAGCCCATGACAATGGAAGGAGTATTAGTTCCATCGTTAACAATACACCAATTATCTGAAGAAGTACGAAGCAGCTTTTCCTCCAGAAACAGTTGCTCTAAAATGGGCATTCCTTTGAATCTCACTACATTCATTAATGGCAACCCCAGTTTCCTTGCTTCATGCACTATTCCCATCTAGGTTAACGCCAAAAATAAAAATGGGACCGAAACAAGGATCAAAAATAAGCAAACGGTGTCTTGGTTTTCGCCTTAACAATCAATCTGCTGGTATGTCTTGGATCAGTGTCTTTTATGTCGGAGGTGGATACGAACCAGGAAGATAAATATTTAGACTTGATTTTAGGGGGAGAAGAAGAAGGTGAGTGATACGTCGTCTGGTGATCTGTGGATATGGCTTGTGTTATCAGTACAAAATATGAGCTTGGAAAGTTTGGGGCTCGGGTTCCGTCCGAGTGCTGCCATGGAGAACTTGTCCGTAATGTTACTAAATAAATATTTACAATGAAGATAACAAATAAAATTATTAAAGAAAAATATATTTTTCTAATTGAAATTGATTTTTTTATTTATATTTTTTTTGTGACAACAAAATTTGTTTCTTTTTAATAGCAATAGAGTTCATTGAATAAACGGCAACAAAGATAGAATTGTTTTTGGAGAAACTATATCAATTTAAAATAAAAAGAAAAATATATATTTTTAATAAGAAAATAAATTTTCTTACTCATGAATTTTCTTTTAGAATTTTGACAAAAACATGTTTTGTTTGAGGAGCTTTATTTTTTAAGCAAAAAAACTCATTACAATCAACATTCAATTAGAAAATAAAAAATTATGAATTGATTATCTCTCCATAGCTACATGAAAAAAATGAGGAAAATAAATTTGAAAAATTATATGAAACATTTACAATAAAAAATTAAGAAAAAAAATAATTTATTCTCATTCAATATTAATAAGGAAACTATTCTAAAAGTTGTACATATTTGGCCAATACATAATTATTTATAAAATAATAAATAATATAATCATAAAAAAAATCATACTGTTCTTAAAAGCAATATTATATTTTTTTTATAATAAGCATTTTTTTTATAAAAGACAACTGCAATCAAAATTAAGATTTATTAAAAAGAATATGCATTTAAAATAAGGAAGAAAATGAATTTCTCTTATCTAAACTCCATTTATTTATTAATAAATTTCTTGATTGTCTCCATGAAAGCATATTTTTTAATTGAAGCATTATTTTTTAAACAAAAAACACCTATTATGATTTTAAAAGCAGGTTGAAAAAAATATTAAAAAAATATTTTAATATTTTGTATGTGATTGAAGAATAAATATTATAAAATCATGTTAAAAATATAATTTCAAAATATTCATATTTATTTTCTCAACTCTGATCTAATTTTTTTGCTAGCAACATGAAAACTTAAAAACATCTCAATATCACTCTTTTAATAAAAAAGAATACATTAATACTAAATTTGATTATTTTTATTAGTAAAATCAAACCAACCAATTATTTTATTTTTCTTTTATTATTTTTGGAGAGCTTTCTTTCTCCTTTCTCATACTTAAATACTGAAATGCAAATAAAGTAAAGTCTTGCACCAAATCTTAAGAGTTTAAAACTAAAGAGTAAAAAAAAATAAAAGTGAAAGAAGTTTGAAGGTAAAAAATCTAGAAAAATCCGGTGATGAATAGCCAGTAAACAAAAAAACAACTTCGGGAATTTTTTTTACACAATGATATTCCAATAAAAACACAAAAAAATAAATTAGTAATCCTAAATCCCATTAAATGCAATGTATAAAAATAAAATTAAAAAAAATGATAAATGTATTAAGAACCTAAAAAAATTGAAAAATATTATTATAGTAAATAGTGCCGACTCTCACACTAGAGTTGATTTATATAATAATAATAATAATAACAATAATAACAATAACAGTGGGATAGAATGCACATATATTCATGTTTATTTATTTATTTATAGCTCCATGCATCTAACGTGAAATTCCTCTAATAAAAGAGAAGCAAAGCCATAGTTTGGGAATTATTACAGGTGCTTCGACCACCGCAAAAATTTTGATGGCAGCCATACATGAACTAGATTGAGACAAGAAGAGATTTGTGATTCAATCCAAATTACGATGAGCGGTAGAGGTGTTGTGTGGTCTGCTTTGGAGACTCACCAATGAATAATAAGCTCCGGTAGTTCCGTTGGCCAGCAAAGATGAATGAGTCCCCATCTCGACCTTCCCTTTATCTAAAACTGCAATGAGATCACAGCTCTGTATAGCACTCAACCTGTGAGCCACCACCACGCTCGTCCTTCCCACCATTACATGCTCTATTGCTTCTTGCACTGCCTTCTCTGACTGGCTATCGAGTGCGCTTGTGGCCTCATCTAACAGCAATATTGCTGGATTTTTCAGCATGGCACGGGCTATTGCGATGCGCTGTTTCTGACCCCCTGATAGCTGCACTCCCCTGTCTCCGCACCATGTCTCATACCCATCTTTTAATCCAGATATGAAATCATGAGCATTGGCTGCCTTAGCTGCCTCGATGATCTCTGATTCGTTGATTTTGTCGGATGACGCACCATAGATAATGTTTTCCTTTATGGTGCCAGCAAATAATGTGGGTTCTTGACTAACCAGAGCAATGCATTTCCTTAGTGACCTGAGGTTGTATGACTTGATGTCTCTTCCATCTATTCTTACAGTGCCCTTGAGTGGATCATAATATCTTTCGATTAATCCTATGATGGTTGATTTTCCTGAACCACTTTGCCCCACCAAAGCTGTTGATTTCCCTGCTTCAATGTTGATTGAGAAATCTTTGAAGACCATCACATTAGGCCTGGCTGGGTATGCAAAATCCACATCTTGGAGTTCCACATGGCCCGTGATTTTTTCTGGCCGGTAACCATCAGGGTCTTCTGGTTCGATTTTTGTGCACCGATCCAGCACAGCGAAAACCGACCGAATAGAGTCTGAACCCTTGGCTAGGTCCATTGTCATGCTTCCAGCATCAGCTATGACACGTCCTGTGCTTACCAAGATCAAGAAGGTCTCAAACATGGCTTTGTAGGTCATGTAGCCTTGAGCAATGAGTTTGCCACCATACCAATAGTCCAGAGCCAAAGTGCAGGACATTATGCTTCGAGAAGTGCTAAGCCCAATACCTGCAAACAATGATTGCCGAATATTCTCTCTCTGTGGGCCTTCTTGGACTTTCTCGAGCATTTTCAGGATTCGTTCTTGAGAGGAGAAAGCAGTGATGGTTCGGAGGTTGGAAACAGCATCTGCTGCGAGCTTGCTGCTTTCGTCTTGTGCTTTGATGGCCTTTCTTGACAAACTTTTTAGTAGAACACTCCGGGTATAGTAACAGGCGATTATGATAGGTTGGACTGCTATCATCATAATGGCAAGCCTCCAAGCAATGACCAAACCCATGGTCCATGCTATGGTGACCGCTGACATTGTCTGAACGACGAGAGCGATTCGGTCACCCACTACTGATCTCACCTGCACAGAACCAAAAGCATCAAGTCAACCACCCTGTGCAATGTTTCAGCTGCTATACATTGCGTCTCTAGAAAGACTAAAAGTTGCAGCTTGAATTATCCTACCAGCAATAATCGGCATATATATGTACATCAAATCAGGAAGTAAAACATCTAAGATAGAACAATTACTTAACATCTGAGTGACCTAAACTAGCTAATCAATCATGGTGGCATGTGCACATCAAACAGGAAAGAAGAGCCAAAAACACATACCGCATCAGCATCTTTGGTGAGTCTTGAGCAAATTGCACCACTTGAATTCTCATCTTGATCAAACCACCCAACCTCAAATGTGAGAATCTTCGAAAGCATCCTCTCTCTAATCCTCTTTGTCAAATGCTCACCCATGTATGCAAAATTATAATGTTGAATTACATTGATGATCAATGAGAAGAACGTCAACCCCAAAAAGAAAAGAGAGTAAATCTTTATCTTCTCCTTAATCTCGTTGTGATCTTTCAAAAAGAATACGGATATCATTGACCCCAACACAAATGCATATACTGGTTGAACCCCACCAAATAAAATTGCTCCTAAACATCCAAAGCTCGCCTGTTTCCATTCCGGTAGGTTCAATGCCAACAATCTTAGAAATGATGGTGCCGAGAATTTTTGCTCTTCCATCGCTACATTTTCTTCAGAACTGATTGAAACTTTACTTGGTGCTACTGAATTGGCAGAACGTGATAATCTTCGACTACTAGTATCACTACTAGTTCTATTAGTTTTCATAACTGGGATAGCTGATGAGGACACTGAAGTTGTAGTGACATTTTCACAAGGTTTTTCGGTTAGTGTTTGTTGAAGACGAACTAGGGATGTGTACATGCCATATTCATTTTCAATTAATTCATTGTGAGACCCGATTTCCGTCACCCGACCGTCTTGGACCACAGCAATGATATCCACATTACGAATGGTGGAGAGCCGGTGAGCAATTATGATTGTGGTTCTCCCCACAGCTGCTCTGTCTAGGGCTTCTTGGACAATACGTTCGGATTCTGTGTCTAATGCGCTTGTAGCCTCGTCGAGGAGGAGGATTCTAGGTGATTTGATTACAGCTCGTGCAATAGCAATTCTTTGCTTTTGTCCTCCTGACAATTGAACACCTCTCTCACCAACCTGTTATTGGTGCAAAGTGTGGTTTAGCACATGATTCCTTCCATAGGGTAAGTAAGTAATGCTTTGTATCCGAGGAAAAATAAAGTAATGATCCATTACTGAATATTATGCATGTGATTTGTCCATGGAGATAATGCAAATTGGTGATAGGATTCAGCTGTCCAAGATTTAACTTGCATTTCCTTGAGCATGAAACTATATATTTCTATATATTTTCCAGTTTCAAACATCAAATAAGTTTAGCTGATCAACATGATCCAACTAACCTGAGTAGAATACCCTTGAGGGAACTGGGAAATGAAGTTATGAGCATTTGAAGCTTTGGCAGCTTCAACAACCTCGTCCATTGTAGCAGTTTCTTTGCCGAAAAGTATGTTCTCCTTGATTGTTGTAGCAAATAGTGCAGGCTCCTGGCTCACCAAACCTATCTGTGACCTTAGCCACTTGAGTTGCAACTTATCAATTGCAATTCCATCAAGAAGTATCTCTCCACCTAATGGGTCATAAAATCTTTGTAATAATGCTATTGCTGTCGATTTTCCTGACCCACTACCACCAACCAAGGCCACACTTTTGCATGCTGGGATTTGTAGGCAAAAATCTTCAAAGATAATGCTTTCTGGCCTTGAAGGGTATGCAAATTTGACCTGTCTGAATTCAACTTCCCCCCTAAAATTATCCAAAATCTCACCTTCCATGTTATCTAGGTCTATTTTGGGGACTCTTCTTATCACTTCCATGATACGTTCTCCAGCAGAACATGCATCTGCAAAGTACTTCATGTTGGATAAACCAGCTCCAAATGCTCTGATAATCAACATAAAAAACAACAGTCAATAACAATAACAAAAAATAATCATTAATTCAAACTAATTCGAAAGTAAAGCAAAAATCACTCCCTCTATTCCAAGTTAACTGTCCACCTTCATTTTCTGGCTCTCCGGCCCTAAACAATTTTATCCGCTTCTTAAAAAGAAATCTTTCCTACTCTCAAGTTTTTCCATTTTTTTCAGATATTTGAGTTGTTATTGGTCCTAATTTCTCCTAATCTTCAAAGAGAGAAAAAAATAATAATGTGCTTAGAACCCACTTTCCACTAAAAGTAGCGAAACATCTGCAGATCAAGATGCGGACGTTTAATTTCTGACAGAGGAAGTAGCAAGGAAAGGAGAGAACTAAGCAGTCCAGTTTATAATACAGTAGCTTAAGAAATCAAATGCAAAGGATCTAGATTTTGGTTCCTATTATTATGATGAAAAAAGAGATACTAATACAACTCAAAGTAGTGGAAAACATAGAAGATACTTACAGGCCACCCACCATAACACATGCGCCAGCATTAAACACAGTCCCTCCTCGACAACCGTGGTACATGACCATTCTGCTACCATAGTAAGACATGAAGGACCAAACAGCGAAAACAACAGCATTGCTGCCAACAGCTAACCCCTTAGCCATGCCCTGCCTCAACCCCAACTTCAATGGCAATTGTAGAGCTTCAGAATAAGCAGCTATGGCTTTGGTTTCGCCAACAAAGGCATAGATTGTCCTCGTTGAAGATATAGCCTGCTCAGCTATTGTTTCTGCCTTGGTATACTCTCGTTTAATCTTTCTTGATATTCCCATCAGAATCTTTCCATACATCACACCAGGAATTACCAAAAGCAGTATAAATGGAAACATTACAATTGTTAGTCTCCATAGCAATATAAACGCCATTATATAGCATCCAATAAATGTAGAAACATTCATTAAGAAGTTTGGCACCTGCAGAATCAAATTTATTAATATTAAATAATAATAATAATAAAGAAATCATCATATTTTCCTAAAATTAAATTGTTTAGAAACAAAGTGCACTTTTTTAGGAGATCTCTTTCGCACAACCTTTTCACTCAAAACGTCTTGAATTACAAAACTGTCATTAGAGACACCTGTGATGATCTCGGCTGTACTTGTTACATGCAAGTCAAAGTAACCAACATCTTGCCTTAACACTGCTTTTAAATATCTTGTTCGCATTCTCATTGCTTGTCTTTCACCTGTTCTTGTCCAACAATATCCCTCTAATGATCCAAGAAAATAATAAAATATAAAATTAATACTGATCTTGACTTAATTAATTTTATTCCATCATCACTACATAATCATTTCAGACCCGCTTTAAATAATTAATAGCCATAACAAATTAACGTAACTAAACCCGCGTACCTATGAAACAAACAAGCCATTGTCCACAAGCCAGGTAACAAAGCGCCAAAGCATTCTGCCATGCACAATAAACCCGACTAGTTACTAGTCTTGTGTTCGTGCTTTGTTTGCGTGTGTGCGTGAAAATGGAAAAAGAAAGGAAAAGAAACCTTGTTGATGCTGTCAGAGAAGACATCTGAAGCAGAATCTGCACCAGCAAGATTGTTCAGCAATTTGCTAGATACAAAAAAAATTAAGGGGCTAGAGAACCCTTCACCAATGGATCCAATTAATCCAAGAACCATTAAGAAGCAATCTAGACTGTCTGCATGCATGAAAATGGATCGTATTGACCCAATCTTACTTTTCTTGATGCCTCCCGCCATTTTTGGATTACAAGAACGTTGGCCTTTATTTCCTGACCACGAAGAGTGAAAACCACAATACTTTATAATGGATGATCTGCTTTTATTGTAGCAAGAAAATCTACTGTAGTGCACTGGCCAGAGAATACTTTTTGTCAACTGCACCTTCAATATCCCTATTGTTGCTGACTTTTGCCCTTTCTTTAGATTTTTGAAACAACTGTATGCTTTATTTCCGAGTGATAAATCATCCACACCCTGTCTTTTCATAAAGAGCTTATCTTACTTGACTTTTTTTTTTTTACAAATTAAGAACATAATTAATTTGTTGCATCATCATTTTCTATTTATATTTTCATTAAATGCTATTTCTCTAAATGTATGTCTCTTATCAAATATGCTTTATTACAAGAAAATACATGGCTTAATTCTTCGAATAGAAAATAAAATAAATATTCAAACAATCTTATTTAATATAATGGGAGATGTGTCCAGAGAAAATACAGCATTTGTTATTGTAAAAACAGTTTCCATTTGTTGAGGTAGAGAAGATACTTTGTGGGGTTTTGGTACATAAAGCATTAATTAATTTTTTACTGGAGAGTTAATCAATCGAATTCAGAAACTGCAGATCTTTATTACTTTTCTTTCATAGAACTATATTTCTACTAAGTATACAAAATCACACGTGCAAAAGAAATACACGCACACCGACGGACGAAAAAAAAATCATAAATATTGTTATATGTTAAAATTGATCAAAGAGTTATGAAGTTTGAATTAGAAATTAAGAACACTACCAGAATTTTTAAATTTACCGACAGAGTTTTCTATCGGTATTTATACTCATAATCTGTCGACACGAAACTTACCGACGAGATTACGGATGGAAATAATCCATCAAATAAACTCTTATCGATGATTTGTGGTTTGTCAGTAATAATTTTACAGATGGATTTATTGACGAACAAAGCATGAAAAAAAACTTTACCCACTTCATTCCGTCGATTCTTCCATCGTTGAATATAACATATTACCGATAAAAAAAATCATATGTCATTCCATCAATGATTTTTTTTTCGTCTGTTAGTATGTCCATCAGTGAATGTGACATAAAACTATCAAACAAACCGTATATTATTTCATCGGTGAGTAAACAGTGGTAATGACATTTGTAGTAATTCTTTTCCAACTCTCTAGAATATACCGACTGACTAAGTCTGTCGGTAACCCTGTTAGTAATAATTTAAAAATATATTTTAAAAAAATCTATTAAACAAAAATAGAAAATAATTAAAAAATTAAATTAATATAAAATTCAAATATTATTACAAATTTAAACATTTATAAGTTCAAATACAATTAATCTAGATTAGAAGCGCTAGAGAAGGAGGGGGGTCTTCGCCTAGATTGTGGGGCGAATAAGAGGGAGCACATGTACCACCATTTGTGATCTTGTATCTATTATTAATCAGTAGAGTTTGGTTGTCTCAACACTGAGTTATTCATAATTAGCAAGAAGATGAGTCATTCGATCTTTAACTTGCTAGTCTAAAATCGCCTCGAACTCTGGAGTTTGAGTGCTCGGAATCAATTATGAGCATCCAACGGTTGAAACACCGCAAGTCATCTGCAAGTCTTTGGTTGTAGTGTTAGAAAGATTGTATATCCGATTTCTATCGGGTCCACCAGATAATCATGCCTCCAACCACAAATCTAGATCAAGATCCGAATGGGTCGAAGGATTATCACCATATCTCTCCTTCAACCGGGTGTTATATGTATTGTAAAAAAAAAAGTCAGCAAATTTAAAAAAATATTTCGTTGGTGTGTTCATTTGATCACACTTAACTTCTCCTATCATTGATTCCTGACTTGAATACAATGTCTCTTATTTGAACTTTAGGTCTTCGTTTTCTATATTCTAAACCAATATAAATTGCTTCCGATTCTCTCTTCTCTTTTTTTATTTTCTAATTATCTTACTACCTCATCTTTTATACAACAAGTTAGTAACCTCTTAATAGTATAATTCATTTTCCTTTTCATTTCCCTTTAAGGCTCTTCGGTTAATAAAAGGTTTATTAAGAACATTTTCATCTTTCTATGTTATCTTCTATTGTCTTATTAAGATAATTTCCATCTTCATCAAATTTAGAATTCCCTTCATCTATTTTGATGATTAATTAATCATTTGTCTAGTTAATAAAGAATTCTAGAACTCTTTCTTTACCTTTGTTATTTCCACATACCTCCCTCATTATTTAATACTATCACCATTAGCAATAGTAATCATGTTTACAAACAATTCATTTATTGAAGAAAAAGGTTTTTATTAACTCCCATTATTTCATATTTATCAGAAAATATAATATTTTACACTATCAAATATTGAATAATATTTCTAAATATCATATATTTTTTAGTTTAATGACCAATTATTCCATGCCATTTGTAATAAGACTTGCCTCATTTATATATGTTTTTCTTTTAATTTAACTCTTTTATTGGCAAGAAATCAATCAAAGATATATAGCATTAAATTGATTATTTCTTTTTTGTTTTGCATTTTAGTCCTGCGTTCACGATTATTTCTTTATTTGTTTTTCAGTGAAAGATAATAAGCAAACGTCATATCTCTTATTGTCCGAAATGCCCAGAATCCTTCTATTTCCCTAGAGCTTGCTTGCTTTATATGCTGAAGACTTTGAAAAGCTCATAATGATGGAGTATTTCATGATAAGGACTGGCCGTCTAATTGTCTGATTATTTCCAAATCAGTAGAGCATTACAAAGAGTTTACTGATGGATTGCTTTCAAAAGTTTTCATTGTCCAACAATTGGATGCTCCCACATTCAACAGTACTGACAAGTCCCTGGAAAGCTCCACCTATCAGTTGCTTAATTTGGCTATTCATGAATCTGTTATTCTGGATGCTAAGCATAAATTAGCCAGCACTATGTAGTGGGTTGGAATAATTTTAATATAAAAAAAAGTCTAGGTATTGTTAATGATTTCCTAGTAGGAAGAAAAATTAATTAAACCGTGAAGTCAGGCGCCTAGGCCTAATCGATTGGGCAAGCATGCTTGACCTAACATAGAAAGGTGTGGCGCGCATGGGCCTACAAAGTTAGGCCTGCACACCTAGCCTCTTAGATTTTTTTAATGGTTAAGGGCATATAATATGTCTTTGGATATTTTTTTTTAAAATAAAATAGATGATGTATTATTTGCTCACATAGATTTCAACAACTTCTCTAGTTGTTGGAAAGTCAGATAAGGGTTTTTTATAATCTAAAAATTCATTTTCAACCTATTTTCATCTTAAAACACCAAATAAACACCCTAAAATATATTAATTTGAGTTCAATAAACTTATTTAATTTAAATAATATTAAATTAAAAAAATACAATGACAATAAATAAACTTAAAAAACATTAACAAAGAAAAAAGGTCTAAAAAACCTGACTCGAACCCATTCAAATTAACATATCAAATCTTTGACTTGGTCGTGATACCAGAGTAATCCTTTTGGAAATAAACTAAATAAAATTATGAAGCTGAATTACCAAATAACTCAAAAAAGGTCAGAATAAAAAGAAATTAAAAAACCAACAAAAAAAAAATCCAAGTCAAATCAGGTTAATCCGTTAATCATACGACTATGGACATAGAATTAGAATAACCTTGTAGAAAGAATAGTGACAAAAAGAAGAAGCATGAAGACCCATTTAAATAAATCATATGTTGATGATGAAATTAAAAAAAAATAACCTAACAAAATAAAGTCAATTCATATTAACCTCCAAAACATGTAACCTCAATCATGAACACGTAATTAACCCTATAAAAAAAAACCTAAAAGATAATGAAATGGTAAAATTTACAAAGAAAAAGTTAAGGTTCTCAATGTCCTTTTGTACATCTAGAAGAGCTTTGACATTATTTTCAATTAATTAACATTAATTATTAATTAACAAAAAAATTAAAGGATAACATTATTTATTTAAATAGTGTTTTTTTTGTTTTTTTTTAATTTATATTATTTTTTTAATTTTAATTACATCCTTCAACATTATATTTTTTTTAACTTCCTTTAATTTTTTTTTCTAATCTAAAAAACTAAAAGAGAAGAGAGTTTTATTTAACCTCTCCACACAAACACTATTTACTTGAATAATGATTTTTTTTAATTTATATTATTTTCAATTTCAATTACATCCTTTAATATTAGGTTTACTATTCACATGAATAATGTTTTTATTACTTCCTTTGTTATTTTTTTAGTCTATATTTGCTTTTCAATTTCAATTTCATCCTTCAACATTAGATTATTGAAGATTAGACAATATAATTTTTTTCAATTAATCTTTTGTGAGGCTATTCCAGACTGATGACCCGGACGACAAGTTTAATGAGCTAACTCAAGTTTTTTTTTTCTAATTGATTTTTTTTTCAATTTCATCCTTCAACATTGGGTTAATAGAGAATTAGACTTTATGATTTATTTTGGTCTGATTTTTATAAAGCTATTCTCATATCATGACTCGAGTCACGAGTTTGAGGGCTTGACTCTAGTTGATCTAAGTTGTTTTTTATGCCTATTTTAATCAGTTTTTTTTTCAATCTCATTTTTCAATACTTAGTTGAATGAGAATTGAGTTTTATAATTTATTTTCATTTTCTTTCTATCGAATTATATCGGTCTTATGACCCGGGTTGACTCAAGTCATTTTTTTAATTGATTTTGTTTTTAGTTTCACCTTTCAACATTGAGTTTATTAGAAATCCAGCTTCGTAATTTGTTTTGATTTGATTTTTATGAAGTTATTATGATCTCATGACTTGGTATGTAGATTGATAGGCTAATACGGGTTGACCTGAATTGATCTAATATATTATCATCTCAATGTTTATAAAAAAAAATCTCACCTTAAATATTTATTATGAGTTGAACTATGTTTTACCAATTATCTGGGTTATTTTTTTAACCCACCTAGGTGACCTAGTCACATTAGCATAGCCAAACTATATATTTTTTACGTTTTAAAAAATTTAATCCGACTCATGTAGTGCGGGCCAATTATCTAGTAAAAAACTAAAAGAGATAATGTTTTTACTGTGCATTACCTCACAAAACATTATTCATTACAATAGCTTTTTTGTTTTTCGCCTTTGGGTATTTTGGCATAGTTCTTAAATAATATTATGGGTTTTTATGGGAATGTTAAAAATTTCTTTTTCAATTATTATATGCCTAATATGAAAAAAAAAAGAAATTAAAGTTTTGTTCTTGAATATTCAATTAAGATAAAATGTATATTTCTGTTATTTTTTAATATATTTTTGACATGATTTTATTGCATTAATTAAATTTTTTACCTTCAATTGTAAATAGAATGTTGAGATATTATTTTAATTTTTTTTTTGTTAAAGCTTTATAAGTTTTTATATATAAATAGTGATTCTAGTTAAATAAGATGCTTTTGTTGAAATAATAAGGAGATACATTGATAAGGAATGTAGTTTAGATTAAAAATATATCTTTTTTCAGCTGACAAATCATTTTTTAATTATCATTGTCTTTAATTTAAAAATGTGTTTCTAATTAAATAATATTTCACTATTTTTA
Organism: Populus nigra; assembly: GCF_951802175.1. NCBI lineage: Eukaryota > Viridiplantae > Streptophyta > Magnoliopsida > Malpighiales > Salicaceae > Populus > Populus nigra. The sequence continues at coordinate 10,243,795 of NC_084864.1, read as the reverse complement.
ATTTTTTAATTATCATTGTCTTTAATTTAAAAATGTGTTTCTAATTAAATAATATTTCACTATTTTTAAGAAGATTATGATTTTTTTATGATGATATTATTAATCACTTTGTAGTTAATTATGTATTAGTCTTATATACAAGATTTCTAAAATAATTTGTTCATTAATATTGCATAAGAGTAAAATATCAATTTTTTTAGTTTTTTATTGTAGGTTTTTAAAAAATTTATTATTCTTATATTTTTCTCATATAAGGGTGTAAAATTAATCAATTCATGATTTTTTAATTGAAACTTGCTTTTATGGTCCTAATAAGTTTTGTCTTTTAAAAAAAAAACATGTTTTCATCAAAAATTGAAAGAAATGTGTAAATAAAACAATTAAGGATTTTATTAAAAACATATGTTTTTCTTTTTTAGTTTAAATCATTATAGTTTTTCCATATATTTTTTCTAATTTTTTTTTATCTTTTTATTCAATAAACTATGTTGCTAAATTAAAAAAAACTATTTTGCTATTTTGTTGTCAAAATAAAACAAAATTACATGAATAAAAAAATATAATTTTGATGAAAAGAATACATTTCTCATAATTTTATTCATTGTCTTTCCTATAAATTTCTATTTTTTATTTTCATATAATAAATAAAAAATTAATTCCAAGAAAAAAGGTTATTGAATTTAGTCAAGCCTATAACTTAGATTATGGGTTGGGAGATTGACCCGAAAACATAATCATTTTAATTTTTTTTTTAAAACTAGGTTTGGGCAGATCGATCAAGTCATTGATACACCAGTTAAATTAACTAAGTTATATAGAATCAATTATTATCAAGTTTAATTTAAACTCAGCTTAGATCAGAGATCAGGCAGAAAAATAACCATATTGACCTCCCAAGCTAAGCCAAATTTAATAGCACTACCAAATAAATCTCTACAATAATGTGGGGCACACCATACAGTTATATTCTAAGGCAATAAAAATTGGGGTAGCTATCTTCATTTTTATCACGTTTCATTCCATGAGTTCCTAGAGAGGATAGAGAAATAATTCGAGCAATCATATTGTGGCTATAATAAAAAATAATTTTAGAATTAATGAGCTTGTCTTGAGAAAGAGAGTTCAATAGAGGTTGTTTTGCTATTTATCTATGTTAAAAAAAAATATTGGGATTCATAAATTTTTTTTTGAATTTATCAAATTTTTAATTTTTATAGTAATTAAAGGGTGTTTTGAGTTTCTTATAATTTTTTTATATATATTTTTAGATTAAAATAATATTTTTTTATATTAAACAGAAGATAAGTTGCTGCTACATGAAAAAAAAAATATATATCAATATCATTGGCCTACCCTTCCTTGACCAAGCAAGTCTAGATTTTTTTTTTTAAGATGCTTAACATGTAACTAGGCCTAGACACACTTTTTTTTTTTCTAATTTAAAATAATTTTTTTTTAGATTAACGTGGGTGTCCAGATCAGTTTACGCGTACCACGACTAATTCTACGGACCCTGAAGTTAACGAACATTTAAACCTCCATAGCCATCATATAAGTAACCAAGGACTCGAACCTGAGATCACAAATAGAGGAAACCCCTTAGTCTCAAGTTCTTATCACTGGACCACCACCTAGATGGTTAAAATAAGTTTTTTTTTTAATCAATAACTACAAAGCTCTTTAAAAAGTTATCTAATTATGATATATTGTTTTTAGATAAAGTTAGAGTTTTTTTAATTTTATATTTGCAATAATATTTTAATAATGATATATGAATGTAATATATAATAAATTGAAAAAAACATTAAAAATAAATATTCAATAGGAATAAAATAGATATTTTTGTTATTGTAAATTTTTTATATAGTTTTAGTGAATTAATTATTCTTTTATCTTTTCATGCAACCACATAGAAGTTATGCAGACTTGATTTTTGTATTATTGAATTTATTACAAATATTTATTTTAATTATTTTGAATTTTTTTATTTAAAATGCAACCGTTAATAAAAAAAAAAGATAAATTTCATTAAAACAAGAACAAATTGTAACTAAGAAATGAGGACTTGCAATTAAAAAAAAAACCATTTTCTCGTTTAAAATTTAATTTTTTTAATAAATATTTATTTTAATTATGATAAAAATAAATAAAAATTAGCCTTAAAATTTGCCATGTGGGTCTATAATCTAAGTGTTTATATATATATATATATATATATATATATATATATATATATAATTTGAGAAATCATCGTTCTGTGTCCTAGTGGTACGTCCAGATTAGGAGGACAAGAAAACTATTGCTTATTTAAGTAATGTCGGTATGCCCTCTCATGACGACAGCCACCATTCTCAGCTTCATTTGTTGAATCCGACTCACTCGCCACATTGCTCTTCGATCTTTTGTGTCTTATCATTGAAATATTTCAGCGATCCCTCCACAGCAAAAAACATTATAATTTATCACAAGAATATTCCCACATGTACTGCACCATGACAAAATGAAAATTATGGGCAGTGGCGGAATTAGGTGGCTGGCAGCGGCGGCGGCTGCAAAGAAAAAAATGTTTCTCAATTTTTTTCTTTAATAAATTAGATATTTCTTTTTGTTTAAAAGATTTTACTGATCATTAAAAGACTTCCAAAACATGCTTTCCGGTATCAGAGGTGATCATAATCTAAATTATTATCTAAAAATATATTTAAGAGATTTGTTTTTCTATGAATGATATATCAAATATGGTATTTTTTTATCTAAAATTCAAATATATTTATATTTATAAGTATTAGTTTTATTAAAAAATCATCACTAATCAGAAAAACTATGAAGTTAACTTCAAAGTTCAAAGAATAAATGACCATAATACATATAACATATCATTTTATAGATCATCAAATCATTTGGTTTCTACTTTGAGTATAACTATATTGTTCCAAGCAATATTTTTCTTTTTAGGGGAATTTTTTTTTAAGGGCTTATTAAGGATAGCAAAGACCCTTCAAGATTGAAAAAAGAAAGATAATATAAACTTTACCTTTAAATAGTTATTAGGATTGAAAATGAAGATTTTAAGATTCAATAACAAGGGTTTTCTCCTCGTATTTACATGATATATTTTGGAATTCAATTAATGCCAAATATTATTTTTACATTAACATATCTTGATTTGAAAATAATAATTAGATAAAAATGAAAATAATAAAATTCAAAATACATGATGTAGTCTTAAAATACATGAAAAAAAAACTTATTTTATATTCGTATTAACCCACTTGTCAAATACTTGTGGCTTAGTAACACCATCAAGTGCATCTTCAAATACGTCATTCTTGTTAATCATTTGTTATGTGACCAATGAACTAATGATGTTATGGTATATAACATTTTTCTTCACAAATACAATATGGTCTCAATCTACTAACTTCTAGATTTGATACCTAAGATTCTTATAGTTTTTTATTAAGTGGCCTTATAACTCAGAACTCACTTTTCTCTTCTCCTTCTAGCCATTAAAGTGTAGAGAATGTAAATACTCATAAATAAGTCTTATTTTAAAATATGAACTAGGTACCAGGATATTTATTTTTATACTTAGATATACAATTCGAGACAAACCAACATACTTAAAACTAGTTTTCCATTTTAGGATAAAGCATGTTGCCATTGATTTTTATTTTATCCATGAGCAAGTTATGTCGAAATTTTTTTAATTAACATGATTTAAATAAATTATAAATGAATGAAAAATTAATCTCAAAGAATCCTTGATTTTTCATTTAAAAAACCCTGATTTTTTAAAATTTAATCTTGACTTATGATAGCTAATCAATTATTGATAACAATGAGAATTAATTCTTTAATATTTTAACTTTTAAAATTCATTGTAAAAAGAAAATCAAAGGAAGAGTAGTACATTGCTTGATTTTTTTCAAATATATACTTGGATTATCTATATTTTAACATAAAATGTCCATCTAGTTGTCTTTAAGACAATCTTATATATTCAATTAATAAAAATATTAAAATTAATATATTGATAGTGTAATTATCCCATCTCAATAATTTAATCTTTAAATGATATTTTAATTTTCTGCCAATTTTCATCTTAGTAAAACCTTTTTAATGCACTTTAACAATGTTGTAATTAAAAAATTTGATGGTTACAAACATTATCTTCTAGTTTCAATTAAGTCCTTCAGGGTTTGTATTGGGTGATTAGTAGCCACTTCTCAATTTGAAGATATAATCAATATAATCCTAAACCTTTATTGTAAGATAACTACCTTTTAAAAGCATATGGTGTACAATTTTTTAGTAAAATATCTTTCAGATTCTCATTTTTTTTTTAGTATCTGAATTTTATTATGGTTATTTTGTCCTTCAACATTTGAACTTTAAAATTTATATAGATACTAAACTAAGTTTATTGACCATGATTTTGTTGCGGCTTTGATAATAAAAAAATTGAATATAAAAAAACACCATAAAGTTTTTGATATTGTTATAAAAATCAGTATAATGGTTCAAATTTAAAAAACATCCACCCAACTATTTTGTTAATCTAAGTGTATAATTAAATTGTATGAGAGTTACATTACGTAACATTGTTCAATAGGCAAGACCAAGAAAAAAAAACCAACCCAATACCTAATGATAAAATTAAATAAAAACCTCATATAAAAGAATTAAATTAGAACAAAAAAACAAGATACAAAAGGGGTCAAAAAACCCAAAGTTTAAAATTCCAAATTAATTAAGGATGAAATTTAAAAAAAAAAAGAGCCAAGAAAATTAAATACCCATTAAAAAAAAAACCCATGGGTCTATTATAAAACAGTCAGTCACGTGTGCTAGAGCCTTCATTTATTTATTTATTTTTGCTTTTTATATGGGGCGAATCTTTTTTAAAAAAAGAAAATTGTGACAGATAACATAGTACAAAACATTAGGCTCTATCCAACTCACGTCCTCCACTAAGCCAATTTCACATGTTAACCACGAAGTTACACCACACAACTGATAATAAAATGATTAAACAAATTTCTTAACTCGTCGTCACGCAATCTCTATATTTTTAGGAGTTAACCGCTGAGCTACAACACACGCAACTAATAATAAAACAATTAAATAAATATTTCAACTTAGTTTACCATTTATATAAACAGTGAAACTAACCCGAATTGATTTAATTGTTTTGATCATATTTTTTTTAATATTTTATGCTAGTTTATGAGATGGTGAAACCTCTACGAGAATATAAACTATCTTCAAAAAGCTAAAATGGATTGTCTTTTCTTGAAAATATTGCCCCGTGAGCTAGTGTACCTGTTAAACGGATCCCCTTAAAAGTTAGGGACCCTCCAATTCCAATGATGAAGTCAACAAAATAACGAAGGGAATGAGCCTATAAAAATATGGTGTGATGTGTGTTTGCAGAGCAGCTTAGAAGCTTAAGATGGTATAAAGGTTGAGGAAGAAGAACAAGAAGAAAGAGAGTCATTAAACCTAAGGCTAATGTTGTGTATACAGTCATGAGCATTCAGAAGGGACATGTATTTAGGGAAATAAGTCAATTCCCATGCCACCCGTGGTTTTAGATCATTATTAGGAGATAAGTGGTTGATGGATTATTGTTGACAGTAGAAACTGATAACATAGGCATTGTTTACCTGATAAGAGCAATCTTTAACATAAATTAGGGGGTGACATATGTACTATCTATCGTCGTTGTGGGTGTGAGGTAGGTCGGGTTGACCTAGGAGGCCTGGCTAGGTCATATCCTAGCCGTGTTCCTCTTAACAGTCAAGAACAGTGAAGGTTTTCTTACTCTGCTCAGGGTTAACACGTCATACCCAGGTGAGGATTTCTCCTTGCATGTCTAGCTATCAAGGCCATGCATGAGGAGGAAGATGAGACATGTACCACGGCTACATCACTAGTCACTCTGTATTAGAATGTTATAATCTATCCATTTGTTTTTCTATCTAATTAAAAAATCTCAGGGAAATATTTAAAGATGATTCTAGATGAGACCATCTCGTTAATTTTTATTCTTATTTTCGTTCAACGGGAAATGCATGCCTAGATCATACATAGTCTGGAAGTATTATTTGTATACTGATATAGACATATAGTGATTACATGTATGCCTGATGTTCTGTAAATCACTAAAATGGTTGCACTTACCCATCCACTAAAATGGTCTAAATCCAAATAATTTCGCACCACCTTCAGCCACTTCACTACCGTGAGAGGAGGGGCCAGTTTCAGGCAACCAAGAGATTTCCATAACAATGTATGGTTGAGTCTATTTTCTATCAACAACATTGATTATTGCATGATATATTCCTTTCCGCATGGCAATCGAGTGAAATCTCAGTGTGTAGAAGAAGTATATGGAAACAATTGCTTATTATAATTAAGATTTCTCTTAGAAAATGATGCCTTAAGATACACGTATGAAAATATTTTATTGATATAGTTCCTGTTAATTTATACTTTGATTGGAATGCTTTACAAGGACCACACTTGAATTGAAGTTGGGTTTTTTTTTTTTTTTCAATATATATACAGGTGGTATTCATCACCAAAACGTTTTCTATAATAAAATCCATCTCATGACATGTATTAATGTAATAAATCCCCCAGCAATTTTTGTTTTTAAAATTTATGACATGGTTACAGTAATGCCATTGATGCAAGTCGTGTTAAGCTACCAACCAACAATCTTTTTTGATCCTTTCCTTTTTGTCCAGGCACAGGAAATTAGGTCTGCAAAGTTAAATAGATATTTGATAATAGGATGGCCAACTATTACAATGAAAAATTCATATATACCACTTATTGAACGCCAATCGAACCCAAGCACTATTTTTTTTCTGGTGGCTTCGACGCCACTACTACACCATATGAGCAGCATGCACTAAGAAAGTCCCATTCCTTCCTCCCCCACTACGGATATGGTTGAACATCTACGTGCAAATTATTACTTCCATTGCTAACTATTTCCATAATAATTTTAATAGTCTCGGTCACCAGAGAACCTTCAATTAATTTACAATGCAGCTCAGTTGACAATTTAGCCAGGTTTGGATTTCGGCTGCGGAGAAGTTTATTGAAAAACTTCAAATGTGTCAAAACATATCAAATCTGTGATGGATTAGACTTATTTATGGGAGAATTTTAAACTTCGTCCTTGATCTAGATGCACCCCTATGATGGTGCGAAAGAACGTTGGTGCCCTTAATGATTGTTCAGAATATGGTTGCGACTATGAATTGTATAAATGCTTGTGATTTTCTAGAATTACCGTTAATGGTAAATGATTCACATGGTTTAGGGGCAACTCAGCTAGTCGTATTGATAGAGCTTTTGTATCTCCTAAATGGCTGAACAAACTCCTTTCCTTCTCTTTATGTGGTCTTGCCATATATGTTTTTCACCATAGGCCCGTTCATTTGATGTTGGATAAAACAAATTGGAGACCTAATTAAGCCTTTCAGATTCATAAATTGTTGGCGGATGAGATCTGACTTTAAGAGAGTGATCCAAGATTTCCAGGGGTCAACTATGGAATGTGTCAGTGGTGGTGGAAAAGTTATGAAAGCTATCACTACAATATTTTATAGTTTTACCAAAATAATTTTTCTTTTCGCATGAGATTATCATTCCGTTGCTAAAAGTTTTACCAACTAATTCATCAACATAATACATTTGTCGATGAACCATTCATCAAAAATTCCATTATCTATCGCTAATTTTATTGGTAAAAAAAATTATAAACCAATGGTTTTACAGACGAAAAATAAGCGCAAAAAAAACTTTTCCCGCTAGAAATTCACCGATGGAATAATTATGTCAGTATATTTCTATCGGTGATAATGACATACGCAGTAATTTTTTTCCAGACTCTGGAATATACCGACGAATTGATTATGTCTGTATTTTTGTCGGTAATTATGGCATATGCAGTAAATTTTTTCCAGCTCTCTGTAAAATACTGACGGATTTATTCTATCTGTAATTCCATCCATGATAATTAAAAAATATTTAAAAGTAAAATTGTACAGAATAATTAATATAAAATTGTATGACAAGATATATGCCACAAATCAGTTGATTTTATTTTATTTATACCAAAAATTTTAGATTATTCAATTTCATCTCATTTTCAACGTCATAATATAATGTTTCTAATCATAAAATAGAGAAAAAAAATCCTATAGATAAGCTATAATCTATACAAATTCAACGACTTCTTCTAATTTACCATAATAGTCAACTTCAAATTCATTACAAGTCGATTCCTTAACACAAATATCACTGTTAATAAAATACCCATATCCATTGATAAAATACCCATTGTAGCATTTCACTTTTCTTTTAGGATTCAGGCTTAGTAAAAACAATGAAACACTAGCATTGTTTCTCATTTGATAAATCTTGTACATCAAATACAACAATGAACAGTAAACAAGAATTATGTGATGAAATTAAGCACCATGATAGATAATGAGTTTGTAATAGTACTTACATGTGTTTTAAACCACGTGGTAAATTGTTCATCTTATAATTGAAAGATTTGGGATTCGGTCAGCTGTGAGTTATTAGAGAGTAAATATTATCGATATTGCCTACAAGGTTTTCAAAATTATATGAGTTTGTGATGTTACAATAAATAAATAGTCCATTAATAACAAAGTTTAAGTAGTATATATACTTACTGAATAAAAGGTCTCAGTTCATCATAATTAAATAGCACATAATTTTGTGTTTGTTTGAACTCTATTTCAAACAAATATCTTCCCCTTGCAGCATTTTTAGGTGTGGGTTGTCCAGGATTGGAGAATATTGACAAGTTCTCACTCAAAGGCATTTCACCTCCATCATCATACCGTGGAACGCAGTTGATTCTCGTTCTCAAATGAGGCTCGAAATAGTATGAGGTAAATGTTGAAATCTTCTTAACAATATAGGCCTCACATATCGAAGCCTCAACATGCGCTTTATTCTTAATCTTTTTTTTAAGATTGAACAAGTACATGCATGGAATTAAATAAATAATTAATTAAGAAAAACAATGAAAATACATTAATAATTACATTGCATCTGTAATATCTAACCTCTCGAATGGATACATCCATCTATACTGGATTGGGCCTCAAACTTTTGCCTTATACGGTAAATGTATGGGTAAATACTCCATCAAGTCAAAAAACGATGGAGAGAATATCATCTCAAGTTTGCATATTGTCTCAACGATATTCATTTCAAGCCTCTCAATGCGATGTGTCTGCATCTTGCTGGAGCATATATATATATATATAAAGAAATAACTGATCTCCATGAGTGCATCTCATATCCCCTTTGGCAACAAATCACGATAAGCTAATGGAATAAGTGTTTGCATAAACACGTGGCAGTCATAGCTCTTAATTCCATACAATATACATTTCTTCAGATTAACCAACCTTGATATGTTTGAGGCATGTCCATTGGAAAAACACGGACTTCTAAGCCATTGGTAGACTAGTAGTTGTGTATTTTTTTTTTCTAAGGCTAAGCTTGCTCTAGGCTTTGCAACCTGTGACCTGTTAAAAACCAACTCTATATTTTTACGGTTACAAAACAACGTTATATCCATTCTAACATTCATGTTGTCCTTTATCTTCCCCTTCACGTCCATAACCGTGTTAAAAATATTCTCAAACACGTTCTTTTCTATGTGTATTACGTCAAGGTTATGGCGAAGAAAATTGATCTTCCAATAAGAAAGCTCTTATAAAATACTTCGCTCTACCTAGTTATGGGTCAAACCAAAACAAAAAAACTTCTGCTTACCGGATTGAAAACCAAACACAATGTCACCATACTCTGACACTATGTCATGCAATTTTTCACCAGAAATATATGAGGGTGCAACATCCTTTTCAACTCTACCAACATAGAAATCCTTTATGTACATATGATTCGTTGGCAAAAAATGATGGTAACAGTAAAAAAAGACATTTTACCTTCGTTTCTTAACGTGAATGCCTTGTTGTTTTTCATGCAATATGGACATACTAGCTTTTCATGCGTGCTCCAACCAGAAACTATTTTATAAGCTGGAAAATCATTGATAGTCCACATCAAAGCTGACTCATCAATCAATGGTTGAAGACAAACATCTATATTTCAGCCCAGATTGTTAGGACCAGGTATGACCAAAGAGAAAAACATGAACTCTAGCCTTATACACATCTCCAGTTGCAAGTTGTAAACTATAAGTATAACCAGCAAATAAGAATAATGAGCAGCAAATGACTCGAATGGGTTAGATCCATTTGTACATAACCCAAGGTGCACGTTCCTTGATTCAGCTAAAAAGTGAGGATGCACATTGTTAAAGTGTTTTCATGCTTCACCGTTAGAAGGATGCACCATCACTCTATCCACCATATCATGTAATTGGTGTCATTGTCATATGTTCAACAGTCTTTGGTGACATGAATAACCCCTGCAGTCTAGGTGTGATTGGGAAGTATCTAAGTTTTTTATATGCCACAAGATTCTTTCCCATACTAGTTATGGGTTTATAACGAGAATGCCCATATGTCATGCACTCAGTCAGTTCAGCATTTTTAAGGTAGTGCAGCATGCAGAAGTTAGGACACCTGTCAATTTTTTGATATTCTAAACTGAGGGGTTTCATCATGGACTTAACAGCATAGAAGTTCTCTTTCAGCCTGTTCCCTTCAGGTAAAATACTTCTTGCCTATTTGATAATTTTATCATAACCGGCTTCACTCAACCCATAATCTGACTTGATAGTGAACACCTATGCAATGACTGATATTTTAATTTGATTTTTGCAGCCATCCCATAATGGTTCATCAGAATCTTTCAATAGATCAAAAAACCTGGTTACGTCAGCATTAGGTTCTTCTTCTATGATTGGACATTGACTGACATTACATTGATTCATTCTCATTGCATCTATAACCATATTCTTGTAAGGATTATTGTTGTCATTTACAACTCCATGCACCTTGCTAGCACTAGAAGTTGACCCAACCATCTTTTCTACCATGCCCTCGTTACGAATAAATAGTTCTTCATATGCATACTAACACAGGTAATCCTCTATGAACCCTTTATGTAGAAGATGCATCATTACAACATCTGGATGCAAAAATTTTTTATTTTTACACCTCCTACATGAATATCTAATACCGCATCCACTAAAATTTCTCGAAATAGATGTTTTGAAATTAATAAAACCCTGAACCCTATTACAATAATCCATCATTTGCAATCCTTGGGGTGAATCTCTATACATCCATGAATGATCATTCATGACTTCTATCAAACCTCTATAAAGTAATGATGACAACATGTATTAATTAACTACGTTAAGTAAATAAATTTGCAAAAATATTAATTTACCTTAAGATTATCCAACTTACTTTCAAACTTCTTTTAAATATTCATTATCAATTATCTGTGTCCATACAAATTTATACATATTAATTTACGAAAATTACAACTCGACAATAAAATTGATAAAAATTAAAATAGACCTGTTAAACAAGCTATTATTTATTTCATCACAACACACCTAAGTCGGTAATTCGACATAAGTTTCAATAATTTACAAACAAATATAATTTTACAAAATCTAAAACAAACCATAACAAGTACAAAATTATAAATCCATACTACAAGTTTGTTTGAGAAAAAACAATACAACAAGTAAACACCTAAACAAAATACATATACTAAAAAAATATTCAATAATAATATAATTGATATTTTAATGTTAAAATTAAAAAAAGATAGATTTACTTACTAAAAATAAAAAAAAAATCCGCAATAAATCAGAACACGAACACTGTGACTACAAAATTTAAAGAAGGATGACTTGTGTGTGAGAAGATGAGGATATTTTAGGGGGGGTTGTTTGTAGTTAAGGGTGAAGGCAGTTTGTTTAGATGCGGGGGTGAGGGAAGAAGAAGGAGAAATAGGGGAGGGAAGGGTCAATGGTCAGGTCATACATTAACTTTTACCAAATGAATCACTGATGGAATATTTATGTCTGTAAATCCATCGATAATTCTGTCAGTGAAGTGGACACGTCACTATATGGACATCCTGGTTTGAATCCCTTTGTAATTTCATCTGTAAAATCGCTCACAAAAACTTCCACATCATCGCACTTCTTTGTTTTTTTAAATTCTTTATAATCCGTTTGGGATTCCCTCAGTATATACCAACAAAATGTTTATGTTGGTATATATTGATGGTTTTAACGAGGAAATTAATTCGTTTGGTAAATATCACCATAAAATACCGACAGAAATAGTTTGTCGATAATGTCGTTGGTATTCGTTGAATTTTTGGTATAGTATCAAAGTCCTTAAAAAAGGTTTTAAGATCATGGAATAATGATAGGGTTGGAAATATTGATGAGAAAATCAAAGCATTGAAGTTAGAAGTTGAAAATTTAAAGAGTATTAAGGATAGAAGGGATTTGTATTCTGATGGACTATTTAAAAGCAATCAAGTCAATAATAAACTTCGTACCTTATATCAAATACATAAATCTCTTTAGCAACATAAATCAAGAATACAGTGGTGCAAACTTGGTGATAGAAATACTTGGTTTTTTCATATTTTTGCTACAATAAGGAAGAAAATGAATGTTATTCTTTCTATTTTGGTTGATGAGAGGACTTTCTTCAAGCCTTATGAGGTAAAGTTTGAAGTTGCTAGATTCTTCAAAGGTTTTTACTCTCTTGAAAAATGGGATAGAACATCTTACTTAAAATTAAACTTCTAGAAACTTTTGTCATCTTCAATTTTTGTCCTAATGGTGTTAACTTCTTCTTCATTAAAAAAGTATGGGATATAATCATTAGTGATATTCTTAACATGGTTATGATTTCTATCTTTTAGGTGTTCTTTCTCATGGTATTAATAGCTCATTTATTACCTTAATCCCTAAGGTGGTTGGCTCTAATGATCTTAAAGATTTCATACCTATCAGTTTTATTGGAAGCCTCTACAAAGTCATCTTAAAGGTGTTAGCTATCAGACTAAAGAGTGTTATGCTTGAAATTATTAGTGATTGCTCAAATATCTTCATCAAGGGCAAACAAATCCTAGATAGTGCTTTTATTGTCAATAAAATCATTAACCACTTAAGTAGAAAGAAAATAAAAGGCTTTCTCTTTAAACTTAACTTTCATAAAGCTTTTGATTCTATCATTTAGGAATATCTTGATGAGGTTATGGATTGTATGGGATTTAGTTCTCATTGGAGAGGATGGATTTCATAGTATGTCTCAACTGCTAAAGTTTTAATTTTTATGAATGGTTTTCCAATTCTATAGTTCTCTATGGAAAAAAGGCTTAGGCAAGGTTATTCTTTATCACCATTTCTATTCAACATTGTAGTAGAGGGACTTAGCAAAATGCTTAACAAAGGTTATAATTTGGGCTTCACTTAAGGTATCGGGTTTGGTTAGGATCAAATGAACATCATTCATCTTCAGTTTGCAGATGACGCTCTCATATTCAATTCATATAATTTCTCCTTTCTTCAAAACATTAAAAGAATCCTTCAATGCTTCGAATTGATTTCTCGTTTGAAGGTAAATTGCTATAAAAGCTCTATAATTGGAATTGGAATTGATGATGATGTTGTTTCCTTCACTGCAAATAACTTCATTTGTTGGAAGGAAAGGCTACCATTTAAGTACTTAGGATTGCCTACTAGAGCTTCATCATCCTATATTATGATGTGAAAGCCTATTATCACTAAAATTAGTAGCAGATTGGCTGCTTAGAAACGACATCTTTTGTATATTGGTATGAAGGTTTATTTGATCAAATTAGTGCTAAATAACCTTCATATTTACTATCTTTTTTTTGTACCCCATTCCAATCATTGTAGCTACCAAAATTGAAAATCCAATCAGATCAGGTGAGGAGGGAAGGAAGAAATTATGTAATGTTAAATGGACCTCAATTGTTCTTCCAAAAAACTAGGAGGAATTGGTATTGGTTCCATTCTTAACAAAAAGAAAGCTTTGTTACTCAAATGGTTTTGGAGATACTGATGCTCAGATTCAAGTTTATGAAAGAATACCATATGTAATCTACACAATTAAAAAGCTACTTTACATTTGCCTAATGTTAATGTTAGTTCTAGTGGAAGTACATGGTTTATAATCATCAAGATTTGTTATAAGGATGATAAGCTTTAAAATATTATCAACAAAGAAGTTTGTGTTTTGGTTGGGAATAGCATGGATACTAGTTTCTGGCATGATGTATTGCTAGGGGATTCTTGTCCTGCATCCATTTTCCTAGACTTTTTAGCCTTTCAAAAGATTAGATCTCCTTTATTGCTAACATAGGAATGTGGGATGGCTTCTCTTGGATATGAAATTTTAGATGGGGAAGAGCTCTAAAAGGAAGAGAGATTGGGGCTTTTAAAGTTCTATTCAACAAATTGTCTTGTGTTATGTTAGACTGTGAAGTTAATGATAAACTAATCTGGAAACCTAATTCTAATAGGGTTTATTCAGTAAAATCCACTTGTGGTTTGCTATCACCTTCAAGCCAGATTAATCTATGTAATTCTTTCAATGGTATATGAAAAGGATTAGTTCTTTCTAAGGTTGAAATTTTTTGTTGAATGACCATTTTTGGCAAAATTAATACTAGAGTTGTGTTGATCAGAGCCTCTCATAAAGGCAAGTGAAGTTGGTGAGCCGTATGATGGGCAACTATCTCCTACGTTTCGGAGAGGACTCAGTTGTTAGTTAGTACCCCCTTGGTTTCAAGGTGGACTCTTTCACTCTATTTTATTATATACGCGTAACGAAAAGAATGTTTTTTGATACACATAGGACATGGATTCTATATGAACCAATGGAAGGTATTATTAATGCAATAGATGCTAATTGTCTTTTATGTTTAGGCTCTGAGGAAACTATTAAGCACCTTCTTATACACTGTTACAATCATTGACATATTTGGGAAATATTTGTTGATTGGTGGGAACATCTTGTCTATGGTAAGTTTTAAAAAAATATATGGTTTATGTTGTTATTTGCAATCTTATAGTGTCTTTGGCTTGTTAGAAATGAATTTATCTGCAATAATAGGTAACTTGATTATAATACCATCTTTCTTCTTATTTTAATTATATTGTATGTATGGATCAAAGCATTTTTTTTTTAGAATTTTTTATTGTGCCCTTGATTTATTAATTTCAACTAGAGGATTGGCCTATTGTTCAAATACTAAGTGTTCTAGACCCCTCATTTCATGGTATCCTCCTGAACTATATACATTTAAGTAGAATGTTGATGGCTTTTCTATTGGAAAACCTTATCTTGTTGGTATTCGTGGGGGTTTTCATGATCATAATAGCCTTGTAATGGGTTTTTTCTCTGCTTTTATGGGAATTAAAGATTCAAATGAGGCTGAATTGCTTGCTATAATTAAAGCTCTTAAATTATCTTATACACGTGATGATTTTTTTGGTAGAAATTTCATCTTTGAAACTGGATTATGTTTTTATGGTAAATTGGATGAATAAGTTATTTATTAGGCCATGGAGATTTCATAAACTTTTTATTTTAGCATCTTGTTTCTCCTCATAGTTGGGCTCTTTATCTTTCTGTCATATTTTATGTAAGGCTAATTATATGGTTGATAACTTTGCAAAACATGGTGTGAGAAGAAACGTTAAATTCTATTATATGGAACTCCCTGCTGATGTTTGGATAGAAGTCTTGGAAACGCCAAGTGTTAGCGAAGATGAGCGGGTAGCTATCCCCATTAATATAGCTGATGACTGGAGAATCCCTATTAGAAATTATTTACAAATAGAGGAGTTATTAAACAGAAACGAAGTCATTCGGATGATAGAACACACATCAGGGTATTACATAATTGACGACATCTTATATAGAAGATCTACCTCATCTCTATTATTGAAATGCTTGTCCCCACAAAAAAGCTCTTATGTCTTGCAAGAAATATATGAAGGCGTATGTGGCTTACATACGAGCTCTGGAGCTCTTGTAGCTCAGGTGACATAAATAGGATTTTACTGGCCAACCATACTCCAGGATGTTATGGACCTAGTGAATAGGTGTGATGAATATTAGAGGTTTACGTTCATAAAATGCTTATCCCCTTCAAGCTCATAATGATTCATAGATAATGGCGTTGTTTGTGAGGGACATTTACAAAAAGTCATAAATAGCTTTATTGTTATATTATTTTCCCTAATTACTATCATCAATGGTAGATAATCAGGACACTCTTAGAATAGAATGAGTTACTGATTTTCCTGTCACAGTAGATACTCTAACTCCTACACATCGAATTCTTCAATAATTAATGGAATAGATACAGCCATAGTTATTAAACCCAGATTGGCCCGGCAGGTCGACCCGGGGGCTGGACCGGTTCGGGTTTCTAAAAGACCGGTCAATGCAATGACTCGATCAAACCCGGTCGACCTGGCGGGTCAACCCGTGACCCGGACGAGACCCGGCCAAGACCCGGGTTTTTTTTCAAATGTGAGATTTGAAACCCGTTAGTATATATACTCTATATTCCCAAGAAAAATATTATGTTTTTTCAATATGGGACAAAAAAAATTTTGGTTTAAATACTTCAACTTAAAAGGATAACATAATATCTTTTTAATGTGAGATTAGAAACTCATTAGTATATATATTCTATGTTTACAAGAAAAAAACTATGTTTTTTCAATGTGGAATTGGAAACTCATTAGTATATATACTCTTTGTTCCCAAGAAAAAAGTCATCTTTTTTCAATTATATATACTCTATGTTCCCAAGAAAAAAGTTATCTTTTTTCAATGTGGGATTGGAAACTCATTAGTATATATATACACACACTCTATGTTCACAAGAAAAAAAACTATATTTTTTCAATGCGGGATTTGAAACTTATTAGTATGTATACTCTATGTTTCCAAGAAAAAAGTTATATTTTTTCAATGTGGGATTTGAAACACATTAGTATATGTACTCTGTGTCCACAAGAAAAAAACTATGTTTTTTCAATATGGGATTGAAAATTCATTAGTATATATACTCCATGTTTCCAAGAAAAAAGTTATTTTTTTTCAATGTGGGATTTGAAACCCATTAGTATATATACTCTATATTCACAAGTTAAAAGCTATGTTTTTTCAATGTGGGATAAGAAACTTTTTTTGTTTAAATACTTTAACTTAAAAGCTTAACATAATATCTTTTGAATGTTAGATAAATTTTTTTAAAAAATATTCTTTTAAACTTCATTATTTACAATATATATAGCCTATATTTACATGGATTTTTTCTTAATTTTTTCATATAAAATATTAAAACTTTAATTTTTTTTAATTTTTCCGGGTTGACCCGAGTTGACTCGAGTTGACCTATGAAACCCAGGACCCAATCTCTTGGCCGGGTTTAATAACTATGGATACAGCTCCTCACCTAGGCAGTTCTGGGAAATCAACAAGCGAGAGAAAATCCATCACCACTTATTGCAGCTCCTCCTCAGCAAATTGTTGCATCTCTACACTCACCTCCACAACAGCAGGCCCTACCTAGTGTCCGTAAATGATTATAATATCCAAAAAGATGTGAAAAAAATGATACAGTGAAGAATCCCCAACCTCAGAGATCATCAAGTCATACTAAGAGCACACACGCCTTTATGACACTCGGACATAAAGTGGTTATTCTAAGCGACCATCTGGACAACGTAAAAACAAGGTAGTCCACCTATCACGCCATTCTACACCATGGATATCAAGTTCCCCGGAGTTTGATAAGCATAGGAGTGGAAAATAGTTATAAGAAGAAGAAGTCCAAGTACGTGAATATATTGATTAACCACTATCGCAAACACTAAAAAACCTTTTATTTATATATCTTGGATTTTGGACATCATCACATCTAATTCTCATAGTACATAATAGCTCACATGAACATATAACATCATCTAAACAAATAAATAGTTAAGCCTTAATCCTACCAGGATTCTTTGTATAATGAAACAAAATCATACCCACTAAATTTAATAAAGAAAATTTAATTATAATCAAATCCAAAATAAATGTTAGAGGTGGATTGGTTTAATATTTGGTACTAACCAAAATGCTAAAAAATTCCTATTCTAATGTTTTTTTTTCTTTTTACTTAGACCTCGTTAGTTTTTGCGTTTCAAAAGCGTTTTTGAAAAAAATTAAAAATTTTGTATTTTTTTCATTACTTCAAATTAATTTTTTTTTATCTTTTCATATCATTTTGATGTGCTGATTTCAAAAATAATTTTTAATAAAATAAAAAATATATATATTATTTTAATGCATTTCCGAGTAAAAAAGTACTTCGAAAAGTAACTACAACAATACTCTCAAATACCCCCTAATCGAATAAGATTTATATAAAGATGCTAGGAGAATAATTAATAAAAATCAACAATTAACTAATGGATTCTAACCAAATAATTTGATTGATAATTTTTCAATAATTAGAAACTCAAAAAATATAAATATTCAATTAGAAACAAGTTGAAAACTCACCGAGACAAGCTAAAGGACCATGATGATAAATTGGGCATCCGTAAGCTAATTGAACTAACATATTTATTTTGTGTTCCCGCAATGTTGTCAAAATTTATTTATTGACAATATGTTGTTAACCAATCTTCTCCCTTACAAAAAAGGAAAGGGAGCCCTGCACTTTCAAACATAAGGCCTTAGGATGACATTGGAGACAACTAGAAGTTAGAAGACCCACCTTGCGATTGCTGCAAAACCTAATCAAATCTAATGCTAAAGGTACAAAGAAAGGCTTATGTGCCATTCCGGCACGCGCCATTTCTACTCAGACCAAATGCTGTCCCGCCCTCCTCTCCTCTAGACCTCATTAAGCTCTTAAAACTGTCAGCTGATACTAAAAACCTCAAGGTTGGTAAAACAATCCATTCCCATTTGATCGTAACTTCCCAAGCCACAGAAAACAGCATAATTGAAGTTAATTCCTTGATAAATTTCTATGCAAAAGTTAATCAGGTCTCCATTGCCCACAACTTGTTTGATAGAATGCCTGAAAGAAATGTGGTTTCTTGGAGTGCTTTGATGACTGGGTATTTACTCAATGGGTTTTCTTTGAAAGTGATTAGGTTGTTGAAAGATATGATTTCGAATGGTAATGTTAGCCCGAATGAGTATATATTCGCAATTGCGATTTCTTCTTGTTGTGATCGTGGGAGCGTAGAGGAGGGTAGGCAATGTCACGGGCTTTTGTTAAAGACTGGGTTCTCGTTTCATAATTATGTGAGGAGTGCTCTTGTATCTATGTATTCTAAATGTTCGATTGTTCAAGATGCAATGGGGGTTTGGAATGAAGTGCCTGTAAATGATATTGTTGCTTATAATTCGATTTTGAGTAGACTTGTGGAAAATGGGTATTTGAGGGAGGGTTTGGAGGTCCTGAGGAGTATGGTCAGCGAGTCTGTGAAGTGGGATAAGGTTACTTTTGTTAATGCTTTTAGTCTTTGTGCTTCTCTTAAAGATTTGAGATTGGGTTTGCATGTTCATGGCAAGATGTTGACGAGTGATGTTGAATGTGATGCATATGTTAGCAGTGCAATCATAAATATGTACGGGAAATGTGGAAAGAGTTTGATGGCAAGGGAGGTCTTTGATGGTTTGCAAAGTCGGAATGTTGTGTTATGGACAGCGATCATGGCTTCTTACTTTCAAAATAGTTGCTTTGAAGAAGCACTGAATTTATTTTCAAAAATGGAGCAGGAAAATGTAAAATCAAATGAATTTACATATGCTGTCTTGTTAAATGCTTGTGCGGGCCTGTCTGCGCGAAGAAATGGGTCTTTGTTACATGGACACAGTGAGAAGTCGGGCTTTAAGCACCATGTTATGGTTGGAAATGCTTTAATAAATATGTATGCAAAGAGTGGCGACATTGAGGCAGCTAAGAAAGTATTTTCAGATATGATGCATCGTGACATCATTACTTGGAATGCAATGATATGTGGCTTCTCACACCATGGGCTTGGAAAGAAAGCTCTTCTTGTGTTTCAAGACATGTTGGCTGCAGAAGAGCATCCTAACTATGTAACTTTTACTGGGGTTCTCTCTGCTTGTGGCCATCTGGGTCTAGTGCAAGAGGGATTCTATTATCTGCACCACCTAATGAAACAGTTTGGTGTCCAACCTGGATTGGAACACTATACTTGTATTGTTAGCCTTCTAAGCAAGACAGGACAACTTAATGAAGCCTGGAATTTTATGAGGACAGCACCAGTTAAATGGGATGTTGTTGCCTGGCGTACTTTGCTCAATGCATGCCATGTCCATCAGAACTACGGCTTGGGAAGGTGGGTTGCAGAATTTGTCTTGGAGATGGACCCTAATGATGTAGGGACTTACACACTGTTATCTAATATCTATGCCAAGGAAAAGAGATGGGATGGAGTTGTCAAGGTTAGAAAGTTGATGAGGGACAAAAAGATTAAGAAAGAACCTGGGGTGAGCTGGATAGAGATTGGAAATGTCACCCATATATTTACTTCGGAAGACAATAGGCATCCAGATTATGGTCAGACTTATCAAAAAGTAAAGGAACTCTTAGCTATGATTAAGCCACTGGGTTATACTCCAGATATTGGTGCAGTACTGCATGATGTAGAGGATGAACAGAAGGAATATTATCTTAGTTATCACAGTGAGAAGCTGGCCATAGCTTATGGACTTCTGAAGTTGCCATCAGAAGCATCCATCCTTGTAATTAAGAACCTTAGGATATGCGATGATTGCCATTCAGCTGTGAGACTTATTTCAAAGGTTACAAACAGAGTGATAGTTGTTAGAGATGCCAACCGTTTCCATCACTTTCGAGATGGGAGGTGTTCTTGCTTAGATTATTGGTGACAATTAAAAAAATTGCATGTACTCATAATACAGTGGTTGTGGCCTTGGGGATCAGCCTCCATGGTGGCTCAAGGATATTGAACATGTTAGAAGCCCTACCAGAGCGATAACGGGTAAGTTGTGCAAATGAATAGTATCTACAAATGGGTCGGTAATTTTTCATTTTTGCTACCTTTTCTGTGAATGGTGATTATGAATGCATTGGTTACATTCAGGTCATGGAAATCATGCTTTGTTATAGACTTGACTTGACCTAACTGGACTGCTACAGCTTCAAGGTAAGGTCCAGAATACACATGTCGATGCTGATTGAATTATAGAAACGGCTTCACATGAAATGGGGGCAGAAAGTACATCAACAAATTATTGAATCAGAATTCAGTAACTTGCTAACCGAACTGGATATGAGGTTTTATTAAGTTAATTATACCTCAATCAATGCTGTAGATTTGCACTAACATTGATTAAACATAATCATATCATGCTTTATGATTTGCTTTCTAATGCTTCGCTCTCTTTGTAGTGTTTCTTTTCGTGATTTACTCTTGTTAGTGCTCTTAAGTAATATTTCCACTTATGGAATATTGAAGTATGGCGCAGCCTGTTTAACTAGATCCATGTCTGCTTTTATGAAAGCCATTTTTTTCTCCTTCTATATTTTAGATAAATATTAGCGTATTATTAGATGATTTTGTTGTAACTGTATATAGCAGATCAAGATATTTCCCTGGTTTATTATGCAACTGAAGAATATCTCCAATTGGTTGCTGCTGCGACTGGTGGAACTGGCAAATAATTTTCAACATGATTGATGAGGTAAAACATTATTATTATTTTTTTTTTCCTGAAAAACACAAATGATTTGTGTAAAAGTTCCTTTTATTCATTCTAATAAATTGATATTATGTTTGTATTTTTACATGAAGGTTCTCGGAAGTGTGAGATATTCTGGGGGCAAGTTTAAAACAGAGCTTCAATATGTTCAACAGATGCCTTTCTGGAAGGACAGCCACTGTATTCTTCGAAGTATAGCTGATCAGGCATGTTGTTGAAATAACAATTGGCTGTTACAGGTAGCTTTTATGTTGACTTTGGATTTTCTTACACCAATATACTGTGACAGTAAGTATGTGAAGTGATGTTCAATGTCAAAGACAATTTCTTCCAGAAATTAACTATTGTTGAACTATGAATTTCAGTTGGACTCGTTATATTACAAGAGCATGCAGGGCTGGACGACCCTATTATAATCAATGCAATGCATCTTCAGAGATTGTAAAGGCTATATAGAGCCATCAACCAGAATATAATTTCTTGAGAGGAGCCTCCTATATAATTTTTCTCTCTTAAGAAAATTGTAGTTCTAACAATAGTTTGAGGTTTGTCTTGCTCGTATTGTCTCTCATTAACAAAAATTTATAGGTGATACGGACAGTAAAATTATCATTTTATCCTCCACAATGAAAACCATATAACTTGCTTTTAGGAGGGATTATCTTTTCAACGAGATCTATTTGTCATTACGACATTGAATGAAGGTAGATTGGTCTCTTTACTCTTTTTTTACACAATGTTTATGTAATGTCTAAAATTCCTTTTAAAATTAAATTTGCTTAACTAATAGGGCAGAGATATTTTTGAATTTTTTTTATCTTTGATAGCATAGTATAATTACTGAGATGCTATTAAAAGCAAAAATTCTATAGCTTATGTCAAGGAATTTTTTTTTTATCCTTTTGTTATTATTATTATTATTTTGTTAATATCATGTGGGGTTAGGAGTATTTAGTTTTTTTAATAAATTATTTTTAAAAAAATATATGTTGTTGGTGTGTGTAGCGTACACGCCAATTGATTAGAGGAGTTCATCCCCTTTAGACAACGTGTGTGACGCCTTTTAATCACCAAAAATGATCAACCACAATCTTCTTTGACTCCTTCCTTAGAGGTCCAATTGAGCAGCGTGTGTAAGGCTTTTCGTTGTAGTTTGGTGGCGGTTGAATTTTTTCTTCTTTTTTTTTTCTTTTCTCCTTGAAAATTGTGTCATCCCATCCAAATTCAAAGATTGTCCTTGATTTTCTTTTTATTTAAATTGTGGTCCTTATTTTTTTATTGTTTTTTATTTGTTTTTAATCTTTTTTATTATTTTTTTTAATTTCATCCCTTAGCATTTTGTTTTATTTGATTTTTATATAAGATTTGGTTTTTATTTTTTTAATTGTTATTTAAAAAAATATTTTAGTTTTATCCTTTATTATTTGAAGTAATATAAGTTTTATATTATATTTGACTCTTATTCTTTTAGGTTTTCTTTTGTCTTGGTTTTATTTTTTAGATTAGTTTTTTTTTAATTTCATCCTTTAACATGAGATCAGTTTATAATTAGGCTTTGTTAATTTTTTCAGTGCAATTATCCTACTCTCATTACCTGGATCACAAGTATAAGATTTTAACATATCGATATTTTTTATGTCTTTATTTTCACTGATATAATTTTCTGATTTCATTATTCAACATTAGGTGCGTTAAAAATTAAGCTTCTTTATTTTATTTTGTTTTGTTTTGTTTTGCTTTCTATAACGATAACTCAGCTTCATGGTCATGGTCACACATTTGTAATGTTAGCTCGGATTGACTCATGGTTTTATATAATTTTTTATTTTATTTTTATTTTAAATTTATTTCTCATTTTTTTAATTGTTTTTTTTTTAGAATTGATTTCTTTTTTTGTTGAATTTTCAAACTTTAACATTGTATTGTTAAGGATTTCATTATTTTTTTTGATGTGGTCATTTATATCTTATGTCTCGAGTCACCGGTATAAAATGTTATGGATTAACATTGTATTTTTTTAATTTGGGGGAAATGCTTTTTATGGCCGTGCTTGAATCAATCCAGTATGGCCTGCTGTAGATAACTGTAACCTCAGTAAATTATGCAGATGAAGCCATTATATTATTAAGCCGTCGAAGTCAAGCCCGCCTAATGCAGCCAGTGATCCATAGGCCGTTGTCTGATCGCTTTTGTTTGTCTAAAATAGTTGCCGTGGAGAGATTCCTGCTCATAGGTTTAGATCGATGGCTGTCTGGCTAATCCTTCAAGCTGTCTCCTTGGAATTCATCTCAGTTTTCCTTGTATAACTTTCTTGGCTTTTAACAAATGAAGGTGCTCCTCCTCCTCCTTATGAAGTGGAATTGCATACTCATTCGTCGTCTTTATTTTGGAGCCAGCGGTTATGAAGGTGTCTGTGTGACTCTGATTCTTTGATTATACACACTGATAATGGATGGATTCTTCTTCTTTCTCTAGTTTTCTTCCTTGTCGCAGATTAATGCTATTTATGCTGCTACTGAGGCTGCTTGTCCTCTTTAAAGCATGGCCAAGACACTAAGAAACCTGAAGGTCCAGTGAATGCTTCTTTTCTTATTTCCAGTGAGTATGACAAAGTAAATAACCTCAAGTTTAGAGATACTGCCCAATAAAAGCAACACAAGAAAAATAGTAAGCATGAAAAGATAAAGTTACGATAAAAAAGAATCACATATAAATTTTAATTTAAAATTTTATTCTTGAATATTTTATGTTCAGACAGTCAACTCTATAGAAGGTTTACAATTCCTTAAATAAACTTAAGAAATTATCTAAATCAACAAGGAAACCCAAAAATAAAAATAAAAGTAATAAAAATCCTAAACAAATTAGGAAAAAAACATCGGATAAAAAATTATACTTAATAACATAAAAATGTGGATTAAGAAAAAATCTCCAACATCAATCTACCTGAGTTGAAAAGAACTCGTCCTCGAGTTTAAATTACTCTTGTCTTGATCTCATGAATGTTCAATCAAGACTCTCAGCCCTTACATGTGTTTTAAACATCAATTTCAGTCTCTTCATCTTAAAATTTTCGTTTCTTGAGTACCTTACATGTGTTTTTTTTTTTCACTTAACCTCTATTTTATAAATAAGTACACCATAAATGATATCATCACACTACCATTATTGTCGTTTATGATCGTCATCAAGATAATCATCTTCACAATAAACATCATAAATTAATGGAGAATAACAATTCACATTTATCTTACTATAAATAGGAGTACTAAAATCTTCATGACACTCATCTCGATCATAAAGTTATTTCTTATACACATGCTTCTGAAACGGGTTTTCAATACTAATTATAAATCTATGACTACTCTTTCTTCCGATTCCCTGGGTTTTTACTTTTGCTAACTGATGGGTTAATTTTATAATATGTCTCGGCATGTCTTCTATCACCAGCTCCTGAACATTTATCTCTCAAAGAAAAACCTCCTCACCTACGAACTCTTGCAGCCATGATTATTAAGTAGCACACAAAAAACAAAATAAACTAGGATTTCAACACTTTACAAGCAATAATCTAGGATTGTTGGGTTCTGATATCAATTGACATATCGAAAGCTACACAAGAAAAAGAGTAAGCACAAGAACAAAGAATTATGTTGAAAAATAGATCTCATAGAAAATCTAATTCAAAAATTTTAATGCTAAGTATTTTATATTCAATCAGTCTACCTCTCTATCAGGTTTATAAATTCTTAAATAAGCTTAAAAACTAACCTACACCAACAAAGAAACCAAAAAAAAAAGAAAAAACAATAAAAGTCTTAAACTAACTAGGAAAAAACATCCTAAGTAAATCTGGAAAAATAATAAAAGACTCATAAAAGAATATGAAAAAAAAATCATAAACTAACTAGAAAAATATAGCAAATTTGAAATAGTAGACTAAACATTATCGGAAAGCTTTCATGATCTCCTATTGTTACAAAATTTTAACCCTATAGAAAACATAACTTCTAGAATCTCATAGCAAAAGTTCAGTCCAATTCAATTATTAGATAAAATATTATGTTCAATAACATAAAATTGCACATTAAAAGAAAATCTACATAAGCAATACAAGAAAGACACAAGCACAAGAGCCCAAAACTATGCTAAATAGAAATCACATAAAAACTCTAATTTAAAATTTTATTGCTAGATATTTTCTTTTCAAGTAATATGTCTTTCTATGAGGTTTACAACTCCTTAAATAAACTTAAAAACTTACATAAACCAATAAGAAAACCAAAAAATAAAGGAAAAGTAATAAAATTCCTACATAAATTAGGAAAAAAAATATCCTAATTAAATCTTAAAAAAATAAGAAAAGAGTTCTAAACCAAATAAAAAAACAGAATTATAAATCAACTAGTAAAATATAGCAAATATCGAATAATTACTTCTTGGCATTATTAAAAGGTCTTTCCAAACATTTGATTGTTGCAAAATTTTAACCATATAAGAAACATAGCCTTTAGAATCTCTTTACAAATTTTTAATCTAATCCAATGGTCAAATAAAAGATAATTTCCCTTAATATAAACTGCATATTAGAGAAAAAAAATAATCTCTTACATTAGTCCTTTTAGGTTGGAGAGAACTTATCCTCAAGTTCAAATTGTTATTTGCCTTTATTTCGTGGATGTCTTATAAAAAGCTTCTAACCTTTTACATGTCCAGTGCTTCTATCATAAACATCATATAGACCAGCAACATATTCATCCTCCTTAGCAATAGAACTAATCTTATTATTATGTTGAAAACTATGTGCAACAACTTTTGTAGTAGCTCTCTCAAACTCTAACTCAAGATTTAAAATAATGTTATCGTCCTTAACAACAACTAAGTTGTTTTCTTTTTGCAACACACTTTTTTTGTCAGTATTAAATCCACCTTGAAATTCTTCAAACATCAACTTTGGACACTTGATTATTGATAATGAACAATAGGTTGGTCCATTTATTTCTCTATGGCTGGAAATTTATACTACTTCAATATCTTCAAAGTTAGCTCCAAAACATTCTTTTGAAGTATCAAAGAATTTTTCACTTTAATGAGAGAATCTTTGTATATTTTAATTTACTGATTTTTAGGCTTTTTGAAAGTTCCAAGCTCAATGACATCTTGAACTTTTTTCTCATCAAATTTTGGTGGTTGATTCTAATACATACAAGAATCAGAATCATAAAAAATATTTGTTTCAATATCATATTCACCCCAATTAAAAAGTTGTCTCCTTTGCTCATGCCTTTGAAATGAGTTTCCAAACTAGTTATGGATTCATAATCACTCTTTTCATGATCCCTCGAGCTCCTCATCTCTGCCAACTAACAAGTTAAATTTGTAATATGCCTCTGCATCTTTTTTACTATCAATTCTTGAACATTTCTTTTCAATTATGTCATTTATCTCTACATGCCTTCGATCACTAGCTCCTCCTGAATGTTTATCTTCCAATAGAAAACCTCCTCATCCATTCTTATCTAAATATGTTTTCTTATGCGATCTCTTCCAATCTTGGTTATGTGGTGGCACACATCAAACAAAATAATCTAGAACTGCAACACAAACAAGTAATAACCTGGTATCATTGAGCTCTAATACTAATTGATATAGGCAAAAGCAACACAAGAAAAATATTAAGCACAAGAACACTGAATTATTCTAAAAAAGGGATCACATAAAAACTTTAATTCAAAAGTTTTATTACTGAATATTTTATGTTCAAGTTGTCTACCTCTTTAGTAGGTTTGCAACTCCTTAAATAAACTTCAAAACTTATCTAAACTAGCAAGGAAACCCAAAAATAAAGGAAAAGCAATAAAATTCCTAAAAAAATTAGGAACAAAGAAGTCTTAAATAAATATTTAAAAATAAGAAAAGAGTTCTAAACCAAATAGAAAAAAAATCCTAAACAACCTAGAAAAATATAGCAAATATCAAATAGTAACTACTGAGCATTATCAAAATATCTTTCCGATATCTAATGTGAAATTTTAATATTATAAAAAACATGACCTCTAAAATCTCTTGACAAAGCTTTAGCCCAGCCCAGAGTCGGATCAAAAATCATGCTAAGAAAGTTGCATATTAGAAAAAAAAATCTCTTATATTACTTTGAATTAAGTGATGCTTTGATTAAAAGTAGAAAGGAGAACCTTGTGGAACTTAACAATGGAAGTTCTATAATATACTCTTATTGAGCTTGTTTAATACCAATAATTTTTTATTTTAATGAGCTTATTGTCTCACGAAATCAAATATTTTTATGTTTATTTATTTTTTAACTTTGTGCTTTAATATATATTTAACATTAACAATTATTTTTATGATTTATTGATTCAAATAATTTTTATTTTATTTTATTAAAAGTATGTATCAACTTTTCAATTAAATATTAATTTTTTTCATAATGCCAAAAATTATATTTAAAATACTATATATATCTTTAGCAAATAGTAGCTAAAGAAACAAAGTCGAACCAATCTCTTTTGAATGGGGAAGTCCTTGCCGATTATTAACCACGGATTTCAAAGATATTTAAAAGTGTAGTAGCAGTTATTTTTTAAAGTATTTTTTTACTCGAAAATATATTAAAATAAAAATTTTTTATATTATTTGAAAATTATTTTTAACTTCAGCATATTAAAACAATTTAAAAACACCCAAAAAATTAATTTAAAGTAAAACAATAAAATAAAAATAAATTTATTTTCATCCCTTTGTTACTTTTTTCAGCTGACAGATAAGTTGAAAGTAATTATATTTATTGGTCAACGTGTAAATGATATTTGACCATACTAGTTATTTGAAACTGTATTTTATCGTGGGTGGAAAAAAAATTGGCAAAAAAAATAAATTCTAATTATAAATTGAGAATTTTATATGTACATTTAATTAAATAAATTAAAATTTATTCATATTAATAATAAAAAAAATATATTAACATTTTTATCCGACTCGTTTTGTCTCGTTTCGTTTCGACCCCATACCCACAAAAGTTATAAAAAAAATTAATTAATTATACCCTTTGTACAGTTAAAAAGGTTACCTTTTAATATGTAACTTTAAAATTTGGGGCAAAAGTCAACGATGTTAAAGAACCGTTGTCTGCGCTTGAAAAATAAATCGGATTATTTTTAGTTGATTTTGTCGTTTATATTAATTAAAGTTAGTAATTTAGTATATATAAAAGAAATTTCTCGACCTAAAAGCGTTGACTTTTATAATTGTGGTGGCTAATACATGTTAATTTTATATATAAAAGAAATTTCTCGACCTAAAAGCGTTGACTTTTGTAATTGTGGTGGCTAATTAATATATGTTATTTTTATATATAGACTATACTATAGAGTTGTTCGATCAAGGCATCTGAGACAGTCAATAGCTAAAAAATTGAGCTCTTCCGCTTCTCAAAAAAATTTATTTTTCCTACTTTTCCTTGCAGATATCCATAGAGCAACTAGACGTTCAAATTGAATACACACACGAAAAGGGAAAATTAATTTAAAGAGGGAAAAATAATCAAAATAAATGCTGGATTTTGGGTTTGCTGTGTTAATAATAATTCACAAATTAAGCTGTATTCAACAAAAACTATTCTCCATGAACTTTACAAATTCATTAAAATCTATTCTTCCATCTCCATTTTCATCAAAGGTTCTGATAATCTTTCTGCACTTCTCCAGCTGAAGTCCTTCCTTCAATCCCAATTTGTAGAAAACTCTCTGCAACTCACTTGCATCAACAAAACCATCTCTGTTGTGGTCAAAAACATTGAAAGCTTCCTTTACTTCCTCCAGGCTGGGCTCCTTCTCATCAAACAGCTGCGAAATCTCATCAGAACCCATCCACTCCGTAAGTTCCTCACTTTCACTGCTGCAAAAAAGTCCCAGGTTTTCCATCACCATCTCCACATCCTCTCTGCATATACTCCTTTCGTCTGGTCTCTTGTTGTCAAAGCAAGACTCCTGGGTTTGCTCTGATATCTCAGAGTCTTGGTTTCCATCATCATCTTCCCAGAGCTCTGAGTTGCCAAGGCCTAGTTGGGATTGGAGAAAGAACCAAAATCTAGCTAAGAACTTCTGTAGATTACTGAACCTACTAAAAATCAATTCAGACAGGACAAGATGAACCATTGTAAACAATGGAGAAAAGGATTGGTTAGCGTTTGATGATTCTTTTTGCAGTATGACTAAGCTGCTGACTAGTTGGCAAGCATCCATTGCTCGAGTAATAACAATTGCTGCAAGTAATGAAAGTAGAAGGCTAATTCTCTAGCTCCCAAGAAAAACTATATGACGAATGGTGTGCTTTGAGGATGGTTGTGTTCTTGTTTATTTATATAGGCGCAACATAGAGGCGGCAGGGGAGCGCATCAAAGCTTCCGCTTTCATAGGAGTTGGAGGGGAAGCTGCTTGTATGTTGCGTAGAAACAAGAAGAAGAAAAAACACGAGGAAATTGTCATAAAGGTCCAATACTTGGAGGGAAATTTCTATGCTCCTGCATCAAAAGGAAAAGGAATTCTGAGCAGGAATGTTTTATTAGAAAAGTGGGGTTGTTTTTCATTCGTCTGTTTCTATGTTGATAGGAATGATCTAGGAATTTTCTTGATGTTCATCAATCCTTGTTTGACTAGTAAAAAGAATAATCAACTAAATAATTATTTAGTCTTTTTTTTTTTTTAATATATAGTTGGTTAGTCTCTTTATTTATGTTTATATCATAGTATCTTTTCTGATAGGGTGTTGTCACCTTGACAATTATAGCTCAAAGGAAATTGCCTTATTAATGAAATTTTTGGGATTGTTTGATCATTTTCCAAGAAATTACGAGAGGTTTTAAGGAATTGACCGTAATGGACGGTCAAAGGACTAAGATGTTAAGTCAATAAGAATACAGGGATTAAATTATTATATACTCAGAAATATTTGCAGTTTCTTGGAAATAAGAGATTGAGAAGGTTTTCCATTATTGCTTTGCGTTTTCCATGCAGTGATTGTGATATGACACGAACTTTTGTAGCTTAATGGCAGGGTTGTTTAGCTTTTGTTTTTTTGGTAGTATTTTTTATTTTAAAATTTATTAAAAAGGAATTTTAAAAAAATGATTTTTTTAATTTTTTAATTTATTTTAAAAAAATAAAAGACAAAAACAAATATGCTATAAGTAATACCTTGTGTCACCCGCTAACCTATAGTTTTCCTTGATAATTTTCTTCTCTGGAGTCGTATGGACTTTGGAAAAAAAAAAAAGATCAAAGTCTAGTCTTCTATAATTTTCCATCGTTGCGGGCACGGTGGTGCCAACACTAGAGTAGGGAATGAACTCAAGTGCATCCTTTGATAATTTGATCCATGGAAAAAACAAGGTCAATCTCACTTCAGTTGATTTATTCCATACTACATTTTGCATTTTTTCCAGCAATTAAAATAATCTTAATCATCACTTCTAAATCAAGTTTCAAATATATATAAAAATCTTGATAGTTTAAGTTTCAATACTAGAGCTCTTTCTTCTTCTTCTTTTCTTTTACTAACATGGGTTTTCGGGTAAGATTGCATGTACCTCGACTAATCTGACGGACCCTGAAATTAACGATCATGCAAACTCCCAGTAGTCTTGAGATTTGTGAAAACTAAAAGTCTCTCTTCCTTCTCTCTCTTTTCGTTCTCATGGAGATGACCCAAGGAACAAGTAATGCATGTTTGTTTTTGTGTTCAGAAATTGTTTTTAAAGTATTGTGAAATTTTGCTATTAAAATTATTTTTAAAAAATAATTTTAGATCATTTTGATGTATTAATATTAAAAATAAATTTTAAAAAATAAATAGATAAATAAATAAAAATATTTTATTGAGAAAATACATCACGAACCTCACAAAACATATAAATAGATCAAAACATATAAAGAGATAGGTAGAAACAATTCAAAAAAAGGACAAATATCTTAACAATTTCCATGGAACATTAATAAGAATGGAGAAATATATTTAGGTCTGTGCATCACAGAGTTTAATTTTCCAAATTGCTGGTGTGAGACATCTAAGCATTGTATGTATATCAAGATTGTTAATATCATTGAAGAAACTCCCAGAAATCCCTTAAATCTGTGCCGTCGTAATTTATCCAAAACATATCAAGTTCTAACATGATATGCAGCATTGTTATCATCATACTTCAATTTTAATTTTATTTTTTCTGCATATGTGCAATGTTCATGCTTAGTGATGCTAGAAAACAAAGATCTCCTGTTAAAGTATTGTCAAGAACTAGATCATAATTCAATTTTTTTTTCTTTTTTAATAATATTTTACTTTTAAAGATACCAAATTGCCCCTGACTTTACTTGATAATTACAAAAACAACCCAAGATGAAATGACAAAAAAAACCCCTGGATGCAAGCCTAAGAGAATTAGATTTCAAGAGTAATTTAAGTATTTTATTTTTTAAATTAAGATGAAATCCTGAAAACTATATTTTTAATAATTTTACCACGCAATAAAATATAATATAACTGGGATGTGCTTGGTCAATTTGATAATGATAAATTGATCCTATGAAAAAGAACGCATCACCTTTTAAGGTGTTTGTTTTTGTTTTAAAAGGGTAAAAAATAACTAAATTATTTTTATTTTCCAACTAAATTATTTGGTGGCATTAATATATCCTTTTTTTCCAAATCAATTTAATCAATAGTGAATTAATATGATTAATCATCATATATTATAAGCATATGAATCTCATTAAGGCTGGGCTACCAATCTAATTATGATAATGAGCTTAACTATATTCATTATCGTGAAGGATTTTACTGGGCTTTCCTAGAAATGAATTCTTAAAAACAAGGCAGGCCCATTGGGCCTAGTAACAACTCAAGACCATTCCGATCTCTGGCTTGCCCATTGATGGAAACAGCCTATCAATTTATTGACATAAAGAATCTTCAAAATGAACTATCGAAGTGGATCACTGAAAATAATATAGAATTAGCATGCGGCCATCCCAAAGCCGGTGAGGATGCTACTTTTGAAAGAAAAAAAAAATTAGAAAGATAAGAAATGTATTTAATTAAAAAAATATAGATAAAATATATAAAAATAAATTTATTTTTAGAATAATTTTGAAGTGAATTTATGTATTTTTGTTTTTAAAAGATCATGGTAAAGAACTTTCAATTTTCAATTTGTCTAACTAAAACACACAAGGATAAAAATACATGTTATCATAACCTTATAACATAATACGAAAGTTGATTTGGGACAAGACTCAGGTCATAGATTAATTTAACTGGAAAGTCGACTTAGACAAGGTCTGGGTCACGATAAGGTTAATCTAGGATAAGATCCAGATTACTGGTCAGGAGGGCAAACTCGAGTTGATCTGGATCAATGTAAGGATAAAAATAATTATTTTTATAGTTTTAAACCCTAACTTGGAAGTTGATCAAGGCAATGTCTGAATCACGAGTCGAAAGAGTCAACCCGAGTTAACCCAAGTTTTTTATTAAAAACAATTAAATCAACCTTATTTTGACCAATTGTTTTTATAAAAATTAGTTAATGGATTTTTGATCAAATCAGATGGAGTCAATTTTTTTTTTATTCTTTTTAAACTCAAACCAATCCAAACTCTTAATTAATTGGATTTTAAATTAACCCACTAAACCCATCAAAATTTTATAATTAGAATTATTATAATATTTTTAATTTCAAGTCTTGTATATCTTCAACACGGGAACAGTAATCAACTAAAAGGGTTGCCGCTGAATAAAAAATGGCTGAGAGAAGTGAAAGGACAAGCATCGCCAATGATCCATGCTGCAGTGTGCAACTGTGCATTGAAGGAAGAAGAGATCCGATAGCAGACTGCATTAAACGAAGGCTGACGACTTTGGAATCCAAAATTGCCTGCGGCTGTCACTTAAGTGAGCTCTCTGTATTAAATTCCACATTTTAAGTGTGCTCATGGTTTAAACCCAGCCGCCTCAAGGCGGCTGTATTCTTAACAGCACACGAACTTGGTACAATTTGAGTATAATTTAAAATATTAAAAAAATAATAATTTTTAAATTTAAAAAAACACAATTTGCACCAAGCACAACCTTGAAACAGTTCAAAAAATAAAACAGCACCGTTTTCAGAATTTCCTCTTGCAGTGGCCTCCTAATCCCCATGCAATTTAAATGATCAAGGGCGAATTTCTTTAGTGAACTAATATTATATTGTTGTTGGTTTAGTGAGTTTTCTTTAGTGAAATAACATTCTCATTGTTTTCGCTGCAAGTTTGGTTGTAATTGTTGTTTTTCTATATGTATTTAGTAAGACTTAATTTTTAAAATGATGTACAACTAAAATTAGATGTGATCATTAGCCATAATTATAAGAAACAATTACCCTAGTTTGGCCATTTTTATATTAATACTCCATGTTATTAAAATTATAATTTTTATTATTTATGGGTGTAAAATAGGCTAAATTATAGGATTATTTAGGATGTGAACGATTTTATATATATATTAAAGTTTAAAATATAAACAGTAAATGTTTTAAAGCATGAATGATAAGTGTTTAACCATTATTTTTTTCTAATATAAATGCATCATATTAATGCTTTTCTGATGGTTAGTAATTAGTATGCCAAAATTGTGATGGAATTAGATTTTTATTATTATTTTTTTATACAATACTCTTGGTATTGAGAAAGGAGTAAAAACATCTCTTACCTCAATACAAACAAGAACAAAATTCAAGCCCAATACAAGGAAGTAGACCGAGTCCATAATCTGCAAGGATAATTTTAAGTATATTTGGGAGTGTGATTATAGTTGTTTTTTATAGTATTTTTCATTCAGAAATATATTAAAAATATTTTTTATTTTTTAAAAATTATTTTTAATATCAGCATGTCAAAATAATCTAAAAATATTAAAAAATATTTTTAAATTTTTTAAAAACATTTTTGAAACCCACTTACACATTGTCTCATCCCATACCAATATTTTATTTGTTTTTTTTAACGTTCCGTGCATGTGATGAAAGCATACTTTTTATTTAATTAATTAAATCTAATTTCAGCACATTTACATGAAAAGAAATCAAATCCCCCCCCCCCTCTCCTTTTCATTTGTTTTCCGGGCAGTGCATCAGGAACTGCACTACAGTAAGAGAGAGGAGAAAGAAAGGATCGTTACAACAAGAGAGTCAACATTGAAGCATCTTACTCACAGATTACAGTTTGCCAAAACAACAAATACAGAAAAACATAGCCAATATAATTCTGGAAACCACTCTGTTTTACAATAAAACAAAAATTTGTAGAAAGACAGCTGTATATCAATCAGCCTTGTGGAGGACTGTATATATAGCCTGTTTTGGGGTTGGTGTTGGGCTTCGGATCCAAATCATAGTCCAATTCATACATTCCCCTTGATTTCCCTGCAGTTTCCTGGGAAACAAACAGGGATGCGCTTTTAAAATGATTAACAATAACTATTATTATAAAGGAAAACATAAAAAGTAGAGGAAAGAAAACCAACCTCTAATTCAACTGAAGAATCTCCAAGCTCGTATGTCTCAATCACTTTCCGACTGAATCCTTCAATTAACACACACACAAAAAAGTGTTAAAACCAGAAAAAGGAAGAATCAAACAGAACAGAAGAGAAGAAAAATGATTCCAGATAAAAGTTTGCTAAGAGAACCCATCAAGAACTTGTAATCTACCATGTTCATGAGAGAAGCTGGGGAGAGCCAGAAGAGCTAAAACAAGAACCACGCTGAAAGAACAAGACCAGCCCATCATTTCTTGCACAGTTCTGGAAAAAGGGTATGCCTCAGACTTTATGTATATGTATAGTTTTTGGGGAATTGTGAAACCGCCCAGTCTACAGATCCAAGAAAGAGAGTTTTTAATGCCTTCTTGGGAGTGTAAATAATAGTTCTATTGCTACAGCCTACAGGAGGTTGTGGCACTCGGAAGAAATTGCTCTGTTTTTGTGTAGGGAATGCAGGGTACGATAAGCTTGTCAATAAGGCGTAGACCCTAGTGGAGGTTACAGCTTGATTATAGAATAAAGAGGTATAATTTATACATGGACATGGAAATTGCCAAGGAGGTTTGAGTTTTTTTTTTTTTTTTTTTTGAGCAATTGGAAACTGCTTCGATGATGTCTATGAGAAAGAATCCTAGATTCTAGTTAGGTCCAATCTTGTGACTTGATTTTTACTCAATTTTTTTTATACAAGCTCTTCAATTATTTAGGTAGTTGAAAGCATCAAATTTGGTGTTTTATCGGTTGCAGTTGACCTTTAGTCTATTTTAGTTGATCATTACTTTAATTCCTTAGTTCTTTGCTGCTTTCTTATGGTGCTTACACAGAGGAGTGTCTTTGTTTCACGCCTAACCTTTTGAAGTTGATACGACTATCATTAACAAAAGCTAGCTAGCTGGGTTGGGTAAGTGAAAATATTTCCATTCTTTGCATCAAAAAAATTAACTCTAATTATTAGAAGTATTGAACTCTTTCTATGTAATTTATTAGTTATTATTAAATTAATTTGAGAATAAAAGAATAAAAGAATTCCAAACTAAAATCAAGAAGTAATTTTATATTTTCACAATGATATTTCATAATTATCATGTCAGATTATAAGTCTCGGTATAGCTCGTGTCCCACCAAGTAAAATCTAAAGGTATTTTTACTTATTTTTGTATTACTTTTATTGATTTATAGAAACTTATAATGAAAAAAAAATGATACATGATAACCTCTTTTCCATCTTTAAAATGGAAGAACATTTTACATACCAGAGAATATTTTACAAAATTTAGTAAGTAATGATATAAAAAATATAATATTAATAAAATAATATTGATGACAATGATTAATGATATAAAGTGGTGGAAGTGGTGGTTGTGATAATTAATGTAATGATATAATGGTGTTAATAGCGAAATGTTAGATTGACCATGACGGGTGCGAAGGTGGTGATGGTAAGATTATAATTATTGAAATTATTGGATGATATCGTAAGTAGATTATTATATATATAATATCTTACAAAAAATTTATAAGCTGAAAATATTTTTTATTAAATTATCTAAATTAAAAAAGTTATTGTAAAATATTTTACATTGATAAATTTTTTATAAAATATTTTATGAAAAACAAATTAAAAATATATTTTCTTGTAAAATATTTTGCTCAAAACAAACCCTCTCTGAGTTTATAGTTAAGTTGGATGGAAATGTTTCATCGTTAACTTTTTAAGAAAATTTGAATGACTATTAACTCTTCATATGATACTAACATTATAGTATACTATTATACTAACATCATGGTAAAATTTGAAGGAATAAACTGTTCATTCAAACGGTGTCTCTTTTTCTTTTTCTTTTTCTTTTTCTTTTTCTTTTTTCCAAGAAATATCCGATCCTTAATTAATTTTTTGTAGTCTATATTTGTTTTTGTGTGATATTAGTTTTTAGGGTAATATTAAGAACCAGCGAGCATCAATTTTGAGACGAGACGGGAATATACTTATCCCCCCCGAGTGCTTGTTAAAAGTATCATCTTTCCCAGAGCAGAGAATCTAACATGCGCTTGGTGCATAGAAAACTCAAATCCAAATCTCTCCATCCCCTCCCATTAGAACCTGTCTCCCTGCTGAGCTCCAACTCTTCATTAATTTAACTATTCTGTTCTTTTATAAATACATTTTAATAGTTGACTTTTCGTTGGCAACTAGATCTACTAGGTGTTCGCGCGCGTGTGAGAGAGAGAGAGAGTTAAAGTGAGGTATGGTTGTGTTTTATTTTTTTTAATATAAATAGGTAGTGATTTTTTAAAAGTATTTTTTATTAGAAATATATTAAAAAAATATTTTTAATATTATGGTATCAAAACGATTGAAATATACAGAGAATTAATTAATTTGTAGCAAGGAAAGATTTAAACATTTTTAATTTTTTAAAAAATACTTTTAAAATACAAAAACAAACGAGTTTTAAAGTACAAATCAAATCTAATGAAAAGCAAAAAAATATATATGTTTTTTTCTTTTAATCTCATTAAAAAAAAACTCAAACACACCTCATCACATCTTTATCCCAAATCTAACCTAAACTCCTAGTGCTTTTTTTTTCAAGTATCAAAAATATTTTTAAAATATAAAAACAAATAAACTATAAAGCACAAATCAAATCTCACTAAAAACAAAAAAAATATTTTTTATTGTTTTTTCTTTTAATCTCATAAAAAAACACTCAATTACACCTCATCATATCTCTATCCCAAACCTAACCTAAACTCAGGAGCACTTTCTTTTTTCCAAGCATCAATATATTTTGATAGGATATTTTTCCAAACCGGCAAAAAGACTTACTAATACGGCTTAAAAGTACAAATTATTATTTCTTAACAATGAAGCGTCTATTAAAAAAAAATATTAATATGTTAAATTGGCTGTCTACACATAATAAGCTTTATTTTCTTTAATTAGCAAAATTGAGACGTTGAAAATCATTTGTAGCATGCCCTAAATCACAACTATGAAATGATCAAATTGGAGACATGCGTGCCATGCATGAGATAATTAATCCCTTTAAGAACATGTCAATCATTAATCATGGATATCATTAATCACAAGATAGCAATGATTCATGTAGCTTGTATTTTTTTTTATGGTTAAATTTTGTTTTGAGAATTTTTTATTTTTTAAAATTAATTTTATTTTAGTGTTATTAATTTTTAATATGGTGATATCAAAAATAAATTTTTAAAAATTAAAAATATTATTTTAATA
The DNA here is from genome assembly GCF_951802175.1 of Populus nigra. Taxonomy (NCBI): domain Eukaryota; kingdom Viridiplantae; phylum Streptophyta; class Magnoliopsida; order Malpighiales; family Salicaceae; genus Populus; species Populus nigra. The sequence goes on along the minus strand of NC_084864.1, from coordinate 10,205,134 downwards.
TATTTTCAAATAAAAAATAAAAATTAGATTCTATGCATGGGAGTCCTGTACTCTAAATTATAGTTTTAAAACCCGACACTGCTGACCCGTGGCTGGAACCGGGCCGGGTTGAAAAAAAAATAGAAAAAAAAAAAACCCGGTGTGACCCGACAACCCGGTTGACCAGTAAGACTCGGTTGTAACTCATTGACTTTTTGTTTTTTTACTAAAATGATGTTGTTTTGATCTTTTAAAAAAATTTAATCCAAATGACCCAATCAAAACCTAAAATCTAGGTTTTTGACTGAGCCGGTTACCAGAGCAGATCTAAAAACTATGCTCTAAATGGAAAGCAGTGTTAAACCGGGGAAAAAAAAGATTTTAGGATAAAGACAGGCAAAAGCTTTGGCCTTCCACTTTTTTGGATTTTTTTTTTCTTGTTAATGTTAAATTAATAATTGATTCGTACAGTAACAAATTAGGTCTTATTGCACTAGCATTGAAGCCAGGTTGGAATGGAAGAAGTCTTCTTCTTTCTTTTCTTTTTCTTTTTCTTTTTCTTTTTCTTTTTTTTTTTTTTATTTTCTGGGCAAAGCCCACTTATTCTTTACTTAATTGGCTATCACAGACTTAATAATCAACCTTGTTAAAAAAAACCTTTATAATTAATGGATCTCTGACTCATCATGTCCTGCCTCCACCCTACTTTTAATGACTTCATTACGAGCTTAATCGCATTAGAAAATTAGAAATACAATAGGCTGGAGGGTTGACTTTCCCATGGTTTAGCCCTTTCTTACTTCACATAGTATTATATATTTATGTGATGTTTGAGGATTAATTTTTTAAAGTATTTTTTATTTGAAAATATATTAAAATAATTTATTTTTTTATATTTTAAAATTTATTTTTATCTTTCTATATTTTAATTAAAAATTTTGGGAATTGAGAGTTTTTTATAAGAATATTTTAAAAATAAAAAATAAAAAATATTGTTTTAATAGACTTGTCTTCCTTGTACCTTCCACTTTGGAAGTATATAAATTCACTTTAAATTTATCATACAGACATATTTGTTTTTATATCTTTGTTTTTATCATTTTATCTTCAACCAAACATATTTTTATCTTTATTTTTTTTATTTTTTTATCCCAGAACAGTAACCAAATTTACCTTAAATAAGATAATATGTCATGCTCGGTAGATGAATTACATATAGTGTTTGCATTACATAAGAGGAAAGTTTGAATTCATATTAATTACATATAGTGTTTGCAAGACATAAGAGAAAAATATAACAGAGATAAATGAGATAATACATGACAGGAGAGAAGAGGAGACATAATTGTGTTTGGCAGTGGTGTATAAGACATTATAGAAATATTTGTATCCTATTTAATTGATAGTGGACAAGACATAATAAAATATAAAATGTTTATTTTACCTTTAATATGTATTATTGTCAAACTTACATATTTAAAAAAAGCATTAGACATTTTTTTTCACTTTAGTTTATATTGAGTGTTAAAACTAATAATATTATAATAATTCTAGTTATAAAACTTGGACTGGTCTGACAGATCAATCCTTTACCTGGCCAATGCAGGACATGAACCATTTTGAGTTAAAAAAAATAGAGGAAGGATTAATTTAAACTGATCCGGCCAAAAACTCAGGTTGATCAAGGATAAAACATAGGTCAAAAACTCATTAACTTTTTTCAAAAAGTTCTTTTTGTAAAAAAGAGGTAGCTTTTATTCTCTTTTTTTTAACATTTGAGTTAACCTAGGTTGACCTTCTCGACTTGTGACCCGAGTCTTATCCTTGGTTAAATTCTAAGTTAGGTTTTAAAACTATAACAATAATAATTTTTATTCAAACATTGACACAAAAAAAACTCGTGTTGACCCCTCGACCCGTGATCCAACCTTGTCTTAATTCGAGTTTTAAAACTATGATAATAATAATTTTTTTATATATATTGAACCAGGTTGACCCTCCTAACCCGTAATCTTGCTTGCCTCATATCGACCCTCATGTTGGTTTTTAAAACTATGATAATAACCACTTTTATCCTTATATTGCCCGAGAAAACCTGTGTTGACCCTTGACCCATAACTCGAGCCTTGCCTTAGATCAACCCTTGAGTCGAGTTTTAAAACTATTATAATAATCATTTTTATCTTTACACTAACTTGGTTCAACCCAGGTTTACCCTCACAGCCCGTGACATGGAACTTGCCCCGGATTAACTCTTGAGTTGGGATTTAAAACTATGATAATATCCATTTTTATTCTTATATGTCTCAGTTGAACAATTTTTGAAATAATTTTTTTTTACAAGGATATTTTATGAATAATAAATCTTGTCTCTATAAACATGTCTTCTCCGTACCTCTTGTTTTAGAAGTACATAAATTCATTTCAAAATTGTCCTACAGACAAATTTATTTTTATATCTGTTTTAAAAGTACATAAATTCACTTCAAAATTATCCTTCATACATATTTATTTTTATGTTTTTATCTTTGTCTCTTCAATCAAATATGTTACCTTATGTAACATAACATGTCATCTTTGTTAGATGAACAAACCATTCAGAGTTACACTTAAAATTTGAATTTATATTAATTACATGTAGTGTTTGCATGACATAAAAGGCGAATATAATAGAGATAAATGAGACAAGACAGAACATGAGGGGAGGCAAAATTGTAAAAGATAAATGGAACTTTTAATAAATTGAACTTTTCTTAGTAGTGAATTAAATTGGTACGTTAGAGGACACAAACATGATTATAAAAGATATATCAGTATACACACACACACACACACACACTATCTTTTAAGTATTTTTCAAAATGACTATTATATTTCTCTATAAAAAAACAAAAAAAAAACAAAAAGGATCTTGCAAATGAATTGTGAGAATGAATTGCTGATGAAATTGAGCAGAGGACAAGGTCTTGGTGAATATGTTCACGACTTAATCCTGACTCTAAGTATATTGAGTAACAATCATCTAAGACTGAACTTGTTCCCTGACATAATGATAGTCAACTTTGATGTGTTTGGTTTGTTCATAAAATACTAGATTAAAAGCAATATGCGTTGCAGCTTAATTATCACAACAAAAAAGGCATAGGTTGAGGTGAGAAAAACCCAAATCATCAAGCCATGTTTTCAACCATATAGGTTTAAAAGCAATAGAGGTCATTATGTGATATTCAGCTTCTGCATTGGAACAAGCAACGACCAATTTTTTTTTACTTTTCCACGAAACCAGATTTCCTCCAACAAATATACAATACCGGTATTAGATCTTTATCAAAAGTATTTCCTACCTAACCCACGTCAGTGTAACCAAGTATTTGTATGTGACCATGATTTTGCATAAGAAGGATTCATTTGACAATCATCATATCAACTGTAGTGGGTGAGTGCATAAATTGACTCACAATACTAACCACACTTATATTAAGTCGTGTAATTGTAAGATAAATAAGCTTTCCTAGTAGGTTTTTTTATAAAGCTGAGGTAGATCAAAAACTCCTCATCTAAGTTCAATTAAAGTTTGCTATCCAAAGGTGTCTTTGCAGGTTTTCATTCAAACATATCAGCTTAATATAACAAATCAAGCATATATTTTCATTGATTAAAAAACAACCTTTTGTGAGATGTAGCAATCTCTATGCCAATGAAATATTTGAGAACTCCAAGATTCTTAATAACAAATTTCTGATAAAGAACCCTCTTAAGATTGGTGATGGCTGCATTATTATCACCAGTAACTATAAGATCATTAATATAAATTAAAACCATTGACCTTTCATCAGACTTCGTACGAACAAATAATGAGTTATTAAGATTATTCATGGGCAATAGTGTGGGGATAGATAACATGTAATAGGATCAAGGCATAACATTCTCTATATAAGATAATTTAATAATCTCAAATCCAAAAATCGCTTACACAACCGTCACATGAGACTTTCCATAGACATAGATGACTTCTCTATAAGAAATTCTCATGCGAGTCAATTCAGTGCATATGATGCGATCCAACCATCAAAGGATCCATTGGAGGTTCCAGTTGGTCCAGTTACTAGGCTTAGGGCTAAGAATACCATTAAATTTCGCTAGGGTTCGCATCAGTATATGTCTTATGACAATCATCTACATATTAATTCTAGATATCCATTATATATCAACTTATGATAACAACTACTTCCTTTCATAAAAAAAATAACATAATATGTACAAGTCTCTATGGATCTAATAAATATCTAGTATTTAAGAAAGCATCGATTATGAACATTTTAGAAACAATACTTTGATACAATAGGAATCTCATAATTATAATAACTTTATAATTTCCTTTACAAAATATTTTTATCTCATAGACTTTATCTTTACTTTAGATTCATAAATTAAATATTAGATTTATTAATCTAATATTATATAAATATTAAAGATAAATTAAGCCTTTATTAATAATAAATATATATTTATATGAATATATAATTTTACGTGTAACCAACTGATCAGCTATAGGGCATATTAAACTAGCACAAATATCGACGTTCTGGTAAATCCTAGATCCAAATTAGATCGTGGGATCTTCCATTGATCGCATTGGGTTTGATTTTGATTTGTTAGGTTTTTATTGATAAAGGAGCTATTGAGATCAATATAAATGATTTTTTTTATTGGTTGTTTCAGGCATGCCAAGTAGTTTGTTTTCAGGAGGATGACACAAGGTAGAACTTAGAAGTTTTTCTTACAATACTGGTGTTAGTTCACTCTTAAGATGGTATTTGAGAATATAGTAGTAATTGTTTTTTAAAGTTTTTTATGCTTGGAAATGAATAAAAATATTGTTTTTTTATTTTTTTAAAATTATTTTTGATATCAACCCATTAAAACAATCCATAAACATAAAAAAATAATAATTTTAAATTAAAAAAATCAAATTTTTAAGCATTTCCAAACGTGTTCCCAAACCGTTTTTAATGGCTAAAAATGGAAGGATTCTCCCATGTCTTATTTAGGCATGGAATGAGGGATTTTGCAATGCATAACTAGAGGTAGACTCCAAACTCTATGTGGACATGATTCGTAAGGAATCTGATCCCTCAGGTCCTAATTCCCAACCATTTCATTCTATTCTTTTTTCCTTCTCTTGCAAATTATTTGGTGCGTTCGTGTTCGTTGTAGACTAATCGGAGACTAGACTAGCTAGCTAATCATACAGGTTTTCTTGCATGTGATTTCCATGAAAATTCCCCTTCTAATAATAATAATAAAAGCTAAATATAGTAACAATTAAAATATTAAAGTTAGTTGCAAAAACTAAAACAAAGATTTCTTTTCTAATATTAACACATTAAAACAATTTAAAATTATAAAAAAATTATTTAAATATTTTAAAAAATATAATTTACTTTGCAAAACCGCGTTATCGAACACACCTTTTTAGGAGGGGTAAAGGGCAGTTACTTTTCAATGCATGCAGAAATCTTACATGAAAATCCTTTCATGCACAGAAATTTTGGAGAATATAAAAGAGGATGCCTCCTCTTCTACTCATAGATAAATCCTCGCCATTAACGTCACCATAATAAATTCATCGAGGGAAAGGAGAACCACAAGTTTCTCAGGAGTGTGATGATATTTATTATTATGGGAGTTCCAACTACAACTTTAAAGTTTTGTTGTACTTGTATTCTGTCTGTATTATTTTTTAAAAAATAGTTATTTTAGTTTTTTATTTATTTTTTTAGATGGTTTTGATGTACTAATATTAAAAATAAAATTTAAAAAATAAATAAATATTATTTTAATATATTAAAAAAACATTTTAAAGAATAACATCTCTTGCAAAATAACAAAGCAGGTACAGTAAATCCAGGGTCCATAATTTAGCAGATTCAGCAGCAAAAGAAACGAAGAAGACTTTGAGCATAAGAAATTAGGAGAGAAATAAGAGGCGGGGAGGTCGTCACTTCCCTTCATCTAAAGTGGCAAAAAGACAGAGAAAGAAAGGGAAGGTTGAAGGAAGCAAACCCAGAAGCTTAAAGGCATCACATGTACTGGGTCCCTTTAACAGCTCATGGCACACCAGAATCGTGGCCAGCCTTTGCCGAATATTAAACACCAAATATCTCAAAGTTTTTCACTACCCTGTAGATACACGTTGACTTGATTTTGATACATCAACCCAAGGCCCTTTCTTCTTCTTCCTTCTACCAGTAATATGACATTTTGCTGTGGATTACCATGGATTTCAGCTCATTAACTTCATAAAATTAATGTATTCGAATTAATCGGTGCACGAAAGGATCATGATGGAAACTCGTATGGAAATTATGGAGGGAAATTATTTATCTTCTTAGGCGGTGTATGATTAACCATAAGTAGTTTAACTAATTATGCTACCATAGAGTAATCCATGTCTGGTTTAGGGTTAAGAGGATCACAAATTGTGTCCTTTTTCCTTGTTATAGATAGTATGAGCGGTTCAAGGAAGAAGCAGAGAGAAATATGAAAGCAAGAAGAAATGGGAAGAAAACTTTCCACGTTTTGGTGCCAGTTGTTTCGTTCGATTCTTTTGTATAAAGAAAAGGAAAGGTGTTTGGCCTTCTCTGATAAGAATTCAAGTCTATCTGCAAAGGGAAGGGCCTACATCAACCTTTTGTCTGTCGATTTCGCAGCCCTTATCTTATCTGCCCTCCATATTCAGAGATGTGGAATAATATTAACATCCCTGTCTTCATTCAATCCGCTTTAACTCTATCCTTGGATTTTTTATTTTTTTTTCCTTTCTCAATGGAAATGGACAAAGGAGCAATCTCCAAACCTATCAACTGAGTTTGATGCACAGCTGAGCCAAGAAGCTGCATTTATTTTATCAGCAACTGTGTGATAGCTGATGACAGATGACATTGTTGATTGGATATTCAACTCGAAAGGAATTAGATTCGTCATGTTGCCATGATATATAGAGCTTCAAAAAAGAGCCAGCATAGAACATGCATGCATCGGACAATTTAGTGGTGAGCTAAACAGGGGAGTACTCTCCATATATTTGAAGTCCCAATAAAAACGAAGAGGTTGGATTTCCATTCCCAAATTTATTTTAGTACAAAAGGGATTCTTATGCTACACAAACTCAATTCTTTCCTAAGCTCTCACTTTCTCACTATTTCATATATAAATATGTACATTAACTTGGAAAACCATGCAAGTGGACATCCAAAAGCACCGTCCTGGACTGCTTCCAGCAAAAAGATAAATACCTAACGGTGGCTACTGCTGCTAGCTAGGATAGTTCTCTTCTCCTCTGCTCTTTCCTCTTGTAGATCGACTGCAAGGAGACCATTGACAAATGATGCCAGTGACTGAACTGCAAACCTTCAGTTTATAAAGCTGTTAAAGTTGAAACACCAGAACTTGTTTCCACTGCTCGGAACAAATATCAAGTTAAAGCTACCCATATTATGAGCTCTCCTGAAATTTGAGAGATCTAGACAATGCTGCAGGATTAGCGTGTAAGACTGGAGAGGTTTCGGCTGCACGATTCTTCTCAACCTTTGAATCAAAGGCCTTAAAGAGTCCTCGCCCACCAAATGAGCCAGGCTTATCATTCTTAATCCCAAGTGTTGTCCATATAGAGCTTTTTGCGGCTTCTCCTGGGTCATCAATCCTCAGCGTTTTCGGAATCCAAAGGCATCTTTCAGTGTTATTTTGTTTCACCAGCTCTTCTTTGGAGTTGCTAGGTTTGAGCAAGTTTTCATCTCTTGAATGTTTCCCTAGGGTTGGAGAGTTAGGGTCAGAGCTCGAGGAGGTTTGTTTTGGAGAAGATGGTTGTGGAAGCCAAGGGACATTCCAAGCACCTGGTACAGTACAACCCCAATAAGCTGCTGCAGGATAGAATGGCATAGGAAAACTGGAAGGGCAAAAGGCAGGTGGGGGTACTGGGGAGCTCCATTGAGCTGAATTCCAAGGGTAAGGCCAGGGAACTCCAGGAAAACACGGTATCTGAGGGGGGTAGCCTTGATAATTCTGCATAGCTGATTCTTTTGACACACTTTTGCCAGCTTCATCGCTTGAATTTGACACTGTGACAGAAGATCCATTAGAATGGTCTTCACTGTTTTCACCACCTCCATAAGAAACTGGGACCCTTAATGCTTCAGGTTTATGAAACCCATTCATTGTGCAGTTCCGCATTGTTTTATCAGCAAGATTCAATACAGAAGCCATTGATTCATGAAGAGGTGCATCAGAGCCAAAGGTTAGCACTGTTCCATTAGTTTTCAGTGAAGGATGGTGGACTCCATTTGGAACATCAGCTCGACCATTCTGAAGAGCTTCAGGAATGGTTATGTGACGGTAATGAGAAGCTGAGTTCTTGTTTTTGCGACGACCAGCACCCACAGGCACATTCCTCATGGTACCGCCAGCTGTCCAATATCTCTGACAATTCTTGCAGAAGTGTCGGGGTTGGTTCACGTTGTAATTGTTGTAGTAACAAAACTTTGTGTCCATGCTATTACAGCGGGGGCATGGAATGATCTTGTCTGGTTTCTTCAGGGTTTTCTCTTGTGAATTACTTGTATCACTCTGTTCTTCTTCAGTGTTTGAAGTTTTCAACGCCGTGCTCTCTTTCTCAACGGAAGGTGTTTTAGGGTTTTCACTTGTCCCTGAAGTTGCATCTAGATTTGAAGACTCTTTGGCAGCTACAGGTGAAGCTCCATCTTCCTGGTTCTCAATTGTTGTTTTTCCCACCGAATCCTGAATTGATTATGATACAATTAATAAATATAAGTACCAAGACTAGATTCTTGAGAAACAAAAAAGAGAACACAGGCTTTGAATGGAGAAACCAGTTCAATTTAAGCTAAAAAAAATTATAACTGACAGAATTTTCACAGCAAATATATATTTTAATTCATTAAAGCTGAACAAGAAGTGAAACAGATGAGAGACATAAGGATCGATAGAGTACTTCTGAACTTCTTTTTTTATATATATAGGAAATTAAAATGGGGTTTATCCCATCTCAATTTCTCCAAATGATAGTGGTTTGGGTTCAGTGACATTTTTTTTCCTAGAACCATTAAGCCTAAACTAGATGCTATGCCCAGCGCCAACTCAATCGCTCACATGGACTATATATTTATTTTCGAATCATCTCAAAAAGGCAAAAGAAGATAATTTTGTAGAACAAGGTCGAAGCATTTCTTATTCAAAATAACAAAACCAAGAAATGATAAGCATTTGTGTTTTGACACACTGAACAAGCCAGAATGGTAAAAGAAACCAATTAATGCAAATCTGAATAGAGCAGAATAACAAAATGATAAACTAGGAGATGAAAAAAGATTTTGCTGAATCACTTTTTTGAGAATCTAAGTGCAGAAATATATTGATCCAAGCTCCTCTAACTTAAAAGTAAGCACCATTAATCTTTTGTCCTTTAAAGGAAAGGAAAACTGACAGAAAACCCTACAAGGAGGCAAGCTTAGGTAGACAGTAAGCATGGATTGTGGTGTGAAATTTCAACTGCAAGCATCAAGGACACTCCTTTTTTTCTCCCTTTATTGAGATGAATAAAGGGAATATTGTTAGACAAATTATAAAAAAGTCAGCCTGGAAATTCACTAGAAAAAATATATAGCAGAAAGTATTTCAAGGCGTAATTCAAAATAACAGCCACTTTTCATGTAACAAAAAAGGATTTTTGAGGGGAAAATTGTCAATGATACACATATGAAAGAAAGAACACCCATTATATCTTACAATTCAGCACCCAGAACCCAGACGGTCAAAAAGAATACTGAATTTGCTTAAATTAAAAACACAAAAATTACCTAACAAAAATGGCAACAAATCTAATTTTCCCATTATTAAAAAAAAATAAAAAATGATTCTTCTGTGAATCATCTAGCTAGTTACTTGACAAAGTCGTTATATACAGAGGCCTGCAATCTCCAAAGGAACCTGAACCAAATCAATCATAAGCATAAAACAAAGAATCCCAGAGCACGACTTTTCCAAACCAAAACAGTGGAAAAGAAAACCCATTAATTATTTTGATTTTTTAAGAAATGAGTCTCTCAAAATCCAAAAAACCAATCAAGATCAATAATAACAATCATCTTACCTTATCATCAGTTTCTGTATCTTCTTCTCCATGATCTCTTTTATCATTGTTATTATAATCATCAGTAATATTGGTCTCATCAAGAGAAGAGTTTGCACAAGAAGGACGGTCTTGATCTTGACTATCGTCGTCATCATCATCATCTGTGGTGGTAGCAGTAGTAACAGAGATCTCTGGCACTTGAATAGTCTTCCCGAACAGCTTAAATGCCTGGTCTTTTGGCTCCGACATTTCTGCCTGTTTTTCTTTTATTGAACAACTAAAAAAACTGTGAGCTTGTAGAGAGAGAAAGAAAGGGGGAATACTGCTATTTTTAGAGAGAGAAAAGCGTGTAAAGAGATCAGACACCGAGCACCTTCTGTAAACGTAGACTATATGTGTTGTGTTGTGCTGTGTAAAAGTTGTGTCGATGTGTTTTTGATCCGTTTAGGCAGGTGGGTGGTGCCACGTCGGCAGTTAATAGTATTGGGTACTCTGGCGGCTGTTATTATTTTTTAAAGTATTTTTAAAAAAAATAATATTTTTAAAAAATTATTTTTAATATTTACATATCAAAAAAATTTAAAAACATTAAAAAAATAATCTAAAAAATAAAATTAATTATAAAATACGGTTTTAACCCGAAAAAGAAGGAAAAAGCAGCTCGGTAGAGCAATTCTGAACCACAAGTATTGTATGTGGCCTTGAAGGAAAGAGTTTATCTGTCTTCTCTTTTAGATTATCTTCTTGGCAGCGCTCTTTTTACTTTCAATCCTAGTCACCCGCCCCTTTTCAACGCTTTCTTATCCTCTCTAAATAGTAAATACTATTATTTTTTACCATATTATTATTATTATTATTATTATTATTTCATATTAAACAATTCTCTGTTGAATTGTAAATGAAATTGATTGATTGTTTCACACTCCTTTTTCTTTGCTGTTCATCATTTAATAGAATTTAAAAATATTGCCCTATAGTTTTTATGTTAGCTGAAATTGATGGATTATTGTATGAATATATTATTATTATTATTATTATTATTATTATTATTATTATTCATGTTATTGGCTTTGAACCTATGATTCAATTAGGGGTGAGTAAAAAAACTGAAAAATCAAGAAAACCAGAAAAAAATAACTGAAAAAACCGAACCATGAAAAAAACCGATTAGACTGATTAAAATTTTAAAAAAACCAACCGGTTCGGTTCGGTTTCGGTTTTATAAGCCTAAAACTAAAAAACCAAACCAAATCAAACCGAATCTAAACCAGAAAAACCGAGTCAAAAACGATCCAAACCTGTTTGAACCAGTTTTTTTCTAAAACCGAACCGAAACCGGTCGGTTTGAACCAGTTTCGGTTTTGTTTTTTTCTAAATTCAGTTTAGTTATTTTTTTTATAAAAATCGAATCAAATAAACAATAATCAGCCCTAATTTCAATCAACAAATAAGTTGTGTATCATAAGTTAGTTTTAAAATAAATAATAATAAATATATAAGTTGTCTCGCAAGTAGTCTTATTACAGGTGCGTTGTGATTTGTTTTAAACATGACTTAGAGTGTAAGGTTTTATTAGGAGGAGGGAACGTAGCAATGAAGCTAATTTTGAGACCTTTTTCTTGTCTTATTTAGAGATTAAAAAAAAAAGGCATAAAAATGTTCTTGTTGATTAAGAGATTTATTGAATTTTAAACCTTTTTTCTTGACTTCTCTTTCCTTTTTAAATCTCACTTGACTTTACTTGTTGCGTTAGGTAGCAATTTAATGAGTTTTTTTAATAGTATTTTACTTTATGAAAAAGCTTGTAAACGTACAAATATATATATATATATATATAGATATATATATATATATATTTCAAGTACCATCGCTTCCAACATGATACCATACATCTAATTCGGGTTTTTAGTTTTTTTTTTTCAAGAAAGATTTAAAAAAAAAAAACTAATTTGGGGCAATTTTTTGTCCTTTACAAACAAAAAAAACCTTCTCGATGTTGCCCAATCATGGTGTTTTTCTCGAGTGGAGCAATTTGTGGATGAAATCGTGAGGTGGCCTATTGCTCCACTTTGAGGGCTTAGTATTTCTTTCTCTCTTGTCATGAGAGATTGTATTTGGTAATATCTCGTGTCTTGTCAAGAGTGTATTTAATTTAATCCTATTCGGGATGTTGGTAGAGTTTCTGAAAATATAATATAAAAAAATAACCTAAACTTCTGGAGAGAAAAATTGAATGATAAAATAAAATAAAAAAATTAATTCCTGTTAATTTTTTAAATTTGTAACCTAAGTTTTTAGATTCAAAATACCATAAATAAAAAAATTATAAAGTTTAATCCCAACAAATCAAATGTTAAAGGAAAAAATTGAAAAAAAAAATCAATTACACAAAAGAATTAAAAAAATAGTAATTGAAAAAAAATTAACTCTAACAAAAAGACAATAAAATCAATAAAATAAGGATTAAATTAGAAAAAATAATATACCATAAATTTAAATTGAAGAATAAAATGTAAAACTAGTAAAACATTTATAAAAAGATCAAGAAAAAATTAAAAACCAAAAGAATAGGGACTGAATTGAAAAAAATAATATATGACAAATTAAAATTGAATGATGAAATTAAAAACAAATAAAACTTTTACAAAATAATTAAGAAAAAAATTAAAAACCAAAAGAATAAAAACTAAAATTAAAATATCAACAACAAAAAGATCAAATAATAATTTTCAAGGAATAAGAGAGAGAGAGAAAAGTTGTGCTAAGAACAAACCACCCACCAAGCTGACATGTGTTGCGCCAACAAAAAGATAACTCGGATTCGATTCAAATGACACAATGAAAAAGTAATTTTAGTTATAAGATGGCACCATAAAAAACACATGGGTACCTCTCACGTGCTAGCGTATGTCTCATATGGGCCATTAGCTTTTTTCTATAAATTAATATTTAATTCATGTAACAAAACTAAATTGTAATTCATGAAACTGACAATAATAATTAAAAAAACAATTTTAGTAAAAAGACTAAAAGGACCTGAACACATGCTTTTTATCTCAAGAATATAATTGTTATTTTATCATATTTAAAAAATAAAAATGCAAAAATATCATGATAATTTCAAAAAAATTGACTTTGATAATAATTAAATAAATTTGCTGTATGAAAATTTTTAAAAACATATACATCCTCGTCAATTCCTTAATAGTTAATTGGTTGTCTGAAAAGATAGAAATACATTTTTTCTCCTCTTTTTTTTTTTTTTTTTGGTTGAGACGTAGAAAACGGACTTCCTTTAGAAAGTAAAGCTATCTTGTGCTTGCACTTTCTTCCAATATCCGCCCTTTATGACTAACCTCCTTCGTTGTTGGATCTAAAGCCCTCATCTCAAATCGGAATTTCGAAGAAATCACAAACACTTTTCTCCTTCTTTTGTTCACTTTTTTTGACATTTTTTTTTCCATATTTAGACTTTATTTGACATTTCTTGTTTTATTTTTTGGTCAACCTGAATATTGGTGTGGTGCTTGACTAAAAGTTATTCATTTTTCAATGTTTATTTATTTATTTAGGTAATTAATCAAGGGTTGTATTAATAAGAGTGTGAGCTTGTGGACTATGAGCTTGTTAAGAATATAAGATGATAATATTAGTAAAGTTGTATTTGAATTAAAGGTTTTAAATAGATAATAATCATCTTATTCTATTTCCTATAATAACAATAAAAAAAACCTTAATTAACTCTTTTAAATGCTATAAAGAGGTGAATTTTGGTTTTGGAAAGCAGTTTTTCTATAATTAACATGTTTTCTAAATGATTTTTAATGCATCAATTTCAATAAAATTTATTATGTTTAAACTATAATTATTAATATATTTTTTTGATTAACATGCGTGTCCGGCTCAACTTTTACGCACCTCGACTAATCCTAGGGGTCTTGAAGTTAACGATTACGTAAACTTCCAGTTATTCTGAGATTTATAAGACTCTAACTAGTTATCTCTAGAAAATAAACTTGGAGTCTGATCAGTTAAATTACTTCCTTCTGAATTTATAATTATCCGTACTTATGTAAGATGAGAGAGGTATGCACAAAAAAGAGGCAGGGATAAAGCAGAAAATTAACCAATAATTTTTTTAATAAATAAAGATATTTTTATCATTTTTAATAAAACAAATATAATATTTTATCCCTTCTTTATATTAATTCCGTCATTATTAAATAGATATTAATAATTATAACTTGAATATCACATCATCTTCTTACTATTTCGTAATTTAATTTATTAATCACATTCACATCCCACGTGCGGCCTCAGGAATCCCATGTGAGGAGGACCCCACGAAGCTGATAAAAACCAATTTAACAGAAATAGCTTTCTGCCACGTCAGAGCCATATTCCAAGTAGGCCCCGCCACAAAAAGTAAAGTGAAAAGGCACTCTTCTTCAACTCCTCCAATCCCCGTTGAATCCCTCGATTTCGCTACACGTGTTCCCAAGTATCATGCCTGTAAAGCACCCACCGAAGATTTCAAAAAGAATCTACTTCTAGTGGCTCAGCTTTTTCCTGGTGAAATGGAGAATTCATGAGGGGCTTACACGTGTGCAAGTTGCAAAAAGCTGGTGGCCATACTAATTAGATAAACTAATAAATTAATGTAGGGACTAACACGTCAATAAGTAAAATAGTATTTGAAGTGTTCTTGGAAGTTGGCACATCCGGTGATTGGACTTTCTGTGCAATCCAAACGTGTAAAAGCAAGATTGGTTGGCACAGAAAAGCCAAAAAGATTAATACTTTTGTGTACACGTGTCAAGGTTGGTAACTATCTAATACATGCTTTTCAAATCCACCACTCGGGTTGAAAATAATAATAACTCTATAAAAACAAATTGATACCAATTAACCGTACAGAAACGAAATGAAATATATAACACATACTAATTCGAAATATTTTAAAAAATATATCGAGATAATAATATATTAAATAAATTTTTATTTTATGAATTAAATTATTAAAATCACAAACTATATCATAGGCTCTATTGAATTATATAATTCTGTTTATTTTTTTTATCTAAATATATTGTAACAAAAATAAAAAAAAATTCTAAAATTAAAATATGAAATTAAAAAAAATTGAATGAAAAGGAAAAGAAAGATGACAACATAGTTGATAAATTTGGGTTTTGTAGTTTAATTCGTCAAACCTGTGACCCAGATCATGAATTTAGAGTGTGTTTGTTTTTTAAAAAGTGGTTTTCATGAAATCGCTCTCCAAACTTTCTTGTGTTTATTTTCCATTAGAAAAGCTGGTCGACGGAAAACATTTTCCGGTCAATGAAAAACATTTTCCTGTCAAAAGAAAATTTGGCTTGATTTCCAGAAAAGTATTTTCTTTTAATTTTGGACGGAAAACACTTTTCAGAAGTTGTGAAAAAATTAAAAATATCATATTATTTTCTAATTATGTCAAATTTGGTCCTCAAACTTTTGATTGCTATATATTTTGTTTGAATCTTTTTTTTTCTTCAAATTCATCCCTTAAATTTTGATTTAATTTGATTTTTATATTAACTTTGGTCCTTATTTTTAAGATTGTTATTTACTTTTCTCTTATTATTTTTTTAATTGAAAATTTTTATCTATCAAATTTGGTCCTCATTCTTTTGATTATTAATTATTTAATTTAAAATAATTTATAAAATTGTAATTATTATTATTTTAATTTCATCATCTTTTAATTTTTTTTATCTGTTAGATTTGATCTCTATTATTTTGATTATTATTTATTTTATTTGAGATCATTTATGAAATTAGATTTTTTTTTCAATTCCATTCTCATTCAACTTTTTAATTTGTAAGATTTGTTCCTTATTATTTTAATAAAATTGAAAAAAATAAAACATTAATAAACTATTTTTCAGCTCATTTTCCATAATATAACCAAACACTGCAAAGTATTTTTCAACTTATTTTTCATGACACTATCAAACATCGAAAAATAATTTACTTTACCGGAATTCACTTTCCAAAGAAACTACTATCCAAAAGGAAACTACTTTTCTGCAAACAAACGGTTAATAATTTTGTTTTTTTAATTTATATTTTTTCTAAATACATGAAAATAAAAATAAAGAATTTTTCTTTATTTTTTAAGGTTGAAGAATTTTATTGGAATTAAAAATAATTAAAGAACAAAGAGAAATTAAGACCATGTTCGTTTTCCGGAAAGTGGTTTCTGGGAAATCACTTTCCAAATTTTTTTTTGTTTGTTTGCCATTAGAAAAGTTGGTCAACGGAAAACACTTTACAGTCAAAGGAAAATTTGGCTTTGTTTCCAAGAAAGTGTTTTCGTGGAAAATTTGGGCGGAAAACACTTTCCGGAAGTTGTGAAAAATTTAAAAATATCATATTATTTGCTAATTATATCAAATTTGGTCCTCAAACTTTTGATTGCTATATATATATATATATATATATATATTGTTTTGAATATTTATTTTTCAATTTCATCTCTTAAAATTTAATTTTTGTATCAACTTTGATCCTTATTTTTATAATTGTTATTTGTTTTTCCCTTATCATTTTTTTATTGAAATTTTTTATCTATCAAATTTGATCCTTATTATTTTGATTATTACTTATTTTATTTGAAATAATTTATAAAATTTTAATTATTATTATTTTAATTTCTTTATCTTTTTTTTTTTAGTTTTGGTCTCTATTATTTTGATTATTATTTATTTTATTTGAGATAATTTATGAAATTAATTTTTTTTCAATTTCATTCTCTTTCAACTTTTTAATTTGTAAGATTTGTTCCTCATTATTTTAATAAAGTTGAGAAAAATAAAACATTAATAAGTTATTTTCCAGCTCATTTTACATAACATAACCAAACATTGAAAAATATTTTCTAACTTATTTTTCATTACACTACCAAATATCAGAAAATAATTCACTTTCCCGGAATTCACTTTCTAAAAGGAAACTACTTTTTAGCAAATAAACGGGGCATAAAAAAAAAAGCTAATCGCACGCAAGTTTGGTTTGGATAGACCAGCACACCTGGACCATTTAATTTTTTTTTCTTATGCAAGGGGAGGATAATTTATCATTTGTTTTACCCAAATCTTGGTCACTAGTGATGGCCAAAAAGATATGAGTTGTTTTTTTGGGTTAAAAAAAAAATTCGATCTATTTTTATCTAAAAACACCAATATTTTTTTAATACCAAATAAATAATTTATCTAGTTAAAAAACCCCAAAAAGTTAAAGAGCACAAAACCAAACCGACTAAAATTTTTATTTCTTGGTGTTGATTTATTGTTTTAGGTAAAATTAAGGTTCAAAACAACCACCATCAAACTTTTATTGTTGAATTGAACTTGTTAACATTATAATTAATTTTTTTATGTCCAAATTACATATGGAATTGAACTTAATTTAAAATGTGATTTGATTTCGAATAGATTGTTAAAGTTTTCCTCATTTTTTTCCCTAGAAAAATAGTTCTTCAATGAGTCTTTAGTTTATTATCTATTAATTTTTTTTGGTGGCTTTGTTATGCTTGAAAATGTTTTTATTTCCTAAATCCAATGACAAATTACATTTTTATAAACTTAATTTAGTGTTGATTCGTTGCAAGACTTGAGTTATAGATCATATGAGTAATTTAGGTTAATCACTTTTTTAATTTTTTTAAAATAAAAATAATATTATTTTAATTTTTCTTTATAAAAAAAAGTCAAAAAAATTTTGATTAAATCATTCGAGTCACATATTAATTTACTAGACCAACCAGGTCAAATGAGATCAATACTGAAACCTTTTTTAGACTCAGCCCAGATCAAGGGTGAGTTAGTCTAGTACAGGTCGATTAATGTCATCTTTCAATTTCTTGTTTGGATTTTTTTTTTAAATTTTAAAATTTAATATGCCATCTTGTAGCATGCTATTTCGGATTGATACAAATTATTTTTTAAAATTTTTTTAATTTAATATTGAATTGTTTAAGAGTTGAGTTTTGTGATTTTTTTTTTAATTTTTGACGACATTTCCTTTCGTGCATGTTAATTATTTTTTTAATAAAAAATAGTTTATTTATTATAATTTTTTTATTATATAATCAAATAAAAATAATTTATTAAACTTAATAAAATCAATAACCCAAGTTATTACTATTTGTTTTTACTTTTTTAAAATATATTATCAATATCTAAATGTTTTTTTTTCGTGTTTTAAAAAAAATCTGGATACGGAAGAAATAGAAACTGTGGCACCCACAATAATTTGTTCAAGGTTTTGGTCATTTGCTTATTTTATACTTGTCACTTGGTATCTTTATTGCCAAGGAAGACATGTAAATGACTAATTTATCCATATTGTGAGGATCTAATTTAACCAAATCAATAATAGAGGAATCAATTGGAGGGGTTGCACTGGTATTTAAGCCATTTTTTATGGAAATATTTTCCATTTATTTTATATGAATGTTGTTAATATATTTATTTAATATATATATATATATATTTTTTTTTTTTCTTTACCGTTCGTCACTTGTTGTGTAAATCACAACTTGCAAGACTTGTGTATTTACAATTATATTTACTTTAATATTTTATAAACGCACATATAAAGCCCAAACAGAAACTGCGGTGAAGCAAATATCTTGAGATGAGAAGAATCTCAGGCCCAATCTATTGGTTTCTTCATTTCGACCCACAACAGGCCTGGCCCAGTGTATTACGGAAAATCCAGAGCTCATTCTACTTTATTGCCCACGAGGGTCAAAATGCCCAACAAATTGGACGGATTTTATCCATCCAAGGGTTTGTCTTTATTAAAAGAAATTTTAAATTTTTTAGTGTTTGTTTTTGAAAATATTTTTTAAAAAATAAAATGAATTTAAAGATGTAAAATATTTTTATGTGTTTGTTTTTAGTAAAATATTTTATAGGAAAACAAGCCAATAAAAAATATTTTACAATCAACCTTTAAATTTAGATAATTTATTGGAAAATATTTTCAACTCATAAAATTCAGTAAAATATTTTATGAATAATAATTTATTTATAATATCATACAACTATTTTAATCATTATCTTCGTCTCACTACGACCACCATCTCCTTCCTTCACCACCATTTTTTTTTCACTATAACCACGACTAACTCATCATCATCATCACCTCTTCAACCACCACTTTTTTTCTTTTCATTGTTATTTTATTACCATCATAACTACGACCATCTCTTCTATAACCATTGTCATCTCACCACCATTATAATTGAGAAATATTTGACAGAATTTTTTTTTCAAGCCCAATATTGAAAAACATTTGACAAGTACAACATTTTATGCAAAATAAGTGAACCTTAAAATAAAGAGATAAAATATTAGGCCTCATGTTAAAAAAACAAAAGAGAAGAACATTAGGATATATTGTAACTTAGTAGGCATGTTGACACACAGTTATCAAATCCGGTTTATCTTGATAGATCGACTCGATGACCCTCCATTCTAAGAGATGATCCAAGTTAGATTCACTTCTTAACTATCTAAGAAGTTAACTCGATTAACCATCTAGGTGGCTTAGTGGTAAGAACTTGGGACTAAGAGGTTTGCTCCCTCTTAGGTCTCAGGTTCAAACCCTATGGCTGCTCATATGATGACTTACATGGTCGTTAACTTCAGGGCCCGTGGGATTAGTCGAGGTGCGAGCAAGCTAGCCTGGACACCCACGATAATCAAAAAAAAAAAAAAAGTTAACTCGATCAACTTGGATGATTTGATGGGTTAATCTGAGACTCAATCAAAATTTTAAAGAGATCCAATCAATAATTTTTTTTCTATATAAAATAACATTGTTTCATTAATAAAAAAAAACACAATAGATTCGAATCAATTCATCGATGCATGATTTGACCGGTCCAACCCGCAACCCAAGCCTTTAATTAAGTATTATAACTAAGGTGAGCATGAACACACTATTGTTAATTATTGTTGGTAATTCTTATTTTCTTACAACAAACACGTCAAATACTTGGTAACTTTTATAGCAAATAGATTCTTATGATCAAATGACGTGCAAAAACTTGAATAGAAAAATTAGGAAACAAATAGAACATGTACAGGTGCTAGATTTTTATGACTTCCCAACACCTGTTCAAAATACTTTGTTTAATTTTCTAAAAATAAATACTCACTCAAGAAGCATTGAAAACTCAATGTTTATATTTTTTTGCATCAAATTTTATTCTATGATTAATTAAATTACTCACTCCCCTAAAATTGTGCAATTAATTATGTTCATGATTTTAAACACTATTCTATGATTTATTGAGTATTAATTTTGTGAAGTTAAATTATAATTATTGCTAAAAATAACAGTTAAAAGAATAACAATCAAAGAATTAGACAAAACATAAAAAACCCAAGAACCAAAAGAAAAAAAAAATTGTCGGAGAAAAAGAAAGATAGAAAAAAGAGCCTTTGTCTTCGCACACAATCAGATAAGAATGCCGTCACGACAATTCCATCGTTACCACGGAAGGCCACGTCCACAGCTTGGTTGCCGCCGCACGCGTTGGCACAGTCATGCGGCCTTCTTAAGTTGATTGCCTCCAAAAGCAGCAGACTTTGGTTGTCCAAAACAACACGGTTTTGTGCTTCCTTACCAGACACACGACACGGTTATGAATTTTTTGGAAGTTTGGTAGTTTGAAATACTATTTATTTAAAATTATATTAAAATAATATTTATTTTTATTAAAAAAAAATATTTTTAATATAAAAACAAGACACAAGACACGGTTATGAATTTCTTGGAAGTTTAGTAGTTTGAAATACTGTTTACTTAAAATTATATTAAAATAATATTTTTTTATTTTAAAAAAATTATTTTTGATATCAGTGTTTTAAAATAATATAGAAACATAAAAAAATATTATTTAAAAAACAATAAAAAAATTTTAAATTTTTTCAAAAACACTTTTGAAACGCAAAAACAAACAGGTCTGTATATTGAATTTTTTTTTCACTTACTATTTTTTTTAGAAAAAAAAAAGTTTTTGTAAGATTTATTATTATAAAGAGTTTTTTCTATAAAAAAAACTCATATTATAAATATTGTAATTATGAAAATGTATTTACATGAACTGAATAACATTACTATGTTGTAGGAACAAATCATAGTTTAAACATTAAAATTTTTACATTAAGAAAACATATTTGCTATCAACTTTTTCAACACAATTCCATATATATATATATATATATATATATATATATATATATATATATATATAAAATAAACGTATCTCTCTAAGAGTCCCAAGAAAGTTAAATCAACCCAAGAAATGAGGTGGTAGTCCCAACAAATGAAGAGTCAAAAGAAGGAATATTTCTCTCTACGCTAAGAAAGTTAAATCAACCCAAGAACCTCTGGTTTTGAGAACTAAGTCAAGCATAACGACCGTTTTTTCTTCTTCTTCTAGTTTTTGTTTTCCTGAGAATGGAGCATCCTTTTCATTTCCTTTTATTATGGACAATCAAAGACTTTGAAGCATCTGAATTGTTGAAATCAGAAAGGAGGAGGAAGAAGAAGAAGAAGAAGAAGAAGACATGTAAGTGCATAAACTGGTCTGGTTTAGGCAAACCCATGGATAATTCTCCTCTTCAATACCTTTTCTAGTGGATAATTCTCCTTGGACAATGATAGACATGTAAGAAGACATCTGAATTATGGATGATTCTCCTCTTCAATACCTTTTCTAGTGGAGCAATGAGGTGGTAGCCACTGTTGTCTTTACTGCTGTTCTTCCATTAATTTCAACGATTCTGGCAGCTGTTTTGACTTTTTAATTTCAATTATTCTCCCTATTAGTTTACAAGAAGAAGAAGAAGAGCTCCTCCTGAGTCCTGACACAGACACGCTTGGTGCGTTGGTTTGCAAAACGTGAATGACTGGAGAAAGGGAAAGCCACCAAAGATTGTCATCTTTCCGCGTTTTCATAAGAGGGGTTTGTTGTGGGTGATGTTATTTTTTATTTCTATAACATACAAAAATTAATAAAAAGAATACTACAAAATAAAGCATTACCATGAGTAAAACCAGGCGGATGCTCATTATTTGATAGGTAGCTCGTGTAATGCTCTGGACCTATCATTTTTTTTATCATAGAAAAGATATCAAAACGATGCGTTTTCTTTTAAATAATAAAATTCATGATTATAATCATTAACTCGAGATCCAAAAATACTACAAAACAATGAAAAAAATAGTCGAGTCAAACTTTGTACACCTATTGAACCCATGGCTCGGGATATGATATCGGGATAACTAAATAGAAAAAAAAGATAAATAAACAAAGAATATTAATTTCAAAAAAAATAATTCATTCAAGTATTGCCTCAAATTAAATGTCAGGGATGCAATCAATAAATTTAATAAAAAATCAAAATAGTGCCACTCATATTTTTCATCGGAGAAAAAAATATCAAAACGATGTAAATCTTGTAAACCCGGGTCAAACTCCCAAACTCGTAATCCATTAAATTCTTGAACCGGGCTCAGCCTAGGAGTTCAACACCTAAAAAATTAAATGTTGGATGATAAAATTAATCAATTCAATTCAATTCAAAAACAAAATTCCTTTAGAAAGTCTAAATTTAGCAAAGCCAAAAAAAAAAACTAAAAGCATGATGACCGATGTTATTTTAAAATTGACCACAAAAATATAATAGAAAGCTAATAAAAAACTAATTAAGGTAAATGATGGAAAAAAAGCTTTTAAAGCAAAAAAAACCATGAAAACCCGTGTCTGCGTCAACTTTATTAATTGGAGTCAATTTCTTAAACCTGTAAACCATTAAATTCTACATCCGGACTAAACTAAGAACCTTAACCCGACCAACTTGCGACCCGAGATATGAGATGGGGATAACCTGACAAAAAGAAAAGCTATACAAATCACAAAGCTCATAGCCCAATAATTGAATGTCAAATGATAAAAATAAAAAAAAAATCTAAAAAGGATTAAAAAAATACCAAACTCCAACCATGTAAATCATTGAAATTGGTAAACCAGGTCAAGAGAATGACAACCCTGTAAAAGACAGAAATAATCATAAAGCACAATTCTCAATTATAAAAAAAATTAAAAAAAATAAACAATGAGGACCAAATCTTGCACCAAAAATAATTGAAAGAAACTAATTAGGGACAAAATTGAAAACAAAATAAATGAAGAAAAGGATAGAAAAAGAGTAATGAAAAAAAAATAAGGACCATAATTTAAAAAAAAATGAATTAAAATTCTAAAGGATAAAAAAAATACAATGCATAAAAAAACAACAATTAAAAGAAAAAGGACCAGATTTTAAACAAAAAAAATTAAATTAAATGTAGAAAAGGATGAAATTGAAAAAAATAAACTTCAAGAAGCATTAAAATCAAAGCAAATAGAAATAAAAAAAATGAGGACTAAACCTAAAACAAATACAAAATGGAGGAAAAAACTAATTTTTTCAAGGCTTGGCATGAAAACCAAGATCCATGAGATAAAAACGAAGGGCAGGATAAAAAACCCCATCGCTGTTGAATTGTTACCCGCCTTAGAGTATGCGCCACTCAAGCAGCTACACAACATCCTTGCGTATCAAATACATACCCATAATCCTTGAGATATGGGGATGTCAAGATTTTATAAGACACGATTATCTCTAATAATATTTAGGCAATCTTGATTAAGGAAAAGATGTTATTGTGTAGCCATTTGAAGGAATTCATAGCTAAGTACAACATCAATCACTTAATATAAGGACATTTACTAGAGGAAAACATTGTTGGTATGTACTTGTGAGTTTTTCTTTATCGTGTCTTTTTTGCCTTTAACTTTGTGTTTTAAAGTTGTCATTATTTTATAGTGGTTATTGTATATGGGTTTGAGATAAAATCCTGAAAGAGAGTTGCTTCCTCTTATTTGTAATCAAAAGATTCTTATCTTCTAAAAAATCTGGCTTGTAGTCAATTGAGGTGGTAGTTACTTATTTCTGAGAGGAAGAGATTGAATAATTAGAGTAATCCGAGGAAAAATAAGAGGAGGTAAAGTACGATAAGATAGACTTCTAAGATATTGTAGCCAAGATGATATGTCGATCTTGAAAGGGAAAGTGGGACGATAAGGCCCCCTCTCAATCTCTCAAGAAACTAGAGCTCTCTCACAACTTACTCCCCTTTCTATTCCTAATATTTAAACTCTAGTTATAACTCTACCTAAGAGTAGGAGTGCGACTCCCCTACCCTTTTTATAAGCTAAGGTTAAGGTAACCTAATAAGGGGCAACGCTCCAATTTAAAGAGAAAAGTCGAGGCATATGTTTCGCTTAAAGATTGGGCCAACTAAAGAATAGGCTCGTACTAGTCAGTCTTGTTAAGAGAGAACCTTACTATTTGAAAATAAATGAAGATGTCATTAATGATGTTGTTCACTCATGTTTATATATCTTCAGGGATGTCGATAAATGAATGAGACAGTACGACAACTAGTTGAGACTGCTCAGGCTTTGAAAATGGTTTTAAGTGAGGATTAACATCAAGTAGAGAGACAAGATGGAGTAAAGCTGAGAAAAAGTAAAGAGCTTATGTCTCATACAGGCAAACTGCCTCTTTTTAAGAGTGGAGGTGTACAACATTATATCCAGTTATATAGGAAAGAATGAAATTTCTCTAGAAATAGGTCGATTAATAGATTCACTTGGTTTGGTCGGGGAGGTTCAAATGCTAGTGAGAGTAGAGCTTGGATAACTTCGGGAAGTAGTTCATCATAAACTACACCATAAAGCCAATTTGCTTTTCCTCATTGTGATATATGTAATCAGTCATATCCTAAAGACTGTAGAGTGATGATTGAGAGGTGTTTTGTTTACTGATATGAAGGTCATAGATGGTGGGACTGTCATTATTTAAAGGATTGTTGTCATTTTTATGGAGAATATGAGCATTTTAGGAGAAACTTCCCATACTGGATGCAGACATAGAGCCAATCGCAGTATATTATAGTGGATAAACTTGTGGGAGATCATACGAGGCCTGCCGAATTAGGAGATAATATTAGTAGAGGTCAAAGGTGAAGATGAGGTAAAAATGATAGAGTTTAAGGTATAGTCTATTACCATGACCATGATACAACTAGAGCCTCATCAAATGTGGTAGCATGTACAATCTTGTTTAATGCTCAAGAAGCTTATGCTTTATTTAACTCGGGAGCTACTCACTCTTTTGTATCTTGTAAACTTATAAATAAATTACATTATTGGAAAAAGGGTTAGTAATAAGTAAGGGTGTTCAAAATAACTGATTAACCGATAAAACCGAAGATAAATTAATCGAAAAAACAGAACCAAAATGAAAAACTGATTAAACTGATTTTTAAAACTATAAATTTTAACAGGTCCGGTCCAGTTTCAATTTTGAACCAGAAACCGGACCAAATCGAATCAGACCTACTAAACCATTAACAAAAATTTATGGTATAAATAGTTAAACCCTAACAATACATAGCCTTCCTGTGCCTCTCACCAAAAGCCGTCTCCTTCCTAGAAAAATTCTCAATCTTCCTCTCAATTAATTCATAATCTTCGTTTCCCAGTTTCCTTTCAATTTTCAACTGTACATCAAAACAGTTGCCTTGCTTGACCATCTGTATTTCAGCATTTGTCTCCATCTTTCTTCTCTCTTCACTCCTGCATACTCTTCTATTCTAGCAAGTTGCAGCAGAAGAAAATGGCTTCTTCATTAGATTAGCAACACAACTATTTTGTTACCCTTTTATCCACCCTAACCAGTAAGCATCCCAATCTGGATGGTGCCTTACTAGAGTACCCATGGATGATGATTAGGCTTGGGAAGGCGCCATCAGTCTGTGATGTCCAGAAGCCATCAAACATCATCTTTTTGGAAGGATGGGGTGCATTGTCGAATTGGAGAGGGATCAGATCAGGATTTGTTCGAGATTTTATTTTTGGTAGGGTATTCTTCAGTGGTTGGTAATTTATGCACGATGTAATGCTTAACTGGAAGGCAGTTGGGATGGGTCCTATACCCAGGTTTGAAAAAATATCCATCTACTAATCTGAGCAAGACTCATTGTTAAGTGCTTCTAATGATATTCTTGAAACCTACAACTGTGTTGCTAATCTGTAATAGTTTCGTAATTCCCAAGTTGGCAAGGCATTTTTTCATCATACATGGGCTTCTTCATTACATTAGGTTATGACAACAAACCATGAATTTAAAGCTGTAAATTTTAAAGTTCAATTTAATGTAAGTCAATTTTAAAAAATTAAAAAAAAACCATATATGATGGGATTAGGTTTTCCGGTTTTTTTCCAAAAAAACCGGATTTAACTGAACCGGTTTTCGATCCAGTTCGATTAATATTTTACAAAATTACTGTAATTCGGTTCGGTTGTTTTTTAAGTCTAAACCGAACCGAACTGAATCATGAACACCCCTAGTAATAAGTACATTATTGGGGGAAAAAGTGGAAATAAATGATGTATATAAACGGTGTAAGGTTCAAATAGGGGCTTATAGCTTTGGGGTATATGTAGTACCATTGAAGATGCAAGGGTTTAATGTTATTTTAGGGATGGAATGGTTAGGGATGTATCATGCTCGATTGGATTGTTATTCTAAAACTGTAGTTTTAAGAATGATGGATGGAAAGGAAATAAAATTTAAAGGTGAGAGAAATTTAGTGTCAAATGGGTTAAAATTAATTATGATAGTTGAAAATATGATGAGGAAAGGATGTAAAGCTTACTTAGCTTATGTTGTGGATATGAAGAAGAAGATTATGAAGTTGTTTGATATTCCAGTAGTAATGGAATTTCCTGATTTATTTTCAGATGAACAACTAAGATTACTTTTTAGATGAAAAATTGAGGTGTCTATAGAAATTATACCACGAATGACACCTATTTCTCAGGCTCTTTATAGGATGGCCCCTATTGAATTAGCAGAGTTGAAATTTCAACCACAAGAATTATTAGAGAAGGGATTTATCCGAACAAGTAATTCATCTTGGGGAGCTCCCATGTTATTTGTAAAGGAGATGATTGTTTGAACCTTTTGTTTTTATATAGATTACAGACAATTGAATAGAGTGACCCTAAATAATAGATAATCATTTCGTATAATTGATGATTTGTTTGATCAACTGAAGGGAGCATGATTATTCTCAAGAATAGACCTATAGTTTAGGTATCATCAGTTGATGATAAGAGAGTATGATGTACAAAAAAACGACCTTTAGGACTCGTTATGGACATTATGAGTTTTTGGTGATGCCTTTTGAATTGACCAATACCATGACTATATTTATGGATTTGATAAACTGAATTTTTAGCCCTTATTTAGACAAGTTTGTTGTGGTTTTCATTGATGACATATTAATATACTTCTTTTTTCAGCTGAACATGAACAATATTTAAGGGTTGTATTAGAGCTTTTGAGGAAGAATGAGTTGTACGCTGAGCTAAGCAAATGTGAGTTCTGGTTGAAAGATGTGGTATTTTTGGGACATGTAATATCATAAAAAAGGATATTTATGAATCATAGAAAAATGAAAATAGTATTAAAGTGGGAAAGACCTACGAATGTGATGAAAATTCATAGTTTTTTTAGATTGACTGAATATTATTGAAGGTTTATAGAAGGGTTTTTAAAAATAGCCTCTCTAATGACTCGACTGACATGTAAAGGAGTCAAGTTTGAATGGTCTAAAGAATGCGAAGAAAGTTTTCAAAAGTTAAAGAAAAGATTGACTTCAGCTCTAGTATTAACTCTTTTAAAAGGATAAAAAGGGTTTGTCATCTACAATAATGCTTTAAACAAAGGTCTGGGTTGTGTGCTTATGCAAAATGGCAAGGTTATTGCTTATGCTTCTAGGCAATTGAAACCACATGAAGTGAGCTATGTGATACATGATTTAGAATTGGCTAATGTAGTGTTTACTTTAAAGGCTTAGAGACATTATTTTTATGGGACATAAGTATAGATTTTCATTGACCATAAGAGTTTAAAGTATTTGATGTCACAAAAGGAACTGAATATACGCAAAAAAGATAAATAGAATTGATTAAAGACTATGATTGCATAATTGATTATCACCGAGGAAAGCAAATGTTATGGAAAATGCATTAAGTTGAAAGAATAAAGCTGTAGTTGGGGGGATTTTGGTTGGAAATAGAAGGGAACTTTTAGAATTAGCAAAGATGAAAAAATTATTTAATACGGGATCTAAATGATCCTTGTTGGCTCAACTAATGGTACAACTAATTTGGCTGGAAAGGATCTGAGAAGCCTAAGGAAAAGATGCAGAAGTAATGTAAATTAAGGATCAGCTGAAAAGAGGTCATGGATCTATCTTTCAGATGAAAGAAAATAGGATTGTAGCTTTTGGAGAAAGGATATATTTATCTGATGATAAGACCTTAAAGTATGAATTCCTAAGGGAAGCTCATGAATTTAAGCTTGTAGTGCATCCGAGGAACACTAAAATGTATTGAGACTTAAAGGATTACTACTGGTGGCCTAAAATGAATAGGAAAATTATAGAATATTTGACTAAATACGTTGTATGCTAGCAAGTTAAGATATAACATCAAAAGCATGCGAGAAAATTACAACCTCTTTCGATTCTAGTGTGGAAATGAAATGATATTACCATGGATTTTGTGTCTCAGCTACCAAGGATTAAGACGAGGAATGATACAATCTAGGTAATTGTGGATCAATTGACGAAGTTTGCCTTATTTATACCAATAAAGATGACTAATTCAGTGGATAAAATGGGAAAAATATATGTGAATGAAATGGCTATATTACACAGACTCCTAATTTCTATAGTATTAGAAATGGATCCCCGATTCACTTCTAGATTGTGGCCAAGTATTCAGTGTTGTATGGGTACTAAATTGAACTTAAGCATCGTCTTCCATCCAAAAACTAATGGACAATTAGAAAGAATGATCTAGATATTAGAAGATTTGTTAAGATCTTATAACCTCTCGAGTTTGGACGTCAGTGGGAGGATCACTTACCTTATATAGAATTTTCATATAACAATGGTCATCAAACTATGATTAGCATGGCTCCATACAAAGCTTTATATGGAAAAAAAAATGTCAAACTCCTTTATGGTGGGATGAGGTTGGTGAAAAAAGACTGTTGGGATCAAAATTAGTGCAAATGACCATTGATAAGATCAAAGTAATCATAGAAAGAATGAAATAGGCCCAAGACATATAAAAAAAGTTATACATACAATTACAAAAGACCATTGAAATTCCAACTGGGGGATCAAGTATATTTAAAGGTTGCACCTTGGCAAACTATTATTTGGTTTGGAATGAAAGGTAAACTAGCGTCAAGATATATAAGCCCATTTGAAATAGTAGAAAGAATTGGACTTGTTGCTTATTGATTGACATTGCCCCTACATTTGGCTAGAATACATAATGTATTTCACATATCCTTGCTTCAGAGGTTACCAAGGTCCCCAAACTTCTAAGAATATGACAATAATGGTTTAAATGTGTATTGAATAATTTGGGTTGTTACATAATTTGCTTATAAGTTGTAAGGGTAACACTAATTTTAAAAACTAAATTTGAAAGTTAGTCTTTGATGTAGGTGGAAGCACAAATAAGATAATAACAAGCACAAAAAGAATGAGTTTTGGTTGAAAATAGAGTTAGAACATAAGCACCCTAATTTATAATTTATTTATGAAATGCAAAGTTTAATAAGTTTTATCTAGGTTTACAATCATTTAAATAGGTCATAAAAATTGACCTTAACATAGAATAAAATCAAAATCCTAAAGCCAAAAGAAAAATAATAAAAAATCTAAAATTTAATAGAAAAAAACAAAAGAATCAAGGAAAAATTACAAAACTGGCTAAAACAACATTTTTGGAACCTAATTGAAAGCTCTTCTAGATCTCGTCTAATTATAGCAAGTTGGGCCTCCTATAGAGTCGGGCCTCAATAATCCTCTGAAAAAAATATTGAGTCTCATCCAATACTTGAGTCAAAAGTTATGATTTATTATTATTGTTATATGATGATATGGCTTGACCAAATTTTTTTTTTGGACATAGCTTTGTCCTACCCGTCCATAAAAGCATTTGCTAGCCTATCCCCATAATATATTCGGGGCATATCTCCCTCTAGTTGTAATAAATCTCCATTTGACTGCTCAAAACCTTTTATTTTTTGCTAGTCTGCCTATATTAGTTTGATTTAGGAGTGAATTGAATTTGATTTAAGGTGTAAGAAAATAATTTTTATAAATATATTTTTAATCAGAGTTTAGATGGTCTGTGTAAGTTTTTAAGATTGTATTGTGAAGAAACTGAAATCTTGATACATAAAACGCAACCTTCTCACGTTTAAAGGATAAAGAAAATAATAATCCTGAGGGGTAGCTTAACTGGTTAGGCCTTGAATTTGCTTTTCAATGGTCACGAGTTTGAGTCCTCTCAGGATCACTGGAGGTTTACACGGTCGTTAACTTAGGACCTGTGGGATTAATCGAAGTGTGCGCAAGCTGACCCGGATACTCACGTTAATTAAAAAAAATAAAAGGATAAAGAAGATAATATGGGAGAAAGGTTCATTCCACTAATGAAATACAGAAAAAAAACTAGTGATTCGCAGCAATGAAGTCAATACAGCTTTAAAGATAACGTGTTGTTGGCAAATGTTGTGTAGAGGTGAGTTTGAATAATTTTCCATTTTATGTGGTTGACTATATAGGGTTTATGGTGTCAATACGTTGAAAATAGATGTCATTACTTCTATTTCTATGTGGTTGATGGAGAGTTTGAAAGAGAGACCAAATTATATAAAATTGGAAAAAAGATATTTTATAAAATTATATTATTATTTTTTTATCTCGCAATATTTAGTCATTTGAAGAGTTTTGACTTGAATGCAATTTGAGATTCAAACTCCCATTACTGAAACAAAGAAAAAGAAGAAGAAGATTTAATTAGCTTGAACCTAAGGGCACGTATTAAACGCCATCAATTCTTCTTCTTCTTCACGCCTCTTTAGGGTCAGATAACACATCAATTGTTATCAACATGCCACGTCGATATATATATATATATTCTCATGCTACATTGTTGGTCTATCTGTGTGTGCAGAGGGGAGGCGAGTAGGGGCTCCGTCCTGTAAAATATTTTAAATTTTAAATTTTTTTAATATTTAAATATAGAATAATATAATGTATTTTTATTTTAAATAGATAAGTTTTTTAATAATAAATTATATCTTGAGTTTTAATCCTTTTTGTTATATAATTTTAGCTCCGCCCCTGTATGTATGCCTGAGGAAGATGATTGTGACGGAAAAAAACTAGAAGAAAATGACTTAGTAATAACCTCTTGACATAAATAATATATTTCTGGTTTTAATGGCGATAGGGTAAAGAGCTAATATTCCATTAATATTTTTATTGGGTTTTCTTTTTAATTAATGAGTTATCTCAATTTTAATGTCGACAGGTTCATGACAGTTGACCTTAGATGGTGGTGGAAGGACGGGAGACGGTTCATTGAATACTATTTCATATTATTTTAGATTATGGTAGTGTTTAGAACTGTAATAACAATTATGTTTTAAAATATTTTTAATTTAAAAATATATCAAAATAAAATATATATTTTTTATTTTTTAAAATTTAATTTTATCATTAACAAATCAAAATAATTAAAAATTATAAAAATACTAATTTAAAACAAAATAATTTTAAGAATTTCAAAAGCCTTTTTTAAATGTAAAAACGGACATGGTAATATAAAGAAGTATTTAAGAATGGAAAATTCATTTTTTTTCCTTCAAGATTTTTTTTTATAATTTTAAATTGTTTTGATGTGATAATGTTAAAAATAAATTTTAATAAAATAAAAAATTATTTTAATATATTTATAAATAAAAAAACACTTTAAAAAAACCATTACTATAACCTCAAATATTAATAGTGTTTTTCAAATTTGTTGTGTTTTCCGGAGTAACATGAAATTTAAAAATAAGAACATTTTATAATATAAAATCATTTTATAAATTTCTCGAGATGCACTAAGTTTTATAAAGCTTTTTATAGCAATGTATCAGCTTCTAATTAAATATTTTTTTTTTCGTTTCTAGATTTTCATGCATGATTTTAATGCACAGTAATTTCTTTCCTACACTTTAGGTGTGCGTCAATCTAGTTTAATATTGTTGAGATTAAAATGTTTTTAAATAAAAAAAATAATATTTAGATTGTTGAAGGTTTTTTTATATCATGATACTTGGTACAATAGTTTAAGTTTAATTTTTTTTTTGAACTTAACTCTTTATTTAACCTAGATTTTAAATTAAGTCGCATAAAAGCTGTTTCAATATGATTTTATTGACTGAGTAGATTAAAAGAAAAAATATTAAAAAAAAAGAAGTGAGTCAGGTTCACCCTTAGGTTATGAACTCCACTAATTTGAATTAATTGTTTTATTACACGATAAAAAAATTAAATATCAATTCACAATTAACTCAATACTTAACAATAAAATTAAATAAAAACCTAACATTAAATGGTATGATTGAAAAAAAAAACCAATTTAAAAAAGTAGGCATTTCATTAAACTTGTACAAGTTATAATGATTCATACTTCTAAAATCCAGACTTGATTATTTGTTTTATCTGGTTTTTAAATTTAATTATATGAGAATTGTTTTAATATGATCTTGTTGATTGGGCGCATCCAACAAAAAAAAAACTCAAAGAAAAAAAAAGTTTGGGAACAGAACTTTTGAGGAGGAAAAAAAAATTACATGTGAATCACAATAATGACTTGGTAAAATTATTATCCATCAAGTTTGGGAATTTTTTTTATTAGTTGAAACATAGCTTTTGCATTTATTATAAAAACCTGAAATATATCTTTTGTATATTTTTTCCTTTCATTATATTCTATTAATTATGTTGTAATAGTTAGCATGTAATATAACAAACATTAGAAAATTTAAGTTTGGTTAATTTGAAACAAACTTTAAATATCATATAAAACAAGTTAAAGCTTTAACTTCATATTTTAAATATATTATAAACTCAAACTAAGTTTAAGAAAACAATGTTTAGTATTGTAGTAATTTTTATTTTTCACCTAACCACAAAAAAAAAACTGTTTGTTTAACTAAATAAAATTTATTTTTTGTACTGATATCTTTTTCACATGTAATTACGTTTCAAACCTTATTTTTATAAAATGTAAACTAACTTGATTTTTATTCATGGAATTTTTTTTTTTTGCATGAAGAAATTTATCTCACGGCTGTTTTAACAAAACACATATTTTCTTGAACTTATTTTTTTAAATAATTACTAAAAATATTTTTATCAAACCTATATTTTTTAAATCATCAATAAAAATATTTTTCTTAAACCTTTATTTTATACCAAAATAAAGTTAACAATGGATATGTTAAATTATGATACTAATAATTAAAAGAAAAAAAAAGGGAGGCCAAGCCCATACCATGTACCCCACCAAATCAGGCACACATCATTGGTTAAAGCCCACTTCATGTCACCCCACCGTCTGTGCCTTCCATTCATTTCTCTTTAACGTGTAAGAAAGACCTTCTCTTTATTTATTTATTTATTTATTTATTTATTCATATACTTGTAAACCAAATCATAATTTAAAAAGAGAAAAAAGAGCAAGGGATAGCGATAGATTAAAGCCAGTTAAATGACCCTTCCTTGTCTTCTCTGCTTTCGTCTTCGGCTGGGCAACTTCATAGCCGGCCAGGCCTCTTAAAGTTAAAAGCTCAACGCGGCTAAAGATCGCTTCCTTTTTTCGTTTCTCTTGGTGGAATCAGTCCAATCTTAATTGAATTATATGGTCCTCTCTCATCATTTCTTGCTCTTGTTCTTGAAGAGACACTCACATAGGGGCACTGACAAGAATACTACTGTCTTTTGATCTTCAAGAATACGTGAGATTCTTGATCTTTCCGATATTTCACGAGGTGGGTCGATCTTATTTTTTGCTCTAGATTGGTGGGTTTCAATTGCTTTTGTGATTTGGACTGGTTAAGATTGGTGGGTTTGAGTTTTTCTTTTTATTTCTCTTAAAAATTATTGGGTTTGATTGAAATGGTCTATTTCCATAGCTCGATCTCGGTCTGCAACTCAGTTGACCAATCATCAACAACTTCCATGGCAAATCCTGTGAATTCCAATGAGTTTAATCCAAAATCAAGGCACAACAATAATCATGTGCATAAGAATAGAAAGACAGCGAATGGTTCAAGTTGTAAAACTAAACCTGTCTGTGATCGATCTCGATCAGCTGTTATTGATGTTCTGATCTTGATTGCTGTTATTGGTGCCTGTGGATTCTTGTTATTTCCTTATATCAAGCTTGTAATTCTTGGTTTGATTGAATTTGTAGCTGCTATTCATTATGTGGTCAAAGAAGAGGTTATGAGAAACCCACTGATATTTGGATCTATAGGGATTAGTACTTTTTGTGCCGGAATAGTTGCCTGGATAGTGATTTTGTGTACTACTAGGAAATGTGGGAATCCAAACTGTAAGGGTTTAAGGAAGGCGGCAGAGTTCGATATTCAGTTGGAGACCGAGGAGTGTGTGAAGAATTCTAATGGTACTTTGGTGAAAGATGGGCTGAAAAGGGGCCTTTTTGAATTGCCTCGTGATCACCACCGTGAATTGGAGGCTGAATTGAAGAAGATGGCACCGGCTAATGGAAGAGCTGTTCTTGTGTTTCGAGCAAGGTGTGGATGTTCTGTTGGAAGATTGGAGGTTCCAGGAACTAAGAAGCCAAAGAAGATCAAGAAGTAGTAGTTTACTTTTATTATTAATTTTATAGGGACGATACAACCAATACAGGAGTAGTCATAAGGGAGAGAGGAGTGCCTTCTCCAATGGATCTTCTCAGAGCTATCTTGTCCTTAAATAAGCTCGTGGAAATAAGTTGTAAGGCATTATATATATATTTGGTTATAGTGGAGAATATAAGTCCTTCCTTTCATTTACTTTATTTGGTATCATATAATAATCTGTTTCTTTATTCCTGCCTTGGCTTCTCCATATTTTGTTTTGATATACTCATTGTTGCAGTTTATCGAATCTCTTTGAAATATGTTATGGTGATTGTTCTTGGTTGACTTTAACCCATTTATGCTGAACTTCATAATTGGTTTGATCCTATCATAAACTAGCAGTTGTTGAATAGACGGATAGCAATTGGACTTAGTTCGGATAAAAGTAAAGGGCGGAGATATATGCTATCCTTTTCAGTTACATGATTGGTAGTTCTGCATAAATGTCCTTTGGCATCTATAATTTTTTTATGATTGATGGTTCTGTATAGATGTGCTTTGGTATTCATAAATGATTATGTAATGGAAAAACATGAACCTTTGGGCAGTGATTGCATAACAATTAAAGTGTTAAAGAGTCATTAAAGTGACGAAGCTTCTGCTCTACACACTGAACTATAGCATGAGTTTTGCATGACATTGAGCAATGGTTATTTAACTGTACTATACAAACTTCAAAATTCTAAATAAGCTGCATTATAATAGGTGAGAAGTAAATTTTGCAGCTGGAAAAGATATAAAAGGCTCTCTTCAATAAGTTGCATGTTTATAGCTTCATTTTTTTTATTTGGTTTTACATATGATTTTCAAATTTGGCATCACAATAGGAAAGAAAGAATTAAAAAGTTTTTCATAGAAAGAGTTAACTTCAACAACACTGTTTTCTTTTAAGCTGAAGGAAAGGTTTAAATTTCCTCTCATTTCTTCTGGATGGCTCCTTACAGTTGAAGACTGCATCCTCAGAGTTTGAGTGATTGATTCACTTTTTTTTTTCTTTTTTTTTAAGAGAGATGCAAACTTATCTATAGTCACTGACTTATAACTGATGTTCTTCGTTTCAAAACTAACTAGAACTTTTATCTTGTTTGTGGTTTTATACCAGAATAATCTTTACCCAAACAGACTTGTTTTGCATGTATCAACTTCTCAAGTACATGCTCCATGTGACTTTGGTTATTCTGCAGGACATTGACTTGTTTGTTTTGTTGCTCTTCTCCTGATTCCTTCTTCAATGTTGTTCATCCATTACTTTCATTTAGCGCCACCTCTTTCATAATGGACCCTTCACAAAGCTCTGTTTTGTACTTCAATTAAATGAGTTTTCTTGCCAGCTTGGCTAGAAACACTTGACTTCGGCTGAAATGTTTTGAAGCAATGGGAGTTCTTCTGGAGTCTGTTCAATTATTATTGATTTAGTTATTGCATTACCTCCAAATAACAACGAATTAGCTATTCCAATTTATTTATGTGAGGAAAACATAAAATATCTGTTGCCCTGAGTATGATGTGATATGTGTGTCTGATTACCATGCTTTGTGAGATCTTTCTGGATCAGATGGTAAGATATAATTTACTTGAACCTAT
Organism: Populus nigra; assembly: GCF_951802175.1. NCBI lineage: Eukaryota > Viridiplantae > Streptophyta > Magnoliopsida > Malpighiales > Salicaceae > Populus > Populus nigra. The sequence continues at coordinate 10,168,450 of NC_084864.1, read as the reverse complement.
TTATTGATAACCGCAACCCAAATATTCAAGGACTAGATGATTCCAAAGATGAAACCTGTTATATAAATCATGATTGTGAAGCATATGTTGTTTTCTTCTTGGTCCTTCTATGCCTTTTGTTAGCAAGTCGTATGAGCAGTTTCATGTAGTGATGTGCACAGGAGGGCTTGGTAGCCAGAGTTATATAAATATTTTTTTTGATTTTTTTCTTTACTTCAAATTAATATTTTTTAATATTTTTAGATTATTTTAACGTGCTGTCAAAAATAATTTTAAAAAATATTATTTTAATATATTTTCGAGTACAAAACACTTTACAATCACACTTTTACACCCTTAAAAAAAATATAGTACAGCAAAAGCCTGAATAACAGCCCACATTAAAAAAAATTTCGTGGTTTGCATTTTAACATTAAATTTTATGGTGCGTTTAAATAGTGATGTTTTATTTCCTTTGTGCTGGATTATGAAACCAGCCACAGTGTTCCCCCTTCTAATTTTGAATTTGTAACAACTTTCCCCATTCGACCTTGTCCTCATGGTCAATTTATGGGAATTTGAATCTGAAATCTTCCACAAATTCCTACATGGCGTCAGCTGGAGATTGATTTTTCCGGTGGATGAGGATTTGTGTGGCGGCTCGATTCCCTTTCTTCACCATTCTTCGCTCCTGCAGGGATTCTCTTATGTGAGGCAGGGCAGAGTTGAAGTAGTCACGTGATTGCCCAGATGTTTCTTCAATTGGGAGATGTGGAACACTAGGTGAATAGCTGCTGAGGCAGACAAATTAAGTCTATAGGCCAGAACTCCAATTTTTTCCAACACTAGGTACAGACAATAGTATTTCTGAGCTAATTTTTGAGAAATTTGATGTGCTATAGTAGTATGACAATAGGGTTGTAATTTGAGATAAACGTAATTTTCCATTTCGAAAGTTCTTTCACCTGTTTTCTCATTTGCCTTGTGTGATATATTTCTTCCCTCGTGGTTAAGTATCTAAAGCTGCCACCATAAAGTCCTTATGAATAATGTGCTTGATATAATTCTTCCCTCGTGGTTAAGTTAGTATCTAAAGTTGCCACCATGGAGTCCTTTGGAATGCAGGGTACATGAATATGGAATGCAGGGTACATGAATAGGTGGTTTTAAGCTATACAATACCTCATAAAGAATAGTGTTAGTGGAAGAGTGAAAATTGATGTTATACTACCATTCCAGCCATAAGTAGCCACTTGATCCATCGAGTCGGATTCTCCCCAACCATACAACAAAGATAGTTCTCAAGACACTTGTTTACTATCTCTGTCCGACCATCAGTTTGCGGAGGATAAGCTGTGAAATAATATAGGTCAACAAAACTTGTTTCCAAAAATGGCTAAGAAATAAAGAATCTCGGTCACTGACAATTGTGGTTGGTAGCTCATGTAACTTGTAGACATAATCCATGAAGGTCTTAGCCATAATAGCCGCAATAAAATTTGTTAAATTTGTTTATCACCACTAAGATTACCTCCTTTTCTTCAGATTTAGATAACCTTTCATTGAAGTCCATACTGATATCAATAAAAGGTTTTTGAGGTATAGGGAAAGGTTATAACATATCTGGATAGGTCGTGTTTTCTCTCTTGTTCTATTGGCACACGGGACATTCCCTAATAAATTGCTTGATACGTTTTTGTTGCCTTTCCAGTAGAAAATACCCCTCACTCTTTTAGTTGTACCATAAATGCTTGAATGACCCCCCATGGCTGTATTATGGTAGAGTGAAATCAGCTTTTTGTGCAAGGATGGATTGTTACCCATCATCATCCTCTTTTTTCTATTTAGATAGCCATTAATCTACTAGTGTGGGTAGGAAGTTGGGTCATGTTGAAGATCCTATATAATTATACACACTGTCTTATCACTAAACCATGTAGCCTTAATGTATTTGATAATGCCAATAGAGACATTTGATAACCCCAACTTACACAATTTTGTACTAGAAACCCTAGAAAGTGCATAAGCCATGGTGTTCCTTTTCCCTTTCCTGTATTCAATTTCATAGTCATGACATGTTGAGAAGCTAAAGTCAACTTTTAGCTTAGTTGATATTTCAAACTGACGTGATCAATCCTAATTTTGAAATGCCTTCCCCATAGATAATGCTTCCACTTAGTAACCATATGTATAATAGCCAACATTTCTTTCTTATATATTGATAAGGCTTGTTGTTTAGAACCTATAGACTTATTGATGAAAGCCAGGGGATGCCCCTATTGTAGTAGCACTACTCCTATTCCCGTAGCTAAAGTATTAGTTTCTACCACAAATATCTTGTCCAAACTAGGTAGTGCTAAAACTAGTGGAAAGGTTATAACTTAAGTTTTTTGAAAGCCATAACAACCTTTTTAGTCTACTTAAATCCCTTCTTCTTTAGTAGATTGGTTAAAAGGTTGATTTATTAAACCATACCTCCTGACGAACCTTCTATAGCAACCAGTTAAATCTAGAAACCCTCAAAGGTGCTTGATGGTGTTGGGAGTAGGCAAATCCTCAATGCTTTGTATTGTTTCAGGATTTATAGCTATACAATTTTTTTTATATAATATGCCTCAACTACACTACAGTTTCACTGCCAAAGATGGATTTACTGTCCTTAGCCACCAGTTTGTGATTCCTCAATAACTAAATTACCATTTTTAAGTGCTTTAAATGATTGTAGACAGTCTGATTGTAAATTAGAATATCATCAAAAAACACCAAAATAAATTTCCTAAAGTGTTCATGAAATACCTTATTCATCAAACTTTGAAAGGTAGTTGGAGCATTAGTTAAACCAAAGGGCATCATCATAAACTCATAATGGCAACTATGAGTTTTGAATGTTGTCTTGTAAAAAATTATTGTCCCTATTAGTTCCTCTAATAACTCATCTATTAGTGGTATAGGATACTAATTTTTAATGGTCATCTTATTAAAGGCTCGATAGTCCACACATAACCTCCATGTATTATCTTTGTTCTTGACTAACACCATTGAAGAAGTAAAGGGACTTTGGCTAGGTTGTATTATACTTGATTCAAGCATCTCTTCTACCAGCTTTTTTACCACCCTTTTTTGTATACTCGAGTACCTGTAGGGTCTTAAATTGAATGCCAGAGAACCTTCCTTCAAAGGAATAGAGTGGTCCTAGGGTCTGGATGAAGGTAGACTCTTAGGTTCCTTAAATACATCCTGATAAGCTTCGAGTAAGGCATCTACAATAGGGGTTCTGTAATTGTTGGTTGAAAAGGTCGCAGACATCGCATGCACCTTAGTTCCCGAGTCTAACACAATTCTCAAGCTACGAAGGCTGACTTCTGCCACTTACATAACATTGTCCAATAGGCTATTGAATTGATCAATTCTAATAGCTTGTAGTTTAATAGGATCTTATCTTTTAATGGTTACCTCCTTACTTTGCCAGCTAAAGGGCATCCATAGATCCTTATAGTTGGATGCTATGTTTTTCAAAGTTTCTAACCATTGTATATCCAATACCATATCACAATTTTTCAACTCCATAATAAACACATCTGTATTGAAACAGATCCCTTGCATTTTCTAGTTGAAATTTATGTAAATAGAAACGCATAACATAGTTCCCCTATTGGTTGTTTCAACTATTATGGGTTTAATTGTACTGAGCTCACATTGCAATCTTGTGGCTGCTCTGGAATCTAGGAAATTATGGGTGCTCCTTAAGTCTACCATAATAAACAATAGCAACCTATTGACCTTGCTAGTAACCCTGTAAGTGTAAAACTCATTAACCTTTTCAAGAGCATTTAGTGAAATACAAGGAATATTTAATCAGAATCTTCTTATTCTTTCATATCCATGGAATTCCTTTCCTCTAATTCTTCATCCTCATCATCAACTATACGTAGGGAGTAGAGTTTTTTATTCTTACACCTATGACCCCGCACAAACTTCTTATCATACCAAACACATTATCCCTCAACCCTCCTTTCATCTAGCTCCTTATTCCTTATGGGTTTTGTGGGTTTCATATATGGTTTGTTAAAGGGTGGTATGTTTGGAGTAGGTAGTAGGCTGGGTTGTGATTGTTTCAAGTTGTTAGATAAGATGGGTGAATTTTTATAGTTGATTGGGTTAATACTGATTTTGGCCTGGGTAGGCTGTATAGTGTTTGTTTAAAATGATTTATGGTGACTTTAATGTGTCCTTCTATAAGTTATGGTGTTATTTTGTAGTCTTGCCAGGTTGTATACTTGCTTTTGCCCCTAAATCTACTACATATAGTTTTTACATACTCATTTGAAGTCACAAGTTGAGCTTTCCTACTTATGAAATTCTGGTGCCAGTATAGGGCCATTCTATCCAGGTAATAAGAAGCAAAATTGAGTTGTCAGGGCCATTCTATCCAGGTAATAAGAAGCAAAATTGAGTTGTCAGTTTCAGTAATCTTTTTCAAGTCAAAGTACTGATTGCATTTATATAACCACTTATGAACACCCTCCCACTTAAACATAGAGAAGTTCCTTCTAGGTTAGTATATCCTAGAGTTATTGAACTGACCTTCATAAGGTCAGCCAAATTTGGTTATAAATTCTTCCTGATTGGATGTTTGATTATTCTGTTTTATGTTAGAGTCTCCAGCGTTGAATTGTAACTTCAATAACAAGGTACCCTATTGGTAAGAGAATCCATTGACAAGCTCTCTAAGTTCTTCAATCTTGGTATCCTGCATTGATTTAGTGGTTGGTGATTGTTGTCTATAGGTCTCCAATAACTTTATAACTTGTTCAAGCCTTTGTGCTTGTTCCTTGTTTGCAGCTTTCATAGACTTCTCCAGCCTTTTGATTTATTGAGATCTAGTGTTTGGTGTCATATTGAAGTTCCAAGAATCAAAAGCCTTAATACCAATTATAACAATGGTTACTGGAATAGTTCTATAATTAAGCAATCCAAGTAGGATAGAATTGTGAGTGTGTGCTATTTTTATGATTTGCTTAAATAAAAAGGAAAGGAGAGAAAGAATAAATTGAAAGAGAAGAATAAGTTGTATTCATTCATTGTGTTTTTGCATGCCAAACAATATATTACAACATATTCTTAAAAAAAGCTATAACTATCTCTATACATGTTTAGTAGGCAACAAAAATAACTAACATGTAACAAACAATTTTATTATTCTCTTTCATTTGTGTCAATTGGTATAAAAGCTTAGCGATATTTGATGGTTATTTTGCTTTGCTATGTGTTGCATAACAATTATGATTAGAAGAGAGCCTAACGATTCTTGGTGGTTATTTTGTGTTGTGTGTTGCAAAATGATCGTGGTTAAAAAAGAGTCTAATGATACTTGGTGATCCATTTTTATATCAAATAAATAAATAGTACTAATAAAAAAACAAATCTAGAGAAAAAAATAAAATGGAGGGGTGCTTTGAAAATTTAGAGGGATAGGCGCTAAAAATAAGGTAGAGAGAAAAGAAAGAAATGAAAAGGTTGATGACGTCAAACTAGAGGTCAATAAGCTAAACGTGTCGCCTATGGAGGGAGGGTCTATCAAGACAATTTTAAAAACATCAAAGAACACCATTTTGGCCATTGTAATTTATTAAATGTGCCACTTGAATACGACAGGGCGGCAGATGCGCTAGTGCATCTAATGCACGCACCAACCTTATTTTTTTAATTATATTTTATATTTATTAAAATACCAAATCACCCATTGGACAACTTGATTATAATTAAAAATAATAGAATGTCAATACAAAAAAACCTTGGATATCAATTAAACAAAAATATGCTTTCAAGGTAATTTAGACATTTCATAATACTTTTAAAATGCGAAAAGACCTACTTGTTCCTAATCAATCTAATAATGACTAATAGATTTTGGAAAAAGATTGTATTACCTCTAATAGCCAGTTCATTAGGTTTTTTAAGGATAAAATGGTCATTACACTGTTCCAATAAATAGTGAATCCTCTTATAATGAATAATGTTTTTTCCTCTCTAATTAGCTTTTGTTAACTAGGTTATTGGACTACGCCAAGTCGCTGGTTTTTTAATTATATTTTATATTTATTAAAATACCAAATCACCCATTGGACAACTTGATTATAACTAAAAATAATAGAATGACAATACAAAAAAGCCTTGGATATCAGTTAAACAAAAATGTGCTTTCAAGGTAATTTAGACATTTCACAATACTTTTAAAATGCGAAAAGACCTACTTGTTCCTAATCAATCTAATAATGACTAATAGATTTTAGAAGAAGATTGTATTATCTCTAATAGCCAGTTCATTAGGTTTTTTAAGGATAAAATGGTCATTACAATGTTCCAATAAATAGTGAATCCTCTCATAATGAACAATGTTTTTTCCTTTCTAATTAGCTTCTGTTAACTAGGTTATTGGCCTACGCTAAGTCGCTGGTCAGATCGTTTTTTTTTTTTAAAAAAAAATATTTAGGTGTTCCTAATGTTTTTCTAGTAGAAAAAAATTCTAAACCGTGTGGGGAATGATCTAATGTGACTGATTGACTTGACGGATTCAAAGACAACCTATAAAGTCGATAAGAACATAGTTTGACTCAAAATAAATATTCAAGATGATATATTTTTTTATATAAATATTGAGATAATAACATATTGGATCGATTCGATTTAACCTATCAATCTGCATGTTGGGTTCTGAGACCATGATAAGTTAATAGAAAGCAAATCAAAATAAATTATGAAATTTAATTTCTAATAAACCCAATGTTAAATGATAAAATTAAAACAAAAGACTAAAAAAATTGTATCCATTAAAAGTTGTGGAAATCGAGGCTAAATTTTTGTGTTGTGTTGAAATTATTAATTGTTGAAGAATTTGGATAAAATTGGGTTGGTTGATTAATAGGAGGATTATGTTTAGTGGTGCTATAAGGTATATGAAATGAAAAAATGCTTGTTTTGAATGGTATACCTGGTTGCTTATAAAATCCATAGATCGAAAATTGGATAGTCTCGTTACCTAACTTCTAGATGAGACTTTAAAATGATTAAATTTGAAAAATGTTTCTTCATGAAAGTACCTAGGGAAACAATACTAACTTTGCTTAACTTGGAGTTATAGAACTCCAAATATTGATTAAGAATTAAAGAAAGGTTGAACTTAAATCTTGATAGACAGATTGTATAAAATGTTATAATAGGTAATTTAGGTGCGTTAATGGCAAGAATAGATTTTCATCTATTTTGTAAAGTTGCAGCTTTGTATATTAAAAATTGAAGAAAGGTCGAACTAAAATTTTATTGGACAAATTGTATAAAATGCTATAATGGGTAATTTTAGGTGTGTTAATGTCAAAGATGAGTTTATTTCCGTTCAACAAAGTTGTAACTATGTATATTAGCTTTAGAAGAGACAAGGCATGCCTAAAAACAAATTCTATAACTTTAGTTATGATTAAAATAGTAAACAATGTTCTTGAAGAGTTAAGTTAAATTAGCTAGAATGAGCTAATTTCTACCTTCTTTAGAGTTGTTCTTGATTGAAGACTTAAATGATAAAAGTTATAAGAGTCGAATTTGAGTGTATTAATGTATATATGTGTAAATTATAAGAATTGTTTGTTGTTAATCAAGTCTAGAATATTGATTAAATGAGAAGTTAAACTGAAATTTTTAAAACAAGTTGAGTGGTAAGTGATGATTAAATTATGAGTAAATTAAATTGAATTATATTATGGGAAATGAGAAAAATAAATGATTAACTAAAGGGATGGGAAATTGTGTTTAATCATGTTATGTCAAGGAATAAAATGATTATGTGCAAAGTTAATTTTTGTAATGAATTGAGGATTGAATAATAAATGATATTGTATGCTTAATTGTATAGGAGGGGCCACAAGGTTAGCTCTACAACCGAAGACTTACATACAAGTTTAGGCATCAGGTAGTTGTTTTTCACCTCACCAGTATTTATATTTTAAAACTTCATATTTATGTTCTTAGTGTATATTGTTCATTTAGTATTTGCAACATAAATATTTACCGAGATGTAATCTAGCCAAGTGTAATGAGGCTAGTGACATCCATATTTATATGATTAAGATATAATAATTAGACTAGCTGAATGTAATGAGGCTACTGACATCCATATATGTATGTCTAAGATATAATAATTAGACTATTCATTTGTAATGGGTTAGTGACATCAATGTTTGGATGACCAAACACAATTTATTAGCTTAACTGATCATAATGGGCTAGTGACATCCATGTTTGGATGATCAAGACATAATTTAAAAGACTAGTCAAATATAATAGGCTAGTGACATCCGTGTTTAGATGACCTAGATATAATAATTAGACTAGCCGATCATAATGGACTAGTGACATCAATGTTTGAATGATCGTGATATAATAATTAAACTAACCGAATGTAATGAGTTAATGGCATCCACGTTTGGATAACTGGGATATAATCATTAGACTAGTTGACCATGTTGGAGCTAGTGGTTTCTATGGATGAATTATGGGGATAACTTTATTCAATTAGTTCTTAGAAGAAATAGGTTGCTATCGATTGTGTGACTCTTGGGGAGTTTAAACCTGTTCTAAGGGAATAGTATAAATATGAATGATGTGTATTATTGAGAATAAGGAAAAGAATTAAATTGTTTTATGAAATAAATTAATAATTATATTAGCCATGCATGAAGTTATTTATTAAATCTTTGCACTTCATTATAATAAAATGTGAAAATTTAAACAATTTGGCAAGTACTTCTCACCCCGGAGTTGATTAGTAGTTCATCATCTTTTACTTTTGTTATAGAATTATTATATAATTTGTAGGGCATCAAACTAATATGTATCATTATTTTGTTATTTTATTTTGGATAATGTATTATAAATATGTCTTAACCAACGGTGAAACCAACAACTTGTTATACTTTTGATTATTTTATGAACAAACATTGATGCATATGTTAAAGTAAACTAGAATATTATAGATCACCTTAATTCAAGTTATTAATGTTCCATGCATCATGAAAATTTATGTATGCTTAAGAACCTTGATTATGATTTGATGGGATAAGGTCTATAATGGTTGTACAGTGATTTGTGTTGTTGATTTATGATGTGAAAAAGTTGTCAATAACTTGGCATGATTCTATTATAGAGGAAACTCTGCTGAAATTTTAATAGACTTGTTTATGGATTTTTTTTTATAGAAAAAAATTAGTGTTGTTACAATAAATGTCATAAAAAGTGCTAGAGATGGAGAATATGAATCACCATTCGGTAAATTTTGTTCCTAAAATCTTATTATCCATTAAATTACTGCTTTTTATTCACCACAACTGAATAACATTGTAGAAAGTAAGAATCCAACACTAAAAAAATGATGAAATTCATGTTGATAAGTTCGAGAGCACCTTAAAAATTCTAGGAGTAATTATAATTATCAATTATATACTTAATAAAGTACCTTATAAAAAGCTAAAAAAACACCATATGAATTATGAAAAGGTAGAAGACCTTCTTATAAATACCTCAAAGTGTGGGGGTGTCTTGCAAAGATAGTGATATATGATCCTAACAAGGTCAAGATATGACCTAAAACTATAGGTTGTGTATTTATTGAATAAGCATAGAATAATAGTGCATATCGATTTCATATATGCAAGTCAAGTATTCTGAAATCAAATAATGCTACATTATTTGAAGATGTGTTTCTATTAAAATAAGCACGAAAAAATCATTCACTTAAGAGAACAATTGAGTTTAGCTCAAGTAAAAATCATTAATCAGAAAATGATAAAGTTAAGCTTAGAAAGAGTAAAAGAGAAAAAATGACCAAAATATATAGTTTAAATTTTCTAATATACTTGTTAGAAAATGAACCTCAAACCTACTTTAAGACAATGTCCTATATGGAAGCTTTTTTATTGAAAGAAGGCAATCAATAATGAAATTGAATCCATTATGAATAGTCATGCATAAGAACTAGTGGATCTTTCTTTTTGAAGTAAACCATTAGGCCATAAGTGAATCTTTAGAAGGAAGATGAAAACTGATGATACTATTGATAAATATAAAGCAAAACTTGTTATTAAAGATTTAAACAACAAGAAGGTGTTGATTATTTTGACACATATTCACCTATATCAAGAATAACTTTTATATGAATGTTGATAGTCACCACAACTACTAACAAGTTTGGCTTACATCAAATAGATATAAAAATAACTTTATTAAATTATGACCTTGATGAGGAGGTTTATATGAAACAACCTAAGGGGTTTATTGTCAATGAATAAGAAAAGAAAGTCTGTAAACTTGTTAAATCATTATATGGTTTGAAACAAATACCTAAATAATGACATGAAAAAATTGACAATGCTATGTTGTCAAATGAGTTCAAAATCAATGAAGTTGATAAATGTGTTTATATGAAAATAAAACAAAAATAAAGGTTGTGTTGTTATATGTCTTTATATAGATAATATGCTAATTTTGAGCAATAATGATCACGTGATCAAGTCTACTAAGAAAGTTTTAACTAACAAGTTTGACATAAAAGACTTGGATGTTGTAGATGTCATACTATAAATAACAATTTCTAAGACATCTAATGGATTGGTATTGTCTCAATATCATTATATTGAGAAAATTCTTGACAAATTTTCTAAAGGTGACTATGACATTGTCAAGAAACCAACTGATATAAATGTGTATCTATTCAATAATAAAGGCAAGGAAAAACATCAATCAGAATATTCTCAAATAATTAAAAACTTAATGTACATTATGAACTGCACAAGGCCTGATATTATTTACTCGGTTAACAAACTGAGTGAATTTATAAGTAATCAAAGTATGGATAACTGGAATGTAGTAAACAAGTTTCTCAAATATTTGAAATACATATTGGACTATAAGTTACATTATATTGGTTACCTATCGGTACTAGAAATGTACAATGATACCAGTCAGATATTCAACACTAAAGATTCAAAATCCACAAGAGGATATGCTTTCATACTTGGTAGAGCAGTTGTGTCATGGAAATCATCTGAACAACGTGTATCTAAAGATTTACAATGGAATTATAGTTTATTGCTCTCTATAGAGCTAAAGAGGAAACCAAATAACTTTGTAATTTTTTAGAGGATATTTCATAATGGTCAAAACTAGTGTCAATTATTTATGTCCATTATGATAGGCAACAAAAAATTGGAAGGACATAAAGTAGTATATATAATGATAAGTCTAGAAATATATGTTATAGATATACTACTTTTAAACACTTGCTCTCGAATGAAAGTATTTCTACCAACGATGTCAAGTTAGAAAAAACATTGTGGATCCACTAACCAAATGTTTATCAAGAGAGTTTATATATTGCAAAATCCACTAAAAAAGAAGGTGAAGGAAGAGTATAACACAACATTTTTAAAATTTTTATATACTTTTCCTGAACTTATATTTTAGTGTTTTCTTCTCATTTCATTTTAATCTTTTATTTTCTCCCAAATCTAGAACTTAGGTTCATTTATTTAAGAGATATTTGAGTAACATATTTTTTTGTTCAATATCTTATTTAGAAATTCATCTATAGTGTTATATGAATCTTAAGAGGTATATTGCAAATATCCTAGTTGCACAAAAAGCCTTAAAGATAAATAATTCATCATTGACAACAATAAAAGTTGCATTACTTTAAAATGCTTCAACAATTAAGTATTCTTTGTTTTAATTTAAACTTATATATTTTTCATATTAGCATGCATGCTAGGACTTTGAATTGATATCAATTATAAGTTTGAATATATACTTAGCATGCATGCTAGAATTCTATTATTATATATATGTTGAAAGTATGTTTGTCATGAATTTATTTTCTGCATGCTTTTATATTTAAACTTGGATGAAATTTAGGCTTTTCTTGAATATTTTTATGTTTTGAATGCTTTTATTATGATAAACTAAACATGTTTTCTCACTAGTCTAATACAATTAAATAAACATGTTTGTCACCATGGAAAGATAAAAAAATGAATTGTTGCCTTAACTGTAGCAATAATAACATGCTTTTGAGGAAATTCAAGCAGGACTCAAAAGTATATCGGAAGCAAGAGGGAGTAAGACCATATCGTGGCAGAAAATGATGCAAGCAACATTGATAATTAAGGAGAAAATTAAGGAAAATGAACAATTAGAAATCAAGCTTAAAAAATGCCCAAATTAAGATGGATAGATTGAAGCAAACAAAGAGATGTTTTAAAAATAATGTTAGTAACAAACAAAATTGATCACATAGTAGGGTGACTATATGGTGGTTTTGAAATAAAGAAACAAAAGGCATTATAAAGAGTTACTTATCCAACATGATGAATTTTCCTCAATCAGGCAAACCCTGACAACTAAGAGAGATGATGCAAAAAAAGAAACACATTATTGGGCTTTTGAAACCATGAGCTATCACATGCAAGCTAAAGATGCCAAGAATTATATTGTAAGCTTAAGAGGCATAACTCAACACTTTATAATAGGTTGATCAACTTAAAAAATAAACTCTTGCACTTTTTTTTTATATCAAATTTGAGATTGTATCAATAAAGTTGCATTATATCTGGGTTTAAAAGTGTAGAAAGAATGAGCAATGTAGCTTTGTCTAAAATAACAATTTTCAGAATGAGTTTGTTTTGTATTAGACAAGCTTTGTAGATTGTCATTTCAAATTAATAAAAAGATGTTTCATCACACTTTCAAGAAATTTAAAACTTACTTGATATTTGATACTTGGTTTATGTTTAAATAAATTTTTATGAGGGAAATCTTCAATGAGAATTTATTTTTTATCATTGGCAAAATTTTCCTTAATCAACCAAAACTCTTGTTGGTTTGGTGTCCTCAGTGAGTAAATATCAAGAAAAATCAACCTAGTCTATCATCATAATCATGATATAATAAGAAACTCGAATAATAACAAGCATACATACTCAATCCAACTTTTGCATTTATTTATACATTATATTTATTTTTGTACATGTGGATATCAAATAAGTGTATGAAGAAATATAGGTCATAATATGAAAGTTTAACTTCCTCTTAAAATCCACAATACTAGATCTAGGTAGAAAAATCTGAAAAACAAAGAGAGATTACATCTAGAATAAAACAACTGAATGAGATTCAGAGTTGAAAAAAAGGTTATTAAGCTCATTGGCCTACTTGAACAAGCAATGCAAATTATACCATCAAGAGAAGGGACCTTCTATCAAGGTGTGTACAAAAATAAAAATGCCAATTCATCCTAATATCTAGTTAGTGCCATAAATATTATTAGGGTAATCTGCTTTTCCACTGCCAAACCAAAGAGCATTAGAATCTTCTTTTTAAGTACAAATGCATAACACATTTTCTATTTATAGGCATTCTACCAGCATTAAAAGCTAATTTATTCTAACTATCGACCTCACCAGCATGCCACCAAAGTTAGAGAGAAAATTGCTAAAAAATCCTTATGCCACTAATATGCCACTAGTAGTCAGCACAATAGCTCATCAGTCGTCTATAACTAGTTTTAAGATCATTCTTCTTCTTCTTTTCCTTTTTCATCATCCTTTTTCATCATATAGGTTTTGCATGCTTTACTATTCAAAATGCAAAATAATGCACAGATTACTATTCATGCATAATTATTATTCATTCATGTATTTTTATTTACTTCATGTTAATGTTATTTTTAGTTCATAAAAATGTGTTTTTTTTTTCTTTTTACACACATGTGTGTGCAAATATTTATTTTTATAAAAATTAATAATGAGTTTTTATTAAGTTAGCATCATGTTTTGATATAACTTGGGTTTCAAAAATTACGTGGACATGTCTCCTAGTTTTTAGGATTGACATTTTCAACGTTAAAATGAGTTAAAAAATGAGTCAGCGAGTTTTTGAGAAGTTAGTTATATCTTGATTAAATATGGATTTTAATGATTGAGTTCACATGTTTTCTAATTTTAGGGACTAAAATAGAGCTATAACGATGTTTTTAGCTGAAAATGATGTCAATAATAAATCCATGGTTCTTCTTAAAGTAGGAATTGACATGGGTCCAATGTGATATTTTGTTCAACTTATACTTTTTTAGAAATAATAATAATAATAATAAAAATAATAAAAAGGGTCAAGAAATATAAATTAATAAAAAAGCTAAAACTAAAAAAATAATTAAGTTGTGAGACTCCTGATTTAGTGTCTGATATTAATTAGATAAATATGCATCAACAATAAATGACTTGTCAATATGCTTAGAAAATAATTTTAAATATTATTACTTGTATAAAATGAATTTAGAAGAAACATTTTACAAATATGCTTGCTCAGAAAATAATTTAAACAAAATTTAAGAGAAATATATAACTGAAATATGGTAAGTGTGATTTTTACCTACTTTTAAATATAACAGCCCCTTGTTCATATCTTTGAAACTAATGCACATGCATATTTTAGGATTTTTGTTGTTTGAAAGTCCTTTTAAGGTTTTCTTTCTACCCATCTCATGCGTGCAAGTTTTTAAAACTCTTTTTTTTGTTTTTTCTTGCCTAGCAGCTGCAATTCAAATTGAACTACACTTCCCGTATCTTTCTTGCATCGGAGAGCGACATACTCACTTTTTTAAAAGGGATTGAATCATTGAAATGCTTGTGCACAAGATTCTTTACAGCAATACCTGCTGTAGTTTGGCCATTGTTGTTGACACGCCTATGAGTGGTTATTTCATCTTAGAGGTGATTTTGGTCATGAGTCTGTGGCTTAGACCATTAAGGATCCAGCTGATAGCCTAAGTTCTTGTTTAATAATGATTTTTCTCATCAATTAATTAAGAACTATAGATAGATGATTCGTGATACGTTGCAAGCTAAATAATTTTTTTTATAATGTGAAAAAAAATATTTAGATAATGATAACTCGGCCGAGTTAACTTGAATAATTCAATTCGTTTGACAACTGCCTGAACCTGCAAGGGTTTCCCCCCTGTCTATAGGTGTTCTGTTTGTGTAGCTTCGATGGTTTCTTCATCATCTTTCACATGCTTAATCTAGGCATTTTTGTTTTTTTTGTCAGCAAAACTTCCAAAAGTTCCAGGTAGTATCGAGGATATTCAACAGCTTGAAACACAACGCAATTCACCTCAGACTCAACAGAGGTGCTGTCCCTCCCCTTTACGTACCATGCCTTCTTTTAGCTTGAAACAACTAATGCTTTTAATCATATCCACATCTTTTAAATTTTGGTCAGCCTTGCCAGCCTTGCTGTGCTTTTAGAATGCAGTTGGTTCTTCAATTTCCATTTAAATCATGTTATTCGTCACCTGTTTAAACAACCTTCCTCACACAAATCCTTATATTTTTTATCCTACGTACTACACACTGCTTCTTCAACATGCCCGTGCAATAAATTTTTTGTACTGTCAACAAAGAATTTTATTGCACATTAATATTTTAAAGCTCAACTATAAAAAAGAGGAAGGAAAATGCTTAGTCTGATGCTTTGAATATTGCAAAGTTTCCTTGACTTGGTACTCTTTGTCAGTCCCTTATGGCGTGGTTTTACTGGAAAAAAAAGAAAGAAAATACTTGCGTTTTGGAATCTGCCATTTTAGGACACTTGACCATTATTTTTAGTTTTTTATTCCATGAAATTCCTACATTTTGTGTTCATCCTTTTATATTCATTCCCATTTCCCCCCTTTTTTCTGGCTTTTATATTACACAAATATATAATTTTTTGGCATTATATATATATAAAATGCACTCTGCACTGTATCTCCATATAATGCATTTTGCCACCTTGTGATGTGCAATTTTCCTTCATGTAAACACAAGGAATAGAGCAACTTCATTTTTTGCTTCATCAAAACCAGTTTCATGTGATGGTTATTTATCTAAACAGAAAGGTGAAAACAAGTAGTGTAATTTCTTGCATGCATTATATATGTCTTTCTGAGCCATGCATTTTATAGCAATGGCGTATGAGAGAATTGTACTTGGGTTATCGAACTACGTTTTTTAGCTTTGTCATGTGGGGATTAGATAGATTTGCACAATTTCTGATATTTTAGTTCTCTGCATGCACTCCTCTTGAATCTTAGACATGCAAGGTTTTTAAGATTGTTCGTTCCAACCTAAGTCTGCAGCCTCATGCGCTGCGCCAACAATTCTGAACTTCTCCTTTTCCCATATGCTTGGAACTATTTGCTTAATGGCCAAGTTTTTTGGTTTGTTTGATAAGAAAATTGTGGCATTAACTCCAAACCCCTTTTAGGACGACCCAAATTTACATATATAGCGTTTTCTATATCAATTAATCAGCTTTTTTTTTACACTGAAATTGATTAAGATTGATAGAAAGGCTCAGCTACTTTCTGCAGGTATTTTTTCTCTGAATTATTTAATTTCTTTTTTGCTAACATGATTGACACAGAACTTAGGTTTTTTTTATTCTATTGCTGGTGCATTTTGTGAATGAAAGGGGCTGTAAAAGAAAAAAAACTAAAGCCATTGTGAGTGCTTGAGATGCTGATACCAACCACATCCCAAGCTTTTGGAACTCATAATTATAGTTGTTAGACGGCTTGAAAGAATTAACTTATGAACATATTTAAATATATTTAAATTGCTTTTTAAAAATTATTTTTAATATTAGAATATTAAAATGATTAGAAAATATAAAAAAATAATTTTAAATAATTTTTTTAACCTTTTATTTTATAAAAAATAGGTTGAATAGCTCAACAAAACATGCTAAAAGAGCCTTTCTCGTCTCTCTATGTACATTGGTGGGTTTTTTCATGAATCGTTTTATCAAATAATGTGTAGAGCTTGCTTTTTATTTTTATTTTTATTTTTGGTTTTGTTTTTCTTTTACAATATACAGATTGCTTATTATGAGTTTAGTTTGTCGATTGTTGTCGTTTTTGTAACGTTATAAGCGTAGATTAAAAGATTGGTATTAATAAATGCATTGGAATCAACGTCGAGATTGTGTTTTAAAAGTAAACTATGACAAGATTTGTAATCATTAGTCGCCAAAATATAATGAGTTGGCCAAGACGCAAGAATATATATATATATATATATATATATATATATATATATATATATATATATATATATATATATATATATATATTAATTATTTAGTAAGTATATCCATAATAAGAATTTAAAACTAAAAAATTTATATTTTAAATTTGAAATATGTAATTGTTAATATAATAATCATTAAAAATTTATATAATTGTTAATTTTAGACCTATAAAATTAATTAAAATATATGTAAACTAGTCTGAACATCTATATTAATAATTTTTTTTATGTGTAGATCTTTGTATTTATTATAAAATTATATTTTATAATATCATCTTTAGTTTATTTTTTTTATATTTTATAAAATATGCTTTTGAATCGGAAACTGAAGAATTGTTGATTCGATATTTAATGGTAACTATATTATTATTATTTTTATATACAATTTTACAACGGCTCAAGAAGATTATTGTAGTTTGTCTTTTTTTTTTTTTTTAAATCTTAATGTTCAATTTGGTTATTGTTATTTTAGCAACAATTTATTTTTAAATTTTATCCCTTAAAAATTAGCTTTTTTTTATTAACTTTTCATGAAATTATACTAGTCTTATAATTTTGGTAACGAATTTGACATGTTTATTTGAGTTTACTTCAATAAGTTTTTATTTATTTATTTTGTTATTTAATTTTTGTTAATTTTATTTTTTTACATTAAAAAAGAGCTTCAAAAATTGTTTTGACTTACTTTTATTGAATTATCTAGTTTTATAATCTAGGTTACATATTTTGCAAGTTAATTCATGTTGACTTGATGTGATTTTTATATATATAATTTTTTAATTTTTATTTTTTAATATTGAGTTTGTTGAGAATTAGATATTATAATTTTTTTAGTTTGATTTATTTACTTTAATTATCTATTTTAATTATTATATAATAAAATAAAATAAATTTATATAACCTAAGTTGTAATTTTGTTTTCTAGAAAAATATATCAGTGCATGATAATTTCTTTTTATATTAGTTTTTTTAATGTGATTAGCAGCATAATGCAATTAATTTTAAAGATTATTTGATATTAGAGTAATTATTGATTTTTAAATTTTTTTAATTAAAAATTAAAATGATTTGAAAATATAAAATTAATTTATAATAAAATATTTTCGAAAAAAATTTTCGAAGAAAAACAATTCGAGTATTAACGCCCTACAAAGACAGAGACACCCCCATTTACCTCTAAAATTTTAAAGTAGTTTTTAGGCTCTAAACATAGCACCAATCATCTCTCTTCTTAAAATCCTATCTAGCTATTCTCCGACCAACATGCACTCACCGGATTCAATCTTCGAGATTTACAGACGTTACTGTGATATTAGATCTGTAAAATCATGCCAAGTCAATGAACCAGATGAAACACGCAAGGGTAAATCTTCAAGGGATTCTTTAGCTCAGCTTTTGAAATTTGTGGACTTAAAGTTTCATTCAAGGTTGGTAAAAAAACGTATCTTTTTTAAGTTAAAATCACTGTTTTGTTGAATGTGAAAATATCCTTTTGAAGATTTTGAACTGATTTGATGTTTGTGTAGGATTTGATTGAGTTTCTTGGTTTTTAGGTTCTGGGTTTTCCTTGATAGTTTTTAGGGACTTTATTTTTAATAAAAATTGTGGGTTTTATTATAGTTTTAGGCCTTAATGTATAGTTTTTGGATTCTTGGCTTCTTATTGTTTTTACTGATAAGTTTTGTTGACTGATGGATATCACTCTGTAAGTATTAGTGTTTCCTTTTTTTTTTTTTTTTTTTTTAAAGAAAGCGTTGTGTTTGTTTCATGTAAAGTAAGAGCCTTTAGAATGTGGGAATGGACAATGGTTCATGTTTATAAGTCTTATCTAATAAGATTTAAGAACCACTTTGAACATATTTTCATCTTAGTATTCGCGTGTGACATGGGAAATAAGATTTGGTCATGAAACGTTATTTTCTGTCGAAAATAAATCATGTGAGGACACAATTACTTGTTTATTAGTTATTGGATGTTGTTGGAAAAATTAGTATGATAAGTGCCAGTAAGTGTACTGTAGGGCTCGGGTAGTGGCATGTTTTCTCAAAATGTCTTGGAAACAAATACAACTGGCCTCTGATGATGGGAATCTGTTAACCTAACTCCTTGGTTGAAATTGAAGATTGCAAGACAAACTTTCCAATTATCTGGGTTAAGACTTGTTTTGATGCTCTTACTCAATTCACTTTAAAATTGTTGGTAGTTTAGTGCATTATGGTACACACACTCACAAAAAAAAAAAAAAGAAGAGGAAATTGAGGAAATTAAAGAAGCATGGAACCTAGAGAGAAAGAGAGTGGAGGACAATATCATTTTTTAAACTTGGTTCCTTGCTCAAGGAAGCTTACAACATCACACACACACACACACAGAAGGTAAGATATGCAGCACATGACCCATATTTTGTCCTTACATGGAGGAGTCATTGGAGAAACTTCAACATGCATCACATGCTCATAGCATGTATCACATGCAGCCACCCATATTGAAATTGCATACTCGTAGCATGTATATGCATTTATTTAGTAAAAAATGAAAATATAATATACATTATTCAATGATTTGATTGAAAGAATCTCACTTTCAACACTCCTCCTTGACGCTTTTTCCATGCACCTCAAGTTTGCATTTTAGGAATTCAAATTTAGCTTTGGGTAGTGCTTTGGTAAAAATATCTGTAATTTGCTAATATGTGCCTTAGTGAATGAGACTAATTTTGCTCATGCCTTTAGCTTCCCTGAGAAAATGATATTTAACATTGATGTGCTTTGTTTTCGTTGATGTGCTTTGTTTTCCTGTATTAGACTGGATTTTTGGCAATTGCAATTGCCAACTTGCTCAGTGGGTTTTTGTTGAATTTTACACATGGCGATGAGAATTTTTCTAGCTCATATTGCTTCATTTGTCGCTGCACATGTTGCAATGCACTCAAATTCCATGTGGACTGAGCTACCATATCCTGTTTTTTTGTGAAAACCATGAAAATACTCCATTTCCAAAAAAAAAAAAGAAGAAGTATAATCGAATGTGCTTTTCATATCATCTAATGAACCAACCCAATCACTATCAGTGTAGCCAAACAATTCTGCATTTTCAGTTGACTTATACCAAATGCCAAAATCAATAGCACCCTTGACATATCTGAGTAGTCATTTGGCTGCATTGTAATGCAATTGAGCTGGCTTTTGCATGAACCTGGACAACAAGTTGATGTCTGGTCTAGTTGTTGTTAAATACAAAAAATTGCCAATCATGCTTTCGAAAGTCTTTCATTGGCAATGGATAAACCATCTTCTTTCATTGATTTGTATTTGGGAACTAGTGTGGTCATCATTTCTTTGCAATTTTCCATTTTGAATTTTTTCAATAGATTTTTGGCATACCTCTTCTTCTAGATGAAGATGCCTTCTTAACTGATCTTCGCGCCTAGAAAATAGTTCATAAAGCCAATGTCTGTCATTTCAAATTCTTTTTTCATATCTTCCCCAAACCCAAAGGTTATGATCATACTAGGATGATTCCCAATAACAATAAAATCATTAACATATAAGGAGACAATCGAGATGTATGTAGTTTCCTAAGCCTTTATGTAAAGTGTAAGCTTGCTGGGACTCCTAAATCCACTATCACTGAAATAGAAGTCAATCCTGCGGTACCAAGCTCGTGGAGGTTGTTTAAGTCTACAATGCCTTTTGAGCTTTAAGACCTTTTACTACAAAGCTTGATAACGATAAGAAAAACTAATGTCACTTCAAGTTGAGATATTTTCCATTCTTTATGTGTTGCAAGTGTAATGATGATTCACATGGTATCTTGTCTTGAGATAGGAGAAAAAGTTTCATTGTAATCAACGCCAAATTGCCAAGTGAAACCTTTGGCATCCAATCAAGCTTTGTGCTTTTGAATTGAGCTTTCAAAATTTACTCGTCTTATAAATCATTTGACACCAACGACATCTTTGTGAATTGGTTTCTCAACTAGATTCCATGTTTGATTTTTCTCAATCATGTGTATCTCCTCCATTGCAAGCTGCCATTCTTTATGATCAACCATTTCATCATAATTGGTGGCCTCATAACCAACATTATTACAAAACTTATAATCAGCATACCCTTGAGGTGACTTGATTTGTCTTTGCTGCCTCTTTGTAGCCATGTTGTATAGCTAAGGTTGTGGAGGAGGCTGTGAAGATGATGATTCAATATTACTTGGAGAACTCTCATTGATTTCTTCATAGTATGAGTCCGAGGTCGAGTCGTTAACTTCTTGAATTGGAGTCTCTTGACTTGGCAGTTGATTAGGTCCTGAATCTTGTTGGAATGTGGGGACATTGTCAATCTTTTTTTTTCATTTTCTTCCCAATCCCAAGAAGCATCTTGTCAAATGTGATATCAACTTTCTCTATTTGTAGATTGAATATTCTATATCCAAGAGATTCCTGACTAAAGGCTTATGTAGCAAATACATCTAAATAACTTTACATGCTTGACTGAAGGCTTATGTCCTGACCATGCCTTAAGTGGGGTCATGTATGGGATAGTTTTGGTGATGCTCTTGTTCTGGAGATAGACAAAAATATAAATTGCTTCTTCCCAAGACTTGTTTGGCATGCCATTGTCTTTAATCATGGATCTCAATCATTTCAATGATTGTTCTATTTTTTCTTTTGAAACACCATTTTTATGTGGCACGAATGCAATAATGTAAGTTTGCAATGTGCTCCTTTTCTCATAATTTATTGAATTGGGAAGAAGTGTACTTGGTGTTATAGAGAGTATGAATCTAACAATTGTTTTGAGTTTCCACCAATTTTTTATACTTATGAAATGTCTAGAATACCTCAAACCTTTATTTAAAAAGTAGACCCAATTCATTCTAGAGTAATCATCAATAAACATGATGAAATATCTACTGTTGTCCAACAATGGAGTTCTCATTGGATTGCAAATGTTGGTGTGCACCGGTTGAAATTTCTATGAGGTGCACCATGCCTCATCTGTTTGAAATGGTTGTCGGTGCTTCCTCCCTAGTTGACATCCTTCACAGACTCCCTTAAGATCACCGATAGTGGGTAGATCTTTCACAATGAATTTTTTAGGATAATAGTTTCATTTTGACACTTGCTATCCTTTTCTTTTGGGGATTGAAAATTGCTCAAGCTTTGCCTTCAAATAATAAAGAATATCCATTCAATATCATTTGAGACATACTTCGCAAATTTTGATCCATATATGGGACAGAGTACATCTTTGATGTGTTGTGTGCTCCTATTGGTTTGGATTGAAATAATGCCTTTTCACTTGATTCTACCAAACCTCCATCACCAATTTTGACCATCACCAATTTTGACCGATACTTTGATAGTTGGATCAATGTGAGTGAAAAAAGTTTGGCTCTTCGCAATATGATTTGTGCAGCTGTTGTCAATAAGCCACTCACCATCCTATTTCGCTGATGCTACTTAACAAGCATAATAAAGATGATTTCTATGTCTGTTGTTTTGGAAATGCCAGCTTGCTAGTTTTGCTTGAATCTACAGGTTTGGTCAATTTGATCAAACTTCTTACAAATTTTGCACTAAGGTTTTCCCTTGTGTCAACCTTCTTTCTCTTAGTGACCTATTTGTTTTGCAAACACCACAAGGAGGGAATTTTCCTTTATTTTTGCATTCCTTGGAGCTGCTTGCAACACCTTGTTCGTTACTACCTCATCATTTTTTATTTTTTCCACCTTTATTGAATGGAAATTTATTTTTGTGCTATGTCTGAATGCACCTTTGGTGGAAGCTTCATTCCTTCTCGATGTTCTTTGCCCCTGAGCTTGTAAAGAACCTACTCGCTCAGTGACTAAGAGTTGAGTAAGATCTTTTGACTCTTCAATGATGGTGATGACATAATCAATTTTTCTGTGAGGGAAATTAAGATTTTCTTCACCACTTTTGATCCATGATGTCACTGCCATATGCTTTGGTTTGGTTGACAACTTCAATTAATCTAGAAGAGAAATCTTTGATGGTTTCTCCTTTCATTAGTAGATTTTGAAATCTCTTAGAATTTGAAGCCTTATTGCCTGAATTTTAATGGTGCCATGAAATTTATCTTGTAACGTGTCCCATGCTTGCTTTGCCGATGAAGAGTTCATGATTCTTGAAAGATCAAGTCTGAGACACCTAGATGAATTTTGGCAAGTACATCAACATCTTTTTTCTGCCAAACATGCATCGAAACTGTCTCAGAACTCGATGAACTTTCTAGTTTTGTGGGAGTAGTGGTTGTGCCTTCCGCAGTCTCTGTTTTTCCTTTGGCAAATCTATGGATTTTGGAATGCCATTTCCCACTACTTACCACTAGTCATAAGCTCATAGGATAGTTCTGATTTAGATACTCCAGAAATCATAGGTGTTTCTTTTGAAAACAGGAACAGGTTGGTGGTAACTCGAATTGGGGGATGCCATGGTGATGAGCTTAGAATTTGAAGAAATTTAACGTTTTGTGCGGAAGTTGTGTTGGAGTAGTGCTATGAAATTGTGCTAGAGTAGTGCTGGAATTGTGCTGTCTTGATTGACTTGTGCTTTGATACCACATGTGGTACGAAAAAAGAAAAGAAGAAATTTGGGAAATTAAAGAAGCAGCATGGAACCAAGAGAGAGTGGAGGACACCGCAATTTTTGAAATTTGGTTCCTTGCTGCAGGAAGCTTGCAACATCACATATATATAGAAACTAAGAGGACTTGCATGGAGGAGCTATTGTAGAAACTTCAACATTTATCACATGCTCACATGCAGCCACCTAATTGACTTTGCATGCTCAAAGCATGTATATGCATTTATTTAGTAAACAAAATATAATATAGATTTTTCAGTCACTTTGAACAAAAATTACACCTGGTGTATAATTATAAAGTCTATCAGTTTGGTGTCATTTGCTCTGTGGTTCTATGGAGTAGTTCTTTTTTAGCTAGATATGAACTTTCCTTTATATATATATATATATATCCATTTCATTGAACGATTTATGGCATTTCCTTTGACAGAATTAAAATTTTTGATGAACTTCTCAAGCTCATGTCAAAGCTAGAACTTATGGTGAGTTCCATTTATTAAGCTCTTGAACTGGATACATTTCTTTTGATTTGATCATTGATGTTCTCTACTAAGAACCAATTACTCCTAAATCTTTGTTTTTTTAATCCACAACAAAAGAAATGAATATTTAATATTGTGTTCCTTGTTTACAACTTTGTATCTCTTTGTAGGCGGATTTCTCTGAATTCTCTCGTTTCTATGATTTTGTATTCTTCATGTGCCGTGAAAATGGTCAAAGGAATATCAGTAAGCTTTCTCATTTCTATTGTCTTCATATATAGGCATTGGTTTGATGGATTGTTTTACATAGAAGATTTATATTTTCATGAATTTCTCTTGCAGCTGTAAACAAGGCTGTTTCCGCCTGGAAATTAGTTTTAGCTGGGAGGTTTCGGTTGCTAAACCAATGGTGTGACTTTCAAGTATGGGTGATACTAAGCTAACTGGATAATTGTGTTTTTTATTTTATTTATATTTGTTTGTGTTTCTCTTTTAAAAGCATTGTCTAGTTGAGTAGAGTTCTTAAAGAAATGTAGCTGTTCATTATTCATGGATACGCAAGTTTATGAATTGGGACACATCGCCTCGCAGCTGAACTATGAATTGTATTTGTATGTCAATAGATAACTTGTGAATATTGGGTATGATTACATTCTCTTGTTTTTCACATTTCTGTCTAAGCAACTAATTTTTCGATTGCCTTTAGGAAAATCAACGACACAATATATCTGAGGATACATGGCAGCAAGTTTTAGCTTTTAGCCGGTGTGTACATGAAAATCTTGAAGGGTATGATCCTGAAGGTACATTGTCTTAAGGATATAATGATTTAGTGCTCACATTTAAGCCATACAATAAAGATACATGTTTGACATCCTGCATTTAGAACAATTTCTCTTTGCCCTTTTTTTGTCAAATTTGGTATAGGTAGAAAGGACTTTTTCCCTGTGATTTTGAACAACGTGGTTTTTCCAAAACAATGATTGGTCATATTTGCTATGCCTCTGGTTTGTGAAGTTTTCCACTTTTGAGCACCACTTTGTGCTCTGGTTTGTGAATTTGGGGTCTTGGAACAAGAATTTTGGTGTATGCTTGAAATTTGTTTCAATCAGCTGGAGGAAAATTATATTTGTGGTTTGTAAATTCATTCACCATTGTTGATAGACTTCTGCTTTCATCAACCATGTGGAACTAACTGATTCTCTCATTTCTCCCATCCTTCACTATGCCTTTCCATTTTCTATTTTGTTGCTCTCTGGCAGTAAGTGAGCAGGATTTTGTTATGATGGGTGTGGGACTCTGTACTAGGGTCTTAAAAGTGGAAATTTTGTGGAAAATAATAAAGCAACAAGTCTATAGAAAAGGTCTTAGGCATCTCCGTGCTCTTCTTTCTCTCCATTTATTCAGTGTGTTTGCTTTTTCAGGAGCATGCTTGACTTGGTTCTGTTTTATCTTTGTTTGTAACAGAGTAATGTTCACTCATATGCCTCTTATTTGCAGGTGCTTGGCCTGTCCTAATTGATGACTTTGTTGAGCACATGTACAGGTTTGATATCTATATCCTTAACTGTTTTTTCATTAAATTTTAGAGAGATTACTTCATTTATTGGATGTTAGCTTATCTAGAATATACATTTTACAAGAAACTAATTTGTTGTTCACTGATTACTTTCCTTTTCTATTATTTCCCTTTTCACATGCCTACAATAGACTACTAATTGTATAATCATGATAGTATTTTAATCTGGCCAAACTGCTGATTGGCCAACGATCTTCTAACAATGTTTGTTTCCCCATGTTCATCTGAAGTGAAGTTGTATTTTGTCTAATGTGAGGAACCTCTAAACATTGAAATTTAAATTAATAGCTAAATTTCTGTTTGTCGAACTTCATATAATGATAGGTCATTTTGCTCTTAAAGCCTATGGTCAAAATCTTGCTAGGGAAATCATAGAGATATTCTCAGAGTTATTATTTTTAGTATATCATTTCTGAAACTTCATCTTCAAAACTTGGATAGAGGATCGCCCTCTGGTTATTTGAGTTTCCCATTCTTCTCATGAAACATGTATCCATGGAATTTGAAATTCAACTGAACAGAGTCTTTATAGTTTGTACCTGCTATTCTACCCATGTGTACTTGATCTATTTGTGCTCTATCTATGAATTGGGAAGTAGTACGTATGAGTAGAGAATTATAATACTTTCAGTAGCTTTTGTTTGAAGGTTGACATGTATTGTATGAGATCAAAATGTCAAAGGGGTCTATGCACATTCTTTCAATATTACAATAAAGAATCAAGTTTGTGTGTCTTGTTTTACTAGAGATTCATTTTCATTTGAATTTATACATTTTGAGATCTTCATTAGGTTGTTGAACAAGAATGGTAACTGCTATAACCTTAGTTAGCGCATCATAATAGTTACCATGGAAGAAGTTGAGGAAGTGAACATCCCATTTACCATGGAAGTTGCTGAGAATGGAACATAATTTCAGCTTAATTTGTTTGGTGGAATGATACAGGGCCTTAGGTGCAAGTTTTATTTTGTTATAGTTGACTGGTCCATGCATGATATGAAAGGGAAGAAAGGGGGAGTGGGGGAAGATTTTGCACGTGAGATTGCTTAGAATATATTTGGCTTTGAAAGAGCGTTTAACATGACCTTGAGTCAGAGATTGGAAACTAGTTGAGTAATTTACATCAACTGTAGAACTTATTGATAAATATTTTTGGTACCTATGGTGATAAAATGATCAGTTTGTCTTCATCTTTTTCTATACTTTTTGAGCTTCTATAGAATTTTTTTTCTTCTTCGTATTTTTGCTTAAAGAAATGTTAGAATTGATATGTAACTTACAGATTCAAGACAACATTTTCAAACAAATACTTTTATTATTATTATTAGTTTCAAAACACAAACTCCTGGAGTTTTGCATGTGGGTGTAATTTTGCGGGTCTATGAAATAATGGTACTAAGTAGTTTATAACCATTATAGCATGAGTAACAAAGACAAGTGAATTCTGATCTTACGACTGTTCTAACTTTCTCGCCTTTGTCACTGAATTATGAATGAACTCACATACTCTTACAATATTTTTCTTGCAGGATATTGGGGTCAAACAAGGAACCAAACTTTTTCTGTAACTGTGGTGATTCAGAGTCTCGACCATGCACATTCGAAGACCCTCTTCCTGGTAATTACTTGAAAGTTCCACTTCATTTCCATCTTGTACCATGCATTTTTTTCTTTACTTTTATGCTACCTGTATGCCCGTTTCCTGAAAACTTGGTTTTTGTTGCAGGATTGAAGGTGGCTCCTGGTTTGAAGAGGAAGTTGCCTAGCTTTCAAGATGAGGAAATGGACTCCTCAGATGCCCTCTTCCCTGATTCCACCAGGCCAAATCATATACTAAATTCAAAGACAAGTAGGCTGCTTGATTACAGACATTGAACCTGCAGGATAACCCAGCCATTGACTGCATGGAGATCAATAAGCAGAACAATTCAATGGGGTCCACCAAATCTCCATGTGCAGTTGAAGGATGCTTGTCGAGGGGCTTTGCAGTGTTATTCTCAACTCGTTCGTGTCTACAACTTGATCGGGAGAGGAGAGTCTCGTACACAGAGAGCTTCCACCTGAGTTACAAAAACAGAAAAGTTGTTCCTTCGCAGTCTACTATAGCTCTGCAGGAATTTTATTGATTTGATGATCCATGTTACATCAGTCTTCTGCTCTAATTATATAGAAGTAACAAAAATATTCGTTAGATTGTTTGATTTCATAATCTTTTCAGAAAAAAGAAGGATTTTCTGCTTCAGTTTTTGTAAATGTAATTATTATTATTAATTGGAACATATCAAATGTGACTGTAGTTCTAACAATTTAAACATATCTTGCATAACATCTATAATTTGAGAGCTAAGAATTTTAATTTTTGATTAAATCAATATTTTGACTTAATTTTATAACAATCTTTTTACTGAAGTTAATATTTAACCAAATATATTTATGACCATTTTTATAAATAAAAAATTAAAAATCAATTTACGAAAGCTACATCAAGCCAACCAAGGCCCTACGAGGAGCTGAATAATTATAGAAGGTTATTTGTCCACACCGGACAGCACTTGAGCTAGGTTGCCACTCGCAAATTATCCCACAAGGTCTATTCGTTTGCTACATTTTTTAACATCTTGAAAACGTGTCGATATCTTTTTGTTGGTGCGGTACTAACGTGTGGTGTTGTAATGGCTGTGTTCCAGTCTATTTTTTTTTAAGGAGTCATATTATTTATTTTTATTTTTTATTGTTATTTTTTTATTAATTTTTATCTTCAATTTTCTCCCTTATTATTTGATTTAACTTGATTTTTATATCAAATTTAGTCCTTATTCCTTTTATTTTTTAACCCTTTTACTAATTAAATTTTATTTTTAATTTCATCCATCAACATTTGATTTTAATTTATTTTTATTTCAAATCTAGTCCCTATTATTTTTCTTATTTGTTTTGTTTTGAATATTTTTTATTATATTTTTTTTCAATTTCATTCTTTAATTTTTTTTTGTTTTTATCTTTTATTGGGTTAGTCTCTAACTCATAACTAAAGTTATGGATTTTAATAGTTAACACGGGTTAATTTTTTTAATTTTATTAGTTAACATTTAATAATTTATATAGAATAAAGTCGAGTTAAAATATAAGATACGTACGAGTCATGTGTAAAAATCAATAGATAGATTAACTGTAGAAAATAATTGGAATCAATTGAGGAAAATATCAATCAATTGAAAGAATCGACAGATATGAGCCCCTGTCGGAATAGTACATGATAGCTTGAAAGCAAGTTCATTAACTAAATCACCAAAAGGACATAATTAACCCTCGGAGAAAAAAGAACTTCGATGACAAGGCGACAGACAAGAAAGGTTCCACGTAATAATTAAGGATAAGAATGATAGAAAAATCAAACCTTCGAAAAGGACATCTTAGACTTTAGCAAGGCAACGTAGAAACACAAAATAAAAGGCTGTTGATTTCTCTTTTTTCTAATTTAATTTACCAACTGACCTCACGGATATTTTTTTCGAGGAAATTGTCCCTCCTAATTAATAATATGTAGTTAATAATAATAAAATAAAACCTTTTTTTATATTTATATCTGAAATAGGTGTCCTAAAACCATGCTTTAAAAATCCACCGAAAGGCTTTTGAAAAATTAAAACCGTTTACTCATTGACATAAGAAAATTGTCATAATATTTCTCTGATAAAAATACTAATAATAACAATAATACTTTTTTTAAAAAATTAATGTGTGTTTTATTTAAACTATTTTTTTATTTTTAAAATTTTTAAATATTTTTTTAATAATAATAATGTAATAACTAAATGAAGAAAAAGTTCTAGTTTTTATAAAAAACAATATTTTATTAAAATACATTGCAACAAGGTGAGGGTTTGAATGCTCCTAGGAGCATCATCATTTTAATCCTTAAAAGCCTAAGTTGTTGATATCATCAAAATTAACATATACTAAAATATATACTAAAAGGGTTTGAATTTACACTGTAGCAATGAAATAACAAAATAGTGAAAAACAATTTTTTTTTCACTTTCATCCTTAAAATTTTTTGAGGATTTTTTTTTAATTTCTTCCTTCAACATTAGATTTACTAGATATTAAACTTCAAAATTTATTTTGATTTGCTTTCTATGAGTTATCCAAGTCTCATAACTTAGATTGTGAGTTTTACGAGTCAGTCATATTGCCTCGGGTAATATTTTTTACTTTTTATCCTTTTTTTAATTTATTTTTTTCTCAACTTCATAACATATACTAAAAAGGATTTGGTTTTTCACTATAGTAATGAACATTGAAAAACCAAATTCCTTTCCACTTTGGTCCTCAAAAGTTTTAAGGACTTTATTTTTTATATTTTTTGAATATCATCCTCTAACATTGGTTTTACTGGTATTGAATTTTATAATTTTTTTTTTCTATGGAGTTATCATAGTCTCATGAACTAAGTCGCGAGTTTTGCAAGTTAACCGAATTGACTCGAGTTATTTTTCTTTTATCATTTTCTTAATTGATTTTTTTTTCTCAATTCTATCTTGCAACATTCAGTTGATTGAGAATTGAACTTTATAATTTTTTTTATTTGTTTTCCATGAAGTTATTATAGTTTTCTAATCTAAATCACGAGTTTTGTGGATTAATTGTATTGACTCGAGTCATTTTTTATTGGGTTTTTTCTTCTAAATTTCATCCTTAAATATCAGATTGATTGAAAATTGAGCTTCATAATTTATTTTAATTTTTTTTTCTATGAGGTTATCATGGTCTCATGAACTAAATTGTAAGTTTTACGGGTTAGATAAGTTGATTGTTTTTTTTGTCATTTTTTAAATTGAATATTGTTTGTTTCAATTTCATCCTTCAACATTAGATAGATTGAGAATTGAGATTTATATTATTTTTTTATATTTTCTTTCTTTTGAGTTATCGTAGTCTCTTGATTCGAGTTTGACAAGTTAAGCCGGGTTGACTCGAGTTATTTTTTTATCCTTTTTATCTGTTTTTTTTTCAATTTAATCCTTCAACATTGAATTGATTAGAAATTAAGTTTTATAATTTTTTAAATTATTTTCTATGGGGTTATCACAATCTTATGACTTGGGTTGTTGATGAGGTCGATTAACGTAAGATTTTTTATCCTTCTTTTAGTTGATTTTTTTTCAATTTCATCATTCAGTATCTGGTTGATTAGAATTGAGTTTCATAATTTGTTTTGGTTTGTGTTTTATGAGTTTATCTTGGTCTCATAGTTTCATAGTTTGATTATTTGACTTGGGTGGTTTTTTATGTTTTTTTTAATTGATTTTTTTTATATAATTTTATCATTCAACATTGAGTTGATTGAGAATTGAATTTCATAATTTATTTTGATTTTTTTCTTTGGGTTTTGTCGCACATGTGTGGCGTTGTGAAAATCTTCCTCTTCGATTAGGATTTTTAGGTATGGGTGGAAAGAATAAGAAATTCTTATCCTTTATTAGTTAAAAAGGTTTAAAGTCGTCACCTAATATTTTGGTCACTAAAAATCTTAATTGGTCTTTAGAGACTGTATAAAAGGACTGGTTATATATAGAAAATACAATATCACCCCCCAATAAATCTTACCTAAACTAAGTTACATTGTACATTTGTCTGATTTCTAAGGTATTATTGTGTTTCTAACTATTCTTTTATCTATTAGTTAAAGTTAGTCTACCTTAGTGGCATGGGCCTTGATTTTATGGGTCAATTCTAACCATTTTAGAATACAAAAAGTTTTTTTGTGTTTTTTTATACTAGGAATACATCTTACGTATAAGTTTGTAATTCTTGATATTAAAACAAATAAAATAATTTTTTTAGTATCTTTGAAATGTAGGCCAAGTTCTCATAGATTTTATAAACTAGTTATTAAATTAAAAAATGCATGTAAAGATATAAACAAAACTATTTTTCTTGAATTTTGATATTTAAAAATGCTAAATCATGTCATGTGTTTTTTTTTTTATATACAAATGTGATTTTTTTTTAATTTAAGACACTTGGACATATGCAATAAAAATGTTTAAATGTGTTTTTGAAAGAAAGCATTTGTTGTTTTTGTGGAAGGAAACTGATTCATTTAATACAAAAAATACGTCTTGCATGTAGGTCACAAGTCCAAATATTAAATACGAGGGTAAAAAAAAAAGGTGGGGAACTCAAATAAAATGTAAAATGATTTTTCAAATTTTTCAAATTTATTTAAACTAGACTAAAAGTTTGAAAATTTATTAAAACTAGACTAAGACCAAGTTTGGCAAAACACAATAACATGTTTCAGTTAAACTATTTTAATCAAGATATTAACTCCATGCAAATTACTCACTAACTTAATAATCCGACAAACCAACAGTCAAACATCAAATCCTATTAAGTTTACAAATTATATTCAAATTGCATATTAATTCAAACAAATCAACACAAATCTAAACATAATTCATGCATCAACCTTTAATTTTCAAAAAGCAATCACAAATTAAAAAAATAAACTCACTATTTAAAATTATTAATAAAATCATTTTAAAATAAAAAACATACATTAAACCAAATTAATAGTGTCCAAACAATCCAAAAATTATACACAACAACGAGCATTTTGTTCTAAATTTCATAGCATTATAACAATTTATCCAAAAAATAATTTAAGGTTATGAATCGACCTTCGGTGGTGTTTAACATATCCAAGAACTACTAGAATCAAATATAAAGGATTGTTGGAACAGTTGTGGTGGGAGCATCCAAACGCCGCCGCCACTACCGACATGTGGATTCACGTGTCACTATTATAACATTCCTAATTATTATCAGGAAGATTTACAAGCAATTTTTTTTTTACAAATATATACTTAAAATTTCACCAAAACTTCTAATGAAAATTTAGTAGAGTTTTCCCTATAATGGGAAGTCTCAAGTTATTAACTAAATTTGTTTCATATTCTAACACAATTTTATTTACCTGATCCAATCATCCTGGATTATTTCCCTATCAATCAATGTTTCTCAAAACAACTTCATCAATACAAATACATTAGCAATAACACACACACACAAACTACAATAATTCCATATCCTTGAAATTGATATTAAATAAAACATACATAAGTGTCAGAGTATTTATTCTAGATAATTACAATCCATAAAATATGAGCATTTATGTTTGCATGCTAAGCAAAATAATATTACATTTTAAAATGCATATCCTAGATTGAGCCTATATAATCAAAAGATGCAACATAGGATGTGTTAATTAAGAATAATCAATTAAATAATTTAATACAATTGAATTACATGTTCAATACAACTGAATTACATTTAAATTTTTCCTTAACCATTCTCTTTTTTTTTTCTTTTTCTTTTTTTATATATCATACATGGTCCATCTAAAATATACCCATATCAATATCTATCATGATTATCATTAGTCTCCTAATTCCAGGAGGAGTGACAAGTCAAATCTCGAATAATACTAATATCAATAAATTTTATTAATATCATTAGTTTTCTAATTCCAGGAAAGACTAATCAAATCTTAATTAATGTCAATATCAATAAAACTTTATTAATATCATTATTATCTAAATTTTGGAAATGACTAATCAAATCTCAATTAATGTCGATATCAATAAACTTTATCGATATCATTAGTCTCCTAATTTTCAGAACGACTAATCAAGTTTGAAAAGTACTGATATCAATAAATTATATTGATATCATTAATCTTTCAATTCAAGAATGACTAATCAAGTTTGGAAAATACATGATTTTATCTTTTCTTTTCTTTTCTCCTCAAATTGAAGCTTTACAAGTTTAAAGAATTAAACAAGTCATTAACATAATCAATTCCTCTAATCCAACTTTTCCATAATACAAAACATCTGACATAATAAAATCATGCTAAAAACCAAAATTGAGCTTCGATTATTGTTCCTTACCTCTTAACCATGAATTTTTGGAAGAAGAATTGCAAAGAAACTAGTCCTTCCTTCACCCTTTTTTCTTTTTTTTCCCTTTAAAAACCATCACTCCTAAATCCTTTTTCTTTGATTTTTCCTTCAATTACCTAGCTAAAACTCCTTCTAGCCCCCCTTTGATCTTTATTTTTCAAGTGTATTCTTGCAAGTTTTAAGGAAACTTTGAAGAATTTTGGATAAAATCTTCCCTTCTTTCTTTTGCTATAGCCACACATTTATACTCCTCCTCTACCCTTCACTTTTAAATTTCAGGTGTTTTTATTTTAAACAATTATCTATTTTGTCAATGTTCTTAAAAATAAATCACGTTGAAGGGTTTTAATCCTTAAAAAAATAATTTTAAAATAATTATCACTGTTATATTTTTTTATTATTATTTATAAAATCTTAATTTTATCTGAGGTTTACACCATTGCTAGAGAAGAGTGAGTTGTTAGATTCGATGCTCTTCTGTCTTCTCTTTGCTTTTACACTAACGATGACACCCACCACTATTCGAGGGAAGAGATATGTCCTTCCAAAGCTTCGATCCTCTTATCCCTCTCATTCCTTAGTTTCATTGCTTCAACTACATGTATTTACTGGAACTGCTGTAGTTCTTAGTGGTTGAGGGAGAAGAAGTGACAACAACGTGGGAAATGGATGAAAAGGAGTTGCTGGTCGTGGTTGTTGGAAAGAGCGATGTTGTGCTATCATAGTGGAGGTGTTGGCATTGGTCTATATGGTTGGAGAGGAGGGAGCTATTGTTTCAATGGTGATAGAAGGCCGTGAGTTGTGTTTTGGTTAGTGTTTTTTTGATAGTTGCGGGAAAGAGGCAAATAGAGGCTGCTTCATGATGATGATGATGGGTGGCAGGGCACCGTGAGGGAGAGAGTTAGTGATGCTAATTTATTTTGAATGTGTGTATATTGGTAGAAGATACACATTGAGGGAAACATATGTATGAAGATGAGTGTCTTTCTTTTCTTTTGTTTTTTTTAAACTGTGGGTGTGTATGTTAACTTATACGCATCCCGACTAATCCTCAGAGACCTTGAAGTTAATGACCATGTAAATCTCTAGTGACCCTGAGATTTGTGGCATTCAAACCAGTGTTTTAAGACCCGGCCCGGCCCGGCGGGTCGACCCGGGACCCGGGCGACCCGGGTCTGTGGCCGGGCCGGGTCCAAGTAAAAAACAGGCTGGGAATTGGCCCGGCCAGACCCGGTCGACCCGGAGGGTCGACCCGGGAACCGGCCGGCCCGGCCAAACCCGGCTGAGACCCGGGTATATTTTTTTTTTATATCCTCATGCCCGAAACGACGTCGTTTTGGCCTTTACAATTAAAAAGCCAAAACGACAACAACAGAGGGACAAAAGCATTGCAATTTACAGAGCACCGAACTGCAGAAGTGAGAAGAAGACCTAATTAATTTCAAGAAATTTTCAAACCCATTTCACTCTCAGTCGCGAAGAAGAGCAGATGAGCAGAAGACTCTTGAATCCTTGATCGCCGTTTCAATTTTGAGCATAAGGTTAGATGAGCTTTTACTGGTTTCTTTCTTCTTTCGCCTTTCGCTATCCTCTATTTCATCTTCTTCCCTCTCGATTGAACTTGCAGGAGAGTATAACAGTGGCATCGGTTCTTCCCTCTGTTGACCCATCAATTCTTCCCATCGATTGACCCAACGATTCTTCCCACAGGTATGTATCTCGTTTTCTCTGTTCTTTTATTTTTCTGCGATTTCAAAGCTTCGGTCGGAGACCTTTACAGTCACCTTCTTTATCTTTATAGTTAGTGGTTCTATCTTAGTTTCTTTCCATTTTCGTTTTAGATTATTATTTTGTGTTTTCGACAGTACTGGATTGTGAAAACTGAAATGTGAATATTTCGTTCTTTAATTTTTGTAGCTGTGAATATTCTGCAAGTAGCTGTGAATTTGTTGTTAATTTTTGGTCGTCCCTGTTCGTTTACTTCTGCTTAAGTTGATATTGGTTGATTGTTCGTTTGCTTCAGCTTCAGCTTCTGCTTCTGCTTCTGCTTCCGTGATGTTGATATATTGATTTTATAAATGGTGTTGGCCATTTCAGTTTTCTGTGATGTTGATATAATGGTTGGCTGTTTAACTGAATTTGTGAGAATTAGTTATTAGTTATTGTTGAATTGAACTTGTTGAGTTCTAAGATAAGACAGGATGAAGTATTGTGTGCAGTAGCATGAAATCAGAATTTTG
This sequence comes from Populus nigra, assembly GCF_951802175.1. Classification (NCBI taxonomy): domain Eukaryota; kingdom Viridiplantae; phylum Streptophyta; class Magnoliopsida; order Malpighiales; family Salicaceae; genus Populus; species Populus nigra. The sequence continues at coordinate 10,132,422 of NC_084864.1, read as the reverse complement.
TTATAGAAATGAATTGAAACTTTAATTATGGTAGTAATTAGTAATCTCGTTGAAAGAATTTTCCAATGATATCTTATAAATTATGCCAGGTCCTTAAAATGTCTTCACATGATGGTAGTACTCCAAGTAGTGATCCTTCAACGGCCCAATCATCTCAACCTTCAATTTCCATGTCAAGTGGTAGTAGAGGAAGAACAGATTTGGCATGGGGTCATTGTAGAGAAGCTCCTGAACTTAGTGTTGGATGTAAAAAAACTAAATTAGTATGTTTATATTGTGCTAAAGTATTTGCGGGTGGTGGCATTAATCGATTTAAGCAACACTTAGCTGGAGCTAAAGGAGAAGTTGAACAATGTCGCAAATGTCCTCCTGATGTTCGACATCAAATGCTTTTGAACCTTAAAGGAAATGTTGAAACAAAAAAAAGAGTTAGAGAAATGCAAGCAGATTTCAATCCATTTAATGCACAACAAAGAGAGCATGAAGAGATGATGATTAGGCAATTAGAAGATGATGGTGATGATGATGATGAGGAGGAGGATGATGAGGATGTCAATACTAAAAAACATATGTTACCACCGAAGGTTGCAAAAAAGAAAAAGATTCAAAGCACCAGCACTGTAAAACAATCAACTACAAGTTATGGAAAGCAGAAGAAATCTGCAACATTAGGGACATATTTCATGCCTAGAACAACTCCTGGTGCTCAAAAGTCTCTTCAGAATTGTTGGCAAAGGAAAGAAGCAGTTGAACGGTGTGATCTTGCTTTAGCGAAGTGGATGTTTGATGCATGTGTGCCATTTAATGCTGTTAACTTTGTGTATTATCAGCATGCCATAGATGCTGTAACAACCATGGGTCCTGGTTATAAAGGACCAAATTTACATGCTATCCGTGGTTATTACTTGGCAAAAGCGGTTGATGAAGTGAAGATTTATGTTGAGAGTTATCGAGAGATTTGGAAGAAGACTGGTTGCACATTAATGGCTGATGGATGGACTGATCAGAAGAGGAGGACTTTAATTAACTTCTTAGTATATTGTCCTAAAGGAACAGTTTTTTTGAAAACCGTGGATGTATCAGATGTCTCAAAGACTGCTAGATTGTTGTATCAGTTATTTAGAGAGGTTGTTTTATATGTTGGGGTAGAAAACATTGTGCATATGGTGACTGATAATGCTGCAAATTATGTTGCTGCTGGCAGGTTATTGATGGAAGAATTTCCTTCAATATTGTGGTCTCCTTGTGCTGCTCATTGCATCAACCTCATACTCCAGGACATTGGTAAATTGCAGTCAGTTTGTTGTGTTGTTGAGCATGCTTCTGGTATCACAAAGTACATTTATAATCATTGTTATCCATTGTATTTGATGAGGAAGTTCACTAGAGGAAAAGAAATACTTCGTCCAGCTCCTACTCGTTTTGCCACCAATTTCATTGCATTGCAAAGCATTTTAGCTCATAAAGATGAGTTGAGAGCTATGGTGACATCTAGGGAATGGGTCTCATCTGCTTATGCTAAAGATATCAAAGGAAAAAATTTTGTTGACAGTGTGCTAGACTCTTTGTTTTGGGAAGAATGTGTAATAATTGTGCGAATGAGTGAACCTTTAGTTCGAGTTCTACGATTGGTTGATGGTGATGATAGACCTTCGATGGGATATTTGTATGATGCTATTCATCATGCAAAAGAAGAAATGATGAGGAGATTTCAAAAGAGAAAGCCTAGAGTGAAACCTTTCATAGACATTATCAATAATCGGTGGGATGGACAATTTTATAGAAATCTTTTTGCAGCGGCATTTTGGTTGAATCCTCGATTTCAATATGATGCAAATATAATGGATAAACATATGAGAACCATTTCTGGACTTCTAGATGTTCTTGAGAAGTATGCACATGGAAATCTACCATTGCAAAGTAAGATTACAAGTGAGATGAAGTTTTTTAGGAATGCTGAACATGACTTTGGTCGAGCGTCTGCAATAAATAATCGCACCCTTATGCCTCCAGGTATATAATTTTTATATTTAAAAATATTATTTGACATAGTCTTTCACAATTGACATAGTTTTACATTACTTATTATTTTTTTGTATAGATGAATGGTGGATGACATATGGAACCAGCGCTCCAAATCTACAACAATTGGCTATACGAGTGTTAAGTCAAACTTGTAGTTCTTCGGGATGTGAGAGAAATTGGAGTATGTTTGAACATATTCATTCCAAGAAGAGAAATAGATTGGAGCACCAAAGGCTTAATGACCTTGTTTACGTCCACTGCAATCTAAGATTGAAGCAAAAGTATTTTTCTTTTCTCTAATTCCTTAAATATTATTTTATCTTGTTTAGTAGCATTATTAATACTTATATTGTGTTTACCTTCACTTTTAATATATAGGAATTATTGGAAAGGAAGAAATTATGATCCAATTAATGTTGAGACAATTTTTGACATTGAAAATTGGGTAGTCGAAGATGACCCATCAATCTTGACAACGGAAGAAGTAGAGAGTTTTCACCAAGCTCTATCAACTATGACCATACAAGATACTTTAGATGATGGTAATTAATGATTGATTATTTAGTGATAAATATTATTTAAAATAAAGTATTGTTTAACACATAATATTTATTTGTTAATTATGTTTGAAATGTAGATGTCATAAATGTTAATGAGATTGAAGATGATTGTGATGATGAAGTTTCAAAGGAGCATGCTGATGATTTATTAGGTGTTGACAAGATTGGCTCATTTCCATCGACATTTGATCCAAATTTTGCTGCCATAGACACAGAAGAACTTAATGTGTTCATTCAACAAAAGTGAATGTGTTGTTGATTTAGAATTTATGTTGTTGGATGTTTTGTTTAAAATATTTTAGAATTTAATTTATGTTGTTGGATGTTTTGTTTAAAATATTTTAGAATTTTATATTTGGTTTGTGTTTTGGATATTGAATTAAATTTATGTTGTTGGTTTAAAATTTAAATTTGGTTTATGTAAGTGTTGCATTGTAAATTTGTAACTAGTTAGGTGTTTTATATATGTGGTTTTTTTTTTGGGTTGACCCGGGTCAACCCGGGTCAACCCATCTGACCCGTGACCCGATCACTGGACCGGGTCGATGACCGGGTCGGGTTTTAAAACTATGATTCAAACTGATGATTTCTGGAAATCAAACCCAGAACTTACCCAGTTGAGCTACACTCATCAGTGTTAGTGTCTCTTTTCTTTTGCCTATGGATAATAACTCGTGATAGAAGAAAAAAGATTAGGCTATTAGGGTTTTTTGCGTGTGAGAGAAGTGTTTTGGTGTGTATGAGGTTTTTTTTTTGGTCAATGCTCTAAGTAATTTTATTCCCTTTTTTTTTGTGATATTCCTTCAATATTTACAGGCAAAATAAACTTGTCTTTTTCCTTTCAATTTGTTGGTCCCAAAGCAAACTTGATAACCAAACAACCCAAAATCATTTTGGTCCCTCATTTTATTTCTTTCCACTTTTGGTCCCTTTGTCCATATTTTTTTTCTTATTTTTTTGTATTTGTTTTTTTTAAAAGAAAATGTCAATGCCGATATGATAAGAAAAAATGATAAATGATTTTGAAATGGACACGTTAATCGTTGAACGAGTTGAAAATAAATTTTTGAATTTTAATTTTTTTCTTCAAAAGACGCTTAAAAAATCAAAATGATGCAAACATGTCAATTTCTTTTTTGGATTTTTTTTTTGAAAAAAAGTAAAAAAAAAAAAAGGTAAAAAACTAGGTTATGATAGTGATATTCCAATCTCATGACCCAAGTTTGTCATGTTAATTTGGGTTGACTCAACTTATTTTCTTAGTTGATATGCAATTTTAAATTTATCCTTTAATATTAAATTGATTAAGAATTGAATTTAATAATATTTCTTATTTGTTTTCTATAGGGTTATCGAGGCCTCAAGACATGAAAAACGGATTTGACCAATTAACCTGAGTTAATCTGAGTCAATCTAATATATTTTTTGTTTCAATAGTTAAACAAAAATATCATCTTGATTTTTTAATTAAACTACATTTTTATTGGTTGTACGTGTTATATTTGAACATGACATATCAACCAGGTTACATAAAACCAATTCCTATATAGTTTTAAAGAACAATTCGACTAAAAAATATATTTACAACACCTAAATATTTTCTTTACACCAAAAAATAAATCTAACCTATAATATATCAATAAATAATAATCTAGTAGTTGCTAAAATGTAAACTTAACTACTAACGGTTTGATGATATATTTTGCGTTTCAATTGTTGAGGTTGCGATAAAATAAGATTTGGACTATCAATTTATCTTATTGTATTCTCTTCCCAGAGGGTGTCATCAAATTTAAAAAATTAATTTAAATGCAAAAAACTAATCGATTTTGTTGACCGATAAAAATAATAATAAAAATACTAATTAATTGATGTATTATTTAATGTTATCCTTAAAAGAATTTGACCAGAGACACAACCCCGATACGGAAACTGTCTTCTAAATCTATATATTCAAGTAGTTAATTAAATTAAAGAGCAATGCTCATCATTTATCCATTTCCAATTTTTTAATAATTATTTTATTTGTAAAAAAAATCAAGTTGTTTCAAAATAGTGTCGTTTAGAGCATTTAGACTACTTTTCAAATTTAACAGCAAATCTTAATTTATCTAATAAATAATAGATTGGTGATATAAAAGACCAAATTAATAGTCCATGTCTTGTTTTACTACAACTCTAATAATTTAAGAATAAAATATATATGTCATTAAACCAACTGCTAACTATTAACCTAAAAAAATGTTATATATTAATTAATTAATTATTATCCCCGTGAGAAGGGGATAAGCTAGCCTAAAGAATGGATCGGCAATATCATCAGAGGTAGAAAAAAGAAGAGAGCTGCGAAGACCAAGCACCACTAAGCTTTCGATGCATATAAATTGAAAATAAAGTCGCGAGCTATAACCATAATTAAACTCGAGAAAAATAACATAACGTGTAAATTTAAACAAGAGCGTGGTTGATAAATGTTTTTGAAAATTTTTTATTTTTTTAATTAAAAAATCAATTTAAGTCAAAAATTTAAATTGTTAGGTGAGGTTTCAAGATATAATTTATATTATTCTCTAACATACCCACTCAAATGAAAGCTTTTTAAGGCTTGAAATTTGCATAGACCCATACTACTTTGTGTTTAATTTTTATCAAATAAATAAAAATGATGAGATTCGAACTCGTGACTGCTTGATCATCAAGACTCTAATATCATGTCAACCCAAAAGTTTAAATTGTTAGTTGAGGTTTCAAGATATAATTTATATTATTCTTTAACATTCTTTAAATTATATTTTTTATCGTTTTAATACGCCATGTCAAAATAAATTTTTTAAAATAAAAATAATATTATTTTAATATATTTTCAAAATAAAAACCACTTAAAAAAACAATCTTTAGTGCATTCTAATTCAAGATTTATTAAAAAAGACCCGTGGAAAAAGTCACACGTTTTAACCCATGTATGCCGGCATGTATACATGTCCTTCACGGTGTTGCTATCACACAAATTTCCTTGCCGAATTCCCTTCCCCAAATAACTTCAAGCAGTTGATTATCCATGCCGACAACGATCTAACATGGTATATACTGTTAAATATCTGTTGGTGTGAGTGAAATACAAGATTGATGGTAAGAGAGGAATATGTTAGGTTCGTAGTTAGTTAGGGAAAAATAAGGTGTAAAAGTTAAGTTCATGATTATTCACTAATGATGTAAGAACAGAAACCAGTGATGATGCATCACCTTACGTTCTTCCTGTGTAATGCATCAGCCCCATTGGCTTGTGCTTGACCTGTTCTTGATTATTACAAATTTGTTCGCTTGTCTTCAACAGTTAGACCATCGTTTTCTTTGTTTATTTGATATTTAATCATTTTGATGGGGACTTGATGTTCTTCATTTTAACTAAATTTAAAAAAAAATAAAAAATTACCAACCTGCCGTGATTCAATTAGCTGCTCGGAATTATCTCTCTTAATTAATATTGTCCATCCATCAGTAAATTATATTAGTGTTCTCTCTCACCGGAGGCCTCGAGTTTTGACCTCTTTTCCACGACCGCGATGACGACAGCAACAATACTGTGTCTCTTCAATGGACATTTTCCTCATCCAACTTGTTTTGGTCCTACCAGAAGATCAAAGACCTTAGAACAACACAAGTGGTAAAGACCGGTGAAGGCCTTAAAGCCAAAGGCGCCCATTTGGGGATCGACTTCCTTCTCGAGAGACTTTTTAGCTACAGAGACTCCATGTAAAACTAATTAGCCAGGTGCGTGGACCAAAGAGATGGACCCGTGAGGCGCCATTTTTTAAATAAAGCAAATCACACATTGGCTGCTGCTTTTTTCTTTTCCGAGAACCGGAGAGGTGATAAAAAAAATTGAGACGGGGTTTCTTTGATCAATTTTTTTTTTAAGAAATACTCTAAAAATCTTAATAAACTAACATATTAATTAAAATATTCTTAAATCAATTCAAAAATAAAAAATCAAATAAAAAAAACACTCTCAAAATCCCAATCTACTTTTTTCTTTTTCTTGTAAAACAGAAGTTCAATAACACTTCTTTTATTAAAATAAATATATTGGAACAAAATTTATCTTTTTTGTTAATGAAATCTCGCCAATCAATTGCTTGCTCTTTTTTTTTGTTATTTTTCGTTGATTATATTTTTTCTTTTATAATTTAGGAACTAAAATATGAAAAAAAATAAAATATATATCAAAATAATTAAAGTAAAATAAATTCAACACGCCAAGATCTCTTAAAAAGCTATAAATAAATAATATAAAAAAATATTGTATATTTTATATTTTGTCAATTTTAATCCTTGTATTTTTATTTTTTCACAAGCAATAAAATCTTTTATTTTTTAAATCAAGCGACAAAGTATTTTTTTAAGGAGACAATAGAAAAAAAACCCTTAATTCTAATTAATTTCTAAAAAAACACAATATTTGAGGATGTAACTTGAAAAAAAGTGTTTGATACCCGAATTAAAACAAAGAAACACTTTTAAAATCCACAATGATTTTATACTCATGCTGCGGTACGCTCGACAGTAAAAACAGCTTTCTCTTTCAGATTCTTGTTAAGGTAGATAGGATCCAAGTAAACATATACACAGGTAGTTACTTTATCTTTCTGGAGATTTAGCAAAACGGATAGTAAAGAGAGGCGGAAAGTATATTCTAAGCCAAGTCTTGTCTATCTTGAAAAGGAAGTGAAAATTTCCTAATTATAAATTCATCATGCCCCACTAGTAAGTAGTGACAATTATTTAAAATGATTATAGAATTAATGTCAAACAAGGCACTTAATTATTATTTATCGGTTTCTTGATCATTTCTGTGTTCTTTTTAAAAGACAGGGAGAAATGACACTGAAGGTTAATATGTATATACTAGCTAGTATGAGAATGAAGCGAACACCCCTTCCTCCAGTAAGAAACTAAGCCTTTCTGAATTTTGGTACTGATTAGAGTCATGAAGTGAGTTTGAGAATGGCTCTCCTTGCGTCCTGCTGGTTAATCGTTGAATCTTTTTTCATCGCTGATGGATTTTTGAAGTGGTTTTATTTGAGTTTCTACATCCATCCCATTTTTCTTTTTGTTTGCCAGATATTCCTTTGGCTCAAGTTGCTTCAAAAATGTTTTCTAGTAGCCATCTTTTATCTTTCCCATGTTGGTCTGTGTGTTTACATCTTCTTCAAAGATTGTGTCGTCTATATATTTTCATTCGGTAGATGCAGCAATATTGAAGATGTAGAAGAGATTGAGAGTTTTGGACCTCTAAAAAGTTTCAAAAATCAAGTTGTCATTTCTTATAGTTGTTCAAGTATTGCACCGTTGCCATGCCAGCTACAGGTATTCAAGCTCAATAAAAATTGGTCTACAGAGGAGAAAGATTCTGGGGGTGATGCAATTCCATGCAAGGATGAAAATATGGAACAGCAGGCTCTTTTCGTTGGTGAAGATGAAAGCATGATCAATGGTCATTTGTCTTCAATTTCTTTTAGTTCCAGGTTTTCCATGACAGCTGAAAGTTTAAACAAGGATGATGACCTATCATCCATTAGCAGCTCCAATTCACCTGCTGCCGGAGATCTAGACATGAAGCAATATTCATCAATGGTTGATAGCTCCAATTCACTGGCTGTGGAAAGGGAATTTACAGCCAACTGGAGCAGAGAGGAAGATCATCAAGATCCATTCTACAAGAAATACACCGAAAGAATGAGGTGGTTCGATGTGCTCAACCACGAACGCACAAGTGGAATAAGTGTGTGCTTATCTTTTACATTGTGTTATATAGCTATTGACATTTATGTTTGACTTGAGGTTTTCTAAATCATTCAAGCTAAACTATTTCATGCCATATATGTAATATTTAAACATGAAGTGATCATGTAGGGTTTTTATATATATACCATGGCTAGCATGTCTTAATTTTGTGTCACGGAAAAATCTTAGTCAAGGAGGGGCTGGAGTTTCGAATTTGTCATTGAACAATATGATACTTACTATATGCAATACTTTATTTCTTGTTGACGTGCAACTTGGGCATTCTAGGTGCAATTCTGAATAGGCAAGTTGGAAATATTCCAAGTTCATTTGAGAGTATGAAGCTGCCTGATGATATGTCGGTGCCGTTTGTACCGTGGAGCAAAATGGAGAAAAGGAAGCTCTTGAAAAGCTTAGAGAGTGATTTTGAGCTGGTATATGTGGCTCAATCATGCTTGTCATGGGAGGCCCTTCACCACCAGTACAGAAAGGTTGAAGCTCTTGCATCCTCTAGCTCTCAAAACGGGGTGTTTTACGATGATGTGGCAGGCGAATTTCAGAAATTTCAAGTATTGTTGGAGAGATTTATGGAAGATGAAAGGTGTGAATTAGGCAAGAGGGATTGGAATTATGTTAGAGGAAGATTTTCTCTCAAGAGCCTTCTCCAAGTTCCCATGGTTTCAGGTATTTTAATATCTTACCTTCTCTTTTCTGACTTTATCATTTTAGATCACGGATTCATGAACATGAATCTGAACGGATAACGAAGACAAGGCATGATAAAGCCAATGGATTAGGACTCTAATATTATACAATCAATTACTTGCTTAAGTTAATTCACGTCATAATCTGCCCTTCCATTTAATAGCAATTTTTTTTTTAATTTTTTTTTCTAAACGTTTCAAGTCCTTATCTCCATTGACCGAGCTATGGAAAGATTCCAAACACAAATGTAATTCTTCTATAATTAATGACCGAAATTGAGTAACGTTTCTATATATATATATATATATACACTAAAAAGAGCAACATCACCTTCACTAGATTTCCATTTCACAATTTGGGTCGACATACGTGGGTACAAATATATCTATTTTCAGCCACAGAATATTGAAATATTAACCTTTTTAGACGTTTTATGCATATGGATCATCTTTTGTTTCTTAGATTTCATGTGCACGTTTTGCCTAATCTCATGAAGTTTATTAATTTTGGTCCATAAAGGCTTCTATGAGCAAGAAAATGAAGAAATAAAACGTGAAGCCATAAATGTCAAAGAGGTGATGGAAGCCATAGAGAGGGGCATATTAGCATATTGGGTATTTATTAAAACAGATGGTAGAAAGCCTTGGTGGAAGTTGAGAAGTTCATTATGGACATGGCCAACTGTGGAGGACCCTAGAGATGTGGGGCTACAAGCTGATCTCACTAGAAAGCTCCAAAAGGTAAATCCCAAAAACAAAATAAACACAACTATAGGATAATTTTCTTCGATCAGGTCCTTAATTTGTAAGATAATAAGCTATATATAAGCTATGGTTATTATTTGTGCAGAAGGAACTGTGGTTGAAAGAGTCGCAAGGGAAGCTCAAGTGTTGGTTCAGGAGAGCAGTAAACCCTACCCTAGAAGAGTCACAAAAGAAGGAGATGTTATTCGCAATGATAGACTTGAAGCTGATATCAAGGGTGCTCCAAATGTCTGTGCTCTCCACTTCCCAACTCAAATGGTGCCAAGAAAAACTAGACAAGATAGAGTTCAAGGAAGGCAAGATAGCGAGAGCTTGCACTAGCGGTCCCTTGTTTCCTCCTTGACGTTTCATGGGAAATAACGAGATCCAATTTCAGGAAAGCTTGTCTCAGGCATGAGTGTCATGTAATTAATACAGCTCTGTATCGTACAAACTCAAGATCAGCAGTGGCCGTCAACCTCTGAATCAATTATATCCTTGCAAAAATGCATCTGGTTTATCATCTGGATTGCTGAAACTCCCAAGACATGTATGATCTTGATGAGTAATTCATATGATTGGGCCAATAGTATGTGTCACATCATGAATAAGGAATAATTTGATGAAATCCCTCAACCCTTCTGATAGTTTAAAGGTAGGTTTTTTTTGGTTGCTGTTGTGGTTATGGTTTTAAAAAAGTTGTTTCATAAAAAGTATTTTTAATTGAGATTGGTTTGGAAAAATATATGTTTGGTTAAAATTGTGGTTGAAATTGAAGTTGAATGAAAAATAGTTTAATGTGTTTGGTTAAAAAAATGCTTTTCAAATTGAGGTTATAAAATAATTAAAAAATATTTTTAATTTAAATATTGTAGATTTAACTATTATTATTACATCATAAAATAAATAATATTGATGCCAAATATTTTTTATTATTCCATTAAACTATATGTAATGTCATCACATACGAAATTTATCTAACAATGACTATATTTTTCATGGTTTCTTAAGCACGCAACAACAAAAACTGAATTTTTTTGTTACGTCATCAAGCGATCTCCTTCTAATTTTTTGAATAAAACACAATTAAAATAAAAAAAACTGAATTTTTTTTAACTGGGTCGGACCCGGCAAGAACATAATTGGAATTGCGATCAAATTCCACAAATATTACGTCGTCATGCGTTATTCTTCTAATTTATGTGGTGTTATTAAATAATATTAAATACTAGTTTTTCGAGTAAAACTCAATTTTTTTTAAAAAAATTTACAATTTCATTACTTATAAAATTCATTCGACAAGAACTACAGTTTTCTTTATTTTTTGAGCGTGCAATAAAATTAGGTAAAATATTATTAGAAATAAAATTGAGATTAGAGTACGAGTAAATTTAATTCACCTTAAACTAATTTTTTTTTAAAAAAGATATTGTTCACATTTACGTAAATAGTGCGAGTGAAATCACTTAACTGCACTAGTTTTTTTTTTTATAAAAAAAACTAAACTTTTCATGTGAACAGTACGAGTGAATTAATTCACTCGCATTGATTTTTTAAAGAAGAAAAAAAAACTGATTTAAGTTTAATAAACAATGCGAGTAAATTAAAATTCACTCACACTGAACAGTAGAGTCATACTTCACTGTAAAGCTTTCTGCCCCATGAGAAGCAAAACTTGTAGTCTCATCTTGAATTTGAGTGGATTCTACCAGTAGAAAGTATTTTTTTTTCTTACCAAATAATATTATATGTAGTTGTGAATGAAACCTCAGCCGCATCCATGTTATAAGACATTCCAATTGGGTTAGTAGCGAAGTTTTGCTTTTTCATGGCAGTAATGTGCAGTCCTCAAGTGAATCATCCTTTCTCACCTTTTCTTTGGCTTAAAAAAGCTGTTTTTCCCCCTTGTTAATTCGAGTAACCCAACTAATCTCAACCCCTTGTGTAAAGATATGTTTTTTTTCCTTTATCTAGAGCTTGTAAAGTGTCAAAGATTACTGATGAAAAACATGTTTAAGTCATGAACATCTTTTTGGCAACCCATTTCATTATATTATAACTACAAATACAACTATGGGTTAGCTTAATTATTGATTTAATCAATGACACATGTTGCTATATTTTTTTAATCATTTGATTAATAATTTCTTGTTTTTAGCTCAATGGCATGGCTAGTGTGTGCGTACAATGTTTGAGGTCATGATTTTGAGATTGAAAAATACAATATTTGCTTTTATGTGATGAAACACGGCTCTAGATGTTTCTGACTCATGTATTTGAGTCTTTTTTTTAATAGTTTTATAGTTTTTTTAATGATTTTTTTAGCTTTTAAGCTTTTTTGTATTTTTTAATGTTGGATTTTAATTAAATTTAATTAATTATTTTGTATTAAATTGATTGGATATGGGTTTTTATTTTTTTTTATCTTTTATATTTTTAGCATGTAAAAGGAAAAAAAACTTCAACTGTAACTCCGATTACTAGTTTGAAAATTTAACAAGGATAAATTTGATTTTTTTTTAATTTATGTTTTATAGCTCCAATCACGAGTTTAAAAAATTAATGAGGATAAACTTATTTTTTTTTTAATGTTTATCTTCTAACTTATTAAATTTATAAGATTATAACTTATCTATAATTGAAGTTTTTATATTGCAAAAACTTTCCCGTGAAAGCACGGACGATCAACTAGTTTGTACAACTTTTATCTTTTTATTAAATAATGCCATAGGAAATCAATTACAAAACCGAAAAAAACTTATGAAATGCAAAAGCATGTACCCACTTAAGACTTTCACCATATGAAATTCACCACCTGAATTATGAACCTATTGGTGTCATCAACTGGACACTATTCATGAAGCGTATTCGGAGAATCTCACGTTTTAAATTCATGGAAACTTATTAAATCATATTTTTTCAATTCTCTACGCATTTTCTTGAGGCCACCTTTTAAAGTAGCCCAGGCCCACACTTGATCTGTCCCTGAAAAACTGTAGACCAGTAGCATATGTGGCTAAATCCGAGGCCAATTGGAACCTCAAAATCGTATTTCAATGATTTCCCCTTCGGTGGTTCCCATCTCAACGACCTCCAGAGAAAGATTTTGCTGTTTCTTTGTTGTTACCTCTCTTCTGTCTACCCTCTAGAATCTGTATCATATTTAACTCAATTCTCCCAGAATCCCAAGCCCCTCAACTGCGCCTGTTTCTCTTCATCTCCTCAACCTGGTCACACCCAGTTTTCACCGAAACGGTCCCAGCTTCCTGAGCCAGTGAAGTCTTGTTGTTAGTTCTGTTTGCGCCAATTTATCAAATAATACAATGTCTTCTATAGGATCACTGCCTTTTATTATTGAAACAACCAAAGCAGAAAGTCCTGTTCTTCTCTCTCGCAAAAACAAAAATCGAGACAAGTTTTCTTTTTTCACGTGCAGAACAAAAAAGTCTCATAATTTAGCTGTTTTTAATTATGGGTTTTCTCCGAAATCTAAGCCTGTGAGAGCTACAGTTGAGGAAGGTGCGAGTGGTGATGAATCAGAAGATGCACTGCAAGCCAGCATTGAAAAGAGCAAGAAGGTTCTTGCTATGCAAAGAGACCTACTTCAGCAGGTGATCTATTGTGTTTTTCTTGTTTGAATGCTTGTAATGTTAGAAATTTAGATTTTCTAGTGCAAATTACAATGTAATGGCTGTTGTAGACTCTGAATTTAGGTGCTAAAGGCCGTGGCTTGTATTTTTTCCCTTTTTGGTTGTCCAAGATGAACTTTTGAGGAGCATCACAGATTGAATATATCATTAAGCATCTCCCGTAAAAGAATATTAGGAATCCCTTGTTTCAATTTTCCTCATCGCAAGCGGAAAGTGATGAAATGCTTTTGCCGGACTATTAAAATATTTAATAGCCCCTTTTTAAAGGGTGCCTTTCGAATTATGTTTTGAAGAAGCTTACTTATCATTAGAGAACTGAAACAGCGGTTGGTGTTCAAGTGAAAAACCTTAATACCATAGCAAAGCGCATTATTTGCTATCATGGGCTACCAGGTATCGATTCTCAGTATATACATTGAGAAACTGTACCGCTGCATTAGGTGGTTAGATGATTTCTCCCTCAGCTGCATTGAACTTGTGATGAACGTACCTCTTTAATGTCTAGGATTTGATAAATTTTAGTGACAAATAAATAGGTTGAGTGAGAGATATTCTGTTTTCTTTTCCTTGATTCATTTTAGAGACTGTCAGGCTTTTGAATACCTTGTGGTGGTGGTTCTCTCTCTGTGGACGAGAGTTACACTACTTCTTGGTTGGTTGTAATGTTTTTGGTCTCTAGTGTAGGTCTCTCACAGCCTAATTATCTATGGGTCGATTGTTTCTGTGACTCCCATTAGTCCCCATGAGCATAGTGACTTGGTATGCTATTGGTATATGTATGTTATTTCAAATTTCATAGACCCACTATTGGAAATCTGAAAGAACTTAGTTTTATCTAATGCAGTTCATGATATTATTTGTTAATTTAGTTGTATCTTCCAAAATCAATATCACCTGTCCGGTTGGTTCCCTTTCAATGAGAAGTCAAATTTGAATGCTTTTGTTGACGGATCATGTCATTTGCAGATTGCTGAGAGAAGAAAAATGGTTTCTTCTATAAAAAGTAGTATCATTGACTCAGAAGTAGATGAAGTTCCTTCTGAGCAGAGCGAGGACTCTTCTCCAAATCAGGACCATACTTCAAGTAGTGGTCAGGGTGTTCATGAAAAACAGAATGGCAGCATTCTTTGGAAAAACTACATCCACTCAACTGCAGATGAGGTACCAGAAACTTCATCTTTAGATATTAGTAAAGGTTATGATGACGATAAAAGGGAACTTGAGCAGGAACTACCTCCTAAAAAGGCTTCTTCTCATGAGGATTCTTCCAAACAGTTGAGAGTCACTGGTTCAGAGAAAGTTTGGTCAGACAAGCTGCCTTCTTTTCTTTCAAATACCTCAGAAATATCAACTACTAATGAAAAACAAGAAAATGTCAATGACCCTATATTGCCAGAGATTAATAACATCGAAAATGATCCTGCAACTGAAGACATTTTACCCCCTCCATTAGCTGGTGCAAATGTCATGAATGTTATTGTGGTGGCTGCAGAATGTGCTCCATGGTCTAAAACAGGTCTTTTATCTTGACCATAAGTAGCTTGAGATGGAAAATCATTTCTGCTGTTTGTGCGTGAGTGCATGTAATTGTGCCCTTTACTATATTCACTCTAGCCTGATACGAATAAGGTCTTTCAGGTGGGCTTGGAGATGTTGCTGGGTCTTTACCAAAGGCTTTGGCTCGGCGTGGACACAGGGTTATGGTACCATAACTCTTCATTCTGTAATCAAATGAACAATAGACTAATGCCTACTCGAATAAATGAAAGAGAATTGATTTTACTAGAAGTTCTGCGTTGAGTAATAATTTAGTTCCTAAATATTTCTCAATATGCTATCAACAAAAACAATCCAAAGTTTGAGAACCTTTACATGCTTGGATTCAATTAGTACACTCTTTAGATGTACTTGACAGTTTGATTTACATCGTTAATGCTATCAAGGATCCATGATTTCCAGAAAAGGAATCCTGGAGCGTGATGTTTGTTTAATAAGTAAAGATTGATTTTATGTTTTGCATTTTTCATTTTTCATTCCTCTATTTGTTCTTTCTTTTAGGTTGTGGCTCCTCGGTATGGCAACTATGCGGAACCTCACGATATTGGAGTTCGAAAAAGATATAAGGTGGATGGTCAGGTGTGCAACAGCTGCAGCATTTATTCATAATTGACCTCCCATCATATTGTTTAATGATATAGATACTGACAAATGCAATAACAAGGTAATTTCTCTTTTCAGGACATAGAAGTAACATTCTTCCAAACCTACATTGATGGTGTGGATTTTGTTTTCATTGATTCTCATGTATTTTGCCATATAGAGGGTAATATATATGGAGGAAGCCGATTGGTAAGATAGCTTGTTCTCAATTTTAATTTTATATGATCATTAAAAAGTGTAATTTTTGTTCTAGATAACCTAAGTTTATTTGGTCATTAAAAAGTGTATTTTTGTACTAGATAACCTATGCTGTGATCTAGAGAAAAGAAATGATGATATGCCATGACAGATTAGACAGAGCATGAACTCCATACAGGAGTTCATCTCATTATATGTTGAATATACTTTTTTTAACCTTCTACAGGGACAACAAATGGGACTCTTATATCCCTGCTTTGAGCATCTCAAATGAATATGACAGATCAGTTTTAAACATGTGAAAGATTTCAGAATTATCCTTTGCTTTGATTTTCTAGTCTTTGCTATACATGGAGTCTTACATGTCTTGATTTTCATGGCGCAGGACATTTTAAAGCGCATGGCGTTATTTTGCAAAGCAGCTGTTGAGGTATGTTTTTACTACAGGCATTCCCTGCAAAATCTGCTTTTGTTAGATATATCAATCCTAAGATATTATCATTTAATGTTTGATTAAATCATGTCACTAATTTATATTTAAGATTGGTGTAGACCAGTATCTTTACTGTTTTCTAAAGGCTGCAATTCTGTAATATTTTTCCTTTGGACTTTGACACGCATGAATTCAAACAATTGTTAGAAACAATTTGTTTCGATGAATATTTTGAATTATGTATTCTTATGTTTAAGTTTTCTAATATTTTTTGGAGGATTCATATTGTGGTTTATCCCACCGACATATTTTAAAATCAGCCATGGGCACTTTATTGGTACCATTAGAACCATTGCAATGTTCTAAAATCTAAACTTCCTGTGTCTTAAAAGCTAGGTTCCTTATTTATATAGTTGAAGTAATATTAAGAAGCAAGAAATATTGGATTGTTGTATGCATGACAAAAAGCAAATTGACAAGCATCATCTCAAAGTATAAATAACTTGTGAGTTTTCAGTTTAACAGTCAAGGTGGCTTCTTTATATAGTTTTTATGTTTGAATTTTTAAAACCAATTTTTCATCTTATCTATGTAAATTAATGAGGAATTGATGATTTCCAGGTTCCTTGGCATGTTCCATGTGGAGGTATCTGCTATGGAGATGGAAATTTAGTTTTCATTGCAAATGATTGGCATACTGCTTTGTTGCCAGTGTATCTGAAGGCATATTATCGGGACAATGGTTTAATGAAATTTACAAGATCCATACTTGTAATTCATAATATAGCACACCAGGTTTGTTCTCTGCTTGATGAGGTTAATTTTATTTTCCTAGAGAGCACCAATTTCTACATATGCTACATTCAAACTACCCTGATTTTGTCTAGCTGAAAATATTTTCAGAGCTAACTTGATAACATGAAATTTACTGTCCTACTAAGCCAACCATGTGTGACTGGCCAGTGCCCCAACTTGAATAATTTATCTTCAAAGCATGGAATGCTGCGGAAGACATATTTAGAATTACCTTGAAAGATGGAAAGATGCATCAAACGTTATCTTCCGTAGTTATTGTTTCCAAGTTCTGCTTGTCTGTCTCAAGCATATCTAATAAAGTCAGAAACAACATGAATAATGTTGAACTTGGATCGTTATTGATATATTACACAGATGTCTTTGTAGACAGATTAAAACTTCGATCATTTTATGACTTGGGAAACTCTGTGGCTTCTAGGGTCGTGGACCAGTGGATGATTTCTTCCATGTGGATCTGCCAGAGCACTACATTGACCTTTTCAAATTGCATGATCCTGTTGGTGGTGAACACTTCAATATCTTTGCAGCTGGTCTGAAGGCAGCGGACCGTGTGGTTACTGTCAGTCATGGATATTCCTGGGAGCTTAAAACTTCTGAAGGTGGTTGGGGTCTGCACAACATCATAAAGGAAAATGATTGGAAATTTAGTGGCATTGTGAATGGCATTGATACAAAAGAATGGAACCCACTGTTTGATGTTCACCTGACCTCAGATGGTTACACCAACTACTCCCTGGAAACACTGCACACTGGCAAGCCTCAATGCAAGGCTGCCTTACAGAAGGAGCTTGGTTTGCCTGTTCGTCCGGATGTCCCTATGATTGGTTTCATTGGAAGGCTTGATCAACAGAAAGGAGTTGATCTCATAGCTGAGGCAGTTCCGTGGATGTTGGGCCAGGACGTGCAACTAGTCATGTTGGGCACTGGCAGACAAGACCTGGAACAGATGCTTAGGCAGTTTGAAAATCAACACCATGACAAAATCAGGGGATGGGTTGGTTTTTCTGTAAAGATGGCTCACAGGATAACTGCTGGTTCAGATGTTTTGCTCATGCCATCACGATTTGAGCCTTGTGGGCTGAACCAACTATATGCTATGATGTACGGAACAATTCCAGTCGTCCATGCTGTTGGGGGACTAAGGGATACCGTGCAACCTTTTGATCCGTTCAATGAATCCGGGCTTGGGTGGACATTTGATGGTGCTGAAGCAAATAAATTGATACATGCACTAGGGAACTGCTTATTTACTTACCGAGAGTACAAGAAAAGTTGGGAGGGACTCCAAAGACGAGGGATGACTCAAGATCTCAGCTGGGATCATGCAGCTGAGAAATACGAGGAAGTACTCGTTGCTGCCAAGTACCAGTGGTGAGTGTCTGTCACTGTGGCCCAGCCATTTTGCTGAGATCAGGGCAGGCAGTTCAGTTGACCTTCCATGTACTACTACATAGTTCCCTTGTAATTATCCATGTCATGAGTTGGGTTTTCCTTTTCCTTGTAAAATAGGATTTGATATTAAAAACCAATTATTTCCTATTTCAAATTTTCAAATGTAACCAGGTAACTATGTTATTGTAATAATATAAAAGTCCTTGAAGCAAGAAATAAACAAAAATAACAAGATGTAGTGTGCATTTGCATCTTTATTTCTTGTTCTTAATGATGCTTCTCTCTAATTTCTTCTTGTTTATTTTCAAGTCTTGTATTCTTGAGACCACCCAATTTCCGGCCAGCAACGACCTCAATCACATAACTCCTGCCGCAGGCCTATACCAGAAATTGTATCACGGGGTACAAAACCTTCGGACATTCACACCAATTCTTCGTCATCGCAAAAGGCGCCTTCAAATTCTGAAATCGGTACTTTGAAGTGTCCACTGCAAAGATCTACCTTTGCCAGGATATTGACCTGTTACGAACTTGCGGTCATTATGGCTTTGGATCATGGGATTATATTTACATGTGATTAACACAAAGAAGAAGAGGCGGGAAGAAGTTACAGATGGATTATGGCACATGGAAGTTAGGCAATTTCAGTAGTTATAGTTAGTTGATAGACTGTTATTGTTAGTTAGTCCAGTTGGAGAGGAACTAGTTGTTGTCAGTAAGTCCATGTATATAAGCTATAAATGTATAACTCGAAGGACAGGCAATAAGAAGCAATCTTTTAGCAGAGTAATTTATTAGTTCTCTCTCCCCTCTCTTTCTTCTACTTCTCCCACAATTTCTTTTCTTCGTCTAATTCTCTCTTCAGTTCTTAAGTTCTTTAGCTTTGTTAAGGTGAAGCCTTAACATAACCTTTGTACATTCAATTGTCCATGCCTTAACATAACCTTTGTACATTCAATTGTCCATGCAACCAAACCAGTACCAATTGAGTTGAAGAAAACCTTGATCATGCACTAACAAGAGCGATTGAAGGATGCTAGCTTGAACAACAGGTTACTGCAGCACCAGCGGCTGGACAACAACAGAACAGCCACCAGCAGCACCAGGAAAAAGAAGCACAAAGAACAAAAAAAAGTGCTTTTGGGGCAATGTAGTGAGACCAGACAATTCTTACTCTTGTACATGCAATTGTCCATGCTAGCCTGATCATGCACTTTAGGCCTTGGCTCCTGACCATACCCCTCCTATATAAGTTTCTTGTCCTCAAGAATCAGTACAAAAGTCTGGAAATTAGTTGTTAATTTTCTCAAAGTCCTTACATTTTGCACCTTGCTTAAACAAGTTAGACCATTGTATAAGTCCCATTGTTATAACTTGATTTCCCTATTTTATCATCTTTCTATCAAGAACAACCACTGGACTAACTCTTCTATATCCATCTACCATTGGGAAGCTGGAAGACACTACTGCTTTATCTCTTACTTTCCTCTTGAGAAAGGATATACATGAAAGACTGGATGTATGGTAATTCCTTCTGGTAGCTATACTTTGTAGGCCACGATTTTAGTTCTTTGGATAACTTTATAAGGACCATAAAACCTGATATTCAATTTGAATCTCTTTCTTGAAGCCACACTGGTTTTTTTATATAGTTGTAATTTGAGGTTAGACCAAATCACCAACCATTAGCTCCCTTTCTATTTGTGATTTGATTCATTTTATGCCTAGCCACTTTGAAGAAACTAGTTCATTCTAGCCCTCAACTGGATCATTTCTTCCAACTATTCACTCATTAATTTTCAGTTCTTCTCCTATTTATAATTTACTTCATTTTATGCCTAGCCCCTTCCAACTATTTATGAAGAAATTTGTCCATATTAGCCCTCAACTGGATCATGTATTCCACTGCATGCAGCCATGATAATAGTCTCAGGTGTCACTAGTTCTCTGTTGGGTGGAGGATATTTATACATAGCCTAGAATGGAGTCATTTTAATGGCAGAATAAAAATTTAAATTATACCACCATTGAGCCACTGATAATCATATATGTCATCTCTTTGGATTGTGCGTTGTCATATATTCTGAATAGATCTTCAAACATCGACTGACCCTCTCAATTTTTTTTAATTATTTTATGAATAATAGGCTAAACTCATCTACAACATAACATTTAACATCTTAAACAACTCCCTCCAAAACAAGCTTGTGAATATATTGTAGTTGTATGTCATAATTATAGTTGGTGATTTATAAAACTTGTAAAAATAATCCAAGAACACTACTTAAAATATTTTTTGAGCTATGAATGGATGTGTCAATGTAATAAAATATCATATTCTACCATAAATTTGTTGTTTTTTTTTATCAGCCAATATAATATTAATTTTAGTATTTTATAGGAAGTCTGAATTTCTACATGTCCTCCACCCATCAATATGTTTCTTAAATCTCTAACCTTGCCAATTACAATATTATTTCTATACCTCGAATTTCTTCTGCAAAAGTTTATTATATCCAATTATTAGCATTGATCAACTTCCCAACTATAATTTCCTATAAATTAAGCTCATCTTTATAAGTATTGATGATCTTCTCATGCTATGTTGGGATTAGTGACGTTATAGCTTCTGATCTTTCTTGGTCTTCTTTAATTGGATTTTTATTTTCGAATAAACCTTTTTCCTTATAAATTTTCCTAGATAATGCATTGGTTACTATATTTTTCCTTTATTTATTTTTATTAAATTATATACTTCAATTCCAACAATTTAGTTATACCTTTATTTTACAATATAAATCTTTTGTTCTAAAAGATATTTCAGGCTCTCATGACTATTCTTAATGATAAACTTCCAAATTATATCTTCATATTTTCACTGCTATTAATATTTTCATACTCTTTGTCATAGATTGATAGCCTTAAATGTTATGGAATTATTACTTTACTAAAGAAAGTTAAAGTCCTTTCCTTTCTAACTCAAAATTGCTCCCAACCCGTGTAGCACAAAAATCGATTTCTAGTGTAAAAATATTATTGAAATTTGGCAGTTTCAACATTAGTGCCTTGTACAAAGCCTTTTTAAGTTGATCAAAGGTTGTTTAGGCTTTTTTTATTCAAATTGAAGTTATTTTTCTTTTAGCAATTTAGTGAGTGGTTTGCTAATAATACCAAAACCCCTAATAAACTTCCTGTAATAGCGCTTGTCAAACCCAAGAAGCCCTTTAATTCCTTCATAGAATATGAAGTATATAAGTACTTTACAACTTCATTTTTTTTTAGATCAGTTGTCATTCTTATTAAAGAGCTAATATACCTCAAATACTATATATTTTGCTTATAAAAAAACACTTAGATTGTTTTACAAATGACTAGTTATCCCTCAAAGTCTCCAAAACATTTCTAAAATGACTGATATGTAATTCCAATATGGAATTGTATATCAATATACCATCAAAAAATACCAACATAAATCATTTCAAACAAGGTTCTAATATGTTTTTCATTAATGCTTGAAAATTGGCTAGTACATTAATTAAGTTAAAAAGCATCATTTTGAATTTATAGTGTCTATGATGAGTTTTAAATGTTGTTTTCTCCACATCTTTTACACACATTCTCAATTGATGATACTCTAATATTAAGTTTAGCTTTAAAAAGAATTTAGATTCATGTAATTCATTCATCAGCTCATCTATTAGATGAATAGTCTAATAAATAACTTATTCTTAATAGTTAGAATATTCAACTTTCTATAATCCATATAAAATCTTCAAGTGTTATTTTTTTGTTAAACCAAGAGTATAATAGATACAAATGGACTACAACTATGCTGAATGATTCCATTCTATAAAATTTCCCTTACTAGTTTCTCTATCTCTTTCTTATACTTGTATGAACTCGCCTAATATTAATTGACTTGGCTCTTGGAATGGTGTTATTTTGCTTATAAAAAAACACTTAGATTGTTTTACAAATGACTAGTTATCCCTCAAAGTCTCCAAAACATTTCTAAAATGACTGATATGTAATTCCAATATGGAATTGTATATCAATATACCATCAAAAAATACCAACATAAATCATTTCAAACAAGGTTCTAATATGTTTTTCATTAATGCTTGAAAATTGGCTAGTACATTAATTAAGTTAAAAAGCATCATTTTGAATTTATAGTGTCTATGATGAGTTTTAAATGTTGTTTTCTCCACATCTTTTACACACATTCTCAATTGATGATACTCTAATATTAAGTTTAGCTTTAAAAAGAATTTAGATTCATGTAATTCATTCATCAGCTCATCTATTAGATGAATAGTCTAATAAATAACTTATTCTTAATAGTTAGAATATTCAACTTTCTATAATCCATATAAAATCTTCAAGTGTTATTTTTTTGTTAAACCAAGAGTATAATAGATACAAATGGACTACAACTATGCTGAATGATTCCATTCTATAAAATTTCCCTTACTAGTTTCTCTATCTCTTTCTTATACTTGTATGAACTCGCCTAATATTAATTGACTTGGCTCTTGGAATGGTGGTATTTTATGATCCAACTTTCTTGTTAGAGGTAGGTGCTTTGGTTTTGTAAACACATTGATATTCATTTATCAAAATCTTTACCTCTAAATCTTTGACATCCTATCTTGATTTTTCTATCATTTTCATAAACAAAAATTATCCCACAAATCTATATATAGCTTCATTCAAACCCTAATATGGTTTGGTTGTAGTAATCATCTATAATTTAGCTTTTTTTTACCATTCATTTTAGTTCAATCAACTTCATTTTAATAAAATCAAACAAAATAAAAAAATATATTTCAACTAATCTACTCCCAAAACCATGTCACATCTTTCTAATTTCAACAATCTTAAATCAGCATGAAATTTATACCCTTGTATAAACTATTTTAACTTGGGACAAAAGGTATTGTACCTTTTCACACTTTTATTGGCTATTATTACCACCAATATAATAATCTTTTCTACAATATAATATAATCAACTCCAACAACAATCCATCCATCATAGCCCAACATGCACCGTCTATTGAGGAAGAGAATGTTATAGGCAATCAACTAACACAAAAAAAGAAAATCTTTGACCACTGGATAATGCTTCATGCATTGTCCAAACTCTGTGGAACCCTCCACCTGCTTGTTTGACATGTTTGGATTTTTAATAATTTTTTAATTATTGTAAAGATCAATTTACCCCTCTACTCATTCAATTACAACGAAAAAAACCATATAAAAATATAAAAATATCCCCTAAAAAATCTAAATTAATCTTGAAAATGAGTTAATTTAGTAAATCTAATGTGTTCTGAATTTTAATATTTTTTCATTATTATAAAGATCAATGTACCTTTCTATCCATCTAATCATAACAAAAAATCTAGATGAAAATATAAAAATACCCTTTAAAAAAACTTTATTAATTTTGATAACGGGGGAAATTTTGTAAATTTACTATGCAATAAAATATGAAATTTCAAAAAAGTCCCTAGAAGCCAACTAACAGATTTTTTTTTCTCTTAAGGGCAATAAAGATATTTTACAGCTCTGAAAAAAAAAAGACTTTTGCACCTTTATTCAAGACAAAAATAACAAATGAATCAAAAGGAAAAAAATCATTTTATCCTACACCTTATTCTTCTTGATTGATTTGATGGAGAACAAAAATATTAATTCATTGTTACAATTCACAATAAATTATTTTTACATTTAACTTCTCACTTCCTAATATATATATATATATATAGACATTAGAGTTTAGACAACCATGCATTTCAATAGGACAGAAAAGCAAGTGTGAAGTGTTCTTTCTTTCGCTCTTAGAATTTCTTCTGTGGCCATTATAAATGAGATGTTGTCCGACAGTATTGTGCAATTTTCTTGACTACTCTTTCCTTCTTTCATATTTACTATTATAAATAACTAGTAATTGTGCTCTCTTGATGCTGAGTTTCTCCATGCTTAGAAAGATGTTTTTAATATTATTAAAATCTTAATATACAATTTATAACGGTACTTTTACAATAAAATATTTTTTTTTTAATTTTTTTTCAAATAAAAAATACTTTAAAAAACTTATATGACCACATTTCCAGATACCAGATGCCTGTAAGTTTACATGAGCTCAAGGACTGATTTTACTTATGGAGAATTCCAGAACTAAATTTGAAATCTTTGGTACTCCTGATCTTAATAATCTTTAAAAGTGAAAGTGCTCATGGTTCTAAACTATGACCACATAAATTAGAGAACGTAAACGCGGCATCAGTATTCAGTTTCAGAATATGCCTCAGGCCCCATGAACATCAGAAATCCAAATGTCCAACTTTTTATTTCCAAGTGTATGGATGTGAAAGAAAGAAAGGAAAGACAGGTTTTATCGTTGTTTCATGTCAGAAAAAAGCACTTGGACATTCCAAATGATAAGGTCCAAAACTAGATCAATCTCGAACATAAGCTCAGACTTCTTTCTAGACCTTTCTTGAATGTAAGACTAAACTACAAATATCCCACTCAAACAATGGCCGAGCTGAAGTGCTGGAAACATCCCATGTTCTCCTTATTTAAACAAGTCATCCATCAACATTTCCCTCCAACCAAAGCAGCAGTACGCCAGCATTTCTGAGTTTCTCACTAGTTGAAAGTTTGAACAAGGAAACATGTCGCCTGCTCTATCTCTTTCTCTCCCCCACATTCCCATTTGCAAATCTCAGGACCTTGCAAATGATGTCCAGATTCCTAAAAGCACTAACAGAGACAGCCCATCTCTCAAAACACCCCTAGATATCAAACTTAGTAAGAGAGAACTACTTAATGCCACTGCTGTAGTACTCTTAACTGAAGGACTCTCTGTTGCTAAGCCTGCAAGAGCTGCGGAGCCAGAGAGTCCAGTTACTTCAACTTCAAGTGGAATGTCTTACTCAAGATTCTTTGAGTACTTAGATGAAGGTGCTGTAAGAAAAGTGGACTTGTTTGAGAATGGGACGGTAGCAATAGCTGAGATTTTTAATCCCACACTTGAAAAGATCCAGAGGGTCAAAATCCAGTTACCAGGACTGCCACAAGAGTTGTTGAGGAAACTAGAAGAGAAAATGTTGATTTTGCTGCTCACCCAACAGAGCCGAACTGGACTGCTGCTCTACTTGACTTGTTGGGAAACTTGGCCTTTCCATTGATATTGCTTGGCTCTTTGTTGTTAAGGACATCATCTACCAGCACCCCCGGAGGTCCCGGCTTGCCATTTGGACTAGGAAGGTACAGTATATATGTATTTTCCAAATATGTATAGCTAGTTCTCACATGTTCTTAATGTCATAATCCTGTTTTTTTCTGGTTTTTATGACATTAAAAACATGCATTAGATACCAGAAGGATATCATATATGATGACTTGATAAAATAACTATGTGTTAAATGTTCAAAAACAGGAGCAAAGCCAAATTCCAGATCGAGCCTAATACTGGAGTGACATTTGATGATGTTGCTGGAGTTGACGAAGCAAAGCAAGATTTTCAAGAAATTGTGGAATTCTTAAAAACTCCAGAGAAGTTTGCTGCAGTAGGTGCAAGGATTCCTAAGGGAGTTCTGTTAGTAGGACCTCCATGAACTGGAAAAACCTTGCTAGCTAAAGCAATAGCTGGAGAAGCAGGCGTTCCTTTCTTTTCTCTGTCAGGATCAGAGTTTATTGAGATGTTTGTTGGTGTAGGGGCTTCAAGAGTTAGGGACTTGTTCAACAAGGCTAAGGCGAACTCACCATGCATAGTTTTTATCGATGAGATAGATGCTGTCGGGAGGCAGAGAGGGACAGGAATTGGTGGAGGAAATGATGAGAGGGAGCAGACACTGAATCAATTACTTACTGAAATGGATGGTTTTAGTGGTAATAGTGGAGTGATTGTTATTGCTGCTACAAACCGACCTGAAATTCTTGATTCCGCGTTGCTTAGGCCAGGAAGATTTGATAGGCAGGTAAGCTATCGTTTCTTATTAATCAAGATGCTTAGCATGAGAAGCCTCTATGAATTAGGTTCAAAGAAAGTTTTGTTGCTTGCATATGTAGGTCACAGTTGGGCTACCAGATGTGAGAGGTAGGGAAGAGATATTAAACGTGCATAGCAAAAACAAGAAGCTGGACAAAGGGGTCTCTCTGAGCGTTATTGCCATGAGGACGCCAGGATTCAGTGGTGCAGACTTGGCTAACCTAATAAATGAAGCGGCTATTCTTGCTGGTAGGAGAGGCAAATACAAGATCACCCTGAAAGAGATTGATGATTCAATCGATCGAATCGTGGCAGGCATGGAGGGAACCAAGATGACTGATGGAAAGTGCAAAATTTTGGTGGCTTACCATGAAGTTGGGCACGCTGTTTGCGCGTAAGTCATCAAACAAGATTTTCCTTTTCTTTCTTGTTTTTTTCTAGCCGATTCTATCTGGGAACATCATTCATCCGTAACTTGTTTCATACAAATATGTTGATGAGAATCACTTATGATATGAGGTTACTTATATCTTCTATATACTTTTCCATACACAGGACATTGACACCCGGACATGACCTGGTGCAGAAAGTCACTCTAATTCCCCGGGGACAAGCTCGTGGTCTAACGTGGTTCATACCAGGTGAGGATCCGACTCTCATTTCCAAGCAACAGCTATTTTCTAGGATAGTTGGAGGACTTGGAGGAAGAGCAGCAGAGGAAGTGATTTTTGGTGAATCAGAAATCACAACTGGTGCAGCAGGGGACCTGCAACAGATCACTCAAATCGCTAAACAGGTAAGTCATAACAAACTAAGATTACTAAACAGATCACTCAAATTTACAGATCATAAAACGAAAGGGAAACTTACTAACTTGGATTGATAAATTATTTTCCTGCAGATGGTAACAATGTTTGGCATGTCTGAGCTCGGACCATGGGCACTGACCGATCCAGCAGCACAGAGCAGTGATGTGGTGCTAAGGATGCTAGCTAGAAACTCCATGTCAGAGAAACTCGCGGAAGAAATCGATTCATCAGTGCGAGACATAATTGAAAGAGCATATGAGATTGCTAAGGAACATATAAGGAACAATAGGGAGGCCATTGATAAACTAGTGGAGGTGCTGCTAGAAAAGGAAACCCTCTCGGGGGATGAGTTCAGGGCAATCTTGTCTGAATTCACAGATATTCATGTTGATAAAATAGATAGAACCCCTGTAAGAGAATTGATTAATGCCTAGCATAATTACTTGGATAGTGTAGCACATAAAATTATAGCAAGAAGTGTAAGGCTTGTATTCAAAATGTGCATGCCACTGACCTCTCGTCCGGATGGTAGCATTCCCGTTGCAAAGCAAAGAAGTGTTCCCCGTTGATGAAGTCGTGAAAACTTGAGATGTGCTTTCCACGGCTGCTTCTCCCCTGCAAAAGCAAATCTCTTATTCAAAAATATGGAAATCTTTGATTCAAGAAGCGAGAATATATAACCAAAAGAACGAGAGTTTAAGTGTTGTGGATGTTAGTAGAAAAGGTTAGCGACCACATGTGATTGGTAAGAAAGGTTGATGTTATACTTACATAGCTAGCTATTGACAAGAAAGTTATTATACTAACTTCTTGGAGGTCAGAACACTACCTTGTAGTGTGTGCCGACACTAGACTTCTTTGAAATGGGAAAGAGTCATAACTTAATAGACATGGACTGTCGACTTAGGCAATGCCCATTAGCAAATAGGATTGTCCAGATGATTAGCTAAATTGTCTGCATAGGTTAAATCCAAGGGACAAGTATATATATATATATATATGAACGGAGATAAAAAAATCAATAACTTTTTGTCCATTTATCTCCGTTCATATACATATATATATATATATATATATATATATATATATATATATATATATATATATATGTATATGAACGGAGATAAATGGACAAAAAAGTTATTGATTTTTTAGTTGATGGATCCAATTGATTATTCCATATTTTTTTCACATGGAAATGTGAGTCAAGATAAATTTGTGAGGCTTAAAGGTCTGTTTCATGGTTTCATGTGAAATATTTTGCAGGAAAATACTTTTTAGATTTTCATGTGTTTGTTGAAAAATAATTTTTAAAAATTACTTTTCTATGTTTGTTTCTTGAAAATATTTTACAAGAAAATTGGTTAATGAAAAATATTTTACAATTAACATTCAAATTTAGTTTATTAGTTGAAAAATATTTTTAGTTCATAAAATTCTGTTAAATAGTAATCCACATACAATATTATCTAACTATTTCAATTACCATCATCATCTCATCACCATCTCTTCCACCACTGTCATCATCTTACTACTATCATTATCATCACCACTACCTTCTCTTCCACCATTACCACGACCACCTCCTTCACCACCGTCGTCATCTTAATACTACCAACACCATAACTACTACCACTATGTTACCATCACCTCCTTCACGATCACCTCCTCCAACACTATCATCATCTTACTACTATCATCACTATCATCACTATCATCACTACCACCATCTCAGCATCACCTCCTCTTTCACCACTACTATGAACATCTCACTACCACCTCTTTCATTATCACTGTTATCTCACCATCACTTCTTCTTTCACTACCACCTCATAAACACCTTTTTCACATCACTTTCATGTACAACCATTATCAGCATTGCACTATCACCACGACAACCTCCTTCACTATCACTGCCATGTTATCACCACCATCTCACCACCACCTCCTCCTCCATAACTACCTCCACCATCTCACTACCAACACCATTGAAAAATATTTTCATGTAAAATATTTTATGTAAAAAATATTTTACATGTAAAACATTATATGGTAAAATATTTTTCATGTAAAATATTTTTTATTCGTAAAATATTTTACACCAAACAAACGGATCTTTAGTAAATGAGAACTTTCACCAGTTCAATAGATACTTGATCATTGGTCTGCGTTGCCCTAAGAGTCAGATTAATTTTTTTAATGTAAAAAAAAGTCTAAGAACTACTTGCATGTTTTCTAATTAAAAAAAAAGTAATCATGAACTCAAAATATGATTAATATTGAATGACATATTTTTTAAACATTAATACGGTGACATATTGGATGATATTTTTAAAAAATATTAAGACAACAACATATTTGATTGACTCGGGTTAACCTGTTAAATATGCGACCTAGATCATAAGATTGTGTTAAACCTATAGAAAACAAATTAAAATAAATTTTGAAGGACAATTCTTAATCAATCCAATGTTCGAATGATAAAATTGAAAAAAATATTAAATTAAAAAAGAATAAAAAAACTTAAATATTAACTTGAGTTAACTCAAGTTAAACCTCCAAACTCATGATTCGGGTCATGAAATTGGGATAACCCCATGAAATTAAATTGAAAAAAAAATCAAGGTCCAATTTTCAATTAGCCCAATGTTGAAGGATATAATAAAAAAAAATCAATTAAAAAATAACAAAAAAAAACAACTTAAAACAACTCGGGCTAACCTATTAAACCCGCGACTTGGATTATGAGACCATGATAACTTCATAAAAAGATTATATAAAAAAATTATGAAGCTACATTTTCAAGAGATCCAATGTTGAAGGTTGAAATTGAGAGGAAAAAAAAACTAAATCCATGAGACTAAAATAACTCCACATAAAGCAAATTGAAAAACATAACATAAAGCAAATTGAAAAACATAATAAAGCTTAATTCCCAAACAACTTAATATTGAAGGATAAAACTAAAAAAAAATCTTAAGTATGAAAAAAACAAGAAGATTGAGTTATTGGATGGTGAAATTAAAAAAAATCAATTGAAAAGGAACCCAAAAAAATGAATAAAGTCAACTTTGGTTATGAGATCGAGATAACTTCATAGAAAGTAAATCAAAAAAAAATTACAAAATCCTATTTCCAACTAACCTAATGTTAAAGAATGAAATTAAAAAAAAAACAATTAGTAAACGCAGCCTAAAAGAAACAACCCATATAAACTCGGGTTAACCTTTTAAATCGACGACTTAGGTCATGAAATCAAGATAAATTTATAAAAATAAAATAACAAAAATTATGAAACCTCACTTCCAATAAATTTAATATTATAGGTTGAAATCAAGAAAAAAAATATTAAATTCATGAAACTGGTATATATTTTATAAACAATTTAATATTAAATGATGAAATTAAAAAGTAAAAACCTAAATAAAAAAAATAGTTTGTTGAAGGGTGAGAAATAAACTCAACGAAAAAAATAATACAAAACATTATTATAGTGACTAACAGTATGAGTATAACTATAGTGATTTAACCATATTCTTTAATATGTTGTTAATAGTATGCTTTATATTTGCTTAGGTGAATTTATTTTATTCATGTTTTTTAGAAAGTCAAACACCCCCTTAAATTAAATAAATTATATTATAATTATATATATATAGTATTAAAATTAAAAATTAAAAATATCAAAATTACCTGGCAATTATGTACCAAGAAATTGTTTTTTCTTGAACCCTACTTATAAGTCTACTTACATTTGGGAACATCCACTAAAATTGGAACTATGCAGAGATAGAACTCTTAACTTGTTAATAATGTATCAATGTTCAAATTACCAAAAATCTAATGATATATGTTGATGTTGTGGAAATAATGATTTATTATTTGATATATAAATTAATTAAATGATTGTTCCTCACTTAATTTCTTGATTTTTTTCTTTTTGTGAATTAGGAAATAATTGAAGATATTTATTTTAATTATTTTCTTACCTAGTAAGTAATCATTAATTTGTCAAGCTTTTTTTATTTATTATTTACAAACAAATATATATTAAAAGTTCAATGTTATTTGTTAATTTTAGAACGAGAAAAAGTGTCAGATTTTAATATTTGTTATCAACATGAAATTAATCTGACCATCATGAGGTTTATAATGCAACACAAATCACATTGTCTTCTCGGCTTCTCATGTTTACTTCTCTCCCTCTCTACAAAATAATTACAATGAACAAAATCAAACACGAAATAAAATAAATTGAGTTACCTATTAATTAAAAAGGAATCTTCTAAACCTTATTTTGCCTTTTGAAATATTCTCTTATCTTCTATTAATTAACTTCGTTTAACCTTTATTTAATCTTTAATTAATTATTTGCAAGACGCAAAATGCCAAATTTCATCACGTGGGAGCGACACGTGCGTCGAAAACTACGACACCGACTATACATCGTGCATAGATGCGTAAACAAGTATTGGATGTTGACATGAAGGAATTTCAAATTCAAGATAACAAAGGCTATGAGGTTTCTATGATGCTTTTAAATTGAAGATGTTATCATTTCTTGAAGATGAAGAAGACATTCACTTGTATGTTGATGTAAACCCCGAGAGTGTAGTGCTGTCTTTTTTTTTATAATAGTTAATTTTCGAATTAATTTATGCGTATCTCGACTAATCCTTTTAGATTCTGAAATTAACAATAAGATAAGTCTCTAGTAATCATCAGATTTGCAACATTCAAATTAGTGACTCATAGAAAACAAACTTAATACCTGATCAGTTAAGTTATAAATATAGTATTTTCTTAATTTATAAATAGTTTGTTTTTGTGTTTTAAAAATATTTTTGAAAAAAATTATTTTTTTTATTTCAAATTAATATTTTTTTTTGTATTTTTAAATCTTTGATATATTAATATAAAAAATAATTTTAAAAATATATTATTTTAATATATTTCTAAATAAAAATTAATTTAAAAAACAACTTATATCACATTTCAATCCCCTCATGTGCCTAAATGCTACTTAAGTAAACGCAAATATAACAGTAGTGAGGATGAAAATAGGACATGATGCGAGGAATTCCCAAACCCAAGACTTTAAAGCAATGTATGCATGGTTCGACTTCCAGTCCCAAGAACCGTTAACAGCAATTCAAAACTCCTGTCCAAAAAGAACCATTGCCTCTCTCTACTGAAACTCTCATCTTCAGTCAAACATGTCTCTCAAATCCATGCACAGATCCTAGTCTCTGGTCTTCAACAAGACACCAATCTTTTAACTGAACTCATAAGATTCTGTTCCTTATCTCCCTCTAAACACCTCAGTTATGCCCACTCCCTTCTATACAATTCACTTGACTCACTGCCTCCTTCTTGGAATTTCCTCATTAGAGGCTACGCCTCCGGTGTTGCACCGAAAAATGCCATACGGGTGTTTCATAGAATGCGAAAAGAAGGAGTTGGACCCAATAACTTTACCTTCCCTTTTGTTTTGAAGGCATGTGCTGCTTGCTTGGCACTTGAAGAAGGGAAACAAGTACATGCGGATATTTTTAAGTTTGGTTTAGATTGCGATGTTTATGTTAACAACAATTTGGTTCACTTATATGGGTCCTGTAAGAGGGTTTGGGATGCATGTAAAGTGTTTGATGAAATGCCTGTAAGGAGTATTGTTTCGTGGAATTCGGTGATTACTGCTTGTGTTCAGAATTTATGGTTAGGGGATGCAATTTGGAATTTTGTTAAAATGAAGGACTTTGGGTTTGAGCCTAATGAGACGACAATGGTGATTATGCTTTCCCTCTGCGCACAAATAGGGAACTTGAGCTTAGGGAGATGGATTCATTCTCAAGTGATTGAAAGGGGGATGATATTGAATTGTCAATTGGGCACTGCCATTGTTGACATGTATGCAAAAAGCGGAGATCTTGGTTACGCTAAGCTAGTTTTCGATAGAATGGAGAAGAAGAATGTTTGGACTTGGAGTGCAATGATTTTGGGACTAGCTCAACATGGATTTGGAAAAGAAGGGCTTGAGCTTTTTCTCAAGATGAAAGAGAGTGTTTCTATTTGCCCAAATTATGTCACATTCCTAGGGGTTCTCTGTGCTTGCAGTCATGCTGGTTTGGTTGATGAGGGGTTTCGGTACTTTTATGAAATGGAACACAGGCATGGAATTAGACCAATGGTCATACATTATGGTGCCATGGTTGATATCCTGGGTCGTGCTGGGAATCTTGAAGAGGCTTATAACTTTTTAATGGACGTACCTTTCCAGCCTGACCCAATTTTGTGGAGGACATTGCTCAGTGCATGCAGTATTCACAATGCTAATGTCAGTGATGGCTTAGTAGATAAGGTAAGAAAGAAGTTGCTTGAACTAGAGCCCAGGAGGAGTGAGAACTTTGTGATAATTGCAAACATGTATGCTGATGCTGGGATGTGGGAGACGGCAACAAATGTGCGGAGGACTATGAGAGATGGTGGTTTGAAGAAGATAGGTGGCGAGAGTTGCATTGTTTTAGAGGGTTCAATCCGTCAGTTCTTTTCTGGCTGTTCAAAAGATGATCATGGAAGTATCGAACTGCTTCTAGATGGACTGAACTTGAACATGAAAATGGTAAACTCCCTGTAATCAGTATTGCTTGTCATGTCATTTATTCCATTAGATGATTTTGCGACCTTGACTAGTACTTGCATATGAAATTTCCATTCATCATTACATACTTCAGCAATTTTTATTTGTTTCCATACAAATCCCTTTCAATTTGTTGAGTGCAAAGATTTTGATTTTGGTAATATGGTTTCCAGTTGAACTGCCTTTTCACTAGCGAGAAGATTGATAAACTAGCTAGATTATATTTGTCACAACTTCCTGTTAGATTTACGTGAAAAAAGGTAATAAAACATATTTACAAGTAGCAGATTAGTCAAACACCGTTTTAAGCTATTGACCAATAAAAACTTTGGCCTTTAATATCATCAAATTGATTGTATAACTTTATCTTTTAAGAGAGAGAAGGTTTGTAAAACACAATCTCAAGTTGAAGATTTCTCGAACACCTTTCTAATCACCACCAAATTCTTACTATAAACTTTAGCCAACCAATTTAAAAGAATATTTTTCGGTGAGTGCAAGTCAAGTTACCTGTTCATTACGCATTATATATACATATATATTTTATCCGGATCAGTATTAATTTTCTTTTAAATATAAAATAATATTGAGAGTACACGTTTTGAATTTTTCAACCATGTTATACCCAAAAATATTAGGTCTAGATCAATATCAGATCCAAAAGCTTTGAGTAGCTTTATTTAAATGTGTAGGTTTGAGTCCATACTTATCTAATTTTTTATATATAAATTTCATATATGGATTAGATATAGTGCTTATCAAAATTTAAGCAGGTGATAATTAAAATGTTAAGATTTATAATATTTTTTTATTTTTTATATAAAAAAACATTTAAACTATCTTTGAAATATCCTAAATAAAAATTCAAGTTCTAAAATTATTTATAAACAACAAATCATCACAAAAATCTAATTTAACATTTTAGATCTAAAAATTGAAATCATATCTTCCTATTGAAATAATTTATTTTTTGTGTTTATGAATTTGTTATTTTTTTAATATAAATTCTATCTTTTCTCTCTCTTTTTTATGAATTTTTATTTTTTTATATTTTTTTAATCAAACTCAATGCAAAAAAAAAAACATTTATTTAATGGGTGGTCATTTATGATTTTTCAACAATGATAACATTATTTTATATTTTTTTACTTATTTAGTTTTTAAACTTTTATTATGTTTGTATGAATGTTTATTGTGGATTTATGTTGCGAATATGGTTTTTTAAAGATATTGGTGATTTTTATTTAAATTTCATGTCATACCTAATTTAGGGGTTGGCAGCATTGCCAAAGCCAATTTATTTAGGTTTGGCAACCAAGTAATTTGGATTTGACTTGTTTGTCAGAACCAAGTAAACATGGGTCCGATGCAGTTTTTTTATTTTAAAAATAATCAAAATATCAAAACACCCTGTATGATTATAAAAAATTACACAAAAAATAGTGTGAAAGAATAAAAATACCCCCATATGCAAAGCTTAGTTTTTGTTTTTTTCAATGCTAAAGATGTATTTTAACTATTTAATAGTTTGTGAAAGGTCAAAAAACCCCTGGATGACAGGTTTTAATTTTTTTTAACCTTGGGGGTAGAACAATATTTTTATTTTGCAAATAAATATAAAAAAACTACCATACCCCCGCGCAAATGTTTAATGACAAATGAGCCTATGAAAAATATTGAAATACAAAAAAAAAACTTCAATTTTTTTCAATCAAAAGGTAAAATGATAATTGAACTTTATGTGAAAAAACAACATTAGCCTATTTCAATCCTTCAGAACATGGAATATCTACTGTGCAAGTCTATAATGGATTTTTTTGCCTTGGTCTACAGTATACTTGTATAGGGTTACCAGACCCAAGGAGCTTAGGTCTGGCAACCATGTCAAACCCGCTCCTAGCTTAACAACTATGTCAAACTCATGCTCTTAGCCTGACAACCAAGGCAAACCTAACCATACTAGACCATAGTTATCAAACTTGGCCAAAGAGTTAACTCAGCCAAGAAGCCGAGACCTGGGTCACCCCGAGAAAATTAAAAAAATAAGGTTTTAATATTTTATATGAAAAAATTAAGAAACAATCCACGTGGATATAAATTAAAAGATTATTTCAAAAGGTTTTTTTATCCTACATTTAAAATGTATTATCTTATCTTATTAAGTTAAGGTATTTAAATAAAAAAAGTTTTTTATCCCATATTGAGAAAATACCACTTTTTTCTTGTGAATATAGAGTGTATATATTAATGGGCTTCAAATCTCACATTAAAAAAATAAAACATTCTTCTAGTATTTATATAGTGAACTTTGATATGGATTAGTAACCAACTGAAAAAGATAAAAAAAAAAATTAAATCTCTAGCTAGGAGAAATACACATTTGAAAAAACAAAACAGGTCTCTATTGGGTTTTGCTAGGTCACCCGAGTCCCAAGTTGATCTATCAAGCCAGATCAGGTCTAATAACTATGATTAAACAACAAAAAATGAGCTTGAGAGCATCAATTATAACTTATTTCCTTGTTCTCTTGTTCAATAAAACCAATTAATTGATTCTTAAAATTTCAAAATATAAATCTAGGTTCACTTTTGCACTATTATTTTAAATTTTATTTTTTACCCAAGCGTTTGGGTCTGACACCCATTCCAAGACCAAGCACCTGAGCCTAACAACCATGTCAGACCCATGTATCTTTTTTGAATGCCAGACTAAAACATGGTTGCTAGATCCAGGTAGCTTAGGTCTGGTATGGTTGTTAAATCTAAGGCTCTTGGGCTAACATGGTTGTCAAACCCAAGTGTCTTGAACTTAGCGTGGTTGCTAGACCCAAGTACCTTAGGTCTGGCGCCTAGAATTTACATAATTTTCGCGAGCCAACCAAAGGTAATAGTTTTGTTGAAAACCAAAATACTCATGCAAATGTGTTGAATAGTCTTAAGATATCTAACTAATAATTCATTGTAGACTTCTAATGTATTGTTAAGAGAAAAGCCAGAACCACGCGTCTGGGTATGGCAACCATGCCAGACCCGTGCCTAGGTCTGACATAACCCAAGCACCTAGGCCTAGCAAGCATGTCAAACCCATGTGATTTAAAAAAATATATAGGAATTCACTTATAATTATTCTAGAAACATTTTTATGTTTTATTTTTGTCTTTGTCTTTTTAATGAAATATATTTTTATCTTTTCTATATTTCTTTCTTCTATTTTGGAACATTAACTACACGCATCCCTAAAATTCACTCATTTTTTTATTATTAACCTCTAATTTTATTGAAAAAATCATCTACAAAATTGCACAAATTAAGATAGTTCAAAGGACAATAAGTCTTTTACATATACAATATTTTCTTTTCCCACTATATAATATATCAATTCAAAAGTTTTCTCTTATGATCATATATTTCAAATTGTTATAAATAGTAATAGCTATAGTGTAGAATAAACTCTTCTTGTAACAAACTTTGATAATCAAATCATGCAACAACTTCTCAAATTTAAAAAAAGCATGAACCCTTTAAAAAACTAATATTTCCATCCACAATGCATACAAAAAAATGAAAGTTTATTTTTGAAGACTTGAAATAAATCACTTAGAACTCAACATTTTTTTTCCATTCTTTACTCTTTGAATATAACAAATTTATAAAATAAGTTACACAAATAAAAAAGAGTTTGCAGTTAAGTTCTATTGCATATGAATGAAAAATCTTGCTTAAATGAAGCAATGTTTGTTTTTACAGTCCAATCATATTTTTGATAATTTTTAATTTTTTTGACTCAGGCGCGTGGATCTAGCAAACTCAGGCGCACGAGTGTAGCATCATTGCAAGGCCCAAGCATATGGGTCTAGCAAGGCCTAGGCACATGGATTTGGCATGGTTGACAGGTTCAGGCGCTCAGGTCTAAACCCAAGTGAAAATACTAAAACGTCTTTATTGTCCTCTTAATTACACAAAATACTCATATAAAAATATAAAAAAACCCCCAAAGACAAGGTTTTTTTTTTTTTGTCTTTTATGAGGCTAAAAGTGTTATTTGACTGTATTTAAAAATTAGAAAAACCTGAATCCTCCTTTAGAAGAAAGTCGAAGAAACATTTATCCTCTTGTAAAAAGACTAGAAATTAAAAATAAAATCACTATTATAATCTATAATAAAAGCTTTCTTGATCTACAGTTATTTTTCCATATATTTTAGCTTTTATTATAATATAATGTATAACTTTATCTTGTCAAACAAATAATTCACACTGAAAGCGCTCTTAATCTTCCGTGATTTTTCCACACATTTTAGATTTTAGCTTTGGTTATAATATAATGTATAACTCATCGTCTAAAGCTATTGACCAATAAAAACTTTGGCCTTTAATATCATCAAATTGATAGTATAACTTTATCTTTTAGGAGAGAGAAGGTTTGCAAGACACAATCTCCAGTTGAAGATTTGTCCAACACCTTTTTAAACACCACCAAATTCTTAGTATAAACTTTAGTCAACCAATTTAAAAGAAAATTTTGCGGCGAGTCACCTGTTCATTGCTCATTATATAGAGATATGACATCAAAACAGGAGTGGCTTGGAAAGCAATGATAATGTCTCTAGACAGCTAGAAAATGAGCTGGCTGCCCAGAAGACCTAGGCAAAGTGAAACACTAGAAACGATGAATGAAAATCCTATTAGTAGCGTAGATTTTGGAACAAGTCTGTTCCTTTTGTTGTTTTGTTGTTCTTTTTCTATTTTTTGTTGAATGAACAAATCCAGAAACCAATACAAGGCTCTTGAATGCCCTTGATGATAAGAGTCGTTGCCAGATAGATGGGTCAGCGTGTCTTGAATTGTCTGCAACTCCTGCAATCCAAATTGCTGGGGCATTTTTTAAGGATATATAATATGGTCAGATAAAGATTCGTAGATAAAATTTTGTTGTTTTTTTGGCTCCAATGGTGATGTGGGAGACACAATTTCAATCCTCTTCTAGCCGCCTTTAGCTGCCAAGGCAGATGAGTTGATTCAGGACTCTTTTCCAGTTCTTTATTAAGTGTATTCCACTTTCAAGGAACGGGAATGAAAAAAACAAGAAAAAGGGTGGCTAGTGAAGGCCACCCAAACTACAAACAAGAAAAAGGGTGGCTAGTGAAGGCCACCCAAACTACAAACAAGAAGAGGTTACCTACCGGTTTACGCAATCAACATTTCATAGATTAGAATTGTTAGATTACTTGTGCTATGCATGGAATTAGATATTTTTGTTTTTTATTAAAAAAATTATATATGTAGATTTTTTTTTTTATGTATTTGTGTAGCTGAAAAAAATTTGAATTGCAAATATAAATTTTTTTATATATATATATATATATATAATTAAATAAATCGAGAACTATATGTGCTAATAAATTAAAAAAAATCATTAATGCTAATTAAAAATAAAATTAGAAAAATCTAGGATAGGTGTAGATCAAGATATTTAATCTCGCAGAACAGAAATTTACGCGATTGTGTTTGCTAAATCTTGTTAATTAAAATATTTTTTTTATCAAATCAAATGATAATAGAAATTGACATACACAATAAATTATATTATTTCAATAAACTAAAATGAAAAAAAATAGTATACAAGGCTGTACATATTAAAAATATTTTTTGAAAATATTTTTTTTTTTAAAAAAAAGTTCATCTATATAAAAAAATTAAAAAAAAATTATAGATGAATCATAAAAATTTCATCAAAAATTAAACACACATAAAATAATTTTTTATAAAAAAAACTCTATCCAGAAAACATTAAATAAGCAAATAAAAAAATTCAGATATGAGTGATATTAATAAAAACATAAATTTAAAAATTATTTAAAAAAATAAAAAAGCAAAATTAAAAAAATAGTTCTCGAGTGTCATGATTTAACTTATCAAATTTGTGATCTAGGTTATGAAATCAAATGGGTTAAATAATATTTTTCTCTTAAATTTATATATATATATAGGGAAAAAAAAAACTAGGCGCGTGGGTGGGTGTTCAAGACCAGGCCCGTGTGTCTGGGCTTGGTTCTTTTTTTTTTCAAGGGGCAAACAACCCTATTTGTTTTTGAAAAAAAAAATACACAGGCGACACGTCACCTGTAAAAACAAATGGCATGTCATCTGCAAGCCTAGATGGTGGCTGGAAAATCGAGGGAGGTTAGATTTTGAGTATTTTTAAGTTATTTCAACCCAAAAACACCTCACCAACATCCTCAGAACACCCAAAAACCAATTCATTAACTCAAAATACCCGAAAAAAGGTCCAAAAACCTGAAATCAAATCGGGTTAGATTTATCATTCTCGACTTAAATCTATTTTTTATGAAACATTGAAGCTCTAAATAACCACTATCAAGCCCTTCTCATCTCATGGAACCTGTGAACACAAAACAAATCTATTTTGGTGGTTAGAAATGTCTTGAACGATGAATTTCTCCCTCATCGCTAGAATATAGCGACCCATCTCTTTCTCCTCTCTCTAACCAATGACTGAAAAATAATAAAGATAAACTCTTATACCAAAATTGATTTTTTTACAATTTAAAGGGACCAAAATTATATAATTTGTGTTATTTTTAAAGTTCAAGGATCTAAATGTATTTTCCTTAAATTCTCTGTCACGTCATCTATGTTTGGCGTCTTTTTTATTCTAGTCCCTCTTCTTCCAATTCCTTCATTGACTAAGAAATAAAAAACAATTGGCCTTTATTTAGAATCATATCACTCAAAATTAAATTTTGAGGACTAAAATGAAAAACTAAAAAATGCACAGTTGGTCCACTATGTTATGTGAGTTTGTGAACAGTGCTCGCTACACTTAAAAACCCATGAATTTTAGTTTTGTACTTAATAATAGTGTTAAAGATGCCTTAATAAATAGCTAAATATCCCAAAGTTGAGGAGTCAAATTTTAACATGACCTCTTCTTTAAAAAAAAAATTGAAAGTAAAAATTTTGAAAAAAAAAACAATTAAAAACAATAGCAATTTGTATGATTAAACTACACAGATAATGAATTTGATTATTGCTGTTGAAAATTCTGATTGATTGGACTTGATTTGTAGGATATAAAATAAAATGTCAGATATCTTTTTTTATAGAAATAGAATTTAGTAGTAATTTCTATTTATGTGTAGTTAATAACAATTATAGAACTATCCTAAAATAGACTCATAGATGTTGTATATATTTATGAATTCCTGCTGGAGTAATGAGAAAGAAGTAGACAATAATTCTTCATATGGTAACAAAGCTAGATTGAAAAAACCCTACTTCCTATCCTACTATTCCATGTCATTTCTTGTTGTCTAATCTGGTAAACTTGTTCAATTCTAAATCGTGTCTGAAAACACCCAAAAAAACCTAAATCAACCAAACATCAGGCGAATTTAAAAATTTACAATTGTCCTATCGACTGAATGAAAGAAACTATTTGAAGTGATCATAAATAGTGAAAAACTTTTTGAAATGGAAGGGAAAGATCAACCATTTTATGGACAGTCCTCCTAGTCTAGAAGACTCCATGATTATGTCGTGGCTATAGAACTCTATGATATCGGAGGTTTGTGGTCTTTACATGTTTCTAACCACATCAAAGGATATTTGGGAAGTAGGGAGACAAATATATTTCAAAGTAAAGGATGTTGTATTAATCTATGAGTTTAAGATGAAACTCTCAATGACCAAACAAGGTACGTACTATAGTGGTTATTGAATATTACAATACTATGAAAGATTTCTGGTTAGAGTTAGATTATTATCAAGACTTTAACATGCAGTGCAATAAAGATGCTGTAATTCAAAAGAACTATATGGAAAGGTAGAAGATATTTGAATTTCTTGCAGGTTTCAATATAGAGTTTGACCAAGTACGAGTCCAGATACTTGGGAAAGAATCTCTTCCTTCATTTAATAAGGTATTCTCATTGATAAGGGCTGAAGAAGAGAGGAGAATTATGATGCTTGATGTTCCTAAAACTGAAGAATCAACTATGATGATAACCAATAGCATGAACCCAAATGATGCCATGAATGTTGCAAAAATGGTGAAGAATGAAGGGAAAAATTCTCTAAAGATGACCAATTTTGTAATTACTGCAAGAAAACAGGTTATACAAAAGAGACACGCGGAAACTCCATGGAAAACCACCAAGGATAGGGCAAAATGAAGGATACAAATGAAACCATTCAAAAGGACAAGCACATTTGACAAATTCTAAAGAGTCAGCTCGTGAGTTCAACATACTAGAAATGGGGGGATCAACAAAGAGGAGATTGAATGCCTAAGGACCTTACTCAACATAATGGAGAAACCATCTAGGCGATGCTCTCTTGCTCAAAATAGTAACATTCTAATTTCTCATGTTTTAGTACCTCAAATAAAGGCTATTCTAGCACCTGGGTCATTGACTCAAGTGTAACAAATCACATAACCTATTTTGCGGGTTCTTTCATATCATATCAACCTATCCTGACAATAAAAAAATCACAGTGGTTGATGGATCCCTAACCATAGTTGCAGGCCAAGGAATAATCTCTCTTAATCCCTCACTCTCTTTTAAAAAAAAGTATTACATGTTCCTAATCTTGCTATCAATTTTTTATCTATTCGTAAAATAATTAAGGACCTAAATTGTAGTGTAACTTTCTTTCTTGATCACTGCATATTTCAGGACCTATTTACGAGGAGGACGATTGGGCAAGCTAGAGTCAAGGATGGGTTGTACGTATTTGGAATACAAAGTAGCAGTAGTAACCTTTTTTCTCTATCCTTCATTTCAGTCAATTCTAATAAAGATGATATTTGGAATCATCATGCATCATCATTTAGGGCATCCATCATTTAAGACTCTTAAGAAAATGTTTTTGTCTTTATTTAAAAATCTTAATGTTGAACAATTTTATTGTGAAATTTGTGAGTTTGCAAAGCACCACAGAGTGTCTTTTCTTCTAAATGATTCAAGATCTTTGTCTCCATTTACTATAATTCACTATGATATATGGGACCATATAAAATCTCTAATATTTCAGGAGCAAAATGATTTGTGATGTTTATTGATAAGTGCCCCCGAATGACTTGAGTTTACCTTCTTAAAAGAAAATTCGATATGGGTCATATCTTTTCAATCTTTACAAATATGATAAAAAATCAATTTGGGGTTGGCATTAAAGGTATTAGAACCAATAATGCTAGGGATTACTTTAATCAAATTTTATCATCATACTTTGAAAAAGAAGAGATTATTCACCAATCATCTTGTGTTAATACTCCCCAACAAAATAAATTAGCAGAGAAAAAAAATATACATCTTCTTGAAATTACTCGAGCATTACTTTTTTAAAATCAAGTTCCAAAAAATTATTGGGAAAAAACTATTTTAATGTCTATATATTTGATAAATCAAATTCCTTTCAAAGTTATTGATTTTAAAAAACGTCTCTTAAAAGAGTAATTTTTATTCTAAAATCCCTTTAATGGTTTTTTTTTTTTTTTATGGATGTGTCACCTATATTCAGATTCATAATCATTAACAAAGTAAACTTGATTTTAGAGTATTCAAATGTGTTTTCATAGGATATTTCACCATACAAAAAGTTACAAATGCTGTCATCCATCAAAAAAAAAAAATTCTGTCACAGAGGACATGTTTTTTTTTTTTATGAAAAACAATCTTATTTTAACAATTCTTATCTTTAAAGGGAGGATATTTACACAGAAGATAAGAACAAGAATGATATATTTGTATTCTAAATCCCAGCTGGGCAGCAATAACCTCCTTTCATTTCACCTTCGTCTTCGTCACAAAATCTGAATAACGAACATTATTTCATCCTTCCAACAAAATTATAACTGATACCAACATTAAAATAGAGTAAATGTGAACTGCATATAATACCACAACACCATTTATTTTCATTACCAAGGAGAAACGTACTTGGATGCATCTAGTTATTACAAGTGCCCTATTATCTGCAAGAGAGAGGAGTAAGTACCAAATACTACAACTGCAATGCCCAGTAGCACTACGCTCACTAATACCACCATTTCAAATCCGAATCTTCTATAAGTTCTTGAAATCTTCATGTAACATAAACATGGAAGTACAGTAGAAGCTGTCATACTTAAGAATGCCCCGACCAGCGACATGAGATCACCGAAGAAAGGGACAGAGAGGGCTACCGTGACATTGCTTATCACAAAAGCCGTACTGATGAAGAGGCTAAATGGCCTGTTATTGCAGTTCAATGGAAACCAGTTTTTGGTAACTTTCACTATTGGTGTCACCATCAGCGCGTATTTGGCTATTGGATTGACCAGAGTGGTGTATATTGCCAGTCTTGAGCTGAAATTATGAGTTGGAAGGCTTAATGTTATCTGTGACTGAACGTTTGATCCGAACATCAAGTAACCCAGAGCTGCCATTGATGCGTAGCTTAAGGTGCATAGAATAAAGCACACAATCAAAACCTGCAATTAGAAGTGGTCAAGTAAGATTCAT
Source organism: Populus nigra (assembly GCF_951802175.1). Classification (NCBI taxonomy): domain Eukaryota; kingdom Viridiplantae; phylum Streptophyta; class Magnoliopsida; order Malpighiales; family Salicaceae; genus Populus; species Populus nigra. Next base: position 10,087,981 of record NC_084864.1, on the reverse strand, counting down.
TAACTCCAAAGAGTTGAAGCACTAGTTGAACATTCAAATGAAAAGCAATGGAATTTTGACTTCAAAGCAAATTTTTTGAGGAAGTAACTCATGATGGTTACTTACGTTAGAGAACTGGCGCTTGTTTTTCATAGAAGTGTACAGGGTAGGGAAGACTGGATGTGCACAGTAACAGAAGGCATACAAGCTTACCGCATTAGGTATTCCATGCCAATTTACTAATGTTCCCTTTTGATTAAACCCAATTCCATCAAATGCACCAGTCCAGAAAATTGAGACCAGAATGATAACCGAAGCTAAAACCCCACTGGCAGAGATATAAGAAAGAATGCTCAAGTTATCCAACCAAACCGTGGGCAAAATGATAATGGCCACAAAAATAACAAAGCTTTGTCTTGCACCTATTTCAAACCCTGCCACTTCAAGCACCATGTCAGGAAATAATCTTTGTAAATTATCCCCTTCAAGAATCAGGAATCCTGCTGCAACTAGGTAGAGTTCTGCATAGATGACAACTGAAACCAGAAGTCTTCCCTTGTATCCAAAAGCACGCTCTCCTATATCAGGATAGGTCCTGATATTTGAATCCACATCCATGCATCTTTGGATCAGTAAGCCCGAGTAAAAGGCTGCGAAGGAGATAACAAAGAGGAGAATCAAGCTCAACCATCCTCCAGACGATAGAGCATATGGGATCGAAAGGATCCCGACCCCTGAAAAATCAAACAGAGAGCAAAATCAGTTACCCAGATTCTCTTCAGTTTGGGATGTGTACCACACTACATCACAAGCAGCACATTTACTGAAGAGTGAAACCTGACAAAGCATTTAGTCCGTGGAAAACAGTCTTGAAGGAAGAGGCGGTCCCCGTAGTTGAATGACTGTAATTTGTTTCCACATCTTCAAGTTTGCATCCTAGACTTTGTTTCTCCTCAACAATGAGAGGCACAGTCAACGATGGTTCATCACGAGACATGTTTTCCATGCTTCAGACTGCAGAGAGAGAGAGGGGAGGAGGGAGGGGAGGCTAGAGGTTAAACTGCGAGACTTAGAGATAGAGATGGCAACCTAAGACAATTGCTTTTTTTCTTCTTGTTTTTTTTCTTAAATCTATGAGTTGCTAATTTGTTAGCTTGAACTTCCAATAAAAGCTCAACAACCAGCACGTGCCTCCCTAGGAATAGTTTTCTCCCTTTGCAAGTCCAGGTGCCTCACGGATATATATATATATATATATATAAGTCCATCGCGATTCAGGAAATCTTTAAATAATGCATTTCTCGCAGCTCTCTCTAATCTTATACTTGCAACCAAGTGGATATTAAGAAATAAGAAATCACATAAAGACAGAAGTCATGTTTATTTACGAGTCGAGCAAAACGAGGGCGAAGAAAAAGTAATCTAAAGCACGTTAGAGTAAACATGATTTTTGTGGTAAAATTAATAGGAAACTTTCTTAAAATTAAGCCACATTCCCAAATAACTAATTAATAATGTTCAATAATTAATTAAAACTAACATTAATATACCTGCAGGTCAGATTAATTTCTTTTTAGCATAAAAAAATAGTTTCACGTGTTTTTTAATAAAAAAAATTATGAATTTAAAATATGATGTATATTAGATGATATTTTAAAAAAATATATACTAATATGATGATATATTAGATGATATTTTTAAAAAACATATATGATGATATATTTCAATAAATCTAATATTGAAGATTGAAATTAAAAAAAAAATCACGATACCGGTATATAACTCAATAAAAAAATAAAAAAAAGTTACAAAATATAATTTTCAAAACATACTAATATTGAAATATAAAATTAAAATAAAATTGAATTGTTGAAGGGTGAAGCCGGAGAATAAAAACTTAAACAAAATAAAAATACAAAACATTATTCTAGTTAATAATGTTCTATAAGTATGATTTTATTGATTTAGCTACATTTTCAGTGCTTTGTTAAAAAAATTACAAATTACTTAATATATATCAATACTAGCAAACTAAGAGAGTAAAGAGTTTCACTGATTGTCATGTGTCTCTTATTTTCTTTCAATGTTGATGGTACTATTCAATGAACAATATTATTATTTTTATTTTAATTTTTAATTTCATCCTATTATATTTGTGACATTTTATGTGTTGATGTTCTCTTCTCGGTGGATTTTATTAACGGTTCAAAGTGTTTAGAAGAGTTTTGGAGTTGAATCAGAGGCCAATTTCATTAAATAGACCTTAAATTTGTAATATTAAAAAATATTAAGAGAAGGACCAAAATAAGAAACGAAAACAACTAACAGGGTTTCTCTAAAACTTGCAAAAAAAGTTAACTTTCATCCACAAATTCTCCATTTGGTCTTTTTAGTCCCTTTAGTTATAGGATTCTATATATTTTAATCCTAAACTTTATTTATTTTACATTTCATTCCTTGAATTTTAAGATAGAAATGAAAAAGTATCTTATGAAATGTGAGAAGAGAGAGAAAGTGGTTAGTAGGCTCCATTCCAATATACAGAAGTCAATTTAGTGTCATTAGATTACCTTTAACGAGATGAGTGTTAAACTTTTATCTTGCAAAAGAAAAAAGATTAGAGATCATAAAATATATTTTTATTTCATTTTGATTTTTTTATTGATTTAAGAGTTTTAAAGCTTAAAAATTGGTTCATTTAGGTGCTTCACTTCTGGAAAATTGGCGAATATAAACAGAGACGCCGACAGATTTTTTTCATTGGTATTTTCCAGTGATCTATACCGACTAATTTTTTTCATTGCTAACTCTATCGATCAACACCAACGGAAATATATCGTTGGTATATATCGAGGGAATCGCAGTCATGATAAAAGGAATAAAAAAAATCAAATAGTGTGATGGTATGTAAGTTTTTACATACACAATTACCAATAGAATTACAGTTTGATTCAAAAAGACAAACCATATAATAATGTGGCATTGGTACCGATAGAATGGTCAGTGGAGTCACTGTCAAAATAATTTTATTGGTAATATTTAATACATAACCTGACACTCGACCATCATCTCCCTATAAGCTTATGGTGTTTTTAAAAGGTATTTTCAAGTTAGAAAAGAAAATTAAAAATAAGTTTTTATGTCCAAAAACTCAAACTATGAATTTTTGACCATTGGAAAAGTTTATCAATATATGAAGTGTTGTTTGTCACAATAGATAATGGTCATTAATTTTTTTAAAAATAAAATAAAATATGGTGGACGAGATGTTAAACAAAAAAGAAAAAGGTTAAACATGTAGAACTGCCAGCTTATCTATGCTTAGGCTTTCTCGTATCAGGTTTTGTACGAGGGTCCAACAATCTAGGTTTAAGCATGCGGTTTTTTTTTTTATTTTATTTTTTCTTCAATTTTAATTAAAAATATCAATTTTAATTATAATTCAAATTATATTAAAAATATTATTCCTTTAAATATCATTCAATTTTGCCTATCAATTTCATAGCATTTTTTTTATAATATTAGAAACCATTCATTAATTATTATGTATGAAATTAATATGCAAATGTTTTTTGAATTTGTGATAATGAGTATTCAATAAAGATAATATATATTAATCTTTTCCCCTTCAATAGCATATAAAATATCCAAATATGATTTTCAATCTTATTTATTTATTTATTTGTAAAAAAATTTCTTTTCATATCATGATTAGTTTTTGAGTTTAAAAAATATGCTTATAAACTTATTTTTGTTAAAAACGAATTCATTAATAAGAAAATGTAGTTTATATTGTAAACATATTTTTGTTGCTTGTTTTAAAATATTAATTTTTTTCAAAAAACTTATTTTGATTACCTTTTCTTTTTATAATTAAAAGAAAATGCAACTAATAAAAAAAATTGGTAAAAAATACATTAATAAGAGATGAGTAATTTGTTTAATAAAATATATATTTCTTACAAAAAATTAAATCTTAGTCTTTTTGTATAAATATCTATTTTATTGTAAAAGAAACTCAATAAAAACAAATTTCAAAAAGTACCCTCGCTCGGGTAAATAACTAGTTTAATCTATTTTTTATACATGATTTCTTCATAGATATATATATATATATATATATAGGATGATTCATAATAGGGCCAAGATTATAAAGTTATTGAGTTAAGTGAATGGTCTTCAAGTTAATCCATCTATTATTTTTGTTGTTCAAAATAAAATCATTTTATTTTTTTATTTTAATCTAATCAAATTTAACTGAGTTAATCAAATTATATATAATAACTCATGAAATTATTTAGATTTAATTAAGTTATTAATTATCAAAACTAATTTAAATTAAAACCGTATACAAGTCTAGTACCTACCTACTCTATATCACATGAACAACAACTATCAATAATATTTAAACAGTCAAAGAGTTAGGTTTTTTTGTTTTTGTTTTTTTAAGATTAGTTGTTATCAAAATAAGGGGAGATCTGACTTATTTAGTGTAAACGACACTGATAAAGTTTATTAAATGTATTTAATTATCCATCATGCTTCCTCTTTCCCCTCGCCTGTTTAATATAATAAACAGGTAATTATATATTTTAATATAATACAATGCTAGTCTAATTATATTTTTTTATAATATAATAAGAAATATACAGGTAAAAAACAATTATTTAATATTGTTATTAAAAAAATCTGGCAAGTTAATCTTAAAATTTATTAATTTTATATCTTATTTAATTCAAGTTTAAAATTAAAATTATATGAGAACCACCACTTAATTAATTTGATATATTCAAAAGCAACTCAGCTTATAAAAAAAAGTATCTCAATCTAATTTTTTTAATCTGAGTTTAAATTAAACAATCTAAAAGATGAAGAGGAAGGAAAAAAAAAAGAACCGGTCGCTGTATGAATGGGTCTGTCCTTTATTTTATTTAATTTTTTGTCTGTGTTGATGTCCGTGCCAAATAAAAGCAAACGACAGAAACGGAGCTTTCTTCTTTATTTTACTTTTAAATGTTCCTGATTTTCACATGTGGGATCAAAGGACAGCCTGATGTAATTATAAAGTTATTTGAGTGGTTAAGTTTTGAATTTATTTTTTAAAAATTATTAATTTTAATTTTATAAATTATAAAATCATAAAAAATTTATATATTTATTAACTTTAAAATTTATAAAATTAATTAAAATATATCTAAGCTGATCTGAAAATACACATTAACTTTTATATATATATATATATATATATATATATATATATATATAAAACCTCGGATGCGTTGTCGATTGATGGCAAGAAGGAGCGGAGGCAAATTTTATTCGAGTCGCAGTCGTGATTAGATGTAGCACTAAAAAACAAGAATACAGAAGCATAGGCTAAATGCCAAATGCCACAGGACAAAATTTGAACTAGCATCCTAGTAAATTATGACAACAAGCATACGGACACCGAATGTGAAAAATATGGGCACTTGCCCACAGTAAAAAAAATTAATTCAAATCACAACATACAAGATAATTTAAAACAATTTGAATATTTAATTTAAAATGAGTATTGTGATATCATGGTCACACAAATTAATTATTTTAAATTAAAACACAACACATAAGATAGTATAAAACAAGTAAATAGTCTATTCCACAAAAAAGGTTCAAGTCAGATTTTTATGTTATATGATATGCAACTGGAGAAGGTTGTGAAGTTTTCTAGGCTAAAACAAAAGAAAACAGAAAACTATCAAGTGAAATTAAATAAAATTAGAAAATAATCAAGATAACAAACCTTGGTCACAAGTAAATGTCTACCAACAGAAATCAGAACTGATCATGGAAACGAAACATCAATTTATATTATGAATATTTATCTCTTCTTAACATTGGTTAATTAATGGATCCGCCGTATAATTAAACCTAGCCATCAAACAACCATAATGTTCGCACTAGTAATTTAATGCACTAATAATTTAATTCAATGGCACCCTTAAGAACTAGATAAGTTGATTAATCAAGAAAACATAACTGTCCGCAATCTATGTTTAATTTGATTTAATGTTCTCCCTAAGATTAATAACGTAGATCTGCCACAATTTTTAAACTCAGTTGCTTCATAAGTTCGCATACCACAATACTGGTTTTGATATTAAACTTAGCAATACATTGTCTACAACAATAACTTAGAGTCCGCTCTAGCAATTAAAATAAACAATCATAGAAAAAATAAGCATAGGAGAACAAACATATTCATTATATAAACTAGAAAGAAAAGGTAAAATAAATCTCACAGTTATTGAAATCCGAAGGTTTTCGTGTCCTTGCAACCAAGAAAAAGAGTTTAGCCTTGCATGTTTGTTGAAGAGCTAATAAAAAAGAAGGAGGAATGCATGATTTCAGGTTTCTTAGAGGAAGGGGGCGTTTTTCTCTTTTTGGCTGGCTGCCCCCCTTCTCTTCTCTCATTCTTTTTATATCCTAAGAAACCCTAATTTCTATTTTACAAAACAGTCCTCCCTTAAGTAGACAGTTTACATTTAAGTACTTCAATAACTATTTTCTTAAAAAATGAGAAATAGCCTTGCATGAAATTTTCAAGTTTTGATTTAAAGGAGCTAAATTGCTGAAATAAAAACTTAGATATCGGTTTAGATGCTTTGAAACTTAATTTGAACTCGTTTCTTCACAAAACCTATTTGCTGGTAAAATTCAGCTGTCATCTTTGAAAAATCATATCTCACTCATATGACATCTTTTTTGGCTGGAATTTGGAGCGTTGATAGGTGGTTGAGTCATGAATCCAAAATAATTGAGTTGGCATTAATTGGACTTCTGTAGCTCCAAATATTGAAGTTGGAATCATAATTATTAAACCCGGCTTGGGGGTTGACCCGGCCAAGGGGCCGGGTCCCGGGTTTCATGGGTCAACTCGGGTCAACCTAGAAAAATTAAAAAAAAATTAAAGTTTTAATATTTTATATGAAAAAACTAAGAAAAAATCCATGTAAATATAGGCTATACATATTGTAAATAATGAAGTTTAAAAGAATATTTTAAAAAGTTTTTTATCTCACATTAAAAAGATATTATGTTAAGCTTTTAAATTGAAGTATTTAAACCGAAAAAGATTTTTTATCCCACATTGAAAAAACATAACTTTTTTTTTGGGAACATAGAATATATATACTAATGGGTTTCAAATCCCATATTGAAAAAACATAGTTTTTTTTCAAGATAATTTTTTTCTTATGAACATAGAGTATATATATTAATGGGTTTCATACCCCACATTGAAAAAACATAGTTTTTTTCTTGTGAACATAGAGTATATATAAGATAAATTTTTTCTTATGAACACAAAGTATATATACTAATGAGTTTCAAATTCTACATTGAAAAAAAATAGCTTTTTCTTGGAAACATAGAGTATATATACTAATGTTATCCCTTTAAGTTGAAGTATTTAAATCAAAAGGTTTTTTATCCCACGTTGAAAAAATATAACTTTTTTCTTGGGAGCATAGAGTATAATACTGATGGGTTTCAAATCTCACATTTTAAAAAAAATTAGGTCTCGCCCGAGTCTCACCTGGGTTGACCCGTCAGGTCGATCGGGTCGTTGCATCAGCCGGTCTTTTGACAAACCCGGACTGGTCCAGCCCCCGGGTCGATCCGCGCGGGCCGATCCGGGTTTAATAACTATGGTCAGAATGGTTGAAGGTCAACACTAGCAGATTGCGAGATTTGACTTTGAAGGTTGCGATTTCCATGCTCTTTCTTATTTTATTTTCTTGCCTTCGATGTTTAGAAATGTATGGATGAAATTTTATAAGGAGCATTTTGACACATTGTTGTATACGGACTCATTAATGACATTTTCATAAATAAGCTTGGAAAACTAGAAATTCAGCTTCTTCTTCTCCTTTAAACTATCAGCCAGTGTTAAAAATAATTAGAGGAGGGAAAAATTGAGAGTTTTCTTGCTAAAACCATGGAAAGAAACTAAGATTTAAGGCAAAATAGATGAGAGAGTGAGTATTGAACACATCTAACTCAAGAATTAAAGAGAAAATCAAGTGAGGGGAATGAAGTAGAGAGAGGAAACTCATTGTTTAAGTAAATATTAAGAAGACCAGGAAACTTCGATTGGTTAACATTCAAAGTTCATATCATTATCGGGTAAGACATTATAAACTCGATTGTACAAGTTTAAGTAAATATTAACAAAATTAATGCGAAATTCTTAAATTTCAAATTAGATTCCTTAAATTTTAAATTGGAAAAAAGTGAAATTGTTAAAATATGATGTTCTTGGTATGAAATAAGATGTAAATATTAGTTTAATATGTCTTGCTGTCAATCAATCGATTACAAGTGACATTATTATATTAATGTAAATACATATTTATTATCAATAAAAGCTTAATTTATCTTTAATATTTATATAATATTAGATTAATAAATTTAATATTTGATTTATGAATATAGAGTAAAGATAAAGTTTATGAAACAAAAATGTTTTGCAAAGAAAATTATAAAGTTATTATAATTATGAGATTTGTATTACATTAAAGCATTGTTTCTAAAATGTTTGTTGATTCTCTTTTAAATAATGGACATTTATTAGAGTCGTAAAGATTGATTCATGTTATGTTCTTTATTTTACGAGAATCATTTGTTCTCATAATATGAGGAACAAGAGATATTTATAACTACTATGTAGGTGTTTGTCACAAAACATGTACGTTGAACTGACCTGCATCAGAATTCTATATGGAGAGATCAACTATGTATATGGAAAGGCTCATATGACGATTGTATAAGTGATCCTTAGACTTGAGATCACTAAGTTATCTTATATAGAGAATGTTATGCTTTAATCTTGTTACATGTTATCTTAATCCAGGTAACGAAGGGATAAACATTGGGTATAACATGAACTATATGAAGGTATTTGAGTAATCAAGAGAGAATTCATCACCCTAGGTGGATTAGAAAAAATATTTCATCTGTTCTCAAATAGTTTGACTGAGAAATCATTGGCTAAGGTAGAATGAAATTTGAAAAGAGTTTCAAATCTTATTCAAATGATCAATTATGTAGAAAACAAACATGATTTGATATAAAAGACATGCTTCATGCTTTAATGTTAAATCAAAATATTATTGACAAAAGGATATTAATTACAATGATAAATTGATCACTGAAAGTTAAGTCAAATCATTAATGATTTTTTTAATATTTGAGGGATCATGACATGTTACTAGACGATACACTTGATCTTTAAATATAAATTAATCAATTATTGAATTATAATAAATTTAATTATTTAATTTATTTAATTATATTTAATTAAAATTAAAATTTATATTTGGGTCAACATATTAGAAACCTAATGGGTCTCACACATTAAGAACCATTAGTCATAAATTAAACTAGAATGATTAAATTAAGTATAATTTGATTAAAATATATTTTATAAATTAAGGATTAGAATATAATTAATACATGGATTATATTTCTAGACCTAAAAAAATCAAGTAAAGACTTGATTGAGTTAATTTCTAAAATTGTTTTGAATTAACATATGGATATTATTTAAGGGGAAAATTGATTTATTTTCTTCTAATTTATAGAGTGTTTTTAGATTTTCCTATAAATAATAAGTTACACCTTTTATTTTTTTATGGTTGTTTATTATATAGAAAAACTATGTAAGTCACAGAATAGAGAGCTAACACTCTAGGCATAACAATCTCTCTCTTCTAAATAAGAATTTAAGAGATTTCTCACTGGTGGTTCATGTGAATTATCATTGAAAGCCAGGTAATTAGATGACTTATGGTTTATGACAACTTAGCCTTTAAAGAATCATACAAAGCCGAAGAAGATCAGATCTTCAGGTAATAAATCTCTAAAAAACTCTAAATTTGTCTAACAGGATTGTAGGGAGTCCTCAAAAATTTTGTTTTACTATTTTTGTTGTGTGTATGATATTTGAGAATCCAATAGTGGTAGTGAAACCATCATTAAACAATTAAGGTTGTTGTTTACATGTTCAAATTATTATTGGTGTTAATTTTACATTATTTTTATGTGCAATTTCTTTTTCCAAAAGTAATTTTTCTCTCATGAATTGAAGCATGCAATAATTTTATTTTGTATATTAATATGGTTTTATGCATGATGGATGATAATGGACATTAAAGACCAATGCAATTATGTTTTTATGGTTAAATGATTGTAATATTAAATAAGACCTACATGTTTTGCCTTTTCTATATTTTTCTTCTGGGTTGTAATTCTTTCTTATCTAATTCCCATCAAATGGAATTTGAGGTTTCTTAATTAATTATATAAATGTTATGTGATTTAGAAATGTAAGAATTTAGATAAGAAATTATTATGTAATCCAAGACAAAAAAAGAAATGGCGATGAAGGCTACAACCAAGATGTTTTCAATGGACTTATAAAGACTTACTACAATTACCTAGGATTTGACCATCTAATTCCCTTCAATGGCTTGAGGAAATTAATCATCCAATTAGAAGGACATGTTAGAGGTGTGTGTTTATATATAAATTGTTATGTATGAAATGTATAGCTGTGATTTCATGTTATGTAAATGACCTAAGAAATTGATAATAAATCCCTCATTTATGTATTAAGTACATGTTGAGAACATGAATAGTTGCCTTCCAATTTTATATATATAAAACCAAAGTTTTATTCATGGATAACTTGTTGAGTCACTCAAGGTTATCATTAATTGAATATGTTTAATCCTATAAAATTAGGTTCTACTTAACTAACCTATATGATTTAAATGAATCACTCGTGATCATATAAGGTTAAAGGCATGAGTTATGCGAAACATATAAGATATGTTTAGATAAAGAGTTATGACCTAACTGATCTAGGAGTCACATAGAAATGTAATTGATAAATTATATTATCTATTTAATTTAATTTATTTTCATTATTAAGTCACTCAAGGTTAGATAAATTAAATGAGATCCTAGCCCACTAGAAAAATGTAAAAATTGTTCTCAAGCAGGAAAATAGGTTGTATACTCTACACAATCTAATCCTAAATGCCCCTTCTAAAATGATGAAGAAGAAGTTATGAATGAACATCAACGTCATATTGATGAAAATAAACAGGTTGTATGTGTAATGTTAGCCAGTATGTCACTTGAACTTCAAAGGCAACATGAGAATATGAATGTCTATACTATGATTATGCATCTCAAAGAATTGTTTGATGATGCCAATAGGAATGAGAGGTATAAGACCTCTAAGGAATTAGATCAATTGGGTTTTGTCATGGACCAAAAGTTAAGTGTTGACTTGGTTTTGCAATCATTACCCCAAAGCTGTTCGCAATTTATTATGCACTATCATATGAACAAGTTGTATAGTACATTGCTGGAATTGCTTAATATGCAAAAAAACTACTAAAGGGACCTTTTAGTTTAGTCTTCTAAAATATCTAAGAAGAAGGATAAGAAGAATTAAAACATTGTCTCTAAAGCAAACAAACCTACCAAAGGCATCAAGAAAGACAAGGGCACTTGTCATCATTTTGATATGGAATGATGTTGAAGGAGGAATTGTAAGGAATACCTTGCAAGAGTGAAAGCAAAGAAGTTTCATGATACTTCTACTCCAAGTATTGATACAAATCAAGTCATCTCTGAATTTAGCCTTAAAATATCTACTGACCAGTTTTACGAGATCAGATATATTTCTCAAATCGTACATCGAAATAAGCTGAAATTTTACAAGGATATATTATATACGTGGAAATATAGTTTGGTAAATGTTTCGGCAAAATAGAGTTAAAGAACATATTATTGCATAGGGTCAAAATTACTAGACAAATCCTGTCAAATCTGTCATTCTAGACCTTTATGTACTATTTGGGACATATCTAGAGATATAGGTGGAATTGGTTTACGATTTAAGTTGGTATGGAAACTAGACATCTAAATATTTTCAACCATATATAGTAGGCCTATCAATTCAGACATACGGGAGAGAATGACGTGTTTGAAGTCAAGAATGAAAATCTACCAAAAATTTATAAGAATTAAAGATTCAGGTTGCATAAAGGAATTTTGGAATGAAGACTTTGTTTTTATTATCCTTATTTATTTATTTGTAAAAAAATATTTTTAATTTGGGTTTGTTTTAGCCCATTAAACATTCTTTAGAGATTTATTTTATTATTGGACTTTGTTAGTTGATTACTAGTTTATTCTATTAGGGTTAGTTAGAAGATACTATATTATATTTTTTTAGCTGCAAATTTATGCAGCAAGTTGGAGAATAAACGTGAGTTTTTCTTTTATTTGTTTGTGGCAAAACAATCTTTCTTTGCAGAGACAAAAATCATACACTAACTTATCGAAGATTAACTAGCATCGTGATGTCATTCACATACAGTTCTTAGATATAAGGTTATCTCTAGATTCAAGTCTTTTTTCAATACCTTTGGTTCTTAGGTATAGGGTTACCTATGAGTTAAGGTTCTATCAAACCTGATTTTTGGCTTTCCAAGTTGTTATCTACTTCTTTGGGGGTTGTTTGAACACGTGATCAAGAGATTCACATCAGTTGCTATCGGAGCTAGGCTCTAAAAATTAGGTTATATCCTTTATTTTCTTCTTGTTAGTTTCAACTTCCTTAACTTTAGTTGTTTTTTATTCAGTTTTTTATTATTTTGTGCCTAAAGCTTCGTAGTTTACATCTAGGTTTTCTTAAAAAAAAAGGTTTAATTTTAGTTTGTTGATGTCTCAGAATATATCATTAGCATAAAGAGTAAAAAAAAAGAAAGAAAAAAAATATCCAAAAGTCACTTTTGTCCAATTTGCCACAAAACACAAACAAGGAAGAATTTAGACCAAACCAATTCAGAAAATTATCAAATATTAAATAATGGTTCTAGGAGTCCTAATTGTACCCCATAAAAAATTTGAGCTTACTTGGAGATCATTTTCTATAGTAACCAAGGTCGGGGTTAAAACTTATCGTAATAGGTCAGATTCATATCGAAAGGGAATCTCAGGTAAAAAAATCCAGAAAATTATCTAATTTTACATATTGAGTTTCAAGGTTCAAATTACACCCTGTATAAAATTTGAGGTCATTTGGAGTTCTTTTCCTATAAGAACTAAATTCAGGATTGGAACTTATCATCACGAGTCTAATTCGCATCAGTAATTCATATTTTTTTTTACTGCTGTTATTTTTCAATTATGAAAATATAATAACATCATAATTGATATAATGGTGTCATCTGAATATTTTTTATGTAACTTTTGCATCTTTTTTCCTTCACATCTTAAAAAATACCCATTTTATGTACAAATTCGTTTGTTACTCGCGAAATTATAAACATAGTTTCATCTTTGCTTCTTTTCATATCTTTCTTGCTTCTTGAGATATATTAACATATTTGGATACACTACTATGAATGCTATATTTGGTGTTGATTTTAGTTTTGCAAGTGTCGAAGAAAGGTGAGATGAGAGGAAAAAGGCGTAATGAATATATTTGAGTGAAAAGACTTTATTTGAGTGAAATACAAGAAGAGTGTAAACATATGAGGGAGTAGGAGATGAATGTATATTTATTATCAACTAACCAATTCAAAGATGTCGAAGGTAAGCAACAACATGGCAACAAAGAGAAGAGACAATGAAATTGAAACTCAATTACGCATTATGAATCAGTGAATGGATCAAATGACCAATGAATTTGGAGATAGGTTGGATAGGTTGGAGAGGCAACGTGTTAATAAGCATGGTAGGGTTTAAATTAGGTCTGAGCGAAGAGAATTTAATATTATGAGGGCTGTTAGACAAGTTAACACAAATGTGGATAAGTTTATGGTTGATAATACAGACATAAGTGATGTTGATTTTGAAGATGTGTCTGTGGGATATAGGGAAAATTTTGTACAGTAACAAAATTTTCAGTTTGAAAGGGAAAGATATGATGATAATTTTGGTCAGAGGGGTAATTATAGGTATTAGGATTATAATGTCAAGTTAGATAGAGATTTGAGTATAATTAAGCTAAATGGCTTTTCAAGGGAAGAATGATCCTAAAGTATATTTTGAATGAGAGAAAAAGGTAGAGTTGATTTTTTAGTGTCACAATTATCCAAAACCCAAGAAAGCCAAGTTTGTTGTGATTGATTTTACTAAATATGTCATGGTGCGATAGGATCAATTAATGACAAATCACATGAGAAATTATGAGGCAAATCAATACTTGGGATGAGATGAAATCCCTTATGAAGAGGAGATTTATGCCTAACCACTTTTATAGAGAATTGTATCAAAGGTTGCAAAATTTGAGTCACAATACAAAGAGTGTTGATGAGTACTTTAAAGAGATTGAACTCGCTATGATTCGATCTAATGTTAAGGATGATAGAGAGGCTACTATGGTTAGATTCATGAATAGTTTTAATCATGATATAGCTCATATTATGAAGTTGCATCATTATGTGGAGTTACAGGAGATGGTGCGTATAATTATGAAGGTAGAGAAACAACTTCAACAAAAAGGTACCATTTAGCAAAGCCAACCATTAAGCCCTTTGAAACCTTAAAACCCCAATTAGAAGGCTAACACTAGGGGTGGTCCATCACAATAAAATGAGGAGGGCAAGGGCAAATACCCTAAAGAGAAGAAAGACACGCCGATCATAATTAAAGGTAACAATGTTACTCCTACTTCTCGCAATTATGACATTAAATGCTTTTGTTGTTTGGGCTTTGGTTATGTTGCTTCACAATGTTCAATCAAAAGAGTCATAATTATAAAAGCTAATAATGAGGTTGAGACCAATGGGGTGGATAAATAAGAGAAGATGCCACCATTAGAGGATGTTGATGATGTTTGTGTTAAGTATCCGATTGAGGAAGAGACATTTATGGTGAGGAGATCGCTGAATATGTATGTCAATATGGATGATTTGAAAGGTTAGAAGGAGAGCATATTCTGCATGAGATGACATGTTCATAATAAGGTATGTAGCTTAATTATAGATAGTGGTAGTTGCACTAATGTAGCTAGTACTGAATTGGTGAGAAAGTTAAACCTGTATACTACCAAATATCTCATATCTTATAAGTTATAGTGGTTGAATGATGGTGGTAAAGTAAAAGTGAATAATCAGGTTTTGGTTGTTTCTTCTATTGGTAAATATTGTGATGAGGCGTTATGTGATGTTATGTCAATGCAAACTAGTCACTTGTTGCTTGGTAAACCATACCAATGTATGATAGAGTGACAAATAAATATTCCTTTGAGATGAATGAAAGACCTATAACTCTTGCATCTTTAACACCTAAGCAAATATATGAGGAGCAACTAAAATTAAAGAAGAAGAACATGATTCAAAGGAGAGCTTGTATATCAGGGGGACCTTCTTTGCTAACAAGGTTCTTCTTAGTTTTGATGAAAATGTTATTCTTTGGCTTGAACTGATTTTTTAGCTTTAGAAGATATTTTTCATGATACAAATTCGAGGTCAAAATTTTTTTGAAGAAGGGGAGGATGATATGAACTAAGTCAGGTTCGAACTTGGCCTTAAAATATTTGCTGGCCAGTTTTGCGAGGTCAAACATATCTCTCAAAATATACATCAAAACAAGCTAACATTTTATAGAGAGATACTAGACATATGAAACTATATTTTGGTAAATGTTTAGGTAAAATAGAGTTCAGGAACATATTATTGCAAATGGTCAAATTTACTAGACAACTTTTGTCAAATCTGTCAAACTAGCTAGACCTTTATATATTGTTTAGGACATATCTTGAGCTACAAGTTGAATTTGTTTGCGATTCAAGTTGGTATGGAAACTAGACATCTCAATACTTTCAACTATATATCGTAGGCCCATTAATTCATACATACGAGAGAGAACAACATGTTTGAAGTCAGAAATGAAAATTTGTCAAGAATGTGAAAAAATTAGAAATTCGGACTACATGGAGGAATTTTGGCATGAAGAATTTGTTTTTATTATCCTATTTTTTTATGTATTTAATGTTAAATAATTATTTTTATTTTGGGTTTTTTCTGGCCCATTAGACATTGTTTAGGAGTTTATTTTATTATTAGACTCATGTTAGTTGATAATTAGTTTAGGCCTATTAGCTTGCAACCCAAAATGGATCCATTAGGGTTAGTTAGATGAGACTATATTATATTTCTTTAACTGAGATTTTAACAGCAAGTTGGAGAAGAAACGCGAGTTTTCATTTTGTTTGTTTATGACAAAAATAACCTTTCTTTGCAGGAACAAAGATCTTATACTGACTTATCAAAAATTAATTGGTTTTGCGACATCATTTGCATACTTAGGGTTCTAAGATACAAGGTTATCTCTGGGTCCAAGTCTTTTTCCAATACCTTTGGTTCTTAGATACAAGATTACCTCTGGGTCAAGATTCTATCAAACCTGATTTTTAGTTTTCTAGGTTATTATCTACTTCGTTGGGGGTTGGTTGATCATGTGATCAAGAGGTCTGCATCAGGTATGTTTATAATTTAAAACTATCTTACTAATTTGCATTGTAGTTCTTGGGTATTGGATATCGAATATGGTTTTTACATTAGCAATTACATATAGAAACTAAAAAAAAAAAAAGTTGAAGATTAGTCAAAGATAAAATAAACCTACAACTTAGTAATGAAGCAAGAGTTGTTGCTTTTGCTGTAAGAACTACTTAGGCATTAGTTGTAGGAACTAGTTATTTTCTTTTCTTTTGTCTAATAGGCTAGTTGTAAGAATTAGTTAATTTGTTTTGCCTTGATTTGTATCCATGTGTCAACTTTTTATTATAAAAGCTCGTTATTTTTCATATCATTTATTTTAATTTAATTTAATTTTTTTTATATATAAATAAAATAAGAATGACATGAAAAATTTTGATCATAATATTTTTGTTTTTATTTCTAGAATGTGGTTTGAGATATTGCCTATGGGCAAATACAAATCCAAGATTTTACTATTAAAATAATATGAAGTATAAAGCCAATAAGAATAATACATAACACGGGTGTCTATATGTATGCATTTAAGTTAACAAATATTGAAATCGTTTTGTTTGATTTTGATTGTCTTAGCTAGAAGATTCCTTTTATTTTCAACAAACTTCATGCTCCAATCTGGACTTCCTCCGGTGTTTTATTTGGTCTATTATTGGCTTCTTCTTTTTTTAGAAAAAAATCCTTTCTTTATACTAAAATATATTTGTATCATGAATTGATAAAACATTTATTTTTTTAAAATAAAAGGCACTAAGATTTAAATTTTAGATTAAGCAATTTATTTATTTTAAAATCAATAGTTGACCTGTCAAGATTTATTTGATTAGTCACCCAAACTTTGTGTACATTAATTAGGTCAGCGACTCATTAATTAAGTTAATTCTCGAATTAAGCTTCGAGTCACCAGGCTTTTATGTCGCCAAAGCATAGCACACTCACCCGTTACAATAAACTAGATTATTTGTGAATTGCATATAATTCCTAAACAAAATTTGCTTTCACTGAGGAAAATATGTATGGAAACTTGAGGAGAGCTTATATCTTGAATTTATTTTTTATTTATTAATCATGTATTCAAGTTTTTTCAGAATTATAATAAGGCCTTACAAAGTTGTTAAATTTAAAATATATAAGATTAATTAAGTTACATATAAATTAATCCAAACACCTATATTAATAATAATAATAATAAAAAAGCATGAAATATATCTACTTGTTAGAAGTGCCTTATTATCTCCAAGAGAGAGGTGTAAGTACCCAATATCACGACAGCAACACCAAGTAGCACTATAGTCCATAAGACCACCATCTCAAATCCAAATCGCTGATAAGTTCCAGAAATCTTCATGTAACATAAGGATGGAAGTATAATAGAAGCTGTCATACTTAAAAATGCTCCGACCAGCGACATGAGATCACCAAAGAAAGGGAGAGAGAGGGCTACAATGACATTGCTGATCACCAAAGCCGTACCGATGAAGAGGCCGAATGGCCTTTTCTTGCCGTTCATTGGAAGCCAACTTTTGGTAGCATTTACAATTGGAATGATCATCAGGGCGTACTTTGTTATGGGACTGACCAGTGTGGTGTATATTGTCAGTCTTGAGCTTAGCTTTTCGGTTGGAAGGTTTAAGGTTATCTGCGACTGAACGCTTGGTCCAAACATTCGGTAACCCATAACTGCCATTGATGCGTAGCTCAAGGAGCATAAAATAAAGCACAGAATCATGACCTGCAATTAAAGCAGCACTAGACGTTAACGTCAATGAACCTCATTAATCATGTAAAATCGTAAACATAGAAGCCAGTTTTATGAGGAAGTAGAATATTACAGAAATCAGTCATAATGGTTGCTTACGTTAGAGAACTGATGCTTGTTTTTCATAGAAGTGTAAAGGGCGGGGAAGACTGGATGTGCACAGTAACAGAAGGCATACAAGCTTACTGCAGTAGGGATTCCATGCCAATTCACTAACGTTCCCTTTTCCTTAAATCCAACCCCATCAAATGCACCAGTCCAAAAAATTGAGATGAGAACGATAGCTGAAGCTATAACCCCACTGGCAGAGATATAAGATAGAATGCTCATGTCATCCAACCAAACCGTAGGCAAAATGATAAGGGCCACAATTATAACAGAACTTTGTCTGCCACCTATTTCAAACCCTGCGACTTCAATCCCCATGTTAGGAAATAAATTTTGTAAATTATCCCCTTCAAGAATCAGGAATCCTGTTGAAACTAAATACAGTTCTGTGTACATGAGAACTGAAACCAAAATTCTTCCCTTCCTACCAAAAGCACGCTCGCCTATATCAGGATAAGTTCTGATATTTGAATCCAAATCCATACATCTCTGGATCAACAAGCCGGTGTAAAAGGCTGCAGTGGAGATGATACAGAGAAGGATCAAGCTCAACCATCCTCCTGATGATAGTGCATAGGGAATTGAAAGGATTCCAACTCCTGAAAAATCAAACCGAGAACAAAATTGGTTAGAGTTTGAAGACTACAACGGATGCAGCGTATATGTTGAAGAGTAGAACCTGACAAAGCATTGAGTCCGTGGAAAACAGTCTTGAAGGTAGATGTGGAGCCTGAACTTGTAAAACTGTAATTTGATTCCACATCTCTCAGTTTGCATCCTAGCCTGTGTTGCTCCTTGTCAACAAGGAGAGGCACAGCCAACGATAATTCATCATGAGGCATCGTGTCCATGATATTGCAGACAGCTGAAAGAGAGAGAAAGCAAAATCAGCTGAAGGTTAGAATCTGCAGCTTGAAAGAATTTTTTCTTTTCCTTTCTTTTAGAAAAGTTCAGCTACCAGCAGGTGTTAGTCAATGTAAAGTTATACCTCCCAAGAAATAAATATTTTCTCTTTGCAAGTCTCAATGGCTTCTAACTTACAAGGCCGCTATTATATATATATATATATATACACACGCATTTTATAGTGTCAATTCCTAACGTCGGTAATTCAAAAGTATTTTAAATGTGTCTATAATGAAATGAAATCCTTCAAACACATGAAACACGTCCCCTGTATAGTCCTGATCGAAGAACTGCAACATGTGGAGATTCAGTGTGACCTTTCTTGTTGATGTGCTCTAAATATGACTTTCTGACAGAAATTTCTTCATAGTGGATTTTACTGCTAACTCCGCACTTTTGGCGTGATTTTTCATCGCGGAATAGAATAATTATCTAGGCTGTGTTTGATTGCAGGAAAGTGAATTTCTGGAATTCACTTTCCTTATTTTCTCATGTTTGACAACAACATGGAAAGCTAGTCAACGAAAACTTAATTCCGGTCAACAAAGAAAATACAACTTCAACAAAGGAAAGTGTTTTCCTTTTGATAAGAACCGGAAAACACTTTCCTTTTCTTTCATTGTACACATTTTTTTGCCACAATTATTATTTTATTTTGCTATATTTGTAGATGTACTTGTTTTATTTTTTTTGATTAATTCATGATTAGTATTTAATTATATTTGTTACATATGGATAAATTTGAAAAAAAAACTTATTTTAAGCTTTTAAAATTGAAAAAAATATAGTAATAGGTTTTACTTAAAAAATATTTCTCAAGCTTATTTCTATATAATATGATATGACATATATAGTTATATTTTATAAAATAAGCTATGTATGAATATATATTATAATAAAAAAAATTCATCATTATTTGCTGATTATATCAAATTTGATCCTCAAACTTTTGATTGCTATATATAATTTGTTTTGAATATTTATTTTTCAATTTCATATCTTAAAATTTAATTTTTATATTAATTTTGGTCCTTATTTTTATAATTGCTATTTGCTTTTTCCTTGTCATTTTTTTATTGAAATTTTTTATCTATCAAATTTGGTTCTCATTCTTTTGATTTTTACTTATTTTATTCTCATTCAACCTTTTAATTTGTAAGATTTGTTCCTTATTATTTTAATAAACTTGAAAAAATAAAACATTAATAAGTTATTTTCCAGCTCATTTTCCATAACACTACCAAACACTGGAAAGTGTTTTCCAACTTATTTTCCATTACACTACCAAACATCGAAAAATACTTTCCCGGAATTCACTTTCCCGGAATTTACTTTCCCCGGAATTTACTTTCCAAAAAGAAACTACTTTCCTGCAAACAAACGGGCCCTAATGTTAATGTCAAGCAAACACACCATACTGAAAAATCAAGCTGAAACTTTGCAAACAAATCTGAAACGTAAACCAGATAAATTTTCACATATTTTCGTACGCAAAAGTCCTGTAAACAGTAGTTTGTTGTTACTAGACTAACACCTACTCATAAACCCATGATTAGAAAGTCATGTTTTCTGAAAGATAATAATTAAAATATAGGACTATACAGTCTATACTCTCTTAGCAGATTAATGAGCTTTCATTGATTTCATGTGCAAATGTTTTCCCCGTACTCACGGCCACGGGGTGTTTGGAATTCTAGTTTACTTTTTAAAATAGTTTTTTATATTAAAATATATTAAAACATAATCTCTATATCACATCATCTCCATAGAGATGAGAGGGGACTATACTTCTAATAGCATTAAATTTGGTTGGTCTTAAATCCCTTCCTCAAGTTGTCGGAATATAACAGGTAAATATATCCTTAGCTTCGGCCAGCTATAGGGGAGGTGGGGATCCCTCTAAATATATGAGGTGGTAATGGAAGTAATGGGTTCAACCCATCTTTATACCCTTTTTTTTCAAAAAAAAAAAAATTAATCATGAAATGGAATATCCATTGATAAATGGAGTGCAATTTATGCATCACCTACCGTCGAATACTCTTTTTTCCAAAGGTTATGAATCACGTACCGTCCACCAGTGACAAAATCATTGCCTTGAATTTAAGGTGTTTAGATAATTTCCAAGTAGCTGAATTAGTACCTTACCAGAATTTAGGCAATTATTCAGCATGGTGTGTGTGTGGCTGACTGGTCAATAATATAATCACCAAGCTTCAAGAATAGGTGATCAGGTCCAAGATTAGCCAACTAAAGCTAACAGTGATTATATTACCAACAAGCTCGGTCTCTTGTACTACGATGTTTCACAATCCTCATGAATTACGGTTTTTTTTTAGTGTGAATAACCATATGTTCATGTGCTTAAGAAATAGATTATTGATGGTAAAAGATGTAATAACACCCGTAAAAGAATCTTTTTTCATGGAGTTTGGGAAAACTCAGATCATAAAATTAGTTAGTTTTGAAAGAATTACAATAAATAAAAAAATATACTTTAAATTCCAAGAACAATAGTATTTGATTTTATTTAAATATTCTGAGATTTAAAAGTATGAATACTTAGATAATAAAAATTGTAAACTCTATACTTGGATGTTTCAAGTGATATTTATAATCCTTAAACCTTGTTGTTTTGATGAAATGGAGGGGTTAGAGAGTCATTTTCTCTTGATAACATTAATATATAATGGATAAATATCTCTTACACAATATTAAAAGAAAGACAAATATCCTCTATAGAATATTAATGGTCATGAAAATATGAGACTCTTAGATAAATTTTATAGAACTAGAATGTAGGGAAATAAATATCTTTGACATTAATATTTTGTGTTAAAAATCATAAAAATAAATAATCAAAGTCTTATGGTTTAATATGAAGCTTATAATAATTGTCTGATCCATGTCCAATTTGAACCAAGCTCTTAACTATACTCAGGGATGTTAGGCCTTGAAGCAAGGTAGACCTATATTATCTTAGTCTGATATTTTATTAAATTTAAAAATATTAAGTATAAATATAAACTCCACCTATCTATCATTGGATCATGGCTCTACCTTTATACCTTCTAAAAAAAATTTGAACTTTTTCACAAAGTTCCAAAAATATTGATTCAAAAGTTCCCAAAGTATTGATTCATCTAGCATATATTCATTGTTACAAGCACTAAAAAGATGAATTGAAACCATAACCGTATGAGGACAAAGTGTAGAAAAAATATACGGGATTTAGGAGGTGTTGATGTGGAATATTTAAGGGGAAAAAAACGAATTTAAGTTTCGAATATGGTATCCGGATCAGTCTTCAACTATATATCAAGAATCACATCAAAAATGTGACAAACGTTAACCTGTCTTGCTTTTGAATCGACGGGTAAATGGTACAAATCTATTTAAGTTGTTTTCAGAGCATGACAACTTATGCATTTATTGTTTTTAAAAGCGTTTTTATTTTAAAAAAATATTTTTTTATTATTTTAATATATTTTGAAAAAATATTCATGTATCACAATATTAAAAGCACAATTAAATAATAAAAAAATATTTAATAATTGATAAAAATATTTCAACGTGATTTAACAAACAATTTGGGATTCGACAACATCAAATTCTGCCAAGAGATCATCTTAAAAAATGTATAGAAATCCAAGCAGAACTTCTCTTCCTGTGCTAGTAGTGCAATGCGTGATAGAAAAGGAAAGGAAAAAAAACCCCTACCGTACGTGATATGACATCGCTATGGACTTGACGCAAGCAATCAATTTCGATACACAGAGGATGTCTCAATACATTATTAGAAATAAATTATGTATTGAACAAATATTGATTGATTGATTGATCACGATAGAAAGAGTCTTGGTTGGGTTGATCGTTGTTTAAATGGTTTCCTCTACATGGATTGTCTGGTTTTGCTTCGCTCCAAGAATTAGAAGGACAAACTCATCACGGGGTGTTGTCGTTGTTCATGTGCTGTGATCGATGTGTGAACGCCTTTATTTCAACGTGTGTGTGTGTGTGTGTGTGTGTGTGTGTTATGGCCAGAGAGATTTGATATGAAGATTAAATTCAAAGAAGCAGCCTCTGTTCAGGATAGGAACCCTAAAATGAGTCAATAAAATTTCAAAAAGAAAATACAGAAATATACCATAATTAAACATTTGCTGCATTTCACACTTCCGAATTGTGTTGCCTAACATTTGGTGTCACCAAGCCTCAATTTTTACTTTTATTTATATTTTCAAACCTAATCCAATTAGTCTCTAGGAGACTCTAACTATAAAAAATTCCCAAATTAGTCTAATGTATTTTACAAATGCATTGTAATTGGGCCCACTAGAACTATATGGTCTCTAAATTATATCTTGTATTTTACAAACGGAGGCACAATTATAATTTATCCAATTATCCTGAACTTCTTCAATACACAACACAAGACTAAAATAGCCTTCATCTAAAATAGACTAAAATAGATAACAATCATATCTAGCAAATGCATTGTGATTTTTTTTTTCAAGAAATAACATAAACAAGAATATAAGAAATATTTTAAATTAATTACATGCATAATTAATTAATGAACAATGATAAGTTTAATGTCAAATTACAAACCTAATAAAAGAAGATCAATAGCTAAGTTACATACATATTTAATATTAGTTCCATTTACATAACAAGGATAGCCATAAAATAATGAAGAAAGTGCCCCCACGTTAAGGAACACATTAGTTATAATTCGTTAAGTATGAGGAAAAATATTTCACCCAAAATTCAAAAGCCATTTATTTTCTCTGTGTTTTTTTACTTTAATCCCTTATCTTTTAATGTCACCATTTCCTAACAAATTAGCCTAAGTTGGTCTACAATTTGATCTTATAAATGCTAAATAAAAAAAAAGCACAGAGTTCATAGTGTTTTGTGAGGGGATTCACAATTTATTTTGCACAGTAAATCTCCCATACCTTTTAGGTTTTCTTATAAAGTATAATTTTTATTGGCTTATATATAAATTTAGATATTTATTTGTTTATAAGACTTGAAATGGCCTGACAGATTAATCAAAGACTCAGCAGACTAGAGGTTTGAATCAATTCGAGTTGAAGAAAAAGTAGTTTAAGGTTTTGTCTTGACCCTATCTAATCAGAAACCTGGGTCGACCAACAACCCGGGCCAAATCTAATTCTCAACTTATTGTTTTTTTTTTGTCAAAACAACATTATTTTCATTTAAAAAAAATTACGAGGTTAGGACTACTCTCTAGTTGAATTTTATAAGTATAAATATTTGATAGGAATAATTTGTTATTGGATAACATAGACTTATAAAACCATAACAGGTGTCCTGAAAATCCATTTAATAGGGTAACTAAGACAATGCTGGACCATATGCAAGGCTGAGGCTGGCAGTGGTCAAGAAGAAATTGAGGTGGTGTCCCCGTGTCTTTACCACCCAATATGAATTTGGATCCCCCCTTTCCCTGTGGGTACCATGTAACAGGAAGGAATAAAAAAACTGAAAAATTAAAAAAATTAAGAAAATTAAAAAATAAAGAAAACCAAAAAAAATTAATTGAAAAAACTGAACCGTAAAAAAAACGATTAAACCGATTAAAATTTTAAAAAAATTGGCCGATTCAGTTTGGTTTCGGTTTTATAAGCCTAAAACCGAAAAAACCGAACCAAACCCAAATCAGAAAAAACCGAGCCAAAACCGAGTCAAACCGGTTGAACCAGGTTCTATCCTAAAAAACCGAACTAAACCAAATAAAATCGGTTGGTTTGAACCGGTTTTGATTTTTAAAAAAAATATTTCATTTTGATTATTTTTTTTGATAAAAACCGAACCGAACAAAAATTATCACCCTACAATACACAAGCTTTTTTCTCATCTTATATAGCTCTTTTTTCTTTTTTCTTTTTTTTTCTTTTGTTTTTTTGGTATGGGACCTCTCTTTCGTCATTTCATCCACCATGGCAGCAAAGAAGACGTCTCCCCGACAAACTTGGTGCCCCCACCTCCATTAATCCTCGCTCAAAATGACTTATACATCCCTTACCATTGCATGGCTGAATACACTCCTTCAATGGAAGCAGCCCCCGTCACCATCACCTCCATAGAGTGTTAACATTTGTAGGCAGGGGTAAGTTTTGAACTTGCAACAAAAAAGAAGAAGCAAGTTCTTAATAATGGCTCAAATTATATATAATTTGAATTAATACCCACCTGAAGAGATTGGTTTTGATGGTTAACGATATATGCCTCTCTTTTTTTAGTTAGTTTAAAAACACCATCAAAATCCTATAATTTGAATTAATATCTCTCCTTCTTCTTGATGGTAAAACCTGTTTGAAATTGTGATATTAATTGCGATTTAAAATAATTTTAATTTAAAAATGTATTAAAATAATATTTTTTTTATTTTTTTAAATTATTTTAAATATCAAAATCATTTAAAAATATTTAAAAATATTAAAAAAATTAATAATTTTTTTAAAAAAATTAAAACAACACTGTGCATCTCGTTCTCAAATATGCATTTAGCATTCCAATATACTTCCAACCGTCTGATCTTAGATTAATTATTTGTTGTACCTCAGGATTGGGACCATTTTAAATATGTAGGTGGGATCGGAACATGTTTTAAATGTGATTGTGAGAGGATTACGATGACATAATTTATACCAGGCCTTGCTGTTCTTGGCAACACAAGGGCCCATCAACCGAGTAATGCATAATTAAGTGTAATTGGAGCAAGTTTTCAGGTTAATTTCTACTATTAAGCTTAGATTCCTTCGCATAATTAAGTTTAAATAGACGATTATCGATTATTATTAGGATTATAACCAGTCAACAATCCATAATTAAGATTACAACATATAATTCCTTATAAATGTATATGTCTAAAACTGTTTTATGGTACGTTCAAATAAAAGAATTCATTATATTCTAGGAAGATTTATGTATTTAAAAAAATCTGGACAGAGAGTTCTTTAAACTTACATTGTTTCTTTTATAGTAAGAATTTCTATTTTTCATTTATAGATAGAGGTGTAGCTGAATCACAAAATCTATGTATTGTGTGATTATTTTTACTAAGATATTCTATATAAATTATATTTATATTCACGATACTTAACATATGTAAAAAAGCAATAAAATCTCATCTTTCCTAGAACTATATTTATACTTTGGAGCACAAAGATACTTTGTTTGTGCATTAGCTTACTTTATAAAGCCCTAAAACTATTTATATATTCCATTTTATCCATATTTATAATAATATCATTATATCTAGTTTATGCATTTTGTTTTCATTTAACAGGATATTCAGTTACGGCCACCTTTTAAAACACCATACATATAAGTTTTATTCCATAAAACTTTTTTTTCTAATTATTTAATATTATTTTTTAATTAACCCATTTTATCACTGAGTTAAATTTTCAATGTTTTATTAATACCATAAAATTTTGAAAGGTGCATGTTCTCTAGAATTTATAATCTAACTAATCATTTATTATCTCTGCATTTCATTTCTCATTCCAGAGCAGTCAACTTGTTAATTATTGTTTTTATATTACCATCACCTCCTTTCACAAATAAAATATCCTTAAACTCTAGTTAATCCTTTATAATTAAACTCAAAACTCCTTCAATTATAGAAAACAGCTCTATCATTTGACATCGTGCATGTCATGATATTAGTCTTGATTGATTCTAATTTCAAGGAGGACATGGTTTCCTTTTAATTTTTTCCATTAATTCACATTACCCATTAATCATTCATGATAAGAACACATAATTAAATCAAACTCATCATTCTAACCAACCAATCATCACAATCATAACTTTACATAATTCAATTACTAACACTCATGCTTAAAATCATAATAAAACTCAGAGTTCCTTACCTTAACAACACTAAAACGAGGTAGATTTAACAAAGAAAAAACTCAATTTCTCTTCATTCTTTACAAAATCTCTCTACTTTCATCCATCACAACTCACCCAAAGCTTGAAATCTCTTGCTTTGATCCTTCTAAATGTCCTTTACAACTCTTAATCTAGCCTTTTTATGTGTTTTTATCAAGAGCCCCACCCCCCCAAAAGAAAAAAAATTCTTCTTTGTTATAATCAATCAAATGACTTCTCAAAGAAGCGAAGACTTCTATCTATATATTCCATTTTATCTATATTTACAATAATGTCATTATATCTAGTTTATGTATTTTATCACCGACTTAAATTTTCAATGTTTTATTAACACTGTAAAATTTCAAAAAGTGCATATTCTCTAGAATATGTAGCCTAATTAATGATTCGTTATCTTTGCATTTCATTTCTTATTTGTTAATTATTGCCATCACCTCCTTCCATAAATAAAATAGCCTTGGAATCTAATTGATCTAGAAGTATTTAACAGCCAAATAATCCTCTCAAACATTGATCAAGCTCTTATAAAAAAAATCATACTCCTCCTTGGAGATCTTCTTTAAGAAATTGTCACTCATAAGAAACCTCCAGAATCTTTTTCTTCTTCTTGGATTTAGTCTTCTTTTCCTCATCAACTTTCTTAACAAAACCCTTATCTTCCTTCTTTGGTCTATAATCTTTATCATCATTAATCTCGTTCTCTTCAAGGTGCTCAACTCAATTCTTCTTGAGGTAGAAGGTAGTCTCAGTACGCCTACCAAGTTGTTATTCATTAACATCCCTTGTAACAGTGGAAGATCAACCAGCATGTGACTGCCACACATATTGTTCATCATCATTATATTTAATTGTCACCACAACCATCTCTGCAACAAGGTAAGTAGAATATAACTCCTCACCAATTTGGCCAATCATACTTATATTAGCCCCATCAAGAACAAGAACTGAGTTGTTGCCTCATTCCCTCTCTGTTGTTTGGCTCCCGTTGTTGTCTTATGTATAGCCATTATAATATCCAACTGCAAGCTAAAGTGGTCATTTCTTTTTTTCTGCCATTTCTTCAAATTTTTCATGAAAATTTTGTATTTGTTCATCGACCTTCCTTCCATGTTTCTCCAAGGACTTAATCTTGTTAATATTATCCTCCATTGTTAGTTATTTATTGATGTAGAACTTCAATCAGTCAAGAATCATAAGCTCTAATACTAATTATTAACTCTCTTAACAAAAACAAAAGAGACTAGTGAGATAGAAGAGAAATAGAAGAAAAGGAGATTTAGATTAAGAAGAACTGCAGTTACTACAAATCTGAACTTTCTTACTAAGTTAGAAACAAAAACTAAGTAATTCTCTAACCAAAGTTGACTATCCTTGTATAATTTAACAATTATAAGTTTTCATAAGTATCATATTTTCTAAACAAAATTTTACATCTTTGCCTACTATAGTCTTATCTTTATTTATCTTTTATATAATTAAAAAAATCAATTTGAAAATGAACATAAAATTAACAAAAGGGGTAAATTTACATGTGGATTTAAAACCATTGAGATGAAATAATAATTTTCAAAACAAAAACAAATGAATTATGTTAGGGCATAATGTTTAACAATAGGATTTAGTTATAATTAACATCTTTTTAATGTTATACGCCACCATAGCCATTAACAAGTGTAAACGAGTTCAAGTAGAGAAAAGTAGAGAAGGGCACATTGGACTCAAATTAACTTAACCAATCTACTCTATATACCCCGTCATTTAAAGATTATGACCCAATCTATTTTGGCTGTGATAAATATTATACATACTTTGGTAATGCTATATGTACTGATGCGTCATATTTTTTTGCAATAAAAACTCTTAAAAAGGAGCATATTAATTGTGAAAAACTAAAGTCTTAATTTTTTAAAGATTAATAAGAGGTGGCTGAAAGCCTACATAATAGAATAGATTATCCTATTTGATCAATAGCTAAAAGTGAAATCATAAAATGGAAATGCAAAATATTAAGAAAATAGATAAATAAAAGAGATATAATTCAAAAACAAGAATAATCTTGGAAATATTTGTCTAGTCAAATGACAAAACAAAATCTTGAAAATAGATCTTTGAAATAAAATTTGTCCTGATAACTTTTCCACCACTAGTTTGTGGGCCTTTTAATTAGCTTTTAAATTGAAAAGATTTGCGCTATTCAAACATCATAATCAAAAGTTGTAACCCGTTAAAACATTAATATGCATTTGATCTATTGAATTGTCTTCTTGGATCCATGAATTTATTGCTTCTATGTCACTACTAAAAAATTAATAAATAACAATGAAATTACTAATAAAAAAAATTATGTTGGTAATGTCCAATGAAAATAGTGATAGGTAATTTCTATAATATTGATGAAGATAACAACGAAGTTTATGTCATCGATAATTACAAAGAGAATTGATAACGGAATAAAAATAATAAAAAAATTAATAAATATTATGTTGACAACATTGTTGGCAATATGATACGTTATTATATTCCGATAGAAATATCTTGTCACTATATATTTTTCATCAGAAATTCTGTCGGCAATTTTAAATGTATAATAACCGACAATAAACCCTCCCCTTTTCTTCTTCCTCTATTTCACGACAAAAACAACAACCCCTCTCTCTATTTTGTCACAAATCTAGACCCTATACTCACAAATCGAGTCACCTCAACACTCATCAGTGTTAGAATTCCTATCTTGGTTTAATTTTTTCTAAAGATTCACTATGCCAAATAAGCAAACCTACCCATTTTTTTATTGAATCCATTTATGTTTTAGGTTAATTTATTGAATTGTTTTGTAGTATTTTTAGTTTTCTTGTATATTTATATGTTTTACAGCTTTTCGCTATAAATCTTGTTGTATAAATATATGATTTATATGTATATTAGGGTTTATTTGGGATTTTAAGGAAATTATATTTGTTTATAAATTGATGAAATTGAATTTGATTTTGTAACTTAAGTGTGTTATAATGGAAGAAATTGTGGGCTATTTAATAGGTATTAATCACATTTTATCAATTTTATTGCAAGTTAAAAATGTAGGTAAATTTGGAGAAAAATGAATTTTTTAAATTAATAATAATTAAAAGGTATTCATTTAGATTAAATAAGCTTGAATTTAACAAATGAGAGATTAGTAGTAGGACACCAATTATTTGTTGTTAATATGATTTTTTAGTTCATATTTTGACACAACATTGAATTTATACAGAAATGATAATGGATTATAGGATTATGAATTCATTTTAAATAAAAAAATGTAGAATTTTGAGTTGATGGCCACATTATTAATAAATATTATCATCAATATTCTATATAGGTTTCGTAAGTAATAAATGATCATTCTTAAATGTATCAAGATTCATCTAACCTAGAAGTTGTGTCCAAGTTGTTAAAGATGATAACAACGAAAGTAACTAGGTGAGATGATGTATTTCAAATAGATGAGTTAGTTGATCTATCTACTGAGTT
This sequence comes from Populus nigra, assembly GCF_951802175.1. Taxonomy (NCBI): domain Eukaryota; kingdom Viridiplantae; phylum Streptophyta; class Magnoliopsida; order Malpighiales; family Salicaceae; genus Populus; species Populus nigra. Next base: position 10,057,222 of record NC_084864.1, on the reverse strand, counting down.
AGAAAATAAAAATTCACGTGCCATTGAGAATACTTATGTTGATGTTAACGAGTTAAATGATATATTGAGTACCAGTGAACATACTGAAGTAGATAAAGATGATGAGATCAACCAGCTTCAATTCAACAAAGAGGATGATGGACATGCCAAAGATTAAAATGAAGAGGATGAGGATTCTAATTAAAAAAATATTCAATTGATGGAGATGTGAGACATCAATGTGTAATAAAATTGACATTAAGTATTTAACACATTTATTGGTGATTTATGATGCATTATATTTTGTATATTTTCAAGTGTTTATTGTTATCATTGTGGTTTTAATATGTTGTTGTTGAATATGCTTGGTGGTGTGATTATTTTATATTTAGGTTGGCTAAAGGTTTATAACAACAAACCAAAGAATTGATGATTTGACTAGTATCCGTGAGATACTAGAGGCATCAGTGTGATACACTAATGACCGAGATTGATGACTTGACTAGTATCTATGAGATACTAAAGGCGTCAGTGTGATACACTGATGACCAGGAATGTGAAATTTACTAGTATTCATGAGACACTAAAGGCATTAGTGTGATACATTGATGACTAGGATAGTGGAATTAACTAGTATATGTTACATACTAGAGGCGTTAATGTGTTACACTAATGACTAGGATAATGGAATTGACTAGTATTTGAGGGATACTAGAGGTGTCAGTGTAATGCACTGATGATCGAGATTGTGGATTTGACTAGTTTCCATAGGATACTGGAGGCGTTAGTACGAGGCACTAGTGATCGGGATTTTCAACAATGGTATTAAAATGAAGGTTTAGATTGGAGGATCTGGTTAATGTCTTATGTAATTATATTATAGAAGTATTAGAAAAACTATTTAAATAGTAAGATATACTTGAACTTTCTTGATTGTGTATTGAAATAATATGAAATTGTATTCCTAAATGCTCATTTATTGAGGATTAGCTTTCATATTTCTTGAAAGCGAAAAGTGTATTGGTGTAAGAGCAGGTAAAGAAAATAGGCAAAATTAAAAGCAAAATGCATGATCTTATTGATAATTGAGAAAGAGGCTCAACAAAAAACACCTTATACCAATATCTTGAACCATGATTATTGGCAAGGTAACACACATTTATTCAAACAAAGCATGTAAACAAGCACATTATAATAGTTACTTTTTGAAAACCATTAGGACTTCTTAGATCTCCCAATTGTTCAGCTCATCCCCTTCAGCTAACCTTCTCACATATCATGTTAGGGCATCTTCCATGATATTTATAGTCAATTGGGGTGTCATTTTATGAGTGTCCTTTCTAGCTTCAAAGTCTCCATCATGATCTTCCTCTTTAAATCCTTCCAAACAGTTATTAGTAACATCATTAAACTTCTTCCCAAAACTTTTCAATTCATCTTCGGTCCTTATCACATAAACAAGTCATGGAAATGTCACATGAATAGGTGAGATCTCTATCCTATCTTCATTAGGTTCTCTTCCCTTGATTCGAGCTAATTGTTTCCTTCTTAATCATAGCTACTCTTTTGTAATCTTTCATTCTTGGCTTAAACCCTAAGCCAAACCTTTGATCAGCACATTTTATTTTCAATATATTGATTCTTTCCAGTATTCTTATGGTTGGGTCATATTGGAATAGCAACACGTGCTTCAAAAAAATCAGTATTGATCTAGTGGACCCGAATTTGATGGAAACATGATAATTGACTTGAGAAAATATATTTTTGAATTTTGAACTTTTCTTAAATTTTTTTATTTTTTAATAAAAATGGAAATAAAATAAAATATGAGAAATTTTTTGAGAACCCAATCTATTGTTTTTTTTATTTTGAAAACTAATTAGTTTATGAAATTGATTATAAGGGAAAGTTTTACTAGGATGCAGGAAACGAGGGGTGGCCAGGAGAGTGTGGAAAAACCATAATGCAATTAAGTAAGTTGTAACATGTCAAATTTATCTTTATTTTTAAATTGTAATATTTTTCCATTATCTTATTTATGTGTAATGACTTTTTAAACTAGGTTGCATCATTTGTGGTATGATGCCAACAAGTATATAAAGGTCAAAGCCGATTCCGATGATGAGATATTATGAAAATATTATAGATCGAGTAACATCATGGAGAGTAATTGGGAACATTTTCAAGAATTTATGGCATTGGATGGTTTAAGAAGGTGCTTACGGTCCGGGTCTCAAAAGAGAAACAAAGAGACTCATGATTCTATGAGCATGCACACTGGTGGATCACTTCCTTTTATGAACCATGAAAAGTGTCTAGTAATACCTTGTTACACTTTTTTTAGTATTTTTCTTCAAATGTTAATTTAGTGTTTATTTATGAGAATTTTTAACAAAAGATTTATTTTGTAGGCTACACAACTTGGCGCGAAGCAACTCTGATAAAGGTATATATGGAAATACTTATAAGAAAGGAAGATAGGGTAAAAGGGTACAACAGTTTATCAATAGAAGAGATGAAGCATTCATTGTAAGTAATGTTTGAAAAGTTATAATAGGTTTGACCTTTTTTTTTAGATTTTT